>NW_026575047.1:0-1200000 GCF_905146905.1 Nyctereutes procyonoides
GGCCCCTGCAGGGGGCCCTGGGGAGGTTGGAGGGGGGTGGTGCGGAGGCTGGAGCGGAGCCCGTCCCCGCGTCCAGGACAGGCCGCAGCACGAGGACCCCCGCGGGAGAGGCAGGGCCACAGGCCCCGGCAGCGGAAGTCGGGGTCCCGCCGGGGACCGTGACGTCACCCGCAGCCCGGCCTGAGGAGCCTGCCGCCCTCCGGGACGCCCCCCGAACGCAGGGGCGCAGCTGCCCGCTGCCCGCGGAATCGAGGCTCGGCCGCGCTTGCGCCCTGCAGGCCTCCGCGATCCCCCGCACCCGCGCACCTCGCTTTCGGGGTCACCAGAGCTAACACGTGCGGGGAACTTGCAGGATACAACGTGACTCTTCGGAGCTGCCCCGGGTCGGGGGGCTGCGGCGTCGCACTGCGGACCGGGACGCGGCAACCGGGCCGCGCCGCTGTGCCGGGTAAGTGAATTCCAACACTGAGAACCAAGCGACCGCGCGGGCCCCGGAGGAGGCGCCTCAGAACAGGGCCTCGGAGACCCGCCCCAGCTGCGGTGCGTCCGCAGGAGCGAACCTCGCGGCGGAACCGCGCGCGAGGAGGGCACAGGCCGCCCGCGCCCCGCGCAGTCCAGGGCGGCCCGCGGCCACGGGCACCCGAGCTCGGCGCCCCGAGACCCGCCCCGAGCCTGTCCCGCAGCCCTGCCGACCCCGCGGCCTCGTCCCGCGCCCGGAACCCACAGCCCCGAGGCGGCGCCTGAGGAGCCGCGGGAACCGGCCCCGTGTGCCGCATAGACACGGCTGCGCGGCCCCACACGGCGGCCCCAGGTCACCTCACACCGAGCCACGGGAACCCCGGGTCTGCGCGCGGCCCTTCCTCCGGGACGGCTCAGCGGCCGCCACTGGGCCAGCGCCGCCTCACCTGCTCCGCCCGCGGCGGGCCCCGAGGCGGCGGGGCCCCTGCCCCCTCAGGCGGAGGACTCGGGCGAGCCGCCCCGACGTGTCCGGGAGCAGGCGCGCCCCCTGCTGGCGGTGCGGGCGGTGCGGGCGGTGCGGGCGGTGCGGGCGGTGCGGGCGGTGCGGGATGGGGTGCGGGATGGGGTGCGCTCCGTTCTGTGGAGACAGGACCGCTCCCTGTGTCCAGCTGAATTCATGAAATTGGGGGAAATTTCTAACCAAAACGGAGCCCACTCTCCCCTGATCTCTCCAGAAACACTTAAAGAACGACTACTTGGAAACAGTTTGGAAGGACATGAAATTCAGACACTATTTTACGACTTAAACCAAAACCACTCAATTTGTAGATGGATTTGAAATGCAAGACTATAAAATGATAAAAGAAAATAAAAAAAGAAAATAAAAATAATAAAAGAAAATCTACATGACCTTGGGCTTGGTGATGAGTTTTTTATTTTATTTAAATTCAATTAATTAAAATATAATGTATTATTGGTTTCAGAGGTAGAGGTCAATGATTCATGACCTCTATAAAACACCCAGCGCTCATTACATCGCCCAGCTACATCCCCCCACCCTCTTCCCCTTCAGTAATCCTCAGTTTGTTTCCTGGAGTTAAGAGTCTCTCGTGCTTTATTTCTCTCTCCGATTTCATCTTGTTGTTTTATTTTTTCCTCTCTTCCCCTATGATCCTGTTGTGTTTCTTAAATTCCACATATGAGTAAATTCATATGATAATTGTCTTTCTCTGACTGACTTATTTCACTTGGCATAATACCCTCTGGTTCCATCCACATCATTGCAAATGGCAAGATTTCATTGTTTTTTGATGGCTCAGTAGTACACCATTGTATATCTATATACCACATCTTTACCCAGGCATCTGTCAATGGACATTTGGGCTTTTTCCACAGTTTGGCTATTGTGGACATTACTGGTATAAACATTGGAGTGCAGGTGCCCCCTCAGATCACTACATTTATATCTTTAGGGTAAATCCCTAGTAATGCAATTTCTGTGTCGTAGTGTAGCTCTATTTTTAACTCTTTTTAAAATTTATTTATTTATGATAGTCACACAGAGAGAGAGAGAGAGAGAGGCAGAGACATTGGCAGAGGGAGAAGCAGGCTCCATGCACCGGGAGCCCGATATGGGATTCGATCCCGGGTCTCCAGGATGGCGCCCTGAGCCAAAGGCAGGCGCCAAACCGCTGCGCCACCCAGGGATCCCTCTATTTTTAACTCTTTGAGGATACTGTTTTCCAGAGTGACTGCACCAGCTTGCATTCCCGCTAACAGTGTGAGCGGGTACTCCTTTCTCCAAATCCTCACCAATATCTGTCATTTCCTGAGTGGTTAATTTTAGCCATTCTGACCAGTGTGAGGCTGTATCCCGTGTGGTTTTGATTTGTATTTATCTGCTGCCAAGTGATATTGAGCATTTTTTCATGTGTCTGTTAATGCACAACAGCAAAAACCAATCTACAATGAAATGATACCATGAGGTTTATAAAATTAAAACTTGTACTCTGTGAAAGACCTTGCTCAGATAACCAAAAGACAAGCCACAAACTGGGAGAAAATGTTTGCCGAACATATACCTGGTATGAGATTCATATTCAAAATATACAAAAAATTATCAGAACCCAACGATAAGAAAATAACCTACTTAGTAATGGGCAATGATCTGAGTAGACACCTAGACAAAGAAGATGCACAGATAATAACTAAGCATACAAAAACTATGCTCGACATCATTATTAAGAAATTACAAATTAAAAAAAGAAATTACAAATTAAAACAACGATAAGGTAGCACTGCACACGTATTATAAATGCTAAACTCCAAAAAAATAAACCAATTGCTGGAGGATGAAGAATGACAGCAACTGTCCTTCATGGCTGGGGGAATTCACATACAGCCATTTTGGAAGTCGGTTTGGCTGTTTTTTCCAAAGCCAAATAAATCTTACCTTAGGATCCAACAATTGCACTTACAGCATTTAGGCAACTGCTTTGAATACAAATATTTCCAAAAAAACTAGCATGCAGTTATGCACAGCTGCTCTATATGTAATGATTAAACACTTATGGAAATCAGGATGTCCTTTAACAGATGAATCCGTAAACAAATGGGAGCATGCATATGAGGGAATCAGAACACATCACGCCAAAACGCATCTCTTTGGCACAAGGATGAATTGGGCTGCTTAATTTCAGGAAATGGTAGACACAGAAGAATCTCTGAAAACCAGATAGAAGTTGTCATTTGGTGAGCAAAATTTACACTTTTGTGTAAAGAAAGATCCATTTGTAAGGGTACCTCCCTCCCTGTACCAAGAACAGAAAAATGACTAAATCTCAAAACGCTCATCAAAAAAAGAAGGCACACGCTTAAATCTGCATAACAGGCATACTCTCTTTTACTGTGCTTGGTCTGATGATGTCCCTTAACTAGCTTTTCCACCACCCCAAATCTTTTGGTCTTCAGCTAAGGTGGTATACGGAATGATGGTTGGGGCCACTTTGGAGAGTCACTCTGTTTTCCTAGTTATCTCTCATGTATACATGATGTATGGCTGTTCTGTTTGTTTTTCTTCAATTGATCTATTAGGCAATACAAAGGAATGAGCAATTATACCATACAAAGACATATATTTTGCCAAGTGATAGAATCTAGTCTGAAAAGGCTACACACTGTATGACCCCATTTATTGGACATTCTGGAAAAGGCAAAACTAGAGATGATAAAAAGATCGTGGGGTGGAGGGTTGAAGTATTCCACACAATACTTTACTGATGCATACCTACCACTGTGTCAAAACCCATTTTCGCATCCCAAAGAGTAAATCATAATCTACTAAAATTATTTATGATGTGGGAGTGTCGCAGGATGATAGGGGGCCAAGGGCAGAATGTGCCCAAATGTGATGCATTAACATATTGTTTTAAATTAAAGTTACTTAGGAGACAACCTATGTAACAGGGACACTTAGACCCTCCTCTGTCCCCCTGCAAGCGGGAAACCAACCTCCCATTTGAAGATCTCTTTGTACCAGGAGGTCAAGAGACTTCCTTATCACCAGAGATGGGAAATTTAGAGCTGAAGAGGCTATATAAACAACCAGTGTTACTTTTTACTAATTTACTACCCCAGCCCAAATTTTGTTTAGAACTCCTTAATTGAAGCTCCCAAGGTTTTCTTTGTCCTGTGAATTCCTCACAGGTTTATTTTCTCTTTATCCAAAAAGTATAAGAACTGCCTTGGTCATTTCCTTAGGTCTCAATTTTATTATTGGGTCTCCATATGCACATGATTACATTTTGTAGTTGTTGTTGCTGTTGTTTTCTTCCCATTAATCTGTTTCAGGTCAATTCATTTCCTAGTCCAGCTAGAAGAAACTTGAACAGAGAGAAATGTCTTCCTCCCCTTCAGTGGAATACAGAATGTCACAAACAATCTAACTGTATTAGAAATGTATGGAAAAAACTCACTGTAGGTTGTATGGGAAAAGATGCTGACCTAAGTAACTTTGGAAATGAATGGCATCTGGAGACTAAAGGAAAAATGTACTGTACATCAACAGTCGTCTCTGTTCCATAAAGCTCTCTCTCCTCAGGGTGGTAGCTAACAGTTCTGAAAGCAGCATATCTGTAATCTGGAACAGAGTAATGAATTAAATAAATGGCAGGTGGTGAGAATCGGGCTTCTCGCTGTTGGAGTAGAAAGTTACAAATCAGCAAAGGGAAAAGATCACAATATCCATGTGGTGGTGGATCGGGTTGAGGAAATCAGCATAAACTCATCTTTAGCTTAATATGGATACAGACAGTTCAACATAATTAGGTTAGAATATACGCATAGATTCCGTGCATCGTCCACTGAGCACATTTAGCTCGCGCCACCCAGGGATCCCGTAAGTTTTTAATTCCATTCTCTAAAAAAAGGAGCCAAGGCTCCTGGAAGAAATTACTGAAACTAGGATTGAGACAGTAAATATAGGAGTCAAGATAATCTTAAAGTATCAGAAAGCAAGGAAGTACCAAGAAAAACCCCACAAAGATGAAATGGTGTCAATGGAAAACAGGAGCCAATGGGAAACACTCTGAACAACCAACACAGGAATGAACCAGCGATCAAATGCTGGAGTGCTGGAGTGTAACCGACAGCCTAAAATGACTATGCTGGTGTCCACAGGGGTAAAAAAATAAATTATTTCATTTTTTAAGATTTCTTAATTTGAGAGAGATAGAGAGAAATTGAGATAGAGCAGGGGAAGGGGCAGAGGGAGATGGAGAGAGAAACCAAAAGTCAGACGCTTAGCCAACTCTGCCCCCCAGGCACCCCCAAAATAAATGATTTCTTAAAAAGAAAACCACAGGCCCCAGATGGAGTCACTTATGTTAAGAGACCCCTGTTAGCAAATCAGGGCATAATACCTAACCTAATTGCAATTTCACACACACCCATCTCCATGTAAACTTTTAACAAGTCAATTTGGAAAATGTACTGAATGTCCCCTTCTGTTCCCCTTAGGAGGAGGACCTTGACTAAAATAATGCATCCTTTTCTAACAATTTCCTTTTTTCAATCCCCTCCCTTCCTTTAAAAACTTTCCCTTCCCTGCAGCTCAAAGGAGCTCCTTTCTATTTGCTAGATGGGGTGTTGCCCAACTAATGAACTGCTCAATGAAGCCATTGAAATCTTTTAAATTATTCAGCTGCACTTTTTACATAGTTTTTTTAATTTTTTTTTTTTTTTTACAAAATAGGACTGAATAGACCTTTCCTATAAGAATTCCAAATAATAGATGTAGACAGTCATCGAGGAGGTAGGGCTATCTCCCCTCTCCCAAAGTGTGGGCTCCGTGCAGCGTCTCCCTGCTCCAGAAGACACACTGTACGCGTACGGGGGAAAGAGTAACTCCTCTCTGGGGAAGCCTGACCAACACTGCCCCGGCCAGGGGACCACTGTTAACACGGACAGCAACAAGCGCTCCCTTGTTATAAAGTGATGACGGAGCGCTTTACCTCCCCGATCTGCTTCCTCAAAACCCATAATCCCGGTCTAATCATGAGGAAAATAAATTCCAATGCAAGACTTTCTACAAAATGCCTCCCCAGGCCTCCTCAGCACTGCCAAGGTCATCGAAACAAAGCACATCTGAGAGACTGTTAGAGCCAAGAAGAGTCCAAAGAGACATGAGCAGGAAAGGGGCACTGGAACAGAAGGTAGAACAGAGGGAACCTGAATAAAATATGGACTTTAGTTAAAAATAACATATCAATGTCCGTTCATTGTGACAATTCTATAGAAAACTAGAAAGAAATTAAACGTCAAATGGAAGAAAAACCTATCATAACGAACAGGAAACCGCGGGTGACTTCCTAGTAAAAATACACACTGACAGACTGGACCCTAAAAAAAGGAAAAACCAAGCTGACCAATTAGCCATCCAGTGGCCTCTTCCTCCTGCTGGTTCTCCTCTTGCTGCTTGATGCTTGGGGGTTTTCCTCCTCGGGGGTATTCCTCTCCCAAGACAGGGAAGGGACAGGGGCAGGGCTGTTCTGCAGCCCCCCCCCCCCCCGAGACCTGACTCCACTCACCGTCTCCCTCTTCCGGACCATGGCCTCGCCCCATGAGGACACTGGGCACAGGGAGTCTCAGGGATTGCTGCTCCTGATATGTCAGCTGGGAATTTTGGGGTTGAAAGGAACTGGACACACTTACCGAAGTAAAATAAATATTTTTAAGTGGTGGAAAAGAATGCTTTCAAGAGGCAAGTTAAGAGTGGGTTTGGACCTGGCAGGCCCAGGGGCTCACGCTCTCACAATATGACCTGAGCCATCTCCAACCTTCCAACCTGCTGAGTGCTCTGGGGTGGCCCCATTCACAGACACAGTCTCTCTCACTGCATCTGGGGCCTCCAACAACTCCAGGCTGACACCCACTCAGTGTCCACTCTACAGGGAAGGGTTTCTCTTTCTCTTGGGTTCCATGAAAAGTCACGGTTTTAAGTGTCTTTGACCTGGCTTCAGTCACATTCTCATCCTTGAAGTCACCAAAGCACCCAAAGGATGGAGCAAGGGGTTGGCTAGACTTAGATCATATGCCCATCTTCAAGGCGGATGGAATGTGGGGTCTGCCCCCCTGGAACTGTTTGGATGGGAGGCAGGTGAGATGTGGTTTCCAAAGGAGAGCTGAGATCCTGGATGTGGATGTGAGAACAGATTCTGGGCTGGGAAAGCAGCGGATTACACATTACTGATGGCCAACGGCAGAGCGGGGAAAAATAAAACCCAGGGAAGGAAGGGGTTCACTTAGGATCATGGGTTGCAGCCACCCATCCAACGCTCTTCCTGTCCTGTCATGATGGCAAGATGCTCTTCCACTTGCTGAAGAAGCAACTATGCCATTGTTGGGAATGGAAATTTCCCAGGGGGCTGTCTACACTAACCATGGACCTGTTACAGTGCCAGGAGCAGTCCGCTTAGTAACTGGCCATGGGGATTGTCAAGACCCAGGCTGGTCTGAGCTGGAGGATCACAGATCCTGCCTGGAGGGTTAGAGACCAAGACTGTCCTTCTGAGACCTGACTATCTACTACTGATCACTCAGATGGGATGAAATCCAACCAGTGCCAGGAGGGCCCACCAGCCCCCAAGGAGGCTACACAGGGGAGCAGGTAGGCCCCTGAAACCAGACCTGTATCAATCCACGCATCTAATGACCCTTGTGGGTCAGGGCTGTGCTAGAACCTGAGGCTTCACAGGCAGAGTGGGGCCGGTGGCACCCTTCCCAGGTAGGAGAGTGGAAGGACTCTGCATGATCTGTGACCTTCCAAAATCCTTGACTGTGGTTGAGTTGGAATTGAAATAATCAGTGACCAGGTAGATATTTCACTCATCTTTTATTTTTTTATTTTATTTGATTTTTTTAAAAAAAGATTTTACTTATTCATGAGAGACAGAGAGACAGAGAGAGAGAGGCAGACACAGGCGGAGGGAGAAGCAGGCCCCCTGCAGGGAGCCCGACGTGGGACTCCATTGGGGACCCCGGGGTCACGCCCTGGGCCAAGGCAGATGCTCATCGCTGGGCCACCAGGGGGTCCCTAACTGTCTTTTAGAGCCCAACGTGAGAAGCAAGAAAGCAACACTCTAGCTCAACGTCTAGTGCACGTGTGGCCACAGGCGAGTCCTGCGAGTCCTAGCGGCTCATAGGCGTAGAGGAGAAAGAGTATCTGTGAGTTCAAGCCCTGGCGGGTTTCGCGCTGGTGGAGCCTACTTTAAAAGTGAAATAAGAAATGTAGGGATCGGGATCCCTGGGTGGCGCAGCGGTTTGGCGCCTGCCTTTGGCCCAGGGCGCGCGCGATCCTGGAGACCCGGGATCAAATCCCACGTCGGGCTCCCGGTGCATGGAGCCTGCTTCTCCCTCTGCCTATGTCTCTGCCTCTCTCTCTCTCTCTCTCTCTCTCTCTCTCTCTCTCTCTGTGACTATCATAAATAAATAAAAATTTGAAAAAAAAAAAAAAAGAAAGAAATGTAGGGATCCCCGGGTGGCGCAGCGGTTTGGCGCCTGCCTTTGGCCCAGGGCGCGCGCGATCCTGGAGACCCGGGATCGAATCCCGCGTCGGGCTCCCGGTGCATGGAGCCTGCTTCTCCCTCTGCCTCTCTCTCTCTCTCTCTCTGTGACTATCGTAACTAAATTAAAAAAAAAATTAAAAAAAAAAAGAAATGTAAGAGCCTCTTCATGGTTTTGCTGTAGCTTGCTTGTCCTGCATGGCAATTCTCCGCGATTTCAGAATACACCTACTTGGCTGCTAAAATAACTGGCGGTTTCATTTTTTAGGTTAGTACCTTCTTCTGACTCCCACCTTTTAAAGCCCTTCTTCAAGTACACTGTTAGGTACCGCGAGTCACCACGAGGTCCTGCAGGGACACGCTGCCGCGGAAGACAAGGGCTCTCCTGCGGGAGGGGTTTGTTCAAGGGCAGGCTGAGCCCGGCTGAGAGCTCTCCTCTCGGCGGGTGCCCTGAGCTGAGCCCCGGTGCCCCCCTGGGGCACTGAAGAGGCGCCCCGAGCTGAGCCCCGCGGCGACCCGGGGTGCCCCGAGCTGAGCCCCGGGAGCCCCCACGCCCTGGGGCGCCGAAGAGCCACGCGGGTTGCCGGGGTCTGCCCCGGGGCCGACGGCGGCCCTGCTCGGGGCTGCTCGGCCCGCGGCGGGCGCGCACCCGAGACGGCGGCCGGAGGCTCGGGGCGCCCACGTGGGACGGAGCGGCGCGGAGCCCCAGCCGGGCCCAGCTCCTCCGCCGAGCCAGCCCCGAAGCCGCGGGGCCGCAGCCCGGCCGGGCGCCCACACGGAGCGACCCCGGGGGTCGGCTCCGGGCGCCACCTGGGCCGGGGTCAGTCCCGCGGGCCGCGCCGAGCCGACGCAGGACAGCCCCTCGCAGGCGGCCCCGCGCGTCGCCGGCCTTCCCGGGCCCACCCGCCGGCCGCGGCCGGAACGGAGCCGGGGGGCCGCGCGGCCCGAGGGACTCCGCGAGCGCCGGGCCGGAAGTGCTCGCCGGGGCTGCGCGCCCCGTGGCGTGTTTCCGGCGCGACGGCGGACGTGCCGACGTGCCGACGCCCCAGCGGGCGTGTGCTCTGCGGGAGGCTCGCGCGGCTGGAGGGGCGGCTCCGCGGCGGCTGGTGGCGGCGGGCTCGTCCCGGGGTCCTTCCCCTGCGCGGGCGCGATGCGGCTGGGCTCCGGGGCCTTCGCCGCCTGCTGCGTGGCGATCGAGGTGCTCGGCGTCGCGCTCTTCCTCCGGGGCTTCTTCCCGGCCCCGGTTCGCTCCTCTTCCGGGGCGGAGCAGCGGGCAGAGCCCGCGGCGCCTGAACCCTCGGCCGGTACGAACCCCTCGCCGCCGGCTCTGCTCCCGGACCCCGCCTCCGCCGGAGGACGCTCCCTGGGGGCCGCGGCCCCGGGCTTCTCGGGCTCCCGAGGGCCCTCTGCCGGGCCCCTGCCGCCGCGCAGCCCCCGGCCAGGGCCGGCCACACTGGCGCCCTCCTCCCGCTCGCCGCCCAGAGAGGCCCCGCCGGGCCTGCCGTGGTCCGCCTGCTGCCCCCCTCCCGGGACGGGCCCTCGGGCCACTGCCTCTCCGAGGCGCCTCCTTGCCCAGCAAGTCGCAGCGGGGGCAGGATCCTGCTGCCCCTCCGCGCTTCCTTCGAGGACACCCCTCCAGGGCCGCTCCCGTGCTTGACCAGGACGCAGTAGCAGCCGCGGACCGTGTGGCCGGGGCCCTCCGCCGGCTGCCGCGCTGTCTAGAATCGAGCTCCCTGAATGTCCAACCTCCCGCACCTTCGGAAGGGCCTTCCCTTTCCCGGGACTGCCCGAGCGAAAGGCTTAATTCTTAATACTGCTTAAGGCTGGGGCTCCTTCAGCTTGCCCCCCCCCCCCCCCCCCGCTGTCTGCCAGGAACAGGTCCTTGTCCCTGGGTCGGGTTGGGTACATGGCGCAACATATGTGCTGGAGAAGTAGCCCAGAAACAGATGATAAGGTGCTCGGGTGCTAAATACAACTTAAAACTCCATTTTCTTTATCCTTTCAAACATTTTTAGGAGCCAGTTCCAACTGGACCAAGCTCCCACCACCTCTCTTCAAAAAAGTTGTTATTATGCTAATAGATGGCTTGAGAGATGATTTTGTGTTCGGCTCCAAGGGTGTGAAATTTATGCCCTACACAACTTACCTTGTGGAAAAAGGAGCATCTCACAGTTTTGTGGCCGAAGCAAAGCTGCCTACAGTTACGATGCCTCGAATCAAGGTAAACAGCTTGACTAAATGTGTTGTCAGTGGTGGCTCGGCTCTCTCTCCTCCTTTACTTGGAGTCCCAGTCGTAACTAGGAAGAAATTAGTCGAGTGCTATACACCTGGCTGGGGCAGTAAAATGCTGACAAAGCTCACAAGATAGGATAGAACTGAGACCCTTGATTTGTGTTGCTTGTCAAGTAGTCCAACGTTCACACGTCATGGAAAGCGTAGAGCTTAATCAGAGCCAGATCATTCGGGGCAGCCTAAACCAAACGATGGTGCCCTCCTTGCTAGCCTGGTCTCTTTTTTAATCATCAGTGCACCACATACATTCCAGAAAGAAGACTTTAGGATTAATCTAGTTCAGTCTCTTGACTGTATGGATAAGAAAGCAAAGTCAGATAAGTTAAATGACTTGTTCACAACTGTGGTATAAATAAAAAGCACACCTGTGTGATCCGGCCTCAACAGGTATGACTGTTTCTACTAATAAGTCACTTTGAGGTGTTCAGCCTAGTGAGTGTGGCTTGAAAGTGCATAGTGCTTTACCCACAAACTATGGTTTTAAAAAAAAAGAGAGTAAAGCCGTGTTGATTGGCTCAAGAACTATTTATTAAGCAACTACTTACTGTGTGGCAGTACTGTAACAGGTGTGCAGTTGGGAGAAAATAATATCTGCCTTTATGGAGCTTTTAGTCACGAGAAACATATCCATTAAAAGATGAGTAAATCAATTTGCAGTTTTATTTTTTTTATAATTTTTTTAAAATTAATTTACTTATGATAGTCACAGAGAGAGAGAGAGAGAGAGAGAGGCAGAGACACAGGCAGAGGGAGAAGCAGGCTCCATGCACCGGGAGCCCAATGTGGGATTCGATCCGGGGTCTCCAGGATCGCGCCCTGGGCCAAAGGCAGGTGCCAAACCGCTGCGCCACCCAGGGATCCCAATTTGTAGTTTTAAAGTGTGGTTTGATGTATGATGAGAAAGAACAGGGTGTGATGCTCATTACTGGGTGGGGTGGAAGGGGGGCTCAATTTCGATTGAGGGTCAGAAAAGCCTGCCTGAGGAAATTACATTCAAGTTTAAACTGGAAGGATGAGTAAAGGGGAGGAGTCAGAAAGGGACATGTTGCTAGTATGGTTAAAAAAAAAAAAATGTGTGGTTGAGCCTTATGTGACACATTATTTGGTGAGAAGGAACCACTTCTTGATTGAAAGCTTGGGGGCAGTATTTAGTAGGTACCCAGTAAATGTTTACTAGATGAATAAAACAGTCTGGGAATGAAAGGATTAATACTGCATCTTTCATTGACTTCTTTCTTGAGTTTTCCACTCTTTGTAACTTTTGGTTGTAGTGTGTCCTTCACTCAGCAGGGATTTATTGAGCATCTTCTATGTATCACATGATACTTCTGAGTATCACATGTTTTAGATAAGAGGGATTCATTCAGTGAAGAGCAAGTTAGCAGATGTCCTAACCTCATGGAGCTTAATTTCTGATTGAGGGGACAGAAAATATGTACATATACAAATAAGATAGTGTCAGAAAGTGGTAAGTGCTGTGGGAGGAATCAGGGAGGAGAATATGACAGAGTGATGAGGAGTGGGGCACCTTTAATCAAGAAGCTCAGGGATGGCCTCTCAAGAGTGCTCATGCTACTGAGACCAGTCTTGTGAAAGCTAGAAGAAAGGCATCCAGGCTCCTCGCCGTCAGGAGTGCTGATTTCTTCATCTGTCATCAGAAGTGTGGAAGGAACTGGTTCCTCCTTCATTCAGGTAAGAATGTGTTACTAGGAATCCGCGCAGGTTAGTAAGAAAGTGTGTAAGTGGGCGTGCAGGCTCCAGGCTGTGTTCAGACCTGCGTGTTGGCTACTGTGGTTCTTAGGGCCTCCCACCTCCAGCCCATTTGTGTCATTGCATGACACAAAACCAGTGTTTTGCTTCATTTTGTTTATTTTGTTTTCAGTCCTTTGCAGGTTCTGGCTCCTCATTCCCCATTGAGGGGGAGCTGGAACAGGAACTACATACTGGAGTTAGGATTACACAGCTCTAGAATTTGGTAGGATTTAGTAGTGTTGACTAAGGAGTGTGTTCCGTACCTTGTCTCCCATTAGGGAAAGGAGTTCATTAATCTTGAGGTGTTGATGCGGTTGTCACGACACACTGATCTTAACAACTCAAGGCTAATGCCTCTCATTGCACTTTCTCACAAACTAATTTGTGAATGCTTTTCCTTTCTTCAGGGAATTTATAGTCCCCACAATAAGGAGCCAGGTACTGACCAACTGAGTGTGGTGAGCACAGAGCACAGGCATTATCTCACGTGCTGTCACAACAGCCCCGTGACCTAGGCTGTGTGAGGCAGGCACTGCCATCTTTTCCATTTTCCAGATGAGGAAACAGGCTTGAAGTGGTGAAACCACACAGTGGCCTTAGAAACTGAGCCTAGGCCTCTGTATGTCTGGTTCCAGAGCCTCCATTGGTCATAGCATGTTATGTGGCATTACTGCCGAATATGGTGACCAGGCCACGTCCTCTTCCAGTAGTCTCTGCAGAGCCCTCCGTCATTCTCAGAGGGCAAGAAACAACTGTTCCCAAGGCCACAACAACCACAGGAAGACCCCCAAGGTGATGGCAGACTTGGGCTCTCACGTAGACTTCCTAGGGCTCCCAGCTGCCTGCATGCTTCCTGGGGTAAAGGGTACCAAGCAGTCCCTGCCCTCCTCGAAAATGTCAATGGGAACACAGCCTAGTGTGAGAAGGAGGCAAGTACCTCATAAAAGCCCCTGGGAAAAGGATGGACAGATTAGACCACATGGAAACAGAAAACTGTTATGTGATGGAAAACACTTTTTTTTTTTAGATTTTATTTATTATTCATGAGAGAGAGAGAGAGAGAGGCAGAGACGTAGGCAGAGGGAGAGGCAGGCTCCCTGTGATCTGGGGATCAGAGACTCGATCCTAGGACCGGGGATCACGCCCTGAGCCAAAAGCAGATGCTCAACCACTGAGCCACCCAGGTGCCCCAGAAAACACTATAAACTAAGTCAACTGACAAATGATAGACTGGGGAAATTATTTACAGTTGACATCACAAACAAGAGGTTAGGCCCATGATGTGTAAAGAGAATCTGGCCAAGGACAACAATCCAATGGCAAAGGATATAAAGAAATCCACAAAGGAAGACATTGAAATGGCAAGTCAACATATGAGGAGATTCTGTACTAGTAATCAGGGCAAGGCGAACTCAAGCAATCTGCAACCCCAGCTTTTGTCTATCACGTAAAAATGTAAAGATTGATGATGACCTCTTCTTCATACAAAATGAGGTGGACAGGGGATCCCTGGGTGGCGCAGCGGTTTGGCGCCTGCCTTTGGCCCAGGGCGCGATCCTGGAGACCCGGGATCGAATCCCACGTCAGGCTCCCGGTGGATGGAGCCTGCTTCTCCCTCTGCCTGTGTCTCTGCCTCTCTCTCTCTCTCTCTCTCTCTCTCTCTCTCTCTCTCTCTCTC
This sequence comes from Nyctereutes procyonoides, assembly GCF_905146905.1. Classification (NCBI taxonomy): domain Eukaryota; kingdom Metazoa; phylum Chordata; class Mammalia; order Carnivora; family Canidae; genus Nyctereutes; species Nyctereutes procyonoides. The sequence continues at coordinate 14,242 of NW_026575047.1, forward strand.
TGTGACTATCATAAATAAATAAAGAAAAAAATATTAAAAAAAAAATGAGGTGGACAGGTACTCTCAACACTGAGCCAGACCCTGCACTGCTGGCTCCCCCAGTCCAATCTGCTGTGGTCTCCAGCCAGGACTGTAAAATCTCCCAGCACCTCCTTGTGCCCAGGTCCTGTCCAAACACACCAAGTTGTCTCCTTTTCAAACCCTGCACTAGTTTATATCGACCTACTAACCCAGGCCTCGAGGCTGCACGGTCCTGTCCCTGCTTACCTCTCTGCCCTCATCTGAGTTGCTCTCCCTCTTCCTGGGCCATTCATCCACATAGATCACACCTACCCCAAGTGTATTGCCCTCTTTTGGATGTGGGGCTTTCACAGTTTGCTGTGTTCCCCCTGGAAAGCCCCAGCGCACCTCCCCCTCGCCTAGTCAACACATGAGCCTTCAGGTCTCAGCTCAAATGGCACTTTTGTTGCAAGCTTTTTATTTTTTATTTTTATTTTTTTTTAATTTATGATAGTCACATAGAGAGAGAGAGAAAGAGAGGCAGAGACATAGGCAGAGGGAGAAGCAGGCTCCACGCACCGGGAGCCCGACGTGGGATTCGATCCCGAGTCTCCAGGATCGCGCCCTGGGCCAAAGGCAGGCGCTAAACCGCTGCGCCACCCAGGGATCCCTGCAAGCTTTTTAAAATACATGTCCATGCCCATTAAAATGGTCTTGGTCCAAATACTGGCATACTCTGTAGCTGCCTGAAAAGAAAATGAAGTAGCTCTGTGTTTTCTGGGGTGAAAGGTTCAGGATATGCTATTAATTGGAAAACAAAAGCAAGCTGCAGAATTGTTTTCTATAGTTTCTTAACATTTTTATTTAAAAAATGTGTATCTTTGTATATTTGTGATCATACACATACAGGAAAAGGTATGAAAGGGTACTCACCCAACGTAACTGGTTACCTGTAAGTGGTAGAATTTTGGGGTGAAAGGAAGGCTGTCCTTTTAAAAAAATAATTTCACTGAGATAGAATCTTCATACAAAGTAGTCCAGACATTTTTATATGTACGGTTTGTTGAGATTTCACAAATGTGGTATATCCGTGCAACCCCCACCTCAGCTCTGGATTTTGATCCTTCACCCCACCCCAGGAGTAGTGGTTGTTGCCACCGTTTTGTTGGTTTGCCGCTGTAATTACTTGCCAAAACTCATTCTGTAGAGTCTGTCTCCGCTGGAGTGCACAGTAACTGGTATCTGCTTATTTTTGTTTTAAGTTCTTGTTTTTATTTTTAAACTGATCTTTCAGAAGGTCACCCCTGGGACAGCATAGTTAGTGGTTAGCCAATGACTGGTCAGAGGCTGTGCTTAAATGCATTATGCAGTGGGCCTTCCACCCTTTCCAGGGGCCTGTGTGAGGTTAGTACTCACTGTCCAGGCACCAGTAAGCCTCCCCTGTCACTTTCTGCATGAGTAGGGCCTCCTGCTCAGCTGGAAGGAATGGGTAACTAGGCACTGTCTGATCTCTCCTGAGCACACAGCCTCATGTGTACATGCAGCTTTCCAGATGCCGGGAATATGTGGGAGTTTATAGAAATTTGCTATACCTGTGTCATTCCCCAGACTCCATTTTTACTTATTTTCTAATTTTAATTTTTTTTTTTTTTTATTTTAAGTAGGCTTCACCATGGGGCTTGAACTCACGGCCCTGAGATCAAGACCTGAGCTGAGATCAAGGTTCGGACGCTTAACTGACTGAGCCCACTAGGCACTCCTAACTGAGATCCCGTTTTTAAATGTTGGGCTTGTCTCTTCCACAAACAGCATTGATGCCTTAGGCAGCTGTGATGTTGGCCTTCCTTGTTTTCAACACATCCCTGGCGTGGGACTTCTCCATGCAGCCCCACTCGGGTGGACCCTTCCAGGTCCCCATTTCCTGCTACATCACAGGGATAGGGGAAGGGGAGCGGCCTATGTTAAAACATCACAGGTACTCACAGCTCTTACTGAGCTTCAGTAGTTTGTCTTAGATAAAAACTTTGCAATTTGTTGTATATCCTTGATGAGTTTTCAAAGTCTTGAAATGGTCGTTTTTGGGCAATTCTGTCCTATTTTATCATTGCTCTTAGGGGAAAGGATTTGCCAAGCTCCTCTGGCATTCCAGAAGTCAAGTTAATTCATATCTGCTTTTTCTTTTCATTTCTGTTAAAGAAGTCTTGGCAAAACTATTATGCCTATTAATTAGTATTATCTAGATTTCTATTTATTACAGATAAGTCCCTGGGTGCCAGTGTCATGGGTTGTTGTGGATAACTCCAGATTAACAGGAGATGCGTAGCCCATTACTGTGGTCTCTTAGACTCTGTGCTAAAGCAAGGGAGGTTGTTGACATAATTCTGAGTCAGAAAGGTATGAGGATCTGTCACACCCACCCTTACCTCCCGGAAATTACAGTGCTTTGTGCGTGTGTTCAGAACAGAGGTGTCCCACCAGCAGCCCTGGGCCTGTTTACTATGAGAATTTCTGAGGGTTCCTGCTTAGAGACTGCTTTCCTCTCAGGGTGCATGAGAGGATGCTTGTTCACACAGAGTGGACATTAGATTTGCTAGGTTGTAGGATCAACCCATGGAGTTGCTCATCACACGAGCAGATGTGAAGCTTAGGTGAGCACCTCATGGGAAGTTGAATATACAGGTTCACGTTTTCAATGCATACCCCACTGCCATTTTCTTCAGTTGCTGTAACCCACAGCTTTTCAGTCCACCACTATCGTCCAGCTGCCCATAGCCGCCGCCTCCATCCTCTCATTGGCTGAAATAAAGTCAAGTCTTTTGTGATCGAGTTTGCTAGTTTTGCCAGAATTTATGTGCAGCTTTCCCCTCTGTCCTAGCACTGACCCAGCCTTCAGTTTTGGGAATATCCTAGTTTTATGCTCTCCTCTTTCATCCATGAAATGATCTTTGACACCCCTTCCCGTGCTATGGTTTGGATTCTATAGTCTAATTCCTTGAATGTTTCCTCCTGCAGGCGTTGATGACAGGGAGCCTCCCCGGCTTCATCGATGTTGTCAGGAACCTCAATTCCCCTGAACTGCTAGAAGACAACGTGATCACACAGGCAAAAGCAGCTGGAAAAAGAATTATCTTTTATGGAGATGAAACATGGGTAAAATTATTCCCAAAGCATTTTGTGGAATATGATGGAACAACCTCATTCTTTGTGTCCGATTATACAGAGGTCAGTTTTTAAAATAAGAAAACTTTGTCATACTAGATAGAGTCTTGTTAGTGAGAGGCAATGTTGTTTTGTATGTGGCCTTTATTAGTATACTGGGAGGAGTTTGGAGAGATAGTAGAAATTGTGCATTCACATAATCACTTATAACCCGGGGACATTAATGTGATACAGGTGTGAGCACAGCTCTCCTAGAGCAGCTGAGCACCTGTTGATGGGGTACGGGGAGTCACGAAGGGCTTCCCAGCAAGGAGCCATTTCAGCTGTTTGCAGAAGTGAGTGGGGACTTCCCAAGTGGACAAAATGGGGGTGGCAGCATTTGTGCGAGGCAGAGCCTGAGGACTTCATGGCCTCCCTGGGATCCTTGAGGCTATAGGTTCTTCTGTTATTGTGGCAATCAGTGTCCCCAGTGGGGAAGTGGGAGGACAGATGGTGAGCTGGGGGTTGCCTGGTCCTGAGGGGCACTGCCCTGTGCTGGGAGTTTGGTCTCCAACAAGGCAAAGGGCATGATTAGACCTGTAGTTAGAAAGTTGACCTGGGAGCAGAGGGAGGCCCCATGGAGCAGAGACAAACCCGCACCAGCTCAGTTTGCCGGGCCTGGTAGGGCGTTCACAGTCTTGCTCATGTTAATACCCTTTGGTAAAGTTAACCTCTGTGCAGGCAGCAGTTACCGTGCAGCAGTGAGTTTCCCCGTCCTCTCTCTCATCACTCAGAGACCCTTCCCTTCGTAGACACTTTTCAGTGAGAGGGAGGTGGGCCGGCTGAGTGGTCAGGCCTGACCAGGCTCATGGCTCTGTCGGGGGCTGCTCGACCACTAGTTGCTGAGAGCTATATCTCTCTCCTCCCAGAACATCCTTCGCACAGGACGCACTTAGATGCCCTCGGCTTCACCCCACAGGTCACCTGAAGTCTGGCACCTGTGTGACCTGGTCACCTGCTTAGTGTTAGTTAATTCCCAGTAGGAATCCCTCAGAGTGGTTTCGACAGAACAACACTTATTTAAATTGCCTGTGTAGTATGTTCTATGTGTACTCTAGAAACGTGAGAACAGTACTAGTGAAATCTCAATCTAATGCTAATATTTGTTTAACTTTTTTTATGATGGGTTTCTCTGTTTGTGTTGAAGGGTTTTTTGGTCTTTTCAGATTCTAAGTCCTGTTTCCTAACGAACGCCTAGATTTTAAAAGGACTGGATCACTTTTCCTTGGAGAGTGCAGATCAAGGGAAATAAGGGAAGCTCTTCGTACATACTTTTTCTCCTTTACAGGTGGATGATAATGTTACAAGGCATTTGGATAAAGTATTAAAAAGAGGGGATTGGGACGTGTTAATCCTCCACTACCTCGGGCTGGACCACATCGGCCACGTTTCTGGGCCTAGCAGTCCTCTGATTGGGCATAAACTCCGGGAGATGGACAGCATCCTGATGAAGATCCACACCTCACTGCTGTCCGAGGTGAGGCTCACACGGCACTAGGGTGTCACCGTGCCAGCGTCTCCTAGGAGACACCAAGTTCCTGAAATGGACTTGAGACCTATGTGAACGCCACACCCACCATCACTCAGGTCACCTGTAAGCACAGAGCACAGGCTCAGCCTCCTACAGCTCTGACCATGTCCACCATTCACCTTTTCATCCAACTACTAGCTTGTGAGGGCTTCTGTATCACTGATCTGTCCAGGCATCCGCGGAGCTCATACGGTAGCTAGGAAGGACAAACGAGGATAATCGACGAGTCCATAAGAAGTACACTGAAAAGTGACTGGTGCCTCAGGAAACAGGGCAGGAAGAGGGAACAGCTTCTGAGAGAGAAATCGTGATTCTCAGTAGAATGGTGAGGCCAGCTGTCCTTCAGGTTGTGTGAGATGAGAGCAGAGCCTTGAAGGGAGGTGAGGAGAATACGCCGCCTGTGACGGCGTGTCCGGGTGAGGAACAGCAGGGGCGAGGCAGACCATGCTGCACGTCCAGGAGCAGCAGAGGCCCTTGGCTGGTGTCCCAGGCTGAGGGGCGGGCCCATGTGACCCCCGTGACGCCCGAGGAGATGGGCGTGACAAGGAGTGCACCTGGGCTATCCCAGCTCGGCAGTGGCAGAGACAGAAACCAAGCCCCAATCCTCGGCCCTCAGAGGCCCTAAATGTACCTGCCTGTGCTCCGTGACCTCCGTATGATTCTGTTAGTTTTATGATATTATTTGTCTTTAGCCCTTTGATCTACCTGTAAAAGAACAAAACAAAAACATCTAACTCATTTACAAAGAGTTACTATTTATGAAGTAAAGGCAAAATCTAAAGTCGTTTCCTTACCAAGGTCATGTGTTCTCCTCAGGCCAAATGCAATTGGAATTTTTCCTTTGCCTTGTAGGAGAGAGAAACTCTTGTACCCAATTTGCTGGTTCTCTGTGGTGATCACGGCATGTCTGAAACAGGCGGTCATGGGGCCTCTTCCATGGAGGAGCTTAACACCGCCCTGATCTTAATCAGTTCTGCATTTGAAAGAAAACCTGGTGAGGATTTAGGAATGTTTACTATTTTAAAACTGTATTTTATGTATCTGTTTTCTGTAGACTGATTCTAATTTTTAAAATTGTTTTCTTAGAAGTTGTGTAAGTTTGAGATGTCCTGAGCAGTGTACAGATGAAAATTAATGGGCAAGGGGCAGCCAGGATGTGGAGTTTACATTTCTTGCCCCAATTCTTAAAATACAAATATTCTTTGTAGGAATTTTATTGTATGAACGTCACTGCCTGGATATCTGAACCGTTAATAAAAATTACCAGTAGCTTCAAGACATCTGAACACATGTGCACTAAAAAAAAGAAACATGAATTGAAATTTTTACAGACGATCCACCTTTTGAAACTCTGAACGAAGAGTCATGGGATCAGTCAGAGCAGAACTAGCTGAGCCCTGTCAGCCTTGAGACCCTGCAGCTCTCCACCCCAAACACACACGAGCAGCTCTGGCCTCCGCCTCCTCACTTTACAACATGCTCGCCTTTGCTCACCAGTTATTTCTGAGTTGGACACTCTCTGCCTTCCTCTCACATGATCCTTTAGTACCACTGGGTGCTTCTGACCCTGGGTTCTGGTAGCTCCCATTTGTCTGGTTGTCCTCCCACCTCTCACTTTGCTATCTAGTCGTCTTTGCTGGCTTAGCTCCCTGGCCTGGCATACTTCCTGGACTGCCTCCTGGTTTCATTCCACATTCACTCCTGAGATGATCTCGTCCACTCCCGTGGTTGTAAATGCCATGATTGGCTCACGCTTGTCAGATTTATCCCTCCAGCTGTCTCCTCTCTTCCAGTCTCCAGACTGTCTACTCAGCTGCCTGTCTGACGCCTCCACTTGGGTCTCCCACAGGTAGAGAGCAACTGTGACAGCTTCACGTCTAATCTGCCCTCTTGTATTCCCCTGCCAACAAATGGCCCTTCGGTGTGACTCTTCCAGGTGGAAACGTGGGCATCCCCCTTCACCCTCTTTCTCCCTTGCTCCCCACATTTCAGACCATCCCGAGCTCCCGTACATAAAACCTTTCAGTAGCTGAACTTTGGATCAAGTAACAATCCTGCATGAGGCTCCTTTGCTGCCTCACAGCTTCATCCTGAACCATATTCACCATTACTCTCTGTGTCCCGGCCTCTGCCCTTTCCATGGGCTCTCCAAGTGACAAGCTCTTCCCCATGTGCCCAACGCCAGCATCATCAGCCTCTTGGCCTACTTGTCCACTCATCCTTGGTTTCAGCTCATCTCACTCATCCATGAAACTACATTGCCTTCCCTCTGTTCATCATTCACAGTAGTCTATGCCTGCTGCCCTCGTTCTTTGCTTAGATAGTAATTATAGACTTATTTGTGTGATGCGTGTAACAGCCGCCTCCCCTGTGCACCTCATGCCACGGTTGGGCAGGACCAAATCTGTTTTGTTCATTGGTACAGGCCTGCCTTGGGCCTGAACATCAACTGGTATGTGATGGGCACCAAAAAGGTTTGTTGAATGAATGAATCTTCCACTTGAGTGAGAATTGAATGGGGAAGAAACTCCACTGATTTCCTTCCATCTTTTTGCAACACTTCCTCCTCTTGGACCTCTGATCTCCTAAGATATGTCATTGGCTCTTGGGAACTGAGCCTTCCTGTTCTAGCTGTCTTACCGAAGCCTGCCTTCCAGTGAGTGCACACACTACCCACCAGAGCACCAGCCTTGTACACCTGGCTCTCCCTCACTGTGTACCCAAAGTAGGGTCTCTCGTGGCTCCCCTGCCTGAGCGAGAGCCCTATGCCAGAACCACCCTTCCTACTCGATCCAGCAGAGGTGTACTGAGTACCTGTGGTGGGCCAGGCACTGAGCCAGGCACTGTGGGCAAACTTTGCCCTCGGGGAGCTTATAGTCTGGGGAGCAAAAGAGACGACTGTGTGACAGTTGTCATTGAGCTAAAGTGCTGATGTTTCATCTCCAAGATGGGTGTTTAAAATGTTCTCCTTGGGAAGCTTGACAGGGTTCATTGCCAGAAACAGCCAGAGCAGCTGCATGTGCAGGACACCTGAGAGGGTTGTTCAGGTGACTGACCTCAGTGCCAACAGTAGCTTCCCAGTGTTTTGTCATGTGTTTCCTTGTGTCAAGCATGGTTGTGTTCAGTAGTCTCATTATGCTTATCTTAGGAGCCAGGACTGCACTGCAAGTAGTTCACTCAGAGTTAGTATTCATTCTAGGAAAGTGCACCCCCACTGACCTCCCCCACCCCCACCCCCTCACCCACTGCCAGCAACTGCAGATCTTTTTTCCATCTCTATAGATTTGCCTCTTCAGGACATTTCCTGTAATTGGACCCTGTAGTACATGGCCTTGTGTGACTGGCTGGTTTCATTTGGCCTAATGTTTTCAGGGTTCATCCAGGCTGTAGTGGATGTCAGGACTTCGTCCTTTCTTAGGCTGAATTATTGTGCCACATAATGGATAGCCCACGTCATGTATCCATTCATCAGTTGATAGACATGTGTTGTTTCTACTTTTCAGCTGTTATGAATGATGTTGTTGTGACCGTCTGGGAGGTTTTTGTGTGGACAGATGTTTTTTGTTGTTGTTTTTTTTTTAAGATTTATTTATTTATTTAGAGAACAAGTGAGAGTGCATGCAAGCAGAGGGAGGGGCAGAGGGAGAGGGACAAGCAGACTCCCCAGCGAGCAGAGAGCCCAACCTGGGGCTCCATCCCAGGACCCTTGAGATCATGACCTGAGCCAAATCAAGAGTCAGACACTTAACAGACTGAGCCACCAGGTGCCCCTGGAATGTGGTGGTGTTTTCTTTGCTCCACCTACCTTGTCTGTACTGTTACTGTCAAATATACTACCTTTTTTTATTTTAAGATTTTATTTGAGAGAGAGAGCATGAGCAGCAGGGTGGGGCAGAGGGAGAGGGAGAAGCAGGCTCCCTGCTGGGCTCAATCCCAGGACTCCATGATCATGACCTGAGCCAAAGGCAGACGCTTCACTGGCTGAGCCACCCAGGCGCCCCAAATACAGTACATTTATTTCTATGTGTAACAAACCAGGGACAGAACTATATATATGTTTTCTATAGTGGCTTTTTAAATGTGTTCTCATGCTGTTTTAGAATTTTATAGTTAACTTTACTGATGCTCTTTGCTTGTTTTATGGATCAAGGTTAACATCTAGAGTCACTTGTTTTCAAGTATTTAAGTATTTCTTATAAGTCAAGTTTGCTGGCAATGAGTAGTTTCTTTTTTGTTCTTTTAATCTGATATGTCTTTATTTTGGCTTCATTTTTTTTAAAATATTTTATTTATTTATGAGAGACATAGAGAGAGAGAGGCAGAGGCACAGGCAGAGGAGGAGCAGGCTCCATGCAGGGAGCCTGACGTGGGACTCGATCCCGGGACTCCAGGATCACGCCCTGGGCCGAAGGCAGGCGCCAAACCGCTGAGCCACCCAGGGATCCTCTGGCTTCATTTTTAAAAGAGTTTTGCTGACCATTATTCCCTCTTTCAGTCCTTTGGGTCCTGCTGCCTTCTGGCTGCAGGTTTCTGATGAGACCTCCCCAGCGTGACTGGGCTTCCCTTCTTGTCTGCAGCACTTTCATTATAACATGGCTGTGTGCTTTGTGTTTATCCAACTTGGCATTCATCGAGCCTCTTGAATGTGTAGATTAATGGTTTTCATCAAGTTTGGGAAAGTTTCTATCTGTTTCTCAGATTTTACCATTTTTATCAATCTGCCTTCAAATTTGGTGATTCTTCTACCAGTTCAGAATCTCCTATTTTGCAACTAAGTGAATTTTTCATTTCAATTATTAGTTTTCATTTTCATGGTTTCCGTTTGTTCTTTTCTTTATAATTTCTCTCTTTTCGATGACACTGTCATCAGACCTTTATGGTCTATGCATAGTTTGCTGTAGGTCTTTGAATGTGTCTGCGGCGGCTGCTTGAAAGATGGTCTTTTACAAAACTCTGGCATCTGGGCCCTTTCCTGGAAGTTCTGTTGCCTTTTCTTGTGTCTGAATTGTACTGTCCTATTAATTTGCATAATTGCTCATAGTTTTTAGTGAAAACTGACCATCTCCGATAATATACTGTAACAACTCTGGATGCTGACCCCCACCCCCACCACCCTGCCCCCAGGGCTGTCATCATAGACCATTATGGTGGAGTCTCTCCCGCAGCATGAAGTCGGCCGTCTCTCCCATGCTGGCACAGCCCTCCTAGGGTGACAGCCATCTCAGTGATGCTCTGTGCCTGTCTCTCTCTGTGATGGCTTGCTAGGCTATTGCCCCTGTTGCTGTCATACCCCACTGTCAGGCTCTACTCATTGCCAGCTGATTTTGACAACTTATAATAAATGTGCCCCACAATCTAATCTTGTATTTGAGCTCCTTTGAAGGGTCATTTTCGAGGCCATTCTCTGAGGTGATTCTGACTCTTCTGTCGTCTTCTTCCCTGGCCCTCTCTGTGAGTGCCCAGCTGGCCTCTGGTTTAGCTTGTGGCTGTCGTGAAGGTACCAGCTTCCTCCAGCTGCCCACCTCCAAAATCTCCACTGCTTTCAGGAGCATTCCTAGGCTTGAATTCACCACCTTCTGTTTCAGACAAAATCAGTTCTTTTGTGGTGAGCTTTGCTCTGTTCTATGGCCTGCCTGGAGCAAAGTCTCTTAGCCACGGTTTCTACTTATGGGTGGTGACAGTGGTCCCTTTCTCTCAGAGGGGTCTGTGTAGTAGCTTCTGGTCTTTTCCACTAGCCTCTTCTGGGGGCAGCCTCCACCCTACAAGCAGACTGGGGTAAGGATGAGTGGGCCCCAATATTTTTGGCCTTTTGTGCCTGGGGTAGAAATTCTCTATGGGGCTGGGCAGAAAAAGGGAGCCCTCAGCCACTCACCTGGGATTGAGCCTGTATGCCACATAGCTGAGGAGGATGGGCAATGCTGTCAGTCTGTCCCTCCCCAGGAGAGCTCAGAGCCCTCACAGGGACCCAGGGGTGAGTCAGGGAGCCCCGTGTTCTTTGCTGTATCCTCTCAGAGTGGAGGCTGTCCCACTGAACTGCCCAGTGGGCAGGAGGGAATCATGGTTCCTCAAGAGTCTCACACTGTCCTGTTCTTACCGAGCTTAGGAAAGATTAGGTAAGATTTAGGGAAAATGTCTTCATTTGCTGTATGCCCCTAGATGGTTTCCAGAAGCCATAAATCATTGTGGTGATGTTGGTTTTTATCTTTTTTACCGGTTATGCTTGTTTTCCTGGCAAGCAGACCCATAGAGCTCTTCATGCCACCCTTCCTGATAGGTCTTTAAAGGCTTATTTTTATCTACAGATTCATGTAAATTTTTGTTATTTTAATAAAAGTACATCTTAAGGTGTTTATTATTCTGAAAAATAAGGAGTTTTGAATTGTGTATCATGTGATTTCACATACCCCCCAGCCTGCTACTTTCCACCCCCAGAGTTCTGACCTCCTGGTAAGAGAAACTGGCCAGTCCAGCATCAGAGGGTCCTGAAAGGAGATCCTTCCCCTGCTTGACCTCCACATAGGGCAGAGCAGGTATATGTTATTGACTTCCTCCTGCCAACAGGATGTAAGCTCCATGAAGGGAGAGACTTGACGTGTTCTGTTATATTCTATCCCTTAAGCCCAGAATAGTGGCACATAGTGGCCGTCTTGTCAGTATTTGTTGATCGAATGTGTGGAAGGTGGCTTAGCTGTACAGAGCACATTGCTGGGGCCCATGGAAAAAGGCCTGGGTGCTACATGGAGAGAATGGTCTTCTGATGAAATGCTCTTCTTCTACAGCATAAAACCCACTATGTAATGTGGCCTGCCTTGTATTAGTATTACAGAAGTACAGGTCTCGAAATATTGCTGGCAAGAACTAATCACACTAATCAGTAGAGCAAAATCAAGAGGCCAAAAATAGACCCCAGTAGATCTGGGCATTGGGTAACAAAAGATGGCATTTCACATGAGTGGAGAAAAGACAAGGCATTCCAGAAGTGATGTCAAGACCTTCTGGAAAAAAATCATGCTGTATAGAACCCATCTTTCAACCAACACCTTCTTTCATGAAGATAGGAGCGTTTTCAGATGTATTTTTGGAAGCATCAGTGTCCTGATGTGGCACCTATTCTCTTTGTAAGGGTTGGTGAGAAGACCAGCCCTTCAATCAGGCCATCGGTAGGCAGATGTCTTGTCTGTTGGAGTTGGTTAGAGAACTCGGTCCAGCTGAATCTAGCCTCATTCTACTCTCTCCAGGTAGAGGTGCCTTCTGATGCGCATGTCTGTGTCTCTTTCTCAGCGCTCTGTGGACCTCTCTGAATGGTTGACTGTTGTCCTCACCAAGGCAACCATCCCTCAGCATCTGCAGAGCTGTCTGCTCTCTCTGTGCCCACCCCAGGCTCTGACACTCAGTATCGAGTTTCTTGTGCTACTATCTCTCCCACATATCATATGCTACTTTGGGGAAGGCCCTGTGACCCCATGGAATGAGTGTTAGTAAATTTGTTGACGTAAACACCAGTGAGATTATTTCTCTATATATGTACATGGAATGCTCTGAAGAGATGGTCATCGCAGGTCGAGGGAATGACCAATGTTCGAGAGCCTGTCACTTAAACCGTTGTCTTTTCTCTAGGTGACATCAGACGTCCAAAGCACGTTCAGCAGACTGACTTGGCTGCAACCCTAGCAATAGGGCTTGGCCTGCCGATTCCAGGGAACAGTGTCGGCAGCCTCCTGTTCCCCACCGTGGAGGGGAGACCGGTGAGAGAACAGCTGAGGTTTTTACATTTAAATGCAGTGCAGCTCAGCAAATTGTTGCAAGAGAATGTGCCATCATACGAAAAAGGTAACTCAGTTAACAGACTATGTTTCTACCGCACCTGGTGTTTTCCTGTGTTTGCAGTGTGCAGGTCATCAGTCTTTGTACTTCTGTTTTCTTAGAACCCTGATGGTCACCATTAGCAGCACCCACAGATACAGTTATCTGTATCAAGCTCTTTCATAAATGTATTCGTTCAACAAATATGGAATTTATTCACTAAGTTCCTCTTTGGCTGGAGACTGTTAAAAGCATCTGAAACACAAGGCCTCTGCCCTCATGGAGCTTACCTTCTAGAGGTGGAGAAGTAGCAGTAGCTATCAGATGGTGATGAGTGTATCCAAAAAAGGATGTACTGAGGAAGGTGGGAAAGGGCTGTCAGGGCAGGCCTGGCCTTTGAGAGTCAGAAGGAGCATGTGGCAGATATAGGATCCTGCTCTGGGGATGGCCAAGGGACAGAGTGATCGGAGCCAGGTGAACTGGAGCAAGGCAGAAGGAGACGAGGTTGGAGGTAGGCCATTTAGACCTTGGAGGGGCTCTTACTTCCGTCATGAGCCAGGTGGGAGCTCATGCAGCCTTCCACACAGAGTCTGAAAGCTTCGCGCTGCATTTTCAAAGGCTCTCTCAGGTGCCCTCGTGGAGGGTTCCGCCCTGTGTTGTGTGATGAAGGCTGTTGCGGGGCTCCGGGGTGAGGTGGGGTGCGGGCCCAGGCTGTGGCAGTGCAAGCAGGCCTCCCCTGATGCACTAGATATAGGGTGTGGGGGAGTCAGACAGGCGGGGTAAAACAGGATTTTCAGCAGAGCAGTGGAAGAACAGGGTGACTGTTCCTGAAGTGGGGGAGGGTGCAGGAGGAGCAAGCTTGTGAAACGGGGTACTTGCAGAGTGAGACGATTGATGCCAAGGAAGCCTAGTAAAGAAAGAATTTTAGGAAGGGAGGAGTGGGCAGCTAAGTTGAATGCCGCTCAAGCTAAGATAAAACAAGCAGCTGAGGCTTGACAGTTCATCTGGCAAGTGAGGTTCTCGGCGACTTGGTCAGGAGCGGTGCACGTGGAGTGCAGGGAGAAAGCTGGGCTGGAGTCAGGCAGGGAAGGGACTGGGCTGTGGCAATGGCTGTTGTGTAAGGTGGGCGGAGGCCAACACGGAGTATGTTGTTTTTATTTTTAAGCTGGGAGAAACTAAGGGGTATTTATATGCTATGCTGGTAGGAATGATCCAGAACAAGAGAACACATCTGCCCGGGACCATCTTCTTATACAATTTATCTGACCATCAGGGGACATCAAGAACAGTGTGTTTGGTGCTAGGGCTGATTTGGGAATCTTAGAGGAGGTGCACTCCTAGTGTGAGGCAGCAATTAATGTGACGTTGGCAACTTTTCCTACTTGAGATGGTGGAGTACTAGGAAGTAGAGTGAATGCCTGTGGGTTCGCACTGAGGTGTAGACTGGCCTTGACTTGCTTGTGGAAGACCAGCAAGGACTAGTGGAGCACCAGGTGTCCTGACCGGTGGGAGAGCTTGGGGCCCAGCCCCTTGTCCATCCGTAGTGGGCAACCGTGTGAAAAGTGAGGCCTGCCCTGGTGCACATTTCAGTTCAGACTAGAAACAAGCTTTACTTTATTTGTTTTCAAAAGTAACTTGTGAGTTTAGTAGCTTTTGCAAATCTGTTCTTGGTAATGTGTGTACTTTTTCCTGTACTAACAACCAATAAAACACTAAACAAAACCATAGTGAGGGTTGTTGGCTTATATCAGGAGGAGCAAGTAGGGAGAATTAAGGACTGCAGTGAGCGTGGCTGGAAAGAAGTCCATGAGATGAGCATAAGCCAGTCCCTGGCAGGAGAAGCGTTCACGGGGACTTACATTCCTAGGACGCCCTTGGTCTGTACCCTCAGTGATCCTGTTTCCTGAGACAGAACTGGGTACATGTCTGATGCTGAAATCGATTTTCAGGCCTCCCCTGATATCCAGCCCGATCTGAGACAACTCTCCCATCGCCCCCCTGACTTTCATCCCAGTGGAACAGACTTTTCTCACCTCCGGACCTTTACATGTGCTATTCCCACAGACTGGATGCTCTTCCCCATAAATCACCTGGTGGATTTCTGAGCCACTTTCCACTTCAGCTTCAATATCAGACCTTAGGTTCCCCATGCTCAACCCCAGATTTCAGTTTCACATATTCCCCCATTTCCTTCATAGCACTTTTCACAATTTGTACTCACATGCACATGTGAGAACCAAGCTAGATCACAGGCCCAAGCAGGCAGGAACTATACGTGTTTGCACGTAGCATGTAGTTGGTGCTCGGTAAATACTTACTTGGATACATACACAGGTACCCACGTCTCCATATTCTAGGAGGTGCGGTATAGACACTGCTGCCCCCCCGTCTCTGTGACTCTGGGTGGTGGGGTAAAACAATGCTTCCATCCTAGATACAGGCTAATTAGATCCCAGCTGTCTCCTGCCAGCCCGTGAGCTGGTGTCTGGGTGCCGCCCCTCTGGAGTGGCAATGGTCGTCATCCCCATCTCAGGTCATGAGGAGAGAATGGGCATGAGGGGTTTAGAGTCATGCCGGCCACCAGCACTTGGTCACCTGGCATCCGCAGCAGTGGCAGGGCTTCAGGCATTTGGGCTGTGCTCAGGGTTACCCAGCAACCCTAACCCTAGCAGGCATGTCCCAGACCCCCTCGGAATGGCTCTGCTGGAAGAATACGTTACATACCAGGCTGTCTCAGGAAGGAAGTTCTTGCTGTGCAGGGCTAGTTGAGTCACCAGTAAGTCGGGCCCTACTCCAGAAGGAAGCGAGGCAGCTTCCTGATGCTGAGCTGCCCGCCGCTGCCATCCCACAGAGGGAGCCGGCAGCAGCTGGGGCTGGGCTTCATCCAGGAGCCGTTCTGGCAGCCCTGGCTTTGCCTCCCGATGGATCATTTATCTTGGCATCACAACAGAAGGGGTCGGACTGCCGGCCCTTCCCAGAGAGGACTTGTGAAGTAGGAGAGCAGGTCAGAGATGGGTGCTGTCAGTAAAAGGTGGCAAGTGGATGTGGTGAAAGCGGCATCAGGCCACTGCCTGCCCAGTCCTCACGGTGGGTGCGGGTTGCAAAGATTTGTAACACCAGGGGCCCTTCATGTGATGCCCTCCCGGGTGGTTGTTCTATCGCACGTTAGAGAAGGAAAGCTTGTAGAGAGCCTGAGAGAGACGGGAGGAGGAGGCCAGACCAGGCATGGGCGCTAGAGAAAGGGCAGAGCAGTGGGCAGACACTTCTGTCCGTGTCGTGTGCTGTTCTGTGACTCGGGCCGTAGCGGGCTGGCAGGAGGATGTCCGAGGATTCGTGAGCATCATCAGCTGTGGTTTTTACTCAGGGCGCTGCTGGCCATCCCCCAAGGAATCGTTCGTCTTCATTAGGCACAGACCTCACGCACACACCATGTGCTGTGAATAACTGAATACTTTGAAACGATACATGTGTCGGCGATTTGTGTGTGTAACCTTGTCCTCTTCTTGCTAGAGCCTGGATTTGAGCAGTTTAAAATGTCAGAGAGGTTGCATGGGAACTGGATCAGACTGTACTTGGAGGAAAATAACTCAGAAGTCCTTTTCAACCTGGGAGCCAAGGTTCGCAGGCAGTACTTGGATGCCCTGAGGACCCTGAGCCTGTCCCTGAGCAGACAAGTGGCCCAGTACGACATCTACTCCATGATGGTGGGGACTGTCGTGGTTTTGGAGGTACGGGTGCCTGTGTCATGGCTCAGCTGTTGATTCGATAACTTAGCCAGAATACTGTAGTGTAAAGCACATAAAATACTGTTTTTTTCTAAAAATGGAAAAATATCCATTTCCTTGTTTGTTGAACTCTTGTGTGTCCTCGTGCCCCAAGTATCGTCAGGAATCAGGTGGCTGGCTGTGTTCCGTGCCGCTGCATGCATGCATTCTTGGCGGGTCATCAGAAATCGTGTTTATCGGGCTTTCTTCTTTTGTTTCCAACCCTTGAACAGCTGGCACAAGGTCAGGAGACAGGCTTTTTCTGAATGGTTCTCTCCAAGTGCACACTGCCGCTGTTTTCCCCTCCCAGGTTCTCTCCCTGCTCCTACTCAGCATCCCGGAAGCACTGAGCAACAAGGCCGAACTGGAGGTTCCTCTGTGGTCGCCTGTGTTTTCTCTGCTGTTTTACTTGACGTTGCTGGTTCTCTCCGCTCTTCACGTCATTGTGTGCACCTCGGCCGAGAGTTCCTGCTACTTCTGTGGCCTCTCGTGGCTGACAGCAGGCGGAGTGATGGTGTTGGTCTCTGCACTGCTCTGTGCGGTGGTGTCTGCTCTTGCCAAGACCTTTGGTGATGGAAAGTTCCTGAGCAGGGTAAGGCTGGTTCCTATACGTGGGACACTGGCTCTCTGGCTAGGCCATTTTCTCTTACTCCAGCTGATCTTCCAGCATCAGACACTGCTAACCCCCAGGTGTGTGTCAGGCGGGAGCCAAGTTGGGGAGCCCACATTTCAGAGGGGCCGACATCTGAGCATCCCAGCTTCAGACACTCAGATCTGTGTTGCCAGGTCACGTGTGCCTCGTTTCTTTGTTGGAAAGACAGAGTCCCTGTGACTGGGGCAGTGTGGGATCGTACAGTGCTGGTGGGGCAGCATGTGAATCAGACACCTCTCCAAGAGTATTTGAGCTGCAGCCAAGGGAGGAACATTCCAGAGAGAAAAGAATCAACTCAGTAGACCTTCTAGGAAGTTCAGCAGGAGGCCAGGACCCTGTCCTCATCCCGTCTTTTCTTTTCAAACCTTTAGGTTTCTTAGAATCTTTGGCCTCTGACACCTTTATTCGTGGTGTGGTGGCAGAGAAGTGGGGCAGAGGGGGACAGCCACAGCTGGTCCGTGGTGCCCGGGGCCCAAGGGACCCGGGGAGGTGATGCCTGGCCCTTCGGTGCAGCTGCCTCACCTCAGTCTGAGGACCTCACGGGCTGTCTTTTGTAGCACATCTCTGTTCCCCATTAGCTCACAGGTTTCCCTAGAGCCATTTGATTCCTCGGGGCCTAAATAGGTCCACAGTATCTCTGTACCTTACACAAACTGCACATGATAAATAGAGTAAATATTAAGTAGTCATCAAATGACAGTCATTAAAATCTCATCTTTAATTTTAAATGTTTTCAGTTAGTATATTTAAGGGTTAGTACTCTGATGCCAACTTTGTTGTTTCAATAGAATTGGCCATTTTAATGAAAACTTTCTGGTGGAATATATCCTGGGGGTTCTTTGGTTTCAAGAAGCAGGAACTGACTGTGGACCCCCTTGAAGACCTCAGGCTCCCAGAGAAAGGGTGAGGGTTCGAGGAGGGCTGGGCTCAGGACCTGGGAGGTGAGCTCTCTGCAGATGGCGTGAGGCTAAGTATCTTTATTCTCTTTGTCACTCGGCTTAGGACTTGCAGTCCAGGATGACAACAGCCCGTGCTGCTTCTATGCTCCCTGGCCATGCCCCAGGAGGATAGGCAGGGGGCGGTGGGGATGTGGGGCAGGAGGAGCAGCAAGTGCCTGTCACAGCAGGTCAGCAAGAACTTTAAGTGCATATGGTGGGATTTGTGTAATTTTTATATTTTTCCCCTCACAAAATGCATTTTCCTTTTATAGAATTCAGCTCATCCAAAGCCACGATGGTCGGAGTTAGATGTTCTTATCTTGTTGGGGACCATGGGCCACGTGCTGAGTCTGGGTGCAAGCAGTTTCATCGAGGAGGAGCACCAGACCTGGTATTTCCTCATTAACACCCTGTGTCTGGCTCTGTGTCACGAAATCTACAGAAACTGCCTTCTGAGGGATGACAGTGAACCCCAGCAGTGCCCACACGTGGAGGAGGAATTCATCCGCACCGCAGCAGCATTACAGGACAGGAGCACTGGCTGTGACACGTTAGAGCCCTACGGAGTGTCTAGGAGCCTCACTTCCCTTGACACTCTCAGAGGCTACGAGAAGTGGATGGTGTTGGCAAGTCCGTGGGTGATACTTACCTGCTGTCGGCTGCTGCGGTCACTAAACCAGACGGGTGTGCAGTGGGCCCACCGGCCTGACCTGGGGCACTGGCTCACCAGGTGAGACCATGAGCCGTGGCCTTAGGCCCGACCTTGCACGGTTGACTGGCCACACATAGTCTTTTTCAAAATAGGTCTATTTTTCATATTCAGGACAGAAGTGGTATTTGAGACCTGAAAAAATGGCAAAATAGACCATAAGCCATGAATTAATGTTTTTTGGTGTTTTTATGGCTGAATCACTGTCATTGTTTATATTTGAAAACCTTTGAGTTTTAAAATGACTACTGCAGCCAGGATATAGTTTTGTCACTCGCTGCCTCCTCCCTGACAAGGCAGGGGTGGGGTAGGACCACATTCCCTCTTTCCCCACCCTGAAGCCAGTGGCTAAACAACCTAGTTGAAAGTATTATCAAGACGCCTGGGTGGCACAACTGATGAAGTTTTTGACTCGATTTTGCCTCAGGTCATGGTCTGAGGATCGGGAGATCAACCCCAATGTCCGGCTCCATGCTCAGTGTGGAGTCTGCTGGAGATTCTCTCTCTCTACCTCTGCCCCTGCCCTCTGTGTGGTCTCCCTCTCTCTCTAAAAAAAAATAATAATAATAATAATAATAATCATTTGACTGTAGTACACATTTTAATTTTTGTCAGTGAAGACTTAGAAAACTAAAGTAGAGGGAAAAGAGCAGAATGGGCATTTGTTTCCTTTGGCTGTGAAGGACTTGTATGAAAATCACCAACAGGGATCCCTGGGTGGCGCAGCGGTTTGGCGCTTGCCTTTGGCCCGGGGCGCGATCCTGGAGACCCGGGATCGAGTCCCACGTCGGGCTCCCGGTGCATGGAGCCTGCTTCTCCCTCTGCCTCTGTCTCTGCCTCTCTCTATCTCTCTGTGACTATCATAAATAAATAAAAATTAAAAAAATTAAAAAAAAAAAGAAAAGAAAATCACCAACAGACCAACAGGAAAGGGGCTCAGGACAGTGAGAGACCTGTCCCTCACCACGGGGGGGGAGTACCAACAGAAAGAGAAGGGACATGCTCGCCCTCCTGGTGATCAGGGAGCTTAGAGTCCAACAACAAGGTGTGAGTTCCCTCATGCTCACATAGACATGCAAAAGGAAGTGATAGAACCCAGTCCTGGTGAGCAGCAGAGGACCCCTGACCACACACTGCCATGACCCTTTGGGAAAATACCTGGAAATATCCATCAAACGCTATAAAAATCATTCCTCTGGTCAAATCTTTCTTTCTTTCTTTTCTTTTCTTTCTTTCCTTTCTTTCTTTTCTTGTTATTTATTTATTCATGAGAGACCTAGAGAGAGGCAGAGACCCAGGCAGAGGGAAAAGCAGGCTCCCTGAGGGGGCCCCATGTGGGACTCGATCCCAGGACCCCGGAGTCACGCCCTGAGCCGAGGGCAGAAGCCCTGGTCAAATACTTTTTTTTTTTTAATAAATTAATTTTTTATTGGTGTTCAATTTACCAACATACAGAATAACACCCAGTGCTCATCCCGTCAAGTGCCCCCCCTCAGTGCCCGTCACCCACTCACCCCCACCCCCCGCCCTCCTCCCCTTCCACCACCCCTAGTTCGTTTCCCAGAGTTAGGAGTCTCTATGTTCTGTCTCCCTTTCTGATATTTCCTACCCATTTCTTCTCCCTTCCCTTCTATTCCCTTTCACTATTATTCATATTCCCCAAATGAATGAGAACATACACTGTCCTTCTCCGATTGACTTACTTCACTCAGCATAATACCCTCCAGTTCCATCCACGTTGAAGCAAATGGTGGGTATTTGTTGTTTCTAATGGCTGAGGAATATTCCATTGTATACATAAATAAACCACAGCTTCTTTATCCATTCATCTTTCGATGGATGATGGAAATTTCTCCTAGGTGTTAACTCTGTTAACAAAGCCTTGGCAACCACAGGCAGCTTTGTTGGGTGCCTGCCATGTGCCTGCTCTTTCATTTTCACAGCAAGCCTGCAGAGAGGTTGCTGGCCTGTTCTGGCTTAGGAGAGGGAGCACAAGGGACTTGAGGCACCTGCCCAAGCATGTGAGGTTGGGAGAGCCCTGGGATAGCCCGGTGGCCTCACTTCTATTTTTCTAGCGAGGTGAAGCGCCGTAGGAGACTGCGGGATTCCCACCCCAGATGCCTTTCCACCCCCCACCCTCCAGGAGCAGTCGTGCCCACTCCTCAGCCTGGACCCTCCACGAGCGCACTGGGTGCTGCCTCTTCCCATCAGACGGTGCCCCCCTCCCACATCACTGGTCTTCCCTATGCTCCTGAGTTATTCCTATCAGTTGGTGAAGAGGCTGCGATGTGGCCCCATTTCTCCTTTGTAGCAGAGCTTCTTGAGAGGCATGTAAACTCCCCTTCCTTATTACTGTTTTTTAGTTATTACAATTATCAATCCAGGAAGAGTGCATAAAACACAGTTTAAAGGGCAACAGTGCATGGACGCCCCAGTGACCGCCTCCCAGAGCGAGGACCAGGGCAGGGCCAGGCCCCAGAATGACCCCTGCTACCACCTGCCATCCTTGGGTCCACGTCTTGACACTAGCCGCATCCTTCCTCTGAGTCTCTTCCAAGTAGTTTTTCCATTGATGTGTGTTCCCCTTGGCAGGATAGTCACTCATCCACTTAACAACTAAGGGTGTCTGGGCTTTGTGATTGGAGCTGCGGTGAATGACACGGAAAAGAACCCTGCCTTCTAGTGCAACACTCACCGAGGTAGCAGGATGGTGGGCAAGGGCCAGGCAGAGAGGGGGGCCCGGCTCTGCCGTGACAGCTTCGTGCTCCAGGTGATGCTCAACCCCTCTGCAGAGTCTCCCTACCTGGGAACAGGCAGACACGCTCAAGTGAGTCAATCTGTGCTAATGACTGGGAGGACCGCTCCAGGCCGTGCTTGTCTCCCTTGAGCAGAGTGTACACTGGTAAATACAGTGTGCCCAGAATATCTTCACTTCTGGTTGGGGAAGTGGGGCTGCCAGGGGAGCCAATGGGTAGCGTTTTATACAGGTCACTGCACGGGCCAGTGAAGACCTGGTGGCAGGGACCGTTTGGGAGTGAGAAACCAGAGTTCAGGTTAACAGTCCTTTGTTGTTAAGCATTTTAAGAACCTTTAAATCACCAATGATTTTCTTCTCTTTTTTGCTTTTCAGAAAAGTCAGCTATTTTTAATACAGTTCTTAGAAAGCCACTTGATGTAGATCCTTGAGATCGCCAGTTATACTTGTTAGTAATTTGGGGGATTTTTCCATTTCGTTTCAGCTCAGATCACAAAGCTGAACTCTCTGTTCTGACCGCCCTTTCGCTCATCGTGATTTTTGCACTGGTTCAGAGGAAGTGCTCCCTGACGTCAAAAGTAGCCCTGGCGCTTGGCCTGCTGGGTGTCTATTGCTACCGGGCGGCCATTGGGAATGTCCTGTTCCCATGGCAACGAGACAGCAAAGACATTTCAAAGTAAGTGTACTGGCAAATCAATTTCATGTTTTATGTACGAAAGCAGGCTATGCTGTCTTGAAAACTCTGGAGTCGGTTCCTGCAAATTGTGATCTCAGCAGTTACTAGGGCCCAAGGAGGAATGCCTCAGTGAACTGATTCTTTTAGGAGAGAGACAAATAACGCAGTAAGGTCACTGAGGTTTCTTTTTTTAAATAAAGGATTCTCTAAAAATAAGGAATTTAAAGGATTCAGTTTTGCTCAGTCAAGAAATAGTAACAGGAGTCACAAAGAGTGGATGCTTCCTAGCAGTTGGGAAAGAAAGCACAGCAGAAAAATCAGCTTTCCCACACTTTACAGTGAACTCTGCGGGTGAGGAGGGACCCCTTGTACTGATGAAGGTCATGAAGTGACCATGAAGGCCACTTTTTGTCACAAACTGGCAGGCTTCCTTTCTCTAATGGTGATGTGGGATGGTTGAGCAGAGGCCATCCTGGAGACTGTTTGTAAAACATGTTAAGAACCTTGAGTGCGTCCAGCCCTCTGACCTGGGTGCTCTCTTAAGGAATCTATCTCAGGAATGCAGCCAGACGTGAGGTCTGAAACCAGGAGACAGGCAAGCTCTCTGAGAACTTATTCACAGGTATGCATAGTACAAAGCAAGGTAATTGGCCAACAGTAGTGGGATGAGCCTCTGGGGGATGTTACAGCTTTGTGCTGACTATTGTGTTTTCATAGAAGATGTGAAGATGTGGATTGCTAGGCTATAAAACTATTGTATGAGCCCAGCTTATAAAGTAGGTACACACTTTTTTATGTTTGTGTGAAAGACTAAAATATGTAATTAGTCGCGGTTATATTTAGGGCACAGAATCACAGGTGGCTTGTGATCTTCCTTTTCATGCATTTTTTTTTTTTATTGCTTTTCTAATCAGAGAAAGGAAAGCATATGTCATCCTCTCAGAAAAGCTCAAGG
This sequence comes from Nyctereutes procyonoides, assembly GCF_905146905.1. Taxonomy (NCBI): domain Eukaryota; kingdom Metazoa; phylum Chordata; class Mammalia; order Carnivora; family Canidae; genus Nyctereutes; species Nyctereutes procyonoides. Next base: position 37,223 of record NW_026575047.1, read on the forward strand.
TGTAAGCTGAGGGCTGTGGCCAGGCTGCGTAGGTGGCCAGGAGGCATGGGGGCACACCTGGAAGCAGGACCTGCCAGTGATATGAACAGTTGAGGTGATGCCAAGAGCCTAGCTGAGGTGACAGCAGGGTAGCAGGCAGGGAGGTCAGGTAGGGGGAGAATGGTGGGAAGACCTCTCAGAGGCTGTTCACTTTGGAGTCTAAGACTCTGGGCAAAGGGTATATTCGCAGGGGTGTTTGTTTATGTCTCAAAGTGTTGAACAGGAATAAATGCCTCATTTCCTATCAGATCCATGCACCTCTTCTCATCATCCCTCATCTCAGGACTTGGACCACGTACCGTTCATGGATGCCACAGCATATACCTTGTTGGTGTAGAACATAGGCCAATGCACCCTTTCATTAACCCACACTGCTTGTTTCACATCCTTCCCGTAAAATGCTTCCATTCCCCAGCCCCATCCACCCTGGTTCTAGTTCCCTCTCACTTGTAGATCTGCCCCAATCCTAGAGCCATCCAGGTTCTAGATTTCCCTAACAGCTGCTCCTCACTGTTTAGGCTGTGGCTCTCTAGCTTCCTTTTCACTTAACTTCTGGTTTTTCTTCTCTACTCTGATGCCCAGGCTTGACTAGAGTAGAGGCCAGATTGCCATGGTCCTAGACATGCAGGAATGGCACTGAATGGTTTAGGGGCAAGGACACAGACCCCTCGAAGGCATCCGCTGGTGTGTCTCCCCATCTCACGACTCAGGCCTTGGATGATTTCTCCTCCTTTAACCTTTGTGGGTTGGTCATCAGGTCTCGCTTAGCACACACATTGGCAATGGGGTTCCACCTGACCCTATCTCCTTGCCCAGTGCATGGCCCCGGGGCAAATGTCTACTCACTGGAGACACATCAGATAGGGGTCTCTGACTGATCGAATTAAACTATGCTTTTAAAAAATGAATTTTTTAAAGTGTATAAACCTTCCTAAGAAAATCTGAGATAGGGATCCCTGGGTGGTGCAGCGGTTTGGCGCCTGCCTTTGGCCCAGGGCGTGATCCTGGAGACCCGGGATCGAATCCCACGTCGGGCTCCCGGTGCATGGAGCCTGCTTCTCCCTCTGCCTGTGTCGCTGCTTCTCTCTCTATCTGTGTGACTATCATAAATAAATAAAAATTAAAAAAAAAAAAGAAAATCTGAGATAGGAAAATTCAGTTTTTCAAAACAGATACATTATTATGGTAATGATATCATTTAAATTTTTAATTTACTTAGCATTACTTTAAATGGTCAGCTTTTATTGTATATGTAAGATATTTGATTTATGAAATTTATTTAAAATACGTTGTAGGGCCATATGTGTTTCATAAAATGAAATTTTTTGGTAGAGCGTCACAAATTATATCCCTTACAGATAATTGTAAATGATGTTCTAAAATAATCCCTTCTTTTTAAGATTTTATTTATTTATTTATTAGAGAGAGAGAGAGAGCAAGCACACGCATGTGCACAAGCAGGCGGAGGGGCAGAGGCAGAGGGAGAAGCAGGCTCCCCACTGAGCGGGGAGCCTGACCTGGGGCCTGATCCCAGGACTCCGAGATCATGACCCAAGCCAAGCACAGACACTTCACCCGTTGAACCACCTAGGTGCCACTAAAATACTTCTTAATAATTCTTAATATTTATTGTGTGGCACACGCTTTACCTATGTTCTCTTGTTTAATTCCCAGGACAGCTTATGAAGTGTAGGTACCCTTTCTCTTCATTTCAGGAATGACGCAGTCAGCGGCAGAGCCCAGACTCACCTGGCCCTGCCGTCCCCAGGCCGCAGAGTGTGCACTGCACTGTTGTATATGTGTGAGTGTGTGTACATACACAAGGACTTACTTAAATCTGCTTGGTTGTGAACATGTCCAAGTGTATCTTAACATCATGAACTTATGGACATTTCTGACAGAACTTGCCCTTATCCTGTTGCAGTGATCTTTCAAATTAACTGTGAAGCAGGTGGACAGTTTTTCTGGCACCCTACAAGTTTTTGGCTCCAGTCTTGCGCCAGGCCATCCTTGGGCCAAATGAGCGAGATTTCCCTTAAGCCAATTCCTTCAGAGAAGTGCATACAGAGAGGACAGGCCTGCCAGCCTCTAGGCAAGGGAGGGAGGGATTTCCAAGGTGGCTGATACGCAGAAGCAGACACCCCCACTTCCACGGAGTTACCCAGATGGGCAAGCGCTGTGGCTTGTTTAGTCAGCTTAGTAGACCTGTGGTTTTCATGGGAAGAATATGTTTGAGTTTTTCAAGCTGGTGCTAATGAATCAAACTTGTTTTGTTTTTTTTTTTAGGGGTGTTATTGAAGCTCGTTTTGTTCATGTCTTTGTCCTTGGCATTCTATTCACGGGTACCAAAGACTTGCTTAAATCTCAAGTCGTTGCTACAGACGTCACAATCAAGACTGTGGGTTTATGGGAGATATATAGTGGACTAGTTCTTCTGGCCGCTTTGCTTTTTAGACCACATAATCTGCCAGTCTTAGTGTCTAGCCTCTTGATTCAAACTATAATGACTAAATTCATCTGGAAGCCCCTGAGGCATGATGCAGCTGAGATCACTATAATGCATTATTGGTTCGGTCAAGCTTTCTTCTATTTCCAGGTAGGTTTTCATTATTAATGTGGATAGAAGTCTATTAACTTTTTATATGTCATTTATCTTTTTTTGTTTGGAAAAAGTTTACCATAAGTTGAGAAGTTAAAAAGGTTGTTCAGTGAAGGAACTTTCAGTGTGGTGTGGGGAATGATGCTTAAATCTCATGTATATTTGATAGGATAATGCAGTTAGTTATTTAAGACGGACACCCTCGGAACAGACGCATACAGCATATGGTTGTGTTCTGGACCTGTTTACCATGACCTGTTAGGGACGCACTTCACAGTTCCATTGCTTTACCTGATGAGGTGATGACTGAACTCTCTCTGCCCTTTCCCCTGGCCATCAATGCCTGGTGCTGTTGGGTGTCCTCACTCGGCCAATAGTCCCTTGGGGCCCCGTGGCCATCACATCTTCTCTCCACTGTTAAAGGGCCCACCAGAGGCAAGTCCAGGCCACCTCTGGCATGGATCTCAATATTTGCCTGTGTGCTTGGACTGGTCTCAGAGGGACTCACTTCCGTCCCAGCCTTCCTGCATCTCTGCTCTGGTTCAGGGGGCCCCATCCTCAATCTAGTGGCTGCCTGTAGTACCCCCAAGGGTAGGCACAGCTCCCCACACTCCCCTGACAGCTCCCTACCCTCTGGCAGAGGAACTGTGCACGAGCCCCTGAGCATCTCAGTTGTGTCTTCCCATCTTTACAGTGAAGATCTGCACTGTCTCTGCGTGCACCAGGTCCTCCCTCCTCATTCAGACCCGGGGGACTTGGGTGGTCTGTGTGTTCCAACAGGTGGGCCTAGGGCTTCTTCCCTGCCCTCCCTACTTCTCTCCTGGTTTCTTGGCACTCCTGACCTCACCCAAAGAGCAACCGCCCTGTTCCCTGTCTGTTCCCAGAAGCCCAGAAAGAGGTTGGGGGTGGGGGGGGGGGAGTTCTAGAATTCTATAAGTCCTGGATGATATGACCTGACCATCAGCTCCTTGGCCATCACCGTGGAACATTGCCACGCCTCTCTCCCTTTTCCAGGCTCCTGGGCACTGTGCTAGACAGGGAGCATGTGTAATGAGCGCAGACACTCCTGCCCCAGGGATACATGGTCAGCCAGGGCTCCACGTGGGAGTGACCCTGGCATATGTGCAGATATGTCCTGGTGCATGTGGACTGGTCGCATGATAGACCCTGCTGGCGTGAGAGGAGACTCCTGCGGGCTCCCTTTTAGCCAAAACGGAGAAAGTGGCTGCTAGTTAGGCACCCTGGCCTGCGCTGAGGCCTTGGTGTCAGGAAGACTGACGGGGCCATGGTCATGCCCCGAGCAAGAAGACAGCCTCACGTTCAGTGTGCCCCTCTGTGGCACATTCCACAGGGAAGTGACAGGGCATCCGTGATAGCACGTGGTGCTGGCAGTTGTCGAGCGCTGTCCTCGGGCAGGTGGAACACACGTGTCCCATAGCCTCTGGTGCTCCTGCAGCAGCACCGTGGTATGTCCTGGTGATCCGTCAGCACCCAAAATCAGCACAGACCCTCGTGCATCAGGCTCTGCAGCAGGTCAGACAGTGACCAGTAGCAGTGCGGCCCCCCTTGTCTCAACCTTCCCGCAGCCCTTCCTTCATGGTCAGGTTTCCTGGGAGTTGACCCACAGGCTTGCTGCTCCTCCTCCTGCCCGCTGCTCAGGGACTCCTGATAGTACAGGGGTCAGGAGTGTGGGGCCCAGCTGGCCTCCTCTGGATCTCTCTGCCTCGGTTTTCCACCAGTTCACTGAGAGTCATAGTGGCACCACATCAGGACTGTTGAGGATTAAATGAGTTGATGCAAGTAAAGCCCCAGAGCAGGCAGCCTGTGCCTTCGCTGCCCTAACAGTATTGCACAGTCCTCTCTGTACGTGACCCAGACAGCTTCCGCTGGGGGATTTCCGGCGACTTCCCATGTCAGAACCGTTAGTGCTCATCGTGCCTTCCCGTGCTGCAGCACTTGGGACTCTTGTTCTGACCCTCCTCTCAGCAGCTCTGGGGTCACGTCTCTATCGAGGGGCTTCTACCTAGAAATAGTTATCAGGAGAGAGCCCAGGTCGCAACAGGCCAGGTGGATGAAGGGGAAGCTGCACCGTGGAGGCTGCTGTCAGAGGAGGCCCGCTGTGAGAGGGGGTGTGTCATCGAGATAGTCGAAGGTCTGCCAGCAGGACCCTGTGGCCACCTGCCTTCGTCCCCAGGCTTATATTTGTTGAGTTTCTTGAAGGTAGAAGACATTTCACTTGATCCTCCACACCCGAGAGCGAGGTGGGAGAGGAGTGGGCGGGTATTGGGGTCCCGTGTGTCCGTGTCACCATGACCACACGCAGCCCTTTGCGGTTGCCGGTGGCCGTGCCAGTGCTGCTTCCCCCTGTGTTCCAGGGAAACTCCAACAATATAGCCACGGTGGACATCTCGGCGGGCTTCGTGGGCCTGGACACCTACATAGAAGCCCCGGCTGTGTTCCTGACAGCGTTTGCCACGTTTGCAGGGCCCGTGCTGTGGGCCAGCCACTTAGTGAGCTTCCTGAGCTCGGAAACCAGCAGGTGAAGCTCCTCCTTTGTCTTTCAGCATAAAATCTGACGGCAGGTTGGCAATTTGAAGAGAGCATCTCATTGCAGATGCAGGGTTCCAAACCCCAAGGGCCTGAGGTTTTGAACAATTTTCTTTTCCTTAAATAAGAGTGAACCATCCACAGCATGTGGTTCAAAGGCGAGTTCAAGTGTGGGTCTGTGGCCAACCTGTGTGGGGACGGCTGGGGAGGCTGTGGAGGGTAGCCAGCTTCTGGTGCGATCTTCCAGCTCGTGCCAGGACGTGGTTTCCAGGGGCTTAGGGAGGAACAGCCCTTCTTGGTTTCTCTGCTTGCTGGTGGCCCGGTTGGGGGGCAGGGAGGTGTCTTCCGCTTGGGACATGAAGACAAGACATGCTGGCCCTCACCTCCAGCATTCCTGCTGCTGAGAGGCCCCCTCAGGCCCCACGTGGTCCCTCACCCCTCTGGCCAGCCCACAACCTCCTCTCCCACCTCAGGAAGATGCCCCTGACCACTGGGGCAGCCCACCCCACCCTCCTGCCCATCGTGCTCCTTCCTCAGTGCTTTCTTATGTATGCCCGGGTCCTCCTGGAGAGGGAGCTTCACAAGCAGAAGCCTCGCAGTGTTGATAACCCCGGTGCCCGGGTCCAGCCTGGCTGAGCGTGGCCTGAGTGCTGTGTGGGGCTGTCTGATGCTGCACTTTCCAAATAGGCCTCGGATTTCCCTTCTGTGAAATGGAGTGAGGGTGGTGCCTCCTAGGTTGTGCGGCCCACATCAGGAGCCCGACAGGTGCTGGAGGTGGGGTGAGCAACCGTGCAGTCTGTCAGGGTGCCCACAGGCGTAGCCTCCCTTCTGGACGCCAGCACCTTGCTCAGCCCTAGGAGGACGCTGTTCCTGCTGAATGTCCCACTGTGTCCCAAGTCCTCCAGGGGGTGCCGCCTAAGGGAGGTCGAGGCTCCCTGTCCCTGTTACCCCACTGATTCCCTATTAAAAATGCAGCCCTTGCTGTGGTGCCTGTTGGCCCCATGTTAGAAACTCCCGGGACATGTTCAGCCCCCACCTCTCAGGAGAGCACTTGGGGGTCCTCCTGTTCTTTGTGGATTCTTCTCGTCCTCCCCCCAGTCCAGCTCCTGAGACCCAAGCTTCAGTGACCCTGGACTCCTGCCCCAAGCTCATGGCCACAGGCCACCATCTTCTCCCATTCCGCAGTTACATAAGGGGCAAAAGGGAGTGTAGGTGTGAGTGGGGTGACACTCTCAAGTCAAAGTTTAGAGCAAGAAAGTGAGTAAAGGCTTCAGCTGTGCAGACCCAGGCTTCCTGCTCTAGAGACTTTCTGGGCTCCCCTCCACATTGCCATGGTTGCCAGCTTCTCAAATGTGGGGGTCCCTTCTCTCGTGCTGCTTTTCCTGAGGATGAGGGAGATGCCTGTAAGTCACTGTGCCTTCCTCGGCTGCACGCTTTGGGACCACCTGTAGGTAGATTCCTCTTAGAGTCACTGTTGGTCTGGGGGTCAGCAGAGGGATGTTCAGGCTCTCATTCCACCTGTGAACCCGTGTGGGCTGCAAGACCAGCACTGAGCCGTTGGTTCTGTCACTAGCAAGCCCCTTGATGTCTCTGTGACTGAGGTGGGGTCGGGTTGGGAGGCCTCTGTCCTCATCAGTGCCATCCTGTACTGGGGACTCAGGGGGCCACGAACTGGCAAGGCGCACTCCCTTCTTCCTCGGGGAGCTTATCTGCCGCAGTGCACTTGACTCTGCTGAGCACACCCTGTCTGCGGCCTGAGGTGAGCTGCATGAATGGGCCGGGGAGCATGAGGGCCAGACCGTGAGAGAGAGCCTGGGCTTCTGTGAAGAGCAGCTTCCCTGACTTTCCTGGCAGTTTTCATCTGTTTATGTTGGGGAGAAAAAAAGACAAAGCATTTTTTTTAAGTAAGCTAAAAGCATTTTAACTGGCTGTGGAGTATTATATGATGTTTTCCCTAATTAAGGAATGCTTCTTTTTTTACTTTAGAAAGGGGTTTTCTTTTTCTTTTTTTAAAGTTTAAGACATCAAGTTTTACTTGCTTTTGGGGTGCTTTTTGAAATCAAGAGAGAAAACTAGAGCCAGACTAAAATGGTAGAAAAAAAAATATTTTAATGGCTCAAATATTGGGCCCTGAGTGGTCCATGACCCTTGGCTTCAGGAACTGGCTTTGGATCTGGAGCTGGTGGTATGGATAGCCATGCTGAGCCAGACCGCATGGCCTTCATCCATTCCCCTACAGTGCACGCTGTTCTTTGCTGAGGTTGTGGGAGTGGTGACCCTACTGGGTGCTGTTATAGAAGGAAGAAGCCAGAGTCTTCTAAATAGGTGATATTCACTATGTGTGAAATTGAAGTACAAGGAGGGGCAGGGTCATGGGAGCTCTACCTCCCTCGCTGGTCAAGAAGGGAGCAAGGTCAGCAGGCTCTTGGCTGAGCACAGACTCCATGACACTCCCAGGAAAGGGGTAGCACAGCCATAAGCCACAAGTATTCATCCATGAAGCTTTTCCCAGGAGTTTCCCTCACCAAGTATTGGAGCAGCGACCCTTGAGGAAATTAATAAAGTCATACCTCAGGACCCCAGCTCCCTGGAGGTCCTCTGCCTGATGGATTGGATCTTGAGAGAGACCCAAGGAACTCAAGGACTGGTGGCCGTAGCAGAGGCATGAGTCAGTTATGTGCTGAGAAGGTCACAAAGATGAGGTCAGAATGGCTGAGCCCCTGAGTCTGCTGGAGGTACTCAGGGTGGCCTCCCAGAGAAGAGCCTGTGGGTAGGAGTAATCACAGCCATTCAAGGGAGCCAGAGAGGAGCACAGGCAAAAGGACGAGGGTACAGGATGATGTGCAAGTAGAAGCAAGCAACATATGTTGCCTGCCAGGGGGCGATGGGCAGCCAGAGAACCCAGCACAAAGGAAGGATGGGCACCAGGGCCCAAGATGAGGAGCCAGTTAGGGCAGGGTGAGGGTGTAGAGAGGGCAAGAGCTGTGAGCATGAGGGGCCAGGCCTCCTTTGGGCCTTGAGTGGCTGCTCAAGGTCCACCTTTTGCTGGACAGTGAGTACGCCAAGGGGAGTCTTACAGTGGCACCAGCAGTGGCACTGGGTCACTGGACCTGAGGAGCTCCTTTGTGGAGCATGTGTGCACACCCACACGCACACTCACTGCTCCACCTCAGGGTCTTTGCTTCCCTACACGGAACTCCTCATTGCTCACCCTTCCTGTCCAGACCCTGCCCGGTGTGAGCGTGGCGCCACCAAGACTCCCCTGAGCACACAGACCATCCACTCTGGTGGATATGCTTGCTCCCCACCCCCGGGGCCCCATACACGGCTGTGCTGATGTGTCTCCTGCACAGGGAGCATGGCTGCCCGTGTGATGGGGGTCGTGCTTCCGGAAGTGTGGGCAGCGGTGACCAGTGGCATGGACTGGCCCCAGAAAGGGGCTCATCGTCACAGTGTTTGAGGGAAGGCCTCAGAACTGGAACTTGGCTTTTACCAGAACCTGGAAGCCTATCCTCTGAGGATTTGTGAGGTGAATGAGCAGCAAAAGATGGCAGATAATAGAACTTGTCATTTTGGAATAAGCACGGTCTCAGGAAACTTCCTTAAAGAATAGGTTAGGTTTATATAATGATCATGTTGACTGTTTGAAAAGAAAGGGAGGACAAGCATGTGCTTTGAGGGCCTGCTCAAGTTTGAGAATGCGCTTCTTCGCCGCAAACACTCTTGGGCCAGTATCCCCAGGCTAGACCCAGCAGATGATCCATGGACAGCACAAACTCTGTATCTCATCCTGTGTGATTTTCTTTTCATAATATTTGTGATGTGTTATATAGTAGTACATGCACATAATTTTTAAACATAACTATGTAAAATTTGGGGGTGCAGTTTTCAAAAATATTTTGCAGGTTGTAGCACTGGAGAGTGTAACAAGGCAGGTGCCTGCAGCTCTCGTCCCCTCGGCTAGGCTCCTACCCGCCAGACTCATCAGATCCAGGTTGGGGAGGGGGGTGTCTCAGGAACAAAAGTTACCATGGTCATTTTCAAAATAAAAATAGTGGTTACGTGTGTGTTTGTGCCTTATATGATGCAAAAATGGCATATACTAATACATATTTCCCTTTTTATTAACAGCGGCTCTGCACTGAGTCATGCTTGCTTCTGCTATGCACTGATCTGTTCTTTTCCAGTCTCTGCATATATCATTTTGGTGACGTCCCTGCGTTACCATTTATTTATATGGAGCGTGTTTTCTCCAAAACTTCTTTATGAGGGAATGCACATCCTCATTACAGCTGCCATCTGTGTATTCTTCACAGCCATGGATCAAACCAACACAAAGTCTTAGACACTGGAAAAACAATATATTTTTAAGTCTACTATTCAGTTCATGCATTTGAGTAATGGGAAAAAAAATCTGTTTAAATGCAAGAACATTCTAAAGAAAAATTGTGGATTCTACAAAGTTGAAGAATAGCTTTCACTGCTGTACTTGAATTTAGATTAAATAGTGATTTAAAAGGTCACTTTAAAATACTTAGTTTGAGGGACACCTCAGTGGCTCAGTGGTTGAGCTTCTGTCTTTGGCTCAGAGTGTGACCCCAGGGTCCCAGGATCGAGTCCCGCATTGGGCTCCCTGCAGGGAGCCTGCTTCTTCTCCCTCTGCCTATGTCTCTGCCTCTCTCTGTGTGTGTGTCTCTCATGAATAAGTAAATAAAATCTTTTTAAAAATAAAGTAACACATTTAGTTTGAATATGAATCATTACCCTGTTGACCATCACTCCATAAGGTTTTAAACTTTTAATTTTCTATGGATAAGTTAACGATTTGACTCAAATATGTGTGTTTAAATTGATGGATAAAAAGGTCTCAGGTTTATTGTGGTGTTTGTGGACTTAAGAGAACCTGGGAACTCCATGGAAGGAGGCTTGCCTGTGGCCAGGGTTTTACCTTGCAGAGCTTAGACCTCATGATGACCCTAGAAACCACTGGAGGTCCCAGGGAGCTTTGGTTAGGGTGTATTACATCTGTCAACGTTAAGGCATTTCAAAAACTATTCATTGAAAGTAGATACAAACCCATTTCATCCTAACAAAGCATATTTTTAAGAAAAATAACTTTTCTAAAACAAAAATAAGTATGGAGGAGAGTGGCTTTATTTTACATTTTTGTACATCTCTTTAGTGTTGCGATTGAGGATGGTTAGGTTCTGCATTCAATCTGTTGTCATGTGTGTGAAGTTGTCACACAGATACGTAATTGGGAAGGGGAAGAATATTTTATTTTTTTATTTATATTCAGTTAATTAACACCCAGTGCTCGTGACATCATGTGCCCTCCCTCCTCAATGCCCAATCACCCAGTTACTCCAGGCCCCAACACCCGTCTCCCTTCCAGTGACCCTCAGTTTGTCTCCTATGATTAAGAGTCTCGTATGGTTTGTTTCCCTCTCTGATGGAAGGAAGGAATATTTTTAAATCCTCTTTCTAATCATTGTTGATGTTCTTTCTGAGTCTGTACCAAAACACGACAAATGATGGTTCTTTAATAGTTAATTGGAGAAAAAGCAAATGCATGTAAAATAGGTGAAGCCCTGTTAAGGTCTGCACCTGAGGTAACAGAATTACCTGGCTGATGAGTTCTGTGTCTGTATAAGATCTTGTTGGAGGGAGCTGGGTGAACTGTACGTGGATCTTCCTGTACAATTTTTGCAACTTCTTGTGAAATTTAAACCATTTGAAAATAAAAGCTATTTTAAAAAGGAAAAAAATAGTTTCAGTGTGGAATCTGAAACTGTGTCAGTGAACTTTTGTGTGTTCTTCTTTATTAAAATCCTAACCTGTTACCCAGGTAGGATTCTATAGTATGTGAAAATAACACTTCTTCGGGTTAATGTAAGTCTTCCAGATGTTGACAACATGCAGCATTCAGCACCAAAAATCAGTTGTCACATTGCCAACAGTCTCCTGAGAAAAATCTTTCAACGTTGGAAGCTCTCGGTGGCAGATGCAAGTTTTCCAAAACTCTCTAACTTACATCTTTTCACTTACATAATGATTTGATAATTGTATGTATTGCAAAATGGTCACCACTATCAATCTAGTTAACATCCATCACCACACAGTTAACAATTTTTTCCTGTGATGATAACTTTTAGGATATGCTCTGTTAGCAACTTTGTAACATATAATGTAGCATCTTAAACTATAGTCCCCGAGCTGCACATTATATCCCCAGGACTTAGTTTATAACTGGAAGTCTATCCCTTTTGACCCCCATCACCCATTTCACCCACCCTCCACCTCTGCCTCTGGCAATCACCAGTCTATTTCCTGGATCAATGAGCTTGGTTTTTTGTTTACATTTCACATAGAAGTGAGATCATACAGTACTTGTGTTTCTCTCTCTTATTTCACTTAGTATAATGCCCTCAGGATCCATCTCTATTGTCACAAATGGCAAGATTATCTTCTCTTTTGTGCCTGAGTAATATTCTGTGTGTGTGTATGTGCGTGTGTGTGTGTATGTGTGTGTGACGTTTTCCATATCCATCCATCACTGGACACTTAGTTTGTCTTTATATCTTGGTGTTGTAAATAATGCTGCTATGAACATGGGGGTGCAGATATCTTTCTGAGTTAGTGCTTTTGTTTCCCTCAGATAAATACCCAGAAGTGCAACTGGTGTGTTATACAGTAGTTCTATTTTTAACTTTTTGAGGAACCTCCCTATCATTTTCATAGTGGCCCCACCAATTTAAATTCCCACCAACTGCACAAGGGTTCCCTTTCTCCACATCCTCATCAGCACCTTTGTTATTTCTTGTCATCTTGATAGGAGAGTATTGCCTAATGTACAATATTTAATATTTAATTTAAAAATATTTAAGATTTCTTTTATCTTCCTAAAATTGCTTTTTCTAGTTATAGGACATGTCCCACTTAATAATCCCTTCTGGGGATCCCTGGGTGGCGCAGCGATTTAGTGCCTGCCTTTGGCCCAGGGCGCGATCCTGGAGACCCGGGATCGAATCCCACGTCGGGCTCCTGGTGCATGGAGCCTGCTTCTCCCTCTGCCTATGTCTCTGCCTCTCTCTCTCTCTCTCTGTGTGTGTGTGTGTGACTATCATAAATAAAAATAAAAATTAAAAAAAATAAAAATAAAAATAAAAAATAATAATCCATTCTGAAAATCCATTGTTTCATGCTAAAACACTAACTGGGGATCCATTTTCCATTGTTTTAAATAGAAAACTATGGGAATGCAGTTCATGTCCTACCCAAGCCCTCAACCAGTTCCCTACAATGTAACCACACATAACAAAATGTCTACATGTAAGTGCCAAACTATCATGTTAGGGAGCAAAATGCTTAAAACTGGTTCCTCACCACCAAATAGTTAATATGGTCATGAAGCAACAGTTTCTCTTCTTTTTTCCTAGCTTTTTTTCTTTTTAAGATTTTATTTATTTATTTATTCATGAGAGACACACGGAGATAGAGAGAGAGAGGCAGAGACACAGGCAGAGGGAGAAACAGGCTCCATGCAGGGAAGCTGATGTGGGACTCAATCCCGGGACTCCAGGATCACGCCCTGGGCAGAAGGCAGGCACCAAACCACTGAGCCACCCAGGGATCCCCCTCATCCTAGCTTTTTAAAACAGAAACTTAGAATCATTTTAAGTCCGCTTTCCTCTCCAATATAAGCATTTAAAGCTATAAATCTCCCTGTATTATTTTCACTATTTTTACAAATTTTCATATGTTGCATCTTTATTATCATTCAGCGTGAAATATTTCCTGCTTCACTTTTATGGCTTAGCAGTTGACTCATCTTGAACAGTCCGTGTGGCAATAGGGGAGAAAAAAATGTAGATTCAGCAATTGTTTGATGTGATGTCCTAAAACTATTAGGTCAAAGTACTTGTTATCAACCAGACCTACATCCCACTAATTTTTTTCTACTTATTCTTTCAATTACCAAAAGGATATCTAAAATTTCCAACTCTAATTGTGGATTTATGTGTTTCTCAATTCTGTTAGTTTTTGCTTCCTGTAAGCAAATACACCATACACTAATAATGAAGTAGCAAAAAGGTAAATTATGAAAGCAATTCCAAAGAAAGAAAGAAAGAAAGAAAAAGAAGAAAGAAGAAAAAAAAGAAAGAAAGAAAGAAAGAAAGAAAGAAAGAAAGAAAGAAAGAAAGAGAAAAAGAAAGAAAAAACAATTCCATTTCCAAATGTACCAAAAAATAATAAAATACCCTTAAGTAAATTTAACCAGGGAGGTGAAAGACCTGTACTCGAAGAACTATAAGACATTGATAAAGTAAAAACAACACAAACAAATGGAAATATATACCATGCTCATGGATCAAAACAATACTGTTAAAATGTCCATATTACCCCACACACACACACACACCCTCAATTCTACAGATTTAATGCAATTCCTAAGAAAATACCAATTGTATTTTTCACAGAACTAGACCAAATAATCCTCAGATTTGTATAGGACCACAAAAGACCTCAAATAGCCAAAGCAATTTTAAGAAAGAACAAAGCTGGAATTACCACAATCCCAGATTCTCAAATATATTACAAAGCTATAGTAATCAAAAGAGTATGGTCCTGGCTCAGACATAGACACATAGATCAACAGAACAGGATAGAGAGGTTAGAAGTAAACTGAAGTTTATATGGTCAATTGATGTATCACAAAGGAGGCTAGATTATACAATTGGGAAAAGATATCTATTGTCTCTTCAATAGATGGTATTGGGAAAACCAGACAGCTGCATACAAAAAAAAGAAAAAGAAAAAAACAGGACCACTTCCTTAAACCATACACAAAAATAAACCCCAAATGGATTAAGAACCTAAATATGAGACCTAAAACCATAAAACTCCCAGAGGAGAACATAGGCAATAATTTCTTTATCAGCTGTAGCAGCATTTCTCAGATATGCTCTCAGCATATCAGGATGCGTCTTCTCAGGCAAAAGAAAAAGGCAAAAATAAACTATGGGGACTGCACCAAATGAGCTTTTGCCCAGTGAAGGAAACCAACAAAAAGGCAAGCTACTGAATGGGAGAAGATATTTGCAAATGATGTATCTGTTAAGGGATTAACATCCAAAATATATAAAGAACTCATACAACTCAATACCAAAAAATATTTTTTTTATTTTTTTCTAAAATATTTGTTTATTTAAGAGAGAGAGTGCATGGGGTGGGGGTGGGGGGATGGCCAGAGCATAGGGCCTGACACAGGGCTCAATCTCATGACCCTGAGATCACAACCAGAACTGAAACCAAGAGTCAGGCGCCTAACTGATTGTACCACCAGGTGCTTCCCACCTCCCCACCAAAAAATATTTTAAAATGAGCGGTGGACTTGAACAGACATTTTTGCAAAGCAAAATGCATTTTGAAATATAGATGGCCATCAGACACATGACAACATTGCTAATCAGAGGGAAATGCGAATCAAAACCACAATGAGATGTCACCTTACACCAGTCAAAATGGTTAAAATAAGAAAGACAAGAAATAACAAGTGTTGGTCAGGATGTGGAGAAAAGAGAACTCTCATGCACTATTGCTGGAATTGATAATTGATGCAAGTACTATGAAAAATATGGAGTTTCCTCAAAAAAATTAAAAACAGAAATACCATATAGTCCAATAATTCCATTCCTGGGCATTTACCCAAAGGAAAAAAGAAATCCAAAAATTTATATGCAGCATTGTCTGCAATATGTTTATTGCAGCATTGTCTGCAATAGCCAAGATACAGAAGAAACCTAAATGTCCATTGATAGATGAACAGATTTAAAAAATATATGGTATATATACGCAATAGAATATTACTCAGCCATTAAAAAAATGAAATTCTGTTATTTATGACCTGGAGGGTACTAAGTGTACTAATTACACTAAACAGAGGAAGACAAATACCATATGCACATATGAGGAGGAACAAGGGGAGATCCCCAATGTTGACTGTGCAGAAACCCACAAGAGCATGTCAGGGTAGATGGGAACTTGGGAAGGGAGGCCCATATGAAAAGAAGTCCTTGGATTCTTTCAACATGGATTACTTGGCTAGTTTCAATACATGGAAATAATGCTTTTACTTTTATCAAAAGTTGGGGCTGAGTTGGCCATAGGTTTGTGGAAAACATCAGTCAGTTAATTTCAAGGAAAACAAGAAAGATAATGTAGTCATGGAACACTGTGTAGTTCACCTGTGGACAATGTCTATGAACTTAATAAAGTAGAATAATAATTTGGCAAATAAAAGGGGGAAAGAAAAAAGCCAAAACTCTGCTGGCAGTGTGGGGAGAAAAGTTTGTGTGTCAATTTGGGTGTGTAAGGAAACTAATCCCAAAGTTCAACAGTAAGAAATCCGTAATTATGCCCAAAGTTGAAATAATTAGAATTTCAGTATAAATCATTGTTTTCTATAAATATGGAGACATGGAATAGGAGGGCAAAACAATAATACAACTGACTGCAATGAGATGCATTATGGTTGGTTGAAAATTGAAATACATATGAGTGTAATTTACCACAATAATAGATTAATCCAGGGGGAAAAATGACTATGATGATGAGACAAAGACACTGGCGGAACTCAGCACCCGTTTATGCAAAAACAAAACAAAACAAAAACCTCTTAGCAAACTACAAACAGAAGAAAACATCCTTAATGTATTAAAAGATCCCAGGCAAGCCCCATACTAAGTGACTTCAGTCCTGTTGTCCCCAACTCTACTCAGATTTGTGTGGGAGATCTTAGAAAGAAACTTGGGCCAGAAAACATGCACAGGGCTGGGAGAGCAAGAACCAAAACCATCAATAGTCACAGATGATATTGGAAATAGACGAGTTATTAGAACTGAGAAGAAATGTTTGCCGGGTACAAGATCCGCACACCAGGTCAGCCATCGTCTTGAAGCCAAACAGGTAGAAAATGTAATTTTCAAACAGCACTGACAATAACCACAAAACTTGAAGTGCATCTCAGGGAAAATCTGACAAAAGTCACACAAGGTCCTTACAGAGAAAAATATGAAACTGTATTGACAGACATAAAGGAAGACCCACGTAAGTGAAGACATAGATAGACCTAGTCAGGATGGACGGGCGGGCTCACGACTGTCAGGATGGCGTTCTGCCCAAACGAACACGCAAGTCCAACCCAAGGTTAGTCTACGTCCTGGCAGGGCTCTGCATGCCGCGTGCAGTCTTACCTAACATGCGTGTGGACAGGCCCAAGAGCAATGAAGACGACACTGGACGAGCAGACACAGACACCCCCCTAGCAGTAGCGGAAATGTAGGTGAGAACAGCGAGATACCATTTCCGAACAAACAAGGAACAAAGGGGGTGCTGGGAGCAGGGCGCCAGGCTGTTTCCTGCTGGGGGCCCTGTCGCTCTAGGAAGCCCCGTCTCCACGCTGCACGGTATGGAGTACCCAGCAGCTCCAGGCAGAGCTGAGACGCACATGCCCCATGATCACACCTGGGTAGGGGACCTACAGAACCAAGCAGACAGGTAGAGGATTTCTGTCGCAGTGTGGATTATGAAAATGAAAAAGGAAGTAATCCAGGAGCGTCTCAGTAGGAGAATGCTAAAGAAGCTGCGGTTTAGGGATCCCTGGGTGGCGCAGCGGTTTGGCGCCTGCCTTTGACCCAGGGCGCGATCCTGGAGACCCAGGATCGAATCCCACATCGGGCTCCCGGTACATGGAGCCTGCTTCTCCCTCTGCCTGTGTCTCTGCCTCTCTCTCTCTCTCTCTCTGTGACTATCATAAAATAAAAATAAAATTAAAAAAAAAAAAGAAGCTGCGGTTTATCCACACCACAGAATACATCAGTCAGGGTAAATACGTCAGAGGTAGAGGCAGCGGCACAAACCAGTGTCAAAAACATCATGCCGAGTGCAGAACAGCCTATTGCATGAAGATCAAATAGGGTACAACACCACTGTGTGAAGTCCAAAAACATGCAAAAGCAATACTGTATACATGGTGCATGGACATACACTTTTGCAGTAGAAGCACAAAAATATCCCTGGGAATGATCCGTAACCAACTTGAGATGAGGGGCAGCCCGGAGGACAAGGAGGGAGCTCTGGCCGCTCCTGTAATATATATATATATATATTTTTTAAACATTTTTTTAAGATTTTTTAAAATTTATTCATAGAGACACAGAGAGAGGGAGAGAGAGAGAGAGAGAGAGAGAGAGAGAGAGAGAGGCAGAGACACAGGCAGAGGGAGAAGCAGGCTCCATGCAGGGAGCCTGACGTGGGACTCGATCCAGGGTCTCCAGGATCACACCCCGGGCTGCAGGCGGCGCTAAACCGCTGTGCCACTGGGGCTGCCCCTACTTTATATATTTAAAAGTAAAAGAAAAAGAGTGCCTGGGTGGCTCAGCAGCTGAGCTCTGCCTTGGGCTCAGGTTGTGACCCCGGGGTCCTGGGATCGAGTCCCATATCCGGTCCCTGCAGGGAGCCTGCTTCTCCCTCTGTCTGTATCTCTGCTTCTCTCTGTGTTTCTCATGAATAAATAAAGTCTTTTTAAAAATAATAAAAGAGAAATATGGACCAAATATGGGGAATTTTAAACTTTTAAAATTTGGAACTGCAGACTGAATCTAAATAGTGGATTCCCGTGTGTAATTTCTAGGCAATACTTTACGTTTAATCAAAATAAAAGAAGCATGTACGAGAAGAGGCTATTCCAAGACCAGTAGGCAGCCACTCTCCACATGCAACTATCGAGCATTTGAAATGCAGTTGGTCCAAACTAAGATCCGCTCTATGTGTAAAATATAGCCATGTTTCCTGACTTAGTGTGAAAAAAAAAAAAAAAAAAAAGAAAGAAGGAATGTAAAATCTCTTTACCCTCTAGCTCTCCCAAGAGTGAGCGTGCACACTTGAATCCAGGCTAGTGGCAGGTTAGGGAGTGTGGGGCGCCCTCTGGAATTCCGGGCGTCTGGCCCAGCTGACAGTTGTTGAATGAAACACCCAAAGAGCTGAGTTAGCAGGCTGCTGAGGTGAAGAGCATAGAGATGGGTGTGTGCAGGGCATGTGGACAGGATTCCGGGGTGGGTGATAGGGGTGGAGGCAGGCCAGCTCAGCCAGGAAGGGAATATGCCGAATTTGGGGGAAAGGCTGAGGTTAGGGTCCTAAGGGATCCTGAAGGGGGCAGTGAGCACGTGGTTGGTGGTAAGCACCCAGAGGTCTGGAAGGACATGGAGACTGTCATGCTGCCCACCCCATACCTGGGCTTAAGAACTCCCACAAATGCTGCTTGGAAACAGAACCTTGCGGCTGGAGTAAGGAGGGGCCTCGGGCACCAGGAGAGACTGAGTTCAGATGGCAGCTCTCACACCGGCTCCATCCTGGGCAGAACTGAGTTCCTGAAGTCTCAGCTTCCGCACCTGTAAAGTCATTGTTTCCAGGACTAAACGGGGCAGTGAACCTAAAGTGCCTGGCCCATACCAGTGCTCCAGACGCGTTGGCCGTGATCAGGCGATGCCCACGCCCCCGACGAGGATGATAGTGTGCACCCCAGGGTCCTCTTGGAGTCCCAGGGACAGGCCTGCGGTCTTCAGAAACCCTTGCTGGTTGGGCAACTGAGGACGAAGCCTCTGATAGCCGCTAGGGCCTTCCTTCCCCAGCCTCAGGAGTGGATGGCGTTGGGAGAGAAGTGATGGAGCACAGTGAGTGGCGAGCACAGCTCATGGCTGGGGCAGCTCCACAGTGGAGAACCAAAGAAGTGCATTTAGGGAAAAATAACCCAAGTCACACCAAAACGGTGAGAGGGACTCCCATGGACCTGTCTGCTAGGACGAGTGTGGGAATGCAGAGCTGCCCTAGCTGAGCCAGAACAAGGGGACACAGGGTCAGGGGACAGAGGACGGGCACGAACAGAAAGAACTGCGTGGACCAGGGCTGGGAGGTGGGACAGTAGGCAGCAAGAAAGCTCCTAAGATGAATAAGCAGAGGCTGCCCCAAGGTCCTGCAAGTGGCCTGAGGCACAGAGGCCTAGAGGAATCCCTGTCACATAAGGTCACTTCCAAAACCTCCTGGAGTCCTGAAACCTTTGTCTCCCAGCTGGACTGGCAGCCCCCACCCCCCAACGTCCCATCCCAGGCACTGCGGCTCCTCCCGCCCCAACCCTGCACGGAGAGGAGAATGACATATGCCCGTCTGGATTTGCAAAATAATGCAGTTGCTGTAGCTGTTATCTCAAAATATTTGCGAATAAACCAAATATGACTTATTTTCAGAAAGTTTTTCCCCTTGGGCAATTAATTTTAATGTTTCGGCTTTTTTTGGAATATTCATCTGGATGATCTATTTAGGTCCGTAAGTACCCGTGGTCTGATGAGGGCTCCAACAGCTTCGTCCTTGCACAGCACGTCCCAGGGAGGGAGTACCCGTCCTCTGAGGTCCTCAGCAGCTACCCCTTACGGAGAGGCGTAAATGTTTCCTGCAGGAAAGAATGAGCAAACCACAAACCTCAGCAGAGCTCTGCGCCGGTTCAATATGGTCCCCCCAAATTTCGGTCCCCCCAGATCATGGCCTTATTAGCAGAAGACGCTGGATTGCAGTGGGACCTAAATCCCATGAGAACGTCCTTGCAAGACACGGAGAAGGGCGCACGGAGCAGAGGAGAAGCAGTGACTGGAACATCGAGTGTACAAGCCAAGGGACACCAAGGATCGCGGGCAGCCACCAGAAGCCGGAGGAAGGGTCTGGATTCGACTCTTCCCCAGAGTTTCCAGGAGGAACCAACCCTGCCAACACTTTGATCTCAGACTTCTGGCCTCAGACTGGGAGAGAGTAAATATTTGTCCCTTTGAAACCATCCAGTCTGCGGCGCTCTGTGACAGGAGCCACGGGAACCGAATTCGAGCCGCGGGGACGGCCCGGAGCGTGGAGCCCGCGCCCTGCTTCAGCCGCTCCCTCTGCTCTCGGGCTGTGCCCGCACCCGGCAGCGTCTGCCGCACCACCTGGTCACAGGCCCCCCAGCTAGCAGCCTCTCCTCGGGGTCGCCAGCCCCGGCGGCTCATGGAGGGCCTGAAGGCTCCTCCCCAAGATCTGGCTGCCCTTCGGGAAAAGACCAGCCCTGGCAGTGCGCTTCCGAGCAGGACGGCGACATCCGTGTTCTGGGGAAGGGCCGCCCCGGGAGCGCGCGCAGGGGACTGGCCGGTGGCTAGGGTCAGGGTAAGGGCCACCAGGCCTTCAAGGCTGAATCCGGGGACCGTGTGCCGGGGACAAAGGCAGGTGAGCTGGTCACGGCTCGGGCGCCCTCAGCAGCGCTGGGACAGAGGCCGAGCGGGCCAGCGTCTCGGTGGCCCCGGACGGTTCTCGCATCCCCCCAAGATCTGGCCCTGCTCGGCCACAGCCTTCAGGGCCAAGACAAGACTGGGAGTAAAGCACTGCTGTTGGTGTGTCTGAAGGAATGTGTTGTGCTTGAACACAAATTTTATTGATCCTGAAGTGACAAGACATTTTATTGACATTCTGTGGAGGATCAATGGCGGATAAAAACGCAGAACAGACATCAGGCCTTCCCTAGACGAACCTTCCATGTGTAAATAGATTCCCCCTAAACAGACAACTGTTATAGACACAGCTCTGGGAACCCCCGGGGTTTCTCCTGCCACCCCAGGAAGTTCTTAAAGAATTCAGACTGGGGACACAGTAATTCACGAATGCTCTTTTCCTAAGGTAATTTTCCCCATTTTGTGGGTGTTTTGTTCCTGTCAATCACTGGGTTAAAGAGTGGCAAATCAAGCAGATATTGAATCATCTGGAAAGTCAACCAGTTGGCATTAGACTACTGCCTCTATCTCATGTAAGAACGAGGACTGTAGCTATATGAGGTTTATACATACTCTTATGGAATTCGCTTTTCTTAAGGTCTCTGTCATTTAATTTTCTTTCTTGATAAGAAATCAGTGCTTTGGAGCAATAATATGCA
Organism: Nyctereutes procyonoides; assembly: GCF_905146905.1. Lineage (NCBI taxonomy): Eukaryota > Metazoa > Chordata > Mammalia > Carnivora > Canidae > Nyctereutes > Nyctereutes procyonoides. The sequence continues at coordinate 58,411 of NW_026575047.1, forward strand.
GGCAGCCCTTGCTCAGCGGTGGAGTTGACGCGAAGGTGAGACCAAACAGGCCAGCACCCACCAAGCCGTGGCAGTATCTGTACCACACAGACCCACCCAAGCACCTAAAGGCTCAGCCTGCCCCACGCCACAGGCACCGGTGCCAGCACAGTTCTCCCGTGGCTTGCGGTGCTGTGCTCGCATAGGGCAAGGGTCCACCCCAGTCTCCTCCCCCTGCACGTGACAAAGTGTGCATACCTGCCAGGTGCCCTCCAAGACATGCTCCCCACGTGCAAATCCTACCACACTGCAAGGGGACCTGCCGGTCTACAGAATCAGGCCTCTCCAACTCAGACAACCCCGGACACCCCGGGCAGGGCTGCTGGCCTGACCCTCAGACACTTCCCATGAGGCAATGTGTGTCCGTTTGCCCGTTTGCACGTGTGCCCGTGCATGTGTGTGCACACGTGTATGTGCGTACATGTGCACACATGTATAGTGTGCATGCACGTATACAGGTGTGTGCACACGCATTTGTGTTTGTGTGTGCGTGCGTGTGCCTATACTCATGCGTGTGTGTGTGTGTGTGTGTGTGTGTGTGTGCACGTTCAAGGCCTCTGCCTGTATTGTGTCATGACACCAGCCAGGAGTAAAATGTTTAACCGCCAGCTGTGTGATCTTCATCACAAACGCTATCTGACTGGTTTTTTAAATGAAATGATTACTTAATTGAATTTCAGTCAAAAATTCAACTGTGTGGTTGAGATTTGCCACTCCCTCTCACAAAGGAAAGATATCTGAGACCCTGGGAGGGCCTGTTGATCCATCTAAGTAAACGTGCCTGGTTTGGTGGCAACCTCATTTGTTATCTTAATTAAAATATTCCCTTAAAAATAAACAACCTTTATGTTTAAAATCATAACTTACGAACTCAGCATTGAGCCATGTAACAACGCTAAAACATGTTTTGTTTAATTCTGGTACTTTGTCATAATCACGAACTCCCATCTGGCCTCCACCAGGCCCAGGCGTTCATTATTATTCTGAGAAGCAGAGTAAGACCATTTTAAGAAAGTCCCAGGGACTGACATTATTTTCTAAGGAGCACAAGGAATCAACTTTAAACAACTAAAACTTATAGGAAGTGCATGAGAAGTGAGTGCCTCAAAGCAGGTGCCCGTCAAGCAGGGCAAGAGAGGTCCCTTATTCTGAAGGAAGCTCAGTAGCTTCCATAATTCCCCACTCATTTCCCTGAGTACTGATCTTTGGAACAATGGAAGTTTAGGGAGACTTGATTTTATTTCCTCTAACAAACTCTAAAAAATAAAACCCTGGTATCCCACATTATTATATCAGCCTCTTTAAAGTGGAGTTAACAATATTTGTGGATTTAGAAATGCTTGCATCTTTAAAACTCTCACCTAGTCTGTTGGTCACATAGAAGTTCGCCAGGGGAAAAGCAGCTGTCTGCGCACCCCAGATGCTCCCTGCTGCCCTGACCGGATGACCACACAGGTGGCCCCATGCTCCGGCTGGCTCCTGCGCCAGCCTAACCCTAACCCCCCCACCTCATTCTCCCCACCACCACCTCCTCCTTTTGCCTTCTGTTCTATCCCAAGAAATTTCTGAAACTTTAGAGAGGTCACTGATTTTGATTGCAAATTTAAAAGATTCATAAGGCATATAAAATTTTAAGCTGTGCAAATCACGTAAGATGGAACATTTCAGAAAGCAAGAAGGATTCTGGACAGTCTGACATCTTGTGTCCATGCATTTTGCTCTGTGGAGGTCGTCCCTGCCCAGTGGCCCTCCCGCCGTGTGCCCACCCACCCAGGGTACACTGGCCTAGCCACCTCTGCTGTATAGGTTCGGTGGGGGGTGGGGGTGGGGGAGTCCAGCCTCGCAGCTGTCTATGAGATGTCTGCTCCGGGAGTGCAGAGCGTCCCTGCTCAGGAAGCAGAAAACACCTGGCAATTCCTTCTTGATTTGACTTAGGTAGATGATGAAAAGCATCTTAAAAGCCACTTTTGGGCAGCTCAGGTGGCTCAGAGGTTTAGGGCCGCCTTCAGCCCAGGGCCTGATCCTGGAGACCCGGGATCAAGTCCCACATCGGGCTCCCTGTGTGGAGTCTGCTTCTCCCTCTGCCTCTCTCTGTCTCTCATGAATAAATAAAAAAAAAATATTTTTTTTTTAAAAAAAGCCACTTTCACTGCCGCTTATCACATTTCCTGCATAAGGTTGATGGCCAGTGGGCTGGTGGCGCAGGGGCATGAGAGGGGCCAGGCTGCGAGGACCAGCGGTGGGACTAGTTGGGTCACGCCCTCAGCCTGGCTGAGTCCAGAGGCTAGATATGGGCCAATATCTGAAGAGCACTGTGGATGAGCGCCTACTAAACCGGCTATGAATCATCCTCTTTGCTCAGGTAGCATCAACATAACAAGGAGGAAACACTGGCCCGTTGCCTCTGATCAGATCCCCCATGTTCCACAGTAATCGCCCAAGCATCGGCACGATGGATTTGCCACCTTTGACCCACCTCCGTGGGTCAAGTGCTGACCGGTGACAGGTCTCCACTCCTCTGCATGGACGTGGGACCTCCTCTCTCTAGTAGCCTCCCAGTGCAGCCGGGCCGCTGGCCAGGTCCCAGCTGGGATAGGGGCCTTGGCTGTCAAGAAATTGGGAACTCTGGCTTTGTGCAAGACGCCTGGGAGCTGAGAAGAAGTCTCATCCCAGAGCCTAGACCTGGAAACTCCACCTCCGTCCCTAAATCCGGATACCCTCCCACAGTTAGAAGTGAACCCCTATGCACTATAAAGATACTGCACATAACTTATTTAGCTTTTGTCACCTGAAAGGTTTTTGTGTGGTGTTCACTCCTGGCAGAGCACCGGGTGTGTCCTCATCTCCCTTCACCGGAGGCGCACACTATTCAGGCCGAGCCAGGGTGGGGCTCTGCTCCAAGCACCTTAAGAACTACCAGCATTGCTGTCTGGTGCCACGATTGCAGCACATGCAGTTGAACTACCTTCTCCCCAAGGCTCTGAGGCAGCCTGGCTCCCGGCCAGCCCACCAGACTGGATGGAAGCATATTTTGCTGTCACCTAGCATGCATTTCATATTGTGTGTGTAAGTATGCACACACATGTATATCCCAAGGATGTAAAAGTACGACCTTCACATCAATTAAGGCTATTTAAGGGGTGTGTTTCAGATGAAATGCCGTAATATGCAAAATCACCGGATTAATGAATTAATCGACAGGAAAATAGTCTTTGCCAGAAAAACTATGACTGTGAATTTCCAAAATAGGATTGGCTTGTTCATATATATTAACCAAAAATAAGCTCCGCTTTGCAGTAGAAACCCCACCGCCAGCTTCCAAAAAAAGAAGTGTCTGAAAGTTAGCTTTAGGAAGAGGTTGGTTGGAGTCAACCACCCAGCGCTACACGCAACTGCTCCAGTTCAACATTTGTCTGACCAAATCGCGGGAGACCGATTTGTGTGTCGACACACCCGCTAAGTCCAACCGGATGAGTATCTCCAATAACATAGCAATTGATTTAATAAAGGAACTAACCAATTTTAAATCGCAATAAATTTACCAAACATTTTCACCGTTTATGGAGAGCTTTACAGTAAGAAAGTATCAACAAAAGCAGGCACATCCGTGTACAAAGTGTTGCTGTTGGGCGCAGTTTCGCGTCAGCCGTCCCTAAAGCAGCGGCTGCTCCGTCCGTCCGTCCGTCCGCGCAGCCTGGGCCCTTCCTCCCGGGAGGCCGCCCTGGCTCTCTGAGCTCTCACCCTGGACCGGACTTGCCACAGAGAAGTGCGCTGGGGGCGAGGCAACCCCGAGACATTTATTGTAAACTTTAAAATGGAATCCGGGTACGAACAGACACAGAAAAGAAGGGAAACCTCCCAGACACAGAAATGGTGACAGCGGAGGGCGGGCCGGGCGGCGGGGGCGTCCGCGAGCGGGGCCGGGGCGCCCCTGGGAGTGCAGCGCCGCGCGGGTCCTGCTCGCTGCGGGGGCCGAGGCCGGTGGTCGGTGGTCGGTGGCCGGTGGCCCGTGGTCGGTGGCCGGTGGCCGGTGGCCCGTGGTCGGCGGCCCGTGGCCCGTGGTCGGCGGCCCGCGGCCCGCGGTCCGCGTGGCCCGGCGCTCAGCAGGCCCGGCCCGGCTCCCACGCGCGCCCCGCCTCCTCGCACGGCGGCCGGCAGCAGTAGGGGTAGGAGGCGTTGAGGTCGGGGTCCGAGGGCGCGTAGCCCGGCAGCTCCACCGACGGGTGCCCCCCGCAGCGCACCTCCGCGCCCGCCTCGTCCCGCGCGTGCAGGACGCCCACGCTGATGTAGGACACGGCGTGGCGCGCCGCGAGGCCCGCGCAGTCCCCGGGGGCGGCCAGGTCCGACTCCTCCGGCGCCAGGATGGACGCCTCGCTCGGCCGCGGCTGCAGCCGCCGCCCCCGCCGCCCCCGCCGGCCCCGCCGCGCCCGGGAGGCCGCAGGCTGCGCGCGGAGCCCGGGGCCGCCGCGGGGCCGCGCCGGGGCCCGGGCCGCCCTCCTCCGGCCGCGCCGGCCGCGCCGAGCCTGCGACGCGCGGTAGTTCTTGACGAGCAGCAGGCTGAGCAGGCCGAGCAGGCACTCGAGCGAGTTGAAGACGGTGGAGAGCACCAGGCCGCGCTGGTAGTCCTTGAGCTGGCGGCACTTGGCGGACGTGGCGCTGTCCAGGGCGCTGCGGGCGCGGGGCGCGGGGGGCGCGGGCGGCGCGGGCGGCGCGGGCGGCGCGGGGGGCGCGGGCGGCGCGCGGGGCGGCAGGCAGTAGTGCGAGTACTTGCGTTCCACGAGCGACACGGTGTCGCCGTCGATCACGGCGCCCGCGAAGGCGCTGAGGACCCCGAGCATGAAGACCAGGACGCCGAGCAGGAGCAGGTTGTGGCTCTTCGCCGGCCCCGCGGGCCCCGCGCCGTTCCCCGGCTCCCCGGGCGCGGCCTCCGCGGCCCCCGCGCGCGCCGCGGCCGCCCCGAGCCCCGGGCCCCGCGCCGGCCCCGCGAGCGGCGCGTCCCGGGGCCCGCAGCAGAGCAGGGCGGCGCCGAGCAGCGAGAGGCCGGCGGCCAGCAGCAGCCCCGAGTAGAAGGCGCCGGCGGCCGCCCCCAGCCGGAACGGCTCCCCGCGCAGCTCCGAGCCCAGCGAGAAGCACTTGAGGCCGACGGCGGCGGCGCTGAGCGCGCAGGCGAGCAGCAGGCAGGAGGAGAGCGCGGCGCAGGCCCCGCGGACGCTCCACTTCATCCTCCGCGCCCGAGCCGGCCCGCGCCCCGCGCGCCCGCCGCCGCCCGCCGCCGCCCCCGCCGCCTGCGCCTCCTCCCGGCGCCGCGCGGCCGGACCGCCGGCCTCCTCCTCATCCTCCCGCGTCCTCCCCGGCCCGCGCCGCCGCCGCCGCCGCCGCCGCCGCCGGAGTCCGCATCCTCCGCCTCCCGCGCCGGGAGCCGCTGCGGCGCAGGACCGCGGGGCGCGCGCCCCCTCCCCAGCCCGCCGCGCCCCTCCCCGCCCCTCCCCGCCCCTCCCCTCCCCGCCGCCCCGCGCGCCCGGCCCGGCGCCGCCCTCCCCCGCCGCAGCCCCCGCGGCCCGGGACGCCCGCCCGCCGCCCCCCCGGGGAGAAGCGCCCCCCGCGTCTCCCCGCCCCGCGCCCCGTGCCCCGGCCGCCCGCCCCCCCCCGCAGGGCGCCCCCCGGGCCCTCCCGCCCCCCGGCCCCTAAGCCTGCGCCTCCCCGGCGAGCGGCCCACGCCCGCCGCCCGCCCGCGGCCTGGAAGCCGGAGGGACTCAGCCTGCGGGCGCGGGAGAGGAGGGGGAGCCCGGTGCCGGCGGAGGCGGAGGCGGAGGACGCAGGAAGGGAGAGCCCGGGTGGGGCGCGGGCGGGGGCGGGGGGAGCCGGGGAAGGGCTGGGCCTGCGGGGGGGGGGCGACGGTGCGGGAGGCCGGGCCGGGCGGGGGCCGGGGAGGGCAGTCCGGGCGCGCGGGGTGCCGGGGAGGAGCCGCGGCGGCCTCAGGCGCAGCCCCGCACGGAGCCCCTGCGGACCTCAGTCAGGACGGGCCTCCCGGGGCTCGGGCGCGTGACAGGGGCTGCCGCGGAAGGCCCTGGGGGCGGGGCGGGGCGGCGCGGGGCAGGGGGCGGCAGCGCCCTCCCCGGCCTCCCGGGCCCTCCGCCTCCGCCCGAGACCGGCCCTGGGTGGACCCGGCGCGGGGCTCCGGGGGGCTGGGCCTGCGCCGCCGCGGCTCGCCCGCACCCCGCTGCGGCTGCGGCCTGGAGCCCGGGAGCCGGGAGCCGGGAGCCGCCGGCCGCGGCGCTGAACAAGCTGGCGCCGCATCCAGGGGGGCGGGCGCGGGGGGCGCGGGGGGCGCGGGGGCCGGGGGGGGCGCATCGGGGGCGCAGGGCGCCGCGCAGCCCCCGCCGGCCCCGCCGCCCACCCCGGCTCCCCCAGCTCGCGGGCGGCGCCCCTTCCTGCCCGAGCGCCCGGCGAGGCGGACGCGAGCCCCCGAGGCGCCCCGGGGGGGGCAGCGAGCCCGCGCGCAGGAGCCCCCGCAGCCACGGACCCCCGGCCCCGTAAACGCAACTCGAAGGCCCTCGGTGCGGCTCCCTGGACATGTGCGTGGGACCGACCCGAGCCGCGTCCGCGGGCGCCGGGCGGGGAAGCAGCGGCTCTCGCCGTATTTTTAGCGCCGAGCGCAGATTTTAGAACATCAGCCGAACCTCCTCGTCCGTCCCGCTCCTCGGCGGATGACTTGCCCGGAAAGTGGGCATAGTGAGCCTCCTTTCACACGCATGGTGCACAGGCTCTAAAAGGACAGTGTGTAAATCAGCTTGTATAATAACGTGGCACCCACGCGCGTGAGCGGAGTTGCCATGAGCTTACTTCCAATGATTATTCCGGTTTCCAGGGAGACGAGGTTTGCAGCCACCTCCGTGGAGAAGGAGGGAGCAGCCTCTCCATTCCCCTGCGGGCGCCAGCCAGATTGATTAGGCCTGGGGGCGGAAGTGAACTGACGACGGTGGCTCTTCCTCCGCCCGGATCCCCGGATCCCCGGATCCTCGGATCCTGGGGAGGAGGCCCGGGGGGCGGGTGCTGCGGTTTAGGTTTAGGTTTTTGGTTTGAGATCTGGCCTCCGCTCTCCTTCGTGCCCCGCCCCCACCAACCTCTGGCCAGACACTTCCATGCCCCTGAGCACCACCTTGTTCCTTAAACTGATCGTACCTCTTCCTGCCACGGGGCCTTTGCACGTGCTGTTCCCTCTTCCTGCTGCAGGTGTCCCTTGCCGCATCCTCACCTGGCTCCTGCCTTCTTGTTCCTCAGATCTTAGCTTCACCTCACCAACTTTCGTTGGCTGCCTGCTGTCCTGCAGACACCGTGGAGTGCTTTGCATGGGTTTTCTTTTGTAGTCCTTGCACCAGACCCTGAGTCGTGTGGCCCTGTAATTCTCACACAGGCTTTCTATGAATTAGCCAGTGACTTGTGGAGTCAGGGTTCAAACCCAGGCTCCGTGCCCAACCTCCTTTCCCCTTGACCTCCCTCCCCTCACCAGACACCAGCCTCCCTCCCTGCTTCCCCTCCTCCCTGCCCCCAGCCCCTCGCAGAGGCCCCCCCTAACAGGTGGGAACTCCTGGTGGTCTAAAGGTCTGTCCTCCCCATCAGATTAGCTGCTCAGGGCAGGCAGGCTCCAGGTCCAACTGATCCCTCGCTCCTCCCCATCAGGATTCAGTCCTGCCCTGGCTGCGTGGAATGAGTGAGTGAATGAATGAATAGGTGGCCAGCACTGACCCTGGGACACTCTGTCCTGTGATCCTGCCCTGGCTGCGTGGAATGAGTGAGTGAATGAATGAATAGGTGGCCAGCACTGACCCTGGGACACTCTGTCCTGTGACAGAGTCTAAGTATCTGGTTCTGCTCATTGGAAGAATGCACCAGGCCAGCAGGCAGAGGAGGCACCCACCTGGTGTTGAGGTAAGGGAAGGCTGTCTAGGAGGGAGGTGGGAGGGAGGGAGGAAGGGAGGGAGTGGGGGTGGGTGGGTGCTAGGGAGGGAGGGAGGGAGAGAATGGGTACTAGGGAAGGAGGGAGGTGGGAGCAGGGTGGGAGAGAGGGAGGTGGGGGACGGGAAGGGGGAGCCAGGCAGGGAGGGAGGAGCTGGGAGGGAGGGACGGAGGGAGGGAAGGAGTAGGTGGGTGCTAGGGAGGGAGGGCAGGAGGAGCTGGGAGGGAGGTGGGGGCAGGCAGCAGGAGGAAAAGCAAAGACAGCAGAAGGGAGCTTGGACCGTCTACACCTCCAAAAATGTTGAGGGCAGAGAGCAGGTGACCTGCCAGAAAGGGTCCTGAGCTGCGCCAGTTTGGAATTCATCCTGAGGGTTGGGAGACCCTAGAAGGGCAGGAGGATACTGTGGTGTGTATTTTGGAGGAACACTGCCCCGTGAAGACTGGGTTGAGGAGACAAGGCATGTGGGGGGTTCGGGAGCACTTGGGGTGCAGGTAGAAGGGTCCTACCCCATCGTGGTGTTATTGCAAGTATTATAATCTCTCCTGTTTGCTGCCTGGCGCTCAGCACATAGTCGCCTGTCTTCCGTCTCTATCTGCAGGAAGGAAGGGCAGCAGGCTGTGGTCCCTGTTATTTTTTTTTTAAGATTTTATTTGTCTGGGGGAGAGAGAGAGAGAGCAAGCGAGCATGAGCAGTGGGAAGGGGCAAAGGGAGAGGGAGAAGCAGGCTCCCTGCTGGGCTCCGTCCCAGGACCCCTGGATCCTTGGACCATGACCTGAGCCGAAAGCAGACGCTTAACCAACTGGGCCACCCAGGCGCCTCTGTGGTCCCTGTTACACAGAGCTTCCTTTTAGGGTGACCGCATAACCATCCCTCTCTCACGGGGAGGGCCTCTCTGCACCTGAAGTGGTTTCTGACACCCATAACCCGGGGTGTGAACTGAAATGACCCACACACATTTTGAAAGCTGCCTCTGTTGCTTTCCTGTGGAATCCTTTCTCCCAACCCCTGCCAGAGTCACCTGTGAAGCCCCTTCCCTCCCAGCCACGCGGCACAGCCAGAGGCACCCCCTGGGATGAGCAGCTGTGGGCCACAGTGGGGTGATTTGGGTGCTCAGAGGTTGCTCAGGGGACCCACACTGGAAAGGAGCAACACTCCAGTGAGCAATGACTTTAGACAGGTTGTTGGGGAAGGAGGAGTGACTTCGAACATCACAGAGCCCGCCATGTGCCACATACTTTCTCAGGGACCAGTGTAGCACCTCCATGCGGGACACATCACTGCTAGGATTCTGAAGACAGGGAACCAGAGCCCAGAGATAAAGGCTCAAACCGATTATAACGGTAATCATGTATGAAGTGAAGAATATTTTCCCTTTTAGCTTTAAATTTCATTTTAATATTTAGTATTTATTAACATTTGAAATCCAGTCTCCTAGAGTACTGACTTCAGTTAACTTAGCTGATTCTAATTACTTGTTTTCGCATTTGTTTGTCATTTAGCTTTTCAGTATTTTTATTCTTTATCTTTTTAACTGGCTAAATAATAGAATTTTTCTTTTATTATTATTTCTCAGTCCCCTTTTTCCAGGAACAATCAATGCTGATCTTCACTTATGGACGTAGTGTGTGCATTTATGTGCCAACATTGCATAGGCGGTGATTAATCCAAAAAACTCTCACAAAACCAGAGCCAGTGAGTTCTGCAAGACATGAGAATGTATTATTTTAAATGCTTTTATCTTGTGAAATGTAATAGATCCACAGAAAAACTCTATAATGTAACAGCTTGATGACTTATAAATGAGCATCTATATACTTGCCACCCAGTCAAGGAACAACGTTGCAGGCACCTCCGCAATCACTGCCCTCCCTCCCAGGAAGGTTCCACTGGCTTCATTTGAAACCACTTTTCTTGTGTTTATTTACACTTTTATCACCTACACGTGTATCTCTACACATTTTAGTTTGGCTGTGTGTATTATTTGGACTTCGTATAAGTGGAATTATAGAACATGATTGCTATACGTCAGTTTTTTTTTTTCATCCAAGGAGATACCTCTAAATTTTAGCCCTGTTGTTTTCTGTGTCTGTAGTTCACTCACTTTCGTGGCTGGATCCTAAGCCATCCTAAGAACATGCCACAGTTTATTTTTCCATTTTACTGATGATTTGATTTGACCGTTGATAGTTTGGGGATATCATGAATAAAGCTGTTGTGAACTTCCTTGCGTGTGTACTGATGTGCTTTGGCGTGCATTCTGTTGGATCCCGAGTAATATATCTGTTCAGATTTTTGTGCCCTTTTGTAGTGAGAATCAACTGGCGTGGATAGCAATCACTCATTTTTAAGTGTACAATTCCATGAATTTAGATAACTGTACACGCCGCGGTCAGGTCATGATGCGGGCTGTTCCAGCTCCCCCAAAGCACCTCCTGTCCGCCCCTCTCCTCAGTCCAACCCCCTCACACCTCCTCATCTGCTTTCTGTGCTGTAGTTTTACTCTATAATTTCATATACCTAGAATCATAAAATATATATATTCTTTTATGTCTGGCTTCTTGCATTTGGCATAATGCTTTGTTTTTACCCATTCATTCATATTGCTGAGCCAAATTCCACCAAAATTTGCTTGTCCATTCACAAAATGGAGGCTATTACATTTTTTTCCATTTGGAGTTATTATGAATAAAGCTGCTATTAACATTCCCGTACCAGCCTTTTGTAACCCTATGTTTTCATTTCTCTCAGGCATATCCGCAGGAGTGGGATCGGTAGGTTGGACAGTAAGTCTGTCTTTGACTTTACAAGGAGCTGACAAACCACTTCCCGGAGTGGCTGTGCCGCTTGGCACTCCGCGGGCACAGCCCTGTACCGAGCCCCGTGCCCCCTCCAGACCTGAGGTTCTCGGCAGTCTTCTCAACAGTGCCCGTGCTGGCGGGTCCACTGTGGTATCTCCCAGGAGCTTTGATTTGCATTAATTACCCTGATGACTAATGAAGCTGAGCCTCTGATACTTCTTCTTTGGCAAAGTATCTGCTCCTAAAAGCTCACGAGATGTTAATAAGTTATGGCCTTTTGTTTATCTTCTTTAGTAAGATACCTCTCTGAGTCTTTTGCCAATTCTGAACAACTGGGCCATCTTCATGTCATTGACTTGTGCTCCATATATTCCATACACAAGTTCTTTACCAGATACTCGGGGAATACGCTCCCCATCTTGGACTCACCTTTCAATCTGCTCATCAGTATTTTGTAAAAAGCAAACCTTTTCCATTTTGATAGAGTCTGATTTATTACTTTTTCTTTTATGAGTTTTGTGTCCTGTCTTGGAAATTATGCCTAAACCAAGGTCACAAATATTTTCTTTCAGGTCTTTCAAAAGTGTTATACTTTTAGCCCTTACATATATATGTATGATCCACTTTGAGTTAATTTTTGTATTTGGTGTGAGATAATAGTCAAGGCTCTTATTTTTTTCTAAAGATTTTATTTTTATTTATTTATGAGAGTGAGAGAGAGAGACAGGCAGAGACACAGGCAGAGGGAGAAGCAGGCTCCATGCTGGGAGCCTGACGCAGGACTCGACCCCGGGACTCCAGGATCGGGCCCTGGGCCGAAGGCGGGCGCCAAACCGCTGCGCCACCCAGGGATCCCCAAGGCTCTTATTTTTGCATATGATGTCCAAGTGTTCCAGCACCATTTGCAGAAAATAGTCACCTTTCCCATTAAACTACCTTGGCACTTTTATTGAAAATCAGTTGTTTATAAAAATGTAGGTCTATTTCTACTTTCCCAACTCTGTCTCATTGGTCTGTATGTCTGTCCTGTGCTGATTCCATACCGTGTTTATTATTGCAGCTCTCTAGCAAATCTCAAAATCAGGTAGTAGTAAGTCCTCCAAATTTGCTCCTTTTCAAAATCATTTTGACCACTCTAGATCCTTTGAATTTCCATATAAATTTTAGAATCAGGTTGTCAATTTCTACCCAAAAATATCTATCGAACTTTTGATTGGGATCATACTGAACTATAGATTACTTTGGGTATAACTGATTTGTTAGCAATATTAAATTTTCCAGGAACACCTGGGTGGCTCAGTGGTTGAGCGTCTGTCTTGGGCTTAGGTCGTGACCCCGGGGTCCCAGGATCAAGTCCTACATCCAGCTCCCTGCATGGAGCCTGCTTCTCCCTCTGCCTGTGTCTCTGCCTCTCTCTGTGTGTCTCTCAGGAATAAATAAATAAAAATCTTTTAAAAAAATTTCCAATCCATGAATATGATTTGTCTCTACATTTATGTCTTTATTAATTTCTCTCAATTCTATTTTTATAGTTTTCAGTATACAGGCCTTGCACACATTTTGCTAAATTTACCTATAAGTATTTCATATATTTAATGCTTTTGTAAATGCTACTTTAATATTTTATTGTCCAACTCTTTGTTAGTAGTATATAGAAATACAATTTTTTAATTACCTTTTTATCCTACAACTTTGCTAAATCCACTTATTAGTTCTAACAGCTATTTTTCTTTTTCTCTTTTTTTTTTTTACAACGAGAGACAGAGTGCAAGCAGGGGGAGGGGCAGAGGGAGATGGAGAGAGAGAATCTCAAGCTCTACGTTTTAGCTCAGAGCCCGACACGGGGCTAAACGCAGGGATCGATCCCATGACCCTGAGATCATGACCCCAGCCAAAATCAAGAGTTGGTCACCGAACCAACTGAACCACCCAGGCACCCCTCTAACAGCTATTTTTGTAGTTTCCTTAAGATTTTCTACATAGACAACGTATCACAAGCAAGTTGAAACAGCCTCACTGCTTCCCTTCCTCCTTGAAAGCCTTTTATCCCTTTTTCGAGCTATGGTGCACCTGCTTGGCCCTCATGCAGAGCAGAGGTAGTGAGAATAACATCCTTGCCTTGCTCCTGATCTTGTGGGAAATCATTTAGTCCTTCACCCTTTCGTCTGAGGTAAGATATAGGCTTTTGTAGATAACTGACATGGTTGAGACCTAGTTCTGTTTGCTGAGAGTTTTTATCATGAATAGGTGCTGAATTTTGTCAAATGCCTTTTTGTTGTCATAATCTATTATCCTTTCTACACATATGTGGATACACAGATCCCTTTTACATATTCTTTTGAAGATTTTGGGGTCTGTATTAATAAGGAGTATTATTTATAGTTTTCATTCTTGTAATGTTTTGTCTTGTTTTAGTATCAAAGTGATGCTGACTTCATAGAATGAGTTGGGAAATGCTCCCTCATTTTCTAATGAGGTTTCTAAACCTTTCTGTAAAGGTTTGTATAAAATTGATAGTATTTCTTCATTAAGAAACACTGAAGAAAACACTTCCTTAAGTGTTTGGTAGAATTCACTTATGAAGCCGTCTGGGGTTAAAGTCTTCTTTATGGGATGATTTTAACTATAAATTCAAATACATTCAAAAAATTTTTTTAAGTTTTAGGGATATTCCTGTTAAAAAATTTTTACTGAATGCTAATGGTTTATGTCTTTCAAGGAATTTGCCCATTTCATTTATGTTTTTAGATTTGTTGCCATAAAGTTGTCCACAATACAAGTGGTTAACTTAGAAGTTGGTTTTTCTTTTTCAGCCTGTCAATATGGTAAATGACATTCCTTGAGTTTCAGTATTAAACCAACCTTGCCTTCCTGATATAAATCCCATTTGGTCATTGTCAAGGAAATAGCATCTGTTACCTGTTTTCAAGACAAGTACAAATATTTCTGCCTATTACATCTTGCTGTTAGAGCCACAATAAATAAATAAATAAATAAATAAATAACCACAGTCAAGCACTGAAGGGAGCAAGCTTACTCACCCTAGAAGTCAAGACCAAGATCAGCTTCCCGTTGTGAGTGCTGGCCCCTGTATGGCCAATGGGTGCCCCCCAGTGGCTGATGCATGGCCATTAGCCTGCATGCAGCCCTCTTGTGCTGCAGCAGAACTCCAGCCCTCTCCGCATAGACAGATGCAGCAGTGGGCTTGCTCAGGTGCCACACGGCGCACACATTTAAGCAGAACAAAGGAGCACACACCGAATCTGAAAAGGAAAGATATTCCCACACAAAGTGACCAGCCCAGCCAAGCTGTGAGGGTTTGTTTTTCTTCTTTACCTCTGGTTTAGTGGCTTAAAATAACAATGCATGAATCAAATCCCTTAGTTTGAGCTTGAGTTCATAAAAGAAAAGTTCAATAAAGCTGAAAGAATAAAATGCTTAAAAAACAGCATTTTCTTTTTTTATTTATTTTCCTTTATTAAATTTTTTTAATTTAAGTTCAAGTTGCCAACATACAGTATAACACCCAGTGCTCATCCTATCAAGTGCCCTCCTCAGTGCCCGTCACCCAGTCACCCCATCCCCCCACCCACCCAGCTCTCCTTCTGCAGCCCTTTCTTTGTTTCCCAGAGTTAGGAGTCTCTCGTAGTTTGTCTTCCTCTCTAATCTTTCCCCCCTCAGTTTCCCTCCTTCCCTTATAATCCCTTTCACTATTTCTTATATTCCCCATATGAGTGAGACCATATGATAATTGTCCTCCGATTAACTTACTTCACTCAGCATAATGCCCTCCAGTTCCATCCATGTCAATGTAAATGGTGGGTATTTGTCCTTCTAATGGCTGAGGAATATTTCACTTTATATATAGACCACATCTCTATACATCATCTTTCGATGGAGGCTCCTTCCACAGTTTGGCTATTGTGGACATAGCTGCTGTGAACATCGGGGTGCAGGTGTCCCGGCGTTTCACTGCATCTGTATCTTTGGGGTAAATCCCCAGCAGTGCAGTTGCTGGGTCGTAGAGCAGGTCTATATTTAACTCTTTGAGGAACCTCCACACAGTTTTCCAGAGTGGCTGCACCAGTTCACATTCCCACCAACAGTGCAGAGGGTTCCCCTTTCTCCATATCCTCTCCAGCATTTGTGGTTTCCTGCCTTGTTAATTTTCCCCCATTCTCCCTGGTGTGAGGTGGGATCTCATTGTGGTTTTGATCTGTATTTCCCTGATGGCAAGTGATGTGGAATAATGTTTAAATTCATTTGTGTCTGTAGGATCTGTAGTGAAATTCCCTTTTTCATTCCTGATATTGGTAATGTGTGTGTGTGTCTTTTTCTTGATCAATTTGACTAGAGGTTTATCAATATTTTTGATCATTTCAAAAATCTAGTGTTTGGTTTCATTATTTTCTTTTTGTTTGTGTTCTATTTCATTGACTTCTGCTCTTTTATTAGTACCTTTGTTCCTGCTTACTTTGGCTTTAGTTTGCTCTTCGTTTTCTAGTTCTGACTTGAGACCTTTATTCTTTCCTTATGTAATCATTTAATGCTATAAATTTTCCTTTAAACATTGCTTAGTGGTTTTAACAAGTCAATTGAACTTGAATTCGTAAAAGAAATTTTCACTTTTTCTTTATACTCCCCCAAACTTTTTTTTTTAATTTTATTTATTTATGATAGTCACACAGAGAGAGAGAGAGGCAGAGACATAGAGGGAGAAGCAGGCTCCATGCAGGGAGCCCGACGTGGGATTCGATCCTGGGCCTCCAGGATCGCGCCCTGGGCCAAAGGCAGGCGCTAAACCACTGTGCCACCCAGGGACCCCTCCCCCAAACTTTTTAAGGTGCTACTTGATGGAAGATACTAAATGGGAGTGCTCAAACTTGAAGACAAAAGCTGGGAAGACAGACGGATGGTGGATAGGTGGATGAAGGATAGATGGATGCGAGATGGTGGGTGATGGAAGGTGGTGGATGGATAAAATAAGATACGAGAGGCCTTGCATGGACAATGATAATGGCTCATGAATCAGGGAACAGGATTAACTCAATTCAGAATCTTGTTTTTTTTTTTTTTTAAAGTTAGCTTCTTGTGTTATGCTGAGGTAGTAAACTGTCTCCGATGAGCAAGGCTTACAACAACCAAGGTACCCTCATTCACATCGCACGGTTACAGGACAGCTGTAGAACGTCTTCTTCGTTAGGGGACCCAAATGGAGAAACAGGCCTTTAGGGGACGTGTTTATGGAAAAGGGATAAAAAGCAATGATGAACCTACCCTATGGCTGTTTAGAAGTAACATTCTCACTTCCTCCCACATTAGCCAATGTCGCGGGTCAGGTACTTGAGGTAGGTTGCAGGAATGGAGGGGGTGGATCTCAATCCTGTTATTAGAGTGTTGGCCACTGCTTTACAACCCCAGCTGGGCAATAGTGTTTTATCCCAACTCCTGGCCCTGAAGCCACCTTACTTGCAGCTACAGTTTCTTCTGGGAAGATTAATCCTTCAAGCCAAACTACTCTATCATGGGGCTTTTAAGTCTCCCTCTCAGTCCTTGGGTCTATGATCATTACTTGAGTTTTTCTGTCTCAATCCACTATAATCACATCTCCTCTGAAGTGAGGATCCTGTCCCTTTTTACTTGTTTTCTTTTTTTTTTTTTTTAAGATTCTATCCATCCATTCATGAGACACACAGAGAGAGGCAGAGACACAGGCAGAGGGAGAAGCAGGCTCCACGCAAAGAGCCCGATGCAGGACTCGATCCCAGGACCCCAGGATCACGCCCTGAGCTGAAGGCAGATGCTCAACGGCTCAGCCACCCAGGCGTCCCCATTACTTGTTTTCTAATGCATTCCATCTCTGAAATTCCAGGCTTGGAATATAGCAATCTTCTTGCCTAGCTGAGAAACGGGATGAAGAGAGAAACCAAAGCTACAGTAAACTCCAGTCCCCATTGGTGCCAGCAGTGCTTTGCCCAAAGCCTGCCCTGAGGTGCCACTGGATGTTTATAGGACCTGATTTTTGTTCAGACTTCCATCCTCTTCCAAGTAGCCCAGGCATCTCAGGGACAATGACCCTCCTGTTAGTTTGCAACCTCCCTGGGAGCCTCCCAGGTGAAATCTGAAACAAGTCTCCAGACACAGAGGACAGAGAGAGATGGAGGAAAAAGACAGTTCTCTTCAGGTTGGCAGGTGGCAGGTTTAAGAAGCAAGGGAACTTCCCATGAGGCTTATCTGGGCGGTCACAAGACAAGGGTATCTTCACATCTCCTTCCAGAACCTTAAAAGTTTACATAGAGATCTTAAGAGTGTTCAGTCACATATGCCATCCAGATGATCTCACCACATTACTTTCTCAAAGCTATTCTTTGAAACAGCTTCTAGGGGGGGATCCCTGGGTGGCGCATTGGTTTGGCGCCTACCTTTGGCCCAGGGCGCGATCCTGGAGACCCGGGATCGAATCCCACGTCGGGCTCCCAGTGTATGGAGCCTGCTTCTCCCTCTGCCTACCTCTTTCTCTGTGTGACTATCATAAATTAAAAAAAAAAATTTAGAAACAGCTTCTAGGAGTGGTGAGGTCAAGCAGAATGGGCATTCCAAGGACAGGGGAGGGAATGAAGAGCCTCCAGTTATCCAACTCACAGGTCAACCAGCAGTCAGGTCCTCGCAGTGCCCTCCTCCAACACCTCTACTGGCTCTAGGGGTGGGCTGTGATTAACCCCAGGCCAGGAGATGGCAAACACCTTCTGCCAAGGGCCAGATGGTAAATAATTTAGGCTTTGCAGGCCATGTGGTCTCTGCGCATGGGCTCAGCTACAAGCAGCCCCGTTGTGTGAAGTCCACCGTGAGCCACCTCTCCCTAGAGGCCACGCCCCCCCAGGGATCCCTCTCCCTCTCCACTATGGGCTCTGCTGGATTCTGCAACTTCTTGGGGGCCCAAAATAAGTCAGTCTTGACTTCCACTGCCACCAGCTGGGGCCCCCTGCAATGCCAAGGGGTGCAGAGCTGTCATGAGGAGAGAAGCCAGCCCTTGAGCTGCAGTGACCACACTATGTGCTGCACAGACCCCTGGTCACCCAACCTCTTGAACTTGGGTTGTGTGAGATGACACATTTCCCTACTGTTAAAGGCAGTTCAAGCCGGTCTCTGCCACTGTCCTGGCTGCTCTGAGCAGGACCTCATGGCAGCATTGAGCCCCCAGGTGGCTGGGCCCCAGCTTACCGCTGCCCATGCACCCCAGAACAGCTCCCAGGGCCCTTCCTACTTCATGTCTGAGGCTGCCCCATGTAGCATTCACATCCTGTGGGTGTGGTGCTGGCAATGGTCTCTGGGTGGGAAAAGCTAGTTTTAGTGCTTGGAGGCAGGATGGGGCTGGAAGACTTCCATGTGGAAGCTGAGCAGGAGTTCATGGGTCAGAAGCAGGAGGGGAGATAATGCACTTCTAAGGTCCGGGTCGGCTCCGCCTCAGCTGCCATCCTCAGGGGCAAGCATTGGCTTGGGGGTGTCTGGGGCAGCTGCCCACCAGAGAGACCGTGGTCTCAGAGGGCGCAGGTTCCACCTGGCAGGGCCCGGTTATCAGAGCTGGCTTCGTCGGGTCCAACAGCTGATCTTTAAGTAACTGATTTTGATGTGTCACCTTGGCTGGGCCACAGGTACCCAGCTCTTCGGGGTGAACGTGATTTCTGGGTGGGTCTGTGAGTGTTTCCTTAGCATTTGAATCAGTAGATGCCTCGTCCCACCCTTGGAGGACACGCAGAGGACAAACCGTGGAGGAGGGGAGAACTCAGTCTTCCAGCCTGCCGAGCTGGGGCAGGAGTGCACACCATCCCATCCCTAGGTCTCCAACTTGTGGACCACAGGCTGTGGGACTTCTCAGCCTCCGTAGCTGCCTGAGCCAATTCCTTGACACAAATCCCCTTCTTTCTGGTTCTCTTTCTCCTGGGGTCCCTGACTAGTGCAGTAACTGAACTGTGATGTGCAGGTAAACGTCTTACAATGTTTTCCTCTACAGTTACAGGAAAGCTGCTCAAATGGCCGGAACAATAATGGGAGGGCAGGTTCCAGCTCTGCCCCCCGCGAATTCTGGGGCTCTGCCCTCCTCTGGTCTCGGCTCCACCTTAGACTTGCGTTCCCCAAGACAGCTACACCTGGGGCAAGTCCAGCAGTGGAAAGAACCGTGAGTGCTCAGTGGGCCAGGAGCTTCCCCCTCTGCACCTGTAGCAACGGCCAGGAAACACGCCGTGTGGCCCGGATCTGGTCCCCAAGCAGCCTGGCCAAAGGGCTGGGGCTGTGGCGGCTTAGACCAGGCCCACGGTGGCCCACGTGGCCCAAGGCCACCTGGGCGAGTCACCGGGGCTCTCTAACCAAACACACAAGGTGGGGGCTTCCAACAAACGCTATTTGTTGTCTCTCAGTCCTGATCCAAGACCAGAAGTGCGAGATCGAGAGCCAGTTCCCTCCGTCCTTGGCTTTGCGCCGTCCCTCCAGTCTCCACCCCGCCCTCGGGGGGGCCCTCTCCGATGGCCTCTTATAAAGACACCAGTGGTGAGATTTAGGGTCCACCCCCATCCGGTGCAGCCTCGTTTAAATTAGTCACATCTGCAAAGACCTTATTTCCAGATAAGATCGCATTCACAGCTCCAAGCTACCAAGCAAAAGGCACTAGGTGTTCACCTCAGCCTTCTTGAGGGCAGTTTTGAAGAGAAGAGCCCAAGCCCCGCGGTGCTGAGGGGCCTGCCCGACCGGCCTGCCCCGAGCGCCCCGTGTGGGGAGGAGGCCGCCAGAGGTCTCTGGGCGCAGCCAAGGCGGCACCGCTCCGGGGGCCGACACCCCGGCTCCTCGCTCCCGCCTCGTGCGCAAGGCCGCCCCCACGGAGGGCTCCGCCTGGTCCAGGGTGGGCAGAGAACAGCATCACCTACTCTCCCCCAAAGCCCACACACAAATGCCCTAAGTGTCCACGAAGAGGCTGCTGGGTACGCTACGGAGACGCCCGTGGCAGAGCTGTGGGAGCCGCCACAGACGATGACGGCAGGCTGCGGGACGCCCGTGTCCTGGCCCGTGTGCTGCGGCTCTGCGGTGGAAAGGTCCACGTCCCGAGCGGCGAGGAAGAGCCGGCTGGGCCCCGACCCCCGACCCCCGACCCCCTCCCACGGCCCCTCGGGGCTCCAGCTCCGCTCCCCGACCCTCCCCGGTTCCCCGTGTCATCTCTCTAGGTTCCACTTCAGTGGAAGGGCTGCATCCTGTGCGCTGGTGACACGCCAGCGCCGCAGTTGTCTCAGCCTCGGTCCTCGCTTCGGGTCCACCTCCGCGCTTCTGACTGGCCCACCCGGTCCTGGCCAGTCTCTTGCGTGGGGCGGGCACCCTCCCCCTTGGTGGGCATCTCCCGCCCTCCTGCTGTGGATGAAATGCCACCCGTGGGGTTTCTGAACGGCTGCCCAGGGCGCTGGGAGGACCCGGGCCGGCGAGCCGAGCTCATTGCCCAAGGGCGAAGTGGCCAGTGGGCAGCGGGACCATGGGAGGAGCAGAGCGACCCCCTCCATCCTTCGTCTGCGGCTGCCCTGAGGTGTGATTCCTCCGTGTGAGCCTGATGAGCAACCAGGGGTCCTGGGGACAGAGGCTCAGGGCTGGCTTGGCTTCGCTCCAGCACCCCCAGACTCACTCTGCGCCCCCCCTGCTGCCTGGGACTGAGGTATTCGCTCTGCATCCAGGCCCCAGGCTCTGTTTTCTAGAGGATCCAGGAGTATCTGGTACATTTACTGCATGACAAAATGCCCCCAAACTAGTGGCTTAACCCATTTTCATTTGCTCCTGGTTCTGTGGGTCGGCCACCTGGGGTGGGCTCGGCTGGGCAGCCTTCTGCCGGTCTTGCCTGAAGTCGCATTGGAGCCCTGGTCAGATGGCAGCAGCCTAAGATGACCTCCCTGCTGGCCCAGCAGCTGGGCCTGGCCCGTGGGCAGCCCTCAGCCCTGCCCCAGCTCCCGCTCTTCCCCTCCCTGATCTCCTGCCCCTGGGGCGGGCTCAACAGGGACAACAAGTCACCAATGCTCACATTGCCCGGGAAGGCACCCGGGACCCTGCTGGGATGGGGCAGGGGACCCCAGACCATCAGAAGGATGTACGATCTGCCTCCCGCCCCCTCTCGCCCCCTCCCACACTCTATGCCCCACTGGCAGTCCCCAGGACACAGGGCACCGGCCCTCCTGCCGCATCCCCAGCAGAGGCACGTGGTCCTAGGGTTTGCAGTCCCCTCACCCCGTGACAGCGGCTCAGGCACATCAAGCCTGGTCCTGCCCTGCCAGCAGGTGACCACAAAGTGAGTAAGTGCCGATTGCCCCTGGACCCCATTCCCCGAACACCAAGCCCAGGCCCTACTTCCTGTGCTGGGTCCAGCATCACTCTCTAGCCAAGGTTTGCCCAACCTGCCCCAGCCCCAGGCCAGCGCAGGACCCACCCGTTGCCTGCATCACCCCTCATCCCACTACCTGCAGCTCCGCACTCCTCCTTCCCCGCCCCCCACCTTGGCCTCCATTCCCTCCCACACCCTCAGCCTCCCCCTCTTTCCCTGGTCGGGCAGGGACCGGGTCCCCTGCAGCCTGCCGTCCACAGGACCTCACCACGTGCTACTGCTCAGGGCACACACTTGATGTCACCATTAGTCATGTACCTCCCCCCACAAGAAAACCCCAGCAAGATCCCGTTGGCCAGAAGCCACATGGGGTCTAGAGGGGCTGCGAGACTCCTGGAGGTCAGGCAGCCGGTGGGAGCAGAGGATGGAGCCCACACGATGCCCCAGGCCCCGTCCTGAGGTCAGCGTCTGAGGCACCTCCCTGCGCACCCCACCGTGCACGTTGCCATCTGTCCTTTCCCATGAGGACGTGGCAGTTAACACCCCTCCTGTCACCCTTTGGCAGAAGTCATGCTCTGGAAGTACAGGGCCTGATGGATGTGTCTGTGTCTCTGCTCTGGCAACGAAATGAGATTTCCGAGTGTGAACTCTGATGCCTCCCATCCCGGCCGTCCCCTGCCATTCCTCCTCACTGGTTAATTTTAATTTCAGGCGTAACGCTCCTTGTGGAATTGCATCCTCCCCACGGTTTGGGGTAAGAAACTGGAGTTCTCTTCATGTAATAGCTATTTAAGACATATTCCTTGTTATAAATGGCTCCCAGGGTGGACTTGCTAATTTTGAAATCCCACATTAGGATGAGGTAAAATTAATAGGAACCTAGCAGAGGAGAAATCCCACTTGTCCTCGAGCATCTCCCACGTTCACTCGTGGCGAGGTTACCTGTGGTTTCCGATGGGCCCTGTGCGCGGGCGCCCCCCCCCCCCCGAGCGTTCTCTGCGGGCCTGGCTGGCAGGTGCGGCCGACAGGTGCATCTCGTGGGCCCGCCGCGCCTCCCAGGTGATCCTCACGGACGTTCCTCATGACGGCGTCTCAAGGGTGTGCTCACGGGCGTACCTCAGAGACGCCTGGCAAGCACACCTCACACGTGTAGTCAGACGTGTGTGCCCCAGGCTTCTCTCGCAGGCGCATCCCTACCTGCATCGGCGCCCACCCCTCAGGGCGGCTCAGGGCCGCGGCATCACGGGATGAGGAAGGGCAGGGCCAATCCCGCCAGCCTGTCGCTCAGCAGCTACCTGGGCCCACAGGTGAGGCAGCGGGGGTACTCGCGCACTACCCCGTGAGTCACAGGTCAAGGACTCCCCGGAGACGCTAACCCCTGATGCCTCTGGCTCCCACACCTGCGAACGTTGCGGGCCGCCGGGCAAGGAAACCCGCAGGTGAAGTGACACGGGCACCACGGCTAGGGCCGGCGGGCACGCTGTGTAATGGTGAAGGCTGAGGGGGCGCCCCATGCTCTGGGCCCCCTTCTGCTCCGGCCAGCACCCCAGGTGTCTGGCTGTGGCACGATGGTACCCGAACTCCTCAGCCAGCCCCCTCCTCCGTCCCACCCACTCGCAGGGAGCCCCCCTCCACCCCACCGGCCTGAGTACGTGGTGCCTGTGAGTGCCCGCCCAGCCGTGCCTCTCCCGCTGCCGTGACCTAGGCCTACGGCCGCCAGACACAGGTGCGTCCTTCACTGGCAGCCCCCAGCCCCAGCAGGGCCACCCCGCCCAGGGCTTCAGGCAGGTGGGCTTACCCACCCTCAGCCCTGCAGGGAAGGGGCCAGCTGGCAGGGGCGCGGGGACGGAGGCAGGGAGGGGGGTCGCGGCCCTGAGTGTGCCTGGGGGTGGAGTGAGCCAAGGATTTGGGAAGTGTCCCCCCGGAGACCCTGCTGCCCTGGGCCGCCCAGCCAGATGGCTGGCTCATTGGCATGTCCCTCACACCAGGCATAATTTGGACTGCAGCTCGGAGTGTCTGGGGACAATACTCTGGAAGGCTCCGGAAGCTGTCTGGGGACTGAATTCGGAGCAAGGTGACCCCCAGCCCCAGCCCCAAATCTAAGCAGTGCAGCACCTGCCTCCCTGCTGTCCCCGGGTCCCCAGGCAGAACTCACTATTTTTAGAAAAAGTGGGATGTTCAGAGCAGATCCCTGAAAGGAGTCTGCTGCGTGACTAAGCAGAGACAGGAATGTCGCAGCGCAAGGGCCTGTGCCCGGCGCTCGGCCAGCTGGGCCCATTGTGGCCAGCACAGCTGCAAGGCGCCGGCCCAGAGCCCACGTGCAGAGTCCCCCAACCAAGGCTTGTGCTGAGAAAACGTGTGTGAGCACAGAAGTCCCTCGGCCCCCAGTCACACACGTGTGCACACTCACACACGTCACCCTTTGGGCAGCTGTGGGCAGGGCCATGGCGGCCACCTCCAAGCTGGGCCCAGGGTGCCAGGGCCACCGCGCTCTGCTGAGTGACGGGCCCGGCGGGCTCACGCCGCGGGCAGCACGGCTCCCCCAGCCCCCACAGTCCACACGGCGTGCACACACGCACAGCAGGCACACACACGTCTGAGAGACGTCACGAGCCCTCCAGTCCCTGGAGACTCACACAGAGCGGAGCAAGCCCTCGGGCCCCCAGCCTGGTCCCCACGGAGGTGGCAGGCAGTGGGGACAGAGCCGGTGGCTGCGGCCGGGCGCACCGGTCCTGTGCGAGGCACAGACACCCAGGCACAAGCTGGTCTGTGACACACGGCTGTGCCCACGGCATGGGTGTGGGTTGCGTGTGCGGGGAGCACCACCAAGTAGGAATCGGGCCAAGGAAGAAGGTGCGTGCTGGGGATTCACGAGGACAGCTTCTGACGCGGGGCGCGGCTCTTACCAGAGTTGCTCTGTTGTCACTCAGGTGACCTGTTCTCTCGTGCAAACCCCTCCTGCAAGGCCACCCCCCACCACCAAGCAGAGAAAGTCTGCAAACCCCCATCTCGAGGTCCCGGGGCTCCAGGGCCTGGGCCACCTTCATGCCCTCTCCTCACTTCCCTCCAGGAGGGGGAGCCTCGGAGCTGCTCTCAGGGACACCCCCCCTCCCCCACCCCCTACTCCACCACCCCTCACCCCTGGCACCGGCACTGCACAGGGCTCCTCCAGGCCTAGGGCTGGGCTGCAGTGCCCCAACGCCAGTATGGGCTGGTCAGAGCACCCCAGATTGGGGGGAGCTGCGGCTGGGCCTCCCAGAACTCTTGGGCAGGCCCCGGGCAGGCAGGGGCGCGGCGTCGAGGGACTAGGATTGAGGGAAACCAGCGCCCTGCCCCCAGCTGCGCCCACCCCGGGCTGCTCCCCAGCGCCCCCCTTCCAGGGGTCTGATCGCCCCAGGGCCCAGGGTGCACCGTCCTAGACCGGGGCCAAGGGGGGCAGGCGTGGGCGAGTCAGCTGGTGTCCGCCCAGGCCTCGTAATCGTCGCTAAGAAAGGCTTTGCTGATGACAGTGTTTGCCGGGAGTGTGCGAGTGCCCGGGGCCGGCCGTGCCTCCAGACAGACAGTCGGACACCATGAGCCTCAGTGAGGAGCAGGTGCAGCACTTCCTGGACCAGAACCCCGACTTCACGGACCAGTACTTCGGGAAGACGCTGAGCCCCGAGCATGTGGCTGGCGCCTGCGGGGACGGGCAGCCCACGGACTGCGCCAGCTTCCGCGAGCTGTGCCAGGTGGAGGAGAGCGCGGCGCTGTTCGAGCTGGTGCAGGACATGCAGGAGAGCGTGAACATGGAGCGCGTGGTGTTCAAGATCCTGCGGCGCCTCTGCACCATCCTGCGCGCCGACCGCTGCAGCCTGTTCATGTACCGGCAGCGCAACGGCGTGGCCGAGCTCGCCACGCGCCTCTTCAGCGTGCAGCCGGGCAGCACCCTGGAGGACTGCCTGGTGCCCCCCGACTCGGAGATCGTCTTCCCGCTGGATATTGGGGTGGTGGGCCACGTGGCTCAGACCAAGAAGATGGTGAACGTCCAGGACGTGACAGAGGTGGGCTCTGGGCCGCAGCGGGTGGGGCCGGCGAGGAGTCCCCGTAGGTCCCAGGGGTCAGCCTGCATGACATGTGCGCACCTCCACGTCCAGGAAGGCAGCCTGGGGCGGTGGGGCGGGCGAGGCAGGCTGGGCCAGAGCCTGCAGAAAGGAAGGCAGCCAGCTCTGGGGTGGCTGGGAGGGTGGTCTGGGCAGGGCCGCTGCCCCCGTGACCCAGACGTCCCTGGACAGAGGACTGGGGAGGAAGGGGTCAGAGCAGGGGCTGGTGCGAAGGCCCAGAAGGGAAGGGCCAGTGGGCCCCAGAGCCCCAAACTCACAACCTCCTAGGGGACCATGCTGCCTCCTGGTGTGGCAAGTTTGGGGGTTCGGGAGAGGCAGCGGGGAGACCAGGCTAGCCAGGAAGGGTAGGCAGTGGTGCACGGAGCTGAGATTCAGGAGGCCAGGGTCCTGTAGGAGGGGCAGGGGGAGGCGGGGGTGTGGAGGTACGAGGAGACCAGGAACCCCGGGGGCACACCAGGCGGCTGGGGCCAGGGGATGGAGGTGCCCCTTGGGTGTGCGTGAGGGGCAGGCCCCCAAGGGGAGCACGGGGATGAGGGGCTCCAGGAGCGAGCAGGAAGCTCCTGCTGGGGGAGGACAGGAGCCACTGCCTCGGCCCCTCTGGCCCCTCCCGCCTCTGAGAGGGGGAGCAGGAGCCCCGAGTCCATCAGCCCCTTGCGCTGTCTGTGAGGGAACCGGAGGGGACGGCCCATGGGGATGGGCCTCTCCTGAAGAGCCCCTGGCCCCGCTCCCGGGAGACCCACGGACACGTGCACATCCCCCAGGCGCTCTGCGGCCTGGGAAGGAAGTGATGGCAATCCTCTTAAACTTCTCTGCTCTCGACAACCCTGGGCCCGGCGACCTGAATATAGTAATCTCTGGGATTAGCTTCATCTTCACTCCATTTTAAGAAATGGGTCACCCCCTGCATGGGGATGCCAGGAGCCTGAAGGACCCGGAAGCCAAGGCAGCTGGCGGGGGAGCGGGGGTGTGCTCCGAGCCGTCCTCCGCCCCTTCCCTCCTACCGCGACCCCTCCCTGCTCTGAGGCTGGGGTGCCTCTCCGCCCCGAGGGGTCTGTCCCCCGGCTGCCCCCCGGTTCAGGTGGCAGGGCTGTTCTAGGTCCTGTGCCCTCCCCCTCCTAAGGCCTTGGCTTCTCGAGACCTTCCACCTCCGGGGATAGGCCACTCTGCTCTCTCCCCGGTGAGCGAGGGATCACGCCCGTAGCGCCTCAACCTTCAGGGCTGCGCCGGGTCTTGTTTACCTCAGATGCGGTGAAGTGACAGCAGAGTCAAAATCTGCCCAACAGCGAGTTTCCAGTAAGTGGGTCACGAAGACCTAAGCAATGCAAGTGTCAGCCTCCTGGACGCACACTGTCTTCAGAGGGGAGACTGAGGCAGAGGGCCTTGCTCCACCGGGACTCCAGCACCACCCTTGCTCCGTGAGAAAGCGTGGGGGCTGTTTCTGGAGACCAGGGTGTGCCCAGGGGAGGGACCCCTGGCAGGCAGCAAGGACGGCTGCTGTGCGGTGGCAGGAGGAGGACATCACCTTAGCACCACTTGGCAGCTCTTGAGACCCCCGAGGGCTCCTGGGAAGGCAGCCAGGCAGAGAAGGCTCTGGAAGGAGGTGGAGCCGCAGCTCAGCCACAGGCCCTGGCTCTGTGGTCATCTCTGACCCCCTCCAAAGAGCTGTGGGCTCAGAAACAGCCCATCACGAGGGTCCTGCATGTTGCTGAGGTGTCCAGACCCCGGTTGTGGCCGCCAGCCGTTGTGGGCTCAAAGGAGGCTGGGCTGGCATGAGGGACATGGTTTGTGGGGAAGTTCTGGGCGCCAGGCCAGCTCAGAAGAGGGAGGAGGGCAGCACGACCAGGCCGGCCATTGGGGCACAGACGGGCCAGGAGGGTGGGTGCGGCAGGTGAGCAATGACGAGGGTCCAGGCAGTGGGGACAGAGCCGGAGGCGCTTTAGAGCAGTCACAGGACCCCTAGACCTGCTGAGCCTGAGGCGGTGGGAGGTGGCAAGGTGACAGCAGGGTCCTTTCCCTGGGGTGATGGGTGAGTTCCAACTCCTGGAATGGGGGGTCTGAGAGCACAGATGTTCTGGGAATGAGGCTTAGGGTGCAATGGGCCTGGGGCTGCTCCTATTCAGACACTCTGCTTCCAGGCCTCCGGAGCCTGAGCATCGTCCGCTGCCCCCCAGGGGTTGGGGCCCTGAGCGAGGCTCTGGGACCGCAGGGTCTGATTCAGTAGAGCAGCCGGGGTAGGGTACAAGCGTGTGGAATGCAGGTGACCCCAGGCCTTGGGCGACGTTGCTCAGAGAGCACAGCTCCTGGCCAGAGCCTGCTCTTGACCTGAGGCTCCCCCTCACCGTGCACGTGGGCTTCGGGAGCCGATGAGCGGCCTCCAGGGAGAGGCTGCAGCCCCAGGCCGTGGCATGAAGGCCCCAGTGCGGCGGGACCCGAGGGGGTGTCTGGCACAGCGTGGGGCGCCTGGGAGCGGGGCACACTGTGCAGGACCCCAGATGGCCGCTGCCAGGCAGCAAGGAACGTCTGCTGGGAGACTGGGCTGTGTGGCCAGGGCAGCAGACCTGCGGAGTGGTGGGTGCCCAGGACACCAGAGAGGTCACGAATGTGGAACGCGGGGACCTGACCTCCCATTGGCCCGAACTGTGGCCCAGCTGCCCCTGCAACGGAGGCTGGACGGTGGACGCGGCCCCCTTGGGCCACATGGAGGCCGGGCCATATGGAGGCCGGGCCACAGAGTGGGCTCGGGAAGTCACGGGGGTCAGTCACCCCTCTGTCTGCTACGGGACCAACAGTCCTCGAGTAAACCCGCAAGAGCTCCCCTAACAGCAAATAATAATAACAAAGTGTAGGAAGCATTTACAGGGGTTTCCTCACTCCACCCACACTGACCGGGGAGGAGCGGGCATGGGGTCATCCCATCCTTGCTGGGGTCACGTGGTGGTAGGCCCAGGCCCCAGCCAGGAAGTCCAAGTCTGAGCCGTCCACTGCAGCTCTGCGTCTGGTCACTCGGGCCTCACGCAAATAAATATCAGCCCCGGGAAGTAAGAGGGTGGAGCGGGAGTCACATCCACTCTGAAGCACAGAGTCCTTGTCACCCCGAGGGGCCTCACCGGGGTCAAGGCCAAGCCCAGCTGACCCGTTCCCTGTAGAGACACAACAGAAGAGCCCCTCAACCAGCCCCCAGGCAAGGAGAGGCCCCCAGAGCAACTCTAAGACTAGCAGGACCCGCCCAGGGGCCACAAGTGGACAAAGGCCCCATCTACGGACCCCATGGAGCAGACACTGGCAGAGCGTGGCCCCAGGGGATCGGCAGGGACCCTCCACGCGACTCACACTCTCCCTTTATGCAGCCAACAGAGTTTTGGGGAGGAGCCTGTGGGGGTGAGAGGAGAGGGCACCCTGAGCTAGAAGGGGCTTCGGGTCGGGCCGGGACACAGACTCCAGGGGTAACCCCGAAGCTGCCTCGGCCAGAGGGCGGCAGCACCCAGGCCAGGCCCAGCCCCAGCCTGTGAGGCCTCAGGAGAGTGTGTGCTTGAGGCCTGGGGTATTGGGCTCCGATGGGGAGGAGACGGCTGCAGCCACGGGAACAGCCACAGGCCGCGTTCTCATCCTGCAGGGGCACCTGATGCCCGGGCCGGGCCTCGGCGGAGCTCGGGGCTGCCCCACGGGGCGGGAGCACGGGCCCACAGGCTGACCGCCTCCCTTCCCTCCTCCTCCCCAGTGCCCCCACTTCAGCCCCTTCGCCGATGAGCTGACCGGCTACGAGACCAGGAACATCCTGGCTACACCCATCATGAACGGCAAGGACGTGGTGGCCGTCATCATGGCCCTGAACAAGCTCGACGGCCCGTGTTTCACAAGCGAGGACGAAGACGTGAGTGTCCGCGGCCACCCCAGCCCAGCCCCCCCACGCCCCCTGTGCCGTGGGTCTCTTCCCATGGGTCCCGCCCCGCCCCCGGTGGGTCCCACCCCTGTGGGTCCCCCCCCCCCGTGGGTCTCTTCCCATGGGTCCCACTCCCGTGAGTCTCTTCCCACCTCTGTGGGTTCTGCCCCCGTGGGTCTCTTCCCAGCCCCCCACCGTAGGTACCCCCCTGGGTCCCACCCCCGTGGGTCCCACCCCCCCGTGAGTTTCTTCCCGCCCCCCCCCGTGGGTCCTGCCCCCCCGCCGGCCCCCGCCCAGCTTGCTGCCCGGGAGGCCGCTGGGCCAGGCAGCCGGCGTCTCCGCCTCGCACACCTGAACACCTGAAAGCCGCCGGGGTTTCTAACTGCTGCTGTTCTAATGCCTGCTGCAGGTTTTTCTGAAGTACCTGAACTTCGGCACCTTAAACCTGAAGATCTACCACCTGAGCTACCTTCACAACTGCGAGACGCGCCGAGGCCAGGTACCTGCGCACCCGCGAGGACGGGGTGGGGCCTGATGGGAGTGAGGCGGCCGGTGTGGGGATGGGTGCAGAGCCCGTGGGCAGTGAGCTGTGTCCTCCGGCCTCGGTCCACGGGGGGCGGGGAGAAGGCGGCTCCTGTCCACGGGGGCCGGGGAAGCTGAGATGCGGCCCTGGGCTGAGCCTCAGCAGATCTGGAGGGTGCCCTGGTCGCTCCACCCACCCCGCTTTCTGCTCTGTCTGCAAATGCTCTGTGCGTCCTGGCCGTGGGCTAGAAACCCGCTTCACAGGAGGAGAGGCTCCTGTGCAGAGGGGCAGCCTGGGCAGGGGTCTGGGGTCACAGGCAGCCCCACTGGTTGGGGAATTAAAAAAAAGCCTCTGGGAGAGATACCTGCCCGGGGCATGGCTGTGCTAAGGGGGCAGCGGGAGGACCCTTGTGGAGGACCCGACGACCCCCGGGCAGAGGAAGAACATGGCCCGAGGCCTTCAGAATCGCAGCTGGGGCTGCTCAGGCAGGGCTCGGGCAGCGGGGGCAGCTGGAGGGCTGCTGGCCTCGGTGCCTTGCAGGGGGCGGCGGTGAGCCCTGCTCAGGAAGAGGCGCCTCCGCGGGGGTCCGGCTCCCTTCGCCCTTCTATTGATTTGCTTCTCCCCTGGTTACATCAGGCCGTGGGTCGGGTGCGGGGTGGAAGCCGTCAGCCTGGGGCTCCGCTCCTTGGCCCGGCCCGTCCGCAGCTGTGGGAGCCTCTCCGTGGGCCTGGGGCGTCACACATAAGCCAGCGCCCTGGGCTTCTGTTTGTGGGCTGGGGGGCGGGCAGGTGTGTTGTCTGGGGGGGGCACTTACTTTCTGGCGCGACCGGATGCCCCGACGCACCCGTGTTTGTGGCCTAGCCTGGACCCAGCAGTTCCCCAAGGAGCCCCGCTGCCCCCACCGGGGAGGGTCTGGGGAACCAAGGGCCGGCCGCCTCCCTGCCACCAAGGCGGCCTCTCCAGGTCCCGTGGCTCACAGGGAAGGAGGCCCACGTGCGCGCCAGCCCGCGCACACACACATCTGCAAGTACTTCCACGTGTGACCGTGAATCCGCGTGAGGTCAACCCGAGCCCTCGCTGGGCCGGTCACCGTGCGGGTGGTCCTGGCCTCCCCGCTTGCTGGGACTCGTTGCCCCCCACACCCGCCGTCCCTACCCGATCCCGTCGTCCCGCTCACTCACCAAGTGCTCAGTCGCAGTGGGTGCACAGCAAGAACCCACTCGCTAGGCCGTCCCCACGGGACACATCTTACCAAGCGGAGGACGGTGTTCATGTGCAGCCCCGTTGTCTTTAGTCTTGCAGACTCTGCTCATTTCCAAAAATGCTTCGATCAGCATCCTTTCTCGCCTCCTTCAGCGAGGTGCTTTCAGATGGTGGTTTGATTCTCTCATCAAGTCTGCATTCCTTCGTGGAATCCCCCAACCGCTAAGTGACTGGTTTATGCGCACGCGTGAAGGCTCACCCTTTGTGCTGGAAATTTCTAGAGGCCTCAACAAATGCATCATGACAGGGACACACAATTACAGCATCACACAGAGTGACTTCACTGCCCTGAACATCCCCCACGCTCCACCCGCCCATCTCTCCCTCCCCACCTGCACCAAACCCCTGTCCTTTGGCTGTCTCCAGCTTTGCCTTTTCCAGAAAGTCATAGAGTTAGAACCATGCTGTGTATAGCTTTGCAGGTTGTTTTTTTTCCCTTAAAATGCATTTAAGATTTTCTATGTCTTTTTATGGCTTGATAGCTCATTTCTTTTGAGTGCTGAGTAATATTCCATTGTGTGGATGAATCACATTCACCTATGAAAGGACACAGCGATGCTCACCCCTGCAAGCGCCCTCTTTAATCCCCAACACCTCTCTCACCTATCCCCCACCTCCCTTCGACTGCTTCCAGTTTGGGACAATTATGAGTAAAATTGCTATAAACATTTGTGTGCAGGTTTTTGTACGTGTGTAACTTTTCAGTTCAGTTGAGTATGAATATATATATATTCAAGGAGTGCGAGGAGCACTGGATAATATGGTATAACTGTTACTTAGCTTTGTGAGGAACCGCCAAAAAGCAACTTGCCACTTTGTATTCCCATCATCGAGGAATGAGAATTCCTGTCGCTCTGGATCCTTGTCAGTTACTTGGATCTTAGTCTTTCCAATAAGTGTATCTCATTTTTGTTTTAATTTATAACTCCCTAATGATGAATGCTATTGAGCATCTTTTCATATATTTATCTGCCATCTATATATCTTATTCTTTTTTTTAAAGATTATTTATTTATTTATTCATGATAGTCACAGAGAGAGGAGAGAGAGGCAGAGACACAGGCAGAGGGAGAAGCAGGCTCCCTGAGGGGAGCCCGATGCGGGACTCGATCCCAGAACTCCGGGGTCACGACCTGAGCCAAAGGCAGATGCTCAACCGCTGAGCCACCCAGGCGACCCCGGGAGTTTTAAATTTTAATGAAGTCCAATTAATTATTGTTTTCTTCATAAAGTGTAGTTAAGTGTTCTATCTTAAAACTCATTACCAAAAAAAAAAAAACCTCATTACCACGTCCATCTATAGGTGAATGGATAAAGCAGATGTGAGACAGCTGATAGATATAATGGAATATTATTCAGCTATACAAAGAATGAAATCTTGCCCCTTCCAAAGACATGGTTGGAGAGCATATTGCTGAACAAAAGAAGTCAGAGAAAAATACCACGTGATTTCACTTATATATGGAATTTAAAAAATAAAACAAACAAGCAAAGAGGAAAAAAAGAGGGAGGAAACAAAAAACAGGGAACACACTGACGGTTCCCCGAAGGGAGGTGGGGGGTAGGTGAGAGAGGTGTTGGGGATTAAGGAGGGCGCTTGCAGGGCTGAGCATCGCTGTTGTATGGAAGTTCAATCACCGCATCGTACACCGGAAACTAAGACTGTGTGCTAACTAACTGGAATAAAATAACAGAGTTTTTTTTAAAACTTCATTGCTGGGGATCCCTGGGTGGTGCAACGGTTTAGCGCCTGACTTTGGCCCAGGGCGTGATCCTGGAGACCCAGGATCGAATCCCACGTCCGGCTCCCGGTGCATGGAGCCTGCTTCTCCCTCTGCCTGTGTCTCTGCCTCTCTCTCTCTCTGTGTGTGACTATCATAAATAAATAAAATTAAAAAAAAAATTAAAAATAAAAATAAAAATAAAACTTCATTGCCAAATTCAAGGTCACCCATATTTTCTTCTATGTCGTCTTCTAGGAGTTTTATAGTTTTGTGTTTTATAGTTAGGTCCATGAATTAATATTTATAAAAGGTGTCAGGTCTGGGTCTAGATACACTTGTTAGCATATGGGTGTCAAATTGTGCAAAAATTATCCTTTCTCCATTGAATTGCCTTTGTTTCTTCATCAAACTGCAGTTATGTGGGTCTATTTCTGGGTTCTCTGTTGTTTTATTGATGTATGCATCTATTT
The DNA here is from genome assembly GCF_905146905.1 of Nyctereutes procyonoides. NCBI lineage: Eukaryota > Metazoa > Chordata > Mammalia > Carnivora > Canidae > Nyctereutes > Nyctereutes procyonoides. The sequence continues at coordinate 91,510 of NW_026575047.1, forward strand.
TTTCACTAATACCATAGAGTCTTGATCATTTTAGCTTTATAGTCCTGAAATCAGAAATATCAATTCTCTAAGTTTTTTTTCCTGTAGTATTATACTGGCTATTCCATGGGCGGGGTGGGGGATGACTTTCCACACAGACTTTAAAATCAGTTTGTTTATCCCCACAAAACAGCTTGCTGATATTTTAGTTGGGACTGCATTTGTTAATTTGTACCTTAGTATTTCATTTTTATGCTAATGTAAGTGGTTCTGTGTTGTTGATTTCAAGTTCCAATTAGGTATTGATGAATGTAAAGAAAAGTGACTGACTTTCATATATTAACCTTGTATCCTGTGACCTTAAAACAATCACTTATTAGTTGCAGGAAGGTTTTTTAAATTGATTCCTTGGTATTTTCACATAGACAATCACGTCATCTGCAGGCAGACAGTTTTATTCCTTCCCTTCCAATCAATATACATAGTATTTCTTTTTTTTTTTTTATCTTACTGCACTTGCTAGGACTTCTGTTGAATATGAGCAGTGAGAGGGGACATCATTGCCTTATTCCCAATACTAGGGGGAAACATCCAGTTTCTCACCATTAAGTTTGATGCTCACTAAAGGGTTTTGTAGAATTTTCATCTATCTAAGGAAGCTTATTTCTGTTTGGCATAGAGTTTCTATTCTGAATGAGCGCTGGATTTTTGTCAAATGCTTGTTCTCCATCGATTGATACGATCATGTTACTTTTTCCATCTTTAGCCTGCTAATGTGGTAGAGTACTTTTTTTTTAAAAAAGATTTTATTTATTCATGAGAGACACAGGGAGAGAGAGAAGCAGAGACACAGGCAGAGGGAGAAGCAGGCTCCCTGCAGGGAGCCCAACGTGGAACTCGATCCCGGGTCCCCAGGATCAGGCCCTGGGCTGAAGGAGGTGCTAAACCACTGAGCCACTGGGGCTGCCCTGTGGTAGATTGTATTAATCGATTTTCAAATGTTGAGCCAGCTTTGTATACCTGAGATAAATCCCACTTAGTCATGTAATGTACTTATTTTTATACATTATTGGATTGGTTTTACTAATATTTTATAGAGATTTTTTGCATCTCTGTTGATAAGACATTTTGGTCTATAGTTTTTCTTTCTTGTGATGTCTCTATCTGGTTTTGGTATTAGGTAATGCTGGCTTCGTAGAATGGGTTAAGAGGTGTTCCCTCTGCTTCTATTCTTTGAAAGAGATTGTACTTAATTTGGTGTAATTTCTTACGTAATTTCTTCCCTTGATCAATGAATTTGTCAAGGACCAGTGCTTTGTTTTTGGGAGATTATTATTCCAATATTTTTAATACATATGCTTCTGTTCAGATTATTCCATTTCACCTTATATGGCTGTTGGTAGTTTATATCTTTCAAAGCATTGAAAAATTCATTTAATCTAAGTTGTCACATTTGGGGGCTCAGTGTTGTTCTTAGTGTTTATTATTTTTTTTTCTTCTGCTTGCTTTAGGCTTAAATTGATTTTCCTTTTCTAGTTTCCTAAAATCAGATTATTGATTTCAGGTCTTGCTTCTCCTCTAATCCTCTATCCTCCTAATATTATCCTCCTCTAATCTCCTCTGTCCATTTAATGTTGTAAACATCCCTCTAAGCACCGCTTTCACTACATCCCACAAATTTTAATAAGCTGTATTTTTTTTCATTTAGCTCAAACTCTATAAATTTCTTTCAAGAATTCTTCTTTGACCCATGTATTATTTTTTAAAAAATATTTTATTTATTCATGAGAGACACAGAGACAGAGACAGAGGCAGAGACACAGGCTCCATGCAGGGAGCCTGACGTGGGACTCGATCCCGGGTCCCCAGGATCAGGCCCTGGGCCGAAGGTGGCGCTAAACCGCTGAGCCGCCCGGGGCTGCCCTGACCCATGTATTATTTTTTTAAATATTTATTTATTTATGATAGTCACACACACACACACAGAGAGAGAGAGAGAGAGGCAGAGACACAGGCAGAGGGAGAAGCAGGCTCCATGCACCGGGAGCCCGATGTGGGATTCGATCCCGGGCCTCCAGGATCGCGCCCTGGGCCAAAGGCAGGCGCCAAACCGCTGCGCCACCCAGGGATCCCTGACCCATGTATTATTTAGAAGAGTTCTGTTTCATATATTTTGGAATTTTCCAGCTTTCTGTTTAATTTCTGATTTCTGATTCTACTGTTTTATGAAAATATATTCCTTATGATTTTTATTGTTTTACATATGTTAAGATGTGTTTTATGGCCCAGAATATGGTCTATTTGGGTGAGTGCTCCATGTGACCGCGAAAGAACATGTATTCTGCTGTTGTTGGATGCGGGGTCTGTTGATGTCCGTTATCTCCAGAGCTGTTTAGCTCACCTCTCACTGATTTTCTGCCCGCCAGGTCTATCAATTAGTGACAGAAGCGCGCAGAAGTTGGCCAGCTCGCGGGTTTATCTACTGCTCCCCCAATTCTACCAGCTTGCTAGGTGCATATGCAGCAAGGGTGCTCTCTCCTTGGAGAAATGTCCCCCGTGTCATTATGTAATGTCCCTTTTTACCGCTGACAGTTTTCCTTCTTCTAAAGTCTGCTTTGTCTACAACAGATGCAGCTACTCCAGCTTTCTTCTGATTGGTACGAGCATGCTATAGTATTTCTCCATCTCTTTACTTTTTTTCTAATTATTTTTATTGTGGTAAAAGACATAACATAAAATTTACTGTCTTAACCAAGTCTACAGTTCAGTCGTATTAGGTACATTCATATTGTGTAACCAACTCCAGCATCCGTCTCCCGAACTCTCCGCATATTCCCAAACTGAAACTCTATCCTCATTAAATACTAATGCCCCAGCGCCCTTGTCCCCAGGCCCTGGCACCCATCACCCTACCCTCTGTCTCTGTGCTTCTGGCTACTCAAAGTACCCTGTGTAAGTGGAAGCTTACGGCATTTGTCTTTTTGTGACTGGCTTGTTTCATTTCACATAAAGTCCTTGAGGTTCGTCCATTTGGTGGCAGGTATCCAAATTTCTTTCTTTTTAAGACTAAATAACATTCCGTTGTCTGGAGAGACTACATTTTGCTATCGTTACGTCCATCAGTGGACGTTGGTTTCCTTCCACACTTTACTGTGAATAGCATCGTTATAAATCGGAGTGCACAAACATCCCTTTGAGACACTGCTTTCAGCTCTTTTGTACACACCCAGATGTGGAATTGCTAGGTCATAGGGCAGTTCTAGTTTTAATTTTTTGAGACACTTTCATACTGTTTTCCACAGTGGTGGCACCATTTTCCATTCTCACCAACAGTGCACAGGGTTCCAATTTCTCCACACCCTCTCCAGCACTTGTTATTTCCTGTGTGTTTCTATGGTAGCACACTAATGGGTGTGAGGTGGTACTTCATTGCAGTTCGAGTGTGCATTGCCCTAATGATCAGTAATGTTGATCATTCTTTCATGTGAGTATTGGCCATCTGTGTATCTTCTTTGGAATGTCTGTTCAAGTCCTTCACCCATTTGGGCAACAAAAACTCATTTTTGTTGCTAAGTTTTAGGGATTCTTTATATTTTCTGCATATTCACCCCTTACAAGATATATGATTTACAAATATTTTCTCTCATTCTGTGGGCTGCCCTTTTACCTTTGATGCACAGAAGTTTTTAATTTTCAGAAAGTCCAATTTTTTTTCTTTTGTTGACTATGCCTTCATCCCAAACTCAGTACCAAGAAGCTTTTGTCCTACATTTTCTTTTAAGAGTTTTGTAGTTTTCGGTCTTATATTTAGATCCTTCATTTTTAGTTAATTTTTGCAAAAGATGTGAGGTAAGGATCCACCTTAATTATTTTGCATAGGAATATCCAGTTTTCCCAATACCATTTGTTCAAAGACTATCTTTTCCCCCAGTGAATGATCTTGGCACCCTTGTTGAAAATCATTTGACCACTTATGTGAGGGTTTATTTTTGAACTTTCTATTCCATTCCATGGATCTCTATGTCTGTCTTTATGTCAGTATTACAATGTTTTGGTTAAGGTAGTTTTGTAGCAAGTCTTGAATTCAGGAAGTATAAGTCCTCCTCCTTGTTCTTCTTTTCCGAGATTGGCTATTTAGGACCCTTGAGATTCCACATGAACTTAAGGATGGGTTGTTGTTGTTTTTTTTTATTTCTGCAAAAACATCATTGAGATTTTCATAGGGATTACATTGAATCTCTAGGTCACTTTGAGTGATATTGATATTGTAGCAATATTAAGTCTTCCAATTCATGACTAAAGCATGTCAATTTATTTATGTCTTCTTTAATTTATTTCAGCAATGTTTTCTAGCTTTAGTTCTCATAACAATACTAGCTTTTATAATGGCCCATGTACTTACCTTTATTGAAATCTTCATTTCTTCATACAGCTTTGAGTCCATCTTATGTCCTTTCATTTCCACTGCAGGACTCCCTTTAACATTTCTTGCAGGGAAGGTCTAGTGGTGGCAAATGCCCTCAGCTTCTGTTTACCTGGGAATGTCTTGATTTCTCTCTCAGTTTTGAAGGACAGCTTGGCGGATATAAGATTCTTGGTTGACAGGGTTTTTTTTCTTTTACCTTTGATTTTAGCTTTTTCTTGGACTTTGATTATGTCAACCCATTCTGACCTCCAAAATTTCTTATAAGAAATCTGCAGACAGCCTCAGGAGCCTTGTGTGTGACAAGTCACCTTCCTCACTGTTTTCACGGTTCTCTTTGTCTTGGCTTTTGACAGTTGATTATAATGTGTCTTGGTGTCAGTGTTTTTAGTTCATCTCATTTGGAGTTTGTTGAACTTCTTAGTTCACATTCATGTATTTCATCGAATTCAGAGGGTTTCCAGCCCTTATTTCTTCAAATACTGTCTCTGTGTATCCCTCTGCCCTGGCAAGGTCTGGGCCCCCTCCCTTAGGGCTGACGGGCTGAGTTGCTCTCATTCTGCCCTTGCTCTGTGGCCCCCTCTTCTCCCAGAAGTGGATAATGCAGCTTCCTCTCAGTCAGGCCTCAGAATTGCTTTGAGGACATTTCCCTAACTCTTATCAGCAGCATCTCCAAACAGTGGCCTCGGGCCAGGATTCAAATCCAACCCCATACATTGTAGGTGTAAGTCTGGGAGCGTTTTCTTGGCCCTGACCACACACATGTTCGTTCCCCCACTGGGTGTTGCCCAGGTCGAGGGAGGGATGCAGTTTCCTCCAGGGGAAGCCAGGTTTTTAATTATATGTCTGTCGTGTCCTGAGCCCCCACCTCAGTGTCCAACTACCCCCACTTGACTGCTCCCCTTTATAAATATAATCAGGGCTCTGTCTGCCACTGTCACAGACACAACTCAGGGTCCTTCTGGTCCTGCACCCTGACTCAGGAGTCAGAGCCATGCTTGGAAAACTTGGGTCACGTCACTGGGTGGCCTCAGGGGCTCCCGTGCAGTCCCCTCCCCTCCTCTGACTTTCCCCACCCCCCGCTCCACCCCAGCCATCGTCCCCATGGGGTCCCTCTGCCAGGAACAGCTTCCACACACTGTGCAGCTCCTCCGCAGGGCACCCCCCGCCCCAGCTCCACATCCAGCGCTGCTCTCCTGTTCCCTCGGTCTACTCATATCTTGTAACAAGCCGAATGGCTGCTCATTTTGATCGTGTCCTAGCTGCCCGCCGCCCCCACCCAGAAGGGAATCCTAAGACTCGGATTTTTGTCTGTTCTGTCGTCCAGTTACCCCAGCTCTAAACCAGGTAATGAGTATCATTCCGGCAAATGAATTGCCAGCGCCTGGGAACCAGGGGCTACCTGGAAGGCGAGGTTTCTGGCCCCTCGGACCACACGCATGCACGGTGGGCTTCCGGCCAGGGCTCCAGGGGGACTTCGAGGTGGGTGTCCGCGGCTCTCCGTGTGCCTTGACTTCCTGCTCAGACATCCCCCCGTCCGGGCAGAAAGCTGTTTCTGACACCTCATACCATGAGCAACATTTTAAAGAACCGTAAATTAGTTGCCTGAAGCACAGGGCTGTCCCTCACACACCTTCGGGGAGAAAGGTCCGTCGTGACCAGGGACCGCCCCGCGCAGCTTGCCGTCAAGCCTGCGGCTGCCTCCCCCTGGCCTCCGCGTGCTGGGGAACAGGGCCCCTCCTGCTCCGACCTCGCTGCTCTCCAGGGTCCTCGCAGCCACTCAGCAGGGCCCTGGCCCCTCAGCCCTGACCACCCTTCTGGCACACTCCACGCAGGGGCCCCTGTCAGTCCCTTTCCAGAAGCGTCTAAGCCATTTGGTCAGAGGTGACAGAAGCAACAAGGTCAACATTAGGTGCAGCCATGGATGCTAGAATTTCTCCGTGAGAAATCTGCTGAGTCGAGTGACTGGTCAGTTTTAGCAGAGTGACTCCCACTGTCCAGCGGGCCACAGGGCGCCAGAAGCTGGATGAAGGGCCCCACCAGACAGGACTCTGTCCTCTTCCACCTGCTAGGCTGCCCGCGGCCTGCGGCTCACTTGAAGACCACAAGACAGGCGCCGCCCCTCCCGGGACCGGACAATCTCAGGAGGCCATGTGGACAGCCCAGGGCTCAGCTGCTGGCCCCATATTCTTGTCCTGTGCCTGAGGAGAAACGTTCAGAGGTCAGGAAGCAGCCAGGAGGGGCTGGCACGCCTCTCCCCGCTGGGCAGTGCCAGCCGACTTGGCGGCGGCCCCCGCGTGATGGCCCTGGACACAGAGTTGGGGAGGATGTGCCGTAGTACAGACCACCTTCCCACGACAAATCACTTCAGGAGATGGATAAAGGTGAACTCTAGTGAAACAGCAAGAAAACGATGAAGGCATCCTGACGCCTCCTGAAGGGGGAGTGTGGGTCAGGCCTCACTAGGCAGCGCTCTCCTCCAGGAGGCCATGCAGGCCTCTGTTGTCCGCCCCTTTGTTTCTGAGGTCACCGCGGCCCCCAGGTTCATGTCGGAGCAGGAGTCCGTGAAGAGCAGCGCCGCAGCACCCCGCGGATCATGGCTCTGGGCCCGTCAGCCACCTGGTGTTTGGTTCACGTGACATGTGGTGGCGCTGGTGTGCTGGGTGCTGATGTCAGGAAGGGGTGACCCCTCCCCAGGGAGGGGCCCAGGCCCAGGAGATGAGGTGTGACTTGCACCCTAAAGGAGGGGACGGGGGAAGCCAAGAGGCCCTTGGTGAGCCAGGTGAGGCCCTAGTGTGAATCAACAAGTTTCCTATATTTTAAAGACGAGATTTCACTTAAGAAGCTGGGTTTCGGCACAGCCAGTTAGGCGTCTAACTCTTGATCTCGGCTCCAGTCTTGACCTGAAGACCTCGGGTTCAAGCTCTGCGTTGAGCTCCATGCTGGGCGGGGAGGCTGCTTAAGAAACGCAAGCAAAGGGATCCCTGGGTGGCGCAGCGGTTTGGCGCCTGCCTTTGGCCCAGGGCGCGATCCTGGAGACCCGGGATCGAATCCCACGTTGGGCTCCCGGTGCGTGGAGCCTGCTTCTCCTTCTGCCTATGTCTCTGCCTCTCTCTCTCTGTGACTATCATAAATAAACAAAAATTAAAAAAAAAAAACTTTAAAAAAAAAAAAAGAAACGCAAGCAAGCAAGCCTGAGCCCCATCCACTGACCCTGAGGGCCCTGGCCTGCTCCTCTCTACCAGGCGACACGGAGGGTGTCAGCCGATGCCGGGGTCTCCTTGGCCTGGCGTCCCGGGGCGGGAAGGGCAGGAGCAGGCTCAGAAGGCCCCAGGCTGGGGTCAAGGCAGTGCTTGAGAGGCCGTCCAGGAGGCCCAGGCCCTGGGAGAGTCAGGAAGAGCCACCGCACAGTGACACAGCACAGGCAGCACATGAAGACACCTGGACCAAGTTCCAGAACAGTCCAGGGAGTGGAGCTCAGACGAGCGGTAGCAGGGACAGGGAGGGCGCTGGTCCTAGATCCTGACTCCACAGACGTGAAGGTTCATCCCGTGGTGTCCCACCTCAACGCTTACTGCATGTGCCAGACTCGGCTGGGAAAATTAAAGAAGGAAATGGGGGGGTGGGGGGCTGCGGCCCCCGGTGAGCCGGGCTGCTGGACATGTGGCCCAGCCATGGAGCCCCGACATCCTCAGGGCCAGGAGAGAACCTGCTTCAGAGCAGAGGCCAGCGCAGGCCGGACTGGAGGGGGCGGGGGGGGGGCGGGAGGGAGGGATGGGCCGGGGTGGGGAGTCACGGAGGGTCGCCCTTGGGTGCCGTGCTGTGCATCTTCCTCCCGGGGACAGGCTATCCCACGCCGCGGGCCCCTCGGCCTCCCCCAGCCCGGCTTCCCCATCCTCACCGTCCTAACCCGGGCACCGTCCGCAGGGGCCCAGGGGGCACGTGGGGGTTAGATGTGGGATGAAGGCGCTCGGAAAGGCCCCCAAGACACGCTCGCACTGTTCGTGGGGGCTCTCAGGGAGCCTGACTCATCCTCCAGTCTTCTTCCCAGCACCCTGAGGGGGCAAACGTCACTGTCCCCACTTTACAGGTGGGGAGACTGAGGCCCTGGCAGTCAGCTGAGGAGAAGCAGATGGGCGGCCCCCTCGCCAAGTGGGGGGAGGGCGAAGTGTCCTGTGTCCCGGAGCCCCCAGGACTGGGGTGCGGGCCAGCAGCACGGAGAGGGGGCCCCAAGCAGTGCGTGAGCGGCTGCGGGTCCACGCTGCCCCGTGTATCCGTGCTCAGGCAGCCGCCGGCCCGGGACCGGAACTCGCGCCCCAGAGTGCCGAGCTGCACGGCGTCCGTGGGGCCAGCACGCACACAGGTGCGAGGTCTCGGTGCCCAGAGCTGTGATCCGGAACTGCGGCACCGCCCGGCCTCCCGAGCTTGTGTGGGGTGGGCAGCCCTCGCCGGCCGCTCAGAGTGGAGCAGCGTGTGGGGCAGCTGCCGAGCACCGGCCCCCCAAAGACGGCTTTAGGCTCAGACTCCGAGGTGAGGACGCCCCGGAGAAGTGCTGTGAAGGCAGAGGACAAAACTTTTGCAAAGGCCCTGTGGCCGCTCGGAGTGCGTGCCAAGGGCACGTGGGAGGGCCACAGGCCTTGGACACTGATGGGCAGAGAGGGGCAGGGACAGGCCACCAGAAAAGCCTCCTCCAGCCACGGGGGGTAGTGGGTGGATCAGGTCTCCAGGAACTTTGCGGTGGGGGTGGGGGCGGGGGAGCTGCGCTGCCTCCTGGTGAGAGCGCTCCGGGGTACAGGGGTCTCCAGGGCCCATTCTTGCCTGGGACAGCAGGGGGTCTGCGAGGGGCTGGGGGCAGCCGTGCAAGGAGGCCCCGGCCCCAGGCGACATGCCCTACGCCGGAAGGTAGCGGGGAGCCGAGTGGGGCGCCCTGGGGGGCAGGCCTCATGGGGTTCCTCTGGGCCTGGCCAGTGACCCGGGGGCCGACGACCTGGGCAGGTCAGGCCGGGTCTCACAGAGCAGGTCCATGAACCCCCACCCTCGAGCCGTTCTATGGTGTCCGGAACACGACGCATCCCCGTTCCCAAGACGCAGCCTCTCAGGCTGATGGGGGAGTCGGGCTGCTCAGAGTTCCGCCTTCGCCCTTCATGCAGCTGCCCCCCCACTCACCCACCCGCCAGGGTGGCTCTGGACCTCTGCAGTCCCATGAGTGTGTACGTGTTGGGGGGAGTGACAGTTCACACCCACCTGCTGCTGTGCCCCCAGGTGCTGCTGTGCTCCCCAGGTGTGCGTGGGGGGTGTGGCCACATGCTCACAGGTGTGCCCCCAGGTGCTGCTGTGCTTCCCCAGGTGTGTGTGGAGGTGAAAGTGGCCACAGGCTCACAGGTGTGCCCCCAGGTGCTGCTGTGCTCACCCAGATGTGCGTGGAAGGGGAGGTGGCCACAGGCTCACAGGTGTGCCCCCAGGTGCTGCTGTGCTTCCCCAGGTGTGCGTGGAGGGGGACCACAGGCTCACAGGTGTGCCCCCAAGTGCTGCTGTGCTCCCCAGGTGTGGGGGGGCCATAGGTTCACAGGTGTGCCCCCAGGTGCTGCTGTGCTTCCCCAGGTGTGCGTGGAGGGGGACCACAGGCTCACAGGTGTGCCCCACGTGCTGCTGTGCCCCCAGGTGCTGCTGTGCTCCCCAGGTGTGCGTGGGGAGTGTGGCCACATGCTCACAGGTGTGCCCCCAGGTGCTGCTGTGCTTCCCCAGGTGTGTGTGGAGGTGAAAGTGGCCACAGGCTCACAGGTGTGCCCCCAGGTGCTGCTGTGCTTCCCCAGGTGTGCGTGGAGGGGGACCACAGGCTCACAGGTGTGCCCCAGGTGCTGCTGTGCTCCCCAGGTGTGCGTGGAGGGGAGCGACAGGCTCACAGGTGTGCCCCAAGTGCTGCTGTGCTCCCCAGGTGTGCGTGGAGGGGAGCCACAGGCTCACAGGTGTTGCTGTGTTCCCCAGGTGTGCATGGAGGGGGGGCACATGCTCACAGGTGTGCCCCAAGTGCTGCTGTGCTCCCCAAGTGTGCGTGGAGGGGGGCCACAGGCTCACAGGTGTGCCCCCAGGCGCTGCTGTGCTCCCCAGGTGTGCGTGGGGGGGTGTGGCCACAGGCTCACAGGTGTGCCCCGCAGGTGCTGCTGTGGTCGGCCAACAAAGTATTTGAGGAGCTGACGGACATCGAGAGGCAGTTCCACAAGGCCTTCTACACCGTGCGGGCCTACCTGAACTGTGACCGCTACTCCGTGGGCCTCCTGGACATGACCAAGGAGAAGGTGAGGCCCGCGCTCCTCCTGGCGCCGCACCGCCGCAGTGCTGCCTCACTGACCGTCCGTCCCTCCTGTCTCTGCTCAGGAATTCTTTGACGTGTGGCCTGTGCTGATGGGAGAAGCGCAGCCGTACTCGGGCCCACGCACACCCGATGGCCGTGTGAGTCCGGGAGGAGGGGCAAGGCGCAGCCTGAGCAGCGTGGGCGTGGGAGGTGGGGACAGGGGTGGCGGGCTGGCTGGGACCCGACCCCTCTGGAGGGAGGGAGGCTCTGAGTGCTTGTGCTGCCCCCTGGCTCCAGCTGCTGCTCGGGGGCGCGAGGGGGGGGCTGTTCTCCAGGGGAGGGTTGTCAGCCTCGCTGGGACGACCAGCATCTGTCCTGTGTCCTACCCTGAGTCCCTGTAGCAGCTCCGTGAGGAACCGTGTAGACGTGTGTGCACGCACGTGTACCTGTGCACGAGAGAGGCGGGGTGAAAAGGGCATGGAAGCGTGGGCGGATACCTCTGCCACTTACTGTGCGTCCAATCTGCAGGACACTACCCCGCCCGGCCATGCCTCAGTGTCCCCACCTGTCCCATGGGGGCGGTAGCTGCCTTCCTCACAGCACCGTGTGCCAAGGGTGTAGAAGAGGCCCTGCACGTGGCGTGGCTGTGACCATGACCTGCCACGGTTGTGTGTGTGTACAGTGGGCCGTGTGTGTGAGTGGGCCGTGTGTGTCCATGTGAAGGGGGAGGGGGAACCAGCTTGTGTGTGGGCTTGAGCGGGACACAGAACGTGCGTTTGTCCCACGAGCGTCGGGGGTGGTCTGCGTGTGTGGTCGTATGTAACGGCGTGGGCGCGTGTGTGCACTTCCCTGTGTGCACGTGCAGGTTGTGAGTAGCTGTGTCGGTGAGGTGCGTGCGCACGTCCGGGCGGGCACTGGGGGGCCCCTCCCCTCCGGGGGCTTCCCTCTGCAGCCTTGCCCGGGGCCGCTCACCACCGCGGCGGTCCTTTCACAGGAAATCGTCTTCTACAAGGTCATCGACTACATCCTCCACGGCAAGGAGGACATCAAGGTCATCCCGTAAGTGCCAGGATTTTACGAGAAGCGCCAGCGGGGGCGGGCACCCCAGACCCCTGCTGGGTGGGCCTCGGGAAGTCACCACATGGATTCTTCAGCCTTCCAGGGGTGCTCCCTCAGCTGTGGGGCGCGCAGGACGGGGGAGGGAGGGGGGGAGACACCGTGACGGCCAGGGTGGACCTCCAGGGGCCCAGGTGAGCCATCCAGGTGGCCCTGCCAGCAGCAACTGACCTTTGCATCCCTCAGGGTTGCTTCTTAGCTCACCCAGCCACGCAGGCCGGGGTGGGGGGGTGGGGGGGGCAGAAGGCACGGCCCGTAGGGCGGGAGGGGAGGGGAAACCCGTCCCAGAAGGAACGCGGCTGGGTGGGGGGCAGGGCCGGGCTGCAAACCAGCGAGACTGGGGAGAGCTGCTGGCCATGTGGCCCCAAGACCCCACGAGCCTGCGAGGACCCCACCCTGCAGGTCCCACGAAGGGACTGGGCTCCCGGGGGCAGGCCGGCGGGCCAGGGGACCAACGCTGAGCTCCAGGCGCTCCTCCAGTGGGAGGGGGGCTCCGACAGGCTGAGGGGCCTCCGTGTAACAGAGGCAGGACGAGCGGCTCAGACACCCCAAACCTCACCCTGCCTCCTCCGAGTCTCCCGGGGCACGGCCTGCGAGCTTTCCACCGCCCCGGAGCTCTGGAAAGGGAATACAGGGACACCCAGAGCCCTGAACCGCAGCCCGGCCCGACGCCCTGCTCTCCCCGCAGCTCGCCCCCCGCCGACCACTGGGCCCTGGCCAGCGGCCTTCCGACCTACGTGGCAGAAAGCGGCTTTGTGAGTCTGGGGGCCCCGCCCGCCCCGCCCGCCGCCTCCGCCGCGGAGGGCGCGCCAGGCAAGTAGTGTCCCCATCCTCTTCCAGATCTGTAACATCATGAACACCGCCGCGGACGAGATGTTCACGTTCCAGGTACGTCCCCCTCCTTGCAGAACGCGAGTCGTGCTGGGCAGGAAGACGCTGTGGTTCCGCAAGGCTGCACTGAAGCAGCGTTTGCTCCTTAAGAAACCACCTCCAAACCTCCGGGGCCAAGGCGGCCCCGCATGCCCCACGGTGTGGGTGGGTGCGCTGGCTGCGGTGGGTGCGCGGCCCGGCTGGAAGGGGCCTCCTGTGGGGCCGGCTCCTCCGGGCAGGGCCCGAGTCAGCGGGGCCGCGCCACTGGCCTTGGTCTCCAAGACCTCTCCCGGGACCGGCCAGGGCTCTGGGGCCGCGAGTCGGGAACAGCTGCACCACTCGTGGGGCCGGCAGAGGGACGGCAAGGCCCCGCTCCCGAGGACTGAGAGCGTTAGGGGCAGAGGGCCAACCGGGCTGGAGCCTTCGGAGCCAGGGAGCCTGCGTGACCGCGGGACCCACGCCCCGGAGCCACCTGCTGGGCACGCAGCCTCAGCTGGGGCCCGTGGGAGAGGTCCCGGCGCAAACCCCCAGACCCGGAGCTCCCGGCCACGGGGTGGAGGCGGGGGTGCCGAGCCCACAGGAACCCTGAGCCCTCACCGCCGCTTGGGGACAGAGGACATCGCTCATGCCCGCTGGGTGACGGGCCGGGCCGCAAGCAGCGTGGCGGGCACCCCGACGCCTCTCCCTGCAGGAAGGGCCCCTGGACGACTCAGGCTGGGTCATCAAGAACGTCCTCTCCATGCCCATCGTCAATAAGAAGGAGGAGATCGTGGGGGTTGCCACGTTCTACAACAGGAAGGACGGGAAGCCCTTCGATGAGCAGGATGAGGTCCTCATGGAGGTAAAGCGCGACCCGGGGCGGCCCTGGGGGGGGACACGGGCACAGCGGGGGAGCCCTCGCCGCCTTCTGCCTGCGGCCCGAGGACGTGCCCATGGTGGTGGCACCGCCGCTCTGTCTGCAGTCCCTCACTCAGTTCCTGGGCTGGTCGGTACTGAACACCGACACCTACGACAAGATGAACAAGCTGGAGAACCGCAAGGACATCGCCCAGGACATGGTCCTGTACCACGTGAGATGCGACAAGGACGAAATCCAGCTGATCCTGGTACCACTCCTGTCGCCCACGGCCCCTTCTGCCCAGAGGGGAGGCAGGCCGTCCCGCGGGGGGGGGGGGGGCTGTGGTCGAGCCCCGAGCCCCCCTGGCGGCCCAGGGGCTCCGCGCAGCCAGCGGCTGTCCCTTCCCTGCGTCCTGGGCCCGAGCGGGTGGCGGTCATCTGCGTGCAGGCCTCCCGCGGGCGTCGTCCGTGTGCCGGGGAGGTCGGGACGGACTCAGGGAAGGGCAGCCGCTGCCTGCACCGTCACCTACCTCTGAGGCTGTGGCTGGGGCTTCCAATGGGCTTGTGCCAGAAGCCACCTTGGGCCCCCAGGAGGGGCACAGGGGGCGCTGTCGCCCCGTCCCCGCCACGAGGGGCACCATCCCCCCTCAGGGGCCCCGTACCCCCACAAGGGGCCCTGTCCCGCCCCCAGGAGCCCCGTCCCCATCATGAGGGGCCCCATCCCCCCAGGGGCCCTGTCCCCCCCCACAGGGACCATTTCCCCCCCAGAGGCCCCGTCCTCCCCCAGGGGCCCCGTCCCCCCCACGAGCGGGCGGCTCACTCAGTCTGACCGGCCCCCTTCCCCCCTAGCCAACGAGGGAGCGCCTGGGGAAGGAGCCTGCGGACTGTGAGGAGGATGAGCTGGGAACACTCTTGGTCAGAATCTGACCCCCACCCCTCAGGTGGACCCTGGAGGCCCGAGGGGCGGGAGCCCTCCCCATCCCGGGGAGCTGTGTGCCTGGGGTGTCCCCGCCCCTGCTGTCCTGGTGGGGCCGGGGACCACAGGCACGTGAGTGTCCCCCCCGCAGGAAGGGCAGCTGTCCCCACGCTCCCGGGGCGTCTGAGGTGCACAGAGGATGCTGGGAGGGGCACAGCCCAGCCTGCCCCCCTCAGCCCGCCGTCCCCCCACAGAAGGAGGTGCTGCCGGGGCCAAGCAAGTTCGACATCTACGAGTTCCACTTCTCGGACCTGGAGTGCACGGAGCTGGAGCTGGTCAAGTGCGGCATCCAGATGTACTACGAGCTGGGCGTGGTCCGCAAGTTCCAGATTCCTCAGGAGGTGGGGGGCAGGGCGAGGGGTCCCAGGTCCGAGCCCCAACAGTGGGGACGAGTGGTCAGAGGTCCGGGGCCAGCAGGGCGCGCACAGGTGCCCAGAGGAAATGCAGGACGAGGGGATGTGTGGGCGCAGGTGGATGGGGGTCGGTCGCGGGCGTCCCAGGCCGCCAGGTGAACACAGAGAGCCCCTCGGAGCACCCCCCCCCCCCCCGCCTCCACCTCACTCTCCAGGGAGCCCGCTCCCCCCCCCCCCCGCCCCGCCCAGTGAGGAGCAGAGCAGCCTGCCTCGCGCTCCCCTGGGAACGGGTGCACGCTGGCGGCCTCAGAAGCCACTTCCCTACATACTGAAGGGAAACACAAAAGATACAAGTACAGAAATTATTAATAGAATTGCTTCGATTTCAGAATCCTTTTCTGACCCTCAAAGTCACCGAGGACGCGTTATTGCTTCTCGCGGCGCCCGGGCCCCAGCCGGGGTCACACACACACACACACACACAAGCCCACGCGCGGTGCCTGCGGGGTGCTGTCACACCCATCCGGGCCCTAGAGCCTGGGCCTCAGCGGCCCCGCAGACCTGCGCCCCCGTGCTCAGCCCGGCCGGCCTCCCCTAGGTCCTGGTGCGCTTCCTGTTCTCCGTGAGCAAGGGGTACCGGAGGATCACCTACCACAACTGGCGCCACGGCTTCAACGTGGCCCAGACGATGTTCACGCTGCTCACGGTGCGCGGCCGGCTGGCGGGCGCCCTGCAGGGGGGGGCCCCGACCCCTGGGGCGGGCGGAGGCGGCGAGCCGGTGCCTGTGTCCGCAGACGGGCAAGCTGAAGAGCTACTACACAGACCTGGAGGCCTTCGCCATGGTGACGGCCGGCCTGTGCCACGACATCGACCACCGCGGCACCAACAACCTGTACCAGATGAAGTAGGCGCCGGGGCGGGGGCTGCGCGGAGCTCGCGCCGTGGGAAGCACGGGGGCGCCCCCAGCCCGCTGCGGGCCTCTGACCCAGCCAACCTCCGCCGCAGATCCCAGAACCCCCTGGCCAAGCTCCACGGCTCCTCCATCCTGGAGCGGCACCACCTGGAGTTCGGGAAGTTCCTGCTCTCCGAGGAGGTCCGTGTCGCCCCCGCTCAGGGCAGGTCCCGCGCCCCCGGCCCAGCGACGACAGCACAGGGCTCCGAGCGGCCTCCGAGGCCCGTCGGGGGCTGCAGTGGGGTCAGGGCGGGGGGGGGGGTGCACCCCAGTCTCAGGCAGCGGTGGAGGCCGAGCGCCTCCCAGCACCAGCCCGAGGCCACCTGGGTCCCCTGGGCCCCCCGGGGGCAGTGCCACGACCTGGGGTAGAAGCCGGCCAGCAGCCCGACAGGGACCCACGGGCGGACCCGGGAGGGGGCAGACCGGCCCGCCCGCGCGACCAGAGCCCTCCCCGCAGACCCTGAACATCTACCAGAACCTGAACCGGCGGCAGCACGAGCACGTGATCCACCTCATGGACATAGCCATCATCGCCACCGACCTGGCGCTCTACTTCAAGTGGGTGCCCCCCCCCCCGCCTCCCTGTGGGGGCGGCCAGGAGACGCGGGGAGCTGCGGTGGGGAGCAGGGGCCGCACAGGTCTGGGCTCTCTGCCTCGGTTTCTCTCCTAGAAGGGTGCTTGGGTGAGGGTCGAGGAGGAGGAGGGGGCGGGGCGTAGACTCTCTTTGTTCTTGGGGTTCAGGAAGAGGACAATGTTCCAGAAGATCGTGGATGAGTCTAAGAACTACGAGGACAGGAAGAGCTGGGTGGAGTACCTGTCCCTGGAGACGACGCGGAAGGAGATAGTCATGTGAGCAGTGGGGGCGACAGGAGCCCCCCCCAGCTGGTCGATCTCAGACGTCCCCCCACAAAACTAGAAGACCCCCGGCCCTGCCCGAGGGGGCCGCAACAGAGCAGCTCGTCTCTAAACGGCTTTGCTAAAGCGTCAAGCCAGCGCTCCATCTGCCCTGCTCCTCCTCCTCTGCGGGGGACAGGACAGGACTGGGGGTCAGACGGCCCATTTCCTTAGCTCGTGACCTTGGCAGTGATTTCCTCACTTTATGAACCTCCACTGATGCGCCACGAAACGGAGATTCAGGACTCGGGTCCCGCTGCAGGCCTGCCCCCGAGGTCCACAGGGAGGCTGCCTGATAAATAGCTGGTTGCCGGGGTGGGGGGGAACACGAGGGTGGGGCCTGCAGTGGGGGGGAGTGCGAGGTGGCCGTGGAGGGGTGGGAGGGGGCCAGCAGCGCCCTGGAGCTTCATCTGCCCACAGGGCCATGATGATGACGGCGTGTGACCTGTCTGCCATCACCAAGCCCTGGGAAGTCCAGAGCAAGGTCAGAAGTCATGCAGGGTCCCTGCCTCTGGAGACCACAGGGAGAGGAAGCCTGTGGGGTGGGAGGGGAGGGCAGGGGTACAGAACCTTCTCTTGCAAGTAGCCCCCGAGGCCTCCAGCCCTGCCCCACCCCCGCTCCAGGGCTGGCTGGCGGCCACACTGGGAAGTGCCAATAAGCATCCTGTGCACTAGGCCCAGCCTGAAGAATTGGAGCCCCAGAGGGCCTGGGACCAAGGAGACCGAGGGCAGAGGAGGGCAGGAGCCTCTTTCCTCAATTTCTGACCAAGCACTGAACCCCCCCCAAGATGACTGCCTTTTATGCACCCACCCCCCAAGGTTGCTCTGCTGGTGGCGGCTGAGTTCTGGGAACAAGGGGACTTGGAAAGGACAGTTCTGGATCAGCAGCCCATTGTGAGTGTTACTTCCAGAATCTTCTACCCCACCGGGCTCCTTGGGAACCTCGGGCTTCGCTTGGTGCAGAGGACCCCTGGGGACTTGGGGTCGGAGACCTCAGTCTCACTTTGTGGGGTTGGTCACATGACACGAGGTGGGTGTGAACTTTGATGGCTCGAGATCTGGGTAGGGTGTAGACCCCGACCTAGGGTCTGCAGGAAGCTGTGGTGTCCGGGCAGAAATGGAAAGTCCTTGTGAGAGTGGCCCGAGCAGGCTGTGCCGTGAGGCTCGGGCAGGCTGGGGGCTGCTCCGGGAAGGCCTGGCCCGGGGACAGTAGGGTGCCAGGGAAGGCCCGTGGCCGGGGCCCAGCCCACACAGGGGACAGACGAGGCTGATGTCCTTGGGTCAGCAACATGGCTCGACTGGGCTGCTGGACCACTGCGGCCTCGGCGTGGACTGGTACGGGCACAGCGCCGTCCACGCGGCCTCGGCGTGACCCAAGGGCACAGGCACAGCACCCCGCCGTCCAGGGCCGGCTGACCTCAGGTGGAGGCTCTGGGGCCAGGGCCAGACCGAGGGTGGCTCCCAAGGACCAGGGGCTCGGGTGCAGGCAAGTAAGGGGCCTTGCCCGGTGGCCCCGAGCGGGGAGGGCGCCCCCGTCCAGGCCCAGCGCCATCGGGAGGCTCAGCCCCAAGCAGAGGCTCTGCCCTCACCCCGTGGACACTGTGCGCCGGGGCTGCGAGCCGGGCCGGGGCCGACTCCTGCAGGCTCAGAGGAGGTGTCTCTGCTCCCCCACAAGCCGATGATGGACCGGAACAAGGCAGCCGAGCTCCCCAAACTACAGGTTGGCTTCATCGACTTCGTGTGCACGTTCGTGTACAAGGTGAGCAGCGTGCATCGGGGTCACAGGCGGGCGGCGCGGGCTGGCCCGGGGCCTGACCTGCCGCAGCCCCACCTCCGCCCCCGGCACTTAGACCTGAAAGCCGCAGCGTCACTCCAGCCGCTTCCACCCTCGGGAAGGGCCGCCGCTCATCGGGAGGCCTCACCCCAAGCCCCATCTAGGGCCCCCACGCGTGGCCTACACATTTTCAGGGCACAGACTGCAGTTTGCCTGCAGGCACACGCGTTCACGGCTGTGAGGCCAGGACAGGGAGGGCCGCCTGCCACAGCTGGGAAGGCCTCTCCCGACCAACAGGTTGCACACTCGAGGTTGACAGTGGACATGAGCTGTGACCTCGCAGTCGAGAGGACGCTCGGGGGCGTGCCGGGGGGCCGGGTGCAGAGCCCTCCCACGTGATGCCCTACGTGGCCCTGGGCTCCGCGCCTTCTGGCCCTGGCGGCTGCAGGGACCCACACTGTGACCGAGGGGTGGTCTGGTGCTGAGCAAAGTCACCCCTGACTGGGCAGGCCACGCCCCACCTCGACCACCGCGCACCCCAGCTCCCTTTGCTGCCCCCTCAGCGGGGCTGTGAGCGCTGGGAAGGAGGACGGGACCAGGATGTGCATCCCAGTCCTGAGGTTGCAGGTCACGGCCCCACCACAGCGCTCCCCCCACCCCTGCCTTCCCAGAGTCCGCCCGCCCACTCCATGTGCACGCACGCACACAAGTGTGATGTAGGACACCAGAGAAGGAGCTGCAAGACCTGCACGTCTGCCTGAGTCTCCCCGGGACCCCCCTTTTGCCGTTGATGTGCCTTCTGCATTCTCGGGGTCCTTGCTCGGCTGTGGCCGTCCGCGCCATGGGCACTCACACCCTGCAGCTCCCCGTCCCCTCCTCCCTCCCAGGGCTGTGCTGCGAAGTGACCCCTCAGTGGCCTCCCCTTCTCCCTCAGGCAGCCCCCTGCCCCGGGGTTTCCTCCCGGGGGAGCGAGGCAAGGCGCTGGGGGGCAGGCTGGTTTCAGCAAGGGCCAGGCCGTGGGGCCGCCACCTGCCCCCCCTGCCTGGGAACGGTCGAGAGGTGTGGTTCGACCTCCTGATTCTGTGTCCAGGAGTTTTCCCGTTTCCACGAAGAGATCCTGCCCATGTTCGACCGACTGCAGAACAACAGGAAGGAATGGAAGGCCTTGGCTGATGAGTACGAGGCCAAGCTGAAGGCCCTGGAGGAGGAGAAGCAGCAACAAGAGGACAGGACGACAGCCAAGAAAGGTCTGGGCCGCAGGGGTGGGCACGGGTTAGCCTCCCGCGGAGCGTGTAACAGGACAGCAGGGCAGCAGAGGCGAGCCTGGAGGCAGGCTGGTGGCCCGCGGCATGGGGACCCTCAGGCGTGGGCCCGACGAGCGGGAACAGGGAAGAGCCCCAACGTCCGACCGCGTTTCCTCCAACCAAGTAACTGAACGCGGCTTCCGCTGCAAAGGGGGAGGGGAGCCCGGCAGACACAGCCCCACAGTGGCCGCCGCTCCCCACTAACCCGCTCAGAAAAATCCACCTCCCCACTAACCCGCTCAGAAAAATCCACCGGTAACGTCCATGCTGCCCTCAGAAACCGGTGGAAGACCGAAGGGCGCCCGAGTGGCTCCGGCCGTGACCTCGGGGTCACATGCAGCAGGGAGCCGGTTGGCGCCCCCGCCCCGCCTGTGCACACACGTCCTGCGCCCCTCAGATAAACAAAATCTTTTTTAAAAAGCGGAACATAAGACCTGTAAGTGAGCTAGGAGTCGGGCGCACGGGACACACTTCCCCGGCCCGCGTCACAGGTCTCCGGGGCTGCCGCTGCGGGCATGTGCTTCCGCGGCAGGGTCGCGGCCCCCAGGAACCCGATGGAGCTGCCCTGGCACTCTCGGGAGGAAACGCACGTGAACAGGGCTTCGGGGCTGTGAGGGCCGGAGCTGACGGGTCACGGGAGCGAAGGCAGGAAGGGCCGAGGCCGGGCAGGCTAATCGGCTCAGGCGGGCACCGGGCTGAGGACGCCAGGCCGTGCACACCCTCCCCTCACCGACCCGTCTCTCTCGCAGGGGGCACAGAGATTTGCAATGGTGGCCCCGCACCCAAGTCTTCCACCTGCTGCATCCTGTGAGCTGCTCCCAGGTTCGGACGGCGCCCCCGCCTCTAAGGGTTTGCTACACGTTAGGAAGCCCCAGAAAATGACTAAAGACAATTTTGGATATTTTGAAACTTTTTTAAGGTGTTTTTATAAACTCAACTATGAATAAAGTTTAGTGTACCTCACGCTCAGCCACCTTCCGAGTGTCCCACCGCTTGCCACGGGGAGCCCTCTGGAAAGGGGCTGTGAACTGTGCGTCCGCGAGGGCTGGGTGGGAACGCCAAGCGCACGAGTACTTATGTGTACCCGGGTAGACGAGATACGTGCGTGCCGCTGCCAACCTGGCTTAGGAGGAACCCTGACCAGAAACTCGGAATAAAATAAAAACAAGTTGTCCTTTTCTTCAATACGACAGAGATTCTGGTGGACAGCACATCACGCGTGACCCACCGGAAAGTTCTGCCAGAAGGTCAAGGCCTGAGTGGAGGAGGGGTCACAGGCCTGACCTGAGCACAACCCCTGCACAGCCCTCTGCACAGATCGCCTGGCATTGCCGAGTCCCGTCCAAGCGACGGCTTCGTGCTCATGACCCAGCACGGCCAGACCCGACCAGGACACAGGACTCCTGTGCGATTCAGACGCTACTTTCCTGGGAGAAACTCGGGACTTTTAACCCCAAAGCATTGGTTCCCCTGACCCTGAACACTGAACCCACAGCAAGCTGCTCTCAGCTGCACGATCTGACGCCTCCAGAGTTCCCGAGCTCCCGGGCAGGTGGGGGGACGGGGAGGAGGCAGGTCCCTTCTCGGCAGGGGCTCCTGGGGACACCCTGCCTGTGATCAGGGCCAGGCCACCCACCAAGCGGACGGCACCAGCCAAGCACTGTGGGAGCGGCCGGGCTCCCCCAACCTTCGCCCTAAGACCAAGGCTTTCAAGCGCTCACATGCTGCTCCTCCTTCCCCTCACGTTTGCAAATGAATCCATTTTTCTATCAAAATCTGGCTCAGGGACAGGGATGTGCTCCAGACCTGGGCTGGAAAACAGCATATTCCACCCGCAGGCCTCAGAGGCTGGAAGGAGCACGGCCCGGGGGCAGAGGGGCAGAGGGGCAGGTGCGAGAGCCCAAGCCCACCAGAGCCCGGTCCATTGGCCACGTCTTCCCCAGGGCCGGGGGTGGGGGTGGGGGTGGGGGGGGCTTCCCGACAAGGAGACAAAGGGCATCAGGCCGCCTCCCAGCCCCCCAGCCCGGCGCCCGTGCTGCCCCCCAGGGGTCTGCGCCAGGCTCAGTGAAGACCCAGCAGCACCCACAACACCCGAGCCGGCTGTGTCTGCGCCAGCTGCTCCCGTGGGGGCGCCCCAGCCGCGCACCCCAGACAAGCGACGGGATGGTGTCCCCGCCCCTGCACCCCGCACCCCGCGTCTTCTAGAACCCGCTCCCCGTCGCCAGGCCGCACACACCGAAAACGGAGAGCGGCAGCCGAGCCTGAGCCGGGCAATCAGACAACCGGAGACGGCGCGGGCCAGCATCGCACGGCACAAAGCCTTTATTCGCGCGCCGCTCCGGGGCAGGGCGCCTCACTTCAGGATGCTGTCGTCTCGGGCTGAAAGGGCGGAGGGGAACGCCGCGTCAGGGCGCCGCCACCGCCGCCACCGCCGCCACCGCCGCCACCGCCGCCAGGCGGTCCACCCGGGCCGCGCCGACCCCGCGCCCAGCAGCCGCGGCCCCCCCCGCCCCCCCGGGAGCCCAGGGCCCGCGGCGCCCGCACCTTCCGCAAGCTCCCGCTCGATCCGCTTCCGCTCCTCCTGCCGCTGCTTCTCCTCGGCGGCCGCCCTCCGCTCCTCCTCCGCCCGGGGTTTCAGGTAACCTGCGGGCGCAGCGGGGAGGCGCGGAGGCGCGGAGGCGCTCGGTTTCTTCGCCGAAACGCCGCGCGGAGGGAAACGGTCCACGCGAGGCCTGGAGGCGCCCGAGAGCCCGACCCTGCGCTCCCCACGCGGCCGCGCCCCCGCCCCGCCCCGCCCCCCACGCACCCACTTGTCCCGAGAACCAGGGGTCCCGCCCTCGGGGTCCCCGCCCGCGCGCCCGCGCTCACTCACTGTAGCGCTTGGCTCCGTACGCCATGCCGAGGACCAGGGCGGAGTAGCGGCCGAGCTGCGGGGGACGGCGGTCAGGGCGGTCAGGGCGGCGGGGGCGGGGGGGCGGGGGCCGGGGCCGGGGTCCCGGGGGGGAGGGGGGAGGGGGAGGGGCCGGGCCCGGGGCTCCCACCCCACCGAGGTCGCGCACGCGGGGCCCCACGGGGCCGAGCGCCCGCCGACGGCCGCAGAGCCCGGTTCACCTTGATGAGCGGGGAGACCTGCACCGGCGGCACCATCTTGTCCGTGACCCTCACGCCGGAAGCACAACCGCCGCCGCCGGAAGCGCCGCGGTGACGTGGAGGCGTAGCGAGGGCCGCGGGCGCCGTGCGCGGGCGCCTGGCGACCAGTACGCATGCGCGACCGCGGGGTGGGGGCGGGGCGGCCCTGCGGGGTGCACGAGCCTCCCGCCGTCCGCCGGGCTCAGCGCGGGAGGAGCCCGCCCGCCGGGCCCGAGGGTTTGCCGAGCGCGTGAGGCTCAGCAAGCACACGGGCCCCCGCGCCCTGGCTGCGGGCTCTGCGGCCCGGGGCCCCCGCGCCGGGGAGGCAGCCCCCACCACGCCCCGCCCCAGGTCGCCCGCCCGCAGCGGCCGCAACGGGCTTCCAGGCTGGGCTGGGAACCCAGGTGTGAGCGGAGCGCGCCCCGTGGGGAGCGGCTGCCCTGCCCGGGGCGGGGTCTTCCCGGGAGGAGCAGCCTGGCCGGCCGAGGGCCCCAGCAGCCCCGCGGTCTCCCCCTTCTGCCCCTCCGGGGGGACGCGGGGGGCCTCTCCTTTGAGTCGCTCCACCCTCGGAGCCTCTGCGCTCGCCCTGTGACGTCATGCAGAGGGGGTGACGTCGCCAGGTGAGCTGCAGGGGTGACGTCACGACCAGGTGAGCCTGCGGGGGTGACGTCACGACCAGGTGAGCCGCAGGGGTGCAGGGGGTGACGTCACGACCAGGTGAGCTGCAGGGGGTGACGTCACGACCAGGTGAGCTGCAGGGGTGACGTCACGACCAGGTGAGCGCAGGGGTGCAGGGGGGTGACGTCACGACCAGGTGAGCCGCAGGGGTGCAGAGGGGGGTGACGTCACGACCAGGTGAGCTGCAGGGGGTGACGTCACGACCAGGTGAGCCGCAGGGGTGCAGGGGGTGACGTCACGACCAGGTGAGCCGCAGGGGTGCAGAGGGGGTGACGTCACGACCAGGTGAGCCGCAGGGGTGACGTCACTACCAGGTGAGCTGCAGGGGTGCAGGGGGTGACGTCACGACCAGGTGAGCTGCAGGGGTGCAGGGGATGACGTCACGGCCAGGTGAGCCGCAGGGGTGCAGAGGGGGTGACATCACGACCAGGTGAGCTGCAGGGGTGACGTCACGACCAGGTGAGCCGCAGGGGTGCAGGGGGTGACGTCACGACCAGGTGAGCCGCGGGGGTGCAGAGGGGGTGACGTCACGACCAGGTGAGCTGCAGGGGTGACGTCACGACCAGGTGAGCCGCAGGGGTGCAGAGGGGGTGATGTCACGACCAGGTGAGCCGCGGGGGTGCAGGGGGTGACGTCACGACCAGGTGAGCCGCAGGGGTGCAGGGGGTGACGTCACGACCAGGTGAGCCGCAGGGGTGCAGGGGGTGACGTCACGACCAGGTGAGCTGCAGGGGTGCAGAGGGGGTTCCCTACATGGCAGGTGGCAGTGGGCGAGCAGCTCCCAGGGGCGCCGTGTGCTGGCTGTGGGGACACATGGCTCCCCAGGCAGCCAGGTGGGGGGCGCCAGCAGGAGGAGCTCTCTGCCGGGCCCTGCACTGCTCCAGGCCAAAGCCCTGGGAACTGGAGCTTGAGGCTCTCTGGGGTCCCCAATACACCAGACGGGAGCCCACTTTTCCCGACTCTCCCAAGCCCTCCTGCTTCCAGAGAGAACTCAGCTGAGTCCGAAGAGCGGAGACGGACGCTCCGGGCCGAGGCGCAGCCGCTCCGGGTGCTCGCAGGGCGGCGTGGCCACCTCCGGCTCCTGGGCTCAGCCTGCCCGCGGCCCCGCGGTCCTCTCCACCTCTGCCCCGGGGCTGCAGGATCACGGCGGGTTCCCGGGGCGGGAGCCAGCTCGGTCCTGCAGGGCCCTGCCCGGGCTCTCTGGGGACCCTGCCGGATGCCTCTGCCAGGCCAGGGTGGGGCGACGCCTGCCCAACAGCCTCCGTGCCCCCCGAGGAAGCTGTCCGTGCACCTTGACCCCACAAGGCCGAACTAAGCCTCTTCCAGCTGCGCGCCTTGTGGGATGCTGAGCGCGTCCCCACCCCGCCCGGGTCTTGCCCTCGGGCAGCCGAGCTGATGAGCTCAGGTGGCAAACACGTTTTCCCTTCTCTGGATGTTAAAATAAACAAGGCTTCTCAGCAACTCCTGCTTCCAGAATTAAAAATAAGTGTCTCTGGGGCTGAAGGTGAGGCCAGGGTGCTGGTGGGGGACCACCCATCAGTAGCTTCCAGGGGGGTGGGGTGGGCGGTGGGGACACCACGCACACACGCCCACACGCACGTGGCTGCCGAGGGGGACCCCTGAAGCTAGGGGAGACTCACTTTGGGCCCGGGCCCCTCCTTAGGGCCTGGGGGTTCCCACCTGGCTCAGGACACTGGAGCCGCCTGCTGACGCCTCTGCACCTGTCGGGCCAGCTGTCCTGCTGAATCCTGATCTGCCCCCGGGCGGCTCCTCGGCTGGCTATCTTTAGTGCGGCCAGCCCGGGAGACCTCCCCAGGGGCTCTGCCGGTGTCCGGCGGCCTCCCCACATCAGGGGCCTCCTGAGCACCTTCCCTTCTCCGTGGGGGGCCCGCTCCTGCAGTCCCACTAGGCTCGCTCTGAGCATCACAGTCAGACCCGCTCGACTGGGAGTGCAGCCCAGCCCAGGTCCCCCACGTTACTTGAGTGTTTTCCCTCTGGGAGTCCCCAGGTCCCCTGGCAAGTCATGCCCCCCAAGATCTGGGGTGATCTCTAAGCCTGACACCACCCCACAGGCACCTGGGCCAGGTCCCCTCCCCAGACTGCCTCCTGGGCCGTGATGCAGCGGGGAAACCTGGCTGGAGGCTGGCGCAGGGCTCGGCCCATCCCGAGGCACTCCACCCCAGAAACGTCCCCGCTCTGCCAGGGGGACGGGGCCCTGGGCCTCTCCTGCCACTGAAGCGGGGAGGCGAGGGCGTACACAACATGCCGGGGGGGATGCTTGGTCACCAGCCACTCACAGGGACTTTGGGCAAATCTAGGAGAGGCGCCTTCCTCTGCTCCCACAGCCGGAACAAAGGCTTCTGGGTGAGGGGTGGTGGGGAGGTGCCTGGGAAGCCGGCGCCAGGGCGGGAGGGGGGCATCTGAGTCACCCGCCGGTGCCAAAGCTCACTGTGCAGTCCCTCCAGTCCCCAGGGTGGCCCTAGGCCTGTCCTTGTAGGGAGCGGAGCCGGAGTCCGAGCAGTCCTGGGGGACCGGGCAGGAGCTTTAAGACAGGTGGCCCGAGCCCAGAGGGCGCAGAGCATCGCAGCAGGCAGGCCCGGGCATGGTGAGTGGGGCCCGCCGGGCAGCAGGCAGGAGTGTGAGCGTGCGCGTGGCTGTGCGGTCACGGTGCCGCCGACACGAGTGTTTGCCCGTGTAAGAGCGCGCGGTGGGGAAGATCTGGGCCCCGGTGACAGTCTGGGGCTGGACGGTGGAGGCTCCTGGCCTCGCACTGGACGGGTCCCCAGAACAGGCCCACCCGCTGGCCGGCCGCCTGCACACTCAGGCCCAGCTGGCTCCTGGCTGGACGGCAGGCCCCGGGCGCAGGGCTTTCGGGGCCCGGTCGGGCCGCTTCATACGCACACCTGCAGCTGGCCTCGCCCAGGGGCCCGAGTGCCAACCACACCCACCCCCTGCGTCTTCCCGAACACCTGCCTGGAGGCCCCTCAGCCTTGGTGTCCTCACATTAGGCCAGCAGGAAAACGAAGAAGAAGGAAGGGGGGGGCCTCCGGGCCCAGAGGGCATCCTCCAACGTCTTTTCCAACTTTGAGCAGACCCAGATCCAGGAGTTCAAGGAGGTGAGGCTCTGCTTTTGTCCCAGTAACTCCCGCCCAAGGGGTCCCCTGTGAGTCGTAACACAGGTGACAGAAAGACCCCGGCTGAGCCTCGCTGTGGAAGCAGCGAGAGGACAAGCCTGTGCTAACGGGGTGGCCCGCCTGGGAACCCAGTGAGCCTGGCCTCGGTTTCAGGCATTCACGCTAATGGATCAGAACCGAGATGGCTTCATTGACAAGGAGGACCTGAAGGACACCTACGCCTCCCTGGGTAGGTGCCTGGGGGCACAAGTCTGCCACAACCTCGCGGGAACACGCTCTGGCCCTACAGCCTGACCCGGCGTCCCATAGCCCGTGGGCTGGAGGAGGTGGGCTGGGCCCCCCTGGGGAGAAGTCCCTCTCCGGTGGCACAGCCCGAGCATGGGCGCCCCGGATGGGGTCGTCGGGATGAAGCTCCCGGGAGGGGCCAACACCTTAGAGGAGCCCCACGCAGGGGGGTGTCCTCCTCCCCCCGAGCACCGTAAGGAAGCCCAGAGCAGACCTGGGAGGACCGGGAGGCCGGCTCACACTCCGCTGAAGAGCCGAAGGCTGGCCCTCTTGTCCCTCACCCCCGTGTGGGGGCACGTTCTCAGGCCGAGGCCACCCCGGGGGGGGGGAGAACATGTGCGTCTCCTTCCTCTGGGCCCCCTCGCGCCCAGGTAAGCCCCGCACCTCGCCTCTTCCTCCTCCTCCCAGGGCCCAGGGTCTGGGGCTCTGCTGACAGGTCCCCCCATTGGCTCGCCTCCCCAGTGTTGTTCTGGGGTCACATCAACAACAGGGCGGCCAGGGTGGCTGTGACCCCATCTCGTGTCGGTGACAGGCAAAACCAACATCAAGGATGAGGAGCTGGACGCCATGCTCAAGGAGGCCTCGGGGCCCATCAACTTCACCATGTTCCTGAACATGTTCGGGGCGAAGCTGACAGGTGGGAGCCGCGGGGGCGGGGGTAGGGGCAGCCCTCGGGCCAGGCGGCCGAGGCACCGTGCATTTTGTTGGCTCCTGACACCATTTCACATGAAAATCCAGATTTTCAGATGTGTCAAAAAGCCCTAGAACCTGACACTCTGGTTCCCACGTCTGTGGGGCGGGTGAGCTCACCGGGCGTCCTGTAGCCTCCGTCCTTCACTCCCTGGGCCTCACGTCAGCCTCGGGCCTGGGCAGGATCCTAGGGACCCGCCAGCTGGGAGCTGCAGGTCCTCCTTCAGGCCAACCCTGGGGCCTGGGACGGGATTGGAGCCCTGAAGACCCCCTTTTGTGAGCAGGTACGGATGCCGAGGAGACCATCCTAAATGCCTTCAAGATGCTGGATCCCGACGGCAAAGGCAGCATCAACAAGGACTAGTGAGTGTGGCCCCTTTGCCAAGGGCTGCCCCCGCCCCCACCCGCCCAGGTCCAGGCCCTGGCTGCCCGCCCCAGATCCCGGTCCCTCAGGGTCACAGAGGGCAAAACAGGTCCTGCCCACAGGGCGGGGCATCCGGGCTGACCCTCAACCCTCGCTGGGTCTGTAGCTGCCTGGAGGCTCGGGAGCTGGGGGGAGTGGGTGTACCTGGTGTAGCAGGCACGTGCCTCAGTCTCCCCCGCGCCCCCCCCATGGAGCCCCCCAGGGAGGTGACCCCGAGCATGAGTCAGGAAAGACGCCCCAGTGAGTCCCGGAGCCCAGGACTCGCCCTCCGGCCAGGCTGAGAGAGGCGCCTGTTCCGTGGGGGGGCGCCGCCAGGCGAGCTGACCCCCCACCTGGGCCTCCCACCACGGGGGGCGTCCCTCTCGCGGGTCCCTCTCGCCGGGCAGCCTGATGCGGCTCCTCCCTCCTTGTCCGCAGCATCAAGAGGCTGCTGATGTCGCAGGCAGACAAGATGACTGCAGAAGAGGTCTGGCCCACACTGCCTCACCCCACTTCCTTCCCCATGGTCCTCTGTGGGCTCGGGGGGTGGGGGGCTGGGCCAGGGGACGCACCCCGGGCCCCCAGAGGCTGCGGCATGGGGCGGGCAGGGCACTGCCCCCCAGCTCCCCCAACCCCAAGCAAGAACCACACGGGAGCCGGCTGGAGTTCAGTGCCTGTAATTCGCTGGCCGCCTCGCCCCTTCCCCTCCTCCCTGGGCCTGACCCCCACCCCCACCGGCCCGCAGGTGGACCAGATGTTCCAGTTTGCCACCATCGATGCTGCGGGCAACCTGGACTACAAGGCGCTGAGCTACGTGCTCACCCACGGGGAGGAGAAGGAGGAGTGAGGGGTGTCTCCCCCATCACCCCCCAGGCTGCAGCCCGTTCAATAAACGCGAACCCACAAACCTGCCTGCCAGTGTCTGCGGGGGGGTGTTCTCCTGGGGGTGCGAGTGTTTGCTCAGGACTGGGAGAGTCTGGAGGGGAAGGGTCCGCTGGGGGCGGGAGGATCAGCAAGGACCTGCGAGGGGCCACCCCCTGCCGCCCCTGCGCCCCCTGCCGCCCCTCCCAGCCCAGCCTGATGCCCCCTGCTCAGCAGGGCAGGTTGAGAGAAGCTGGGGGCTGGGATCCCCAAGGAAGGCATGTGTCACAACTGTCCGCTCCCCTCAGTGATGCTGGGGACCCCAGGGCCCGGGATCCATCCAGTTCCCCCACAGCCCTGGCCTCTCATGCCAGCTGCCCCCCCCCCCGTCACTGCTCCTGCGCCAGCCACCCTGGGCCTGGCCTGGCCGCTGGGGCACCCGTCTGGCCAGCGGCTGCATGTCCCCCTGGCCTCGGGGCCTCCCGTAGGCCACCCCGCTGCGCTCCGCGGGTGCCTGGGCTGCTGGATGCTGGCACGTGGTGGTCAAAGCCCGCCCCTCCTGGCCTCCCCTTCACGCCCAGGACCACTTCTCGACGCACCAACTGCTCCTTTGGCTTCCGGACTCCGCAGGGACCCCGTGACCTCTCTGCGAGTCCCGGGGACTCCAGGGCCTCAGGGCTCCGCGAACAGGCGGGGGGACGGGGCCACGGCTCTAGGACTGAGCTGCCCCGAGCTTCCTATGGTCTGCACCGGAGGCCAAGGGGTGGCGTGGGGTGGCGAGCCTCGGGGAGCCTCAGGGCGTGGCCGCCGGCTGGGGCGCGTGGTCCACGTCGTCCTGGATGGAGCGGCTCACGCGGGCTTCAGCCTCCAGGCGCCGGTAGCGGGTGTGGAAGAAGAGCGTCAAGCAGCAGCTGAAGAGGGCGCAGAGGCCGGCCATCAGCAGCATGGACACTGGGGAGACACGGCCCCACTCGGCTGAGGCTTGCCCCGCGGTTGGAACTCCCCACGCAGGCCCCAGCGGAGCCACGCAGCTGGCAGGGCCCCAGCCGACCCCCGCCGTGGCCGGTGAGGGACCAGGCACGGACCTCCTCACTTGGGCCCGGGGGCTCCGGGCAGCGGAGGCACTCACCCTTCCAGTCCAGGGGGCCCCGGCCATCCCGGCAGGTGGAGGTGGACGGCTCTGCTCGCCGCACGCTCAGGGCCGTCAGCAGGACCACGACGAGCGCGCCCACAGCCTGCCTGGACAGCCACAGGCTCTTCAGCCCTGCCCCGGGCACCCCTCACCGCTCACCGCCACGGGTCTTTCGGGAGGCAGCGTCCTGCTCTGGTCGCTGTGGGCCGGGCGGCCTGCCCAGGGCTGCACACAGCTCAGAACGCGGTGGCCTTCGCCAGTGGCCTTGGGGCAGGGGCAGGTCTCAGGGTCCCCAGGGAAGCGGTGGAGGAACACTCACCCCAGCACAACCACCAGGCCTGCAGCGGCACCCTCACTCACGGGAAAGGAGCACTCGACTGCCAGCTCCATGGCAATGGGCACCACCGAGAGGCCAAAGAGCCCGAGCAATGAGCAGATGGTGGCCAGCGCGAGGGTCTGTCCCTGCAGCTGCGACACCTGGGGGGCAGGGGGCCGTACAGAGGGGCGGGGCAGGGCAGCGGTCAGCGGGACGCAGCCCTGGACACGCAGACCCAGCCAGGCCCTCCAGCATCGTCTCGGCCGCGCAGGGCAGCCAAGGCGGCGGCACCAGGGCCAGGGGGCCGCCCCGCGGGCAGTGCCAAAGGCTGGCAAGGCCTGGCTTCCTGCTGACCAGCTTCCAGCTGCCCTGCCCCAGAGCAGCCCCTCCCGCCCCCGTAGGGTGGTCTTGCTTCAGGGGGACTCACCAGGGCAAAGGCCACGCAGACCATGGAGGTCAGACAGTAGCCAATCTTGACAGCCTCGGTGAACTGTTTGGTCTGGTCCACATACAGGCTGAGAACCAGCGCCCCCAGGACCCCAAAAACGATGAAGAGGGCCCCGCAAAGGCCTGCAAACTCCTGGAGGAGAGGAGGCCGGGGCACCCCATCACCCGGTGCAGGGATGCTGGGGCCCCAGGGGAGCAGCCCGCCCGCCTTCCCTGAGAGCCCGTGGCGGGGCGGCAGGGAAGGGCCGCGGCGCGGTTAGCGGGTGAGGGACGGCCCGTCAGTACCGCCCGCAAAGGGAGGGGTACTGGGGTCCAGGGCTGGAGACCCAGGCTTGGCGGAGGTCACGGCCGCGGGCTCACGGGACAGGGGCCCGGGGAGCGGTACTCACGTTCGAGTAGCCCTTCGCGCAGAGGACCTGCTCCAGGAGGGCCAAGAAGCCGGAGAAGATGCCGATGCCACCCCCGGAGCACACGGCCAGGGTGACGTAGGCCCTGTTGTGCAGGAGCTGGGGGAGAAGCCCCGCTCAGCACAGGAGCCCGGGCACCCGGGCTAGTCCCGCCCCTTCCCTCCTCAGCCTGCGCCCGCACCCGGCCACCCGGCCACCCGGCGTGGGTCCCACCGCACTGACCAGCTTCAGCCCCTCCAGGAACCTCTCCGAGGAGCAGCGGGCGGCCCCCGCAGAGGGCGGGCTGGGGGGCACGCTGTCCCAGAGGCAGGCAGTGGCCAGGAGGCAGGCGAGGCCAGCGGGGATGATATAGATGCCCAGCTAAGGAGAGGGCACGCGTGAGGGGCTGTGTGCAAGTGTGCAAACATGTGGGCGTGCACACAGGGACCGCACCCCCGCCGCTCTGGGCACACTGCCCCCTTGCCAGGCACCCCACCGCCAGCCCTCGCAGACAAAGCTGAGCCCCAGGACCCGCTCTGCTCTCGGGAACCCTGCCTTCCGAAAGATCACCCAAGGGTGGCGCCCACGGGGAGAGCCGTAGCCCGAGCCTCTCCCAGGCCCCGGATTCGCCCAACTGCCCCCTGAGCCTTCCTGCCCGCCTTCATGAACGACCTCAGTGCTCGCCCAGCTGCACAGCTGAAGCCCCCTGCCCCTCAGAACCCCACTCCCCGACCCAACCGAGGTCCCGACTGGACCCTGCGAGCACGTCTTTGGCTCCTCAGCGTTCTGGGCCAGGTCAGACCAGTCTCCCCTCAGACACGCCCGGGTTTTCCATCCCACCAACGCCAAGCACCTGCCACCTGGGGTGATCCTCCCCCCCTTGCTCAGCAGACACGCTGGCCTGGGACCCCAGCCCCTACCCCTCAACCTCATATCCACCTCATGGCCTCCGCCAGTCCCTTGTCTCCGTCCCCAGCCCTCCCTTCAACACCTCCTCCTGTTCCAGCCAGCCCCTCACCTAACTGAGGGCCTCCCCCCAGCAAGGAAACCGACATCCTGGTCCCTACCTGGCATGAAGGCAGCCCCTGGGGACCTGCACACGTGCAAAAACCCTGTGTGCACCAAGTGCACGTGCCGGTGGGGTCACCAGCAGGGAGGGGCAGGTGCGCACTCACAGACAGCTGTAGACACACTTGTACGTCCACACGTAAGCACATACACGCCCACACGTATCACGTGCAAGCCCAGCATGCATACATACACACCACGTGAATGCACACACGTCTGAGCTCCCTCACCATCCAGGGGATGTCCTTCTCCTTCTTCACCAGGGTAGGTGACAGCAGGTTGGCCATCAGGATGCCCAAGGAGTTTGCTGGATGGGCAGATGGAGACACGTGTCCGCCCCGCCCTGGGCCAGGCCTGGTCCCCGGCCCACAGGCCGAGCCCCTGCCCTCGGAGAGCGGGGAGCACGCAAGTGCCAGGACCCATCAGCCTCAGCCCTGCCACTCACACATGGTGCCGATCATGTTGGCTGTGACGCGCTGGTGCTCCGGGAACCACAAGGCAGCCAGCTTGGCTGGAGAGAAGATGACCACGGTCTGCACCAGGGCACAGAGGCTCTGCCCACCCATGAGGAAGGCAAACGGGTCCTCGATCTTGATGGCCAGAGAGGACAGGGCTCTGAATATACTCCCAGCAAAGTTCAGCCATGCGCACGTGATGGTCTGCAGGGATGGGGTCAGAGCACTGCCTGGTCAGCCCGGACTCCCTCCCCAGCACCCTGACCTCTGCCCTGCCCCCCCAACGGCTCTGCCTGGGGATCCCCTGGGGGAGGAAGCAGTGGCTCTTGAGCCCTTACTCAAGGACCCTGCCCCATCTAAAAACCAGCCTCCTTGGCATCTGACTCACTGCCCAGCGAAGCCCAACAGAGTCCAGAACCCAGATGGCCACCACGCCGGACGGGATGGACACCACGAGGTAGATAAGCGAAAGCCAGTTGATCTGCTCAGTGGAGAGGACGAAGTGGTGGGCGATTATGTCGGCCACGGGGGCGAAGCTGAGCCACAGCTGTGGATACACACCGGTGTCAGCCCCGGGGGAAGGTGCTACAGACATCACAGCCACCTGCTGTCCTAGGCTTGGGCAGCCAGCCCAAGGGAGAGAGTGTCCGGCAGTCCCACAGGAGCCAGAGTCTCCACTAGTCACCTCCGGGGGCATGCACCAGCTAGGGGGTCAGACAGCGTGCCTGGGACTAAAGCACCACCATCCTGCCAGCGTGGTCCGAGGGGTAGGCTCTGGAGACCTGGCCAGAGCCTGCAGGACCCTCTACAGGGAGGGCCCAGAGGCAGGTGTCTGCAGGGGGAAGGGGAGCTCTGCGTGGTGAGTTGGCAGGGAGGGGCGTAGACCGGGTGCTGGACAGCACTGGGGTCCGGGCCGAAAGAAGAGGGGGTCTCGATGAGGAGAGCCGGTGGCCCTGGCACCCCATGGCATAGATGTGCAGATGGGCTGGGCAGAGGAGCCCATCTGGGGGGACGCTCGCTGTCTATGGGGAACACCCAGGTAGATAAGGGTAGGAAGCAGGGTGGGCCTGGAGCCACTGAAGTGGCAGTGGGAGGGATGTTTCCATGGCAGGGAGGGGGACAGAAAGGGGCCCAAATGGTATCCCCAGCTTGTCTACAAACTCGGCGATTGAGCCCCAGGTGAAAACACCCGGACTGTGGGCTGTCCCTGCCCAAGGCCAGCTCACCTGTCCTTCAGGAGACCCAAGTGTTTGGGAGGTAAGACCCTCCCTGACAGCATGACAGGTGACGTTTCCCAGCCTTGGGTGCTGTCAAGAGCTAGGACTCTGAACCCCACAGACCTTTAGCAAACAGTAAGTTCCATTAGGTCAGCGGGGAAGACTTCCTGAGGAGGTAAGACAGCGTCTCCTCCCTAGAGGACTGGTGAGAGGAGGGGCTCTTCAAGGCTTATTGCTGGAGAAAGAAGGGCAGCAGGCCAGGGATGGACCAAAGATGAGGGCATCACAATCCAAAGCTCATGATCACTGCCACCCTGTGAGACCCGGGAATGCAGGGGCTGGCCCCAGGCCACATCCTCCACGGCCGAGTGGGTGAGGTCCAGGCTTGCTGACCCACGCAGATGCCGACTGCAGAGCATCACATGACAGAGAACTTGGGCAACAGCTGCCTTTTGTTCCCTTTTTTTTTTTTCTTTTACAGGGCAAAGCAGAGGACAGATCCTCCGGGTGCAGAAAGACACTGATCCAGCAGCGAAAAAGCGTGGTATCTGTTCCCCAAACCCACCCCGCCGAGCCAAGGCCATTCCTTGTTCCTCCCCAAGCCTGTGGCCAGCAGAGCAGAGACAGGGCCAAACTGCACCAGACAACATGGGGACAACTCCCCTCAATCTGCTCTCAGCCCTGCCAGTGCCGCTCACATCCCTCTGAGGGTGCTGATGGCTGCCCCCCACGCTCGCCCCTGCCCACACCCCTGGGCTGCCTCCTTGGGCCACTGTGGGGCCACCCGAACCTCACTCCAGACACTGCTCCACCTGCCTCCGACACTGCCCTCTAGGAACCTGGGACCTGTGGGTACCCAGCTGCTGATGAAGGACACGAGTGGACGTGGCTGGGGTAAGCCTGATGGCCAGTGCTCCCAGGGGTGACCAGAACAGGGATCACAATTCCTGGCGAGAGTCCTGTTTGCTCCATGACAACCCGCGGACCAAAGGGGAGTGCAGCCGGACACTGCCTCGGTGTGCAAGGAACTCCTCAGGCCACCAAGAGACCCACCGACCTCAGACTCATCAAAGCAGCATCAGGGGCCGAAGGAGACCCTGCACCAAAAACCCTTTCCGGCTTCCTAGACGGGGACCTGGTACAGCACAGTGCTTGAGTCCCACAGAAAAAAAGAGGTCTCGTCCACGCCTGCCCGCCACCCGCACTTGGGGCTCTGCACGTCCCGATCGTCTCCCGGCCACTCACGGCCTCCCCAGCCGTGGATCCTTCTGCCAAGGTAGCTTTCCATGACCTGATTACGTGGGGGCCTAGTGCTGCCTGGGCAGTCCTGGGGTTCCGTGGGAACCGAGGAGTCACGGGCAGGTTCGTCCAGGCACGTAGCAGGCAGAGGAGGCGGCTTGGGGGAATGAGATGGAGGCTGCCCTGTGCAGCTCCGGGTGGGCCAGCACCACGGCCTGACCCCGTGAGCAGGCGGCCGGCATGACATGATGAGCGTGGCTCCAAGCCCTCCCTCCATCCAAGTGCACGAGGACACCTATCCTAGGAGCATGGGGTGGGGTCCGCAAAATATTCACCCCACCAAACCCACTGTACGTGGTGGGCTGGGGAAGGAGGGACGCCAGCCTCCGGCGGGAGCTGGGGAGAAGCTGGAGCCCCGAGCCCCAGAGATTGGTAGATCCTGTTCTCACTGGCCGACCAAGCGGTCTCTGGGGGAGTCCCTGCCAGCCCTGGGGACATTCTACAACAGTCGCCGGAGATCCCAGCTGGGCAGCTATGGAGACCCTGGGCCTGCAGACAAGGCTCCCTGAGAGGGTCCCCATAGGGGTCAGGAATCCAACGAGGGCACCCGCACCCTAAGCTGGGGGGGGGGGGATGGAGTCGGCAGGGCCAGGCAGGGCCCGACCTGGAGGCCTGTTGTCAGGTGTTGGGTCTTCCAGAGCGAGGGGGGCTACTGGGAGACCCCTTGTCAGCTAGACAGTGACTCCCGCCTCGCCCTGGGCAGGAGAGGAATTCTTTTCCAAATCACTGCAGGTGGCAGGGACCAGGCTCCGGCACCAGGAGGACAGAGGCCGTCCGGGCCCTGCAGCCAGGGGCCCCCCCTTCCCCGATCCACCCCACCGTCGGGGGTGGGGCTGCAGCGTGCGACCCCGCGCACCCGGCTGGGCCCCCACCTCCCCGCACCTGCCCCCGCCCCCACCTCCCCGCACCTCCCCGCACCGGCCCCCGCCCGCGCCCCCACCTCCCCGTACCGCGGCGTTGGAGCAGTTGAGCAGGCTCAGCACCAGCAGGAAGAGCCAGCGGCGCGCGTAGACGCGGTAGCCGAGCAGCGCGCCCAGGGCCCGGGGCGCATCGGGCCCCCGCCCGGCCCCCCGCCCGCCCCCAGCCCCGCCGTCCATCGCCCGCCGCGCCGCGCCGCCGTCGGGCCGAGGATCGCGCTCGGGCCGGGCCGCCCTGGGAGGTGGCGCCGGGGCGCGGGGCGGGGCGCGCGGGGTGGGTCCCGGGGGCGGCGGGCGGGGGGCCGGGAGGAAAGGCGCGGTTACGGTTACGGTTACGCCGCGGGATCTTCCTCCATCGGGCTGGACGGGCGTGTCTGCCGCCGAAACAGGGACAGAGTCTCCTCCCAGGCGCCAGGCAGCCCCCGACCTCCGCGTGGGCCGCCAGGTGCACACCCGACCACGCAGGTGGGTAGAGGAGAGGCCCCCCGCGAAGTCACTCGGCCCCGCAGAAGGTCCGAATTTCCCGAAAGGGGCTGGGGAGAGGTCCCCTCCGCAAGTCCTGCTGTCCAAACAAGTCACTGGGAGGGCAGCAGGCCAGCGTGGAAGAGGAAGCTGGGGTGGGTCTGGGAGGTGGCATCCAGACTAGTCATTGGGTTGGGTCCTGTGGGGAAGCAGAGATGAGGGGCAGCAGGCAGGGGCTGAGGAGGAAGGCGGAGTCCAAGGCCTGCCTGACCTGCCCAGCGCAAGGGCAGTGTCCCCGCAGACCTGGGGCGGCCGGCCTCCCCCGCAGGGCGATGGTCCACAGTTGCCAACTGAGGAAACAGCAAGGGTAGAGTGGGGAGAGGACCTAGAGCTGAAGACAGAGAGGAGGGGGTGTCAGGGCAGCCTCCCCTACAGCTTCCTCCCCACCCAGAAGGGAACCTCAGACATCTCCCTAAGGTCACCTATGATGTCTAGGGGCTGACATACGTGGACATGATACAACCCTGGCACTGGTATCACTCTCCACCTCTGACCCTCCCCCCATCCCTGGGGCTCTTCTGTGGGGCAGGCAGCTCAGCAAGGCCACAGTCACATTTCTACATGCGAACGAACATGTGGAAGCTAAAAATAAAGATACATTACCATTTACAATTACTTCAGAAAGTTACATACTTGGGCCTATAAAAATTGATCAGAGGAAACCTCAACAAAAATGGAGTCAGGAGTCCAAAAGGGGGAGCTCTCATGCTGTACCATTCAACGTCAAAAACTGCCGTTACAAACCCTAACAGAAGAATCATCAATAGGTAAGAATCATCAGTTACAGGCCCCAAGAGGAAAAGATGTGCATTGCATCTCCTACAAGAAATTAAGCACCCCTGAAACTCACCCAGGGAGAAACTGCCATCACCGTAGACTCTTGCCTTTCTCCAATGGACTTTCATTCAAAACAGCCCCTCCCAATTTCCTCCTTTTTCTCTTTAGAATAACATTTCTCTCCTCTGTTTGTTGGATTACCCTATGGTTTTGGCTGCAGCTGGCTTGTCCTGCATTGTGGTTATTTGCTATTTCTGAATAAAGTCATTTTTTAAGGTCAACAGGTATAAACTTAGCAAACTGTACACAGGACTTGTGTGTAAAAATTATGCAACACAAATGAAAGAAATCAGTGAAGGTCTTTTTAAAACCAAGAGATGTACCATGTTCATGGATTGGAAGACTCAACATTTTAAAATGTCAGTTCTCCCCAGATGATCTATACACTCAAGACAGCTCCTATCAAAAGGGTTTTGTAGACATAGACTGGGAAAAATATTTGCAAACCACATATCCAACAAAGGGCTGGTATCTAGAATATAAAAAGCCCTCAAAACCCAGCAGTAAAAACAAAACAAAACAAAACATAAAGTCTAATTAGCAAAAGACATGAAGAAACATCCCACTGAAGAGGATACCCAAATGGCAAAAGATGTTGAACAGCTTACATCACTAGCCATTATGAAAATGCAAATTAAAACCAAAATGAGATACCACTACACACCTTTCAGAATGGCTAAAAGAAAAACCAATGACCTTGAATGCTGCTGAGGTTATGCTTAACTCACTCATTCATTGCTGTTAAGAATGTAAAACCAGGTTGACAGCTTCTTATAAAACTAACATGTAATTATCATATGACCAGCAGTTGCGCTAACTGCAGTGCATCCACACCGTGGGGTGGGGCTCAGTGGGAAGGGACTGTTCATAGCCAAGCAGGCTGGGTGAATCTCAGGGTAATTATGCTCATTGGGGGGTGGGGGAAGGTATCCAACTGCAGAAGGGTTGTCCACTATCTGAGCTACTACCTTAAAAGTAAGACTACCAGTTATTTTACCAGCGAAAACGGGTTTATTTGGGAATAGCAGAGAATGGCAGTCCAGGACAACAAACCTACTGCAACACCACAGACTGGCGTGGAGACCCACGGCGAAGGGACTCTGCTTATAGAGGACACAGGAGCTGGGTCGCTGCTGTAAGCAGAGAGTCCATTGGGGTAAACTGGGAGCGGAAAGTGAAGTGGCTTCTCGTTGGCGGGGCCGTGACCGTCTCTCATTGGCTGGGCTGTTGCTGGGGGAGGAGGAAACTTTCCTCCGGGCTGCGGGGCTGCGGTGAAGGTGGCACTGACCCACCCATACCGAGCCCCTCCCTTCCTGTTGGGTCTGCAGTTAAGAGCTTCACCTGTGGACCCTCCAAACCACTTTGATGAGGTTTCTCCTTATTAATATTCGCAAATTCCATGTGTTTACATTTTTGAGAAGATAGGATTGTAGAAGTGGTCTCAGGGATGCGGGAGCGGGAGGGAGGGGTCCTCCTGGGGATGGAGAAACCGGCTGCCCTGAGGCCTGGGTACCGGAACCTACGCGTGACACAGTCGTGTGCGGGGCCGCGAGCACACCTGAAGAGGCCCGAGATCGGGGTTCACCAGTGTCGGCATCAGGGCTGTGACATCCTACAGTTGTGAAGATGTTCTCTCTGGGGAAGCCGAGCACAGAGTACAAGGGATCTCGGTATTAGGCCTTACAACTGCATTTGAATTTATAATTATCTAAAATAAGTTTAATTTTAAAAACTCACATAAAATGGGGGGCACCTGGGTGGCTCAGCAGTTGAGTGTCTGCCTTCGGGTCAGGGCGTGACCCAGGGTCCTGGGATGGAGTCCCGCGTCGGGCTCCCCGCATGGAGCCTGCTTCTCCCTCTGGCTCTCTCTCTCTCTCTCTCTGTGTCTCTCATGAATAAATAAATAAAATCTTTTTAAAAATAACATGGAAAGCATACTCATTTGGAAACAACTTTTTCCACTCTCACACTCTATTTAAATTTGGGCAAGTATCTGCAACGTAAGCATCTAAGCTGTTCAAGTTTTGAATAGAGCTGAAACACCATCCTCGGAAGGAAGTGCCGTGCTGCACCCGGCTCCATCGCACACCTTCGGGAGCGCCCCGCTTGAGGATACCCATTAGTCATCTCCACTCGTCGCTTCCTTTTGAAGTGATCTTCAAAGGCTTATTTCAAATAACATTTGACACACAATTTTGACTAAATCTTTGCTTCAGTGTTTTACCTCCTTTAAAAAAAGATTTTATTCATTCACTTGACAGAGCAAGCGAGTGGTGAGCACGAGGAGCGGGGGAGGTGGGCAGCAGACGCCCCGTGGAGCAGGGAGCCTGCCTCGGGCTCCATCCCAGGACCGGATCATCTGAGCCCAAGGCAGATGCTTCACCGGCTGAGCCCCCCAGGCGCCCCGTACCTCCTTTTTCCTTAACCAAATGCAGACTCCTATCAGCATCCCAACTAGCGGTAGTCAAGGCTTTTTCAGGCCACTGTGTCTTCCCAAGTTGAGAGCAGTCCCTCTGCCAAGAATGGAGCAAAGGCAACACTTTCTTCTCCGAGGATGTTGGGGAAGAAATCTCACCTTATAGAGGGAGGTGGTCACAGCCCATCCTCTTTGTCGGGTTTTGACTTGGCTTTTATCTGTTCCTCTGGAGAGAATGTCAGCTATTTGAGGGGCAGGAGCAGGTCTGCCCAGGGCCGAATCCCTGGAACAGGCCGGGGCCAGCACAGAGCTGTGGGAGAACATCGACACATGCGGGGTGGGTGGCCTTTCCGCCTTGCCCCCGGCCTGGCCAGCAGGCTCTCCGTGGGGTGGGCCACTCCCCACCCCACCCGGTGATGTGCATCCTGGACAGGAGCCTCTGAGCCTGGTTCCAGAGGCACGGCCTCCCTTCCCAGCACCCACGCCCTTACTCAGGTCCACTCCATGCTGCTTTCCCTGAGGTCACGGCTGCTGAAGCCCAAGCACACCAACGCTGTGCCGCAACAGGAAACTGAGAGAGGAAATCAGAATCTGGATTCTCAGGCTGCCTCGAAAAGGATGGAGTGACTTGATCCTTATCCACCAGCACGGGCGCGGGGGCAGGGGCAGAGGCAGAGGGAAAAACAGTCTCCCTGATGACCAGGGAGCCCGACGCAGGACTCGATCCCAGGACCCTGAGATCGAACGTGAGCCAAAGGCAGACACTTCACCGACTGAGCCCCCCAGGTGCCCCTGTACCCTGCTTATCCTAACAATATGCCCTGGCTCTCATCCCTGGTGGTGGCCCCGTGGCAGCTTGCTCAGGTACCCGCCACTGAAGTCAGCCGCCAGGACCCACAGTGCACACGTAATAGTTTATCGGTTATTCACACACGATGCCTTCCAGGCTGGCTCCAGTTTTTTTCTATTACAAACTATGCTCCAATTAGTAGCCTTGTTTATTCTTGTTTTTTTTTTTCCCCTCATTTTTCCCAGCATTTTGCCAGTTTTCCCAATTCACCTTTGGGATAAATTCCTATTTGGCATTAGTTGGGCCAAAGGATAAACGTCCACATGGTTGCACTGGATATTGTCACTCTCTAGTAGCAATATAGGAGAGTCTTGCCAACAAGGTAAGTTCTCAAACGATGGGGTTTTATCGCCAGACTGGTCAGGAGAGACCTCAGTGGATATCTTTTTTTATTTTTTTAGATCTTATTTATTTATTCATGAGAGGCAGAGAGAGAGAGAGAGAGAGAGAGAGAGGTAGACACAGAGGCAGAGGGAGAAGCAGGCTCCATGCAGGGGGCCCAATGTGGGACTCGATCCTGGGATCCCGGGGTCATGCCCTGGGCCGAAGGCAGGCACTCAGCCGCTGAGCCACCCAGGTGGATATCTGCCCGTACACCTGAGGGAGGGAAGAGCCAGCAGGACAGGCCACGCAGGTCCAAGAGCGTGGGCCTTGTGGTGTGAGGGCCTGGCATGGGCCAGGAGAGCCATGCAGTTGGAAGTGAGTGGGGAGAGCACCAGGGCCAGGCCAGAGGCAAGGCAGGGCTTGGTCCCAGAACAGGACCTTGGAGACTCAGAACAGCCACTGGGCTGCTGGCAGAGGCCAGGCGCCCCCTGATGTAGGTCCTGCGGAGCAGCTCATTGGCAGCTCCATTCAGCATAGACTGGGGGGGGGGGGGGCGGCTGGGAGGGGTGGGAACCAACCCAGGAAGGACAGGTGGGGGTTGGCCAGGGCAGCAGCTGCAGAGTCTGAGAGCCATGGTTGGGTTGTGGCGTGCTTGATAGAGCCCACAGGAGTTCCCCAGGAACTGGATCTGAGGAAACAGAGGAATGAGGAACGAGTCCAAAAGTTTGTGCCCCAGTAACAGAAAAGATGGAGCGGCTCTTGGCTGAGATGAGGACGATGGAAGGAAGCGGGTCACCTCAGAGGCCCTGAACCTGGGGGGAATGATGTCTGCTGCTCACTGGAGGGCAGCCAGCATCTGGACCAGGCTCAAAACCATGGGTGGAGCGACCACCGGCCAGGAGAAGAGCCTCAGGGAGAGGACAGGAGGAGAGAGGACGGCAGAGGGGCTGGAAGGTGCCAGTCGTGGGGCAGCGCAGATGAAGAGCGGGCCATGGGGAAAGTATTTCAGGGGACAGCAGCACCGGGGGGTCATGGAGATGACAAAGGCCCCCTGGACAGAGCCCCATAGGGTCTTGGGTGCCTGGACCAGGGCGTTTTGTTGTAGTAAGGGCAGGGCAGAGGCCTGAGGGCTTGAAAGAGAAGTTGGAGAGGCTGAGTGTAGACGGCTCTTCCGAGGAGTCCTGCTGCGAAGACAAGCACAGAAGCCCAGCATGAGGAGAGCAAGTCCTGCTCCGTTCTGTGAAGACGGGCAGCCTCGCCCTGAGTTTGTGAGTGAATGGAGTGATCCCACACCGAGGATGGCCCGTGGGAGGTGAGGAGGAGCAGCAGGTGGGTGCAAAGGACAGGCCAGTGCCCCGGGGGGCAGGTGGCCCAGGAGTGAGGACAGCCCCCTCTCCGGGGAGGAGGGAGCGGTGGGCTGGGAGGGGTGCAGTCTCCTCTCACTGCTTGTGCCATGGCTTCTGGTTTCTTCTTTCTTTCCTGCTCTATTGAGATGTAACTGCACATATGTAGCCGGCACACTTCAGTGAGTTTTGCCCCACGTATACACCCAAGAACTACCACTGCCACCCACACAGTTCCATCGTCCCAGCTTTCCTTGACGCCCTGGAATCACCCTGCCCTTGGGCTTTTGCTCTGAGTGAAGCTCCCGGAGGCTTTTGAGCAGAGGAGAGACATGGCTCGACTAGTGTGTTGTGCAAGTTACCACTCTGTGCTGAGGACAGACGTTAGGGGAGGAAGTGTCAAGGGAAGACGCGGATACCAGTCCGGAGGCCTTGCACGAATCCTGGGGCAGTCGATGGCGCTCGGTCCAGAGTGGGGGTGGCATGCTACAGCCAGATTCGGAGGGGTGTGCTGACGGCAGGCGGCTTGGAAGAAAGGACCCCAGCATCCTGGCTGAGCAGGCAGGATGGAGCCCTCCTTCGGTGGTGTGGGCGAGGGTGAGTAGTCGGCTTCCAGGAAGACCAGGAGTTGAGGTATCGGTATCAGAGCCTGCACTCCCTAAAGATATCCCAGCAGAGACATGGCCAGAGTTGCATTCGGGAGCCCAGGGTTCAAGGTCAAGGTTGGGGTGTTGTTGCTGACGAGGTCGGCACAGGTCACGGAGAGAGCAGGCAGGTCAATTGTCCTGTCTGCCCCCTTGGCCGGAGACCCTCGGCCCTGCCTCATGCATGCTCCTGGCTCTCCTCCATCTGCAGACGGACGGCTATGGTGTCAGAGGGCCATCACATGACTTAGTGGGGTTGCTGCCCTCTGTCCAGGGCCGTTCCTGGCCTGTTGTCCTCACCTCTGACAGCCAGGCCTCCGCTCCTTAGCTGCCATTTCACTGGAAAACAAAAGCAGCTGGATGAGATGCTGCCCAGGCCCCACTCCCTGCATCAGGGCCTTCCTCCCTCAGGGTGAAGGGCGTCCACAGCCCTCCTCCCCAGATTTGGTCCACAGTCCCGGATGAGGGCTTGGGCTCAGGCGGCCTTCCCTCCCTCCGGGGAGGTTGTCTGTTCCTGTACCCCATCAGTACCACTGAGGCTCTGGCCCAAACAGAAAACAGCTCTCTAGTCTCAGAAACCCATCCAAAGCAAAACACCTGTATCTACGCTCCTCCCTTGAGCCCACCATAATCCAGTGTTTCCCCCTGCAATGCATCCATACTGCACTGGCCAAGGTCCCAGAGGGTCCCGCTCCCCACGCCCTCTCAGCAGCTGACCACACATCACTCATCCCTAGGGATCCCCCTCCCCAGTCTGCTCAATCCGGGTCTTTCTTGCTGGATCTTCCTGGACTCACAGATTTCTCCACGTGGGCAGGGGGCTCAGCCTCCTGTCCCTCACTCACTCCTTGGACTAGCTCATCCACCTGCAAACACTGCAAACTCATCCTATGCTCCTGAGGCCCACAGCCTCACAGCAG
Source organism: Nyctereutes procyonoides (assembly GCF_905146905.1). Taxonomy (NCBI): domain Eukaryota; kingdom Metazoa; phylum Chordata; class Mammalia; order Carnivora; family Canidae; genus Nyctereutes; species Nyctereutes procyonoides. Next base: position 135,553 of record NW_026575047.1, read on the forward strand.
CGCCCCTGGGAGTCTAGCGGACATTACAGCTGCACCCTGACCCCACTGTCGGGTACTCCTTCACCACCCCCAGATTGTCAGAGGCTGCCCACCCTTCCAGGTGTTCCCCAGCCATGCTTGCCCATCCTCAGGCTGCTCCCCCGGCAGTCCACACTCCTCCCCTCCGGGGCACTGCCGGTGCAGCACCAGGCTCTCCCCTGCACTGCATGGGTCCTCACAGACAAACACAGGGCAGCCAGAGGAGGCTGTAGAAGGCCAGCACCGTGCCATTCCCGCCCTGCTCAGAACGGCCAGGGACGTGTCCCTCTGATCTCACCTCCTCCCTCTCCGAGCTCCACGCCCTCTGGCTTCCATGCTGGCCTCTGGCAAGCATCCCTCAATCCCCCCGTTTGCAGCTCGGTGCTGGCAGGACCAATTGCCTGTGAACCCTACGTGTCCCTACTTGCAGGGCTCGTTCCCTCTGTGTCTCCATGGCTGGCCCCCTGTGCCCTCGCGTGCCCATCCGCCCTATCGTGGCCAACACTCCAGACATCCACTGCCTCCCCACCCAGCTTATGTGGCTCCCACATGACACCTCCCGTCAAGGTGTGGGCCCACGAACGGGTGCACGTCACGGTCACTACTTACAGCTGCAGAGCCGAGCTCGTGCAAGCGCGGACACCCAGGGTTGCGGGGTCAGCCCTGCTGCGCGCTGTCCTCTGCGTGCGGCGCCCTCGCTCCCGCCCGGTGCGCGGAGAGCGCTCGGTGCCGGGTCCCAGGAAGGACCGGGTCACGACAACGAGGCCGACGCCGCCACGGGAATGCCCGGTCCCGGGCCGGGGCCAGCGCCGGCCGCCCGCCGGGTCCTGTGTCCCGGGGCAGCCCTCTCCCCGCCAGCGCCGGCGCCGCGCTCGCAGGCCCCGCCCCGTCCAGGCCCCGCCCCCGTCCAGGCCCCGCCCCCGCCGCGGGCCCCGCCCCCGGCCCCCTCTCGGCTCCAGATCCGTCGGCCGGGTCCTGCGCCAACGCGCCTGCGCCCTGTGACCCCGCCCCGGCCCCGCCCACCCCGGCCCCGCCCCCGGGCCCCGCCCCCTCCCGGCTGCCGGGTGGGAGCCGCTCCGCGCAGCGCGCATGCTCCGTGCGCGGCGCCCCCGACTCGCCGCTCGGCTCCGCTCGGGCATTTCCGCCTCTTTGTTTTAAACTCCGGACGGGTTTTTTTCTCCTGCTCCTGGGGGGACCCGGAGGCAGCGGCGCCCCCCCCCGGCGCTGCCCCGCGTGCGCCCCGCTCGCCGCAGCCGAGCCGGCAGGTCAGTGAGTCCGCGCCCCGCCCGGCCGGGCCCGCGCCGCCCGCTCCTCAGGCCGCGGCCTCGGCCCGTGCGCCCGCCCGGAAGGCTCCGCGCCCCGCCCGCCCCCGGCCCGGCCCGGCCCGGCCCGGCCCGGCCCCGCCTGCCCGCAGGCTCCGCGCGGGGACCCCCGGGGCGCGCCGGGTCGTCGCGGGGGCCGCGGGGCTCAGGGCAGGGCCGCGCTGGGGCATCCCGCGGGTCCGAGCCCGCCGGGTCACGAGGAGCCCCGAGCCCCGCTCGCGGGGGACGCAGCTCGGGCCGGCGGTGGCCCCGGGGCCGGGAGCGGGGGCCGGGAGCGGGGAGCCGGGGCAGGGAGCGGAGCGGGAGCCGGGGCCGGGGCAGGGCCGGGGCCGGGGCCGGGGCAGGGGCAGGGGCAGGGGCCGGGGCAGGGGCAGGGGCAGGGGCCGGGGCAGGGGCAGGGCAGGGCCGGGCCGGGCCGCGCCGCCCGAGGGCCACCCCGGCAGGCGGCTCCGCGGAGCGCGGGGGCGCAGGTAGGTCACCCGGGAGCCCCCGGAGGCCGGGCCGCGGCGGGGGAGGAGCCCGGCTCCCAGGGAGGCCAGGCCCGGCCGGGAGCGGACTCGGGGTCGGGACTCGCCAGCCAGGCGCGGGCTCCGGAGGTGCCTAAACGCCTCCAGTCTCCTCGGCCGGCCCCGCCTGCTGTGCGGCCGTGGGGGCGTCAGGACCCGGTCGCCGGAGCCCAGCTGCAGACCCTCGGAGGCCCCCGCCCTGCGCACCTGCCCTCGGGCCGCCCGGCCGGGCCCAGGGCGCACGTGGGGCGGGTCGGGACCCGTCCTGCCTCCGGGGATTCAGGTGGGGCTCCGGGCCTCAAGCCCCTCGGTGCTCGCGCCCCAGACCCAGAAAGCTGTCCCCCTACTCCAGGGCCACCTGCGGCCTTGGGCCTCGGCCTAGTGGACGTGCCTCCATCCCCTCCAGCCGCCCCAGCCCTCCTCGCTCCGTCGGAGGCCGTGTGGTTGTGTGGATACACCCTCGATCCTGAGCAAAACTCCTGGACGTGTTTTGCGTGTCCAGGAGGCTCCGGGCGGGTGCAGTGCAGCCAGGACTGTTGCAAGCCTAGGGCTGTGTTCGGGGGTGGGGGGGGGGCCTGGACAGTGCAGGAAAGTTGGCGCAGGCCGGCACACTTCTCAGGGGACCGGATCGGGCACCTTCTCCACTCCGGGAAAGGAAAATACTCAAGGGCCTAGCAATGGGGGTCTTTGCTTCTCTGAAACCCGTGAATGAGACTTTCACCTAAAACTTGCCCGTGTTTTCCTTTGATTTGAAAGTGCTGATGAAAAAGCAGGGTGCGGCATGTGCTGCTCTTTGATTGGGGAATGGCTCCAGAGTGTGTCCAGCGAGATGGTGCCCGAGGAGTCTGAGAGGATGAAAAGCCCAGGAGAGCAAGCAAGGGCCTTGCCCGGCTCAGCGCCCGGCCCTGGCTGCCTGGCGTGAGCTCAGCGGGCAGCACACAACGACTGAATGAAGAAGTGAGTGCGTGAATGAGTGAGTGCAAGGCAGGAGTACTGGTAGGAAGACCCACTTGTGCTAGGCTTGCAAACTTATCCAGAGGCTGGGCTGTAGGATGAGGTGCAGATCTGAAAGTGCGAGCTGTATGGACTCCCAAGAGAGACCCTTGAACTGCTCAGCTCAGTCTTTTACTTTGTGCCACAACTTCACCACTCGGTGACCTAGGAGAAAACCCGTTCCGATTTTCAGGTTGACGTTTCATAGGACCACATCTTAACCAAATGGGAGTCCCCAAATAGTCCAGCGTAGGAATTGTTATTTGTCAGGCGTAACCACACTGGGACCTTCTTACTCAACACTTCTGATTTTTTTTTCTTTGTACTTTTGCACCTTTTTAAGAACTTAATTTGTTTTGTGAAGTTTTGTTTTGTTGTTTTGTTTTGTGAAGTTTTGGAAGAGACTTGCCATACTTGGCATTCAGGTTTGGTGAAGCTCTTTATTTTCCTATCTTTGGATTTTTAAAGGTATGATAGTGCTGCATAGTTGCATTGTTTATATATTGCTGTCCAATAAATTGCCCCAAAACTTAGTGCTGTAAAACAACGTCCATTATTATCTTACAGTTTCTGTGGGTCAGGAATCCAGGCACAGCTTAGCTGACGAGCTCAGAGTGTCACAGGCCGGGGTAGCGGTGTCATATGAAGGTTTGACTGGGGATCTGCTTCTAGGCTTGCTCACTCAGCCATTGGGGCTCTTCATAGGGCGAGTCGGAGGGAGCCAGTGATAGGACAGGAGAGCAGGCAGGAAGGCCGGTCTGCGTGACCTAGTCTTGGCAGGGACATCCCATCCCTTCGGCCATATTCTCTTTGATAGAACCTGGTCGCTGGGCCCAGCCCTCACTTGAGATGTACTGGGAGTGGGGGTGAGCGTCACCGTGGCCGTCTTAACGCCTGTCATTATCAGGTTTCAGCTCATAGAGAGCCTGTACCTGAGAAATACCCCGTAATAAATTAGTAGAATTGTATATAGAGCAGTGTGTTAAATACAAGATTGCAGCAGCCCAGCTGTCTCTTTAATTGTGTAGGTTACCACACAATTCCTCTGAAGTCACCACAATCACTAGAACCCCCGGAACTTACCCAGGAGGGAAGATCAATTATAAATAAGGAAGATTCTTGGGCATTAACTTATAATTTAAAACACCTGTAGCAAACCAGGAGCAACCCTCCCCTTCACCTTGCAAATCAAATGGACAAAGTGCTGCGGAATTCTTTGATTGCTTCAAGTTCAATGATTTCACTGTTTCCACAGCATCATTTTATTCCTGCCCAAGATTTTGCTCCAGAAATTCTAAACTGACTTTTGTAAGAAGTTTTTAAGGAGTGAGACCCTGAGATGTTTTGAGTATTCGACCCTTGTAAGGAAGCCCTGCTCCAGAGCCTGTCTCTTGGGGCCTCGGTGCTCGGGGCCGTGGCCACGTCTCTCACTGGGACTGGGGCTGGGCTGTGCAGGGCCCCGTGCAGGGCCCCGTGCAGGGTGCATATGGGAGGCCTCGGGAAGGAAGCGTCCCCTCCTGCCGTGATTCTCTCTGGACCTGCCAAGGCTCCGCCCTTTGCCAGTGATGGGAATTACTTGAGTTGTTAGATTTGAATGATAAAGCAAGGTTTGTTTTGGTTTATACTGTTACTCTTTATTTTTTTTATTTTTATTTTTTTTTTTTACTGTTACTCTTTAAATGCTGGGATTTATTATTTCATTCGGAGCTCTTTGCTTAGTGGTCAGAATCAAATCTGAAATTGAAAATGTAATTTTACTATTGAAATATGTTGAGGTTTGGGGGCAGCTTCTTATTACCCTTCTGATATTTGCCATTCATAGCGCAGAAATGCTGCCCGATTCACTGTGCTTCAAAAAATGGAACTATACTGTTCTGCCAGTTGATAGTTTATCATTAAATTTTGGGGAGTAAGACCTCTAAAAAGAATAAAACTATCTTTTCTGATCTGCCACGTTCCTCCCTACAGAACCAAATTCTCCTAAGGCCAAATGACAACAAGAATGAGACACTTCACAGTTGACGAGAGAGTTAAGGTGTGAGTCTTGCCTAGACACATTTTTGAGGATTGCCTATTGAATTAAGCAAAACTCACTGATAAAGAAAGAAAACTCGCTAGAAAATACAGTTCTTAAAAACTGTTGGGTTGATTGCTTTTTTGAAGAAAATATTTAGGTGAATTTGGAGAGTGAAAGGTAATTGGATTATTTTGCAAACGAATCAATATTTGCTGAACTTTGCTACATTGACAACACATTCCAGATGTTTAGCAGGAAATACACCAACAGTAGAAAGTTGCCTGCATTCTTCTTTGAAGGCCCCGCTAACTGTGGGTTTTATGGAGGATGTTGTGATTCTCAGCAGGGCCTGGCCGGTGTTAGACGCTCAGCAAAGAACCCAAAGCTGGTCTTCATCACGCCTCATGTGGCCTTGTCTGGAGGCACCGTGTGTATTAACTTGTTTGGTTCTTAAAGCCGCCCACCGTGGGTCTGCTCCGTGATCACCCCCACGTGCCCGATGAGGAGACAGGCACGGGGTATGGCTGGGAAGTGGGGAGCAGAGAGGGCTTAGCCTTTCCCCTTTTTTTTATTTCAAGTGATCTCATTTTACTCTCCCCATTCCCCACGGTTTTATTTCAGAAAAAACACAATGGAGAAAAACTGAAAGAATTCTACAATGAGCAGTCTTACACTCCCACCCCGATCCAGCAGTTATTTATGCTTTGCCATATTTGATTCACCTCTTTTTTCTAGATGCATATTTATTGTCATTGAATCATCTGAAAGTAGCTACCGGCAGCCTACCAAGTTCCCTAAGTAACTCAGAGCACACAGGTCGCAGGAATAGGATGGTCTCCGCAGAAATGCAGTGTCATCATCACACCTGAAACGTGGGCACGTGATTCACATACTAGCTAATAGTTTCCTCCATTTTCAAATCTCCCCATTTGTCTCAGGAATGTCTTCCATGGCATTTTTCCCTGAACCTGACCCAGGCGGGTTGCCTGGTGGCACTGGGGGTCATGGTCCTTAGCGTCTCTTAGGTCCCCCACTTGCCCTCCACAGGGTTGACTTTTTGGCTGCGTGTCACCTGGATTTTTCTGCCTCTTCGCTTACGGTGTCCACTTTTGTCTGTTGTCCCTGTGTACTCTAGAAACTAAAAGGAATGAGGCAGAGGCTGAGTCAGGCTCGAGATTTGGGAGATGACTTCATAGGAGCCAGTGAGAGCTGCATGTCGTCCCCTGGGGACCCGCGGCCGGTGGTGGTTCTTGGGTCCATCCTGCTGGCCGTACTTCTGGTGCCCGGTCCCCAGTGTCCTGCCAGGGGGAAGGCTCCAGACCTGGAGCCCCCGCGCCGGAGCCCCGGGGCAGTGCTGGCGGCGGAGAGGCCCGCTCCGGCCAGGGCCCTCCCTGTTCCGTTTCTGGTGGGGAGGCGTCCCCGGGCCATCTCATGCTCACAGGCACACGGGTGAGTGCTGCTCGTCAGCTCCGATGCTTTCCGCAGACTTTATAAAAGGGTTAGTGGGTGGAAGGTGTTTGAAATTGTTCATGGAAATAGGACTTTTGCTGACAAATAACATTTCCTTTATGTCAAGTAAGGGTCTCTCTTGCCGTCGAGGCGGAACGGCTGCGGCCGCCGTGTTCCCCAGCCTTTCGTCAGAGGCAGCCTGGTGAGGAAGGCGGACGTCGGAAGTAGGAGAGGGAGTCCCAGTAGGCTCAGCCGCCCAGCACGGTGTCATGGGCGGGTGGTTTCTTTCTCACTGTCCAGGGGCCGAAGTCCAAGATCAAGGGGCCCGGTGATGTGGTTTGAGGTGTGGAAGCCCTGTGCCGGCTCCCGTGAGGACGCTGACCTCACGCCCGCCCTTAGCCTCCAACCCTGCCGCCCCCGGAGGCTCCGTCTTGCAGAGGGTTTGGGCCTTCGTTTCGTGAACTGGAGGTGGGGCTCTAGCTTCTGCCACTTGGGTCTAGAATTGGGAGAATAGTCGCCGAATGAGGATGTTTCCAGGCTGGTGGTGGTTTTGTCTGCTCGGGGAGCTGGCCCTTCTGCCGTTGACTCCATTTCTTTAAATATCTACATGAATTTTCTAATGCATCACAAATTGCCACCAAATTGGTGCTTTCCAAGGACAGCGACCTACTAGCCAGGGTTCCACGGGCTGGAAGTCCAGCACAGTGTGGCTGGTGCTTGGGCTCGGGGCCTCCGAGGCTGAAGTCCGCGTGCTGGGCGCAGGCTCATCTGAGCTCGCGAGCCCAGCCCCTGCAGCTGTGGGGTCCAGGCTGGGGCCGCCCTCTGCTCGCAGAGGCCCCGCGGCGCCCCGTCCCAGGACCGGGGGTAGCGGACAGCAAGCCGTTTTCTGCCAGTGTGACTCACCCTCTGGCCGGCAGGCGCAGACCGTGCTGAGAGTGTGCTGGATGGCCAGCAGATGCTCGTCCTGGCGTCAGGTCAGCTGACGTGGGACCTTTCCTCCACCCGCAGAAGTGCCTTTGCAGCGGTGCCTAGGCTAATAAGGTGGGACATACGTGTATGCCATTATCTTGTGGCCATCTCAGGATCCGGCCTGCCACCGTCCTGGTGCCCCACAATTCACATCCTCCCGAATACCAAGTACACCCGCCCCGTTTCTGGGGTTCCCCAGGGTCTCATCCCACCGTAGCACCGGCTCCAAGCCCCAAACCTTGCCTGAACCACAGAGCCTTGGAGTCACGTGTCCTGGATCGTCCACCTGGGTGCGTCCACTGGGTGCCGCCCCGGGCCTGTGGGAGCCCAGTGAGAGGGGTCGCCTTCCCAGCACCTGTGCAAGGCAGGACAGGTGTAGATGAGCTGGCACAGAAAGGGGAAGTGGGGGGATCCCTGGGTGGCTCAGCTGTTTAGCGCTGCTGTCAGCCCCGGTTGTGACCCCGGGGTCCCGGGATCGAGTCCTGCATCGGGCTCCCTGCACGGAGCCTGCTTCTCCCTCTGCCTGTGGCTCTGCCTCTCCCTCATTCTGTGTCTCATGAATAAATAAATAAAATCCTTAAAAAAAAAAAGGAGGGGGGAGAGTGGACGATACAGTCACGGGCCCAACACAGATCTGAAGCCCAGAGGGATCCTTGTCTGGGCTTCAAGGTCAGGGTGACCCCGCTGGCTCTCTGCTTCGCCCTCTGGGCCCTTGGTTCTGCCCTGAGCCGGCGTTTTTCGTGAAGTGAGGCGCGTGCCTGCGGCTGGGCAGCCTCACGCCAGCCCCTGCGGGAACAATCCTGGGGTCCGACGGCCCCTTCTCACCGCGTGTTTTTCATCTTCTCCGGGTTGAAGCTGACAGTTAAAGTGGGCGTGATTACGTGATGATGTGTTACGTGCCTGAGTTCTAATGTCACCTTCCCTTTCTCCTGACATTGTCTGACGTTACCGTCTCCTGTTCCAAGTTCTCAAGGATGGTGTCTGAGCCCGTGCCCTCCTTGGCCTCTGTCCTCGTCCCCCTGTCCCGTGCGGATGCCTTGTCCTCCAGGCCGGCCAGCCGCAAAGTGGTCCTAATGCTCTCCGGGGGTCCCGTGGCCCGTCGGTGGGGCGCCTGCTGCTCGGGCCCCTCCCTCCAGGCCCAAGGCCAGACGTCCCCCCGCACCGCTTCTCCTCTGTCTCTGTCTAAAGCAGCCCCTCCACCCGTTTGCTTCGCTGCCTTCGTCTGCTCTCTTCACGGTGCTCCTCACTGCTGAGGGGTTGGACCTGTCTCGTCTCCGGCCGCAGCGGGAGCGCCCCTGTTGTCCCACACACGTGCCTCGGAGCAGCATTTGAGCACCTTTCCTGAGACGTCTGCAAACGCCACGGCCTCCGTCCGTACTCGGCCCGTAGTTTGGCTGGATGTAGAATTCCACAGTAAAGTCTCTTTCCTCAGAACTTTGAAAGAATTGCTGCTTTTACTGGCAGGATTCACTGTCGCTGATGAAAAGTCTGGTGCTCTCTCTTCCCAGTCCGTCGTGAACTCCTCTCCTCCCACAACCCGAGGACGCTCTCTTGTACCCTTGATGTCTTGAGATTCTAGGACCTGGTTAGGCGCGGGTCATTGTCACTCACCGTGCCAGGCACTCGGACCTTGGCGGTCTGCTGCGTCTCCCAGCTGGGGAAATGCTTGGGATTTTTCCAGATCATGAAATACCGCCTACAAACGAGCAGAGAGAAAGATACAACGGACACCTGTGTACTCATTGCCCAGTGTGAGAAATAAAGTAGTAAAGTGTATTTGAAAGCTCCTTCTCTCAGTTTTCTGTTTTCCCTAAAACACCTGTTGTTTGGATGTTGGATCTTTTCTCTTTCCTGTCTTCACTTTTTGAGAAGATTTTCGCGACTTTATCATTTAACCCTTCTATTGAATTTTTAGTACTGCCAGTCACGTGGCTGCGATCGTAGTACAGAGGTGGGCAGTAACAAGCAGGTAAACTCCACACTCAGGGTGATGGGTGTGTGCGTACGCGGCATGTAATTCTAAGGAAGATGGTCTCTCGGGGTGTTGCTGGGGAGATGATGTTTGAGAAAAGGCTTGTTGGAGGGATGCACGTGGCAGAGAGGGGCAAGAGCCACGAGGTGGGAGCGTATCTAGAATGTTCTAGAGCCAGCAGGGGCCCACCATGGCCACAGTGGAGTGAGAGAGGTGGCTTGGGGCCTCTTTGGCCACTGGAATGCCTTGGCTTTCCCTAAGCCTGGGGAGAGGTGCGTCCTCTAGGGCCACCTGCCCAGACCTGCGTTTTCACAGGGGTTCCTGGGAGCTGTGCTGGGTGCGTGTGGCCCGGAGAGGCTGAGCAGCACACTCGGGGTGGGTGTGAGGGGTCGTAGTTGCCCCTGCCCCTCGTACATGGGTGTGAGGGCGTGCGAAGCCGCAGAAGGGACGAGCCTGCGTGGGCGGGAGGCCCAGATGGAGCCTCAGCAGGCCTGCACCCGTGTGGAAATGCCTGGCCTTCCGGGTGGAGCCCAGGTCGTGGTTGTTGGAATTTGGGGTCAGGGAGCGTTGAGCTGGAGGGGCAGGTGTGACTGTGGGGCCGGGGGTGAGTGGGCTGGGTGCCTGGGAGCCGCTCAGTCCGCCTCTGGGGGACGCGTCCAACATGGGTGGGCCTCGGTGCTGCTCAGCCCGCGTGCCTCATCCCGCCCTGGGGTTGTGTCTGGGGTCCCCCTGGCTCCCGGACACGTGTCACCCTTAATTTAAGTAAAAACGAGGAGACGGCTCACAGTGGACGTGGCCATCAGGGCACCCCTCAGGGAGTTGCCAGTTACTCAAACACCCAGCGGCACACAACAGCTGTGGGCGGTGGCCCGTGGCGTCCCCAAGTGGGGACTTCACTGTCCTTTGAGTCACGAACCCTTTTGAGAGTCTAAACTCCAAGCGCTTTCATGTTATTTCTTTATTTTTTTTAAAATTTTTTTAATTTTTATTTATTTATGATAGAGAGAGAGAGAGGCAGAGACACAGGCAGAGGGAGAAGCAGGCTCCATGCAGGGAGCCCGATGTGAGACTCGATCCCGGGTCTCCAGGATCGCGCCCTGGGCCAAAGGCAGGCGCCAAACCGCTGCGCCACCCAGGGATCCCTATTTCTTTTTTTTTTTTTTTTTTTTAAAGATTTTATTTATTTATTCATAGACACAGAGAGAGAGGCAGAGACACAGGCAGAGGGAGAAGCAGGCTCCATGCACCGGGAGCCTGACGTGGGATTCGATCCCGGGTCTCCAGGATCACACCCCAGGCTGCAAGCGGCGCCAAACCGCTGCGCCACCAGGGCTGCCCGGGATCCCTATTTCTTTATTTTTTAAAGACGCTTTCACGGCAGCGTGTGGCCACCTAGAACCACGTTTCGAGTTTCCCTCTTTCTCCTGATCTTGACCTGGTGCCAGCGTCCCAGCAAGGAACATTTGTGACACGCTTCTGTCCATCTTGAGAATGCAACAGTCCTTGGAGCTGGGGCCGTGTGGGCCCTGGCAGGGCCTCCCCTCCCCCCCCTCCCCTCCCCGAGCACCTGGCCTGGCCCTCGCCGACTGTGCTCGCCTGCAGCTACCTGTTGGTTCCCCCCTGTGCCGGGGCTCACGACCTGTGCTGGGCCCCGGGGGCAAGCGGGACCAGGCAGGGATGGGTTCGCCGGGTGCTGGGGCTTAGCGAGGGGCTGGAGGTCAGCCGCCTGCAGACACAGCATGGAGTGGGACGCTTCCTTACGCACCTGCTGCGTGCAGACACGTCCTCCGGGGCGGGGGGGGGGGCATCACGCGGAGCAGCAGGTGTGGACGCGGCTTCACGCAGCTGTACACACGGCGCGTCCTGCGTGGCCGCCGGGTCCGTGACGAGCGGCAGTGGGCGCGGGGCAGGGGTCACAGCAAGGACGCAGCATCAGCCCTGCTGTGGGGTCGCAGTGCTCTGGGGGGCGGGCGGCAGCCTGACCAGGAGGACGACATGACCCCGCACGACAGTCCCCGACAGCCGTCTCCCCGTGAGCGGGCCAGCACACGGCCGCGGGCACTGCCCAGGGCCCAGGGAGCGGTTCACGCCGCGAGGGGGCATCGGAGCAGACAAGCGACGGGAGCTGGGCCCCGCGGTCCCACAGACACGGCACCGCGGCGCGGGCGTCGGCGAATGTCCACGCCTGACCCACTTGTCTCTTTAAAATAGGTGAAGCGTATGTCTCGTCGCGTGTTTTTCAGGAAGGCCGTTGAGTGAAGGTTGTGGGATATGTCGGTGAGTTTGTGCCAGTAGATTTTGATGAACGTTTTCCTAGAAAGTTACCACTTCGTGAAACTAATTAAAAAGTAAGTGGAAAGCTTGATTCTTGTAAGACGTGGTTGACAGAAGGAAGCACGGCCCTGGGGGGCACTCCCGGTGGGGGCCCGCTGCTGGTGCCCTGTGGCGCCCCGTCTCCGGTTAGGGTGCACGGCGCGCCCCCGGGGCTCAGGCCGCAGCGGCTGTGATGGGCGTGCTGGCCTGGGAGGACGCCGACCCTGGTCATTAGTCCCAAGGGGCCCGTGTAGCGCATCGCGTGCGGTCGGAGGAGGCCTTTCTAGGATGACGAGGGTGTGTGTGCACGTGCTGGCAGTGGTCAGGGCTGTACCGCGGGGGAGGCGCCGCTGCAGGAGGTCACCGTAGTTGGGGGGCACTCGGGTTATAGGGCATTTTTCTTAGGGTGATTCTTTACTTTCCAAATCATGTATGATAAAGGTGCATACTGCTTCCACTCCGCAAACCAGACCCGCTGTCTTAACCTCAGACGGTCACGGAGGGGGCACCCCCACACCGGCACGGGGGGCCAAGGGATGCGAGCCCCAGTGGCTCCGTGTGCAGCCCAGGGGCCCATGAGGACTGCCCGGGGGTGGGGGGTGGTCCGCGGACGGGCGGGGAGGCTGGGCCTCTTCATGCGGGATGCCTGCTCCTGGGCAGGTAACAGCGGAGAGGCAGCCGCCCTGGGCCCCCCAATGGCCCCGGCCCCATGCACAATGCATGCTGGAGCCAGTGCCCAGGAGCCCTGGGGGAGTCCGGGCCGGATGTGGACGGGCCTCGGTTGGGGCCTCGTCCAGGCGGTGACCGGTGAGCCTGGGGATGGGCTGTGCTGGGACTGCCCCCGTCCCGGATCTTGTTGGCCGTCGGGAGGTGCTGGGGGACAGCAGACCCTCATGGGATCTCACTTGCATTTCCTGGTTTCCTGACGAAGCTGGACGTCTGGAAATGGGCCTGTTTGGACTTTCCCTATTGTCTGGAGTGGGGTTTGGCCACTGTTTAGCAGATGCTTTTTGGGCTGCACGTAGTGGACACGCGTGCATCCCGTGGCAGGGACGGGCAGGACGCAGGCGGCGGGCGCAGGGTCCCCCGCAGGTCGTTGGCACAGCAGCCTCGGCAGCCCGGTCTGGACTGTGGTCAGGAGTGGGGGCTTTCTCTCTCGCGGGGAGCCGGGGTGTCGGGGGTTCGCGGTGTGAGCGAGGCTGATGCCAGTAGTCCCCGTGGCCAGTGCTTTCTGACGCTGTGTGGTCATCCTCCTCGCCGAGTCGGGCGGGCCTTGCCCCTGCACTTGATTACGTGGGGGTGAGGGCGGGGGACACGCTTTGTGTAAACTAGGAGTTTGTTCTGTTTTGTTTTTCCGATTTCATCACTAGGAATGATGTTTGTTGCAATTTTTTAAAATTGTAAAATGCACCATTAATGGAGGTGCAGTTTACACACAGTAAAGCTCCCTGGAGTTTTCCAGGCCGCACCCCAGTCCTGACCCAGAACCCCGCCGGTAGGGGCCCCGGGTGCCCAAATCTGCCTTTTCTACAGTCGTGTGTCTGGGAGACGTGGACGCACAGGCCTGCCTGCAGCACAGAGCTCTGTCCTTTGCTGGTCTTGCTGAGAAGAGCCTGCTGTGTAGACGGACCACGTTTGGTTCCTACTGCCTGTTGATGGGCATGTGGGGCTGTGTGAATAAAGCTGCTTTGAGGGCCGCCCGGGGGGCTCAGGGGTGAGCATCTGCCTTCGGCTCAGGGCGTGACCCTGGGGTCCTGGGATCGAGTCCTGCGTCGGGCTCCCTGCGTGGAGCCTGCTTCTCCCTCTGCCTGGGTCTCTGCCCCTCTCTGGGTCTCATGAATAAGTAAATAAAATCTTTTTTTTTAAAAGCTGCTTTGAACGTTCCGGCATAAACTGTTGAATGGATGGATATTTGTGTTGGTGTCTCCCTTACGCTATTTACATGTTTATCTTTAGGGCAGAGGCCGAGGCTGAGACCCTCGCAGGCCGACCGCACACCCCGCGCAGAGCCCCACGCGGGGCTTGACCTCATGACCCTGAGATCGTGACCTGAGCCAAAGCCACGAGCGGACACCTAACCGACTCCAGCCCCCGGGGTCCCTGTGTCTCTTTTAAGCAGAGAACTTTTATTAGCTTCTAAATTGCTAAGATTTTTTAAAAAATCATGAATGGATAATGAATTTCATCAAACGATTTTTGGCATCTTTGGGAAGATCTTAGCACTTTTCTCGTTTGGTCTTGTGTCGAATTACCATCCCCGAATCATGGGGATGGCCCCGCGGTGCCCAGCGCGACGTCTCCTTGGATGCTCCGGGCCGGGCGGAGCGGGTGCCGCCCGTGAGCCCAGTCTGACCCCCGCACGTGCGGTCACAGAGCGAGCTGGAAGGCACGTGTCCTCCGGGGGGACCGCGTGGGGCTTGGTCTCGGCTGCGTGAGCACCTGGTGGCCTCGGCCGGGGGGTGAAGGGACAGCACTTTCCCCGCGCCGCTGCGCCCGCACCGTGCTCCTCGCGCTCAGTCCACCTGCCGCGCGGCTCATGGTTCTCTTTCTGGGAATTTATCAATTTCATATAAATTTTTACTTTGTCAGCAGAAAGCCGTCCACAACCCGTAATAGTAGTGTGGCCCGTGACCGCTCGCGCGTGGCCTTCCGGGCTGGCCCTACACCTCCGGACGGCGTGTGACGGGCGAGCGGGTGCCCGGCCGGTGCCCTCACTCCCGCCCTTCGGCCTCCGCTGGCGTGTGGCTCTGGTCACTGGGCGGAGACCTCGTGCCGAGGGCCTGTCCCTGCGGATAGGCTGCCGCCGTCCGACCCACGTAACTGGACAGACAGACGCCGACGGCTGCTCACGGACACGCCCCCGCGGCGGCCGAGCCAGGCCCGTCCCCTGGCCTCCGCGCGCTCCCTTCCTCCGTCCCGCCCTCCCTCTCCTCCTTTTTCTGTAGAACTTGAGTGAGCTTCGAAGATGAGCGAATGAGAAATGCAGTTGTGGAAAGCTTGAAGCGTGCGACACCGTAGATCGGATGCCACGGGCAGCCGCTATAGTACTTCCGAGGTCCGCCGTCCCGGGGTTGCATGTAACCACTGCTGTCCCAGCACCAGGGTCACGCCGCTTGGGCCGCGTGCGTCCCCAGGCCCATCCCTGGCGAACGTGCTGCTGGCTCCCCTGGGCAGGCGGGTGGGAGGGTCCGTGGACGCTCTGGGGGGTCTCAGAATGAGTCCGCACGTGGCCCCGTGGCCTCCAGCCTGACCACCGGGTCCTGGGGGCTCCCAGGTCCCCGACCTCAGCCCCGCTTGGTGCCTGTGCCCGTCTGGCCCCTGCGTGGCCCAGAGCCCGGCTTGGAGCCTGCGTGCTCGCCGGGTGGGCTGTGAGGAGGGTGCAGAGCCGGCGTCACGGAATCCAGCTCCTCCGTGTGCTGTTCCCCCAGAGGCCCCAGCCCCTTCCCGGGGCTCCCCGCCTCCGGAGCCTGCGCAGGCCTCCATCCTGTCCCCTTGGGCTGCCCCCCGCCCGCCAGCCCCGGGCCTTGGTGACGCCAGCCTGGCCCTGGGATCCACCCACGTCTGTGCTCTGCGCTGGTTCCTCAGTGTCCTTGGTTCTTGGTGCTTTGAGCTGCTGGTGTGCGGGGGCCAGGGGCTCCGTGCGGACAGCGTGTGGGTGACGCCCGGTGTTGTGTCTCCACAGGCTTCAAAATGTAGCAGAGGGCTCCCGGCTGCCATGGACAGGTAAGCGCAGCTTCGGAGCGTGGGGACGGCTGGCGGCCTCCTTGGGGAGCACTCCGTGGGACGCAGCCTCGGAGAACGTGGCTCCCGTAAACGTCCCGCGGCTACTTAGACGCGTCCGGGTTTTCTCCCGATGCTTGTGCTGGACCCTTGTGTCGTGTGCTGTGGGGGACGCTCCAGAGGCTCTAGACGGGACTGTGTGCATCGGGCCTGCGTGGCGGACACGAAGTAACGGGCTGTTTCTGTGCCAGAAAATGGACAGAGAGCGAGGGACAGAAGGGAGGCGCACAGGTGAAGACCCACGGGGCAGAGTGAGGCCGCCGGCGAGGACGCGCAGCATCGGAGCAGCAGCCTGAGCGCCCAATGCGAAGGCCGGAGGAGAGGGCCGCAGACATCTAGAGAGGTGAGGCGCCGCGCCCCCCGGCCGCTGGGGGGAGCCCACTGTGGACACGGCCGCGTGCTCACGGCCATGCTGATGGCGGACGCCCACGGCCTGCCTCCGTCCCGCGACAGGGTCCGGGACCCACCAGCCCGGCGTCTCGGGTTTGCTGGCAGGTGTGGGGTGTGGAGGGTGCACCGCTCTGCTTCTCCGGCTCGTGCCCAGGGCTGCAGAGGGGGCGCCCGGTGTTGGGGACGGTGGCGGTGGCTGGCCGTGGGGCCCCACGTGGGCAGGGCCAGCGGTCCGGCCGGGGCGTCTCCAGGCTGCGCTCGTGTCCGCAGGTGGGGGCTCCGCAGGCAGATGCTTCCCCTCAGGCTGGCAGGGCCGTCCCCTCTGCCAGACGCTGCCTCCAGCGACCGCCCTCCATCTTCCTGGCCCCCATGACCTCCCTGGGGGTCACCTCCTCGGGTTTCCCGTTGGTGGGACCGTGTGTGCTCCTTGGTGAGGGTGTCGAGCCCTCGGTGGCCTGACCGGAGGCAGTGTCCAGCGACGTCCACGCAGCGTTCCCACCGGCAGGCCCTGCTCCTGCTGCCTGGGGAGTGGGTGGGGGGAGACGTGTGGAATCCTCCTCAGCGAAGCCTGCGTGGGTGACGCCCGAGCAAGGGTTGCTGCCCGCGGAGGGTGCTGACTGCGGGCACAGTCTGCAGCTGCGGGAAGGACCAGCGCAGGGTGGACGTGTGAACTCCTGCGTCCTGCTGTTGATGATGATCTGATCCGTCCTGTTCCCGAAGCTCCCGTTGTCCCCAGTGTGGCCGGTAGAGCCTTTGAGCCGGGGACGTGGGCCGCGGGTGCGCTCGCTCCCAGCCCTCCCGGCGGACAGAGTCTACGCTCACATGCGCACGCACATCTGTATCTGTTCAGCCACTTGCTCGCCAGCAGAGCCCCCGCCGACCCCGGCCCCTCAACGGGGCCACAGGCCCTGCGTGGCAACGTGACCCTAGGCTTTGGCTTCACCAATTCCTTCTCCGCGTCGTCGTGCTTTCAGTCCAGGTGCGACTGAAGCCAGCCCTGTGGGGCTCCCGCCGGGCAACTCAGCTGGCCGGCGGCGGGGAAGATTTGTGGTTGCTGAGCTCGTTGCCATGTGCGTGTCGTCTCCTTCGCAGCGGGTACGTCCACGGCGGCTCAGTAGAAGGTTGAGGATGAGAGAATGGTGCTCGCTTGGCGCCAGTGTGGGGCCTCTCGTGGGATTTCCGTGTCGGCAGGCCCCTGATTGCCTCTGTTTGCCGGGGATGATGCCAGGAGGTGGTGCTGGGTTCCCTGAGGGTCGGCACCCCTCGCCGGCCCGGCCCGGCCCGGCCCGGGTCCCACAGCCCCAGGTGCGGCTGATCCTGTGGAGGGAGGACAGCAGGGCTGACAGCGCCCCAGGCGGCCGCGCGTTGCCGCAGGCGGGGGTGGGGGTGGGTGAACAGCCTAGAGTGGCGCTGGATCGGGGTGCGGTCCGGTCCGTCTGGCTGCCGCGATCGCATGTCTGCTTGGCTAGCTGTTGGACCTGATGAGCGTCTGGGCGGGTGACAGGTCACCTCTAGGTTGCCGCTCCCCCCAGGCCCTCACCTCCTCAGCCGGCCCCAGAGCCCGGCCAGGCCCCCGTGCTGCTCGGCGTCGTGGCAGGCAGAGCCGGCCCCTGCCCTGGACCCCGACCCCCGACCCCCACCCCCGACCTCGCACGGATGGAGGCGGGTCTCAGGTCCTCCAGGTGCTTTGCTGTCTTTTCCCTTTTTCTTGAATGGCACTGGGCACGGGCGTGCTTCGGCGGCCTGGGAGTCGTGCACGCCGTGGCCGCCGGGTGAGGCCAGCCGCCCTCGGTGGTGCCTCGGTCTCTGTCATATCTGCTTCTGCTCTTCGTGCGGAACCCCGATCGTGATGATCTGAACCCGTTCTCCCGGTACTTCCTGGAGCGGCGTCCTGTGTTGCTTTCCTGCTGCTGCTGTAACAAAGGAGCAGACCTAGTGGCGGCCGTGGCCCAGGCGCGTGCGTCCCTGACACTTCGGAGAGTCCCAGGTCCCCAACACGCGCCCCTGGGCTCAAGTCTAGGTGCCCACAGGGCTCCTTGGGCTCCAGGGGAGAACCGTTCCTCGTCCTCTGTGGTGTCCGGGGCGCCGCACCCTCGGCTCCGTGGCCCGGCTTCAAGCCAGCCTACCGTCCCTCGCCCATGACCCCGACCCTGCCGCTGCCCCTCGAAAGGGCCGTGTGAGGTGATGCACAGGTTCCGGGGTAGCCGTGAGCATCCCCGGGAGCTGCTGTAACTCCCGGCACAGCTCAGGAGGTGCAGTGACACACCTGCCCTCTTGGAGCCCGTGGTCCAGGGGGAGAGACAGGTACAGCGGGGGGAGGGGACCGAGACGGGGACCAGGCTTCAGCACGCTGGCGCGCACATGCTTGCACTTGGGGACGCCGTGTGTGTGCAGCGGTGCGGTCCCGTGGGTCAGTGGCAGACGAGCAGGCGGCTGGTGGGCGGGGCACGCGTGTGCCCCCGGTCCTGGGGCCGGGCTGTGCTGGACCAGGAGGCTCCTGAGGTCCTGGGGGGCTGGTTGGCTGTCCCTGCACAGGGCGCGGGACGGGAGGGGGCCTAGAGCCCCTGCGGTAAGCGAGGCTGCTCTCAGCCAGTCCGTGTGGCAGTTTCCCATGGTTTGCCATCTTAAAGTTGCAGCGATCATCTTCCGAACGTGTCCCGTTATTAAGATAAGTTTCTAGGAACGGAATGGCTTCTGCCCTGTTTGGGTGCGTCTGGCCGGCGGCCCCTCCCTCCCCCGGGGCTTGTAGGATTGAACGTCGACTGTCCTGACCCTTCTTGGAATGACATGTGGCGTGACCCGCGAGTATGGACATGTCCCTGGGCCGCGTGCCCTTGTTTCCGTGTGTCCATACTGAGGCCTCATCCAGGGACCTGGCTTCATGTTCAGGTCGGCCGGGGTTGCCCTCACTGGCATCCCTTGGGGTCCTTTGTCCCCTAGCTTTACAGAGGAGCCCGAGTTCCCGCAGTGACCCCTCAGCTACGTCCCAGACCCAGCACGGCCCGCCTGCTCCCCCAGCCTCTCCTCTTGCAGCTGCACCAACGTCCCTGACGCGCCCCCTACCCACTGACCTCAGCTCAGTCCTGAGCAGGAGAGGGTCGAGGAGTCCAGGGGGCGGGCATGCAGCTGGCTGAGGGGACTCGGGGGCACTTTGCAGGGTGCTGCCCGGCGGGGGTTTGGCGGGACAGTCCTGGCCCTCTAGGGGAGGCTGACGGCGCGGCACCACGTGCAGGTCCAGCAGAGAGCCTCTGGCCTGCCTCTGGTCCAGGTGGGCAGCAGCCCCCATCACCTGAGCCTGGGGAGGTGCGGTCACCTGACTGCCGCTGGTCCAGGGGGGCAGGTAGCCTGGGGAGGTGCGGTCACCTGATTGCCACGGAGCCCGAACCTGTGACGAAAGGATCCGGGGCGTCCAGCTCCTGCTTCCAGCTCAAGTTGTGATGTCAGGCTCCTGGGGTCGAGCCCGTGTCAGGCTCTGTGCTCAGCGTGGAGCCTGCTCCTCCCCCTGCTCCTGCTTGCTCTCTCTCTCCCTGTTCTCTCTCTCTTCCTCTTTCTAAAAATAAATAAATAATTCTTAAAAGAAAAAAGCAGCACCTGGGAGTATTTCAGATATTAATTAAAAGTGATTTTCTCTTACAGAAGCCAAAGATGTTGACGAGAAAGATTAAGCTCTGGGACATAAACGCCCACATCACCTGCCGCCTGTGCAGCGGGTATCTCATCGACGCGACCACGGTGACCGAGTGTCTGCACACGTGTATGTGGGGAATGTTCTAGAACGTGGTCCTGACGGCCTTGGGGTGTGTGTGTGTGCACAGATGTGTGTGGGGAATGTTCCAGAAGGTGGTCCTGACAGCCATGGGTGGGTGTCTGTGCAGGTGTGTGTGTGGAATGTTCTAGAAGGTCATCCTGATGGCTGTGGGGGGGTGGGTGTCTGCACAGGCGTGTGTGGGGCATGTTCCAGAAGGTGGTCCTGATGGCCGTGGGGAGTGTGTCTGTGCATGTGTATGTGGAGAATGTTCTCGAACGTGGCCTTTGACTGTTTCTAGCCTTGTGGTTTCCTGATACTTGGGCTTTCTTTCGTTTTTTTGTTTTTCACCAAAAACTTTTAGTGCAAGCACAAAGCAAGGCACAGAAGCAGGAATAAAGATCCTAAATCAGAAAAATTGTCTCAAATTACAAATATTATGGGTAATTTCAGGTGAGGTATCGTTTAAGAAAGTTCAATACGGGAAAGGAGTCCTAAGTGTGTTACGACACAATATTCACTTCCCGGGGACAGAAATGGTTATTTTTTAAATTTCCAAAGGAATTTCTTACACTTTCTAAGCAGAGGAACGTGGTTCGGGTCCTCGAGGCGCATACGCCTGTTGGATGGAGGGTGCGCTCGCTCGCAGCGAGGGGTGCGCGGTGGCCGAGGTCGCTGGGAGGAGCCCTTGGGGAGCCAGGGCCTTGCAGCAGAACCAGCGCCTGTAATCCGAGGACTTTGGATCATGTATTTTCCACTTTAGAAAATAAAATCTCGCCAATTTTGATAGAACTTTTATTTTAAAGGTGATTATAGACTTAGATGGTTATTTTCATTAAATTCTCTCCAATTTTGTTGTACGTGGAGAATTTTGTGATTTTTTTTTTTTTTTTTAAGACGAATGTGAAAGTTGTGTTAGCGCCTGTGGGGAGGATATTGAGGCGAGACCCTGAGGGGCGTCCTGGTGGCTTCTGGGCTCCTGCGCCCGGAGCGCCCCCGCCTCGGCTAGCTTCCTGGGTCCCCTGAGCCCCACATGTCCTGCCTGCCGCCGCGTGGTGAGCGGTGAGCGGCCGCCAGCCTGGGCCTGCTGGCTGGCCAGCCTGGGAGGCTGGCGTCCCGTCACAGCCGCCGTGCGGGGGTGGCGGGCGCCAGGCGGGGCGTGTGCGGAGCCCGAGCAGGGTCGGCCGCCCCGTCCTGGGCACACTTTGTGACGTGGGTGTGTTTCTGCAAACAGTCTGTCGGAGTTGCCTGGTCAAGTACCTGGAGGAGAACAACACCTGCCCCACGTGTAGGATCGTGATCCACCAGAGCCACCCGCTGCAGTACATCGGGTGAGTGCGTCGGCCCGGGCCCCCGTCAGCCTCGGCCTCGCCCGCGCATCAGGGACTCGCCCTGCCCCTGGCCCTGCGGCCGGCCACGTCAGCCCGGCGGGCGCTGTCCCCACGAGTTCGGGGGTAGTTTTGTCACGTTGGGTCACTTGGGCACCTGGGGGCCCGCCTGGACTAAGCTGGGCTTCCCTGAGGCGGGCGGCGGCCTCGCTCCCCGGGCTGCTGAGGACCCAGTGCTCCTCGGCCTCGGGCCTCTGGGCCGTCCTGCCACCGCCTTCCGTGGGTTTCGGGGACACTGGGCCCCCTCGGGATGGGCACCATGCGTGTGGGAGGCGTCAGCAGGTCTGCACGACCGACCCAGGGCTCAGGCTGACGTGGGCAGGACGTGTTGGGGGGGCTCGTGTGTGGGGTTTGAAATGCTTTGCGGATCTGGGGGTCATTGTAAAGGAAGCGCAGCGCCCCCCACCCCGTGGGGGCAGCAGAGGTGAGTGTGAAGATGTCTGGAAGGGAGAGTGCGTGTTTCCACCCCTAAGGTTGTGACGCGTGCAGCGTGCACGGAAGAGTTTAAGAACGTGGACAGCTGGCCGCCGTGCAGCGGGAACCTCCCTGGACCGAGAGGCAGGAGCGAGCAGGCCTTGAAGCCGCCCGGCCGTGTCGTCGTGGCCAGGGCGTCGGGGTGCCCCGTGGGCTCTCCCCGCCAGCCTCGGTGTCCCCGTGCAGCGAGCCCTCCCTCGTCCCTCAGAGCGGGCTGTTGGCATGCGAGTCCTCGCGGTGCACGACCTCACCGCTGCGCCCCTGGGTGCCGTGGGCTGCGTCCTTCCCTCGGAGGGTGTGTGCGCTCCTGCCTGGATCCCCAGTGAGCACGGGCCTCGCCCCACACGGCAGCTGGCCGCTGAGGCTTCTGGGAGGCGTCTGTTCCCACCGCACGTCCTTGGTCCGGTGGGCCCTTTGTGGCGGTGTGTGTGCACATTTCCTGTCCTGGGGTGTGGTTTCATAGAGCACGGGTGCCTCCTGGCGTGAACTGCGGAAGGCGGGTGGTGGTTGGGGCCTCATGCTGGCGGGAAGCTGTGGATGCACGGGTCCCCGGGTGTCAGGACCTGGCCCCCATGCTCTGGGAGGGCTGAGACCCCTCAGCAGGCCGGGGCCCTGGGGTTCCAGGCACAGCCTGCCCTGCTAACTGGGGTGCAGCTCGCCCGGCGCGTTGGCCGGGGCCGTCGGCCTTGGCGTCTGCGCCTTCTCTGTGCAGTTACCCATGCGGTGACCAGGCCGGGGAGGTGCCCATCCCCGAGGCCTGCCATGGGCCCTGGGCTCCTGTCGCCTTCTTGCTGAGCCTGTCCCCTGCTCCTCCCCCCGGAGCGCAGCCCGGAACTCTGGTGGCGCAGGGCGGTCGTGTTTCAGCCGTCCTGGGACCGACTCTGTAGCTGGTCAGGGCCTTGTCCTGACCCCGCGGGGGCCCTTCTGCTCTGATGTGCTCCAGCCGACCGGGAGGTTGCCGCGCAGGAAGGGCCTTAAGCTTTGCACCGGGGCTGCTGCGGGAGGCGGGAGCCAGGCGCCTCGGGGCTGCGGGACCCTCGGGGCAGCTCTGCACCTCCTCTGTGCGAGGACTTGTGCTGCGTGGCCTGACGGAGGCCCCACAACAGAGCAGAGTTACGGTGTGTAGCCCGTAGGACGGAGTGTGAACGTGGGGGCCATGGGGGCTCCCAGACGGGGCCTGGGTGTGGCCGACTCCAGGAAGGAGGCCCCGTCGTGTGCCTGCCTGCTGGCACCCTCCCCGAGGAGAGCGCCCCGAGGCCTCCACCCGGCCCTGTGGTCCTCGGCCAGGCGACGGTCGCTGTCTGTGCAGGACTCTGGGCCTGCGGGGTGGATGCCAGGCGCCGGAGCCTCGTATGCACTGGGAAGCACGGCTGCCGGTTCACACGCTCCTGCCCGAGTCCTCGAGGTCTCTGTTTTTTGTTTTTGTTTTTTAGATTTCATTTGTTTATTCGTCAGAGAGAGAGAGAGAGAGAGGCAGAGACAGGCTCCATGCAGGAGCCCGACATGGGACTTGATCCCGGGTCTCCGGGATCACACCCTGGGCTGAAGGTGGTGCTAACCGCTGAGCCATCAGGGCTGCCCTCGAGGTCTCTGTTCTCACGGGCGGGGTTTTTAAGTGGACAGTCATGTGACAACAGTCACTTGGACGTCTCAGTGATTTCAGTTTACAAATAGCAACAGAGGAGCGGGAACGGGCGCGAGACACCGTCTCGTGTAGCCGTCTCAGGAAACCTTCGTGGGCGGGTCGTGAAGACCACGCGGCCTGCCCGCCTCGTTCTTCGGAACAGCGTAGGCCGGGAAGCACCGTGGAGGGGCGGGCAGGGCCGTCCTGCAGGGTCTGGCCTGTGTCCCCGCGACCCGCACTATTCGTAGGCCTCTGGAACCTGAATTAAACGATGCGCTAATTGGGGGCACACGGGACCTGCTAGCACACACGTCTGAGGTGCAGACTAGATGCAAAACTCAGCCAAATGTCAGATTTGCGACCGTGGAGTTGGGAACGTGCACGGCGTGTGGCGGCGGCCTTGCTAATAACCTTGCCTGTTGTGTTCTCTTCACCAGTCATGACAGGACCATGCAGGACATTGTTTACAAACTGGTTCCGGGCCTTCAAGAAGGTGAGTGTCCGTGGGTGCGGCTCGGCGGCCGAGCGCCTCCGGGGGGCGGGTCCTGGCGGGAGGTCCCCGGGCCGCAGCACCCCGTCCCGTCCCTCTGCGCTCACGAGCACCCACGGGCGGCCCTGCTGGGCGGCGGCCCCGATGGCGCCTACGCAGACTCTAGGCCAGTAGCCAGGGCGTCGGGAAAGCTTAACCGTGTTTAAAGCCGATGTCACTGAGGGTTAAGTAGAAGCATGTGTAGTGTGAATATCCCCAAGGTGGAAACGGCCGTTGTCGTTAAGGCTTCCCTGCGGGGTGAACGCAGAGACTGTCGCTGCCCCTCTGTGGGGTGGTGGAGGGCCCAGGCCCCCCGGCGGGCTCGCGGTGCCGACTGGTACAAGTCACGTTCGCTTTCAGGGATGGGCCGCTTTAGGGGTTCACTCGGGCCGTACGTTCCCCTTGTGGTGTTTCAGAGCAGGGTTACCACGCGGGATGCAGCTCGCGGTGGTAGGTCAGCGGAGGGAGCGTCCCGCGTCCCGGGAGCTCGCTAGCGTTCCTACTCCTCGCCGTCTCCCCAAGTGCATTTGTCAGGAGAATTTAAGTTCCCGAGAAAGCGTAGATGGGGACAATCATCCTTTGATACCCAAAAGTCTTTTGGTCCTAAGACCAAGAATACATCAAAATGCATACCAGCAACTTAAAAACTGGTTGCAGGGTATTTTCAACACAGAAGCGGGCAGAGCCACGTGCGGAGTCCCATGTGTCGGTGACGCCGCGTCCACAGCCCCCAGCTCACGGTCAGTTGTGTTTCATCCACGGCTCCTGCCGTCCCCTATCCCAGGGGACGAGGTTCTTCTAACACAGCAGCTTTATAGATGTAGAAAGTTACAGGGACCCCGTGGCCCCACATACTGGTCGGTGCCCATGCTCGCGACTGCTGCTGAACGCCACGCGGCTCGAGTTTGCTCTCCTTGGTTTCCGTCGGGGTCCGGGTCAGGTGGGCCCCTGGCCTCCCCTGGCCTCCCCTGGCCCCAGTCTGCAGGCCTGGCCAGGTTCTGGCTGGTGTTTCGGCGAGCCCCCCTCCGTGGTTGCTGCATCTGAACCGGGGCAGCCGGCCTGTCGCTCGTGTTGGCCCGGCCACCCCGCAGCAGCAGAGCGCCAGCCAGCGCTTCATTACAGGTGGTAAGACCGTGGCTGCTCCGGCGCCCGGCCCGGCCCAGCAGTGGGGGGACGCGTCCACAGAGCCACCCTTCGCTGCCGGGTCCCCGAGGCCGTGTCGCATTGGTGGACAGAGCTGCGCCGGCCTTCCCTGTGCACAGCCTGCTCAGCTGCCTTCCCGGCCCCGCCGGCCGCCGTCGGGTGGATGCTGACACGTGCAGCTTCCACAGCGCCTACTGGTCCCTGCCCTTTCTGGAGCCCACGCGCTCCCACCGCTGGCCCCGGGCACCACCCTGGGAGCCTGGCATGGCCCTGCCGTCCGAGCCGGGTGGGCTTTGGGCTCTCCGGTCGACTTCCTGCCCCTGGCAGCTCCGGCCACGTCCCCACGGAGTCCGCATGCCTTCCGTGTGTGAGATGCCCCGTGACGTGGCTGCAGTGCAGGTTCTGTTTGTGACAAACATGGTGCCCGTATGGGGGGAGGGGGGGTCCTGCGGCCGAGCAAGCCGCTCCGTGTGGCGGGCGCCCCTGCACCCCCGGGCCAGGGTCTCCGTCCTTGTTTCTCTGACTCGTGGCCACTCGCTGTTCTTCATGAGAACGTCTCTGCCTTGAGACCCTTCACGGCACAGCTGCTGTCTTGGCGCAGGCTGTGTGCAGAGGCTCGTCGTCCTGGTCGCGCCCACGGTGCCTCCGCCGCCTGTGCCTGCCGCTGTCCGAGCCCTCGGCGCCACGCCTCCCCACGCTGCCCGCAGCTGCTTCCCTGCCACCGTGGCGCAGAGCTGCTCGCTGGGGCGTGGGCTGCGCCCCGTCCTGACCCTGGCCACGCGGCGGCTCGTAGGTGTCTCGTCCTCGGTTTAACAGGCCTGGAGGGCTGCGGCGAGCACCCCTGTGAACACCTCCGCGGGTGTGGGGGAGCGTGTTTGCCTTCCTTTGGCAGTAGAGCCACGGGTGCTTCCTGTGGCCTCTGTTCCCGGCAGGAGCAGGGGTCGGCCCTGCAGCCCACGTCCGGCTCGCTGCCCCTCTTTACGCAACTTGTGAGCCGAGCGTGTTCTTTACGCTTGAAACTGTTGGGAAGAGGTCAACGGCGTGTGATGTGCAGGTGACGCTAGCTGGAATTCCATCGTCCGCGGTGTTGGGGACGGGCGTGGGGACTCCTCCCTGCGTCCTTCGCCCCCGCGGCGCCGCACGCAGCAGGTACCGGTGGCAGGCTGGACGGGGCGCCCCCTCCCGCGCCACACGCTGCGGCTCTCAGAAGTGCGGCTGGGAGCTGCGCCCGGGCACACCCCGTGGTCGCCACGTGCCCCTCGTGTCGCAGCAGGAAAGGGGGACAGCACGGGCCCAGATGTGGATGGTTTAGGGAGCGGTCCTACGAGCCGCCAGTGCTGCTGGTGCTGACCTGGGGGTGGACACGAGCAACGTTGGGAGGAGCGGAAACCTAACTGGGTGCGTCACCACAGCGGCAGGTCTTCACAGAAATCAGGGGTGAAGTTACGGCTTCAATCACAGCCAGTTTCTGGGGGGCTCAGCTGTCCGCCAAACGAGGAAGCCGCTCGCTGAGGCCTGCCCGTAGCGAGGGAGGCCACGCACTCCGAGACAGCAGCTTGTTCCGGGGCCTCCGGGCACAGAGTGGCGGTCGGGGCCGCAAAGCAGGTGGGGCCACGAGGCAGGTGGTCTCGAGGGGTTTCTGGGGTGTCTCCGGTCTGCTCGGCTGCTGCGGAGCTCGGCGACCCAGAGACAAGTCTCCGAGCTGGTGTGCAGAGCACCCACAGGCAAGGGTGTCTTCAGGGGGGAGAGAGCTCGTGGAGTACAACCTGAAGTCTGTGAGGACGTGACTGCGGCGGTGGCCGGGAAGGTGCCTGGGAGGACGCTGGGTGAGCCGCGGACACCGTGAGGACGGACCTGCCCGGGTCACCGGCCGCGGAGCACTACACGGGGTCCGCCCTTTCCCAGGCGATGTCACCGTCCTTTGGAGGCGGAGGCCGACGGCCCGACCTCCTTCGCACACGGCCCCTTGGGGGCTGAGTGCGTGTGTGGGGTTGGGAGCTTAGGGCACAGGACACTGTTAGGGAGGGAGAGCAGCACCTTCAACGTGGAACCGCGGTCTGTGCCTCGCTCCTGCGAGGCCAAGTCCACATTTCATAGCCCGCTCAGGACTGAGGGGTGCTGCTGTGCTGCGCCGGTCGGGGGATGGGACGGCGGCCTGGGGCCGGCACAGGAGCATGGGCTCCGCAGTCCACGCCGGCGGGCACACCTGCACCGATACCAGCGTTTCTGTGCAAAAGGACCTTTTTAGAAATGAAATATGTAAAGATCCCAGGGATGAACGTGTGAAGGGTGTTGGGAACTGACAATGAGGAGCACTGACTTTTAACCCCAGTGAAACAGATACTTGCCCCCAAAAGGAGCGTATTTTCCTTGCTGGTCGTCTATATCCTAAAAAATTGCACTTGGTCGTGATTACTGTACTTTGAATTTCACTTCTGCTCTGGTTCCCCCCAAGGAGCTCCCGAGTCACCGCTGTCCTAACAAGTAAAACGCTGAACAGACTGAGCAGCCACTTCTCTTAGATCACAAGAGGGAAGAGGGGTGGATGCAGGGCAAACGGCTGCCCCAGGATCGGAGGGAATGACAGCGGCTGTGGGGCCGCGGGTCCCCAGGCAGGGACTGCGGACGGAGGCCTCCCTGGGAACCACTCTGGGCCGGAGACCTGTGCTGTGGCTGAGGAAGGGCCGGCGGCTCCGCGGGGACCGTTCGGAGAGAAGAACCTGCGGGGAGATCCACCCGGGTTGGCCAGGGCCCCACTTGGGCCGCACAGAGGACCCCTCCCGTGCTCACAGCAGGGGCAGGACGGGGAGCCACTGTGACGTCGTTGGAGCAGGGTCTGGCCCCGGGAACGTAGGCAGCCCACGCCCCAGCGGGGAGCCCAGCTGGGAAGCCCGGGGAAGCCGTCAGAGGGAGGCCTCAGCTCAGAGGAGCACGGAGCCCCCCCCCCCCCGCCCTCCCCGCACCCGGGAGGGCCTGGTCCCAGCTGGCGCACAAGACGATCAGGCTCCCCAGATGGAGGCTTTGAGGGCGCAGACCGAGCCCCCGGACCAGACACGCCAGGGTGTCGGATCCCTCAGGCTGCAGTTGGAAACAACGGTGGTGAACGTGCTGAGGCCCTACGGGAGGGCGGGGGCCGCGTGCCGGGCGGGGGCCGGGGGCTGCAGACCCCACAAAGGAGGCAGAGAGGAACGCTGGTCGTCACCCCACGGTAGCAGATGCTGAGCCTCCGGGGGGCTGGTCCGGCAAGACTTGGGTGAGGAAGAACCCGAGGGTGGGGCCCGTCAGCAGAAGCCCCGGGGCCGAAACTGGAAGGGGCCACGGACGGGGTGACTCGGAAAGGTCACTCCGCGCGGAGCGGGACGCAGATGCTGCGCAGAGCAAGGGCGAGCTGAGGAGCGGGGCCGGGAGGATGTCAGACGGCCAGTCGCGCCCGGGACGCGCAGGAGCGTGGGTGGGACGTGACCGGACTCCTGCCCCAGGGCCGCAGTGGTGAGCAGCCCGGAGGCACCGGGGAACAAGGCGCCGGCCTGTGGAGAGAGGTCGGGGGCTCGCGTTCTGTCATGCGGAGGAACCTGGACGCACCCTGAGCGTGGAGGAGCAGCCGAGGAGGATGGGGGCAAAGTGAAGCTTTATTTTTATTATTTTTATAAGATCTTATTTATTTATTCCTGAGAGACAGAGAGAGGCAGAGACACAGGCCGAGGGAGAAGCAGGTTCCGTGTGGGGACCTGATGCAGGACTCGATCCCGGGACCCCGGGGTCACCGCCTGAGCTGAAGGCAGGCGCTCAAAGTGAAACGAGTATGAGCAGGACTGTGCTCGCTGACGTGCCAGTGGCATGTGTGTTGTTTCCTTCTCCCCACTGCAAACCTGCCGCGTCGTAGCTCAGTTGTGCCACTTGGCTCACACAGCCCTGGTGTCCACTCCTGGTTGACAGGCCGGTGCCCTGAGAGTGATGTTGGGTCGTGGACATCCTCATCTTGGGCCTGATCCTGGCCTCACCTGTGTCAAGTTGGCCCTGGGCCCTCCGTCCCCTCTGTGCCCTCCATCCCCTCCGTCCCCTCCATGCCCTCCGTGCCCTCCATCCCCTCCGTCTCCTTCGTGCCCTCCGTCCCCTCCGTGCCCTCCGTCCCCTCCGTCCCCTCCGTGCCCTCCGTCCCCTCCATCCTCTCCATGCCCTCTGTGCCCTCCATCCCCTCCGTCCCCTCCATGCCCTCCGTGCCCTCTGTCACTGAGGAGGAGCTGAGGGCCAGGCTGGCGTTCGTATCACTGCCCTGGATTCTCGTAGCACTCTAGTTACACCAGGGTCACAACTTGTGATTTTACCAAAAGGTGAGATCATGCTGCTTAATCTTGCTCGCCATCAGGGGTGCTGCTCCCTCCATGGCAGACATACAGCCTGTGGCGCCTGGCTGGCTCCATCGGTTGAAGGTTCAACTCTTGATTTCAGCTCAGGTCGTGATCTCGGTCATGGGATCGAGCCCCGTGTTAGGCTCCGTGCGCAGCATGGAAGCTGCCTGACATTCTCTCTCCCCCTCTCCCCATACCGCTCCCCTGCTCACGCATGAGCTCTTTTTCTCTAAAATAAATCTTAAAAAAAATAAGACCTGTATCTTTTTTTTTTTTAAGTAGGCTCCACGCCCAGCACGGAGCCCAGTGTGGGGCTGAACTCAACCCTGAGACCAAGACCTGAGCTGAGGGCGCCTGGGGGGAGCCCGCTCCTCCCCCTGCCTGTGTCTCTGGCTCTCTCTGTGTCTTTCATGAATAAATAAACGAACCAAAACCCGACCTGGACTGAGATGAAGAGCTGCCGAGGCGCCCAGGTCCGTGTCGTCTTCGATGGCTGCACAGGGTTCTGCTGAGTGATGGCGCGTACTCTTACCCAGGGCAGCAGATCTCCCTCCTTGCTGCCCCGGCTCGCCCGGCCCTGCGTCTAGTGTGTGGCCTGAAGGCCTCCGCTGGGCGCGCGACCCTCTCCTTACGCAGCAGTGAGGTGCTTGCTGTCCGATAGCTCACCAGCAGCACGTGGGGGCGAGCAGCTGAGGCCCCGTGGTTCTAGCTGCGGGTTACCGTGCTGCACACTTAGCCCGGAACGTCTCTATGCTGGTGTCTTCCTGACGTGGAATATTGTTATTTTCCATCTTTTTTCCATTCTGATGGCTGAAGAATTCTTAATGAGAATTACACAAGGTACGTGAGGCTGCCTCATTTCCACGAGGGGAGACTCCTCTGGCGCGGACCCGCAGGAGCGCACCGCCTTGGAGAGCCTGGGGGACGGCCTCACCGCCACGCAGTGCATTTCACACATTTATTCCCGAGCCAGCTCTTATAGGATTATTTAATTTCTTTCCAAGCCAATCCCAAATTTACCAGACCAGCCTGGTTGGGCACTTGGCACACGTGATTCCAGCGCCCCATCCGTCTAGGCCAGCAGCGCCGTCCCCGAGTTCGAGGGCCGTCCTCCTTCCGCCCGCTGCCCCCTGTGCCCGCGCTCTTGCAGGGTTGGGCTGCCAGGTGTCGGCATTGGTCCAGGATGGGGACGCGTCTCCCTGGCTCCGTGGAGCACGTGGCGCACGGGGCAGACGAGGGGCAGGTGGGCAGCGCGACCGGGTACCACAGGGTTAGCCGTACACAAGTGTGTTTCATGGGGTGAGTCTTACGTTACTAGTTGGAACAACTTGGGTTTAAATTTTGTTTGTTGGGGCCCCTGGGTGGCTCTGGTTGAGCGTCTTTCTGCGGCTCAGCCGTGATCCTGGGTCCTGGGATCGAGTCCCACATCGGGCTCCCTGCTTAGCGGCAGCGGGGAGGGAGTCTGCTTCTCTCTCTGCCTGCCTCCTGCTTGTGTGCCCTCCCTCCTCTCTCTCTCTCTCTCTCTCTCTCTCTCGCTCAAATAAATATTTAGAATAAAAGCAAACAGATTTTCCTTGTCATCTGCTGTGTGGCCTGAGCAATGACCGGCTGCTCTGTTGTCTGGGCGCAGGCTTTAGAGTCCCTTTGTGCTAAAAGTCGTGGGGCGGCCGCCTGCTGTCAGAAGGCGCCCGGCCCGTTGTGCTCGGGGAGCTGCTCTGGCCGGCTTGCCGCCCGCGGGGAGCGAGGCTGGGAGCCTGCTGCTGGGAGCCTGTGGTGCCGGCCTCTGCACCTTAGGGACCTCCCGGCTGTGGTGGCCGCCCTCAGGCAGCAGGGGGCGCTCCTCACCCACTGAGGGTCGGCGGGCGGGCAGGCCTGAGCCCCAGATCCCTGTGCCACCGCAGAGTCGGGGAGCATGGGGCAGACACCATCTGCCGGAAGCAGCTGTCTTGAGTCTCGGGGGCGGGGGTGGGGGGTCTCGCGGGTGTGCACACCCGGGCTGGGGGCTCCTGCTGCTGCACGGCCTCCCCTGCAGGTTCGTGAGCGTGGCCACCCCGATGTTGGGTCTGGGGCAGGGGCCTCGCGGGTGCGCACACTCGGACTGGGGGCTCCTGCTGCTGCACGGCCTCCCCTGCAGGTTCGTGAGCGTGGCCACCCCGATGTTGGGTCTGGGGCAGGGGTCTCGCGGGTGCGCACACTCGGACTGGGGGCTCCTGCTGCTGCACGGCCTCCCCTGCACGCTCGGGAGCGTGGCCACCCCGATGGGTCTCCTGGTGGCAGCCGTCGAGGCCCCCGGATCCAGGTTGTCGTTTGCTGCAATGCTCGTGAGTGGGGCCCTGATGGGCCCTGGTGCCTTCCTGACACTGAGCACATGTTTGTTTCCAACAGCGGAAATGAGGAAGCAGAGGGACTTCTACCACAAGTTAGGCATGGAGGTGCCCGGAGACGTCAAGGGGGAGACCTGTTCTGCAAAGCAGCACCTCGACCCCCATCGGAACGGTGAGTGGCCGGTGTGCCTGCTGCCCACCATCCTGGGCACCCCCCGGGCTTTGGTGTGGTGCTCGTGGGGCGGCGTGAGGACCGGGTCCTGGACCAGGGTCCCTTTGGGTGACAGGGTGGGATTCCCAGGGACTGGGAGTGAGGTGCCATGCAGGGGCCCCGAGAGGCGCCCAGTCCCGTCTGCCCTGATGGGGGCGGCCCAACAGTGCCTGGGCTCCGCGTAGAATCAGTGGTGGTGTAAGGTCCAGCTGTATTTAACAGTTACTCAGACGTTTGGTGCCGTGCTGTTTTCCCAGTGACCACAGCGGTTCCTCAGGGTTCCAGACTGCCCTGTGTGTTTCTGACCACGGTGCAAGAAAGCACAGGTCACGGCTGGCCCCAGAACGGTGGGGGGCGGCCGAGGCAGGGGGTGCCATCGGGGACGGCGTGTGAGGCCGGGGATCTCGTCCCAGCCACTTGCTTTCGATGGGGTCTTTGTTCCAAAAGGGGTGTTGGAACCCTAGAGGTCGTAGGAGCCGTGCGTCACCCAGTCGGTAGTTGGTGTACGAGGCGTTGAACAGTACCGGGCGCGAGGGCTCTCCGCCGTCCGCCGGCCCAGGTGGCCTCGGCCTGCCGCGCCCTGGTGCACACGCCCCTGGACCACGTACAGCTGGCCGCAGGCTCTCGGGCCCCGCGGCGTTTTAGCAGGTGCATCGTAGACCAGCTGCCCCAGTTACGTATCCCTTTAAAGGCGCAACTGTCTTATTTGGATGAATCTTTGTAGCATTTTGACCATACCGTACGGTTAGAAAAATATTGGTTTAACGTTAGAAAGATAGAAAGATAACGGTTTAACGTTCTGGATTTGTAACCCAGTGTCTTCTGTTTTTGCTGAAAGGTGAAACCAAAGCAGATGACAGTTCGAACAAAGAAGCAGCAGAGGAGAAGCAGGAGGAGGACAACGACTACCACCGAAGCGACGAGCAGGTAGACGGTGTTGGCCTGGGTGTGAGCCCGCGCGGCACGAGACGGCAGGAGAGGCGCCGACGCCCGCCGTGGGGCCTGCCTCCGTTTCTGAAGAAAAGGCCAGTCGCCAAGGAAGTAGACGCGGCCAAGTGCCAACACGTCTCCTTAGTTTCTCCTTCCTTATCTGTTCCTTTTAGTTGGCAGAGAAACATGTGCTTGCTCTGAAACATCCTGAACGTAAAAGAATTGAAGCCCAGACCCTGCACACGACTCCCCAGGTGGGGTCGCTTGGCGCCGGGCGCCTTTCCGTGCGCGTCGCGAATCCCGTACGACGGGGTCCAGTTGGGTCGCGTGTCACAGGGAAGGAAGCAGACAGCCCCGAGGCGTCTTCGCCAGATCAGAGGGAGCAGCGAGTGTGCGCTCCCGTCCCAGTCCATGTGTGCCGCGCCTCCCAGCACCCTGAGCGGAGGGCTGCGGCGCATCCACTGACAGCGGGGCCCTGGCGTTAGGACACAGGAGGCACCTTCCCAGCTGTGCTCGGCGTGGCTCTGGGTCCCGCGCTGAGGTGGTGGGCGGAGGAGCCGTGCGCGCGAGCAGAGCGCCGCCCCTGCGTCCCCGTCCCCCGCGTCGGCGGCAGGGACCCCGGCGGCGGGCGCTTGGCACTGGCTGCTCACGGGGGGGAAAGATCAGCCTGCGGAATCCGTGGGCGCGGGTGGGAAGAACGTAGAGAACACGTAAGAGGGACCCCGGATCACGGGAGGGCAAGGTGTGTCCTCGCCAGATGAG
This sequence comes from Nyctereutes procyonoides, assembly GCF_905146905.1. Classification (NCBI taxonomy): domain Eukaryota; kingdom Metazoa; phylum Chordata; class Mammalia; order Carnivora; family Canidae; genus Nyctereutes; species Nyctereutes procyonoides. The sequence goes on from NW_026575047.1 coordinate 168,761, forward strand.
CCTCGGTGGTTGTGGCTCTAACTGTGCACGTAGAGCATCTGGGGGAGGAAGCGCTCAGGACAGCCGTGCAGACGGGCGTTGGCCGCGTCCGGGTGTGTGTGCACGTGTGCTGGTAGGTGCAGCTTTACGTGTGTACGTGTGCACGTGTGTGTTAAGTATGTGATTTAAGTAGTGTGGTTTGGGAAGAACAGAATAACAGGGTCTGAGTCTTCGGATGACACGGTTCTGGTCGAGATCTCTGGGAGCGAAACGGTGTGTGGACGTAGAGGTGTGGTCGGTGCCCCTGGGGCCAGTGGAGGACAGGCGGCCCGGTGGGCAGAGGGCTCCCTCGCCGGCCCCATCCCCAGCTTAGTTTTCCCTTCATTGCTCCTTACATTTCCGCAGTTTATTGTCAATAATTTTTGCCTTTTTTATCCTCCACGTGCCGAGGATTCGTCTGTTTGATTAATTGCTTTCAAAAGAGTCCATCTTTGGCTTAATGAATCTTCCTGGCCTCTTGACTCAGTCCGTCCTCGTGGCCGCCGTGTGTGTGCACGCGGTTCCTGCCCTCGGCTGCGTGCGCGGGGCTCCTGGGCCTCCACTTCCCCGCCCGCCCCTCTCGTGCCTTCTCCCAAGTGCCCTCCGTCGTCCTCTCCTGCCGTTTGGAGTTCGAGTTTCTCATCTGGTTCTCTAGGAGCAGTGTCAGGCGCGCTTAAATGTCTATTTTATGTCCGTTTGCAGAGTCAGTTGGCATCTGTAACTTCTCAGAACAAAACTGGACTTCGCCGCGATGCTTGTCAGGCTTTGCTGTCCTTGAGCCTCAAAGCACCTGGCTCTGTTCTGAACGCACTCCGGACAGGGCGCCTGTGACATTCCGGGCAGCTCGTCCTCATCCGCAGTCAAGCCGCAGGTGTTGCTCGGCCACCTTGGTGCTCGGTGCCTGCCCCAGCCCCATCCCCATCCCCCCCATCCCTGCTCCGTCTCCACCCTCACCCCCCATCCCCGTCTCCCCCATCCTGTCCCCATTCCCGCCCCGTCCCTGCACCCATCCCTGTCTCCCGTCCCCCGTTCCCCACTCCCCTGCCCCATCCCCAGCCCCCTTCCTGTGCCCCCCCCCAGCCCTGTCCCGTCCCCCCCGCCTCCCCCAGAGCAGCTCAGTCTCTTTCCCTGGGACAAGACCGCACCCCCCACCCCAGCTCTGCCAGGTGGGCCTGCAGTAAAGGCTACATTCTGTAGCTCTGATGAGTCACTGAAGCAAACACAAGAAAATTAGAATATACACCTACTTTTTTTCTTTTTTTAAAGATTTTATTTATTTGAGAGCAAGAGAGCACACAAGCAGGGGGAGTGGGAGAGGGAGAAGCAGACTCCCTGCTGAGCAGGGAGCCGCACGTGAGCCTGGATCCCAGGACCCGGGATCATGACCTGAGCTGAAGGCAGGCACTTCACTGACGGAGCCCCCAGGCTCCCCTACACCTACTTTTAAGCAGAAGAATTTGGTCCTCCTCTAGGGCCTGCTTCTGAGCAAATGGGCTGTCAGGTGTTCCCAGAGGTGCCCGTGACCTGTGGGGGGGTCCCCCCCCCACAACGACGGAGCCGCCAGGTGAGGGCTTTGGGCTGTTGCTCAGCAAGCGCACGCACCCACTCGCCGCCATGGCTGGGGGCAGCACTCGGCCCGCACGAGCCTCAGCCCCGCGGGACAGCCCGCAGACCCAAGCACCCTCCTCTGGGCCCCCAGCCAGGGAGCAGCAAGGGAGGCTGTCCAAGGGGAGGGCAGGGAGGGCGGGCGGCCAAGCAGGGCCCGCGGAGGAGGGAGCAGGGGTGCCGGGGCTCCCTGGGGCAGGGGACCGGGCAGCGGGGCTGTGCTGGGGGCTGGGGCTCTCCCCCGAGAGCAGGGGCTGTGCCCGGCTGGGCCGGGGCTTCACGTCCGTATCTGTAGCCATAAGCCGCGTAAACGGAACATGCGTCTTTCTACGACTGCCTGTCAGTCCCAGTCCCAGTTGTGAGAACCTTGAGTGTAACGCGGGGACTTGGTGCTGATGCCACGCGGCGTCCGTGTGCTGCGCTCGGGCTGTGCCGTGTCCCTGCCTGCTGGACGCTCGGGCCGAGGGGCCAGTCGCTGTGACCCTGAGACCCAGGTTCTGAGCAGCTGCCGAGGCCTCGCTGGGCCTGTCCCTGCCAGGACGTGCGGTCCCCGGACGGGTCGCCCGCTTCTCTTCCTCAGTCCTGTCTTCGCGTGTGCTCCGGTCGTGCCGAACGTCCCCTCAAGTGTTTCTTGGTTTTCCTGGTTCTTCTGCGTTTCGTTAAGTCGCCTACTCCGCCGTGGACTTGGTGCGCCGGGTGGCCTGGCTCTCCCCGAGAGCCGTCTGGGGCCTGCTTGTCTCGAGTCGACGCTTGTCATTATTCGGAGCCTTTGGGTCAAAGTAATTAAAACCATCCTCGTTTCCTCCGGTATCTCAGGAAATCTCCACACCCAAGGTTCTAAACGTGTTCTGACGTTATCTTACGAGCTGTTTTAAAGTTCCCCTTTCTACAGTGAGGTCGTAGGCCAGCAGCGGTGATCGTGGGCGGCAGGGCGGCAGGGCGAGCCTCTCGTCCTCCGGGTGGGCTCCTCCGCGTCCCCCGGCTCCCCTCCTGCTGAGGACCTTCGCCCCGCCTGCGCTCTGTCCGTGCTCGGGTCTGTCCTCGCCACGGCCCTGTCGTCTGTGCTGGTGCCAAAACCACAGTCACATGTTGACTTGTGGATACTCCTAATTTTTCTTCTTCAAAATAATCTTGACTAATCTTGCCTTTTGCTCTTCGAAATAACAATTAGAAACCAACGTGCCACGCTGCGTGGGCGACCCACAGAGACCTTTCTGAGAGCGACAGAGGGTGGGCTCAGGGTTACTTTGGGAAAAGGTAGCGTTGGCGAAGTTGCCTTCCCTTCCTCCGGGCCCGTGCCCGTCCGCCAGGTGCTCGTGTCCGACCCGGCGCTCTTGGGTAACACGCCTGCCCCCCCCGCCCCCCCCCCCGGCCCGAGTGTCGCTGCGAGAAACGGGGCTTTACCACGACTCCGCGCTCTCTGTCCCTGTTGCTAAGACCACGTTTCTGCCTTGTGTTCGGGTCGTCCCTGCCGGACGCCTCATGCTCTCACTTCCCTCTGCTGTCCCTGCGTTCACCCTTGGTGCCTTTCCTGGCTTCTTGAGTTGAATATCCACATAGTTCCCATATATATTCCTTTGGTTCTAAGTATTTTTAAATTTTCATTATGATTTCTTTTTTGACCCATGGGTTATTTCTTAGAAATCTATGTAGAAAATTCTAAACCTCACATCCCGCTAAAAAGCTGCAGTAGTCGAGACATTACGTTCGAGGCATTAAGTAGATGAGTGAGTGAGTAGAACAAATTGCAGAAATAGAACAAAGCCTAGAAATAAGCCCTTAGATTTGTAGTATTTGGTTTTCAGTGAAGGAGCCAAGGGAGGGCACTGGGGGCAGGGGGTGGTGGACGGCTGGGTGTCCACACCCTGGACGGACGGACGTCCTCATCTCACACCACGTGTAACAGCCCAGAATATAAGAGTATGTGAAACTTCAAAACTTTTACGGGGAAACACGAAAGAGAGAAAATCTTTAGGGCCTTGGGCTAGGCCTAGAGTTCTCACGTTCAACACAGCCCACGGAAGAAAAACGAGTGGCTTTTGTCAAGTGAAAGGACCGGCTGCAGACTGGGAGAAAATACTTGCAAATCACGTTCTGGTAAAGGACCTGTGTGTAGAACACGCGTGTCGTGTAACTGGGTGAGGAGATAACCCCGCTGAGAGGTGGGTGAACCACGTCCGTGAACGTTGCTCCTGGTTAATAATCACGTGAGGGCTGTTCGGCATCCTGAGTCGTTAGGGAGCCGAAACCAAACCGTGATGCCCACGGGGTCGGCTGGGTCAGAGGGCCGGGGCCTGGCGGGGCTGGCGCGGGAGCTGGCAGGAGTGTAAAGGGCTGAGCCGCTTGCGGGAGCTGCGTGGCGAGTCAGACACAAACTAACCCTGCGCATCCGGGTCTCCCTGCGTGTGTGGAAACGGCCCCGTTGCTCACGGCAGCCAGGCCTCGGGGAGACGGCGTGCGGTCCCCCACGCGGGCGCTGTGGCCCGCGGTGACCAGTGACCGGTGCGGGCGACGGCGTGTCGTGTGATCCGCTGAGACACGGTGTCCCCGGAAGGCCCATCGTGGAGATGGGAGGTGGCTGGGGCGGGACGGGGAGGGGAGGGCTGGCCGAGGGCCTGACCTAGGCCTGGCTGCTGGGGGTCGCGAGCTGCCCCACGCCCCTGGTACTTCCTCCAGGCTGATCTGGTGTAGTTAGCCTGGCGACACACCCGTGTCCTTAGGGCCGGCGGGGACGGCAAACGCCGTAACGCGACGGGAGCACCACCGTGCCACCGTCCCCGCCGCCCGCACAAGTCCACACAAACCTGAGGGGGGGTGAACCCAGCCTCCGGTCCCCCCGCCCCTCCCCTCCCCTCAATCCTGGCCGTCTGGTCCTCGTCCAGCCGGGGACGCAGGCCGCGTGTCTCTGAGCCTCTTGTGGGCCGGCCCCCTCTGGCCCCTGCGGCCTCTGCTGGAGCTGCCCTGCTTACCGCCTCGTGGCCTGCGCGGCGCCGCGGGCTCGGACCGGGGTGGCTGTCCCAGGAGCACACGGCTGCCCGTCGTGGGGGTCACGGTGCCTCCGCCTCCCGCCAGCCCGAGCGTGTCCCGAGTGCCTTCCGGGTCAGAGACGTTTCTCGGGGAGCGTTCTGCTAGGAAGCTCTCTTTCTGGAAGTCTCCTTCACCTGGTTGGCTGGGTCAGCTCGCTTCTGGTTAAGAGTTGCCTGGTATTTCAATTTTTTTTTCCCAACTTAACTACGACACTCATGTTGGCACAGAACTGAATTTTTTTTTAGAAAATCCAATGAGAAAATTTCTTTAACTGACAAGTTATTTTACATTTACCATGATTGGTGGTAATTCTGAATCTATTTGCACTTTGCACTGATAGTTTTTTATCTTCCCCCATTCTTGCCTTCTACTGAACTCGTGTTCTTCAATCTCTTTTTTGTGTCTGTTTAGCAACTACCTGGCAAGTTACAGGCCCTATTTTTATTATTTTAGTGGCTGTGAAATTCTAAAATGAATGTTTACATTTTTTTAAAGGTCTGATGTTAATGAGTCTCTTGGTTTGCCCCAACAACACGAGGGCCTCGCTCGCCCACCTGGGGCCCGTGCCTGCCTCCCCAACGGGGGTCTTTTTCCTCAGCCGCCCCCTCCTCCCCGGGGTCTGTGTCGCTTACCGTGCTCATCTCTGCGCGTTTCCTGCGGGGCTCCAGGCACGGCAGCCCGGCTGGGGACACCCGCTGCTCCTTCCTGGCGCCTCCCCGCCTCCCCACCTCCCCGCCTTCCCCACGTCTCTGTAGGTGTAGCTTTCCTGTATTTCATTTGTTTTGGATCCTTTGGCTTCCTAAATTTGAGAGTTTACGTCCTCCACCATTTTGATCTTCAGCTGTTACTTCTGTCCCCAGTTCTCCCTTCCTTGAGAACACCTGTCCCAGGTGCGTTACATCCCTCCCTTTTCCCTCTTCTTTGTCTTGTTATTTTAATTGACATCTTGGTCTCTGTATTTCTTTTAGATAATTTCCTCAAGTTGGTTTTTCATGAAATCGGTCTGTCTTCCTCTGTGATTCAGCCACCACGAGGCTTAGAAGGTGTATTTAGTTACCTTTTACACCTGCCTGGTTTTATCCAAAGTGTATTATGTATTTAATTCCTTCTTTTGAAAAAAAAAAAAATTCCTTCTTTTGTATCTCTAGTAATTTTAGACCTACAGATTTTAGTTAATTTCTCTGTTTTGTTTTGTTTTGTTTTGAGAACATGTGGGCAGGGGGCAGGGGCAGAGAGAGAGAGACTCTCAAGCCGACCCCATGCCCAGCACGGAGCCTGAGCAGGATTCAGTCCCACAAACCTGAGATCATGACCTGAGCTGAAATCAAGAGTCAGACATGCAACTAACTGAGGCCCTGGGTGCCCCTCCTCTATTCTTCCTTTTACCTGAATTTTGGGAGGTCTGATTGTGCCTTGTTTTTGTGGCTGTTCCTGGAGAATTACTCGTTCATGAGGGTTCTCTTGAGCCAGGCTGCACGGCCTGGGGTCCTTCTTTGCCTCTGCCGGGCACCCCTGGTCCCCTCTTACTTGGTTACCTCGCAGTCCCTGTCACACGCCACATACTGTGACCCCACTGAATTGTTGATTGTCCGGGAGGTAACTGCGAACTTTCCAACTTTGTGCCTTTGCTTGTGGTTTTTTCCTGAGGCCAGAGTACTTTCTTCTCTCAAGACTCTGCTGTCCTGTTTTTTTGTGTGTGTTTTTAAGATTTTATTTATTTATTCATGAGAGACACACACAGACAGAGAGGCAGAGGCACAGGCAGAGGGAGAAGCAGGCTCCCTGCAGGGAACCTGTTGCGGGACTCGATCCCGGGACTCCAGGGTCGGGGCCTGAGCGGAAGGCAGACGCTCAACTGCTGAGCCACCCAGGGGCCCCTGCCGTCTTCTTTCAAGGGCAGTTGTCCTACTGCTTCCTTTACAAAGCCTTCCTCAGTGCATCCGTGCACAGTCAGGGGCGCCCGCCTTGCTGGCTCTGCGTCCTTCCTCCTCACGCCAGCAGGTGCTCCTCGCAGCCTGACTGTGTGCGTCCCACCAGCCAGGAGCTCGGGACAGGGCTCAGTCTGTGGCAGTTTACCTCCGAGGCGAGACCAGTGTTGTGTGTACCATGAACAAATAATTCCCGAAGTTACTTTGAAGTACTACGTTGATAAGACAAAATTAACAGCGTTCGATTATGTTTCACAAAACAGTAAACAGAGTTTAAGATAATGTGTATGAAATGATGAAGTAAAACCCTTTCCCACGGTGCTGAGGCCCAAAGCGACTTCTGATTTCACAAGGTCAGCGTTGTCACATCTAACATCTGAGCGAGCCTGCCAGCCGTGTCCTCCTCTCACAGGTGAGCATCTGTCTGGAGTGCAACAGCAGCAAACTACGCGGCCTGAAACGGAAGTGGATCCGCTGCTCGGCCCAGGCCACGGTCCTGCACCTGAAGAAGTTCATCGCCAAAAAACTTAACCTTTCGTCTTTCAATGAGGTAGGAACAACACCACCAATAGAAACTATAACAAATCGTTTCTCATTTGTAACAGTGATACTCCTAAAGTTCTTTGGTATTTTTGTTTTTATATCTTTGTTTGGAGATTTTAAGTCAGAAAAAAAATCTCCATTTGTTGTGCATGCTCCCTGCCAGTGTGATGGGACGTGGTGGTGAAGAGCGTGGAGGGAAGGCCAGACGCGAGCAGGGGAGCCCCTTACCAGGAGGGACAGCTGGCGGGGTGGCAGGGAGAGGGTGTTCCTCTGGAAGAGAGGCTATTCTTCGTCATCCACAAATGGACGGACGACTGGCTGCGGGAAGGGTGAATAAGTGGGCAGATTAGTAAGATACTTTCAGGTATTTGGTGGTAAATGATGGTAATTAAGTGAAAGCCGGAGCCCCTGGTGTGTGCAGGGGGTGGACAGAAGGCTGGGTGAGCCTGTCGGCTCGGGTGTCACTGGGGGGCCCTCCTGAGGTGGCAACACTACGCTGACATGTGGAGATGGGGCGAGTGCACCGAGCACGTGAGATGGATGTGGATCCGAGGGACCAGAAGGCAGACCATAGTGGGCCACGCGGTGACCCCACCAACACCTACATCCATTTCCTAACGCCCAGAACAATGTGAATGTGGCTTTATTTGAACAAAGGTCTTTGTGGATGTGTCACGAACCTTGAGATCATCCTGGATCATCCAGCTGGGCCCTAAATTCAGTGGCAAAAAGGTCCTTATAAGAGGAGGGCAGACACAGACTTGCCTCAGAGCGTCGTCTCTGACCACAGCAGCACACAGTCAGAGACGGTTACAGGAGGAAACCTGGCAGGTTCACAATACCGTGGAAATTCAATCGCACACTTTTCTTTAAGATTTATTTATTTGAGAGGGAAAAAGTATGAGAGAGAGAGACAGCACACGAGTGCGGGGAGGGGCAGAGGGAGAAGCAGGCTCCTCACTGAGCGGGGAGTCCGACGTGGGGCTCGTCCCAGGACCTGGGCATCAGGACCTGAGCAGACTCCTGGCCAGCCCCCAGGCGCCACTAAACAACACACTTTTAAACAACTAACGGATCCAAGAGAAATTGGAGAATACTTAGAGACAAATAAAAATGAAAACACGACTTCTCAACCTGTAGTTTACAGTAAAAGCAATCCTAAGGGGGGGAGTTTATAACCATAAATACTTACGTTAAAGACAAGAAAGGTCTCATCAACAACATAGAACTAGAAAAAGAACAAAGCTTTGCACCCAAAGCCAGCAGAAGGAAGGAAATAATAAAGATCAAAGCAGAGATAAATGGAATCGAGAACAGAATACAATAGAGAAATTCAATTCTTTGGAAAGGTCAATAAACCAGCTGAGGGGGCTCAGCTGGTTAAGCCTCCGACTTTTGATTTCAGCTCCGGTCATGATCTCAGGGTCGTGAACGAAGCCGTGTGGGGTGCTGTGTGCTCAGTGTGGAGTCTGCTTGTCCTCCCCCAGCTTGTGTGCACTGTCTTTTAAATAAAATCTTTAAAGAACATATTATTTTAAAGTTTTGACAAACTTCTAGCTAATGGAATAAGAAAAAAGACAAATTACTAAAATCTGAAATGAAAGCAGAGGCATTGTTACTGATTGTGCAGAAATAGAAGGGGTCGTCAGAGCGTCCTGTGAACAGCTGAACACCAGCACCCGGGATAACTGGGATGAGGGGACGCAGGGCGGCAAACACAGAACCTCCGAGACCGAGTCACGGGGACGCCGGGTGTGAACAGGCCTACGACTGGTACGGAGCCCGGATCAGGATCCGACACCGCCCTGCGGAGGAGAGCCCAGGACCTGCGGCTTCGCAGGTGGTTCTCCCAACGTCCTTGCCAACTCTTCCCAAAGCCTGAGGGGGAGAGAAGCTTCCCGACTCATTCTGGGAGGCCAGCGTCAGCCGGGTACCAAAGCCACACGGAGACACCGTCCGAAAGGAAAACCGGAGCCCGACATCTGTGACCGCCTCCCAGCAACCGGGGTAGCGGCGCGTCCAGAGGGCTGTACCCCACGACCAAGGGGGACTCTTCCTGGAACGCCGGCGCGGTCGGGTAGGACATGTGACACGGATCATGTGACACGCGCATCGGAGAGTGGAGGGGGGGACCCTGGATCGTTGCCGCTGAGGCTGGTCTCCAGGCCTGTGACCACTCAGCACGCGTCCACATAAAAACACCCCACGAACCAGGGACCCAAGGGAAGCGCCTGCACACACTAAAGCACGTAGAAGACCCCGGGAGATGTCCGATGCGACGTGAGACTGAAGGCGTCTCCTCTGAGATGAGCAAGGTGGGGATGCTGCTGCCACCACCTCTGTTCCACGTGGTCCTGTAGGTGTCCTGCTGGGAGCGGGCAGGGGATGGAGGGGTTCCACACGGAAGATGCAGGAGTGAGCGTCCCTCTCTTTGCCGATGATGTGATCTTAATGTGGGAAATCCCAAAGAGGTGGAGGTCGTGGTGTCACCTGCCTGCCGGTCCGCTGCCCGCCCGCTCCAGCCACGCTCTCCGCCCTCGCCCACCCCGCTGTCGGCCCAGAAAATGCTAACAGAGCTGTGCTGGGGGCTTTCGGAGGAACTGCGCAGCCTGTCAGCCGCCTGACCCTCTACGACAGTGCTTGTATGCCCGGGATGGCCGCAGATCTGAGGCCAGGGCACCCGGGAGAGGCTACCTCGGACCTAAGCAGCTGACTGACCATCTAAAAGGCCGAGATGTGGTGGTTATTCCAGCAGGAGTCCCAGGAAAAACCAGGCCTGCCACGGGGTGACCTGGTCAACGCCGGTGCCCCAGTTGTGGTCGCCCTGCCTGCCTCCTGCACCCAACCCTGACCTGAGGCCGCGAGCTACATCACTGCAAATCCACTAAACTCCACCATCCCAATCACAACAAAAGTTTTCAAGAAACACAGAGCATAGAACCCCAATAAAATCTTCGAGGTGGCGACCTTGGACATTGTCAGAGTCAGCACTTTGTAGAGCTGAAGGGTTTGGATCCCGCTCGACTCAACGTTCCTGTCATTGGCTCGTTGGCGGCCATGCTGGAGAGACTGTCGTCCCCCGATCTCTCAGTGCACCCTCAAAGTGGACCTTCCTCAGGACTAGCTGATGGCTGTTCCCTGGGCAATCCAGGAGGCCAGCACGGAGATGGTGAAGGCCAGAGCTGGGGCAGGCGCTGCCACCTTGTCCATGGCATATGCTGGAGCCTGCTTTGTCTTCTCCCTTGTGGGTGCAACGAACAGAAAGGAAGTTGTTCTTCCTTCGGTAAGTCCCAGGAAGCAGACCACCTCTTGCTCCACACCGATGCTGCTGGGGTCAAGGGCATGGAGCAGAATCTAGGCGTCGGCAAGCTCTCCCCTTTCAAAGACAAGATGATAGCAGAAGCCATCCCTAACTTAGGAGGCATGTGGCCCTGTAAAGCCATCTTCTGCCCCTTGTGTTTCAGTTGCGTTCACCACGAGTGTCATGTTTGGGTCGCTGTCCCTTTCAAATTGTGGGTCTGTCTATGGGTGCATCAATAAAAGCAGGCTTTTTCTTTAAAAAAAAAAAAAAAAAAAGGAAATCTCAGAGATGACACACAGACACGTTACAACTACTAAACGAATTCAGCAAGATAGCAAGACAAAAGTCAACACAAAAATCAGCTGCATTTCTGTACGTTAGTAATGAGTAATCTGAAAAGGAAATTATAAAAAAAACAATTCAATTTACAATCACATCAAAAAGAATAAAATACTTAAGAATTAACCAAGAAGGTGAAAGACTAGTACAATGAAAACTACAAAAATTACTGAAAGGAATTAAAGAAGGCATAAATAAATGGAAATGGGCAGCCCGGGTGGCGCCGCGGTTTAGCGCCACCTTCAGCCCAGGGCGTGATCCTGGAGACCCGGGATCGAGTCCCGAGTCGGGCTCCCTGCATGGAGCCTGCTTCTCCCTCTGCCTGTGTCTCTGCCTCTCTCTCTCCCTCTCTCTCTCTGTGTCTCTCATGAATAAATAAATAAAAATCTTTATAAATAAACAAACAAACAAACAAATAGAAACACGTCCCAAGTTCACGGATTGGAAGACTTAATGTTGCTAAAATGTCAATGCTACCTAAGCAATCTTTAGTCAAAGCTATCTCTATCAAAATCCCAATGATATCTTTTGCAGAAATTTAAAAACCCATCCTAAATTTTATATGAAATCTCAGGGGACCCCAAGTTGCTGAAATAATCTTGAAAAGGAACATAACTGAAGGACCTACACTTCCTAATTTCAGGTTTTACTATGAAGCTACGCTAATCAAAAAGTGTGATATTGGCATAAAGGCAGCCCTCTAGATCAATGGAATGAATAGAGAGCCCAGAAATGAACCCTCACGTAGGTGGTCAAGTGATGTTCAACAAGGGTGCCAAGACCACTTAATGGGGAAAGGACAGGCTTTTCAACAAACTGCTGGGGAGACTGCATGTCAGCATGCAGGAGAATGACATTGGACCCCTGCCTCACACCATGTGCAGAAGTTGAAGTAGATCAGGGACCTAAATGTCAGACCTAAAACAATGAAACTCTTAGAAGAAAACATAGGACAAAAGCTTTAGGACACTGGATTTGGCAATGATTTCTTGGCTAGGGCAGCCAAGGCACAGTCAACAAAAGAAAAAAAGTAGACAAATTGGACTTTTTTGAAAATAAAAAAATTTTGTACGGAATGTGAGAAATTATTTGCAAGCCATACACCTGATAAGGGATTACTATCCAGAGTATATAGAGACTCCTAAAATGTAGCGTAAAAGAAACCAAACAACCCGCTTTAACAATGGGCAAAGGGCTTAGACATTTCTCCCAAGAAGGCACACACAGCCAGTAGCCGTGAAAGTATGCTCAGTGTCACTGTCATTACTGGGAACCACCTCATAACCTACAGGGATGGCTACTGTTAAAAAAAAAAAAAAAAAAAAGGGCAGCCCCGGTGGCGCAGCGGTTTGGCGCCGCCTGCAGCCTGGGGTGTGATCCTGGAGACCCGGGATCGAGTCCCACATCAGGCTCCCTGCATGGAGCCTGCTTCTCCCTCTGCCTGTGTCTCTGCCTCTCTCTCTGTGTCTATGAATAAATAAATAAAATCTTTTTAAAAAAAAAGTAAATAACAAGAAGATAGAAGTGGCAAGGATGTGAGGAAACTGGAACCCTGTGCACCATGGAGGGGGGCAGGGGGTGTTAACAGGGTGCAGCCACTGTGGAAGACAGCGTGGACGGGCCTCAAAAACACACAGAATTACCACATGGCCCAGCCCTTCCACGTCTGAGCAGGTTCCCAGAGCCAAGGGCAGGGCCCCCACAGTCACGGCCACTGAGATGTGGAAGCACCCACGTGTCCAGGGATGGGTGGACGGATGGATGGATGGATGGACGGACGGATGGATGGACAAATGGATGATTGGATGGATAGACAGGAGGATGAATAGATGGATGGATGAACAGACGTATGGACGGAGGGATGGATGGATGGATGGACGGACTAGCGGATGGATGAGTGGATGCATGGATGGACAGCAGACATATGGTGGATGGATGATCGGATGGATGGATGGACGAGCAGATGGATGATGGATGGACGGACGGATGGAATGATAAACACAATCCATACGAGGAGTGTTACTCAGCCTTAAGCAGGAAGGAGACTGCCACCTGCCACCACCTGGATGAACCCCGTGGACGCTGTAGAACGGTGCAGTTTCTTACAAAAGTAAATACGCTCTGCCCACGAGGTCCAGCAGTCACACGCCTTGGTGTTCATCCGAATTAACCGAATCCTTACGTCCACACCAACAGCCTCATGCAGATGTTTATAGCAGTTTTGTTCGTAATTGCCAAACTTGAAAACACCAGGACGTCCTCCAGCATGTGAGCGGATAAACTGTGCTCCGCCCAGGCGGTGGGGTGTTACTCATGCTAACGAGAAACGAGCTATCGAGCCACGAAAACCTTAAGTGCATATCACTAAGGGAAAGCAGTCCCGATTCCCGCCGTGGGACCTTCTGGAAGAGGCGGACCTCTGGGGACAGTGACAGGGTCAGCGGTGGTCGGGGCTGGGGGGTGAACGGGGGGGGGGGAGGACGGCGGCCTTGGGGCTATGACGCCGCGCCCTGGGATACCGCGGGGGGCACCTGCCATGAGTGCGCAGCCCAGGGGGTGACCCTGATGCCGTCTGTGGCCTGGGTGAGGACCACGTGTCTCCATGACACACCCACTCCGGTGCGGGTTGGGGGGGATGGGGGCACATGGGAGACCTCTGCACCTCCCTCTCAGTATTGCCCTCACCCTAAAACTGCTCTAAAAATAGTCTTTTTAAAAAATAAAGGAGAAAGACCATCTGAAGAGCCCATTTCCTTTTTCACTGAGGTAAGAGGGACACGCTCGGCCAAGAGTTGGACTGAGGTGGGGAGACAGGTACTGTGGTGACAGCAGCCAAGGGCCTGGGGCAGGGGACCTGGGGGGTGTGAGTCCAGATTCCGGGTGCTTTCCACCCTTGGGTGGGTTGGGGCGGGGCCTTCCAAGCACTCCCACCTGTGCCACCTGGAAACAGGACCCGTCACCCGCAGGCGACACGTGTGCCCCTGGCTGGCAGGCACAGTGCCGGGGCCAGGCGTGCTGAGCGCCGTGCTCTGGGCGCCCTGACTGAAGCCTTCTTCTCCCACCAGCTGGACATTTTATGCAATGAGGAAATCCTGGGCAAGGACCACACGCTCAAATTTGTGGTTGTCACGAGATGGAGATTCAAGGTGAGACCCGTCACTTTGTAAAGATTGGGTTGTTGGGGGGATCCCTGGGTGGCGCAGCGGTTTAGCGCCTGCCTTTGGCCCAGGGCGTGATCCTGGAGACCCGGGATCGAGTCCCACGTCGGGCTCCCGGTGCATGGAGCCTGCTTCTCCCTCTGCCTGTGTCTCTGCCTCTCTCTCTCTCTCCATGTCTATCATAAATAAATAAATCTTTAAAAAAAAAAAAAAAAAGATTGGGTTGTTGGGTTGTCAGAATCCGGCAACTACTTTTCTGTGCATATTTCCAACGAAGAACTTAGAAGTAACAACTCTGTGACAGGATGGTTCTAGATCATCAGTCCAGAGCCCGTGTGGCTGGGGTCCTCATGGCCAAGGTGGCCACCCCGTGGTCCGCTGCTGCACCCAGAGGGTGCCCGAAAGCCTTCGGCTTCGGAGGCAGATGGCGGGACCCCCGACTTGGGGGGCGGCCCAGAGCAGCAGGACCCTGAGGGGACGGGCAGGACCAGGTGGGGCGCAGGTGTGCGCAGGCCCAGGGCCCGTCCCCGCGGCTGGCCGTCGTGATGGGCACCGTGCTCTGACTTTGTCTTGCAGAAGGCACCGCTCCTGCTGCACTACAGACCCAAGATGGACCTGCTCTGAGCGCGGCCCCGCGCCGGGCCCCACTGCATGCGGGTGTTGCCTGCGGTGTCGCAGGACCAGATTCCTGAATAGAGTATTTATAACTTTTGTATGAGAGAATTCACACTCGACAAGACACTACCAGCACCACGGTTACAAGACGACGAAACACTTCACAGTCTCAGCGGCCGGAGAGGCGCCTCTCGCAGACTAGATGGTAAACACAGTGGCCACGCGACCTGTGCTCGCTTCCCGGGCCTTGAAAATCTGGTCATTTCCGTTTAGTTTATGAATTTGGGTTCACGATAATCCTCAAAAATACTTGTACGTTTATTGAACCCTCCTAAGTTATTGAAAAAAATATCTCTTCTTGGTGAATGACGATATTTATGTTGCCTTTAGCTTCCTGAAGACTTACAGGTATATAAATGGTTAATTTAAAAGCATTCCATTAATACTATGAGTTAGCCACGGGATTTAGTTTTCCACGTTAGGAGCCACGTCAGCCCGCAGCTGCCCCGCCTCGCCGGTGCCTGGGCCCCGAGGACGCGCTGCGGCCCTGGCCGAGGCCGGGAGGGTCCCCCGCCCCCCTGGACGCGGCCGGGCTGGCGCGGCCCGCAGGGCCCTGGGGCTGCCTTGGCTGGCTGGGCGCTGGCCTGCAGAGCCACCCGTGTCCTCGGACGGTGTGAGGGCCCTGGTGGCTCAGGGCTCCCGCTTAATCTCCCTGCTTGACTCCTCCCCGTGCTCCCCAGACAGGGTGGTGGCCCGGGGGGGGGGGGCTCTCCTGGGAAGGCGCTTGGTCGGGCGGCGCATCCGTGGGCTCTGGCGGGGCCTGCGGTCGCCTTCCCGGTTCCTCGATGGGCCGGCGCGGCTGTGGCAGGCAGCACACTCTCGGTTCACCCCTTTCTCCTCGCAGATGTTCATATTTTTGTGGAATTAGTGAATAAACTCTGCCAGCACATCAGTATTTGTCCCTTTAAAGCAGTAACTTGGAGCGTGTGAGGGCGGGAGGAGAAGCGGCCTTTCTGGGCCGCGAGTGTCGCCCTGGGGTCCGCGGGCTCGCCGCCCCCTCCCGCCCCGTGTTCAGGAGCGTGTCGCCGTCCTGCCGCCCCGACAGCGAGAGTTGGGTCTCTGCTGCCCCCTCTTCGTAGACGTCAGCATCGGGAGCAGCCACGACCGGGCCTGACCCTCGGGGACGGGAGAGCCGCCCGGGCCGCGTGCAGGCGGGTGTGACGCGGGGTCGGACCGGGCTCGAGCGCAGCGACGTGGGGGCCGCGTGCAGGGGGCGCAGCCGTGCGCGCCGCGTCGTGCTTCGGGCCGCCCCGCGGGGTCCAGCGAGTGCACGCGTGTGAGTGACTCGCACCGTCTACCTCAGCATACACACTACTGCCGAGCGCTGCGCTGGCCGCGCGTGCCTCGGTGCGGGCTGGGGGCCGCCCGCGGGGAGGCGGGGAGGGCTCCGCGGGGTCCGCATCCACACCCACAGAGCCGAGCCGCGGTCCGGTCCGATTAGCCGCGGGATCGGGATCGCCGGAGGATCTCCTGACACATATTTGTAACTTTGTAGCTATCTTTGAAATCACTTGAATTTGCTATGGTGCTAAGTGGACGCATTCCGACACGGAGGTGGAGACGGAGCCCGTGCCAGCGCCGCCGGCTGGCCGCTGACCCTCCTGTGACCCCCTTTTGTAACCGTGCTAACCCGACGAAACCTCAGCAGCAGACATACCTATTTTTCTAAGATTCCTCACGCAGACTGTCTTCACGGCAGGACGGCCCCTTCCCCGCTGGCACGCTGTCAGTCCACGTCGAAAGGCTGAATTTGGCTTTTCCCGGCACGAAAGCCAGGATCGGTTAGTGCCGGGTCCTACTAGGTTTCTTTGTTAACAGATGGAGTTCCTGTGAAGTGGTTTCCACGACGGTTTCCGCTGGTAAAACAAGTGCTGTCCGGTCACCTTCTTCCTGTCTCACCGTCACCGCAGTGGGACGCGCTGCCCAGCACACGGTCTCACTAAATGCAGTTTTCACGAAGATAGAGAATTCAGATAGAATATATAATATTGAATTTAAGATTTGGGGGGTTAAAAAAAAGAAAACTTAACTTTATAAAATTATTTATTCTATTTTAAGCCTTCTATCATATTTTCCCATCCGATTGTTTGGTTTCCGTGGTCCAGCTTTATTTACAGGCATATAAAATGAAATTGTGACATGTTTTGCAAGCTTCTTCCTTTTACTTTGAGTAGCTTTTAATTTGTATGTTTTTGTTCTGTATAGATGAAGAGCATCGTTTATGCTTTTGTGCAATAGGTTCCAGATGCGTTGATTAGACATCTACCTAAATTGTAACGTCACATCTCTTCTGCTAAATCGAAAGGGAATGTAGGTGGAATTCCAGTGTATGTACACTCAGCTCTTTGGGTTTTCCTTTTCCGTTGCTGTTCTAAGAACAAGAATGCTGTTTGGGGATGGTTTGTGTGTGTGCCCCGTGGACACCGGCCCCGCGTGCTCCCGGCCCTGGAGCCACCGCCGCGTGTCGGCCACGGACGGGACGGTGCTCCTTTCCTCGGGGCTCCTGGGCCCTCTGAAGCCTCCTTGTGGCGAAGTCTTTACAAATTCGTTTCATTTTTTCCCTCAAAGTGCACAGGAGGGTGTTTTACAGCAATTTAAAATGTGTCATTGGATCGATTGTTCTAGGAACGAGCCAGCCGATTTCTACTTTACGTGTGAATATGAGGTGTGCTCTCAAGACGCTGGAAGTAAACGTAGCGCAGCTGGCTGACCCGGGAAAAAGGCGGTTTCTCTGTTTCCTCAGGAAAGCACTTAGCTCCGGCACGTCCCGGGGGCCGTAGCCTGAAAGCCAGTGTGCTGCTCTGCCCTGGTGTCTAAACAGACGACCTAAGTTGGGAGCCGTAGCTTAGGAAACCCGTTACTCGGGCTAGCCGTAGTCTTTACGAAGATCCCGTCCCTGCCTGGCAGAGACAGGTGTCCCACCGAGGAGGCTGCCTGCGCCACCGCCCGCCCGCCCGTCGCCTGCACCGCGCGTGGCTCCCGTGTCCACGAGCGCATCTGAAGGATGGACTGAAGGTTGAGTGTCCCCTAAGGTGTGTGTAGCGTTAGTGTAAATGTCTGTTCCAACGGCTTAATTGGGTATAAGAAAACCATACTCTCCCCGAGTGACGTAGGGTTCAGGGCTGTGAGCCGCCAGTAAGCTGATCGTCACCTGTGGCAACGTGGGCGCTGTCGCGGTTTACTGAGATGACAATGCAGATACATATTTTTGACTGTTTAATTTGAAAGTTTACATTTTTTATGCTTTGTGTTGGTGTGTAATTTTTGTACCATTGGTGGCTAGTTTTTGTCTAAAATCTTTTTTGGAATATTGCTTAAATGTTTTGATTTTATGATAGTGAAGCTTGTACTCAGTGTTTTGCCAATTAATATTATATGCTTGTAATAAAAGCAAAAGAAAACTTACCTAAAAATTTTTCAGGCTGGAAATTTATCATCTAAAATACTTGTCTTTGGGTTTGGGGTTTTTTTGTTTGTTTATGTTTTGTCCTGTACGTGTGTATATGATGAGACTTGAAAGAGCGTGGGCTGCGTGGGCTGCGAGCGAGGCACAGGGTCTGAGCGGCGCCGTCCGCGTTGGTACAGCGCCCGTCGTGCCACACGCCGCCCTCTGGGTCGCCCTGCCCTGAGCCCACGCTGACTGGTCACCGAGTAACTCTGCTTCGCGAGGCACTTGTATCTTCAGGACTCCGTTTAAAGGGGGCCAGTGTTTGGTACCGGAGCTCCGGCGGGAATGTGGGTAAAGTCCACGCCGCTCAGCTGTTTGCTTAGAGTGAACACTCACTCTGGTGGAGAGCCAGTGACAACACTGTTAGAAAAGAACCTGCTGGTCCCTGGGCTGGGTCGGGCGACAGCACTTGACTTCCCTCGGTCGGATCTCAGCAGAACCGGCAAGTGCGCGTCCGTCCGCTCCTGTGCAGGTCAGTGTCCTGGGCGCCCTCGGAGCACGCACGGCTCTGCCCAGACGTCAGCTCATCCACTTGTAAAGCAAGGGGAAACAGGATTGGGATTGCAAGCTCAGTCACACCACACGACACTTTATGGGACTTCCCAAACCTCACAGAAACTGAACACATAAAAAATCACGATAAACACCGTACGGCAGGGGTAAGAAGCGAACAAACCAAACGCAAAGTCAGTCTGTGAGCGAGCAGCGGAGATGAGGACCCGTGAGCCACCCTGGGCACCTGTCCTGGGCCGACATTCGTTGGACGGGGCTCAGTGGCGGGTGCCCCTTGCAGTCGCCGTTAATGGGCAGGGTCCGGAGTTGACTCTTTATGCGAAGTCTTCCCTTTTAAAGGAGTTTAACGGTCTTGGGCCGCTGCCGCATCTTCTGGTTCTTTTTTTCTCACGATTTTATTTATTTAAGACAGAGCACGAGTGTGGGCTGGCCAGAGGGAGAGGGACAACAGGCTCCCCCTGAGCAGGGGCCCGACGTGGCCTGGCCCCCAGGGCCCCGGGTCAGGACGGAGCTGAGGGCCCACACTTGCCCGCTGAGCCCCAGGCCTCCGCCTGTCCTGGTCGTGCTGGTGACCAGGTCCTGGGTGACCTTGTGAGCCTGTTCTGGTCTTAGGCAGCCCTGGCCTGGGTGGTGGTGTCACTGCTTACCCAGTGACCCCATTTGCCCCTGTGTGTACGTAGGGGATGGTCACGCGTTTGCTCACAGGGTCTGGCGGCTGAGCAGCCAACCGGGCAGGGGGCCTGTGTCGCCGTCGGGCGGGCGGGAGGCCCTCCACTTTCTTCCAGCTTTCTGGTCCTGAGCCCCCCGGGGCTTGGTGAGGCCCACCGGCATCGGGAGCCCTCAGCCCACCGAACGGGTGCTCGTGTGGTGCAGTCGCCTCGGTGTGGGCACCCCGGGCCCAGCAGAGTGCGCACGAGATGACCTGTGAGAGGCCCCGGGGGGAGGACATGACACCCAACACGTTATTTTTAAATTTCTGTTATTTATTTTTTAAGATTTAATTTATTCATGAGAGACACAGGGAGCGGGAGAGAGAGAGAGAGAGAGAGGGAGAGAGGGAGAGAGAGGCAGAGGGAGAAGCAGGCTCCATGCAGGGAGCCCGATGCGGGACTCCATCCTGGGTCTCCAGGATCACGCCCTGGGCAGAAGGCGGTGCTAAATGGCTGAGCCACCCAGGCTGCCCCCGACACCTTATTTTTTAAAGGTTAAATAGTGGACAGCAATCTCGGGAATCAGAAAACAGGAGCTGAGAGAACAACGTGATGCTCAAAGTTGTATTTTACGAGTTTCAGGTCCATAAACTTGGAGAAAAGTCTCATGTTAAGAAACCGCCTCTTTTATCTGCCTTCATGGTGTGGCTTCCTTCGTCCGAGGACCGTGGCCTCATGGGCTGAGTCAGGGCAGGCGACCGTGGTCTCAGGGGTGACAGCAGCCACGCGGCCCGCAGGGTAGGGCTGCACTGCATAGGTTAGGGCCCCGCCTCCCGCGGGTTAGGGCCCCACCCTGGGGCGTCCGCGGGCAGGTGGTGCAGGTGCACGACAGCGGGCAGGACGCAGAGGCCCTGCCTGCAGCTCAGTGCGAATGCAGGTGCGTGAGGACGGAGCCCGGTGTGAGCTGTCGGGACTGTTCGGTGCGTGTGCATCGCCTGAGGCGAGCCGATGCGCGCCAAGGACAGCGCCGGAGCTGGGCACCCCTGCGTGCTCATGCAGGCGCCCCCCCCCCCATGTCACGCCGAGGTCACCTGTGCGTCCCAGTACCTCACCTGCCGGGCGCAGCTCAGCCCCCACGTCGAGGAGCAGGGCCGGGGAGCCCGTGTGGTGGGTGCGGGCCGAGCACCCAGTGAGGGGGGGGAGCCCAGGCTGCCCCCGAGCTGCTCCGGCTCCTGCGGCGCCACCTTTGCTGGATTTCACCTCGGTCTGAGAAATGAGGACTTTGGTACACCCATTCCTACGGTTTTGTCAGTGCGCCGGGTGCTGGGGAAGCGGCCCTGCCGCCTCCCCCCGGGGCCGCTCCAGTCCGGGCGCCCGGGCTCGGTGAGGCCTCGGGAGGTCGGTGCGCTCGGGCTCCGCTCGGCACAGGCCCCGCGGCCGCTCGCTCGCTCCCATAAATCAATAAAAGCTTTTTAAAAAGCACCTTTAATCAAATTCTTGAAAGATGAAGGGGTCCAGGCTTTGTCACATATCGACCAAGAATATGCTGGTGGGAAACGGCGTCTCTCCGGCCTGGGGACCCCGGGGCACACAAGCTCAGCAGGGGCCCTGGGTGCTCCTGGCCCCGGGACTGTCCCCGCACTGTCACCTGCAGGGAGGCCGGGACGCAGGCACAGCCCCATGTCCCCCTGCACAGAGGTGGACCCGCATCCTGCTGCCCTCGGTGTGCCTGCCGCTCCCCGGGGCCCAGGGCCGCCTGAGAGCATCCGGTCACACCAGGGACCCCGCGGGTCACAGAATGGCCCCGGGCCCACGCGGGAGCTGCAGGCCCAAGGTTCGGTACAGCAAGTTCCTCCTCACCTACGTGGCAGGTTGGCTTCGACCCCAAGCCCGCTGGGCGGCAGGTGTCTGCCCTGGGCTCCTCCGGGTTCCCACGCGGTTCCTGACCCACTCACGTTCCCCGAGCTCTCACCCGGGTGGGTGGGGGTCCAGGCCTCCTGCTCACTGTGGGGCAGAGACACCCTCTGTGGTCGAGTCGGCTCCGCGGGTCACGGGTCGGATTCGGGGGCGTCCACACCGAGGAGCGAGCCACAGCAATCGTGTCTTCATGTGCTCGGTGTGCCCCTTTGGGGTTCGCCCTCCGCGCGGGGACCTGGGCCAGGTCGACTGACGAGGACAACTGACTTTGATGGGGGGAGAGACCCTCCCGCAGGCTCCCCCCACGCGGGGCCTCCCACGGCTGGTCTCACCGCCCTGGGACCGTGACCTGAGCCGAAACCAGGAGTCAGACCCACAGCCCCGGGCACCCTGACGGGGATAATGTCTGCTTTTAAGCACGGGGGTGCGGGGTTTTGATAAATACCTTTTGCCAAGTCGGGAAGTTGCCTTCCGTGACAGCTTACTAAATATTTTAACCAGGAACTTGTGTTAATTATTTATTTTTTAAATTGAAAACTTCAGGGATGTGTGGGGGCTCAGCGGTTGAGCACCTGCCTTTGGGTCAGGAAGTGACCCCGGGGTCCTGGGATCGAGTCCCGCGTGGGGCTCTCCGCGGGGAGCCTGCTTCTCCCTCTGCCTGTGTCTCTGCCTCTCTCTCTCTCATGAATAAATAAATAAAATATTTAAAAATAAGTAAATTAATTGAAAACTTTAAATCAGCTTTTTCCTTTGGTTTTGAAGTTCTAACATGGAAATGGATTCATGCAGCCACTACAGTCAGGACACAGGGTGGCTCCTCAGCCGAAAAGACTCCTTGTCTTTTGTCCTTGTCCTTGGTGCTCACCCTCTGTTGCTACGCACGCCCCCACCACGCCACCTCCGAGTCCCGCGCTGCCGCGTATGTCGGGACCCCCCTTCCAGTTCACCCAAAGCTTCTGTGTTTTCAGTTTCCTGTGAATAGAGCCGCTGTGAACATTCATGTACAGGTTTGCACGTGGACTAAGATTTTGTTTCTCCAGAAGCGGACCCGCTGGTCGTATGCTAAGTGTGCATCGATCTTCACAAGAAGCTGCCAAACCCTTTGCCAGAGTAACTGCCCCAGTTTGCGTATCTGGCAGCAAGCTCCGCGCGCTCGAGCTGTCCGTGTCCTCCCTGACTTCAGCCACCGTGCAGGTGGGCAGGAGGGCCGCAGTGTGGTTTGAGTTTGCATTGCCCAGATGGCTACTGACGTTCAACATCTCGTGCTCATTGTATCCTGTGATGCATCTTTGGCCCACTTTTTTTTTTAAGCTTTTATTTATTTATTCATGAGAGACACACAGAGAGAGGGAGAGAGACCGCGGCAGAGACACAGGCAGAGGGAGAAGCAGGCTCCATGCAGGGAGCCCGACGCGGAACTCGACCCCGGGTCTCCAGGATCACGCCCTGGGCTGAAGGTGTCACTAAACTGCTGAGCCACCTGGGTGCCCCTTTTGCCCACCCTTAAATCGAAGTGGGTTTTTTTTTTTCCTCTCATTGTTGAGTTTCAGAGTTCTTTATATATTCTGAATATAAGCTTTAAGTTGTATATGTGGTTTGGAAATATTTTTCCCAGTCTTTAGCTTGTGTTTTCATTCTCTTGACACTATCTTTGGCAAAGCAAATGTTTCTAATCTTGATGAGGTCCAATCTATCAGTATTTCTCTTTTATGGATTATTTCATGGATTATGCTCTTGGTGTCCTTTTTAAAACTCTGGCAGATGCCAGGTCATGAATATATCTTTGTTTTCTTGCAAACATTTTATACTTTAATGCTTATTTATATGTGATCCAATTTGAGTTAGTTGTAGGCATAATGTATAGGTCACAGTTCCATTTTTTTTTTTTTTTTGCACATGACTAATCATTCCATTACCATTTGTTGAAAAGACTGTCCTTCCTCCACTGGATTGCGTCTGCACTGTTGTCACAGATCAATTGACCGTGTGTATTTGGGTCTATTCCAGGACTCTATTCTGATCATTCACCTGTATGTCTTGCCGCTTGTCAATACCACACTGTCTGAACCGTCGTCGCTTTAGGAAAAGCATTAAAATTGAGTAATCTGGGCAGCCCAGGTGGCTCAGCGGTTTAGCGCTGCCTTTGCCCCAGGGCGCGATCCTGGAGACCCGGGATCGAATCCCACGTCGGGCTCCCGGTGCGTGGAGCCTGCTTGTGTCTCTGCCTCTCTCTCTCTCTCTCTCTCTCTCTCTGTGTGTGTGTGACTATCACAAATAAATAAAAATTTTTTAAAAAATTGAGTAATCTGGGCAGCCCGGGTGGCTCAGCGGTTTAGCGCCGCCTTGGGCCCAGGGCCTGACCCTGGAGACCCAGGATTGAGTCCCGCATCGGGCTCCCTACATGGAGCTTCTCCCTCTGCCTGTGGGTCTGTCTCTCTCTCTCTCTCTCTGTCTCTTATGAATAAATACATAAAATCTTTTTTTTTCATAAAATCTTTTTTAAAAAATAAAATAAATAAAATTGAGTAATTGGATTCATCCACCTTTGTTCTTCTTTATAAAAAATTACTTGAGGGACACCTGAGTGGCTCAGTGGTTGAGCGTTTACCTTCAGCCCAGGGCCTGATCCTGGGGTCCCGGGATCGAGTCCCACATCAGGCTCCCTGCATGGAGCCTGCTTCTCCCTCCTGCCTGGGTTTCTGCCTCCCTCTCTCTCTCTGTGTCTCTCATGAATAAATAAATAAAATCTTTTTAAAAAATTACTTGAGCTATCCTACCTCGATTCCTTTTCATATAAATTTTAGGATCATCTTATCTGTATCTATGCAAATGTCCTACTGAGATTTTTGGAATTATGTTAATTCTATAGATCATTTGTGGGGAGAGTGATATATCATGTTGCGTCTTCCCATTCATGAGTATGCTATATCACTATTTATGTAGGTCTTTCAATTTTTTTTAAAGATTTTATTTATTTATTCGTGAGAGACACAGAAAGAGAGGCAGGGACACAGGCAGAGGGAGAAGCAGGCTCCCTGCGGGGACCCTGATGCAGGATTTGATCCCAGGACCCCGGGGTCACGCCCTGAGCCCAAGGCAGATGCCCAACCACTGAGCTTCCCAGGTGCCCCTTATGTAGATCTTCTTAAATTTTTTGTCAGTAATTTGTAATTTACAGCATATGGATCCTATATATGTTTGGTTAGATTTATACCTAAGTCTTTCAATCTTCTTTCTTCCTTCCTTTCTTTCTTTCTTTCTTTCTTTCTTTCTTTCTTTCTTTCTTTCTTTCTTCTTTCTTTCTTTCTTTCTTTCTTTCTTTCTTTCTTTCTTTCTTTCTTTCTTTCTTTCTTTCTTTTTCTTTCAAGGAGGCTATTGTGTTAAATCCAGTTTCCAATTTTATATTGCTTTTTATTGCCTGTATATAGTAATAAGATTGATTTTTGTGTGTTATCCTGTGCTGATGTTGTAGTTGTTTTAGAATAGTCTGGGATTTTCTATGTACATAATCATATAGTCTGTGTATGCCTGTTTCCAATCTATATTATTTTTATTTCTTTTTCTTGCCTTTTTCCCTGGCCAGGATTTCCAACATGGAATAAGCCTGGTGAGAGAGGACATTTTTACCTTGTTTCGAATCTTAGGGGGAAAGCATTCAGCATTTCACCATTAAGTATTACACAAGTACATAATTCTACACACTAACCTCATAGGACTGTACACTAAAAGAAAAAAGTCTCTTGTAGTGTATAATACTTTTTTACAAAAGAAAAATTTTTTTAAGATTTTATTTATTTATTCCCGAGAGACAGACAGAGAGAGAGAGAGAGAGAGAGAGAGAGAGAGAGAGGCAGAGACACAGGCAGAGAGAGAAGCAGGCTCCATGCAGGAAGCCTGATGCGAGATTGATCCCGGGTCTCCAGGATCACACCCTGGGCTGAAGGTGGTGCTAAATTGCTGAGCCACCTGGGCTGCACCCCCCAAAATTTTATTTTATTTTATTTTTTTCAAAATTTTAAATACAAGTTCCAGCAATGAACAATGGGAATTTGAAATAAAAAACACAATACTATGTACATCAGTACCAAAAAGAAATTAAACACATACGTATAAATCTAACAAAATATGTAGGGGATCTATGGGAAGAAACTATAAAACTCTGATGAGATAAGTCAAAGAAGCTCTAAATAAATGGAGAGATGATTCCATGTTCCCGGATAGGAAGACTCAATATTGTCAGGATGTCAGTTATTCCCAACCAGATCTGTAGATTCCAGGTGATCTCAGTTAAAATCCCAGCAAGTTCTCTAGTGAATATTGACAAATTGATCCCAAGGTTTACGTGGAGAGGCAAAAGACCCACAATAGCCAATACAATATTGAAGAGCACAGTCGGAGGACCAACACTCCCCACCTGCAAGACTCACTGTAAGTCCCGGGAATCATGGGGCAGCCTCGGTGGCGCAGCGGTTTAGCGCCGCCTGCAGCCCAGGGCGTGATCCTGGAGACCCTGGATCGAGTCCCGCGTCGGGCTCCCTGCATGGAGCCTGCTTCTCCCTCTGCCTGGGTCTCTGCCTCTCTCTCTCTCTCTCTCTCTGTCTCTATGAATAAATAAATAAAATCTTTAAAAAAAAAAATAAAGTCCCGGGAATCAACCCAGCGTGGCAGCGTGGTGTAGGTGAGAGGACAGACAAGTACCTCAGTGGAACAGAACCGAGCCCAGACATAGACCCACACAAGGGTGAGCCAAGGGATCCTTGACAAACGAGCAAAGACAACACCATGGAGAAAAGTTAGTCTCTGTAATAACAGGACGTCCACATGCAAGAAAAAAAAAAAAATGAACCAAGACGCAGACCTTACACCCTTCACAGAAGTTACCCTCAAATGGATCACAGGCCTAAATGTAAAATGCAAAACTGTAAACTTCTTAACAGATAACACGCAAGATCTAGGTGACCTTGGGTCTCACAGTGATTTCTTGGATAGCAACGCCAAAAGCATGACAGAAAAAAACTGGTACATTGGACTTCATTAAAATGTAAAATTTCTGGGATGCCTGGGGGGCTTAGTGGTTGAGCGTCTCCTTCGGTTCAGGCCGTGACCCCGGGGTCCTGGGATCGAGTCCCGCGTCAGGGTCCCTGCATGGAGCCTGCTTCTCCCTCTGCCTGTGTCTCTGCCTCTCTCTGTCCCTCATGAATAAATAAATAAAATGTAAAATCTCTGCTCTGTGAAAGGCACTGTTGAGAGAATAAAGACAAGTCTCAGGCTGGGGTGAAATATTTGCAAAAGACACATCTACTAGAGGACTATCAGCCACAATTCACAAACACTTAAAAGTCAACAGTAAGAAAACAAACAGCTCGGGCGCCTGGGGGACTCAGTGGGTGAGGGGGTCTGCCTTCAGCTCAGGTCGTGATCTCGGGGTCGTGGGATTGAGGCCCGCATCGGGCTCCCTGCTCAGGGGGCCGTTTGCTTCCCCCTCTCCCTCTGCTCCTCCCCCTGCTTGTGCTCTCTCTCTCTCTCTTTTTTTTTTAACTTTTTTTTGAATTTTTATTTATTTATGTATGATAGTCACAGAGAGAGAGAGAGAGGCAGAGACACAGGCAGAGGGAGAAGCAGGCTCCATGCACCGGGAGCCCAACGTGGGACTCGATCCCGGGTCTCCAGGATCCCTGCAGGAGCTAAACCGCTGCACCACCCAGGGATCCCTCTCTCTCTCTCAAATAAATAAAATCTTAGAAAAAAGAAACAACTCAATAAATGGGCAGAAGACCTGGACATCTCACCAAAGAAGACGCACAGATAGCAAATAGCATATGAATAGATGCTCTAAATCGTGTCCTTAGAGGATCACAACTTGAAATGATAATGAAGCATCTATCAAAATGGCCAAAGCCTAGAACGCTGGCAACTCAGGTGCCGCCGCGGGAAGTGCCCCCCGAGCGGTGGGTGCGGCCACTTTGGGAGACCGCGTGGTGGTTTTTTACAGAACGAGACCCGCTTCCCACACGAGCCAGCGGACCATCCCTCGGTATTTACCCAAAGGAGCTGAAGGCTCACGTCCGGGGGCGCCCGGCTGGCTCAGGTGGAGGAGCAAGCAGCTCTGATCTCAGGGTTGCGAGTGCGAGCCCCACGCTGGGCGTGGAGCTTACCGGAAACTCACGTGGACTGCGGACGCCCGTGCCGGGCAGCACAGCCCTGGCTCGCAGCGGAGCCAACCCGGCTAATGCACGATGCTAACAACGAGGAAACGGGGATCCATGGGGACTGAGGCTTTCCGTAAGCCTCACCTGCTCGGAAGGATAAAGAATAAATTGATTTTTTTAAAAAGACACCTTGCTACATGGACTCCTCCGAGGAACAGACAGGGGCCAAGAAGCACATGGAAACGTCCTCCACCTTTGACGAATTTAATCTGCAAAGCCCATGAGGACGACTAACACTTGGAAGGTTGCTACAGGTGGAGCGTTCGTGTCCCCCCAGGTCCGTACCCCCAAAGGTGATGCCATCGGGGGTGGGCCTTGGGGTGCTGGCTCATGAGTGGGGTTGTGAGGGGGATGCCCGCAAGCCCTGCCGGAGGACACGGGAGGTGCCCCCCGAGAACCAGGAGGCCGCTCGCCGCGGTGGCCCCCCAACCGCAGACCTCACCCCAGAACCGCGAGGAACCAGCGCCGTCGGGCCACAGCTGCGGGGCTAGTGGAGCCGCCTGCGCGCCCGGAGACCCCCCCCCCCCGGCATGGACAGAGGGGCGGGGAGGCTGCGCAGCCCTTCCAGGGAGCCGTCTGCAGCTTCTCCAGTGGGGCACACGCCACCCCGACCCCCGCGTCCCCACACTCGGGGCCTCCCGCCCAAGGGAGCGTCCGTGACAAGACTCTGCCGTGGTTTCTTGTCTCCATGAAGAGGGACGAGGCGGCATTCCTCAGCAAGGGGACAGCCGGCGGTGGTGTGTCGCTGAGCTGTCCAGTCCCACCCAGGGGACCTGCTTCCTCGGTCCGCTGATGTCTTCGTTCGTGCTGCCCCGGAAGCCACCCCAAAGGTGGGTGCTGGTGTCCAAGTGCCGCCCTTGGAGGTGCAGGGAGCACCAGGTGGGAAGCGGGGATGTGGTGCAGGGTGGAAGCCGCTGTGACCCCCGGGAGCTGGCCCAGCTGTCGGGGGGGCCTGCTGTCACCGCAGGACAGCTCAGCCAGGCGAAGCCACTGATGGGTCGGGACAGAGGAGCGCTCTGCCATCACGCTGGACACAGACAACACCACACGCTGGGCGACAGGATGGCCCAGCAGCCTGTGGCCCGGCCCTCCAGGGTAGCCGGTAGCTGTGCCTGGCCCGCGGTCTCCCCTCCGGGACGAGGGGATCAGATACCCAGCACGGGAGGCTCCCCCCCCCCCCCGCTCCCAGGCAGCTCCAGACCAGCGCCAAGGCCTCCCTGGCTGAGCTGCCCGCAGCTCCCGTCCCCGTGGCACGTGGCACACGCGCTTGCTCGGCCACGGGGTGTCTCTGGGTTTTGCGGAGGACAGTGACGGAGCTGTCACTCGTGGAGCGTGTCCAGGGAGGAGCTCCAGGATGCAGGCAACCGCACCTCTTGGCGTCCTTCCTCTTTTTTGTTCCGGGGTGAAAGGAGCTGGGGTGGCTCCCCTGTGCGCTAAGGCCTGGGGTGTCTGCCCCGGGGTCCGCCGGCGGGGCCACCGGCAGGGCGGCTGCAGCAGCTGGGAGGTGGACCAGAGCAGCCGGGCCTGGGGCCCGGGACACAGAGGCCGCCTCGGCGTCTGCTGTCGTCACTTAGGTGACGGTTCTCAGGACTGGGATTGCCGCCGTCCGTGGACCCTCCCCAGTCTCCACCCGCTTTCTGTGCCCGGGTGGCCGATCTCGTGCCTCCATCCCCCTCTGCCAGGCTGTGGCTGCGCGGCCGGGTCTGTCCCCTGCGCCTTGGCATCACCGACCGGCCCGTTAGCCAGTTTATCGTGACGTGGTGCAGCTCAGCGCGTCTCTGTCCCACGGAGGAGTCCCAAGCGCTCGGCAGTTCTAACTCTGTTGCTCTCTCCATGCCCGACCCCGTGACTTATGTTGGGACAAGCTTTCGGGCCCGGGCAGCAGTTAGTTTTTATGAATATTCACGTGAACTTCAAGAGAATGTGCATTTTCCAGCGGAGCACAGACCCCCGGACGTCCAGTTGGCCGACGTAGCTCAGTCTGCATCCTCTGTACCCTTTCCCGCCGGAGCCGCCCCCCTTCCGAGGACGGGTGTTCAGTGCTTTGTCCTGGGACCGGATCCTGGCTGACCCGTTCTTCGCCTCAGCACTTGGATTGTACCGATCATGTTCTTCCTCTTGTGTCTGGAGTTATTTTCCTGCGAGGTGGGTCTCCCGGTCCTTGCTTGCTGTCAGTCTGTCCGCCTAGGCTGGTTCTCTGCAGTCTGTCTGTCTGGTTGCCTTGCTGACTCTTCCCGTTTTGTGCTGCGACAGCCTCACCGGGGTGACTTCCGCTCACACACCGCGCGGTGCCGTTTGACAGTCTTCCCACGGTCTCGGAGACCGACTGGCTTTTCCCTGGTCCTCAGAGCGCAGGGGCTGGGGGTGACTCCGCGTGCCTCTGGGGCCTGAAGCCGGGTGGGGCTGAGCAGAGGGCGGGCGGCCCAGGTCAGTGGGTCTCACCTGTGCTTGGCCGTGACGGCATCCGGCACCCTGGCAAGGTTCACCCCACTGGGCAGGGCCGGGGCAGCCGGGGGCACTTCCCATCGCCCCCAGGGGGACAGAGTTCAGGATCCTCCTGCCCATCAGGGAGCGGCCTGCTTTCCCTCTTCTGGCTCGACGCGGCAGCTGCCACCCTGCCTGTGGGGAGGCAGTGAGCACATCCGAGGGGAAGCGGGGATTGTCCATCCCCAAGTGGCTCTGCTGCTCTGCAGGCGGGCGAGCCGGTCAGGGGCTGAGCCTGCACCTTCTTCTCTTCTGAGTCCTTCATGGTGTTTGAATTGGATTCTCGGGGATCCCTGGGTGCCTCAGTGGTTTGGCACCTGCCTTCGGCCCAGGGCATGGTCCTGGGGTCCTGGGATCGAGTCTTGTGTCGGGCTCCCTGCATGGAGCCTGCTTCTCCCTCTGTGTCTCTGCCTCTCTCTCTGTGTCTCATGAATAAATAAATAAAATGTTTTTAAAAAATGAATTGGATTCTCCCTTTTCCAAATTAATTAAGTGGACTTATAAATTTAGCAGTTCTTAAAAAAGATTTTATTCATTTGAGAGAGAGTGAGAGCATGAGCAAGAAATGAGAGCGCAAGCCGGGGAAAGGGCAGAGGGAGAAGCAGGCTCCCCGCCAGGCAAGGAGCCAGACATGGGACTCGATCCCAGGACCCTGAGATCGCGACCTGAGCCAAAGGCAGACGCTCAACCAATGGACGCACCGAGGCGCCCTGAACAGTTTTAAATCTTAAGAAAAGTGAAGATCGTGTAGAGTGGTCCCAAATTCCTGCGCTTGACCCCCTATTAACATCTTCCATGAATATGCTACACGCGCCACGCTGAGTGAAGCAACACGGATACATTTTTATTAACTCAGTCCGTTCTTTATTCAGATTTCCTTAGGTTTTCCTTGGTTTCCTTCTTCTGCCCCAAGAGCTCATGGAGGGTATCGCATGTTTCAGGAGTCATGTCTCCTTAGGCTCCTCTTGGCGGTGGTATCTTCTCACCCATCCCTTGTGTTTCACGGCCTGGGCATTTGTGAGGAGTGCTGCTGTCAGTTATTTTGTAGAACATCCCTCAACTGGGGTGAGTCTGATGTTTTCCTCATGGTTAGATTGGGGTCATGGCTTGGGAGAAGCAGCGGAGCCCACGAGCAGGTCTCATCGCATCCCGCCGAGGACACCCAGTGTCCAGGCCGGCCCGGCTGTGAGGTTGGCCTGGAGCTCCTGGAGCCGGGGTCTTGTCACCTTTCTCCACCAGAAGCTGCTCTCTTGGCCCCGTTTCCATCCTGTGGATCCTGCATGGCCGGTTTCTCTCCTCCGTCCTTGGTTTATCGCTGTGGGCTGATGGGTATTGGGTCTGTCCTTGGGTCCTAGGGCGCAGGGGGCTTGCTGTGCGCCCCCTGCCGCGCCCCCTCCGCCGCGTCCTTGAGGGTTTGCGTCTGTCCCTCAGCACCTCCTTGCTCCCAGGCTCATCTTGCGTGTTTCCTGCCCCAGTCAGAGGCGAATCTCTCTTTTTTTTTTTTTTGGTCACAGGTGAATCTTGATGATCTATTTAATTTTACTTCTGCTCCGAGTGTGAAGAATTGGCTGCGGGAGAGGGAAGCGGACAGGCCATCCGTGGGCTGAGGTTCCAGCAGGCGCAGGCCCGGGCCGGGCCGGGCGAGGGCGAGGGCGGAGCGGGGGCGGCGGGTGGGCCCGGCCTGGGCCCCGCGGGCGTCGGAAGCGCAGTTCCGGGCGACGGGCCTAGGGTGTGCGGCTCCCGCATCCCGGAGCATCAGGGTCCGGCCCGCGGCGCCCACGGGACCTCGGCGGCTCTGCGGGCGGCTGTGCGGGCGGCGGGGAGCGGGAGGGCCGCAGCGGAGCCGAGACCCCGCGCCCCGGGTCGCCCGAGCCTCGGGCCGCAGAGGGCCGGGCCCCGCAGCTGGGGCCGCAGGTGCACGACCTCGCCTCGGCCCCGCTCGGAGCCCGCCGCCCCCCCCCACCCCCCCCTGCGGCGCACAGACCCCGCCGGGCGCCCCCGGGTGACCCGGGACCCAGGGCGGCTGCCCCCGCCGCGGCCGCGTCTCCTCGGCCCTGATTGGCCGGCCGCCCGCCACGTGACCGGCTGCCCGGGGGCGGCGCGACCCGGCGCGCGCTTATTGGGTGAGGCCGGGCCGGGGGCGGGGGCGGGGCCGGGGGCGGGGGCGGGGCCGGGGCGGGCGGGCGGACTGCGGCTCCCGGACTCCCGGTCCCCCCTCGAGAGGCCGCCGCCCGCCCTGGGGCCCCTCCGTCCCGAGCGCCGCGCACACGCGTGGCCGACACGACCCCGGCCTCGCGACAGCCCGGAGACCAGCCCGCCCCCAGGCTCGGCCGCGGGCCCGCGCCACCCCTGCCCCGGGCCACCCCGGCGCCGCCCCAGCCCAGGCCCTCCCCTGCCCCGCCCCAGCGTCGCCCCGGGCCCAGCCCCCCAGTCCCGCCCTAGCCCCGCCCCCACCCCCACCCCCACCCTCGCCCAGACCAGACCGCCTCCCCCGCTTGGCCCCCGGCCCCAGCATCGCCCCAGCCCAGACTCCCTCCGCCCCGCCCTGGCCCCAGCATCGCCCCAGCCCGGCCCCCCTCGCCCAGCCCCCAGCGCCTCCGAGCCAGGCTCCCTGGGAGGGACAGGACCCTCCTCCGCCTGGACCCGAGGGGACCCGCCGAGGCGGGAGTGCAGGCCAGGCCGGGCCGGGCCACACTGCGACAGGTGGCGCAGGCTCAGGAGCTGGCTCGCTGCGGATCAGCTGAACCAGACAAAACGGTCCCTAATTGGCGGCCGCGTAAACTGTGTCCCGCCAGCGCGGGGGCTAAGCGGCTTGGGCGTCCGGCAGCTCCCACCGCGGCGCAGAGGAGGGGGCGTCCTCTGGCTGCCGCAGGAGCTCGGCGGGAGCACGGAGAGCTCGTCGCGAGCTGGCCCGCCCGCAGGATGCACCGGGCAGGGGCGCTCGGCCTCCTCCGGGGTTCCACATCCGCAAGGAGGCTCGTGGAGGAGTCCGTGTGGACCTAGCCAAGCGCCCAGGGCGGGCCACGGTCTGCGCTCCGAGGGCCCAGGGCCCGGCTGTTCCCGTCGGGGTCCCCCAGGACCCGTCTGTCCCGGGGGCGTCTCTGCACCTGCTCAGAGGGCAAGGCCTGGGGCTCACCACCCTCTCAGCCCCCTTCCCCCTCAGTCTCCCGCACTTGGTCCTGTTTGGCCACCATGTCCTCCCCTGAGAAACCTGCCGGAGGAAGGGAGCTGCGCCACCCCGTGCCCAGAGCAGAGCGCCCGCAGCAGGCCTCTGGGCGTCGCGCCAGCAGACACCAGCCCCAGGAAGCACCGGCCGCAGCAAGGCGTCTAGGCTGCTGCCCAGGACCCCTGCCAGGCCGTGCTGGGGGAGGAGAGGCTGCTGGGCGCGGGGGGGGGGGGGGGGGTGTGGAGTTGGGGGGGATGGTGTTATCTAGGAGGGGCCACCCTGGGGGAGGCAGGCAAACCCCAAGCACAGAGTTGGCACAGAGACTTCCATCAGTGTTCTGGATCCAGGGAGGGAGGAGGGACAGCTGCTCCCTCCCCAGGGGGCAAAAGACGCCTGGGGTGGTCCTTGGGGCTGGGGGCCAAGCTGTCCCCTGAGGCAGGTCCTCCGTCCCCTTCCTGACACCAGGCAGCCTGAGGTGGAGTAAGGGAGTGACGGCTCCGGAGCGGCCTCCAGGGCACAGCTGTCGGCACAGGGGTGCAGGGGGCAGGGCTAGGCCAGTGCGGCCTCTCTGGGGGCCCAGGCAGGGCAGGCTCCCTGACAGCACTTCCGGGCAGCAGTGTAGGGAGACCACAGGGACCCCGCCTTGCTCCCTGGAGAGAGGCCCCCAGAAGTGGAGCTCAGACGAGTCTCTGGGGATCCAAGGAACCAGGCACCTCGGGTGGGCTTTGGGCATGGGGACCACACGGGAGGGGGCCCTGAGGGGGCGAGCAAGGCTGCGCTGGGCCAGCGGCCCCTCCTCCCACCAGCCGGGGTGGGCAGGCTGCCCTAGGGGGTGGCGGCCAGAGCTCCAGCAGCACAGGGAGGGCTCCCTAAGGACGCAGGACAGACTAGGGCAGGCCCTCGGGACTGGGGCCGGCACAGTGGGACCTGGGGGGAGAGGAGGCTGGCCCCCCAAAGGGGCTGGTCTGCCCTTGGACCATTGCCCTGGGGCTGCCTTGGAGAGAAGGGGGGTCAGGGCCGGGGAGCCCAGGTCCGAAGGGGCCCGCCCCCCTCGCCCCAGGACCCCGTGCCCTCTGGCTGCCCGGGCGGGGTCGCGACCCCGGAGAGAAGAGCACACGGGGTGAAATCACTGGTGTTTATTGGCTGTGATTCCATCAAGACTACACACGCGGCGGCCCCCCACATGCAGGAGGAGGCCAGGCGCGATGACGGAGGACACGACACCCACAGTCTAACTAAGCTCGGCTGCTCTGGGCGCCCCGCGCTGGGAACGGGACGCGGGCTTGGTACGAGCCCGCCCTGTGGGCTCCGAGCTGCCTTCGTGAAGTGTGAAAACAGCCGTTTAGAACAGACGTGGGACCGGGAGGAGTCAGGGGCGCGGGCGCAGCGAGGCGGCGGGGCGCGGGGGGCGCCCTCGCGGCCCGGGGCAGGGGGTGCGCGGTAGTATTGCGGTCTATCGTTATGGCTTGTCTAAGAGCGACGGGGGGCCACGCCCAGGCCCGCGACACGATGACGTTGCGATGTGGACAGAAAGGGCCCCGGGCACCGAGGCTGCGGCCTTTTTGTGATGATAAAACCCCCAAACACGTAAGACCTCGTTTACCTGAGATTCAACACATCGTGATGCAGAGGAAAACAAGGGTGGAGACACGGGGTTCGGGAGGCCCGCGGTGGTCCCGGGCAGGTCCGCCCCCCGACGCGCAGCAGGCTTCCGAGGGCGCGGAGTCTCCTCCCGGCTCTCCTCGGGGGTGTGGGGGTGCAGGGGCTGTGCCAGGGGACCCCCACCCAGAGCAGCCTCCGATGGGAAGGCCGGAGGCGCCAAGCAGGGAGGGAGTGGGCTGCGCCCACGGACTCAGGGGCAGCGAGTTCTGGGGGCGAGGGCTGTGCTCCCACCCGGGGCGGGGGGATGACCCCCGGGCCTATTGCTGTGTTTCCCTTAGTCTGCAAGACGACCGCGTCCTGGTGTGGGCCAGAAGCAAAGCCTTCCAGGGCAGTGGGCCAGGCAGGGACAGAGGACGGGGAGAGACAGATGGACAATGAGCGTGAGGGGTGTGGGTGGAGGTGGGCGGCCGCAGGCGGGAGGACCCCAAGATCCCGCAACCAGCTGTCACGGCGGAGGTGGGGGCTCCCACCCGCGCCCCCAAGGAGGCTGCTGCTCCCAGCCCGCGCCGCCTTCCCCCCACTATGGCTGTGCTCCTGAGTTTGGGGCGGATGAGCGCCCACCAGCGCGGGGACGGCACACCGAGGGGCGGTCGAGATGCCCGCCTGGTCGGTGCCCGGACCTCGGGCACTGCTGGGTGGAGGGGAAGGGCGGGGGCAGTCAGGGCCGTCCCAGTTCGGGGGGCCCACCCAGAGGAGCACGTGGGCGGGCCCGGGCTGCAGCACAGACCGCAGGGGCCCTGGGGGCGGGCGCCCCTGCCCCGGTGTTGGTGGCGATGGCAGTGCGGGGGTGGGGGGGTGGCGCAGGCTCCTGAGGCATGAGCGGGCGTGGGGCGGGCAGATCTAGGACTATGGCTTATAGTGGCGCTGGGGGGCTGCACTCTGCTCCCGACGTCCCTTCAGGGGCCTCGCGGAGGTACAGGGGAAGGTAGGCGAGGGCGCGAAGGGGGGCTCCGGGCGCGGCGGGGGCTGGCGGCGCCCGCTTACTTCTTGAACATGTCCTGCAGCGGCCCGGGCAGGTACTTGATGACGGTGTCCAGGATGCTCTCGTCCTCCTCCTCGGGCTCGTCCCCGCAGCCCGGCGGGATGGCCTTCTTGGGCCTGGTCAGGCTGCCCTCTGAATTGGCCTCCATGGCGGCCTGGGCCTCGGCCTCACGCTCCTCCTTCTTCTTGATGCCGTACTGGGGGGGGGGCAGGGAGGGGGGTCAGCCCGGGAGCAGGTCTCCCAACCCCAGGTCTGGCTGGGGCCACAGTCCCCGGGAGGGCTGGACCCTTCCTGCGCCTCGGGATCCCCCCAAGAGGTGGTGCCCGTGGCCAAGAAAGGGCCGCGCCGACTGCCGCCAAGACCCCGGAGGACAAAAGCCCCACCCAGGAGGGTGCCTGG
This sequence comes from Nyctereutes procyonoides, assembly GCF_905146905.1. NCBI lineage: Eukaryota > Metazoa > Chordata > Mammalia > Carnivora > Canidae > Nyctereutes > Nyctereutes procyonoides. Next base: position 204,785 of record NW_026575047.1, read on the forward strand.
GGGGGCAGGGGGACCCCGCCAAGAGTGCAGGGGCGACAGCAGAAGCTGGAGCCAGGGGGGGTGGGGAGCACGTTGAGAGCTGAGCAGAGAGGAAGGTGGGTCCCTACTGGCACCAAAGCTGCGGCCCCGCCCCAACCTGGCCCCCCCACGCAGCCACCCTGCGTGCCCTCCCAGGTGCCCTCCGAGGAAGCTGCCACCGTCCTCGGCCTGGGCCCGGGTCCTGCAGCAGCGGAAGGGACAGGCAGGATGCGTGCAGGCAGCGGAGGAGAACCCACTGCTCCATGGCTGGAGGGCCCACACAGCCCAGACCCCTGGCTGGGAGGTGCGGTCCCACCTCAGGCCGGCCCCGTCTCCCTACGTGCAGTGGTGACCCCGCCCCTGCCCGTGGACAGCCCGTGGAGGAGGGGGCACAGTGGCAGCTCCAGGTGGAAGCCCCGCAGCCCCATGCCTGGACATCCCGGGCCCCTTGTTTCCATTTTCCGGCCTGCGTCTCTGCCCCCGGAGATCATCCAGGTCTCCCCTGTGTAGTGGGTGGAACGGCGTCCCCCCAAGACTCATGTCACCCCGAACCTTAGAATGTGCCCTAATTTGGAAATAAGGTCTTTGAGCTGCTCTCAGGGTAAAGAGTTGATCCTGGACCCTAAATCGGTGAGGGTTTCCTTGTAGAAGAAAGAAGAGGACAGAGAGGCCACATGCAAGTGGACAAAGGTCGGCTGCGGGCGCAGGGCACCGAGGGCCGCCGGAGGCCACCGCAAGGGCACAGGAAGGACTCCGGGCGGGCAGCCCTGCCTGCCGCATCCGGATTCGGACTTCTCCCCGGAGCAGAGAGCACGAGCGTCAGAGAGGAGCCGCGTGGGGGTCCTGGGCGGCCTCGGGGCTGGTGTCCCGTGGTGGGCCCAGTCGGGACGGGGACGCCTGAGGTTCTGACCCGCACCCGAGGGAAGCGCTCGCAGGGGTAAAGCGGGACAAGCGGGGACAGTGCGCGTGTCGGCGATGGTCCCGATGCCAGATTTCTGCGGGTGCCCCACAAGCACAGGGAGGGCTCAGGGAGGAGGAGGCTCTGTCCGGGTTGGGGGGACCCCGTTCCTGCTCGGCTCTCTTTGCCCGCCCCTCCCGAAAAAAGTGGATTCTGGTTCTGGTTCTGGGGGCGGGGGCTGGCTCCCCAAGAAGGACCTTCCTCTGCTCTCGGGTTTCTGGGGGGCTGGCTGTGCCCCCCCAGCCCGCTGATGATGCTGAAGGAAACGTCTGCGCCCATTTCCCTGAGGCTGCGCTGGCTTCAGGCTGGGGAGGTGATGGCCACTGTGGCAGAGGTCACCGAGGAGAAAGCCGTGCTCTCCGCCCACCCATGGCCAGACCACAGCCTGTGGCCTCCTTGGGCACCTGCTGCAAGAGGGATGAGGGGGCCCCGAGCAGCCCACAGGCCCCTGTGCACCCTAGGGGCGCGGGGAGGGCACCGGGCACACGCACCAGGTGAGCGTGGACGTCAGGCCAGCCAGCCGCACGGACTGTGACACCCCCTCGCCCCGGCGGCGGCCCCGGCTGGGAAGAGGGGGCTGGACCGGCTTGGAGCCCCGGGGACGGAACATGGGCAGGAAGCAGGTCAGCCTGGGGAGAGCAGGCTCCCGAGGACATGGGCCGCCCGCAGATGCCCGTGTGCTCAGGGAACACTCGCGCTTCCACGAGAACACGCTGTGTGCGGCGAGCAGAGCAACCCCGACCAGGGACGCGGCCCACGAGCGAGCGCGGCCTGCAGTGTTAGGGCTGCCCCTCTGGCCGCCCGGCGAGGCTCCCCCAAGGTCGCAGTTCTCTGCAGGGGCGCGCCACTGTGCCGGGCTGGGGTCCCCATGGAGGTGCCCGGCCTCGCGGGGCGGCGGCCTTCAGAGCCGCTGGTGACCCGCAGCCACATGCTCCCGTGACACCCACCCGCGCCTCAGCCAAGCCTGGGGAGCGGCAAGTGATGTGTGGGCTGGCGGCTGCAAGCTGAGGGCGGCTGGGGGGGGCGGCACCCACGCAGGTGCCTCACCTGTGGCTCCTGGACCCCGCAGCGGGGCCGTGAGGGGGCGGACAGAGGGACGCTCCACCCACCAACCCCTGAGATGAGACACTTCCTGGGGTGACATTGCCAAGGGCCCTGTGCGCCCCAGAGGACGCGCGCCCCTGTCTGCTGGAGCCTGGGCTGGGCAGCTCAGCACCCCGTTTTCCAGCCCCACGAGGCCTGGGGGCACGTGGCTCCAGGGAGGGCTGGAGGAAGCCAGGTGCCTGGGGGCCAGGTGGGTCACCTGCGGGAACCACACCTCAAGGGCAGCGAGCCCACGGGCGGGGGCGGGGGGGTAGCCGGAGGAAAGGGGCAGGGTCCCCTGGCAGGGGGAAGGACGCACTGTGGGGCAGACCTCCCAGGAGCAGGACCTGGGGCGGGGCCAGGCAGTGGTGCTGGGGGTGCAGCGGGGACCAGGTGCCCCCGTCTCGAGCAGTCGCAGCATGAGCTGTGGGGCACACCCCCACCCCCGCTCTGAGCCCCCCCCCGGGCGGGCCGCATTCTGGAGGCTGGGAGACCTGGGCCCTTGGGGCTGCAGCGTCCAGGACACGTCAGACGCCTCCCGGCCTCGGACCCACGCGTGGGGGCTCACCCGTGTCCCCGTCTGCCCGGCACCACCGACACCCGTGCCAGTGCCCGCAGGTGACCACCATCTCAGCTCTGCAGCCGCATAGGGCAGGCCCCTGCCGGCGGACTCAGGATCCCAGCAGGCGCCCCCGCACAGCCCCGCCGTCCCCGCAGGGGGACCCTCCGGGCACAGGTCCCACCTCACCCGCGACAGCGGGAGGGACCCTCAGGCTGGGCAGGTGAAGAAACCGCGGCCGGCCCACCCCGCGACCGCAGGGAGATGCCACGGGGCCCCGTGCCCACGGGAACGGGACCGGTGCACAGGCCTGGCCACGGGGTCCCGGGAGGGGAGCTCACGCGGGGCGACCGGGCTCCGAGGGCACGGGGCCTTGATGGGGCTGGGGAGCTGGTTGTAGGACCCCAGCTGCTCCCGGGAAGGGGCTCCCACGTCCACCACCACCCGTTCTGTTCCCACCGAGCCGTCTGCGCATTCATTCATTCGTTCACTCCCTCACTCATTCACCAGCTCGGCATCCGTCAGGGGGGACATGGAACGGCAAAGCCCTGAGTGTCCCATAAAAGTAGGCGGGAAGCAAAGCCAGTGGAGGAGGGGGCTGGCGCCTCAGGGGAGACCGGGGAGAAGCGAGGGCAAAGGCGCTGGGGCACGGTGGGCCTGAGTCACCACAAGCCCGGGGCTGACCCCGGGGTGAAACGGGCATGCAACTTGGAGCGCCAGCAGGGTCCCCCCGGCAGGCCCGGGGCTCCCTGGGCAGCAGGCCGCCCCATCGCACCCCAGGGGCGCCGAGACCTGTCCAAGCACCGAGACCTGTTTGCAGGCTCGAGGGTGAGGACACATCGGGGTGACCACCCGGGGCAGCTGTGTCGCTGGACGCAGGCAGACGGACAGGGAGACATGGGCCTCAGACACGGGCCCTGGCCTGCCCACCCCCTGGACGACACCCCGCCCGGCACCTGCCGTCCTCGTCCTGCCCCCCGACCCATCCCCATTCCCCGCCCCAGCCACGGCCTGACCTGGGACCACAGGGGGGCCAGTGCACCGGGCAAAGCCAGGGGAGGTCTCTGCAGGTCCCCAAAGGCGCCCAGGGAGCAGTGCTGGGTAGCGAGGCCTGCCATCCGCACCCCCACCGATGCCGAGGCCCTGTGTGCCCGGGAGGCCTGCAGCCACCCCAGGGACGCCCCCCCAACCTTGGGGGGCCTGGCTCCTCCCCCAGGTGAGTGGAGCTCTCCATGCCGCGCCTGCACACCACATGCCCTGCAGGGCCGGGGCCACGCAGATCTCCTCCCTCAGACCCAGAGCCAGGGTCATGGGGTGAGGGGCACCAGGGAACCAAGCAAGGCAGCCCCCCCACCCCCGGCACCTGGGCCCGGCGAAACCCAGGGGTGCCCGGGGGCACAGCCCTGCCCGTGATGACTCACCCGCCAGGGCCCCGGGCGCCTACTCGCTGGGGGGCCTCCCCCTAGAACCTGGGGTGGGGCAGGTGAGGGCCGCTCCGGTAAGCGCGGGGTGGAGGCCGCAGACCACGGCCGGTCCTGGGGGCCTGGAGACCCCACGCGAGGACGGGACCCCCGCCCACCCCCCAGGGCTCCGGACAGTCCAATCCCAAGGTCTGTTCCGTGGAGCCGGCGAAGGGCGGGCGGAGGAAGCCCAGCGCGTCCCCGTCCCCAGGGCCCTGCGTGTGTCCCCCCCCCACCCCGTCCCTAGCCCCGTGCCCACCTTGTCCCGGATGCCCTGGCGCATGGCCTCACGCTCTGCCTCCATCTTGGCGTACTTGGCCTTGCGCTCCTCCTCCTCCTGCCGCAGGGCCTCCTGGCGCTCCTCCTCCTTCTTGGCGGCATCGGGGTCCTTCTCCTCGTCACCCCCAAGCATCTTCCCCATGTCCTTTGTGGCTCCTGCGGACAGGAGGCCGCTCAGTCCCGCCAGATCCCGTTGGCTGCGCTGCCCAGGGAGGGCCCCCCCAGCCTCCCCCCCGCGGTCCTGGGGTGTCCTCCTGTGTCTCGGGGAGGGGGGAGGCGGTCTGGGCAGCAGGGGGCAGGGCTGCGCGCGTGTGCCCGGGAGCCCGGGCCGGAGTCTCGTCTGCAAGCCCAGGCGGTGCAGGCACTGGGGCCCCGGCTCTGAGCTCCGAGGCCGCGGGCGGCAGCACCAGGGCCCCAATTTCTCGGCGGCACCAGACGCCACTTTTGTCACGAGCTCCTGATTCATGGGCAACAAGCACGTCCGCCGCCGCCCTCCGTCCTTGGCCCACGGGACACACATGGAATTACAGCCTCGGGGCTCAGCCGGCACCCAGGGCTCCCGGCGCGCAGCGCGGGGAGGGGCGGCCAGCTGCTGGGGCACCCCCACCCTCAGCCCCTGCCCTGCGGGCGCGAGCCTCTACCCTATGACCCAAGGAGCCCACCCAAGCGCTGCCCCAGGTGAGCCGGTGGGGTGCACTTGGGAGCCCCAGAGACAGGCTGGGGGGGGGAGCTGCCGTCATGCCCCTGTCCCCAGCCTGCTCTGACGCCCATCGCCGCCCCGCCCCCCTTCTCCCCAAAACCAGGGCCCCATGTTGGGACCTGTGCCCCCATGTTCGCGGGAGCGCGGACCCCACCCTGCCCGGCCCACCCCCCAGCTCAGGGCGTGGCGGGGGTGTCCCGAACAGTGCTGGGAGGGGGTCAGGCGGGAACCCGCAGCACCCACGCAGAGCACCCCTGCCCAGACCCCTGCCCCAGCTCTGCCCCCGGGCCTGCCCCTTCCGTGCCCCGGCTAACATGACGGTCCATCCCCTCGCCCCCCCGCCGCCCCCACGCTCTGCAGAAGTCTCCAACCTCTTGGGGGGAGGCTCTGGTGTCCCCCTCAGGCACATGCACCTGCTGCTGTTCCGAGAGCTCACGTTCCAGAACGCTGTCCACCGCTCCGACCCGCTGGGCACCCTGCATGCTGGTCACTGGCATGGGTGCGCCCACCTGCGGTCCACCCTACACAGCAGGGACCATGCACACCTGCACGCTGCACAAGTGAGCGCTCATCTCCGGAAGTTCTCCTGGACATCGTCTTAGGGTCACAGAAGACACCCAGCTGGTCCCAGGGTGGGTGCACTCCGAGTAGCCCTCCACGGTCGCTGTGATGCGCGGTCAGCGTGGGGGTGAGGCTCCAAGGCAACCACACGCTTTATTTGGATGTTGTCACTTTTCCCACTAATGTCCCTTTCCTCTTCCAGGATCCCATCCCAGGAAGCACATTACATTTAGGTTAAAGTCAGTTTTTGAAAAGAGAAAAGTATCTTTCACCTTGAAACAAACCTACGGTGAGAATTATAAACTGTAACGGAAAACTGAAATTTTTCTAAATAAATAAAGTCACTTGTCACGTTCAGGGCCGGGGAGTTCCACACGCAGCCGCCCGCTCCCCGAAAGTGAGTCACAGGTCAGCGCAATCTCTGTCGCACCCCCAAGAGGTGAAAAGAAAATTGTGTGAAATCTGACAAGTGAAGGGCTCGTCTGCGGAAAAGCTCGGGCGGCCCGGCCCGGAGAGCCACGCGAGGCAGGGGCCGGCTGCGCGGAGGTGCAGGGCCCAGGCGGCTGGGGACTGCGTGACAGGCCAGGAGGCCGCGGCCGGGGACTGCGTGACAGGAAGCACCTGGCAGGGTGCTGCGGGCCGAGGCACGACCCCGGAGTCCCGTGGGGCGCCCGATAGGAACCGGGATAAAAACGAGAAAACAGGCGGCGTCAGGCGGCCTCATGCCTGCAGGCACCATCACCGGAGATGATGCTCCAATTCGTTGGTCGCGGGGTCTCGTCCGTGTCTGCCGGGACCAGCCGCCGGCTCCCGCTGAGCCCCGACACCCAGAACACCGCCTGGCACGCCTGGGTGCTCAGATACTGGCCAACAACCAACGCCCACATTTTAAAAGATACGCATGATGCTCGGCCACCAACACAGCAGGCAGGGTGGGGGCTCAGCCCCAAGGACCCCTGGCCCCTCCCAGGGCGGGGGGCCACGGGCAGCTTCGCGCCCTTCGTGGGGGAGCGTCCTGGAGCTCTACTGCATCTCGTAAGGAAAAAAAATGAGCCCCCCCCGGGGGGTGCTCAGCGGGTGAGCATCTGCCTTGGGCTCAGGGTGTGACCCTGGGGTCTCGGGATCGAGTCCCGCATCGGGGTCCCCGCAGGGAGCCTGCTTCTCCCTCTGCCTGTGTCTCTGCCTCTCTCTGTCTCTCTCATGAATAAATAAAATCTTTTAAAAATAAAAAAAGGGAATAAAATAAGTATTACAAAGGCACCAAGCTGTCCCCTGCCCACCGCCTCTTTCCCCGCTGACACGGTCCGTACCTATGATCGGTGACACCCAGGGAGAACCCACCACAGGGCATCCTGGACTAGCACAGATATGGGACGATGCTCCAGCCACAATGACTCCAAAAGCAGCAAATCCTCAGGATTGGCCCTAACCAAGAAAACCCCAGAACATGTGGGTAGAAACCATCTCCTCGGATGCCAGGCTTGGTCGACGCTGCCACTCCTGGTGGGCACGCTTCACACGGTGAAGGTGCCAGTGACACCAAGACTGGAGCCCGTTTGTGTGCGGTCCACGCCGTTCTCCCCGCAGAAACGCCAACAATCCATCCCCTTCTCCGTTTGGGCTTGGGGCCATGTTAACCCTCACGCGGCAGTGCCCACGTCGGCGACCCGACCCCCCGCCCAAGGGAAGTGCCCTCACCGTGCATCTGAGGTGTCCGGGGAGCTGCAGGCGGCACAAAGGTCATCAGAGGGGAGGCGTTCTCAAGCGAGACAGCGTGTGCCGGGGGCGCTGGGGAGGCACGCCCTCTCGGGGTCTGGGGAGAGGCGAGGTCGGCGCCGGGGCTCGCAGAGCGACAGTCATCAGCACGCTGTGAGCCCGCTGTCCTCAGGGTGCTCAGAGCAACGGGGGCACGCAGGGCCGCTGACTGGGCAAAGCGGCACACTTTACGCCGTGAATGTTTCATCACAATAAGAAAAGGGAAGCATAAACTTGAAACGACCTATAATCTTACATCTGAAAAAGAAACTCAGGCTGCAGAACTGACCTCAAGGCGCTGGCAGAAGGCGGTGGCGGGAAAGACACAGGTGGGACACCTGGGGAAGCAGGAGGAAACCCCACACCCGGCCTCGCGCGCAGGGGCTGGGTGGTCGCACCGAGTCGCCACCACCGTTGTGCGTCTGGAGCCAGAGCAGGCCTTGACCCAGCAGAGCCCAGGGCTCCGAGGCCGGCGGCGCCCCCAACACGCATGTTCCTGGGGCGGCAGGAGCGCGCGGCCACCTCCGGGGGAAGAACGAGGGGCGCAGAAGCCGGCGGTGGGCGTGGCCCACACGAGTGGGTGCACTGGGCCCCTTCAGGACTTGGTGCTCAGGCACCAGGGGTGGCAGGTCTGGGGCCACAACACTGGAAATGAGGAAAAATGCGCGGGAAAACGCTGCGGACCGAGAGGACCTTAGCGTGACCAAGTGATACGTGGTATCCGAATACGGCTGAAATCGTGAATGAAGCAGATTTTCTAAGACACGCCGTCAAAAGCTGAGAAGTGTGTCTAAGAATTCACAGATGGGCTCCTTCAAACATTCAAGAAACAGATAATTCTAATGATATTTAAACTGTTCTTGGAAAGGAGAGAAAAGAAGGAAATTCCTCAGGTTATTTTTGTGAAATCCGCATAAGGACGATGCCAGCAGCCGGCAGAGCGACCGTGGGCAGCCCCCACTTCCCCACTTCAGCAGTGCGACAGGCGACCGAGGGCGGGGGGAGTTCCAGAGGAAACAGCACTCGTGATGGGGGGGCCCTTTAGGGAAGGAGATAGGGTCCCGCGTCCAAGACCATTGCGCTCCTCAGGCCACACCGCGTGCTCTGCAGGCTCAGAGGCTTCCCCGCCCCAAGTCCCTGTGCCCCGCCCCAAGTCCCCGTGCCCCGCCCCCCGCGCTCACCCTGCCCCAAGTCCCCGTGCCCCGCCCCCTGCACCCGCCCCGCCCCCGTGCCCGCCCCGCCTTAAGTCCCCGTGCCCCGCCCCCCCGCACCTCTACCCCACCCTGGCCAAGGGCAGGCAGGTGCACCCAGCCCTCCTCCTCCTCCTCCTCTTCCTCCTCTTCCTTCTCCTCCTCCTCCTCCTCCTCCGCCTCCTCGGAGCGCCGCCCTGCCACCTCAGCCAGAAGTGGCGCCCTTGCTCAGGGTCTAGGTTCACAACAGCTTCACGCAGGCCTGACAGTCTGCCCATCACACGTTTGACACACGTGCACACCCACAAAACCATGGCCGCAGTCAAGCTGGTGGACACGCGCGTCTCCCCAAAGCATCCTCACCACAAGCTCCCCCACCCCCGAAGGCGAGGTGGGTGTACCTCGGTTGCCGGCGTAGGATGTTCGAGGTCCCCCCATGGCGCTGCAGCCACGCACACAACACCCGGCGGTTCCCCTTTCTTGCCGACACGCGGGCCCATCGCACGAACGGGCATGGGCCCCTCCCATCCGGGCAGGTGGTGTGTCCAGGGCACCTGCTACCACACGCTCCCCGCCCGGCCTGGACCCTGAGCTGCCTGCCGCCCACCTACAGGCTGTGCATCGGCGTCCGGGTCCACGTGGACTCGGGTCCATGGCCGTGAGTGTCCGCTCACTTCTCAACTGGCTGCTGGCCTTCCTGTTACCGTGGGCAAGAGGCCCACGTACATTCTGTACACACGTCCAGTTTTGTCTTAAAGATGCAGCTTCGGGTTTTCTTCTTCCTGTGTCCTTCACATCTGCTCTGAATTTTATTTCCTTTCTTATTTTTCTTTTTTTAAGATTTTATTTAGTCAAGAGAAAGAGGGAGCACGAGTGGGGGGGAGGGGCAGAGGAAGCCCGAGGTGGGACTCGATCCCAGGACCCCCGGATCCTGACCTGAGCGAAGGCAGACGCTCCACCCCCGCGTCCCCCAGTTTACAATCCTTTCTCGTTTGCCTTGAGACTCTTCCCAGACCCATGGCTCATTCAGAGGCATGTTGTCCAGTTTCCAGGCACCTGGGGGGTTTCCAGGTATCTTCCTGTTACTTTTCTTGCCCCGTCCCCCATTTGGCACGACTGAAATCCTTCACGTTCCTGACTTCGTGCTTTACGGCCCGGACATGTTCTGCCCTCGCACGTGTGAGCGGAAGGCACACCTGGGCTCACCGGGAGTGTTCGCGCGCCAGGCAGGGTCGGTGCTCCTTGTGCGTCCTTCCTGGTTCTCCGTCTGTTTCATCAGCTCCTCAGTGTCTCACCTAAACCTGAGGATTTGTCTATTTGTCCCTTTGCTTGTGTCATGAAGCTCGTGTCTGGGGTAGAAACAGTGGACACCGCGACATCCTCTTCCTCCGTCGGCACCTTTGGCACCAGGAGCGGCCTCCTTCGTCCCTCTACCAGCCTCTGCTCTGGAACCTACTTTGTGTGCTGTCAGCGGATCCACACCAGCTTCCTTTTGAGCAATAGGAGCACCGTGTATCTCTTCCACCTTCTTACCTTACCCTGCATATGTCTTTATACTTGAAGTGAGTTTCCTGCCGGTGGCATAAGATTGGGTCTTGGTTTTCCGTGCCACCTCCCAGTCTCTGCCTTTGGGCGAGCGTGCTCCACCGGCCTGGGCAGACGGGCCGTGAATCCCATCTACGCGATCTGTCCGAGCAGAAGGGAGGCTTGTCGGAGGGTCACCCCCAGACCACGCGGCTCTGCTCCCACCTAACAGAGCCCCAAATAAGCCAGGGGAGAATCAAAGTGTCTCAGCAACCTGACCACATCTGGAATGAAGCTCACAAATATATTTAGGAAAACAAAAATATCCCACGCAGCAGGGTGGAAGTCAGAACGTCTGGCACCCAGGGAACCGCTGGCAGACGCTCCGGGCACTAAGCAGGTACCACACATGACGAGGAAGCCACCCAAGCCCGGGAGAGCCGACTGCGCACGGACATACGGGGGAACACCGGACCGCTGCAGACTCCAACGGCAAGTAACAAGCACGGCAAGGTGTCAGTAAATAAGAGAAAATTCACCTAAAATGTATAAATCACAATGTGGCAGCTACAAGGTATCCAAAAATTGCATGGAGTAAAAGAAAGATGTTGGATTAAAATCAAAATGTTAAAGATCAATTTAAAATAAGTGCATTTTATCTATTCGACCAGCACTAGTCCTACGAAACCCTGAGCGGGGAGCGGGCGCATAAGGTGCATTATGGGGGGGTCGCAGGTTGGCGTGATCCCTGTAGAGGGCACTTGGGGAACGCGGGTCACAATTCCAGCACCTCCTTGAACGTCTTGGATTCGCGGCAGCAAGGATGTAACGGATTCCGACCACCCCCACCCCAGCCCTTCCCGACCCCCACCCCGGCCTCCCTGTGCGGCCGCGTCAGCCCCTGCGGCTCGGGGTCCCCCGTCCAGTAACAGCTGCGCTAATTGCAACGAGCACACGACGGGAGACACGTGGTACATGGGGGCTCCCGGGAGCATAGTGGGGCTTTACGTCCCGCCCCAGCCCCCTCGGCCTGCTCGGAGGAGGCCCGCCCGCGGTGGGGGGGAGCTGCAAGCCTCTGCACACGCCCCCCCACACACACACAGCCTCGTGCCCCTGGCCGCCCACCGCAGGGCAGGTCGCACCCCTTGGAGCGCAGGGTGCCATTGCCAGGGCTCCGCCGATGACTCCACAGCACAGGGGGGCGGGCACGGTGTTTTAAACTCAGAAATGGACCTGACGCCGTCCCTCCCTGAGGAAGTATTTTTAAGTAAAGAGTGATGCCAGCGAGTGACCTGAAGGCCACGCGGTCCGATTCTGTGCGGCCTCTGGACTCCGTGCGGTTTCCCTTCCCCACAAGGGCGGCCCGCTGGTCCCTGGATCCACAGGGCGAAGGCGGAGGCGGGCGCGGGGACAGCACGGGGCTCCTGCCAAGCCCCGCCGACACCCTGCCCCCAGGGCCGCGACGGTCATGGCCTGGAGCCCGTGTGCACACGAGCCGCAGACACTCCTGGACAGCGGACCCCCCCCCCACCCCGACAGGAGGGGCTCGGGCCCGCACCCCTCACCCTCCAGGGAGAGAGCAAGCCGGCCACTGCCCACGTGGTGCGCCCGCCACCTGGGGCCACTCCGGCTCCGACCTGGGCCTGTGGCAGCTGCGCCCCGGGGCCCTGGGCCCAGAGCCGCCCGCCAGCGCAGCGCCTGCCTTCCCCGGTGGCCTCGGCTCGGGCACACCCTCGTCAGCCACGTGGGCCTCCCCCACCTCACGACCCCCGATGCCCGTGCCTGCTGGGGGTCCAGGCAAGGGCGTGGGCTCCGGGCTTCCAGGGAGGACGTGGCCCCGTGAGCCACGCGGTGCCAGGCCTGGGACGCTGGGCGCGGCTTGGGTGTGGTCTCCGGTCACCCACTCCCCACTCGCGGGGCGCCGGCTCTCCTGCGATGCCAGCCGCGCGGCGGCCGAGGCCAGGCACCACCAGCCCCTGCTCTGCCCCAGAGGCGCAAAGCCCCGGGACAGGGAGGCCCCCCCCCACACATCCAGGCCCGGATCTCACAGGGTGGGGCCAACTGGGCACTTGGCCAGCCCCGCGCGGGGCAGGAAGCCGGGGAGGTGGGCCTCCCACAGCCTCCCCCCTGACGGCAAGCCGGGGCAGGATGCTCCCTGCGGGGCCACCCTCCTCCCAGGGCCCTGTCACAGCTGCCTGACCCGGGTCCCCACTCCTGAGTCCCCGTAGGAACTGGCACCCAGCATACAGCACCCTTAGCACCAGGCACCCAGCGTGCAGCACTCTCAACACCCACAGCCAGCACTCAACTCAGCACTGAGCACCTGGCACCCAGCACCCTCAGCACCCACAGCACATAGCACATAGCACTCAGCACCACATACCCAGCGTGCAGCACTCAACACCCAGACCCAGCACTCAACACACAGCACTGGCACCTAGCACCCAGCACCCAACATACAGCACCTCAGTACCTAGCACCTAGCACTCAACACCAGGCACCCAGTGTGGAGCACTCTCAACACCCACACCCAGCACTCAACACCCAGCATTGAGCACCTAGCACCTGGCACCCAGCATGTAGCACTCAGCACGAGACACCCAGTATACAGCATCCTTGGCACTCAGAACCAGAACCCAACACCCAGCACTCTCAGTACCCAGCATTCAGACCCAGTTTAACATCCAGATGCCAGCAATCAGTACCCGGCATCCTCAGAACTTAGCACAAAGCATTTAGCACCTGGGACTCAATAGATGGCACTCAGCAGCAGCAGCACCCAGCACACAGCACTCAGAACCCAGAACCCCAAGCCCTCTGCTGGGTCCTGAGCAGCTGCCTGGCCTCAGTCCGGCTGACACAGTTCAGTCAAGCCCACTGAACCAAGGGGGCCTCCAGGGTGGAATGGGGACCCTCCCTTAGGCTGCCCCTAAGAAACGGAAGCCAGAGCTGCGGACTGAGTCCTGAGAGGGTAGAGAAGTCATTCCCCCACTCCCCACCCCCGGGAGATGAGAAAAACGGAGCAAGTCTAGAGAGCAGAGATTTGGGGGCACTTGGGGGCTCGGTCAGGCAAGCACCCGAGTCTTGGTCTTGGCTCAGGCCGTGGTCTCATGGGTTGTGGGACGGAGCCCGCGTGGGGCTCGCTGCTCAGCGCAGAGCCGACTTCTCGCACACCCCTCCCCCAGCTTGTGCTCCCTCTCTCCCACGTAAATAAAATCTTCGGAAAGAAGCAGCCAATCTTTAAAAGGAAAAGAAGAGACTCACAGAAGCCGGAACACAGGCAGGTGGAGAGCAAGGGCTGCGCAGACCCCAAGCCTCCATCCCTGCTACACAGGAGCAGAGTGCTCCCCGCCCCACACCTGGGGTGCTCTCCCCGCCCTGCCCCCCAGAGCGCTCCCTGCCCCCGCAGCAGTGCTCCCCGCCCTACCGGGGTGCTCCCTGCCCCGCAGCAGAGTGCTCCCCACTCCACGCCCCCTCCCCGAGTGTTCCCCACCCCGCAGCAGAGTGCTCCTCACCCCACCCCTCGGGAGTGCTCCCCGCCCCTCCCCACCTGGGTGCTCCCCACCCCGCCCCTCTGGAGTGCTCTCCCCCACCCCCCGGGTGCTCCTCTCTGATCCATGTTGCCCTTGGCGTCTGCCTGGCCTCGGGCTCACTCTGCAGGCCCCCGCGGCTGTGCGATCCCTGAGAGCCCCTCGCGCGGGAGCTCCTACAATGAACGCTTTGATCCCAACCAGAACTTCCTGCCAACGGAAATAAACGACTTTCCTTCTCGGCTGACGTAGAATACATCCACTTTATTCCCGTTCGGGGGCTGAAGCTTTATAACCGAGCTGTAGCTTAACCAGCGAGGAGCACCCTGTCCTGCGGGAAGGGCTGTCCTTCGTGGTTCGGGAGAAAAGGCCGTTTCTCTGAGGTCTTTCCAGCCTCCGAGAGACGTGGGATAAGTGGGTCTCTCCCGAGCCCAGGGGAGCGAGCGGGCGCCCACCCTGGTGGTGGTGTTCTGTCACCCCCTTGCTGCTGGCTGCCCATGGAGACGCCCCGCTCTCGAGGACGAGCAGGGAGGGATGCAGCCCTGCCTTGGAGGGCTCGGGGCCTGGGACCAGCCTCTGAGATCAACTCCACCTGATGTGCTCCAGGTACCGGGGCGGGTGCTCCAACACTGCCCACCTGGTCGGGAGGGCCTATGCCACCCTGGCCTCACCCTCAGGGTAGGCTCCCGTGGGTGGACACTGGGGGTCCAGCAGGACCAGCTGGGCTCTCAGCCTGCCCGCAGCTCTGACCCGGGTCCTAGAGGGCAAGGTAGGGAGTGTCCGGGAGGAACCCTGTGACCTGACGCTGGCACAACCAGGAGTCACAGAGCCAGCGGGAGGGGTGCTCCAGATGCTTAACAGAAGCAGGTGCCAGACCGGGGAGTGGGGGGCCTTGAAGGAGGGGCTTCTCTGGCCAGGGCTCCCGGCCCAGAGGGACACTCGCCTGCAACCCCCGCCATGTGAGCACCCAGCTGGGAACCCCGGCAGCCCTGCCACATCTGGGCGCCGGCCCCCAACAGCCCCCCAGCCGTGCCCGCACACGGCCAACAGCCTGCCGCCCCAGGGCGCAGAGGCCCCCGACCACAGCGGCACCCGGAGGCTCCCCCTGCCGTACGCGTCTGAGATGCTCTCCCGTCCATGGAGGGCTGGGTGACAGTGCCCAGGTCCCTCCCACACCCCTGCGGCTGGCTCAGCAGAGCCGCTGTCCCCTCAGACGCGCGGGCCTCGGGCCGGGGGCCGCTCAGCCCTCACCCTGATGCCCTGAGCACAGGCCCCAAGCCCTCCCACTCCCAGGAGAGAGCAGCCTCCCTAGTCCAGGCCGGCCCAGGCCGAGCGCTCCAGGACTCGGGACACAGTGACCAGGCCCCGGGGAGCCCAAGGCAGCGGGTGTCCCGTCATGTCCTGCTGTCTCCATGCGGTGCCCCCGGCTCATCTGTGCACCCTCGAATCCCAGCTCAGGTGCCCCCCCGTGAAGCCCTCACCCGCCCCGCACGAGCCCCGAGCACCCGAGCCTGCTCTGGACGTGGAACAAGGCACCCGAGGCAGGGCAGCAAGACAGCCGGCCGCGAGCCGGTGGTCGGGCCTGACTTGGCCTGCTCGCGTCTACACCCGCCACCGACCTCGTGTGACTATAGCTCCAGGGCCATCGCCGCTTCCTGGCCTCGGGCACTCTGCTTTCAGATCACAGCCTGGAGCCCCAGCCCCTGGCCGTGTCCAGTCCACCGCCACGACTCTGCAAGGCCCTCTTCTCTGAGGGACCGAGCATCCAATCTGGGGGGAGTCCCAGGGTGGCCCCAAGGGGACCCCCCTCCCCGGCCGCGGTGTCCACGGGGATCCCATCTGACTCTGAAGGAACCAAAGTGCCCCCGGGTCACCCCACAAAGAACCCAGCCCTGAGGGCAGACCCTCCAGGTCCGCTCCGGGGGCCCGGGACGGGGGGGGGGGGCGGGGCGGGGCGGGTCTGGGCAGATCCTGCCCCGGCAGGCAAAGGAGCCCGGGGCCGTGTGCGCCCCGTCCTGTGGTCCTGCCTACCCGCTGCAGGGAGGCCACCAGTCGGGCCGCCCCTCATCCCACTGCTCAGTCCCTGGGGCCAAGGACAGCCCCCTCCCGGCGGGCAGGCCCCTCCTGGCCGCCGGGCCCTGCCCTCCCTCTCCCCCCGGGCAGCCCCGTCACCACTGCCACACCGGCCAGCGCCCCCTCCCCTTCCTGCCAGTAGCGGGTGCCTCGCGGCCCCAGACAGACTGTGGAGGACAGAGCCCTCGCCGAGGGCCACACAGCGGCGGCGGCGCCAGCAGCCCCCCAGCCAGGCTGGGCTTCAGCGCGGCTGCACGCAGGGACGTGGGGAAGGCCCGGGTCTTCGGGGACGCCACCGCCGTCCCATCTGCAGCCGAGCTCCTGGCCCAGCAGCCCCTGAATTTCGGGCTGGCGCTGAGTTCATCACCCCCGAGCCTCAGGGTGGACCCGGCCCTACAGAAACAGCCACGCCCGGGGCCTGTGGGCGCCCCGCTGCTCTGCCTCTGGACACGGCCTGTGCAGCCTGGAGCCGCCGCTGCCACCAGGTCGCCCCCGAAGGCTCCTCCACGAGACACGCGGTCAGGACCGCACAGCAGCCCGGCCGGCCGGGGACGGTCTCCCACGGCCACGGCCCCGGGAGGCTGCGTCCAGGCCCTCGACCCCGCCGCCCCTCCTGCCGCTGGCCTCCCTCCGCGCGGCGGCGTGGCCTCTGGGCGTCCAGCCCTGACTCTGTCTCTCGGTTTGTTTCTGATACTTCTGTCTGTCCATCTGTGTCTCTCGCCCTTGGGTTCATCCGTCTTGATCTCAGGCCCCCCATCGCCCGCAGGTCCCCAGGCAGCCTGTGCCCCCCTGTCCCCCGCTGACCTGCCGCCCGCCTGCTCTCTGTGTCTCGGGTCCACCTCTCTGAGTGGCCTCCCGGCACCATCCCTCTGGGTCCGGGTCCGTCCCTGTCGGTCTGTCTGCACGCACTCATCCTGAGAGGCCAAATGATGCTCGTCCAGGGGGAAATAAAATACAAGGTCTCACCGGGGAAACCCGCACGCAGCCCCCAACCCCAGCAGGGGGTGACAAGTGTTGGGGGCGGCACCTGGCTGGGCCACCCCGTGACGGCTGCAGACAGGGCGCTCCAAGGTGCCTCTGCCCCCCTGCAGCTCCCACGTGTCCCCGTCGCCGCCGCAGGAGAAACTTTGGGCTGACATGGAACAAAGGGAATCTAGGCAGGCAATTACCCAGCTAATTTCAGCCATGTAGACAGCCAAATCAGATATTTCAGGTTCCTCACAAACCCACCTCAGGGCCTGAATTAGCCACCTAATTAATTATCTGTAACAGCCTGGGACTGGCTGGGTGGAACGCCGACTGCTCCCAGAGCCAGGATGCTCGTCCCTGAATCATGTCCTGGTGACGTAATCATTATAATTAGACTCAACCTGCAGCCTAGCCTTGACCACAAAATCTCCGGGAACGTGGCCCCAGGCCAGCCCCCGGTGTCTTTCCACTTAACTCACAGCAGCAGAAATGTGGCACTTCCGACAGGGACAAGCCCACCCCTGGGGCCCCGGTCCTGGGCTTGGTGGCCCTGCCATCCTGCCCCCCACCAGTGGTGCAGCAGCCCCCCACCTCCAGAAGCAAGGCCCCGACCCCTCCTGCCGCTGCAGCAGCGCCACGAGGTGCAGCGCCTGACTCACGCCAGGCTGCGAAGGTGACCTGGTCAGGGTGTGGCCCACAGAGGCCACCACGGGAAAACACCCGGGACGGCGGTCAGGTGCTGCTGCAGGCAGCCGCGGGGAGCCGATGCAGCAGCCGGGAGCGCTGGGGCACACGGGATGGCCGGCGGGCCCCACGGCTCCAGCGCTATGCACCCAGGCCGGTGGGGACCTCAGTCCGTCGCCCTGCCCGCCTCCTGGGCCAGGGTCTCTGGCCACGACACTGTCCTTTTGAACCAAACAAGCACAGGATTCCCTTCAGATACGAGCCAGCGGGGTTCGACGGGCGGTCCCCCCACGCCCGCTCACGCCAGCACACACACCGCTGCACCACCTCTGTGGAAGGGGGCCGGGGATGCACGGCCACCGTGGCATCTTCTCGTGCCCCTAGGTCCCACCGGCCCTGGCTCGCTGTGCCCGCTGCTGCCGCCACCCCAGGTGAGCCCACTGCCCCAGCTCTGGTGGCCTCCCGCCTCCCCTGCTGTAGCCACTCTACAGCTTCCCCAGGCTCTGCTCCCCAAGAGCAAAGCCCCCATGGGGCCCAGCAGACCCTGCCAGTTGCACTTGGCCCTTGGCGCCCCTGGCACGCACCCTAGGCTATCCTCCCAGAGGGGAGGGTGCTGCCGCTTAACCACCGACCCCAGCCTTGGCGCGGCCTGGATGGCTCTGCCCCGACCACAGTGTGCCAGGCTGCGTCCTCCCCCGCCCCGGGGCTCCGTCCTGAGGGGGCCGGTGGGCAAGTGAAGCCTGAGGGGGGCCGTGTAGGGAGTGTGCCCCACGAGGTGTGTGGCCAGTGACCCCCTGGGAACATGATGCCCCTACTCCCTACCTCCCAGGGCCTGTTTCATCACGAACTCCATGACGATGGCTTTGATTCCTCAGCGGCTCCTCCAAGGGTCAGAACTCACATGCAAGTGTGGCCAGGAGTTCTCTGCTGGGGGAGAGGAAGTGGTCACAGGTCACCCTGAGCAGGCCGGGGTGAGGGTGGCTTCCTCATCTGTACCTGCTGGCCCCTGAGCACGGGTCTGTGGTCTGAGGATGGCCTCACAGGTCAGGTCTGCACCGAAGGGCTGGAGCCGACGCTGACAGGGACACCGGGGGCTGGGGCTTCCACCCCACACCCTGACCCGGGCACGTAGATCCCAAGACCTGCTCCACCTACAAAGTGGTCTCACCTGGTCCCTGGTTTTCTGAAACCAGCTTATGGTGGCTACTGCGGGGATGGGGATGTGGCGCAGAGCCCGGGAGAGCACAGCTCCCAGGAGCCAGGCTGCCTGAAGCCCGGTCGGGCCCAAGGGGTGTTTGAAGGTGACTGGCTCTTCCGACTCCTTGCTGGGCCCTGGGCCACAGGGGTGGGGGGTCAGGGGGGTCACCTAAGGGACAGCAGGACTACAGAGGGGTGGGGCCCGGCCGGATGCCCCTTCAGGGAGCTCCCCTCGGCTTCTGACAGGAGTCCCGGGAGACCAGGCTGTACCCAGGGGAAGTTCCTGTGCCCACTGCCACCAGCACGGTGGAGACCGGGGTGGGAGACCCCGTGGGAGGGCCGGCCGCCACCTGCGTCTGCTGCCCCCCACCTGCGCCTGCCGGGCCTCCAGGGTCCAGGTCGCTGAACTCTGGTGCGGAGGCGCTGCCTAAACCAGGGGCTGCAATGCTCCCCCCTCCCCGCTTGTGGGGCCTCTGGGGCAGGGCAGCCCGGGGCTGAGATCCAGAGCTTTCCGGTGTTCTCCTCCCAGGAGACCCGCGCTCGTGCTCGTGCGGCCTGGGGGGGACGGAGGGGGGAGTGCTGGGTGGGGGGGCGCCTCCCCGCAGGGCGCTGGCGCACAGGGCGCCCTTGCCGCAAAGCAGATTCTCTTCCGAACTTCTGCCCTGGCTCCTGAGGGGTGGGGAAGCCGGGGCCCAGCCGCAGCCAGGCTCGGGGCGCCGCGGGAGTCCCCCAGGCTTGGGCCGCTCCCGCTGCCGCCGCACCCCTTGGCTTTGCGCGCGGGCGAGGTGCCCTGCGGCCCTGGGGCGGGGGCGCGGGGGGGGCGGGGAGGGGCAGGGGCGGGAGGGCAGGAGCCCCGACCGCAGCGGGAGCGAGGAAGAGGCAGCGCGGGGCCGCTTCAGCACCGAGTCCGCGGACAGCGCCCGCCCGGGGCCGGGGTGCGGGCGGGGCGGCGGGGCGGCGGGGGGGGGTAGGGGGGCGCTGGGGGGCGCTGGGGGCCCTCCCGGGGGGCCGGGGGCGGCGCGCGGGAGCAGGGGGGAGCTGGGGGGAGCTGGGGGCCCTCCCGGGGCCGGGGCCGGGGCGGGGCGGGGCGGGGCGCGGGCGGGCGGCGGGGGCAGCCGGGGGGCCTTGCCGGGCGGCCTTGCCGGGCGGCCGGCGTGCGGGAGCGGGGGGAGCGCGGTTACCTTCCCGGGCCGGGGCGCGGCGGCGGGCGTGCGGTCAGCGGCGGGGCGCGCTCGGGCCGGCCGGGTCCATGTGGCGCCGGGAATGCGGCGGCGGCTGAAGGGCACGGCGAGGAGGGCGCGTCACGTGGAGGCGCACCCCCCCCCCGCCCGCGTCCGGGCGTCACGACGGGGCGGGGCCAGCGGGGCGCGGGGCGGGGCCACGGAGCCGCGCCCCCGCCCGCCCCGCCCGCCCCGGAGGCCCCGTCCGCTCCGCCCGGCGCCGGGAAGGGGCTCCCGCCGCGCCCACGGGGTCCCGACCCGGGCGAGGCCCCTGCGCGGCCCCGCGACCCCGCGCCGCTCCCCGGCCCCGGCGCCCCAGGGCGGGACGGGGGCGCCCCCGACTCCGGGCCCCCACGCGCCCCGCGGAGGGAGCCGCCCGCCGCCGCCGTATTTCTCAGAGCAGGAGCGCGCGACGCGGACGGCTCCGCGGGTCTGGGGGCGGGGCCGGCGGGGCCGGGGGCGGGGCCGGCGGGGCGTGGGCGGGGCCGGGGCGGGGCCGGGGGCGGGGCCGGGGGCGGGGCCGGGGCGGGGCGGCGGCCCCCGCGGGGCAGGGACGCCTGAAGGTCGCTGCGGACGCTCCGCCCCGCCGCCCCGCCCCCGCCGCCCCCTCCCCCGGCCTCCGGGATTTCCCCGCCGCCCAGCCGCACTGCGGGGAGCGCAGGGTCGCCGCAAGGTCGGAGGCTAAGCGGCCGGAGCCGCCCCCGCCGGCCGCGCCCGGGCCCGGGACGCACCTCCCAGGACACACTGGCTGCAGCCTCCCTGGATCCCAGGCCCCGGCTCCGGCCCCCACATCCTCGCTTGTCCTGCTGACGGGTCCTGCCCCGCAGATCTGGGCCAGCGGGTGAGGGAGGTGCTGCCCAAAGGGGAGCCGAGGGCTGCACGGAGCCCCTGCGCTGCCTGCCCGGCTGACCCCCGTGGTCCCATTGCATCACTGCCCCTTCTCCAGATACCGGTTAGAGCCCCTGCCTCACGCGGGTCTGGGGACAGGTGTTCTGTGCTCAGCTGTTCCAGGTGTGCGAGGGCCCTGGGGGTCTGCTCAGCCTTGGCCCTTCCGGTGCCCCCCAACCTGGGTGTGGATGCCGGAGGGAGCGGTCCGCCCAGGAAGCAGAGAAGTCGCTGCTCCCCGCTCCAGGCTCTCCCCTCCGCCCCTGCCACCAAATGGGCCTGGGGATGCAACGCACGGAGCGGTGACCTCAGCTGAGTCCAGAGCAGACCCCATGACCCACGACCCCAGGACCTTCATGAGCCACCTGCAGGGCAACACCCGGATGACCTGAGGGCAGTGTCAGGGCGGCGCAGGCTCATAGGAGGGAGGAGCACAGAGGACCCCACAGCCCCACTGACTCCACAGTCTGGGGCTGGCTGAGCGCCACACACAGAGCCCTGAGCCTGGGGTCCCGGGGAGGCTGCCCAGCTGCCCAGCCCCCAAACCCCCCCCATCCCTGTGTGGGGTCACCGTCTCTGGCCCTGTTGTTGCCTGTCCTGCACTCTCACATGTCTCACAGGTGCCCAGGCCCCGACCAGGTCTCCGACTGTCCCAGTGGAAACAGACAAGGCCAGTGACAGTCCCGGATCAGAGTGGTGCCCTGCACCAGGACAGGGAGGCCGGGCAGCTGGGCAGCCCAGGGATGGCCAGCTCCGGGCAGGTGGCCAGGACGTGAGGTGACGCAGCTGCGCACCACCCACCTGCAGGGTCTGCCCCTGTGGACGGGGTGGGGGGTGGGGGTTGGGGGGGGCAATGCTGCCTTGGTAGTTGTGTTGCCATCAGGGCCTGGAAGACCTGCAGCGGCCACAGGGAGGCGGGAGCGAGTAACTGCGGGAGACCTGGCTGTGAGTTCAGAGGCACCCGGAGGAGGCCACAGTCCCAGGGTGGGTCCTGGGTCGGGGTACAGAGAAGGGTTCCAGGAATCAGAAGGGAGGAGCCACGCAGCGTGCCGGGCATGGGGGGCGCCCTGGCTGGGCCCTCCAGGCCAGGAACCCGGATCCAAGGCACAAAGACCATATGATGCTGGGTTGCAGGCCCCCCGGTGTCCAGAGTCCCCTCTGCGCCCCCACGCAGTCCTGCAGATGGCAGAGGCCTCTGAGATCAGCCTCCCGGAGGCCCCTCCCGGAGGCCCCTCCCGGGCTCCCCTTTGCTCCCTCCAGGGAGGCCCGGCCCCTGCCAGTCCCATCTGGCCCCCGCGCCGCAGGGCACCTCCTGCTCTGGCTCCCACAGGCCTTTGGCGTTGGGGTGGGGACTGCCAGGGGCACGGACCCCCGGGGGGGCTGGGACGGGCTTCAGTGCACCGGGGATTGCCCCGAAACTTCAAATGCAAACGGATGCTGGGGTCCCCCTGCTGTTGGACCCCGTGAGGCCTTGGGAGGTCGTGGCAGGAGTCACCAAGGCGAAGTGGGACGGCGGTTGTCGCTCATCAGGGCCTCGCGTGCCTCCCTCCCGACACCACGGCCCCTTCCCGGCCTCCCTGGGCCGCGCTGGCCGTGGGGCAGCCGCTGGGAGCTCGTCCCTGGGGCTCCGAGAGCCGGGCGGGCGGTGCTGCGCTGCTCAAACCCGGCCCCACCCCATGTGCTGGGCCACACTGTGCCCCGCCGGGGTCTGGCGATGACATGCACTTTCCACGGGTGCCCTGCCCCCACCGACAGGGGACCCCGTGTCTCACAGTCAGCAGGAGGGCGGCCCCCACGACAGGAACGTCCAGGCTGGGACATCTCTAGGCCTCGGGGGGCATCTGGTCGCGTCCCCCAGTTTGGGGGTGACTTCCACACAGGTGCCCGCCGGGGACGCTGGGCTCCGCTCTCTGACCAGTGGCCCCTCCCTGGAACCCGTCACATGACCACGTGACCCCCACCAGGCTGCAGACCCCCGTCCTGGCTCCGCAAATGGCCGCCCAGGATGTGTTGCCCCCCGTCCCAGTCACTCTGTGCCCCAGAGGCCCCCTCCGCCCTCCAGCAAGCCCAGCGGGCCCCTGTAACAGGTCCGGCTCCGCACCACACCCTGCAGCCCCTCCCGAGGCCGGGCTCAGCCCCTGGACTCCACCAGGCGCGTGACCTCCACGGGCGGGACTGCCCCCTGGGGCCTCTCGGCTGCCCTGGCACTGCCCCCGCCTGGCCGGGCTCTGTGCCCTCCCCCAGTTCACAGCCTTTCCCCAGCTGAGCCGAGAGGCCCCCAGCCCAGCCCCCCGCATCACGGTGGGCGGCCGGACTAGGCCCCACACTGCACGCGCCGTGTCCCCCCGCCTGGCCCCTTCTGCACCTGCCCTGTCGTCACCCCCCGCCCCTCCTCTCCAGCTCCCGGGCAGGGGCGCGGCGCCCGGCAGGCCAGAGGCCGGGTGGCGGCCACGCAATGCGCCTGGACAGAGCCGGCCAGGGGCCTGGTGTGGGTGGGGATGTGCTGCCTGGCCGCTGTGACCTGTGGGGACGTGTGCGTCCTCAGCTTGAGGGACAGGGCGCAGCCTGTTCCCCTGGGGCAGCCGGGGTGGGGGGCGGCGTGGGGCCCGGCCAGGGTTTGCTGCCAGGGAGGACGGCCTGTAGAGCCTGCATAGGGACAGTTGGCATTTCCTGCCCGAGGGTGGGGCCCCTGCAGCTCTGGCTCCTGGCAGGTGAGCCTGGAGCTGGGATGTGGGGCTCGCAGGGGTGCCCGGGGACGGGGGACGAGGAGGGGATGGGGCAGACGCTGACCTCAGCCCTTGTGGACTGTCACCCATCGGCTGATCCCCACCCGGATCCTGTGCCCTCAACACTCCAGGGGCCCCTCGCCAGCACAGTGACTCCCGGGCAGACGGCGCGGGGGTCAGGCCCACCTGGACACGGGGGTGAGCGCTGCTCCTGGCCGCGGGGCCGGGCGGAACCGGGGCTGGGGGCACAGCTCGGGATCGGGCCGGAGCCCGCCTGCAGAGCCCCCTGCGGGCAAGGACGCCGACAGCCCAGGCAGACGGTCCAGCTGAGGCTGAAGGGGGGCGGGGCCACCCTGGGGACAGAGGCGGGTGGGGGGGCACAGCTGGGTGGGGGCTTTCAGCTGAGTCTGTGGCCCCCGGCCTCCGCTGCCCCAAGGCCTCCTGCTGTCCCGGGGCAGCGACACCGACCCGCAGCCTGGGGCCCGGGCAGCCCTCCGTGCGGCCCTCACGCGGCGGCCAGCAAGGCGAGCGCTGAGCGAGGGGGCGGCGCAGGATGGTGAGCGGCGTGCACCTGGCAAGAAGCCCGGGCCCAGACCTGCGGGGCATACGGGGCCGCGGGGAGGCTGGTGCCCCTCCGGCGCTGGCACAGCGCTCCAGCGGTCACAGCCAAAGACCTGAACACGGGGTAGGGCAGGAATGCGGGCGCGTCCCGGGCAGGGGCCCTCGCGGTGGCCACCGAGGCAGGCAGCCCGACTCCCGATGCTGCCGTTGGTCCCGACAATGGCCTCATGGGTCCTAACCATTCGCGGACAGTGCGGATCAGCCTCGGAGACAGCCGTGGGCTTGGGGTGGGCGGCAGGACTCCCCCCCCCCCCCCGAGCCAGCGTCCCACCCGGCGCCGCCGTGCTCCGCCCCGAGCCGCGCGAGGAACAGCGCGCTCCGTGGCCAGTTGAGAAGCCCACCTGCGGCTCCCGCGCAGCTGGAGCTGGGCTGTGGCCACGCGTCGGGCCACCTCGGGGGTCCCCGCCCTGCCCGTCCAGCATGAGTGGGCAGGCCAGGTGCCAGGCAGCAGGATTTCCTCCCCGTCCAGGCCTCCCTCATGCCCCGGGGGGGCGCGTCCAGCCTCGGGTAAGAGCCTGTGTCCCTCTATGTGCCCTGCCCCCCTGGCGTCGGGGGCGACCCGACAGGCTGCAGGCAATGGGGTGGGGGCCCTGGGGGCACGGGGATGAGGGCAGAGCCAGGGGCAGGCGGGAACCCCCAGCCCCGCGGCGCTGGTGCCCCGTAATCGTTCACTGTACTCGCACGTATTTCCCGCAACGAGCACCTGCCAGGAATCAGGCGGGAACAGAACCGAAGGCGGGTTGTTTTAAGGATTTTATTCTTTTAAAAGTCATTTCCACACCCGAGTGGGGCTTGAGCTCACAGCCCTGAGATCAAGCGCCCCGGCCTCCGCCCGAGCCAGCCGGGCCGCGAGGCTGCTTCGTGCCCGGGACCGAGGACACAGCCCCGCTGCCCGCGGCCACGCCCAGCCCGTGGGCCCCGCATACTCGGATCTCAGACCGTCCGTCCCGCAGGAGCCGCAGACGCAGGTGCTGGCAGGAAGGAGGGCGCGTCACCAGGCACAAAGACAACCGCCAAGCCCGGCCGGGGCCCGAGAGATGGGGTCGCGCCCGCTGTCGGGGCGGGGAGGGGGGACACACCCCCAGCGGGACGGCGTCTCCAGGGCCCCGAGGTCGCCGTCACGGGAGAGGCATCCCCTGCAGACCTGGGGCGGGCACGGGGTCCTGGGCTGGTCCCTGACCCGAGTCCACGTCCAGACGGGGACCGCGGTGGCGCCCAGGAATCGCCCCTGGCCCCTGACTGTCCTCATCACCCCCAGGTCGGGACACACAGGACACACAGCAGCCCCCACGCCGGGTCCGCAGGCTAGGAGCTCTGTGGGCCGGACGGCGGGAACCTCTGAATGTCACCCCAAGACAGTAAATTAGGGCAAACTACGGGGGCGGGGGGGGCGGAGGCGGGGCGGCCAGGGCTCGGGAGGGGTCCTGGCGAGTCTGGCCTGGCGCGGGGTCCAGAGCGGCTTTGATGCACAATCTCAGAAGCTATTTAGGCCGCTCATTATTTGTTAAAGAGCCGGAGGCTAAAAATAGCTGTGAGGGCGTCACAACCCAGGGACTCCGCGCCCGGTGCCCCGTGGGAGCCATCACCTCTGCAGGGACAGACGGCGCGGTGCTCCAGGCTCAGAGCTGCCGGGGCCGGGAGGGGGCAGAGGGGCCAGGCCTGGGGGCCAGGGGCAGGCGGGGTCCCACCCAGCATCCTGCTGCCACGAGACCCCCGAGGGACTGCAGGGCGGAGGCCAGAGCCCGTCCTCATGAGCCCTGGGCTGCTCGCCCGCCCGCACACCTGCACGGGTGCACACGGGCAGGTGGGGTCTGAGCGCAGGTTGGGGTGTCCAGGTCCAGGGCTGGGCTCCCGGCAGCCCCGTGCTCCTCTGCGGTGTGTGCAGGCTCGCACTCTGGCCTAACTCACCTGTGACCCAATCCCACCCAGGAGGTGGGTGGTGGGACCGGGCATCCACACCCCCCAGTGC
Organism: Nyctereutes procyonoides; assembly: GCF_905146905.1. Classification (NCBI taxonomy): domain Eukaryota; kingdom Metazoa; phylum Chordata; class Mammalia; order Carnivora; family Canidae; genus Nyctereutes; species Nyctereutes procyonoides. The sequence goes on from NW_026575047.1 coordinate 230,746, forward strand.
GTCCAGAATCTTCTGGATCCTTTCCAGCACCACCCTGGACCCAGCAACCAGGGGGCACACGAGCTCTCAGAGGCCTGCCGTGCGACCCGCATCAGCCTCGGGGCAGGACCAGGACGACCCCAGGACCTTGTGAAGTCACTTCTGACCAAAGCTTCGGGCCGACGTGTGCCCCCTGCCCAAGCCCACGCACAGTGACCACGCGGGCACAGGCACTGGCTTCAACGGGCTTCTCGTCAGGTGCCGCGGACGTCCTCAGCAACGGCTTCCGAAGGGCCCGTGTCCGCCCCGCCGTGAGGACGTGGCCGGGTGGGGCGCGGGGACACGGCCAGCGCTGGGGCGTCCGTTCTGGCCACATGCAGGGACTGTGGGGCACTTCGTCCACTGCTCGCAGGGAGGGCCGACCCCCAGACCCCACGGCCCAGAGGGGCCCGAATCCGCGGCTCTCCAGGCAGGGCTCCCGCGCTGCCTTCCATGGTCGGGGCCGAGAGCAGCCCGACGGTGGCACCGCCGCACAGAGGGGGTCACACGGCGCCAAGACAAGCGTCATCAGAAAATAGTTTAATTATGTACAGGCGGTCGCAGGCTGATCACACACAGGGAGCGGTCGCGCACGGGGCTCGCGGCGGCCGAGCAGACACGCTCTCGAGGCGATGGCTGCTGGACAGACTGACATGAACCACAAACCGTGACAGTTACGGGGGGACGTAATCAACACGTTTCCTTTGGGACCAGAAAAAGAAAAGGAAACTCAGAGGCTTTGGAATGCTTTTTCTTCTCGTGCCGGGGAGCGGCGTCTGTTCCCGACCCGAGGGCGGAGCACAGCGATCCGGGGTGGCCACACCAGCCCACGCCGTGACGGCCGCAGACGGGACCTTCGAGGTCGAGCTCAGCAGCTTCCGGCTCCGTGAGCCACACGCGCAGCCTCGACCGCGACGGCTCAGAAGAGCGGCCGGGAGCCCTGGCTCTCGAACTCGGCCCACGCGTCGTTCAGCTCCATGAAGATCATCTTGGCGTACTGCTCGTAGGGCTGCCCTGCGGCCTGGGGGCCGGACCAGGGGTGCGGAGGCCTCAGACTCGCTGCCGGCGCACCCCAGCCCAGACCCCGCCCGCCCCGCCCGCCCCGTGCTCACCTTGTCCGGGTGCACCACCAGCACGGCGCGGCGGTACTGCTTCTTCACCTGCCCGGGGGTCACCAGGTCGGCCATGCCCACGGGGGCCCAGCGGCTCTCGCCGTCCCACAGCACGGTGTGCAGGGTCGACAGCAGCGCGCGGATGTTCCTCTCCTTGCCCTCCGTCCACTCCAGGAGCTGTGGGACGCACGGGTGCTCAGACAGCAGACCGGGCCTCGGCCCCCTGCCCCCAAGCAGCGGGCATCGTGCCGACGGCTCCACGCACCACCCACTGCACAGAGCAAGGCTCTGCCCGCGAGACGCTCGGCCTAGGCACGCACCCGACGCCCGGTTTCTGTGTTGATCCCGCCCGGGCACCCCCCTGGGCCGGGCCACACACCACAGTGACCCTCGCTGCCAGCGGGTCGTTCTGAGACAGCCTGCCCCCACTCCCCCCCAGGACTCCCAGGACGTGGGCAGTCACATGACCCACGAGGCCACAGCCACCTGCAGGGAGGACCCCCCGACCCCTGGACAGAGGAGGCCAGTCACCCTCAACAGGGTCACGTCTGGCGAGCGTAGACGGCTGCGGCACTCGGCCATCACCCCATACGCAGCCGAGAAGGCAGGGAGGCGACCGCAGGCCGCACGCAGGACCAAGACCCCGTGGCGTCCGGGATCGGGTGCTGCACGGGGGGCTGCTGGCCGTCGCGTGTGCAGGAGCCCCCACCCCAGAGCCGGCGCCCGCCCAGCCTCACCTTCAGCTTCAGCGGGTCTGCGTCCCTCGCCTGCTCCTGCCGCCGCATCTCGGCCATGGTCCTCGGCCCCTTCCGGTCAGCCTTGGACGAGAAGCCCTGGTGGGACAGCAGGTCCTCAAAGTCGCTCTCGGACACTCTTGGCTTCTGGCCTGGGAGAGAGTGGAGGCTTGGCCACGGACACGGGTGGGGCCCCGCCCACGGCTTGGCCACGGTGAGGGGCTGCAGGACGCTGCGCACCTCGCTAACGGGAGGCAGGAGGCAGGCCCCAGGCGCACACGGCCCCCAGCCGGCCGACCTGTCTCCAGCCCAACCGCCCCTGGGAGCCAAGGACGGCCGCGTCCGTCACCTCCGGGGGTCTACCCACATGTGGCATCCCCGTGACAAACACGGCCGCAGCCCCCGACCACAGACACGAGTGCACCCCAGGGAGCCCCGCCGGGCGAACACAGACCGGGCCTCGCTGGACACTTGCCCAGGGCAGGCCGTTCGCTGGACAGACGGGCAGGACGGTGCCGTGGACATACCACGCCCAGGAGACAGGACTCACCGAAGCTGGGGGCCCGGACCCCTCTCTCCTCTCGGCCGCCAATCACGCTCACGTTGGCAGCATAGTTAGGCCTTGGCTGCGGACAGGCCTTGGGGGGTGGCTTGGCCTGGGGGGGCCACGGGGTGCCCTGGGCCGGGGGCCGACCTGTCTGCTGCCAGGAGCTGCCGCCCGTGGGAGGGGGGGCCGTCTTGGCGCCAAAAGCCCCCGGAGCAAATCCAGCTGGTGAGCCTGGGGAGACAGTTCACAGAGGTTAGCGCCAGAACGCCCGAGAGCTGCCGCGTCCCTGGGGAGCTGCTGCAGACAAGGCCCAGGCCCCGGACCACACGCGTGTCAGACACCAGGACGGGCGGCCGCCCCGGGGGCAGGGGCCGGCAGGTGCGCGTGTGCGGACAAGGGCAGGCACGTGGCCCCCGCGCCCCCAGAACGCCCGGCTGCTTCTTCCACTGTTTATCGTGACGCAGACGCTCAGCGAGCCGCACGACCGCCGCCGGGGCCCAGGCCCAGCTCACAGCCCTGCCAGCGCCAGGCCGGCGGTGCGTGCGCACGGTCACCACGTGCACAGGTTCACCGAAGCACCGCGTCAGGACACTTGGGTGACCCCTCTCCAGGCCTGTCATTTCAAGAATGTTCTAGAAACGGGACCAGAGTGGGTAAGCTTTGGGGCTGCTGCTTCTCACTCAGGACCTGCTCCTTTCTACTGCTGCGCAGCGTCCACACGGGCTGGGAGGACTCGGGCTGCTTCCGGTCCTGGGCAGGCACAGATGCTGGCCGCTTCTTCGAGATACACTGCGCTGTACGAGGACTTCCATTAGAACTGGCCGCTCAGTGGCGGAGTGGCCGCGCCATCTCACGTTCCCGCCAGCACTCGGGGCTGCCGTGCTTCCACGGAGGCCCCGCCCCGCCCCGCCCTGGGTAGCCCTCGCCACGTGGCCCCAGCGCTGGGTGCCCAGCACCCTGTCCCATGTCCCAAGAGGACGGCTTTTCACCCACCCCCGTGCTCACGTACTGTCTGCGCTGTCGGATACGGAGCTCGGAAACGTTCTTCCCACCCCACAGCGTGTCCCCCCGTCTTGTGCGTGGTGGATCGTGGTCGAGGTGGCTGTGGCCACAGCTCCAGGGGCTGCTACGGGGCCCTGAGGTCTCCCTGCGTGGGCTTCAGTCTAGGACTGCCGCTGAGCCGTGGCCGAGTGAGGCCTGAGGGTCAGGGTGAGGTCACTTTCCCACCTGCAACGGCCCATCCACGGCCATTCGGCTCCGACAGCAGGAGGTGCAGGTTTTGGCAGCCACAGGGTGAGCCCCAGGCAGGGGCTGCGGCCCCCACGCTCCTCTCCCCGCACAGAACCGTCTCAGCCACTCGGGGTTCTCTCCCCAAGAGAACACGACCGTGAGCTTGTCCTGGTCTTGCCCGCAGGGTCCGCGCTGAACCTGCAGACCCGCGCCGTCCTCGCCGGGTCGGCGCCTGCGCCCCACACTCCAGTCCCAGTGCCTACCACCAACAGCCCTTCCCTACGCGGCTGGCGAGGCTGCTGACTGCGCCGCTGACTGCGCCCGCTGGCCGGGAAGCAGGCTCATTCTGGAACAGACCCGCGGGGTGTGGTGTCTGAGGACGGTCTCCTGGCGGGTGGTGCTGAGTGTGCGTCCACACAGGAGCACGGGCCCGCACCTCCCTGATGGGCTCCGGTCAGGTACCAGGGTACACGAGCTTCCTGAACTCACCTGGGAGACGCTGTGGGCACTGGCGTCCGTTCTTTCCACACCTGGTAGGATTCTCCAACGAAGCCCCCCCAGGACCGGGGCCTCCCTCTTTGGGAGACCTTCAAGTGCGCGTTCCTCTCCTTCGTGGCGGCGGGGACGCTCCACACCGGGCCCCACGCTGGCCAACGGGCGCCAGACCTCAGGGTCCACTGCCTCTGTGCCTGCAGGGACGTCCCCGTGTCCTTGCGCGATCGTCCCTTTCAATCTGTCCTGGTGGAGCTCTGCCGGTTTTACGGATTTTTGAGTTTCTTCTTTTCAAAGAACCACGTTTTGTTTCATCGGTTTTCTACTTCGTGTGTTTTGACTCTTCGTTATTTCCTTCCGTTTGCTTTGAGTTTTGCCGACTTTTCAACACGCAAGGGGAGGGCTCCCGATGCTGACGAGACGGCCGCGTGCGCCTGGTTCAGCGCCCCGTTCTGTCTCCTAAATAACCCACTTGGTGCTGAATTCGAAGCACATGAAGACTAACGGTGACCCTGCTGTTCCTGATTCCCAGTCCATGCAGTCTCGACGGAGGCCCAGAGTGCCTGGGAAAAGGGCCGGGACCGCCACGGGGACCCGCCAGCCGTGGTCGCATCCAGCAACTCCGGCGCCGTGCCAACCTCACGTGCTGCTCCATCACCTGTCGAGGGCTCTGACGTCTGCTAGTGGAGTCTGTTTCTCCTTCCCGCCCGTCAGCTTTCCCAGGACCCCGAGGCCATGTGACGGAGGGTCTGGGGCCCCTGTGCAGCTGAGGGCCGGCTCCATCCCAAGGATGGGTCACTCGGGACCTGAAAGGCCCTGTGTCCCCCAGCAGGACCCGAGGCCAACAGGAGGCTCTGGGCAGCCTACCCCCCTGGTGTGAGTGGACACACACAGGCCACGGAGGGAAGCAGGCCACAGGAAAACCCAAACTCCGAGAACGCCCTCAGAGAGACCACGCAGCCTGAAGTGCCAGGAATGTACCAAGATGGAAACTACTGAGAGACCAAGCCCCAGGGGCTCACCCAGATGGATGCAGAACTAGCCCCAGTGTTGGGGGGGGAGGGGGGGCCCTACAGACCCACACCGAGGAAGGTCCATCTCCACACCAACCCGAAGGCTCCTGGGCGCCATGAGGGGCTGTGGGGAGCAGCCACGAAGCCCCGGGGAGCACCGCCACCTGCCCCGAGCAATTTGCCTTCCCAGCAGATGTCTCCAGCCTGGACTTCCACCCGCCCGCTGACTGCCAAGGGACAAGAACCTGCTCAGATACTCATGGTCTTGATGCCCCACGTGCGTCCCCAGGAGCCAGAGGCACCCCAAGGATATGTCCCCAGGAGGGTCGAGGCCAAGGGCAGCAGGCACAGGCTCTGGGCGGGGCCATCTCGTCCATCCTGCCACCACACGAAGTCCCCGCTCTCCAGGTGGCCCACATGCGCCTGACGCCACCCAGCATTGGCGTAGCTCTCAAGCCCCCACAACAGGGCCAGGGCCAGACAGACTGCACCCTCCTGCCACCCGGTGGGTCCTGCACATCACCTTGGAGGCCAGAACTGAGGTCACCGAGGTCAGCAAACGGGTCCAGGCTCTGAGACTTGGTCCAGCTCGCGGGGGCACTGGGGGCAGCAGGCTGGCCTCCTGCAGAGAAGGGACCTGGAGAAGCGCAGAGGGTATGAGAAGGCGCACCAGGGGCTCCTGAGGCCGCACCGGCTACTGTCTGTGCCCACGGCAGCCCTAGACGCGGGCGGCCGCACGCCAGCCCGGGACGCCTCCATCCGGCAGCCAGCCTGCCGGTGCACGTCGCCCTGACCCTGGAGTCCCACGTCCCCACACCCGGGTGGAGTGCACGCGGGCTTCAGCACATTCCTCATGAGGGCGTGAGCTGCAGAGTAGCCTCCACGTAAGCATCTGTGCGAGTCACCACCACACGGCCCACGATGACCTCACACAGGCCTTACACGCGGTGGCTCTTGCTACATAGAGAGCTCTCAGAAGTTAACTAGAAACCGCTGAATCCCAAGGGTGCCCGGTGGCTCAGGCGGTTAAGCGCGTGACCCTTGGTCTCAGCTCAGGCTGTGATCTCAGGGTCGTGAGATTGAGCCCCACACCCGGCCCTGAGCTCAGGGGCGTCTGCTGGAGACTCTCTCCCCCTCTCTGTCTGCCCCTCCCACTAATAAATACACACCAATAACACCTTTAAAAAAACTGAACTCTCTCTGTAAAAAAATACAAGTAACTAAAAACACGCAAGATGACAGCTGACCTCATTCCTCCTGAAAAAATGCAAATGAAAAGACAGTGTCTGTACGTCAGCGTTGGGCCCTGGGGAGAGCCTCAGGCTGGGGGCACGTCCGTGAGCAGTACCCCGGGGCGCACGGCGCACAGGCCTTCCATGGCACTCCCTCCCGGGGCGCTTCCACGGGGGAAGGAAGGGCCTGGCCCTGAGACCCAGCCGTGGCACAGACGAACCACAGGACAGGGGACTCCTCGTAGCCCACACTCCTCCGGCAGTGGGGTCCCTGGCACGTCACACATGACACACACGTGCACGTGCACGCCAGGCCCCAGCAGAGGCCCGCCCGAGAACCTGCCTCCACGGGGCTGGGCTCGTACCTTCTGCAGCAGCAGCTGCGGGGGCCGGCGCCTCGGCCCAGGCCTCCCACCCCCCCAGCAGATCCGGGTGGCTGGTGGAGGCCGTCATCTTGCCGGGCTCTGCTGGTAGATCTCCTGCAAAGACAGCAGCACTGCCTGGGTGTCCTCTGTGGGATGCTGGGAGGGCACCCACTGCCCCCAGGGGCTGCACTGCGCTCCCACCACACTGATCCACTCCCTTTGCCCCCAGGGGCCCGAGGGTGTGTCGCGTGACCAATGAACGGACCAAATGACGAGGGCGGCAGCAAAGAGAGCCGCTGTTCATAGAGCAACAACCGTCCACACGTCTAAGAGCTCCCCACGCCAAGGCCAGCCACACGGATCGAGGCTGCGTGCCAGTGCCCCCAGAAACCTCCTTCCGCCCTCCTGAAACCCAGTGGAGTGCCCAGGGCAGACGCTCTGAGCCCACTGCAGAAGGCTTACCCAGGTGCAGGAAGTCGGTGCTGCAGGCGGGCGGTGGGGCACTGTGGGTGGACGGGAAGGACGCAGGCGCGGCGGCAGGAGATTCCGAATGAAGAAATTCACCGAACAGGTCAGGCTGGGAGCACGGCTGGGTGTTGGGCCCAGATGGCAGCAGGAGAGGGTCAAAGGGGTCGGCTGCGGGAGGACACCCAACAAGCGGGGAGGTGAGGCTCTGCTAGGCGTCTCCCGACAGCATCAGCCGCCAAGCCGAGCAGGGCCCGCTGGCGCCAGGGCCTCTCAGACCCAGTGCAGGGAGAGGCGGCCCGGGAGGGACGGGGTGGCAGTTCCTGGGGCGGGAGGGGCCTCGGGAGCCCGCCCTGCAGAGTAGCAGCCTCCTCCAGCACGCCGGGCTGGGCTGCGCCTCCAGCGGGTGAGGGTGGCCGAGGGGCCAGGCTGACCCCACCCCGACTGTCCTCAGCAGACCCCTCCCGGGGAACCCTGACAGCAAGGCCACACCACCACTTGCCCCGCTGGACACTGGACGGACTAACGTACCAGCTGGCCCCTCGCGGGGCGGGCTCTGTGCGCTCGAGGAGGGAGCTGGGCTTGCGAAGAGGAGGGGAGCCTCTCCACCCAGCAGGTCACCCGGGGGCACCTCCGGAGCAGCGTCAGGGCCCCCCAGGAGGCGGCTGAGCAGGTCGGCGGTGCTGGGGGCTGCCCCACTGGCCTGCACAGGGGGGGCCAGCCCAGCCTCGGCATGCAGCCCCAGGAGGTCGACACTGTCCTCCTGCCGCGTGGGCTCCTGCGGTGTGGCCCCATCAAAAATCAACTCTCGCTCTGGCAGCCTCGCCGCTGGCCCTGGCGTGTCCTCATCCGCCGCGTCCCTGCTCTCGGTGGATGGTGTGGCTGCTTCCTCATCCGAAGGCTCACTCCCACCTGCATCCTCAGCCAGGGTCGATGGGTTCTCCTTGGCAAAGTGACTTTCTGGACTCGTCTCTGTATCTTTCTCCTCTGAAAAGCACAGCAAACAGGACAGCGGGGTGAGGCGACGTCGGAAGCCCCAGAGCGGAGGATCTAAATGGCCGAGCAGGGTGGAGGCGTTCAGGCCCAAGGGGCGGCGACACGCAGGTGAGGCCCGGCAGCCAGCACTTCCCGCAGATGCCGTCCCGGCCCGAACGGCTGTGGCAGCTGCTCCCGGAGCAAGATCCCTGGAGGTGCCCACACCCACCGTGCCAATCCAGCGTGTGGAGGAAGTGGCTGGTGTCAGTGCCGCTGCTCTGTGGTGAATCAGACTCCGTGGGCTCTGCGTCCAGGGACCCCGCCTCGGCGTCGTACTGAGCGGTGGAGCCAGGCTGCCTGGGGAGCTCCGGCTTCCCTGCCGAGGAGAAGGCCACGTCAGGAGCCCAGCCCAGGCTGCCACACCGCCCGCAGCAGCCAGCAAGGGGGCCCCGGCCTGGGCTGCAAAGTGCCCGGTGCAGGGGCAGGCCACATGCCCAGGGCTCGGGTCCCCACACCGGGAATCTGTCCTGACGACCAGGGCGTCCAGGCTGCGAGCAGCAGCCAGTGCCGGCTCGGAGGCTGCCCCACGCGCACACCCCACGCCGCACGGGCACACCCCGCGGGCACACCGTAGACTCACCCCACACGCACACCCCACACCACATGGGCACACCCACCACACACCCCGCAGGCACACCGTACGGGCACACAGCATGCACACACCCCACGCACACACTCCATGCATGCGCACACCCCACGTGCACTCCCCATGCCACACACGCACACACCACATGCACACCCCACGGACAGACACTCAGCTGTCCTCACATAAGGGAGCATGAAGTCTGCAAACCAAGAACCAGGGACCATGAGCCCTGCCCCCCACGGGTGGCTCGTACCCCTTTCCCTAACTGCTCACGAGATGACCAACCTGGAGCAGGACTCCACCCCCTGTGCCTTGCGGGCTCAGAACAGAGCCTTGACTTCTTCCAGGTGCATTTAAAACAGATGCGCAACCAGAAAATGAGCCCTCTGACCACGCAGGAGATGCCAACCGGACCCTCCCGGTGGGGCCCAGATGACTCCCCAGGGCAGGGGCTACCCGGGGTCCTGGGGGGGGGGTGGGAGCAGCCATGCTGTGTGAACCCCAGGAAATGCGAACACATGAGACATGAAAGCTGGTGTCAGAGACGGTCCCATGGGGGGCTCTGGGCCTCCCTATGCCCTGTGCGTGACCAACACGGGAACGGGGGCAAGTTCGCCCCCGACAGTTTCTGGTGATGGCAGCAGATGTCAGAACAGCATCGCCTGCCGTGTGTCTGAAATTCACGGATCTCACCAAATTTAGACAGAATGTCTTGCTGCTCCTCTCGGCTGGAAAACAGGATTTTGGGGTTGAGCCCCCTCATGCTGGTGCTCTCCCAGGGTGGGGCCTCCCGGCTGGGCCTGTCTCTAGGCTCCACCTCCACCTCCACGTTCACTTGGAATAAATCTGGGTATTTCTCCTGAATGTCACACGCATCAAGGTCATACCTGCAGTTGGAGGCCAGACGCCAGTTAGTTAGGAAGGACCTTCGTGAGTCCGTCACCCCACGTTAACCAGAAGAATGAGTGCAAGCGGCATGTGTGCTCACGGGGCAGGCATGCTGGCAGGGACGCTGCCCCTCTGGCAGAGGAGCACTCGTGGCCCTCACCCCTCATGGCCCGGGATCTAGATTCGGCACTCGGGGGTCTTAAACGCATGTTTCTATAAAACGACGCAGTCCACCCTGGCTAAATTCCCCAACTCTTCACAGGTACCCACGAAACCAAGGCCTCCAGGGCGCCCTGCATAAGGGGAGTGGCCGGGGATGGCAGTGGGAGGCAGGACAAGGAAAAGGCATGTGCAAGACCACACCTGGCTTATCCCTGGCTCCAAGCATTTCCAAGGCGCCACCTGTGGGGCTGGTGGTGGGGGCTGTGGCCACGAGGTCCCTGAAGCCGATTCTGGGGTCTATACCTCTCCAGGGATTCCACTATTTTCTCCTCGTGTCCCCTATCTCTGGTAACGTTCTCACATGTTGACAAGCCCTGCTCCCACCCGGGCAGCAGGCTCCCAGCCTTGGTCTTTGAGCCCACCTAACGTCTCTGGGTGTGACTTATTGTTTCAAAAGGGGCAGCGGGCCCTGAGTGACCCAAGCTCTGGAAGGAGGGGCCCTTGGTGCTCTGTGACGTCCACGTAGCACCTATGATCTGGGCAGCAGGGCCGCAGACTTGGGGGCGGATGTGGTCAGTGTGGGTGGAAAAGCCTAGCACCTTGATCTTACTTCCACGGACTCAACGAAATAAAATCAGCGAGCATGCGTGACCCTGACATGTAACAACCACTGGTTTCAGTCCTTCCCGCTCCTCCAAAGACAAAACTACCTTTGCACAAGGGGAGGAAACACAACAGAGCAGGTGTGCCGGCAAAAACAGCCTCAGCCCCAAAGCTGCTGCTCCTCCACGTGCCACACGCCCTCCTCAGGCTACAGCGCCCTCTGCCCAGCTCGGGGGCCACTGCGCACTTTCCTCCTCCCTAGGTCGGGCACCCGCAACAAGCGGACGACGCAGGCCACCACACCACCAGGTGGGAGCGGCTCCCGTGGGAACCACGGCAGGAAGCCCAGAGGCAGCCACGTCGTTAAGGGGGAGTGCAGCAGCCGGCCAGGACCAGCGGAGGCGTAGACCCCCAACCACAAGGAAGGAGCGAGGCAGGGGTCCACACAAAGGAGCACATGACCTCTGCAGGCTCAGCTCCACAAGCAACAGGGCCTTGGGGGCAGCTCTGGGCACCACGCTGCTGCCCACCCATCCCCACCCCCGTCCTGGCTGGTCCCTAAGGACGGCCTCTGGGGCCGGGCCTGCCCACCTCACCCAGCAGGCCGGTGAGGAAACAATGAGGGTCTGTGAGCACGGCCATGACCTCCATGACCCTGCCCTGCACTTCAGGAGGCACAGCCCAGGGGCGGACAGGCGTGGGTGGAAACACAAATGCTGCCGTGTGTCACGGACTGCAATCCTGTCCACCTGGGCACACTGGGGACCCTCCCTCGGCGACAGGAGGTTTCAGCGAGGACAGCCCCGCTCCAAATTCTTTCCTCAAGCCGTCCTGCGTCAGCCGCCTCTCTGCAAAGGGGTCCTGCCCAGAGAAGACGCGTTCCTGCTCAATCAGGTAACTCGACAACTTTCTCACCTGATAGCCATTTTTGGAGGCATCGCACACACAGTAACATACGGACCTACGTGCACAGCTTGGTCAAGTTCTGTGCTTGCGTACCAGGATGTTGTGGAAAAAAATGCCCTCTCCAGCCCCGACATAGGTCCCCGTGTCTCTCCACGCCAGACTCTCAGAGGAAGCCACTCCCTGGTCCACCAGAGGTCAGAGCTGGGTCCTCCCCAGTCCTCATATTCCCCTTATTTACTGGGTAGGAAACAGGCACAGGGTCTGCAGAATTCAAGTCCTGGGCAGCTGCAGGCAGTGGTCTCCAGAGCTGCTACATTAGCTCTCCTCTCGCCCTGGAACGACGCTTCTGCTTGGGGGGGGGGGGGGGGGAGTGGGAGTGTGTGTGTGTGCACGCCACAAGGGGAAAGAACACCAGCTGGAATCAAAACACCCCCGGGCCATCCGGGTGGCATAGCTGGTCAGCGTCCAACTCTTGGTTTTGGCTCAGGTCTGAATCTCAGTGTTGTGAGGTTGCGGGCTCGTGCTGGGCAGGGAGTCTGCTGGAGACTCTCTTCCCCTCCCTCTGTTCAAGATGCCTGCCAAGCAGACTTGTCCTCCTGCCTGAGCCCTCAGCCTCAAACCCTTTTTTTTTTTTAAAATTTATTTATTCACTTACTTACTTATTCAGAGAGAGAGAGAGACAGAGACAGAGAGAGATAGAGGGGAAAGCAGGCTCCATGCAGGAAGCCTGACATGGGTCTCGATCCCAGAACTCCAGGATCACGCCCCGGGCTGCAGGCGGTGCTAAATTGCTGCACCACCAGGACTGCCCCCCTCGGCCTCAAACCTAAGCTGTGCAATACCACCGAGCACTGGGGGGAGGTGTGTGTGCTAGGCCCTGACGAGTTATTCTAACCTGCTAACAGACCTGGGAACATGGTAAGTTAAAGAGCCCCAGCTAGGTCAGGACGCTTATCCCCGGCTCTAAGTACTTCTGATGTCTCTAACCCCAGATGGTGAACTTGTCTTCATCACCCAGACCTCAGCCTAGCAGAGCACTCTGCCATCCTCGGGACTCGGCGTGTTAACAAGCAATGGACACCTGTTTGCCTGGTTAAACCACATCCAGGGCACAAGTGGCTGCGCTCTAACGGGAAACGCCGCAGGCCAGTCCCAGCTCACGGAGGGGCACGCTGGTAGCCACCACGGCCCAGCGGAGGCACCACATGCTGGGTACTGGGCACACTCAGAGGTGGGGAAAGACCTAAACTGAGTTCAGTGCGGCGACCCAGCCATGCACGAACCACAGTGCCCAGCCAGTGTCCAGTGCACAGCAGGTGGGCATGATGCACCTGACCCTCCCGACCTCTCCCACGTGCAACACCCACATACTTTGCAAACTTCACAGTAGTCGCATTCCGAGGCACAAACCCCGTGTGGAACTGGACCTGGAACATCTTCATGGATGCCACCTGCAGAGAGAAAGCAGACGGGAGACCCTCGAGCTGGGAAGGGAACACCAGACGCTCACGCAGCACACAGACGCCTCACAGCTGATGGCTGAGTCGTGCACCGCTCCAGGAGCTGCAGACACACAGACGGTGGGACAGCACCCCCCAACGTCGGCTTCTCCAGGTCTGAGGTCGGGCAGCAGACGGCACCCAGTGGTGTGGGGAGCTCCAGGTGTTTCGGGCTAAAATCCTCACTGCCTCGTGCCACACAAGGTGGTTCTCACTGGACACTGGGCCAGGGACCCTCCTCCAGAACCCACGGTGACAGCCCAGGGTGGCCCGAGCACCCACGTACCTTGGCCTGCAGTCTTCCTCCCAGGGTGGACCTGGCGTGGTAGATGACAATGAGCACGTCCCCTTGAACTGTTATGCCCAGGGGAATGACTGCTTTGCCATCCTCGATTCTGAAATCCCTAAAGAGCAGAAGGACGAGAAAAGGTTCACTGAAGTCACAAACAGCTTCCAGAGAAGGGTGGCCTGGAAGGCGGAGGTGCTCGGGCAACCACTTCGACCTCCCTAGAGCACCAACACTTGGATCCACACCTTCTTATTCTGCTGGTTTTGCTACCAAATTACTCTGGGAAGGGGTGTTGCTCCGGGAACACCTAAGAAGCTACTCGCAGGCACGCTGGTCATGGGAACCTCCCACGCCTGGCGCCCGCCGCCTAGCCCTGGGGTGGGCCTCGGCACCCGTCCAAAGCCCTGGCAGACGTTCTCCTTACGAACCTCCCAAGGAGGGAGGGTGAGTGAATCTGATGGCTGTGGCGCCGGGAAGGCCCCGAGCTCACCTCATCTTGTCGTACTCCTGAGACGTGGTGGTCACGCGCTCGTCCCCCACGTAGACCTCGCAGAAGGGCCTGCAGCCGTTTCTCTGCTTGCTGAACAGGGGCACGGGTGTCATGACCACGGCTTTCACCAGGATAGGCTTGCTATGGGGCGTGATGGGCTCCTCGGCCACCATGTCACACATGTACTCGATGTACCTGCAGGAGCCAGAGGCACGCCACGTCACCCGCCTGCCGCCGCCCCGAGGCCCCGGCCAGCTCACCCCGGCCCCCGACACACCAGGACTCAGTGGGACGGTGTCTGTGGAACAGTCTACTCTAGTTTCATCTCACAGATCTCATGTGATTTTCATTCAGTTTAAAATATTTTTAAACTTCCCTTGAGACTTTTTCTTTGACTCTTGGTAATACAGAAGCGGATAAATGTTGAAAACCTTAAGGATCTTTCCAGCTATCCATCTTTTCAGTTTGAAAGCCACCTCCACATGCCACATGGGGCTCAAACTCACGACCCTGAGCGAGAGCTGTGTGCTCCCAATGCAGCCGGCCAGGCGCTTGCTTGTCTGTTACCCGTTTCTGGTGAGATCCTATCACGAACACACTTTGCACGACTGCTGCCCTGCATGTGCTGCAGCTTCATGGCCCAGGACGCGACCTTCCTTACCGAATGGTCCACGAGCACTCAAAAGGAACGAGTGTTTTCTGGTTGCTGGGTGGAAGGCCTAGAGACGTCGTCCGGAGGGTCCCCTGCAGCGCTCCGTCCGCTGCCGAGGAAGGAATGCAGGTGCCTACACTACCATCTCCCTTTCAATTGTGTTTTCTGCTCACAAACCTGGATCTGCTCTTACTGTCTCGCTCCTCTAGCTCTCCCGGTGGTGTTCTCAGCACCCGCAGGGGCACACATCAGGCATCTGTCCCTGCTCTTGTGTGACGCCCATCCCCTTGAGATGGGGAAGGAGTGGTGACCGGCTTCCACGCGGCAGGAGGGAAGGGTGCTGCATCACGCTGCATCGCGCCAGCAGACCTGCTGGGGGACGCCTCTCCCCAACGTGCTCACAGCACAAGGTCAAGATGCCCACACCCCATCACAGCAGCGAGTCCCACCACAGCCTGAGTGAGCCCGGAAGCGGTGTGCAAGGGAGCAGCACACTGCTGGGTGAGGCTCACACCACCACACGGCCTGACTGCATTTTGACAGCAGCCGCAGGGCACGAGCATGGACTTCTGCCCCAGAGCAGCCAAGAAGCGTGGGTGGGCTGCACAAGCCGCTGCCATGGTGACGACCCGGGCAGCACCCAGACCGCCTGCTCCATGGGACAGCAGGAGCGAGCTCTTCCAGACGGGCGCCGCTGGGCCCTGCGCTTTCCCAGGGTCACAATCCTCCCGTGAACCGGCCCTCGGAGACCACGCTTGCACGCCTGCGGCGGTGGCCGGCCTCTACTGCACTGTCTTGCTCTTTCCTGTTCCTCGTCGTTCTTCCTTGGTCTTTCCTTGCAGAACGTGAGATTCTTGACGACCTTGCCAACCTCCCGTGCTGACTTACTAACTCTGGTGTGTAAACCTATACCGGCTGCCCTGGGGATTCCGACAGCACTGACGTGCTTTGCACCTCCGCCTCCTTCCACTGGCGACCTTCATGCTGTGTGTGATCTCAGCCGACGGGGATGGCGTGCGCGGTCCTCAGCGGGTTTTCTGCATGTCTGTTTTGTGTCCTCTGAGCTCTAGGGGTTGGGCGTCTCATTATCTTTGGAAATTCATTGGGAATATGTGGGGTCCACAGGCTGCTCTCCCGACTGTTCTGCCTCCTGCAATGGCCGCGCAGGCCTGGCTGCTCCGGCCCCTGCCCACAGCTGCCGGCGAGCCTGAGGAGGGCGGTCTTGGCCGCCACAGCCACTCCCGTGTCCGGCATCTGCCTTCTAGTAGCACAGTTCCCATCTTTGCTGAAGTGCCCGCGTGCACTCGCATCCTGCCCGCCTTCTTCATCAAGGCCTTCAACACATTAATCAGTTACTGCAAACTCCCCTCAGACACCTGGGGGAGACACCTGGGCTTACCCTGACGCCGCCCAGACCCGTCTGTCCCTCCAGAGGCCAGCCAGATTCAGGAGGACGGACCCGCCCCAGCCTGGGCGGCCTCACCCGCTTGTGTGCACGAGCCCCAGGCTTCCCACCTCCTGGGGCTGAGGCCGCGTCCTTCTCCCAAGGGGACCCACAGTACCTCTTGTGAGATGGCCAAATGCCTGGTGGGCAGCGCTTCATGCTGAACATGTACACGGCAGCCTCCGCGGTGCTGAACAGGCGGCAGAAGCACAGGAAGGAGCACACGGCGACCGCAGACGCAGCTCTCCCGTCCTAGGGTGAACGGCAAGCCGTGTGAGCGAGAAGCTCCCAAACCACACACCTCCTTCCCGTCTCAGCACGTACATGATGGAGACAAGGCTAGGAGCGCATAAGAACACGGGACGGTCAGCCGGCTGCTCCTGCTGGACACTGATCACCCCCCCTGCACCTCACGCCCACCCGTACGCTCCACACAAATTCCTACCAAATCCTTTCCATCAACCCTCCTGGCAGGACTTTTGTCAACAAGAGAATGGTGGCACCGATGTTCCTGGGCCATTGTGGCCAGTGCCCCACTTTCCAGAACACCTAAGAACCTAGAGATGGGGGACGTAGGAGAAGACACGGGGTTGTAGAAGAGACAGGGGTCATGCGGCAGAGACAGAGGAAGAAGGGGGAGTAACGAGGGACATAGGGGCAGAGACGGGGGTTGCTGGGGAGACGGGTCGTACGCGAGAGACGGGGGATGTAGGGAAACAGACTGGGGACACAGGGACAGAGAGGGCTCATGGAGGAGATGGGGGACGTAGGGGAGAGACGGGGGATGTAGGGGGAGAGACGGGGGATGTAGGGGGAGAGATGGGGGATGTAGGGGCAGAGACGGGGGTCATGGGGGAGAGATGGGAGATGTGTGAGTAGAGAAGGGGGACGTAAGAGGTAGACAGGGGTTGTAGGAGGACAAAAGACAATCATGGGGGAAAGACAGGGGACATAGGGGCAGAGACGGGGGTCATGGGAGAGAGATGGGGGACGTAGGAGTAGAGAAGGGGAACGTAAAGGGGAGATAGGGGTCGTAGGAGGACAAAAGGCGGGCATAGGGGGAGAGACGGGACATGGGGCAGAGACAGGACATGGGGCAGAGACAGGACGTAGGGCAGAGACAGGAACGTATGTGTAGAGATGGGGGTCGGGGGAGAAAGACGGAGGACGTAGGGAGAGAGATGAAGATGTAGGGACAGAGACAGGGGTCGTAGGGGGAGAGACGGGGATGGGTGGGAGAGACGGAGGACATAGGGCAAGACGGAGGACGTAGGGGCAGAGACGGGGGGATTTAGGGATAGAGTCCGGGGAAGTTGGGGGAGAGACAGGGATGTAGGGGCAGAGACAGAGAAGAAGGGGGAGAGACGACTGACTTAGGGATAGAGACGGGGACGTCAGGGGAGAGATGGCGGACGTAGGGGGAGAGACGGGGGAGGTAGGGGGAGAGACGGAACATAGGGACAAAGACGGGGGAAGTAGGGGCATGGACGGGAGACTTAGGGGCAGAGACAGGGAAGACGGGGAGAGACGGAGGACGAAGGGGGAGAGACGGGGACGCAGGGGCTGAGACAGGCGACACGGGCACAGACGGGGGAAGACGGGCAGAGACGGGGGACGTCGGGGGAGAGACGGGGACGCCGGGGCAGAGACGGGGACACCGGGGCAGAGATGGGCGACGTCGGGGGAGAGACGGGGGACGTAGGGGCAGAGACGGGGGAAGTTGGGGGAGAGACGGGGGACAAACGGTAGAGTCAGGGTCGTAGGAGCGTAGGAGGAGACAGGGGAGGAGACGGGGGACGACCGTAGAGATAGGGATGAACAGTAGAGACGGGGAACGTAGGGGAGAGACGGGCGAAGTCGGGGCAAAGACGGGGGACGCCGGGGCAGAGACGCGGGACGTAGGGGCAGAGACGGGGACGTAAGGGGAGAGACGGGGGATGTCGGGGCAGAGACCAGGGACGTCGGGGGAGAGACGAGCGATGTTGGGGCAGAAGACGGGACGTCGGGGGAGAGACGGGAGATGTCGGGGCAGAGACAGGCGATGTAGGGGGAGAGACGGGTGACGTAGGGGGAGAGACGGGGAGGTCGGGGCAGGGATTGGTGACGTGTGGGCAGAGACGGAGACGCCGGGGCAGAGAAGGGGACGCCAGGGCAGAGATGTGGGATGTAGGGGCAGAGACGCAGGACGTAGGAGCAGAGACGGGCGACGTCGGGGCAGAGACGGGGGACGTCGGGGCAGAGACAGGGGACGTCGGGGGAGAGACGGGGGACGTCGGGGGAGAGACGGGGGACGTAGGGGGAGAGACCGGGGATGTAGGGGCAGAGACGTGGGAAGTCGGGGGAGAGATGTGGGAAGTCGGGGAGAGACAGGGGAAGTCGGGGGAGACGGGGGACGAACGGTAGAGACGGGGACGAACAGAGAGACGGGGGACGTCGGGGGAGAGACGGGGACGCCGGGCAGAGGCGGGGGACACCAGGCAGAGACAGGCGACGTCAGGGCAGAGACGGGCAATGTAGGGGGAGAGACGGGCTACGTAGGGGGAGACACGGGGGACGTAGGGGGAGAGACAGGGGACGCAGGGGCAGAGATCGGAGGGGGAGGGATGTAGGGGCAGAGACCGGGGAAGTCAGGGAGAGACGGGGGACGTAGGGGGAGAGACGGGCGGTGTAGGGGGAGAGAGGGGGATGTAGAGGCAGAGACGGGCGACGCCAGGGCAGAGACAGGGGACGTAGGGGCAGAGACGGGGGACGTAGGGGGAGAGACAGGGGACGCAGGGGCAGAGACGGGTGACGCAGGGGCAGAGACGGGTGACGCAGGGGCAGAGACGGGCGACGTCGGGGCAGAGACGGGCGACGTCGGGGCAGAGACCGGGGGGGACGTAGGGGCAGAGACCTGGGAAGTCAGGGAGAGACGGGGGACATAGGGGAGAGATGGGAGGTGTAGGGGGAGACACGGGGGACGTAGAGGGAGAGACGCAGGACGTCGGGGGAAAGACGGGGGACGTAGGGGCAGAGACGGGGTAGGGGAGAGTCCAGCGACGTAGTAGCAAAGAAGGGGGACGTAGGGGGAGAGATGGGAGACAAACGGTAGAGACAGGCGACGTAGGGGGAGAGACGGGGGATGTAGGGGGAGAGATGGGGGACGTAGGGGGAGAGACGGGGGACGTAGGGGGAGAGATGGGGGACGAACAGTAGAGATGGGAGACGTAGGGGGAGAGACGGGCGACGTAGCGGCAGAGACGGGGGACGTAGGGGGAGAGATGGGGGACGTAGGGAGAGAGACCGGGGATGTAGGGGGAGAGACAGGGGATGTAGGGGCAGAGACCGGGGATGAAGGGGCAGAGATGTGGGAAGTCGGGGGAGATGGGGGACGAATGGTAAAGAAGGGGACGAACGGTAGAGACAGGGATGAACAGGAGAGATGGGGGACGTCGGGGGAGAGATGGGCGACGTAGGAGCAGAGACCGGTGGGGGGGGGATGTAGGGGCAGAGACCGGGGAAGTCAGGGAGAGACGGGGGACGTAGGGGAGAGACGGGGACGTAGGGGAGAGATGGGAGGTGTAGGGGTAGACACAGGGGACGTAGCGGTAGAGACGCGGGACGTAGGGGGAGAGGCGGGGGAAGTAGGGGGAGACACGGGGGACGTAGGGGGAGAGACGGGGGAAGTAGGGGGAGACACGGGGGACGTGGGGGGAGAGACGCGGGACGTCGGGGGAGAGACGGGGGACGTAGGGGCCGAGACGGGGTAGGGGAGAGTCCAGCGACGTAGTAGCAAAGAAGGGGGACGTAGGGGGAGAGATGGGGAACAAACGGTAGAGACGGGCGACGTAGGGGCAGAGACAGGCGACGTACGGGGAGAGACGGGGGACGTAGGGGCAGAGACGGGGAGGTCGGGGCAGGGACGGGCGACATATGGGCAGAGACGGGGGACGTAGGGACAGAGACGGGGGACGTGGGGGAGAGACAGGGGATGTAGGGGGAGAGATGGGGGACGAACGGTAGGATGGGAGACGTACGGGGAGAGACGGGAGATGTAGGGGGAGAGATGAGGGACGTAGGGGGAGAGATGGGGGACGAACGGTAGAGATGGGCAACGTAGGGGGAGACACGGGGGACGTAGGGGCAGAGACGGGGAGGTCGGGGCAGGGACGGGTGACGTATGGGCAGAGACGGGGAGGTCGGGGCAGGGACGGGCGACGTAGGGGCAGAGATGGGGGACGTAGGGCAGAGACGGGGGATGTAGCGGCAGAGATGGGGGACGTAGGGGCAGAGACGGGGGACGTAGGGGCAGAGACGGGGAGGTCGGGGCAGGGACGGGCGACGTATGGGCAGAGACGGGCGACGTAGGGAGAGACGGGGGACGTAGGGACAGAGACTGCGACGTAGGGGGAGAGACGGGGGATGTAGGGAGAGAGATGGGGGACGAACGGTAGGATGGGAGACGTAGGGGGAGAGATGGGGGACGTAGGGGGAGAGATGAGGGACGTAGGGGGAGAGATGGGGGACGAACGGTAGAGATGGGCAACGTAGGGGGAGACACGGGGACGTAGGGGCAGAGATGGGGAGGTCGGGGCAGGGACAGGAGACGTAGGGACAGAGACGGGGGACGTAGGGGCAGAGACGGGGGACGTAGGGGCAGAGACTGGCGACGTAGGGGGAGAGACGGGCGATGTAGGGGCAGGGACGGGCGACATATGGGCAGAGACGGGCGATGTAGGGAGAGAGGCGGGGACGTAGGGGGAGAGATGGGGGACGTAGGGGCAGAGACGGGTGACGTAGGGGCAGAGACGGGGAGGTCGGGGCAGGGACGGGCGACGTATGGGCAGAGACGGGCGATGTAGGGAGAGAGATGGGATGTAGGGGGAGAGATGGGGGCCGAACGGTAGAGATGGGCGACGTAGGGGGAGCACGGGGGACGTAGGGGGAGAGACGGGGACGCAGGGGCAGAGACGGGTGTGACGAAGGGGCAGAGACGGGTGACGTCGGGGCAGAGACCGGGGGGGACGTAGGGGCAGAGACCTGGGAAGTCAGGGAGAGACGGGGGACATAGGGGAGAGATGGGAGGTGTAGGGGGAGACACGGGGGACGTAGGGGGAGAGACGTAGGACGTCGGGGGAAAGACGGGGGACGTAGGGGCAGAGACGGGGTAGGGGAGAGTCCAGCGACGTAGTAGCAAAGAAGGGGGACGTAGAGGGAGAGATGGGGAACAAACGGTAGAGACAGGCGACGTAGGGGGAGAGACGGGCGACGTAGCGGCAGAGACGGGGGACGTAGGGGGAGAGATGGGGGACGTAGGGAGAGAGACCGGGGATGAAGGGGCAGAGATGTGGGAAGTCGGCGAGAGACATGGGAAGTCGGGGAGAGACGGGGGAAGTCAGGGGAGACGGGGGACGAATGGTAAAGAAGGGGACGAACGGTAGAGACAGGGATGAACAGGAGAGATGGGGGACGTCGGGGGAGAGATGGGCGACGTAGGAGCAGAGACCGGTGGGGGGGGGATGTAGGGGCAGAGACCGGGGAAGTCAGGGAGAGACGGGGACGTAGGGGAGAGATGGGAGGTGTAGGGGTAGACACAGGGGACGTAGGGGTAGAGACGCGGGACGTAGGGGGAGAGACGGGGGAAGTAGGGGGAGACATGGGGGACGTAGGGGGAGAGACGGGGGAAGTAGGGGGAGACACGGGGGACGTGGGGGGAGAGACGCAGGACGTCGGGGGAGAGACGGGGGACGTAGGGGCCGAGACGGGGTAGGGGAGAGTCCAGCGACGTAGTAGCAAAGAAGGGGGACGTAGGGGGAGAGATGGGGAACAAACGGTAGAGACGGGCGACGTAGGGGCAGAGACGGGGAGGTCGGGGCAGGGACGGGCGACGTAGGGAGAGAGGCGGAGACATAGGGGGAGAGATGGGGGACGTAGGGGCAGAGACAGGGGATGTAGGGGCAGAGACGGGCGATGTAGGGAGAGAGAGAGGGGATGTAGGAGGAGAGATGGGGGACGAACGGTAGAGATGGGCGACATAGGGGGAGACACGGGGGACGTAGGAGCAGAGACGGGGAGGTCGGGGCAGGGACGGGCGACATATGGGCAGAGACGGGCGACGTAGGGGCAGAGACGGGCGACGTAGGGGGAGAGACGGGCGATGTAGGGGCAGGGACGGGCGACGTATGGGCAGAGACGGGCGATGTAGGGAGAGAGACAGGGGACGTAGGGGGAGAGATGGGGGACGAACGGTAGAGACGGGGGACGTAGGGGGAGACACGGGGGACGTAGGGGCAGAGACGGGGAGGTCGGGGCAGGGACGGGCGACGTATGGGCAGAGATGGGGGACGTAGGGGCGGAGACGGGGGATGTAGGGGCAGAGACGGGCGACGTAGGGAGAGAGGCGGGGACGTAGGGGGAGAGATGGGGGACGTAGGGGCAGAGACGGGGGATGTAGGGGCAGAGACGGGAGATGTAGGGAGAGAGATGGGGGACGAACGGTAGAGATGGGCGACATAGGGGGAGACACGGGGGACGTAGGAGCAGAGACGGGGAGGTCGGGGCAGGGACGGGCGACATATGGGCAGAGACGGGCGACGTAGGGGGAGAGACGGGCGATGTAGGGGCAGGGACGGGCGACGTATGGGCAGAGACGGGCGATGTAGGGAGAGAGACAGGGGACGTAGGGGGAGAGGTGGGTGACGAATGGTAGAGATGGGCGACGTAGGGGGAGACACGGGGGACGTAGGGGCAGAGACGGGCGACGTATGGGCAGAGACGGGCGACGTAGGGAGAGACGGGGGACGTAGGGACAGAGACGGGGGACGTAGGGGGAGAGACGGGGGATGTAGGGGGAGAGATGGGGGACGAACGGTAGGATGAGAGACGTAGGGGGAGAGACGGGGGATGTAGGGGGAGAGACGGGGGACGTAGGGGGAGAGACGGGAGATGTAGGGGGAGAGATGAGGGATGTAGGGGGAGAGATGGGGGACGAACGGTAGGATGGGAGACGTAGGGGGAGAGACGGGAGATGTAGGGGGAGAGACGGGGGACGTAGGGGGAGAGACGGGAGATGTAGGGGGAGAGATGAGGGATGTAGGGGGAGAGATGGGGGACGAACGGTAGAGATGGGCAACGTAGGGGGAGACACGGGGGACGTAGGGGCAGAGACGGGGAGGTCGGGGCAGGGACGGGTGACGTATGGGCAGAGACGGGAGACGTAGGGGCAGAGACTGGCGACGTAGGGGGAGAGACGGGCGACGTCGGGGCAGAGATGGGCGACGTAGGAGCAGAGACGGGCGATGTAGGGAGAGAGGCGGGGACGTAGGGGCAGAGACGGGGGATGTAGCGGCAGAGATGGGGGATGTAGGGGCAGAGACGGGCGACGTAGGGGCAGAGACGGGGAGGTCGGGGCAGGGATGGGCGACGTATGGGCAGAGACGGGCGATGTAGGGAGAGAGACAGGGGATGTAGGGGGAGAGATGGGGGACGAACGGTAGAGATGGGCGACGTAGGGGGAGCACGGGGGACGTAGGGGCAGAGACGGGGGACGTAGTGGGAGAGACGGGGACGCAGGGGCAGAGACGGGTGACGTCGGGGCAGAGACCGGGGGGGACGTAGGGGCAGAGACCTGGGAAGTCAGGGAGAGACGGGGGACATAGGGGAGAGATGGGAGGTGTAGGGGGAGACACGGGGGACGTAGGGGGAGAGACGGGCGACGTCGGGGAAAGACGGGGGACGTAGGGGCAGAGACGGGGTAGGGGAGAGTCCAGCGACGTAGTAGCAAAGAAGGGGGATGTAGAGGGAGAGATGGGGAACAAACGGTAGAGACAGGCGACGTAGGGGGAGAGACGGGCGACGTAGGGGGAGAGACGGGGGACGTAGGGACAGAGACGGGGGATGTAGGGGGAGAGATGGGCGACGTAGGAGCAGAGACCGGTGGGGGGGGGATGTAGGGGCAGAGACCGGGGAAGTCAGGGAGAGATGGGGGACGTAGGGGAGAGACGGGGACGTAGGGGAGAGATGGGAGGTGTAGGGGTAGACACAGGGGACGTAGGGGTAGAGACACGGGACGTAGGGGGAGAGACGGAGGAAGTAGGGGGTAACACGCGGGACGTCGGGGGAGAGATGGGGGACGTAGGGGGAGAGACGGGGGACGTAGGGGCAGAGACGGGGTAGGGGAGAGTCCAGCGACGTAGTAGCAAAGAAGGGGGACGTAGGGCGAGAGATGGGGAACAAACAGTAGAGATGGGCGACATAGGGGGAGACACGGGGGACAGAGGGGCGAGACGGGGAGGTCGGGGCAGGGATAGGCGACGTAGGGACAGAGACAGGCGACGTAGGGGGAGAGACGGGCGACATAGGGGCAGAGACGGGGGACGCAGGAGCAGAGACGGGTGATGTAGGGAGAGAGACAGGGGACGTAGGTGGAGAGATGGGGGACGAACGGTAGAGATGGGCGACGTAGGGGGAGACACGGGGGACGTAGGGGCAGAGACGGGGGATGTAAGGGCAGAGACGGGGAGGTCAGGGCAGGGACGGGCGACGTATGGGCAGAGATGGGGGACGTAGGGGCAGAGATGGGGGATGTAGGGGCAGAGACGGGCGACGTAGGGAGAGAGGCGGGGACGTAGGGGGAGAGATGGGGGACGTAGGGGCAGAGACGGGCGACAAAGGGGGAGAGACGGGCGACATAGGGGCAGAGACGGGGAGGTCGGGGCAGGGACGGGCGACATATGGGCAGAGACGGGGGACGTAGGAGCAGAGACGGGTGATGTAGGGAGAGAGACAGGGGACCTAGGGGGAGAGATGGGGGACGAACGGTAGAGATGGGTGACGTAGGGGGAGACACGGGAGATGTAGGGGCAGAGACGGGGGACGTAGGAGCAGAGACGGGGAGGTCGGGGCAGGGACGGGCGACATATGGGCAGAGACGGGTGATGTAGGGAGAGAGACGGGGGACGTAGGGGAAGAGACAGGGGACGTAGTGGGAGAGATGGGGGACGAATGGTAGAGACGGGGGACGTAGGGGGAGAGACGGGGGACATAGGGGCAGAGACGGGGGACGTAGGAGCAGAGACGGGGAGGTCGGGGCAGGGACGGGCGACATATGGGCAGAGACGGGGGACATAGGAGCAGAGACGGGTGATGTAGGGAGAGAGACAGGGGACATAGGGGGAGAGATGGGGGACGAACGGTAGAGATGGGCGACATAGGGGGAGACACGGGGGACAGAGGGGCGAGACGGGGAGGTCGGGGCAGGGACAGGCGACGTAGGGACAGAGACGGGCGACGTAGGGGGAGAGACGGGCGATGTAGGGGCAGGGACGGGCGATGTAGGGAGAGAGACAGGGGACGTAGGGGGAGAGATGGTGGACGAACGGTAGACGGGGGAAGTAGGGGGAGACACCGGGGACGTAGGGGGAGAGACGCGGGACGTCGGGGGAGTGACGGGGGATGTAGGGGCAGAGACGGGGTAGGGGGAGAGATGGTGGACGAACGGTAGACGGGGGAAGTAGGGGGAGACACCGGGGACGTAGGGGGAGAGACGCGGGACGTCGGGGGAGTGACGGGGGATGTAGGGGCAGAGACGGGGTAGGGGAGAGTCCAGCGACGTAAGAGCAAAGAAGGGGGACGTAGGGGGAGAGACAGGGAGGTCGGGGCAGGGACGGGCGACGTATGGGCAGAGACGGGGGATGTAGGAGCAGAGACGGGTGATGTAGGGACAGAGACGGGGGATGTAGGAGCAGAGACGGGTGATGTAGGGAGAGAGACCGGGGACATAGGGGGAGAGATGGGGGACGAACGGTAGAGATGGGTGACGTAGGGGGAGACACGGGAGATGTAGGGGCAGAGACGGGGGATGTAGGGGCAGAGATGGGGAGTTCGGGGCAGGGACGGGCGACGTATGGGCAGAGACGGGGGACGTATGGGCAGAGACGGGCGATGTAGGGAGAGAGACGGGGGATGTAGGGACAGAGACAGGGGACTTAGGGGAAGAGACAGGGGATGTAGGGGGAGAGATGGGGGACGTAGGGGGAGAGATGGGGGACGAACGGTAGAGATGGGAGACATAGGGGGAGAGACGGGCGGCGTCGGAGCAGAGACGGGCGGCGTCGGGGGAGAGACCGGGGGGGACGTAGGGGCAGAGACCTGGGAAGTCAGGGAGAGACGGGGGACATAGGGGAGAGATGGGAGGTGTAGGGGGAGACACGGGGGACGTAGGGGGAGACACGGGGGACGTACGGGGAGAGACGCGGGACGTAGGGGCAGAGACGGGGTAGGGGAGAGTCCAGCGACGTAGTAGCAAAGAAGGGGGACGTAGAGGGAGAGATGGGAGACAAACAGTAGAGACAGGCGACATAGGGGGAGACACGGGGGACGTAGGGGCAGAGACGGGCGACGTAGGGGCAGAGACGGGCGACGTAGGGGCAGAGACAGGGAGGTCGGGGCAGGGACGGGTGACGTATGGGCAGAGACGGGGAAGTCGGGGCAGGGACGGGCGACGTAGGGGGAGAGACGGGCGACGTAGGGGCAGAGACGGGCGATGTAGGGAGAGAGGCGGGGACGTAGGGGGAGAGATGGGGGACGTAGGGGCAGAGACGGGCGACGTAGGGGCAGAGACGGGCGATGTAGGGAGAGAGGCGGGGACGTAGGGGGAGAGATGGGGGACGTAGGGGCAGAGACGGGCGACGTAGGGGCAGAGACGGGGAGGTTGGGGCAGGGACGGGCGACGTATGGGCAGGGACGGGCGACGTAGGGAGAGACGGGGGACGTAGGGACAGAGACGGGGGACGTAGGGGGAGAGACGGGGGATGTAGGGGGAGAGATGGGGGACGTAGGGGGAGAGATGGGGGACGAACGGTAGAGATGGGCAACGTAGGGGGAGACACGGGGGACGTAGGGGCAGAGATGGGGAGGTCGGGGCAGGGACGGGCGACGTATGGGCAGAGATGGGCGACGTAGGGAGAGACGGGGGACGTAGGGACAGAGACGGGGGACGTAGGGGGAGAGACGGGGGATGTAGGGGGAGAGATGGGGGACGTAGGGGGAGAGATGGGGGACGAACGGTAGAGATGGGCAACGTAGGGGGAGACACGGGGGACGTAGGGGCAGAGATGGGGAGGTCGGGGCAGGGACAGGAGACGTAGGGACAGAGACGGGGGACGTAGGGGGAGACACGGGCGACGTAGGGGCAGAGACGGGGAGGTCGGGGCAGGGACGGGCGACGTATGGGCAGAGACGGGGGACGTAGGGGCAGAGACGGGGGACGTAGGGGCAGAGACGGGGAGGTCGGGGCAGGGACGGGCGACGTATGGGCAGAGACGGGGGACGTAGGGGCAGAGACGGGGGACGTAGGGGCAGAGACGGGGAGGTCGGGGCAGGGACGGGCGACGTATGGGCAGAGATGGGCGACGTAGGGAGAGACGGGGGACGTAGGGACAGAGACGGGGGACGTAGGGGGAGAGACGGGGGATGTAGGGGGAGAGATGGGGGACGTAGGGGGAGAGATGGGGGACGAACGGTAGAGATGGGCAACGTAGGGGGAGACACGGGGGACGTAGGGGCAGAGATGGGGAGGTCGGGGCAGGGACAGGAGACGTAGGGACAGAGACGGGGGACGTAGGGGCAGAGACGGGCGACGTAGGGGGAGAGACGGGCGACGTATGGGCAGAGACGGGGGACGTATGGGCAGAGACGGGCGACGTAGGGGCAGAGACGGGGAGGTCGGGGCAGGGACGGGCGACGTATGGGCAGAGATGGGCGACGTAGGGAGAGACGGGGGACGTAAGGACAGAGACGGGGGACGTAGGGGGAGAGACGGGGGATGTAGGGGGAGAGATGGGGGACGTAGGGGGAGAGATGGGGGACGAACGGTAGAGATGGGCAACGTAGGGGGAGACACGGGGGACGTAGGGGCAGAGATGGGGAGGTCGGGGCAGGGACAGGAGACGTAGGGACAGAGACGGGGGACGTAGGGGGAGACACGGGCGACGTAGGGGCAGAGACGGGGAGGTCGGGGCAGGGACGGGCGACGTATGGGCAGAGACGGGGGACGTAGGGGCAGAGACGGGCGACGTAGGGGCAGAGACGGGGAGGTCGGGGCAGGGACGGGCGACGTATGGGCAGAGATGGGCGACGTAGGGAGAGACGGGGGACGTAGGGACAGAGACGGGGGACGTAGGGGGAGAGACGGGGGATGTAGGGGGAGAGATGGGGGATGTAGGGGGAGAGATGGGGGACGAACGGTAGAGATGGGCAACGTAGGGGGAGACACGGGGGACGTAGGGGCAGAGACGGGGAGGTCGGGGCAGGGACGGGCGACGTATGGGCAGAGACGGGGGACGTATGTGCAGAGACGGGTGATGTAGGGAGAGAGACGGAGGACGTAGGGACAGAGACGGGGGACGTAGGGGAAGAGACGGGATGTAGGGGGAGAGACGGGGGACGTCGGGGCAGAGACGGGCGATGTAGGGAGAGACGGGGGACGTAGCGACAGAGACGGGGAGGTCGGGGCAGGGACGGGCGACGTATGGGCAGAGATGGGCGACGTAGGGAGAGACGGGGGACGTAGGGACAGAGACGGGGGACGTAGGGGGAGAGACGGGGGATGTAGGGGGAGAGATGGGGGACGTAGGGGGAGAGATGGGGGACGAACGGTAGAGATGGGCAACGTAGGGGGAGACACGGGGGACGTAGGGGCAGAGATGGGGAGGTCGGGGCAGGGACAGGAGACGTAGGGACAGAGACGGGGGACGTAGGGGGAGACACGGGCGACGTAGGGGCAGAGACGGGGAGGTCGGGGCAGGGACGGGCGACGTATGGGCAGAGATGGGCGACGTAGGGAGAGACGGGGGACGTAGGGACAGAGACGGGGGATGTAGGGGGAGAGATGGGGGATGTAGGGGGAGAGATGGGGGACGAACGGTAGAGATGGGCAACGTAGGGGGAGACACGGGGGACGTAGGGGCAGAGATGGGGAGGTCGGGGCAGGGACAGGAGACGTAGGGACAGAGACGGGGGACGTAGGGGGAGACACGGGCGACGTAGGGGCAGAGACGGGGAGGTCGGGGCAGGGACGGGCGACGTATGGGCAGAGATGGGCGACGTAGGGAGAGACGGGGGACGTAGGGACAGAGACGGGGGATGTAGGGGGAGAGATGGGGGATGTAGGGGGAGAGATGGGGGACGAACGGTAGAGATGGGCAACGTAGGGGGAGACACGGGGGACGTAGGGGCAGAGATGGGGAGGTTGGGGCAGGGACAGGAGACGTAGGGACAGAGACGGGGGACGTATGGGCAGAGACGGGTGACGTAGGGGCAGAGACGGGGAGGTCGGGGCAGGGACGGGCGACGTATGGGCAGAGATGGGCGACGTAGGGAGAGACGGGGGACGTAGGGACAGAGACGGGGGACGTAGGGGGAGAGACGGGGGATGTAGGGGGAGAGATGGGGGACGTAGGGGGAGAGATGGGGGACGAACGGTAGAGATGGGCAACGTAGGGGGAGACACGGGGGACGTAGGGGCAGAGACGGGGAGGTCGGGGCAGGGACGGGCGACGTATGGGCAGAGACGGGGGACGTATGGGCAGAGACGGGTGATGTAGGGAGAGAGACGGGGGACGTAGGGACAGAGACGGGGGACGTAGGGGAAGAGACAGGGGATGTAGGGGGAGAGACGGGGGACGTAGGGGGAGAGATGGGGGACGAACGGTAGAGACAGGGGACGTAGGGGGAGAGACGGGCGACGTAGGGAGAGAGGCAGGGACGTAGGGGGAGAGACGGGGGACATAGGGGCAGAGACGGGGGACGTAGGTGCAGAGACGGGCGACGTAGGGAGAGAGGCAGGGACGTAGGGGGAGAGATGGGGGACGTAGGGGCAGAGACGGGGGGGGGTAGGGGAGAGTGGCGACGTAGGAGCAGAGAAGGGGGAGGGAGTCGCAGAGTAGAGGGATGTAGTGGCAGAGAAAGGAGACATAGTGGCAAGAGGTGGGACATGGGAGAGCGGGCGACGCAGGGGGAGAGTCAGCGGTCCTGGGCTTCTGGTGAGTGCTTCTGGGCCAGGAGTTGAGGCCCAGAGGGATCGGCCTCTGGCCAGGTGATGCGACCTGCGGGACCACCCGGGTGGTGCTTCCCTGGGGAGCAGCTGTCGTCCAGAGTCAGGCAGGGCCCCTGGAGGCTGCTGCTCCCTTGAAATGCCGGGGGCGAGGGCGGGGCCCCTGGGCGCAGGGTCGGCGCTGGAGACTGCAGGTCAGAGCTGCTCGTCACAGCTCCTGCCGAGAGTCGGAGTGCGTGTGCCGTGTGCCCACCCGGAGCCCGGCTCCCTGAGGCCAGCGGGCTGCTGGGGCTCCACACACTCACCATGCAGTGCACGACACAGACGTTCTTGTGGTCCTGCCGCAGCCACGAGTGCATGTTCCGACACACGCTGTACAGGCTGCGAAGGTTCGGGGCCCGTCTGGCCGCCCAGCCACACTCGGAGACCTGCGGGCACAGGGCTCGGCTCAGCCTGGGCTCCCTGTCCCTGCGGGGGTGCAGGCGTGCAGGGAGCCCCGAGGACTCGCGCTCTCAACAGACGCCGCCGCCGCCGCGGGCACGCCTTTCTTCCCACCCGCTCCCATGCTTCCTGCTCCAGGACGTGTACCAGGCTCCGCGCTTGGCGCACCGAGAATGGAGAGTCCGCCCTCTCTCCTGCCTGCACGGCCCAAGCGCGTGCAGGGTCAGTCCCACGTGCTCGTGTACTAGGAAACCCATGTGGCCTCACACGGCCCCACAGGAATCCAGGAGGCGCCCTGGGCTAGCAGCGTGTAGGCGCCTATGGAAGTCCGTCCGACTGTCTCCTCACAGTCCTGCCACGGACTGCTCCTTGAGAAAGCCCCCGTCCGTCCCCACCGTCTGCTGCACGTCTGCTGTCCCCAGGTCGTGACACCCGGCACCCCCAGAGCCCCGGGCTCCCCCTGCTGGGGAAGGCCACATGTGGGTCTGAATGTCAAGTGTGAGAGAAAACCGCAGCAGCGAGGGGCCAATGCCCAGGCCACACACCCGGTTGTGAAATTTGGAGGGCCGGTATGTTCTTGGGGACAGGTTGTAGACGGCGTAATGTCCCGGGTGCTTGGAGTCCAGAAACAACCGCACGTCTTCGATGTTGTTCTTGATGGCCGACTCCACGCCTTCTGCTGGGAACGACATCACTGGAAGAGAACAGCCCACGTCAGCCGCCAGCGTGGCGGCCCCTGGCCTCTGCAGGGCACACGGGTGCTCTTCCCTGGCAGGCCGTCAACCCCAGGCCCCGGCTCCTCGCTGCCCCCCCACCCTCCGGGATCTCAACAGGGCGTTCCGCCAGAGAGCCTGATGCAGAACAGAGGCCCTGAGTGTCTGGATTTTGGTTTCGGCCTTTGTCTGGAGACCCAAGTGTTGGGTGTGCATTGCATCATTCCCCTCATGATGTCAGACTTCCAGAAGGTTCCAGACCAGGGAGAAGAAGCTGAGTCAATGTGGCACTGTGCACTGGACAAAGGGACAGGTGGCCCGGGCCGCCCTCTCCTCCGCCAGCCACATCCGCAGCCCTGACGGTGCAGCAGGGAGGCCAGCACCCCACGAGCCATCCTCAGACAGCACACAACCAGAAGCATGTCCTTACGGGTAAAGGTTGCAAACTCACCAGCAATTCTAGATGTGATGTAAGAGATGTCCAAATCTCCTTTTGCGTAACTGGAATTAGAACAAGAGCATTTGGTTATTATAGGAAATTTCTAGAGTTAAGCGATGAGACCTTAGAATGGAGTGAGCCCTGCAGAGGCTGTGGGGACCTCAGCGCTCAGGCCGCGGCTCATGGGGAACGTTGTGTACGGGTGTGCATGTGGGCAGGTGAGCAGGTGTGTGTGCGTGCACCTGTCAGGGTGCACGCACGCATCTAGAGCGGAGGTGACAGAGAGGCACAGACCCCAGGACAAACTGACCACTACTCCCCTGGAAAGAAGATAGCTTTCTCGGCCCAGCACATCACGTGTGGCAAAACAGTTCCAAGTCACCGAGAAGGCACGAGAACCAGACGCGGCAGGGATTGTTGGAACCGTAGGACCAGGAATGTAAGCAGCTGTGATCAATAATACGCTAACAGCTCTAACTCATTAAAGCAGAAAGCAGACAACAGATGGGCCCTGTGAACAGAGAGAAAGGTTCCAAGAAAGGATCAAAAAGAAAAGCAGGAGATAAAACTACAGGGGCAGAAAAGAAAGGCTCTGACGAGATGATCAGACTGGATGTGGCCGAGGAAAGAATCTGAGCTGGAAAAACTATCAATAGAATCCTTGAAAAATGCAACGAAAAAGAAAGGAAAGAAAAGAAAAGAAAAGAAAAGAAAAGAAAAGAAAAGAAAAGAAAAGAAAAGAAAAGAAAAGAAAGAAAAGAAAAAAGAATGAAAAAGAAAAGGAAGAAAGAAAGAAAGAAAGAAAGAAAGAAAGAAAGAAAAGAAAGAAAGAAAGAGAAAAATGCAACGCAAAGAGAACGAAGGCTGAAAAATTCCGTAACCAGATCTCCAAGGATGGGGGTGACTTGGAAAGGTCACCGCGCACGGAGCACGGAGCGGGACGCAGCCGCCGCGCAGAGCAAGGGCGAGCCAGGGCGCGGGGCCGGCAGGACGTCAGACGGCCAGCGGCGCCCGGGACGCACAGGAGCGGGGGTGGGACGCACACCGGCCGTCTCTTCAGACCCCACGCGGGCAAGGAGCAAGATACGGAGCGTGGGGAGAACGCCCCAGAGTCCCGCACCCTGGGCCGTGACCCTCCGAACGCGAGGAGCAGTGGAGACTGAGGCGCGGGGGACGGGCTGCCAGCAGACCCGCTGCAAGACGTGTTAGCAGTTCTCCAGAGAGGAGGAAAGCGCTGTGTCAGGCCCTCAGATCTACACGAAGAGCCGAAGAACATCAAAGAGGAAACAAAAGTAAAACAAACACTTTCGGGGATCCCTGGGTGGCGCAGCAGTTTGGCGCCTGCCTTTGGCCCAGGGCGCGATCCTGGAGACCCGGGATCGAATCCCACGTCGGGCTCCCGGTGCATGGAGCCTGCTTCTCCCTCTGCCTGTGTCTCTGCCTCTCTCTCTCTCTCTCTGTATGACTATCATAAAAAAAAAAAAAAATTAAAAAAAAAAAAAAAACCACAAACACTTTCATTTTCTTATTCTTAGCTGATTTGATAGACGCCGGCCCTTTCCAAAGATAAAGGCAACAGCGCATCCGGTGTGCACGCTCAGCACAGCTCCTGTGTTCAGACACACACGCGTGTGTGCTCCTGTGGCAGCGAGTACCAGAGGCGGTGCGGGGGGGGGGGTCTGGATGAGCTGGAAATACGTCCCGCAAGCTCTGGAGCAGCCAGTAAAAAAAGTCAAAAAAACAAAAAGAAATGTAACGGATAGGAAAGAAGAGAGGGGCTCAGGCGAAGGGCTCGATTCCAAGCACGGAAGGCGGGGCAGGGTGCAGGAGGTGGGCACGGGCGCGCTGGGCATCCGCCCGCACCCGCTGCAGGACGGGGACCAGAGGCCGGACCAAGCAGCCTGACTCCACGACGTCTACGAGCTGGCGAGCTGGCGAGGCCGAGCACCTTCTAGGGTTTTATTCCCCATTCGTCCTGCCGGCTGCCTCCATGCCTGCGTCCTGTTTGTCGTCCACGACGGGCTTCGTAGGAGACACCGTCCCTGTCTCCCGGTTCAAACACACCCACTCCCACTCAGGCCCGTATCTTTCTGGAAACTTAGCGGTGTGTTTGGGTGGACACGGGGTTCGGCCTATGTTGTTGGCCGCTCATTCCCACAGCTGGGCACTTTCATCCCACGTAAGAAACCTCCCCCACTGTCACATCACAAACATGCCCGTCTCTATTTTAATTTTCCTTAAAGCGCTGCTGTTGACAATACATCTTCCAACTAATCCGATCAATGTTCTTGGCCGTTCGTGGAAGGCCCACCCGTTTCTTGCCCACACAGACACCCACAGCCACAGCACCTCTCGTTGCCCAGAGCCCTAGGCTGCGTGGTCCCATGCAGGCCCCCCTAGCCGGGCAGCGTTCACGAGTCCCACCACCTCACCCGCACGGGCACACGGCTGTCTGAAGAAAAGTGACATACACTGGGTTCATCCCCCATTCTTCTTTCTTTTGATACGCTGCTGGCAATTTTGGGCAACTTACAAATTTCTAGGTCAAAATCAATAGAAACATCTGAATTTTTACTTATATTGTGACGGACTCACAGACTGCTGAGGATACCATCCTCAAAACTTAATTCTCCCAAACACACACGTGGTGGCTCTCTCCTCACTCAGGTCTCCTCGTGCGGTTTTCTCCAGACTCAGCTGGGCACAGCACCCCGAGCAGCAGCACCACTGCACTGGCTCCGGGCGCAGCAGGGCCCAGAGGCACCCGAGGGGCTGGACGCGCTCGCAGCCCCACGCGCAGCCCCATGCGCCTGCTGCCCCTCCCGCCCTCCGACAGTGGCCGGCGGGCATCCAGGAGGGAGGAAAGGACCCCTGGGCCTGGGGACACCTCCCTGCTAGAGGCCACAGTCAGCCCTGTGCAGACCAGCCATCCTGAAACGATTGTAAAATGCATAAAATGCAGGAGCATCCTAAGGAACCATTCAGGCAGCTTGACAAGCTTATTCTAGAAACCACTCAAAGAAACCGGTGTAAGAACAGCCAGTGTTCCTGGGCAGGCAGGACAGGGAGGACGCCGGCAGTGGCAGGGGCTGAGGCCGGGCACTGAGCAGGGCAGGAGGCCTGGGAAAGGACCTGGAATGCCGCCCGCCTGTGGCCATTGGCGCCAGGCTGCTCCCGGCGGGGGAGACGGCGAGAAACAGCCCCCACGTCAGCTCCGAGTGGATTACACACCCAAACGGACAGCAATGAAACCATTAAATACATGTTTACAACACATTTAAACACTTATATGACTGTTTTAAAACACACCTAAAATACGCTCAAAACCTGGGCCGCGGGAAACTCCCTGAACACGACCTAAGGGGAGGACGGGCTCCCTGAGCTTTAGCTGGAACCCCTCAGGACAGGGCGCCGGGGGGCTCACGCCGATGGGCGGCCGGGGGGGAAGGGGGTGGGGGACCGCCAGGGGTTCTGTCTGTGCCGCCCCCACCCCCAGCCCCGCACACACCCGCACGCTCATAAAACAAGCCCACATCAGGACAAACAACGTGAGCATCAGACGAAGGGTTTGCCCATGTTTACTTTTTCACAAAAACAATGAACACACAGAATATACAACAAAGTATAACATCGGTAAACATAAACTCCAAAAAAGAGCAAAGGTTTAGAACAGGCAGGCCACAGAAACAGCGGCGTCCAGAGGTGCCGTCCACGGGCCCTGGCCGCTCTGTCCTGCATGGGGCGTGGGCGGAACGACGTGAACACGACAGCCCGACAGGCAAAGTCGGGGACTCGGGGTGTGCTTGGGTGGGGGCGGCCGCCAAAGGCCTGCGTTCTGGCCCCGGGACGAGCGCACGGAAGGCGTGTTCCCACACCCAGGAGGCAGTGAGGGGCCGATGCGCG
This sequence comes from Nyctereutes procyonoides, assembly GCF_905146905.1. Lineage (NCBI taxonomy): Eukaryota > Metazoa > Chordata > Mammalia > Carnivora > Canidae > Nyctereutes > Nyctereutes procyonoides. The sequence goes on from NW_026575047.1 coordinate 266,036, forward strand.
GGCCCTGCAGGCCCTGCCCAGGACAGGCCTCCCAGGACCCCCGGGTCTCTGCTGGCATCACGGAGGGCTGCTCGGCGCCCCGAGAGCCCGTCAGCCGTGAGCAAGGCCACCCCCACCCAGGCCTTGGGGCGGCCCCTCGGCAGCACGGCTGCCAGGCACTGGTGCTCACGAGCGTGAACGTCACGGCTGCCGGCCAGGGCGGAGAACAGGGCTGGGACCCACGTGTCCTGCCGTCCCCCGTCCGACACCCCCGAGGGCTCTGGGTAGGCTCGCCGAGAACCTGTCGGCACTGGGGACATTTCCCCTCCGGCCTGCATGCTTGTGCGTCTCGGACACTCTCGCTGAATCACGTTGGAAGCAAGAAGCCCGACAAGAGACAGTCACGCGGGCCTAACTGGGAACGCACAGAGGCCTGCTGGCCAGGCGGCTCCGCGGCTGCGGTCCAGCGACTTCGGGAGGCTCCCCGCTCCTCCCAGACCTGGTACGAGTCTGGCGCCTGCTGCGTGCCCTGCGGACCCCAACCCCAGGTGCTGGGTCTCTGGGAGGCTCCCCTGGGTGACACGCGTCCCACACGACTCCACAGAGTCGGAAGACCCGGAAAGTCGTGCCAGGTTCCTCGGATTCCACCAGCGCCTTTTCCCTGTGCTCTGAGGCAAACCCCGCCCCGAGGACGGCCCTGTGCCAAGTCTGGGTGTCCTCCGGCAAACCTCCAACCCTGGGAGTGGTCCTGGTCCTGGGACCCTGACACGTATCATTTCTTGTTTAAGAAACCTTCAATCCTGACGCCGCCAGGTGACAGCTTTTCTATCCTCGTACCAGCTCTGGTCTCGTTATCACGCAAGACCCGCAGAGCACCTCCCAGACTCCGGAGGCCCTGACCCGAGGGGTGGGACCCACCATCCAACGGATCCCCAGGCCGCCTCGCCCGTGTCACCACTGGGACCCTGGCTATGCTCTCAGCCTGAGGAGTGCTGCCAGGGTCAGGTCTTCACGTCAACATGCCCCGTGGGGTCCAGCCGGTCCTAAGCCGGCTAAGCCCAGGAGCACACCACCGCCCTCTCCAGCCCCAACCAGAGACAGCGTCACACTCCTGTTTGTGGAAACCACATTCAAGAGCTTGAACAGACGCGCAGGCACCCAGCGGGGGCTGCACCAGATGCTGCGGGCCCCCTCCCCCGCGTCCACCCCAGAAGCTGGAAGCGGAGGCCAGCACCGCGTCAGCGTGGCCACGGTCTGCCGAGAAGCCATGAGACCCGGTGAGGAAGGGGTCTCACCCAGGTCGCGGTGGTTTCCTGAGAGCCGGGCTGAGCAGCTCCTTGCACGTCCACGATCTACTCATCACCCCCAGCAGCTGCCGCTCCCGAGCCCTCCAGTCCCAGAAGCCCACCCCGAGACCCCGTGGCATCATGTGCTGGCAGGAGGGGCAGGACCCAAGTGGAGACGTGCGACCTGCGGCCTGCCCTGACAGCCCTGCCGTCGGCACCAGGTATGGGGGACGGCGGCCCGTGGGGTGCAGCAGGCACAGCGGCCCACAACACGGCATCGCCACACGTGGGCGAGGAAGCACGTGCACACGGCAGCCCCGCCTGTCCGAGCCACTGCCAACGTGGACGCAGGACGCTGGAGCGCCCGCCCTGGACGCGCAGACACGCCCCGTGACAAGCTGTGGCCCGGGATGTCACGGAGGGTCACGGCGATGTGGGCAGACGCCCCGTGTGCTGAGACAGCCAGCGGAAACCCAGCGTCCTCTCCTCTGTAGAGTCGCATCAGATACAGAGCACGCGGTGCCACGCGGCCCAACACAGCCCAACGGCCACACACCCCTCACCGCCTGTGCGTGGCTCTACCTGTGCTGTCAACAGGGTGCACAGAAAACAAAGACCAGAGCGCCAAACAGCAGGACGAGGACGAGGCGAGGAAGCCCGCGGGTGTCTAAGACACACGGGGATTGCAGAGTCTCCCCGGACGGAGACTCCCAGCCCAGCACCCGCGGACCATCCCCCTAACTGCCGGAACACAGAGGGGAGCCTCATGTGGACGCGGGCCCGGGGGCCTGCGGGAGACCTGCCCCAGCAAGGTGGCCTCCAGCCGCGCACACGTGCCGCCCTGAACCACCCACAAGGTGACTCCTCACCCGCAGGCGGGCCTGTCGCCCCAGTAACTCCGTGCTGTCACTCAGTGGGGCTGCACTCGGGAGGTGTCCCCGGGCCCTGCCCCTGCCCCACTCCCTCCACACCATCCAGGAGAAACCACACACACGAGACAGGTATCGTCACAGGGCAGAGGAGACACGGAGCCCGGGGGCCCCAGCAGGAGCGGCCACCCCCAACATGAGGCGCAGAACCCAGCGCCAGCGTCTGTGGGTACAGTGGCAGAGCCCGTGTGGATCACCCGCTCACCAGCGGCCTCGAGTGCGGGTCCTGCCAGGCGTGGAGGTGACACAGAGCCCAAAGGTCGGGAAACCCCTACTACGGAGAAACCAGGTGCCGTCACCTAGAAGCTGCGCCCGCTCGCCCCCACTCACTTGGCAACGGACTGGATGACCTTGGAGGAGGTGTCCTTGAGGTTTGTGAAGAGGCGCTCCGTGCCCCCCCGCAGGATGTCCAGGAGCCCGCCGTAGGGCTGGTCGTACTCGGCCAGCGCCAGGCCTGGAAGCAGAGACAAGCCTCTGATGAGGGCCCGGCCGCCGCGCAGCTCCCACGGGGCCGAGAGGCCAAGAGGCCGGCCGCTGGGAGGCCCGCTCAGCGCCAAGCCAGGCACAGGAAGGCCACGTGGCAGGAACGGTCGTTCCTGGGGCAGGGCCGCCAGGACGGGCCCCCGAGGACACGGCGGCCTGGAGGTGAGCGGGGCGGCCCCCAAGGCAGGCAGCGTTGGAAGAAGGGGGTGTGAGCAGACAAAAGCACACCCACGGGCCGCGTTTGCCCCGGGACTCTCCACGGCCCGTGACGGATGCAGCTGCGCCTGTTGCCGACAGCTGGGTCACCGCTGGGCTGAGGAGCTGGGCTGTCCTGGGACGGGGCCAACGCGTCCGATGTGTGAGGTCTACGCTGGCCCCTCACCAGGTCGTTACCAGCCCACCCCCGGCCGGGCACTGCCGCACGTGTGCCCTCGGGGCCTTGAGAACCCCCTCCCCGCAGCAGCTGGGGCAGCCTCACACACAGGACACCCAGGGGGACGTGCAGGGCCCGGGACAGCTGAGGGGCCAGGAGCTGAGTCCACACCCCGGCACCGAGGCGGGCAGGAGCGCATCCTGGCACAGCGTTCCCAGGCCCGGCCACACAGAGCTCGGGCCGCAGGCTCCTCTGGGGTCACAGCCCCATCATGTCCGTGCCGGGCACGTGACCTGTCCCGACACACACGGGCTGAGGCTGAGGAGAACCACCGGCCGCCTTCCCAGCTGCTGCCAGAGCGGTGTCTGGTCCCCACCCGCGCTCCTTCTACTGTACTCGCCGTCTTGGCCACTGTCTGCCCCGGGGCCCCCAGCCACCCCAGCCAGTGACTTACAGAGGGGCCAGGGGCCTCCGTGGGGCTGGCTTGGTCTCCAGCCCCACGAGTGGGTGGTGATGCCCGTGTGGCCACCCCTGTCGTCGCTCCAAGCTGCAGAGAACCAGTGCTGTCCTGACGGTACGGGGAGAGGACAGCTGGCGTTCATACCTCTCCCCCAGGTCCACTGAGTCTGACAGGCCTGGGGACCCCCAAACCTCAGGGTGTCCTCGGGGCCCCAAACGTGGAGCCTGTCCCTTGCTGCCAGGCCGAAAGCATGCGGCAGGGGCATGGTATCCCCAGGGGACAGATGGTGGGTACTCACCTCCGCCGTAGCCACTGCTGGAGCCCCCGGGAGGGGGTGGCCCTCGGGAAGGGACAGCGTTCCCATAGCCTCCGTTCTGCTCTAGGAGCTGCAAATATTCAAAATGCAAACAGTCGACCTCCGCAGAGGTCAGAGCCTCTGCAGACGGAGGACAGCGGCCCACCCGTCCCCAGTCAGCTGGTGCCCTCGGCTGTCGGCTGTGCACAGTGAGGCTGTCTCCCACGAGCGGAGCCCATGGCCACTGCCGGCTGGGGCCTCAAGCCCTACACCTGCACAGATGCTGGGAGCCCATGGGCAAGGTGCACAGCCCAACCACGTGACGTCAGCACGGGGCCGGAAGCCCCACGGGGTGCCAGCCTCAGGTCAGATGCAGCTTCCACGAGGACTCGTAGGTTACTCGGCCACACGCTTTAGAGTTTCTGGTGTGATTTGATGAGACAGTAGCATTGAGGTAAAGGAAATAAGGTACACATAACCGTCACTTTTTCTGAATGGAATGAGACTTTGCCATTTTTGGTGTCTTTCTGGATGACCTGATGGTTGATGCTAACGTTCTATAAACCCCTACAAGTAACGCACACGCCCTCGTCTGTTAGACAGGCCATGTCTTCTCTTCACAACTTCTCTGTTTGCTTAATCAATTTCTAGAAGAAACAACATCGTCGTTCTGACCCTACACTTCCCAGCACTCCCTGCAAACCCTAACGAACGGTGCTCAGCATCTCTGGGCCTGTATCGTGAAGGACACAGAGATGCTACTTGGTTTTTTTAAAATTCCTTTTTCAGGGATCCCTGGGTGGCGCAGCGGTTTGGCGCCTGCCTTTGGCCCAGGGTGCGATCCTGGAGACCCGGGATCGAATCCCACGTCGGGCTCCCGGTGCATGGAGCCTGCTTCTCCCTCTGCCTGTGTCTCTGCCTCTCTTTCTCTCTGTGTGACTATCATAAATAAATAAAAATAATAATAAAAAAAAACAACCAAATTTTCAAAAATAAAAAAAATAAAATAAATAAATAAATAAATAAAATTCCCTTTTCAGGGGCCTCTGGGTAGCTCAGCGGTTGAGCGTCTGCCTTTGGCAGGTCCCGGGATCAAGTCCCATGTTGGGCTCCCCCACAGGGAGCCTGCTTCTCTGCCTGTGTCTCTGCGTCTCATAAATAAATAAAATCTTAAGAAAAAAAAAATCCTTTGCCATGCCCTCCTATTTAAGGACACCGAGCCCCTCCTCCTGTTCTCATTCTCAGGAGCTCTGCTGCCCCAGGGTGGGCTGCCTTCTCACAGGGAGGACCACCTCACTGCTCGCTCAGCCCCATGTGGCCCAGAGAACCCGACAGAAGGGGTTCACCAGGCTACACACCCGCGTCACGGGTCCCAGAAGCACCAATGTCAACGTGCGCAGCAGTCCCCCCACCAGGGGCGCCGTGTGTCCGGCAGCACCTCTGCTCTCTGATCCCAAAGATCAAACAGCTCCCCGACCACCACCCAACCGACCCGCTGCCAACTCTCGGGGAGCACTGTCCCTGGAGCAGACCCACCATGCCACCCAACACCCTCCCACAGCTTACTTCCTCCCCCGGGGTGATGACTCTCCCTGCCCCCGACACGGCAGGTCCTTATTTCCACCTCCTGCCTGGGCCCCCAGGCCTGGGGACAGGCCCTCATGACACCATCTGCCAGAGCCCCACACCCAGTTTATGGGCTCCGCCCCCGGGAGCCCCCAGCAGCTGCTGCCAGGAACCCTGTCTCCTGCCCAGGGCAGGTGGGCCTCTCAGGAACGTCCTGAACACGCCATCAAGGACAACGCCTGGCAAGGCCCCTACCTCAGTGATGGGAGACTTGGGGTTCACGTTCCTGGCGGCCGCGATCTCCTGGAGCTGGTTCACCAGTTCTGTGATGGACAGCCGCTCCTCGGGGTTGACCTTCAGCGTGGCGCCTAGGGCAGAAGCAGGCGAGCTCAGGTCAGGGTCGGGACCGCAAGACCGTCTCTCCCCAAGGTCACAACCCCAGAGGCCCCTCGGTTTACTCCCGCCACTGGTATTACCAGCAAGGGAGTGAAACAGGACATGGAGAATGAGACCAAAACTGGCACAGTTACCAGAAAGGGCCACTCAGAGCCCTGAGAATTCACACGGGCGCTGGGCGCGGGGCACAGCCCCAACGGGGAGGGGGGGCAAACAGCCACGAGGGGCGTGACAGATGAGGCCGAGCACTGAAGGGTGGCATGGCCTTCAAGGCCTCTGCACATGGGACTTACGGATGAGGTCGTGGAACACAGAGTACCGGGTGTCGTTGGGGGGGATCGAGAACTTCCCGTTGACTATCCGCAGCTTTGCTCCATCTTCAAAAGGATGCTGCCGGAAGCACAGCAGATACAAAATGCAGCCCAGCGCCTGTGGGGAGGGTGGAGGTGAGGGGGGGCAGGGGCGAGGGGGCAGAGTTGAGGGGGCGAGGTGGGGCAGGAGTGATGGGGCAGAGTTGGGGCAAAGGGGGCATGGTGGAGGTGGGGCACGGGGGTGGGGGCGGGGCAGGGGCAAAGGGGGCGGCCAGGGCGGGGGTGAGGGGGGCAGCGACGGCGGCGTTGAGAGGATGAGGTGCGGTGGTGGTGCAAGGGGGCGGGGTTGGGGGCAGGGGCAAAGGAGGCGGGCAGGGGAGGGGCACCGAGGGGTGGGGCAGGGGGAGATGGGTGCCAAGGGCAGGTGGAGGCGGGGCAGAAGTGATGTGGGCAGGGCTGGGGCAGGGCGGGGGGGGGGGGGGGGGGGGGGGGGGTGGGGAGATGGGGGCAAAGGGGGGCGGGGGCAGGCAGGAGCGATGGGGCGGAGTTGGGGTGGGGGGTAAAAGGGGGCAGGGGTGAGGGGGGGAAATGGGTGCAAGGGGGGAGGAGGCGGGGCAGGAGTGATGGGGCGGAGTTGGGGGCAGGACAGGGGCAAAGGGGATGGCAGTGGGGGCGGAGCGGAGGTGAGGGAGGGGCACCGAGGGGGCAAGGGGTGCAGGGGTGAGGATGGAGGCCCCGAGGGGCGCCCCCCCCCGCACACCCAGCCTGCCCTGCACCCTCAGGCACGAGCCCCTGCGGTCCGAGGGGCCAACAGTGTCTCTCTGTCATCGGGAAGCCCGTCCCCACGTCCCCACGTGCAAGCCTCTGGCCCCCCAGGGCCACCCGGGAGGACACAGCGCGCACAGCCCACCGCGGCAGGAGCAGGAAGCCAATGTGCGCCCCGGGAGTCCACGAGAGGCCCTGCCCGAGACGCCCCTCCCCACCGCCCACTACCCCGCAGCTCGGCCGGGGCCACGGAGGAGGAACGGAGGCATGGAGTGCCCACAGCCGCTCCCTCCGATGGGGGGGGGGCCGCAAGCCCCTCAGCACGCAGCATGAGCTTCCCCTGCGGGACCGCGGGCGCAGGGATGAGCCGAGGCCACCGACTTGGGCTGGACCCACGTTTACAAAGAAGACTGCACAGGCTGCAGCTGTGGGGGGCCTCTAGCGGGCACCCCTAGCTCACTGCAAGCCGCAATCAGTGGCCACCTGCACTCGGGTGGAGACTCCCCCGTCCGCAGCAGGGTTCGCGGGAGGCTTACCCGGAGACCTCAACTCGGCCCTTGACAGTGGTCTGGGCCCGAGGCGCGGCTCCCCCCACCCCCCGCTCTTAGGGGCCAGGAAGGGGGCGGGCGGCCTTGGTGTGGGCAGGTGCAGCCCCGACCCCTGGGCGCCGCTCTCCCCCAGCTCCTCCCGGACACCACGCCCCAGGAGGGACACAACCAGGCTTCATGCCCACACCATGCAGGCACCACCACAGGGTCTCAGGAAGGTGAAGGGAGCAGGGTCACCCGGGCGTCAGGGCCTGGCCCTCACGCTGCTTGTCAGCAGACCTGCAGAGCTCTAAGACTGGGACGGCCAGTCCGGCTGCATGAACCCCTGGCCTCTCCTTCAGAGAGATGTCCCTGGGTCAGGAGGGCCCACATGCACACCCGCACGGGCACACCCGCACGGGCACACCCGTCACAGGCGCGCTGCCCCAGACACGGCGTCCCCGAGGACCCTGTGGGACACCCCACCCGACTCTGTTCTGCGTGTCTCTGCTAAGGGCAGTCACAAGTAACTCTTGTGAAAACAGCAAAAGGAGAAGAAGGAATAAGGGGAGTACAGGCAGGCGGGAACCTGCCCCGAAGGCCCCACATGCCCACAGCGGGGCCGCCAGGTACCACGGTGGCGCAGCCTCACCCAGATGTCCTGCTTCTCGCCGATGGGGAAGTTGGAGTACAAGTCCACGATTTCCGGTGTCCTATACATGGGTGTGGTGTTCCTGGTGATCTGAAGGACAGAGACAGTCTCAAGGGGAAGGCCACACACGAGCACCATTCCTTATCTTGCTTCGAATCCATGCCACTGCCCAGACGGTGGCAGGCCGCTCGCCTGCCTCCTCACCCCCACTGCTGCCTGCCCCAGGGGCGCTGGTGCTCGCTGGTGCCTGCGGATGCAGCCACACCCAAGCATTCAGTGTGGGCACCCGGCTGCCTGGGCCGGAGGAGAAGTGTGTCCCACCCGCAGGAAGTGTGGCCCGGAACTGTGAGAGGAAGCGCTCTTCTACGAGACGCTTCGGGACAGGTCCTTGTGGGAGGCTGAACCAAACCAAAGTTAGCAGGCTTTTAGGTAAAGCACCCTGGGGGCCGTGTACCAAGGGTGGGACATGTGACAGACAAGGCTGCGGCACGGGGAGGCCTCGCGCCCAAGGGAAAGGTAAGTAAGCTAACACCGACCACGAGGCCGCAGGCACCAGGGCCACGACCTCGGCCGGACACACACGGAAAGTACGACAAGCTGTTCTCCACGTGACGGTCGGCCACTCAAGCCCCTGCAGAGGCCGGCCACAGGTGGGGTGAGTGCACGGGGGCCCCCGTTGTGGACACAGGGTGCGCGGGCGGGGTGTGTTAACTCCTGCAACTCCTCGGGGATGAACAAGGGATGAACGGGAACAAAGTGGGTGGAGGCCTTGAGCAGCCCATTCCAAAAACTACACTCCTGCGCTCAGGCAGGACTCGCCCAGGACACCAGGGGGAGGTGAAGCTGGGGGCGCCACACAGCCCCCACACGCCCCAGACGCAGGGGGACAGGGGCATCACACGGGAAAAGTCCCCGAGCGGCATGCTTAGGATCCTGAGCTGTCGTGCGTGACCGATACACTTCCACTTAGAGCCCTACACCCTGTCAGCTGGACCTACTCACAGACCCAGCCACTGCGCTTCCGGCCTCACACCCTGAGACACGCACACGAGAGCCCTACGCAGGCTGCTCAGGGTGCTGCCGTCTCTAACTGTGCAGGTGGCACAACGCTGGACCCCGCCCGACCAGGAGCACAAGGGGAACCGGGTGGCACCATGGAGGGACCCATGTGCAGACCCAGAGAGGCCATGACGTAGAAGATGCAAGCAGAAGCCAGAAGAGCATGTGGCACGTGAGAGGGCGGGGGACCTGGGAAATGCGCACCCGTGTGCGCATCCCTGCAAGAGAGACAGGAGGACAAAGCGGGAAGCGTGTGGGCAAGGGGCGGGGGGGCCTCTGCTTTCAGCTCAGTTTTTCTGGAAACCTGTAACTGCTCAAAAAGTCGTCTATTAAAAAATAGGATAAAAAAAAAAGAAATCACACTGAACGTACTGTGGTAACACCAGCACCCCGAAGGGGAGAGGGAGAATCCAAGGACTTCTCCGCACAGCACGGAGGAGCATGAGGGAGCACAGAACCACACGTGAATCTGGGTCCCTTTCAGTAGATTTGTTTTCTCTAGTAACACGAGGATTCTGGGATGTGCAGCTGGGCCATTCGCTAGGAAAGAGGGCACACAGATGTGGCATGGGGGCAGGAGGCCCACGGGACAGGCCAGATGGAGGGACCAGCGTAGATGCAGGGCTTCTAACAGAGGGACACGCGTGTAGGTTTGCACGCACGCGCCCACACGCCCAGAGCTGGGTCTCTGGTGCTCCCTCCCGCTCAGGCGGCAGCGCTCCCCTGAGGAACACAGGTGCCAGGGCTGGACGGGACCCCCTGCTGCTCCACAAAGTGCACAAGGGCTCTCGAATGAAGGGAGCATGTCCAAGCACACAGGACTGAGCGTGAAGCAAATCTCGGCATCTGGGCACCAAAATATGAACCATGAAAGAAATGGCACCCACAGTCCTTGCAAACAATCACGGAGGATGGGGGGCTCCTGTTACGGCACTGGGGTGCACGTGCCCCCGGGCCAATGGCAGGGGTGGGAGGAGATGCAGGGCAGGAAAGCACAGGAGTGGGCCACTCCCGCCCCCCACCCATCACCCCAAACAGGTGTGCACGACACACAGCAGGTGCTCTGCACGCTTGCAAGGAGCTACCAAAGTCAGTGATGGGGGCGGGACTCAGAGCCCATGAGGCGGCCACAAACCACCCGCCCAGCACCCGGGGACAAGGACCTCTCTCCACACTCCTACACCATCGTTACTCTGCAAAGTGGCATAAGGAGAGCTTTCGAACGTTTGCGCTTTGCCGGGAACAGCTGTGCTATAAATGTGCTCACACACAAGAGGGAACGCACTGGTCTGGGGTGATTTAGTGATGGAGGCCCCCTTCCCCGATGAGTGCAGACCATCTAGGAGCACCTGTGCTCTGATCCACGACACCTGTCTGGGGCCTGCAGGGGACGGTGACACCTTCCAGGAGAAGCAACAGGTGCTCTGTGCAGACCTGACCTCCAGGCGGGCTCCTGGTGGTGCAGGCCCCGGGGGCCGAGCGGCTGGCCTGCTCAGGCCCCGTCCCTCAGGCTCCTTCCCAGCAGGCTTCCCTGGACGCCCCTGCAGAGCGCAGCCCCCACACGTGGCCTACCCCGACATCTCTGGGGTTTCCTGCCTCTGTGTTTGCTCACCACGTATAAAAGCACAGCTGCTGTGAGTGTGCAGCTCAGGGGTGTCCAGATGAGGGCAAGCCGCACAGTGCCCCCGGCCCCTCCCCAAGGCCTTGTTGCCACGTGTGTGTGTCGTCTGTCACGCTCTGACCCACATGTGCTCGGGACACACCCACCAACGTCCTTTGGGGCTTCCTGCGGGAGCCCATGACGTGTATCTTTAAATGATTTTTTTTTTTAAACAGCCACATTTGGGATGGTGGCAGAGTTCTGTGGGTGGATGGCAGGGACGATAGCACGATGAACGTACTCGATGCTGCTGGCACACGCACTTAAGAACGGTGGAAATAGGAAGTTTTCCGTTACAGGTCTTGTACAAAAAAAAAAAATCCCCCCCCCCCAAAAAAAAAGCCATAAGAGGCAAGTTTGGGATGAGGTGAGTGACAGACACACAAGGTAACCCTCAAGTTTGGTTTCCTGGCCCAAAGACACACCTGGGAGGCAAACACCAAGGTCTGGCCCGCCAGTCCTCTCGGGCACAGCACACCGCCGCAGTCCGAGCATCAGAGGAAGGAGGCCAGGACGGGGGCACGCGCGCCACCACTCACCTCTTCCTCCACCAGGGCCCGCCTCTGGGCACTCCAGCTGTAGTCGGGGTAATGCGATATGGTCGTGGCACTGCCAAAGTCACACAGCTTGATGGTCCCTTGGTTACTGAGCAATAAGTTTTCCACCTGCAGAATTCCAGAGACAGTCCTTATGAACTTGGGTGCAGAGACCCAGGCCCAGGGAGTGCTGGAGACGGGACGGGGTTCCCCGGACCACAGCGAGGAGCCTTCCTCCCACAAACGGGAGGACACAGCATCTTAACTTCTTGTTGATCCAAGTGATTATGGGTTCCTTTAAAAATAAGAAACTCAGAAAAATAAAAAGAAAGAAAACTGAAGTCAAACATAAATCAAAAATAACTCCAATCAATAAAACATTCAAAAGAAACCTTTAAAAAAGTCAGTTAAAAGATGAAGAACATTAACACACCATTTCAAAATCATCAAACGTATCAAGAACCTAGGAAGAAATCAAACAAAAGATGCAGAAAACACCTCTATTCAGAAAACTATGAATAACTTAGGTAAACCATTAAAATCCAAAGAGTCAAGGAATCAGACGTCTGTGCCCGTCACCCCCGGACAGGTCCCCAGTCCAGGGGCCAGGAGCCAGCTCCAGCCAGCCTGCTTCCCGCCGGCCCCACACTGGGTGGCTTCGTGACACGGGTCCCAGGCAGCTTTACTGGCGTGGCCGCGCGGCCTGCTCACCGGGCCCCTTACCCTGAATGCACAGCTGGTGTGTTTACACTTGGGTCTTCTAAGGCAAAGCCTGTCAACTCACACTCTGCGGGACAGTCAAGGCAACTCCAATCAGATTCTGGAAAGGTTTTCCGGTGGAACCTGACCAACTAATTCAGAGATTCACGTGGAGAGGTGAAGAGCGCGGAGGCCACCTGATGCCCGACAAGCAGATTTAAGCCTCCCTGCAAAGCTCCGTTAAAGGAGAGAGAGGAGCCCAGGGACCAGGGACAGCCCCCAAGGGCATCCAGTGCACGCCACACCGTGGCGAGGGGGCGCCAAGGGCCACAGGCACAGCACGGCCACCCAGGCGAGGTGCCCACGATGGATCGAGGAAGACGACCTGCCCCTTCATGCAGAGTGGCCTCCAGGTCTCTCAGCGGGGTAACGACTCCTCAGCAAGACAGAGAAACTCCAGGCCAAACAAGGAGCATCCCACGGGAGACACTCACTACTCAGAGTGACGACGCAAGCCACAGCAAGACCGGCACAGGGCTCCAAGAAACCAAACAGAAAGCGACCCCTCGGGAAAAACAGGCGAACTCCCCACGGGTACCTCCCCAGAGAAAATCCAGACTCCAACACACTTGAAGAGATGCTCGTTAAAACCCAGGACCAGGGGTCGCTGGCACCGGGTGCCTCCACCCGCTGCTGGAGGGTGGGGTGAGGGTGGGGGGAGACACGACGCCCGACAGAGGGTGCCGGCATCGCTCCACGGGCCAAACAGGGATGGGAGCGCCTCGGGAAGCACGCCTCAACCCAGTGCGCAGCTCCCACGACACACGAGGTGGACGGACCTCGACGCCATAAGGCTGGACAAAAAGCCAGACACGAGCGCTCTGCTCCACAGCCTGCAGTGCCGGACGGGGCCTCACACAGGAGCAACACAAGGACATGCGTTCCCACCTGCCCGTCCGCAGGGCGCCCCCTCGGCGACGCCCGTGGACAAGCCACAGGGAACACCTCAAGGAGGCCCGGCACTGGCTGGCCACTGGGGCCCTCCGGCAAACACAGGGCACTGAGAGGACGAGGGATGTCCGCACCACACACCTCAGCAACGCTGATTCTTTACTAATCTCGTCCTTCTAGAGTTCCCTTCCCTTAAAAAGACTATAGACACACACAGGTGAATGCACAAACCATGAGTCTTGATGTCACGAGAAAATCCGCCCGTCCAGACAGCAGGAAGGGGTGGCTAGCGTGTGGGGCGGCCCAGGCACCCGCCAGGCTGGATACTGACCCCACGATTTCTGCAACGGGGGCACCAGCCAACCTCTTGGGTTCAGGGGACCAAAGGAAAGGTCAAGCCCGTCCAAGGCTCCAGTCTAAACAAAGATGCCACCCCACACTTCCCTGGGCACACGGAGAAGCCCAGTGTGGCTCCAAGGAGGGGAGGGCCCTGCTCCAGGCCAGCCAGGCTAGACACACATCACACTTGAACAAGAATCTGGGAGAGCCAGGGCACGAGATGATCCTAAGGTTCTTCAGCAAAAACCATCTGCTCCTTCAAGATGTGGTCAGAGTCAGGGCGTGAGCTTCGTGGACGCCAGGCACGTTCCACTGTCTTGGGTTTTTCCAAAGACACAACAGGGGAACGAGAAGTAGGCCACAAACCAGGAGAAGGCCCCAGCAGCACACAGGACATGAGAAAGGCCGCTGGAAGGCCAGAGCAGCTCCCGCTAACCACCCACAACCTGACGGGCAGAAAACGACAAGTTTACTGAAGAAGCGGGCGCGGAGCACGGACACAGGCACAGCGGAAACCATTCATTCCAGCGGGGCAACGGGAAATCACGAGCACAGTGCCACTCCCCGCGGCGGGCATCTCGGGAGCAGTGCTCCCTGCAGGAGAGCAACCTCTGTGGCACAAGGCCTGAGGCCCCGAGCCGCACGCAGGCACCCCGCAGAGCCCATGTCCCGGGATGGAGGACGGAGCAGCAGCAGCTCTCCACGGCTCCCGGGGCCGGAAGAACGGAAGGACGGGAGCCTCAGCCGTGAGTGTCCCAGAGCCCGCCAAAGGACAGGCAGGCGGGGTGACAGGCAGGCAGGGGGCATGGAGCCCCAGGCCCAGATCGCGGTGCCGAATGGCAGGGAGGCAGAGGGCTCAGCACCACGTCAGAGGAGCAGCTTCCAGAAACCCGTTCTGACGTTCAGAAGCCCCTACATCCCTCTTGTCTGGAAAAGCCAGCAAGGGGCCGTCCTGATGGGGGCAGGCCCGCAAGGTGGGCAGGAGGTGGTACCTTGAGGTCTCTATGGATGATGGGCGGCTTTTGTCTGTGCATGTGCTGCACCGCTCTGCACGTCTGATAGAAAATCTTCAGAACAGTATCGCAAGAGAGCGGACCTCTAGATTCAATTTTCTTTAAAAAGTCCACCAGCTGCCCTAAAAGAGACAATTAGAGTCACATCACCATGGCGCTGTGAATGCTGCCCCCACCCCGGGGCGGCACGCTGTGCGGCCTCGCCGCTGCCCCCTGGAGCCCACAGCAGCGCCCATGGCCCAAGGCAGGAAAGCCCAGAGGGACGGCCACCAGGACCCCGGGAGCGACACCGCCGCAGCCCACGTGGAACAGCGCCGGCCGCACGGCTGGAGGCGCCCGGAAGTCAGCCGGGCTTGTACCTCGCGCAGCCAGGCCAAGACGCAGCCACAAGACAAAGGACCCGACACGCACGCCCCCCAGACGCCTCGTTTCCTGAGGCAGCACACGGTCGCCCGCCCGGGAGCCTCCCACCGTCAACACACGCCCCGCGGAAGGTGCGTTGTCCACAGGACACGCTGGCCCCCAGCTGCAGACCCCACCGTCCCCGACACGGGGCAGGGAAGCCAGCAGATGCCGTGGGGGCCGGAAGCTCCGCCACACGCAGGGCTAAGTCCTCTGTGACCACGGGCACGCCCGCTGGGAACAGCAGCCCCGTGCCCCAGCCCCCCCCCCTGCAGCCCCCCCCCCACGCCTCCGCATGCTAACCTATAGCCCTGTCCTGCCTCTGGCCCCTGCCCAGGGCCTCTTTTGAGAACCCACCCTCCCCTGGGCTCCGCACTGCCCTCTGCTCCAGGCCCAGGCTGCCTCGGCCCTCCAGCTCCTTCCATCCCCAGGCCCCAAACCCTCAGTGCAGAACCAAGGTGGTTACCACCCCTACAGGCCTCGTCTCCGGCCACCCATCCCGACTCCCTTCCAGCCACAGGCCCCAGGATCTTGGCACATGCTGCTCTCTCAGCTGCGATGGTTTTCCTCTCTCGCCTCCTGCAGCTCCTGGCTCACGCGTCACCTTCTAGGGAGCCTATAGATATGCAAACCCGTTGCTTGGCCTCTTTTTCCATGAAACATGGGACCACCCAACCCTCACTGTGGACTTTGCTTGCAGTCTATCTGTTTTGTCTGGGTGAGTCAGTGAACCCCTGTGCCTGCACACGGCAGTGGCTTAACGTCAAGTGGACTCTAAGTGCTCTGCAGACAGCACAGCCCTTGGGCAGACGGCATGGGCTGCCCACATCCCAAGGGGGCTGGGATTTTCGCCCTGTCATCACCTCTGCAGTCCCAAGCCAGGGCATCAGGGCTCGGACCTGCGCACTCCTGCCCGCTGACCTGTCTGCTAGGGAGTGTGTGCTCTGGCGGCCCGCCCACCCCCCCCCCCCCACCAGCCCGCCCGGCCCTGCTCCCCTGGACCGACCCACAGCCACCCTCTCCCAGCCAGGCCGACTTCCCAGCCGTGCACCCCACCCTCAGAAGGACGGGGCGCGTTCAGGAATAACTTCCTGCTCTTCCCCGTGACACAGGCAGGACACAGGCCCCACCAGGCCCCGCTGAGGGGTCTAGAACAAGGGATGACGGACAGACGGCCATGCTGCCGGGGATAATGGGCAGGAGCCAGGCCACAGCAGGGGCATCACGATGCCAGTGGCTCACTGGCCACTGTGTCCAGGGAGAATCAGGAGGGCTCTTCTTAAAAGTAATGACCTCAAAGGTGGCAGAGTGGCTGGAGAGGGCACAGTGGAGGGTAAGACGGGGGCGAGGACCAGGGAGAGTGGGAGACGGTGGGCACCCATCCAGGTCCGCCGCCAGTGGGACTGGCACCCACGTCCCTCCCTAAGATCCCCTCCACCCTCTACTCCCACACCCTGCAGCGCTCAGCACCCAACCTGCAAGCACCCCAAGCTTCTCCCGCCGCTCCCAGGACGACGAGGGGTGCGCTCTGCGGGTTTGCTCCATCATGGAGTAGCACTCCACCCCCCGAGGGCAAGGGCTGTGAGCTGCCACTGCCAGGCCCCACGCCTGGTGCCCTTAGCGAGATGGCTCACACTGGTCCTGATGAATCCAGAAGCACCCTGAGCACCCAGAACATGAACAGAAGACATGATACGTGAACCAAAGACACACAAACTACAGAAAGCAGGACGAGGCACACACAGCACCAGCAGCAGAGCCCACGGGGCAGATGAGGAGGAGCTGCGTGTGGGTGTGGTCTCACACACGCCGCCCAGCACGTGCCAGCTGGGGCCTCCACACGGCACCCCATCCCCACCCACAGGATCGCCGGGCTCACACGCCGGACACGCGGCAGTTCCGTACACCAACATTTGTGGTCAAGGAAAGGTATGCGTCACGAAGGGGGTGCTGGCTGGTTGAGGATCTCGTGGGATGGACTAAGGGACCCTGCAGAGCCTTTAAGAGAGAACAAGTAAGTGTACGGGCGTGAGAAGCCGGCTGTGGCAGGCTTTTCTTAGAAAGCAAAGAATGTTTAGGAAAACCCTCTTTTTATGAGCACCTCACTCCGCTGTGTTTAGACAGGGACCCCCACCCCGGGGTGGTTCCCTCGCCCTGGCTCCCTGCCACCTGCCACCTGTCCACAGAGTGCTCAGCGCCTCCGCCCTTTGCCAGCTACGACACGACTCCTCCCGGGTGTCACCGCTCACGGCCCCCACCCTTTCCTTCTCTGAGGGCCCCTCTCGTGGGCACAGGACACCTGACCCTGTGGCTGTGGGGCACAGGCTTCCTCTCTCCCAGCACACACTCCTGCTGACCAAGGCCCAAGCACACTCTACCCACGATGCCCAGGGGCTCCTGCCTCTGGTTCCAGGCCCTGCTGGCCAGGCCTCTGCACCTGCCCAGGCCTCTGTACCTGCCTGGCCTTAAGAGTCCTGGCCCCACTGTTCTCTGAGATGGGAGCTCCAGTGGGGCGGGCACTCTCCACCTGGCCCACGGCTACTTCTTCACCCCCAGGGCAGATGCCCCATGAGTGCAGACAGACACAGCCCTACCTTGGGAACCAGGCACATCCCACACCTCTGTTCCCTTGGCACCATCCAGATACTCACATGACCACTCTGCCCCTGGAACTCTCTGGAAGGCACCTAGGTCCTTCCCACTCCTGTGAATGAACTAAAGAGTCTTCCTTCCTAAGAATACAGGGAGTGCCTGAGACTACTGGGCCGTGTGCCCTCAGGGCCAAGGCCGCAACCCCTCCCTTCCTATTACAGCTCAGCACTCCAACAGGTGGCAACGCTGCGGTTCGCACCCCAACGAAATGTTACCTTTGCAGAGCTCGGTGAGCAGCAGGAACTCAGCCTGCCCAGTGTCTGACTCCTCTTTCCCTATGGACGCTGCAGAACAAAACTGGACAATATTGGGGTGGCCAGAAAGTTTTTTCTGCAGGTGTCTTGTTAAAGGAGAATGCGTAAGTCTGCACATTTAAAAACAAATATACATACAATATTAAGACACTAGAGCCAAAATGTTGAATGAAATTACCTTACAATCCCAGCATGTCGGAGCAGAAAGATGGATAGCAGGTGGGGGCGAACAGAAAGGCAGGTTGCAGGTAGAAGAGGGAAAGGAGAGGGAAGGTGGGGATGAAGACCACCACCACGGAGGCCACACACACCTGACCACAGGCCAGGCAGGACAGCAGGCAGAGGGCATGTGCAGCGTGTGGGAGGCCACGAGGTGCGTGGATTCCACCGAACCTCTGCAAGGCAAGGACCCGCAGGCTCAGGCAGCCAGCGGGCTCACAGCAGACAGAGCTTCAAGAGAGAAAAGAGAACACATTCTGACAGCAGAGGGCAAGGCCCCTGCTGAGGGAGAACATGTGCCAAAGTGGAGAGCCCGCAAGAAGAGCCCTGCACATCCACCATCCGTGCAACAGAAACCCGACTGCCCAAGCGCCCTGGGCGGGGCGAGGGGACCACATGGTGCGGCTGAGAAGTGACACTGGGGCCCACTGGCACCAGGCCCAGCAACGGGCCCTGGCCATCGCCAGAGCACAGCTCATGGCCGGGCACCGTGGGCCACGTCGGGGTCGTGAAGGGGTGGAGGGCAGGGCATCGGCCTACGCTCTAGCTCAGAACACCTCCATTCCCAAAGCTACCGAATCTCTTGCTGTCACCCAGGAGCAAAGACCAAGGGATAAAGCTCCTTTCCACTAAAAATACCCCACAGAGAGGTCCAGTGAAAGCAGAAGGCCAACTTTAGCATCAGAGTTGTCCCACGGCAGCAGGCGGCCACAGCGTGGTGCAGGCCTCCCTACGTGACCGCACCCGCTCT
The DNA here is from genome assembly GCF_905146905.1 of Nyctereutes procyonoides. Classification (NCBI taxonomy): domain Eukaryota; kingdom Metazoa; phylum Chordata; class Mammalia; order Carnivora; family Canidae; genus Nyctereutes; species Nyctereutes procyonoides. The sequence continues at coordinate 284,593 of NW_026575047.1, forward strand.
CAGCCCTGGGAAAAGGATACCATGAAACAAACTTCCTGAATGATGGCTCTGTTCTTTTCCTCTTCGTTAGACAATAATCTCTGTATCAGGAAATAACAAGACAAGATTAAGGAGGGTTTCTCTTTCTACTCTACACCCAAGAGAATAAACACAATGCCACCTAAAAGTGGAACCTGCTTACCTGTGCTTTAACATCTGGCCTGCAAAAGCTTGACAGAAGGTTAAAGACCCCTGAAAATGGTCCTTTATGATCCAAGGACACAAGGAAAACTAAAAATACGCATCTTTTCTCCCAATAGGCTGGAGAAAAGTTAGACAACCAAGGAAAAAGGGAGAAGACACTAGCAGAGATGTGGGCTATGGTGCCGACCCCCAGGGTCCGTCAGTGCCTCAGCAGCAGCCCACGACAGCCCCACGGCCCCCGCCAGGCCTGCTGCGCACCCCAGGTACCCCCACCCCGTGACCCCTATCTGCAGACAAGCTGTGCAGACACATTTCACACCAGTAGCTTTCAAAACCCCCCTCTCCGTGGACCCCTCATTTTGGCAGCTGGTACTGAGGTCACTGTGCCACAAAGTTGGAAGGCACAGCTTTAGCGTCCTCTAAGACCGCTGATGGCTTCCCCTCAGAAGGAACAAACGGGACAGACTGTAAACAAGAAATGTTTACTAAATAATGGAAATGAATCTCTGGAAACAGTGTCACTTAGAGATTTCCTTAAGATAATGCAAAAACCCACAGAAATGTCATCCTTGATTACCTTTAAGGCATATTCTCTGCCACTTCCCAGATCTTGAGCTTCATATACAAATGCAAACCCTCCTGAAAATTAGAAAAACAAACATATCAGTTCAGTGCTCTGGCTTATTTAACATTAAGTTTTAAAAATAGCTTCACTAGGTGAAATACAAATTGGACTTGTGGCTGGTAATTTGTTTTCCACAAAAATATTGACCATAATTTATATGATCCTGTCTTTTAAATATCCCATGTCAGAGACAGGAGGGACATCGCCATAGGAACCGAGATCAATGAGGGAAAGAATGGAGAAAACCGACACCACCAAAGCCTCTGAAAACAAGAAAATGAAACTGATAAATTCTGGATAGACTGATCAGAGAGAGCAAAAGCAAGAAAGAGAAATTAAGAGAGGACTGACCAGCAACCAGAATAAAAGAGGCCAGCACCACCCAATGCCCAAAAAAGACTTTAAAGTACACCCAGTATCATATGCAAACACAAATAATTCTTAACAAATTCTAAATTCTGTGTAAGATAAAATGTTAGCATATCAAACCTAATAATACACGCAAAAAGGTAATACGTTATGACTGAGTAGAGCTGGATAAACATTTGAATATCAATGTAATTCTCTTGTTTTTAGGTTCTACTTGCTTAGCTTTTTCTAGTTCCCCGCGGTGGAAAACCACATCACGCAGCGAGGCACTCTCAGCTGACCGGGAACATGACGCTTGCCAGCCTGGTATCAGGGGTCTACAAGAGACCCACAGCCAACCTCGTGCTCGGTGCTAGGGCCCAGGGCTTCTCCCCAGCACCAGGGACAGGGTGAGGACAGCCGTTCTCACCACTGCCACTCGGCACCGAACTGGGAGTCCTGGCCGGTGCAATCAGGCAAAAGAAAGAAACAAAAGGCATCCAGATTGAAAAGGAAGAAGTGAACACGTTTTTCTTTGCATCCAACGTGACTTTGTAGATTGACATTGTGATACCTACCCCCCCAAAAGCTATTATAACTAATAAAACAGTTTAGAGCAATCATAGGTCATATGCAAACATTCATAAATCAACTGTGATATTCAGGGCGCCTGGGTGGCTCAGTCGGATGAGGGCGTCCATTGGCTTATGTCATGATCTCAGGGTTGTGAGATCAAGCCCCGTATCGGGCTCTGTGCTGGGCATGCAGCCTGCTTAGGACTAGGAGTCTCTCTCCCCCTCTGCCCCTGCGCCACCCACACCACTTCACGCTCTCTCTCTCAAAAAACAAAAACAAAAACCAAAAAACTGTATTTCTACATATCCTAGAGATTTCTTAAATATAAGAACAAAAGTAGGGATCCCTGGGTGGCGCAGCAGTTTGGCGCCTTCCTTTGGCCCAGGGCGCGATCCTGGAGACCCGGGATCGAATCCCACATCGGGCTCCCGGTGCATCCGGTGCATGGCGCCTGCTTCCTGGTGCATGGAGCCTCCTTCTCCCTCTCCCTCTGCCTATGTCTCTGCCTCTCTCTCTCTCTCTCTGTGACTATCATAAATAAATAAAATTTAAAAAAAATTTATCTAAAAAAAAAAAAAAAAAGAACAAAAGTATGATCCACAAATGAAAACAATGACCAGTGGACTTCATCAAAGTAAAGAACTTTTGGTTTCTAGATACCTTGTGGAGTGGGTGAAAAGACGCTAGCTGGACTTTTAGTTACCGGCCCAATAAAGGGCTCTATTCAGAAAATATAAAGAAAATCCAAAATTCAGTAACAACAAATTTTTTTTTAACAAAATTTTTAATGGGTGAAGTATATATATATAAAAAGACACTTCCCTGAAGAGACATGAAGGGGGAGTGAGCACATGAGAAGATGTTCAACACCAGCAACCTCTAGGGAGACACTTTAACCGCAAGGATCCCACTGTCCATCTAATTAGAAGGTCTGTTCTTTAAATGGACCATACCAAGTCCATTATGGTCTAGGATGTGGGTCCGCTGAGTGCTTACACTGCTTGTGGGAACACAGTTTGGCAGTTCCTTCCAAAGGTAAAGGTGAGCTGGCTCAACGGCCCTGTCCTCACACCCCTGGGCATTTACCAGGAAAAACGGAGGCACACATCCAGACACTCACACACGGGTCCCCGCGGCGTCACATGTGATCACCCTAGAACAGCCCCAGGCTCCTCAGCAGGGAACAGACAAACCGATCATCCCTGCGAGGAACACAACTCAGCATTCACAGGATGGCACTGGTGTTAACAGGCACCGACACGGAGGCAGAGGGGAAAAAGTGTCCATTCCTATGATTTCCCTATGGAAGCTCCAGAAAATACTACCTGAGCTATAGTAACATCAAGTGACTGCCAGGGGTGAAGGGCGGGAGAAGGAAAGGGCTGCAAGGGGAGAAGGATGAAAACTGTGGGTGATGTTCACCACCTTGGCCACGGCGACAGGTACACAGGTGTCTATGTGCTGGACGTACTTAACGTGTCTGACATCCACATGTGCAGCCTGTGTCACAGTTTTATCTCAACATACCTGATAAAAATGAAAATAGTAAGTCCATACAAGAAAACAAATGAAATAACTGAAAATCCATTAACAAAATAAAAATAGAAAACAGATGGCTTCACTGGTGAATTCTATGAAGCGTTTCAGAAGGAATGAGTATGGCAATCTTGCACAAAGTCCTTCCTAAGTGACAGGAGAAAACAGTTGCCAACCCATCTGAGGCCAAAGACAGAATCACAGATGGCAAGCACTCATTACCACAGATAGAAAAGCCCCCAGGAAAACACCAGCGGAGCGAGTCTGGCAACGGCTAACAGGGAAGATGCTGCACGGGACCCACTCCAGGAATGCAAGGGTGGCTCAACACCGAAAAACAATCCCTGGGCTGAAGGACACAAACAGGACAGAGCACCTCAACAGACACACAGAAGGTATTTGCCAACAAGAAAACTTGACTTTGCTTTTCTTTTTTTAAGATTTTACTCGAGAGAGCGAGCACTCACAAGCAAGGTGGAGGGGCAGAGACAAAGGGAGAAGCAGACTAGACTCCCCGCTGCGCAGGAAGCCTGACGTGGAGCTCGATCCCAGGACCCCGGGTCCATGACCTGAGCTGAAGGCAGACGCTTCACCGACAGAGTCCCCCAGGTACCCCTGACTTTTCAAAATAGTAACACGAAACATTCTCAGCAAACTAGGAATCAGAGGGAACTTCTTCAATCTGACAAGTGGTAACTACAAAAAACCTACAGCCAGCGTGAGCCTTGATGGTGCTTTCTAATATCAAAACCAAAGCAGGGCTACCTGCGGACCACGTGATACTTTTCACCGGAGACCGTCACCGGCACAAGCAAGCTAGCAAGAGGAAGCAAGGGCCTAAAGATCAGAAAGGAAGAGCTAACTGCTCGTACTTAACAGACACCATGAGTATAAAGCCAAACGGTCCCCAGGGCTCCACCAAAAGCCTCTAGGGCCAAAGAGCAGCCTCAAGAGGCTACAAGGTCCTGGTGACCTGGCCCCTCTGCAGCCCCTCTGCCAGGCCTTCCCTTGAACCACAAGCCCACCTGGGACACCCGACCCCCAACTGCTCAGGCTCTGCTCTCCACCCCGCCGATCACCCTGTCCCAGCCGCTTCCTAGAACCAATTTCGTTCCTTCTTCCTACTGCTTTCTCACACCTGACACTATGTAACACATTCCATTTGGACATCTGTTTACTGCTTCTCCCACCAGCACCCAGAACAGCACGGGACACGTAGTGGGCAATCAAAATGCGTAATGATCAAGTCCACAGATGAGGACCACAAAATCCTAAGCGAAAAGCATCTCCTAATATGGAAACACATTTACAGACCATTTAACGTGCCAGCAGCAATGCCATGTATCGCCTACAAACACACACACTTGTAGAGAAAGTAAAGGAGATGAACAGGAAGTACAGACGCTAAATTCATGGTGGTGGTTGCCTCTGGAGAGTAGGAACTGCAGTCGGGGTAGAAGGTCAACAGAACTTCTCACGGTATCTGTGAGGTTTTATTCTGTACAAGGTCTGGAGTCATATGTGCTTTTTTAAAAGCTAGCCTGTATTAATTACGGATAGTGTTTGTTCTGTTACTCTTTCTACTTTTCTTTGTTTTTGAATTTTTTCCTAAAAAAGAATATCCAATTTCAGGACTTGTTATATAGCGACATTAACCAGGACCGTGTGGTGCTAATGGAGGAATGGATTCAAAGATCCCAATGCAAAACAATAGAAAGTCCGAAAAACTGCCACACAAATGTGCCAAGTGAGCTTTAGTAATAGTCCAAAATCAACTCGGTGGAGGCATTTGCAATGACCAGTGGGGGGGGGGGGGAGAAGTCTGACATAAACTTTAGCCTTTATAAACTGACATTAACTCAGAAGATACAAATGTAAAAGTAGGAAACTCCTATAAAAACGTAGGAGAAACACCCTCATGACCTGGAGCTGGGCATGAGGGTTCCCACATGTGACCGCAAAAGCAGAAGCTGCACAAAGAAAGCTGGTACTGTGACCTCATCAATTGAAAACCGTAGGTCTGCAAAAGACTCTGTTCAAGATGAAAACACAAGCTGCTAACAGAAAACTCTTGTAAACCACTTGTCTGATGGAGACCTTCGCTCCAGAATAAAGGACTCTCAAAACTCAGGGGAAAGAGAACACAGTTATACGACAGGCAAACAACACAGAGAGAAATTCCGTGTGCAAGGGTGCACGGTCAGCCCCTAGAGAAGTGCGGACGGAAGCCACAGTAAGGAATCACTACACACCTGCTACAACGAGCAAATAAAAACGCGGCACAAAATGCTGACACTGGGCCACTCCTGGTTAAGTACTCAGCTGTGGGGGCACCTGGGGGGCTCAGCACTCCCTGCACACCCTAACGAACGGTGCTCAGCATGTCTGGGCCTGTGTCGTGAAGGACGTGTAGATGCTACTTGGTTTTTTAAAATTCCTTTTTCAGGGGCCCCTGGGTGGCCCAGTGGTTGAGCTCAGGGCGTGATCCCAGGTCCCGCGATCGAGTCCTGCGTCGGGCTCCCCACGTGGAGCCTGCTTCTCCCTCTGCCTGTGTCTCTGCCTCTCTCTCTCAGGAATAAATAAAATCTTAAAAAAAAAAAAAAAAAAAAAAAACTCAGCTGTGTGGTTGCAGACTCCACGTGTTGAGCCCTCACTCCCAGGGTGACTGTATCAGCATATGGTGTGTTGAGGAAAAATTAAAGAGATAAAATCATATAGTAGGGCCTGGGTCTCTCTGCAGCCATGCACACAGAGAAGGTGCCGCCGCCTGCCGGCCAAGGGAGAGGCCACACCAGAAACCAACGCTGCGGGCACCTGGCTCTGGGACGAGGGGCCTCCAGAACTGAAAAAATAAATTCCTGTTGTTTATGGCCCAGTCTGCGGCATCGTTACGTCTGTGGTCTGAGCTACGACACTCATCCCCTGCTTGTGAGACATGTGGGTGGCACAGCCACTCTGGAAAACAGGCTGGCAGTTTCCTAACAGAAAACACACAACTCGGCTCCTGCACTCCTGGACACTTACCCCAGAAAAATAAATACATTCACACAAAAACCTGCACACAAGTGTTCACAACAACTTTACCTCTAATAGTCAAAACATCTGGATGTCCCACTGGATATCCACAAAACCCAGATGTCCTTCACTGGGTAAATGATTAAATAAACTGGGGTCCAGCCACACCATGGAATAATCACCATTAAAAATGAACACATTATGGACACAACCACCTGGATGGTCTCCAGAGAGTAATACTGAAAAAAGCCAATTCCAAAAGGATACCACAAATGTCAAAACTGTAGAGAGAGCTCGTATCAGTGGTTCCCAGGGTTAAGAACTCAAGTGTGGCTGTGAAGGGACACGAGGGTCCTTGTGGAGATGGAGGCTTCTGCATCTCCACTACATCAATGTCAAGGTGCTGGTAGAGACACTGACTCTAGTTTTTCAACAAGTTACACTAGGGAAACAGGCAAAGTATACTGGTGTCATTTTTTTTAATGATTTTTTTTAAATTTTATTTATTTATGATAGTCACAGAGAGAGAGAGAGAGAGAGAGAGAGAGAGAGAGGCAGAGACACAGGCAGAGGGAGAAGCAGACTCCATGCACCGGGAGCCCGACGTGGGATTCGATCCCGGGTCTCCAGGGTCGCGCCCCGGGCCAAAGGCAGGCGCCAAACCGCTGCGCCACCCAGGGATCCCTACTGGTGTCATTTTTTAAAACTACAAGTAAATACATCCACAATTATGTCAAAATTGAAAGTTCGAATAAAAGTAGCAACACTGCTGGGGCCCCTGGCTGGCTCAGCAGGTAAAGCACAGAGGTAAAGCATCTGCCTTCGGCTCACATCATGATCCCGGGGTCCTGCTCAGTGGGGAGCCTGCTCCTCCCTCTGCCCCTCCTCCTGCTTGCGCTCTTTCTCTCAAATAAAAATACCTATCTTTAAAAAAAAATAGTGATTCTGCTGCATGCAACACATCAAGAAGTGACAGGGCAGGCACTGCTAACACGCAGCCGGATGCCGTCACTTTACCGTACACATTCTGCAATCTGGAGATAGGCACCGAAACTTCAGCAGCCCAGACCGGGCCCCTGCCTCCCAAGGCAGCCCGGCCGGGGAGAAGCGACCCCGTCTATGGCTTACTTCCTCCTCCTCACACGCGTGCATGGGTGTATATATCTCATACATGACTCATATCTGCAATAAAAAAAACTCCCACAACTCCTGCTCAATTCAAAATGGAAAAGACTCTAATGGGCATTTCAGGCACAAAACAAAACATACAACTGGTTAATAAGCAGAAAAAGTGCTCCACATGGTATCATCAGGTGCATGCAAATCCCACACCAGAGAGACCCCGCGGCACACACACAAGAACAAGTCTAACCAAAGTGACAGTACTAATGGGTGGCCGCCGAGGTCAGGAACTCCCACGCTGCTGTGGGGAACGTTCACCAGGGCCGCCCTGGTGGTGGTTGGGCGGGAGGGGGCTTGTCTGCTCTGTGTTCTGTGAGACCCACCTCCATCCTATACCCAAAAATTCCACTCCTGGGTTTCTACCTGAGAGAACACCCATGGCCACAAAAAAAATCCTGTGAAAGAGTGTTCTTGGCGGATTTATTCATCACAGCCCAAAGCGGAAACACCCAAATGTCCATCAGCAGGAGAGCGGATGAATAAGCCACGACCAGAGTGGGAACTTCAGAACCAGAGACAGCACTCGGGGTGTGACGTCACGTGCACCTTGCTCTGGGAGAGGGGGGCTCAGAGCTGGTGGCTGTCGGTGGGTGGCTGGCGGAGGCGGGGAAGGCGGCTGGGGGCCGCGAGAGGCTTCCTGGGTCACTCAACTGTTCTGTATCTCGACAGGTGGTTGGCCACATGGGTGTAAGCCCTTGTCGAAGCATCTAAATTCTGTACATTTTACTGTATGTCAATAACTCGATTTAAATTGTTTTTTATTAAGTATAGGTACAGGACATCCATGGACAATTCTAGAAGAGGGGTCTGAAAAAGCTAACAAGCACTGGAAAACGCTCAAGCTCACGAGTCAGAGAAACGCAAATCAACACAAGCCCTCACAAGCCCTCACAGTTCTTGCCCGTTGCAAGGAGCAGGGTATGGAGACACAGGGGTCTGGAAGGCCTCCACGTAGGGTCATGGACTCGGGGGACAGGGGGAAAGTGAGCACCAGGAAATGTGGTGCAGCAGCACAGCACCGGGAGCATCCGGGAGATCTTACGGCGTGCTATCAATCAACACTGTTTCTAAGGAACAGACACCCTGTTACCTACATCTCCTATCCTCATGTGAGTGCCACAGATCTTTCAGGGATCCGGGCCCATGTGGACAGACGGATGGCAGGAGTCCACAGAGAGAATGGGCCAGGCCAAGGGAACAGCGAGCAGCCTTTCTTTCCTGTGTCCCTTGAACAGTACCTGCGCCAACCCCCACCCCCGCCGTGGCCTCCCCACAGGGCGACCTCCTCCCACAATAACCGCCCCCCATGGTGGCCTCCCCCACGGTGGCCTCCCCCATGATGTCCTGCTCCAAGCACCTGCATACTGACACACAGAAGCTGGAGAAGTTACATGTGCCTGATACTGCTGCCAACTGAGGCACAGACCAAGAAGGAGTGGTATAGCCTTGGTGCTCAGCTCCCATCCTGGCTCCCGGGCAACACTCACTTCTGGAAGCTCCACCAACAGGTGCACTGCCACTTGCTTCTTTCACCATGACATCCTCAGGACACACTCTACCGGGGGACCTGCACCACCACGTGGGTGACACAAGACACGCCCCAGCAGTCCCAACTCCACCGCTCTGGCCAGCTATTGATGGCCCTTCCGTCAGCCACTGTCAGGATCACAGACCACGGGACGCACCAGGGACTGCGCCCGCCAAACAGTCAGAACTCCACCAATGTTGTGCTGGTTATCATCGGTATTTCGTACTAGGCGTCAGGCATGATGGGTAAGAGGCTGATATTCAGGTGACCAAGGTGCAAACGTAGAGGGCGCGGTTAGGAGAGCTAAGGGAGGGCAATTAGACACAAGACTGAACCACCGCTGTGAATACCAGAACCAGCTGTTGTCCACGATGCAAGCCCCCCCCAGCAAAGACCTTGGTTATCTGTGCTCTGGGGTGTCTGGAGACAAGATCCTCCCTGGGTGAGAGCAGTCACAGTAGTCCAGAGGAAGGATACTCAGAACAAGACCACCAAGCCACAGGGCTGAGAGCTCAGGCCCACTTCCTGTGTGAAAAGAACCGTGTGCTATTTGCTACCCTATCAGTGAGCGACAACTGCCCCACTGTCTTTTTAAATCAACTTTAAAAACGTACTACACTAAAACAATAAAAAATAAATAAATAAATAAATAAATAAATAAATAAATAAATAAATAAATAAAAACGTGCTACACTGTGTATCCCTATAGAGGATGTCCTGACAACCTATGATCCTGTTCCCTCACACCAATCTCAGTGGTTCCTGAAACCTCCAGCCCAGAGTCCTACCGCACAACTCTGCGACTGCCCGTCAACACCAGATGGCCCCTGTGCCCTCTCCAAGGCCAGCACGACAAAGAGAAGCGGTCTCTCTGAAAGCAGAGACCAGGACGCAGAGGGGTGGAGGGCAAGGCAGCAGCTGGCCCGGAGTTAGCGTGCAGTCTGCCGTCCCTGGCCCCAGAGAGAACACCAAGGACCCACGTAAGGTTCATCAGAGGCCACTGACACCACACATGGCCCACGGCGTTCCAGCACACACACACAACTCGTTACCCGGCAATCACAGGACAGCCCTGAGGACTTGTTCCACCTTCTGAAGAGCTGCCCACACGCCACCTCATCCACACTGCTAGCAGGGTGGCCAGAGTCAAACAATCACTAGCGAGGTGGACTCCTGTCATGTGGCGGAACCCTCGTCTTGGCAGACCGATCTCCTGTCATCTGGATGGTAGGAAGCAAGCAAGAGCGCACAAGATCCAAAACAAGGAAACATTAAGAACGTACCCTAGGATCTGCTTAGACTGAGCATCTCTGACATTGGAATTACTTCCAAAAAACTTGGTCTTCCTTTTAAAGGAGAGCTTAAAACCAATTTTCAAAGGATTGGGAAGCTTTCAGGATCCCACAACCCATTTCATGCTACCGATGAAAAACAATGCTTTTCCCCCTAAACCATCTGAAAGCAGAATCCGGCCCACCATAAACTCATCTGGGGGCAACACGTGACATGAACTGAGGCGGGTGGGGCTCTTTAAAGGCCTAATCACCCTACAGTAAAGACACTCCACTCGCTCCCTGAATCGGGGGCGAGTGATTTATCTGGTCATGAAACACCTTCCCAACTCCCGGAGGAACACCCCGGGGTATGCAGGTCGTTGCACTCTTGATCTTTCTGAAACCTGAAGAATCCTGAAGTCGTCAACGTCTTCTCCCAAGGGTCTTGGGTTCGGAGCCTTCCCCGCCGCCGCCGCCGCCGCCGTTGCAGGAGACAGCACGCGCTCCTACGGCCTAGGCTGCGGGGCTGCTGTTTTCCCTGAAAGGCTTCCCGCGGGTTTCTGACCATCGCAGTTCAGCAAGAGGCCTCGCGAGCCTGAAAGGCCACGAGGCTCCGGCTCCGTCTGTAAAGAGGAAAGCTCCGGCCCTAATCACGCCGCCCGTGTTCCTATCTCCCGGCCTGCCCAGAAGGCAAAGGGAGTGCGTTCTAGTGCACAACCGCGTGGGCCGCTCCCATTTCCTCGTTCCTCTTCCTGGTGAGCCTCCCGCTCCGCACGGCCCTGCACGGCCCTGCACGGCCCTCCCGCCCTCCCGCCCTCCCGCCCGAGGCGGGCATCCTCCCTCCCGTCACTGGGGCGTGCGTCTAACCGCACGTTCCCGAGGGCAAAATCCACCCACCGTCCGCCGTGAATCTCTCACTGAAAACCCGGCACAGGTGTTGGCTGGTGTCGGAGCACAGGCCCCCGCGGGGCCGACACCGTCCGGGCGTCGCCGGCCCCCGCCTCTGCTTACCGGATCGCACCCAAACCTGTGCCCTTCCCCCCGGCTTGGGGGAAACACGCAAGGGAACGCGGCAGCCCGAACACCCCGCGGGCCTCCGGGGCGCGGCCGCCGGGACGCTCGCCGGCTGATCCCGGCTCCGGCGGGGCGGCGGCGTCCAGCCCCGGGCACCGCGAGCCAGGCGGGCGCCCCCGCACAACGCAAGGGAATCCGAGGGGGCCGGCGGCGGCGCCAGGAGCGGGGCCGCGGGGCAGCGGGGGCGCCAGGAGCCGGGCCGGCGCCACCCCGGGGCTCCCGGACGCCGCCGCGGACGTGCACTGGGCGGCGGGCGGGGGAGGCCGCGGGCCCGGCCCTGCCCCGCCCCCCCCCCGCCCACCTCCCCGGAGCGCGGGACCCCCCGCCCCGCCCCCCCGCCCGCGCCTCACCCTCCGCCAGGACCCGCCGCACCCGCAGCCGCAGCTCGCCCAGCTCCACCGTCTGCCCCACGAAGTCGCTCTGGTCGCGGCCGGCGGCGCCGCCCAGGGAGCCCGGGCCCGCCAGGAAGTCCAGCGCAGACTGCAGCAGCGACATGGCTGCGGCCCCGCGGCGGGCGCCCGAGCGGGGAGCCCGGGGCCAGCTGCGTCCCGGCGCGCTCAGCAACCGCCGGCCCGGAGCCGCACCATCTTCCGCCCCGACGCCCTGACGTAGGCCCGCGGGGGCGCGGCGCAGCCCGGAAGAGCGCCGGCGCCGTACTTCCGCCGCGCCGGGCCGGTGCGCGTGCGCGTGCGCGTGCGCGTGCGCGGAGCCGGGGCCGCCCAGCGCGCCTGCGCCGGGAGGCTGCGCGTGCGCGGCGCCGGGGCCGCCGACTGCGCCTGCGCGGCGCCGCGGCTCTGGGGACGGCTTCCGGTCGTCGCGCTCCGGGCGGCCGCGGCGGGGAGCGGGCTGGCGGAGAGAGGCCTGGCTCCCGGTCGGCGCCCCGCTGTCCCCCAGGCGGCCGTGCCCGCGGACGCGCCCCGTGCGGCTCCTCCGCGTCCGTGCGCCGCGGCCCCCGGCTCGGTGTGCGGGGCAGTGTGGGGGCTCGCGTGTCCCGGGGGCCGGAGAAACCGAGCACAGCGCGGGCTGCGGCTGCCGGAGGGGCGGATCCGGAGCCCCGACGCCGGGTGGCGCGATCAGCAGCCCCTCGGGTAAGACGTTCCCCGCTGAGAACACGCGCTCCCCGGGGCCGCCTCTCGGCCCGGGCGGGGGGGGGTGGGGAGCCGCGGCGGGGGCGGGGACAGGGTGCAGCCGGTGTGAGCCCGCGTGCAGGGGCGGGGCGCGGGAACCAGGCCGGGCTGGCACAGCGTGTCCCCGTGTGCAGGGTCAGGGCGCAAGAACCAGTCCTGGAGGCACAGGTGTGTCCCCGTGTGCAGGGTCAGGGCGCGGGAACCCGTCCTGGAGGCACAGGTGCGTCCCCATGTTCAGGGTCAGGGCGCGGGAACCAGGCCGGGCTGGCACAGTGTGTCCCCGTGTGCAAGGTCAGGGCGCGGGAACCAGGCCGGGCTGGCACAGTGTGTGCCCATGTGCAGGGTCAGGGCGCGGGAACCAGGCCGGGCTGGCACAGTGTGTCCCCGTGTGCAGGTCAGGCGCAGGACCAGCCGGCTGCACAGTGTGTCCCATGTGCAGGTCAGGGCGCGGAACCAGGCCGGGCTGGCACAGGTGTGTCCCTGTGCAGGTCGGTGCAGGAACCAGGCCGGGCTGGCACAGTGTGTCCCCGTGTGCAGGGTCAGGGCGCAGGAACCAGGCTGGGCTGGCACAGGTGTGAGCCCATGTGCAGGGTCAGGGCGCAAGAACCAGTCCTGGAGGCACAGGTGTGTCCCCGCGTGCAGACCAGGCCGGCTGGCACAGGTGTGAGCCAGTGCAGGTAGGTGCGGGACCAGGCCGGGCTGGCACAGCGTGTCCCCGTGTGCAGGGTCAGGGCGCAGGAACCAGTCCGGGCTGGCACAGTGTGTCCCCGTGCAGGTCAGGGCGCGGAACCAGGCTGGGCTGGCACAGGTGTGAGCCCATGTGCAGGTCAGGCGCAGACCAGTCCTGGGCACAGGTGTGTCCCCAGTGCAGGGTCAGGCGCAGGAACCAGGCCGGCTGGCACAGGTGTGAGCCCATGTGCAGGGTCAGGGCGCAAGAACCAGTCCTGGAGGCACAGGTGTGTCCCCGCGTGCAGGGTCAGGGCGCAGGAACCAGGCCGGGCTGGCACAGGTGTGAGCCCATGTGCAGGGTCAGGGCGCAAGAACCAGTCCTGGAGGCACAGGTGTGTCCCCACGCAGGTCAGGGCAGGAACCAGGCCGGGCTGGCACAGGTGTGAGCCCATGTGCAGGGTCAGGGCACAAGAACCAGTCCTGGAGGCACAGGTGTGTCCCCGCATGCAGGAACCAGGCCGGGCTGGCACAGTGTGTGAGCCCCATGTGCAGGTCAGGCGGGACCAGGTGGCTGGCACAGGTGTGAGCCCCATGTGCAGGTTAGGGCGCGGGGACCAGGCCGGGCTGGCACAGCGTGTCCCCGTGTGCAGGGTCAGGGCACAGGAACCAGACCGGGCTGGCACAGTGTGTCCCCGTGTGCAGGGTCAGGGCGCAGGAACTGGTGCAGTGCATGGGTGTCCTCTGCATGGAGATGAAGAGAGCAGACACGGAGCAGGCAGGAGGGGCTGGAACGCTCAGGGTAGGCGCACCTGGGCGGCTCAGTGGCTGAGCATCTGCCTTCGGCTCAGGGCGTGATCCTGGGGTCCCGGGATGGAGTCCCACATGGGCTCCCCACAGGGAGCCTGCTTCACTTCCTTCTTCTCTCCGTATCTCGAGAGCAAATATATAAAATTTTTAAAAACAACAACACCCTCAGGGCGTTGACCAGGCTTTGGTGAAGGAGCGACCAGGAAATGGAAGCACCGCTTAAGAGTGAAGTAGAAGAAGAAACAAAAGCTGTACCTTGGACTTGGCAACAATGCAATGACCTTGGGACCTTTCCAGCATAGTTCCATTGAGTGTGGGGTGAAAGAGGAAAAGGCAGTGAAGAGCTGGGGTGACTCAGGAGGTCGGGCTGCAGAGCAGTGGGAGGCAGAACCAGGGTGCAGGGTGGCGGTGCTCTACATGGGAGACCTCTGAGCAGCTCGGAGCTGATGGGAGGGAGCCCGTGGGGCAGGAAAGTCAGCACAGAGGAGGGAAGAACAACAAATCAGTCCCTGGAAGACGGCAGGGGAATGACACCCAGAAGACAAGCCCTTTTCATTGTAAAGGCGGGAGGGAAGATGGGTGCAGTTGCAGGCAGCCTTGTGTGCTTATTGGGATGAAAGTGAAGGAATTCTCCGACAGCTTCTGTTTCATGAGAACAAGAGAAACAAACATCTACTGAAAACCAGAAGGGAGCTAAGCTAAGGGTTAAGCAGCGTGGAAAAGATAATGGAAAATCGTTCTTGTGGAAAACCTGGTGCATGACTCACTAGAAAGCATGGTAGAGGTTGACGCTTCATTTGAATTTGGAGGCTGTGAATTTATCCTCCTGTGACCCAGGATCAGGTGAGTTTTAAATGGCGTAATTACTTTGGAGACCAGAGTTTCCTCAGATCTTTTATTTCATAAATACATTTTTTAAAGATTTTGTTTATTTATTCATGAGAGACAGAGAGAGGCAGAGACACAGGCCGAGGGAGAAGCAGGCTCCCTGTGGGGAGCCCGACGTGGGACTCGATCCCAGGACCCCGGGGTCACAACCTGAGCCAAAGGCAGACGCTCAGCTGCTGAGCCACCCAGGTGCCCCTTATTCCATAAATGTTTATGCAGCACCTCTGTAGACTGGCACTGCACAGATGCTGTAGGGACACCGTGGTAATTCAAAACTGTATCTCCACGCCGTACTTCTCTCCTGAACTCTGAGACCTTGGTTGTTAGATACCTCATCTTCTACAGACATGTTTAAAACTGGATTTATGGTCTTCATCTGCAAGCCTGTTCCTCTATGGATATCACAACAAAGAACACTGCCAGAAATTAAGAGAATCATTTCGGAATGATGCAGTACACTTATCAAAAAAAGATGTGATAATTCTAAACAGCTTTGCACCTAATAATAAAGCTTTAGAATACATGAGGCAAATCAATTTTTTTTTTAACAAAACCCAATTGTAAATTGGAGTTGTAGATTTAGTCGGAAATTTCCATTCCCCTTTCACAACATATGATAAAACAAGTACTCAGAAAATCAGCGAGGATATAGTTCAATGACACCATCAACCAACTTGACCTAATGGACATTTATGGAACGTTTTACGCAGTACGAGCAAAATACAAATCTTCAAGTATGTAAAGAACAGTTACCAAGATGGATCGTATTCTGGGCTATGAAACAAATACGTTCTCTGACCACAATGCAATTAAGTTAGAAATCAGTAGTAGATACCTGGAAAATCTAAATACTTGGAAACTGAATGACTCACTTCTAAATTACCCATGGGTCAAGGAGAAATCAGAAGGAAAATTAGAATTTTGAAGTTAATTAAAATAAACAGCATTTAAAAATTTGTGGAATGTAGTCAGAACAATACTAGAAGATAGTTCTCAAACCAATAATTTCAGCCATTTGTCTTAAGAAACAAGAAAAACAAGAGTAAGTGAAACCTAAACTAAGTACAAAAAGGGAGAATGGTTAATGTCAGAGTGGAAACCAATGAAATAGAAAACAAAAACAGAGAAAATCAGTGACAACAAAAGCTGATTCTTTGAGAAGATCTATAAAATAGAGAAATCCCTGGCCGTCTTGAACCGGAAAAAAAGACGAATTAACAGTATCAGTAATAATAAGTGACATCAGTGCTAAAAGGATAATCAGAGCGCAGGAACACCTTTATGCCCACAAACTCAGCAGCTTATATTAAAAGAACAAAATCCTTTTAAGACATTACCATGGCTTGCTCACTCAAGAAAAAAAATAGATAACTTGAATAGTTTCATATCTATTAAAGCTTCATGTCTATTAAAGCACTGAATTTATAGTTTAAAAACTAGAAATAGGGCAGCCCCAGTGGCTCAGCGGTTTAGCGCCGCCTTCAGCCCAGGGCCTGATCCTGGAGACCTGGGATCCAGCCCCACGTCGGGCTCCCTGTGTGGAGCCTGCTTCTCCCTCTGCCTGCCTCTCTGCCTCTGTCTGTGCCTCTCATGAATAAATAAAATTTTAAAAAATAAAAACTACAAATAATACAAATTCTGCATAGACTTCTAATTGAAGGAAGTATTAACCAAACATTCTATAAGGACAGCGTTATTTTGACACTGAAATTTGACAAAGACATTACTAGAAAAGAAAAATAAAGACTAATATCTTTTGTGGACAGAAATTACACAATTCTTTTAATACATTTTTTAGCAAGTGGAGTCTAACACTATAAAAAGGATAGTACAACAGAACCAAGTGTGGTTTATCCCAGGAATAGAAAGTTAGCTTAGCATTTGAAGATTGATTAATGTAGTTTACACTATTAACACTGAAAAAGAAAAGCATATGGATCATCTTAACACAGAAAAAAACCATGGATTTTATCATGTTTTAATTTTTTTAAAAAAATGTCAGCAAACTAGGAATGAAATGAAACTTCCTCAACATTTTTGGTGCTCCTGAGTGGCTCAGTTGGTTGAGCATCCGACTCTTGATTTCAGCTCCGGTCATGCATCATGATCTCAGGGTTGTGAATTCGGGTTGCATCTGTCTCTGCACTGAGCTTAGAGCCTGCTTGAGACTCTCCTTCTCCCTCTGTGCCTCCCCACCACGTGCATGTGTTTCTCTCTCTCTCTCTCTCAATAAGTAAGGTATTTAAAAATAATAATAAGGGCATCTTTGAAAAGCCTGTATCTGACATGCAGAATAACAAAAGACTGGATCAGAAAGAAGCCAGAGGTGTCAGGTCTTGCACTTCTATTCAGCATTGTATAGGAAATTCTAGCCAGTGTAGTAAGTCAAGAAAAAAAGCTTCCAGATTGGAAATACCAAGTAAAATTGTTTATGAAGATGACATACTCATTTGTATGTCATAATAGTACCAATCTTGGTACTATTCACATTTGGGGCCAGATAATTCCTTGTGGAGGTGAAGGGGTGGCATTATCTATGCGTTGTTGGACATTTAGCAGCACCCCTACCGCTATCCCCAGATACCATTAACACACATCACTTGTCACAACCAGAGATGTCTCCAGACATTGCCAGGTGTCCCTCGAGGGACATTACCACCGTCAGTTGACACCCACTACTCTATGTAAAAAAAACCAAGTGGGATCTACAGAAAGAGCTACGAGAACTAGTTAGCTACAAGAGCTAGCTAAACTTAGCAGGATTGCAGGGTACAAAATTAATATGTAAAAAACGAATCCCATTATTTCTAGATTACTGGCAACAGATAGTGGAAGTTGAAATGAATTTGGGGAAAATACCATTTACAACATCATCAAAAAATATTAAATGCATGAAAAAATGTGCAAGACTTATACGCTGAAAACGAAAGAACTTGGCTGAGAGAAATTAAAGACCTTACTGAACGGAGAGCATGCACCATATTCATAAATGAGATTCTCAAAACTATAGATTCAGTGCAAGTCCCGACAAAATCCAGCAAACTTTTTTTTTTTAATTTATTCATTCATAGAGACACATACACACACACACACACACAGAGGCAGGCTCCATGCAGGGAGCCCGACGTGGGACCCGATCCCGGGTCTCCAGGATCACACCCCGGGCCGCAGGCAGCGCTAAACCGCTGAGCCACCAGAGCTGCCCCCCAGCAAACTTTTTGTAAAAACTGACACACTGATTCTAAAATTAATTTAGAACTGCAGAGGAAATAGAATAGGCCAGACAGGTTTGAACAAGGACAAGTTCTGGGACTTCCATTGTCCAACTTCAGTGCTCATTATAAAGCCACAGCAATTCCAGCCCATGTGGTACTGATTTAAGGTACATAAGTAAATCAGTGCACCAGAATGGTCAGAAATTGGCTCACAAGTATATATAAGTTCAGTTGATTTTTGACAAAGGAATAAAAGCAATTGAAGAGAATAGACCTCAAAAAATGATGGTGGAAAAATTGGATATCTGTATGTTAAAAATGTTAATGCATATCTTGCACTATTATACAAAAATTAACTCAAACCGTCATACATCTAAATGTGATACACAGGGCAGCCCAGGTGGCTCACTGGTTTGGTGCCGCCTTCGGCCCAGGGATATGATCCTGGGGTCCTGGGTTCGAGGCCCGCATCCGTTGCTTCATATTCTCACTGTTGTCATTTTGTCATCTGGCGTGTCCCACTCTGAGAGCTTTCCCACACTCAGTGCTCCCACAGCGCCCTACTGTGTGCTGTGTCTGCTGTACTGTTGGGTGATTGTCCTATCCATCCATGTTTGCCTCTAATGCCCAGCACAGTGCCTGATGCCTTACGGGGTCATAAGCTGTCAGTTACCCCCCTCTCTGCTATGTGAAATTTTCTCTGTTATGTGAAATTATAAGGAGCTTCTCCTCCTTATTCCCATCAGGATTTTAAAATTCTTAGTCTCTTTCATCTTAAAAGAAACAAAAAACCGTCCCTCCAACTCCTTGCTCCTCTCTACTCAGTCTTGTATTCTTTCTTTTATTACCATGAGGCTTAAAAACTTGTGTATGATGAAAGTAACATGTCATCAACATGTTCTGAACAGGTATGCTGGGACTAGTTTTTGTGGGTTTTTTACTCTGATAAATAAAATACACATAATAAAATTTACTATCTTAACCATTTTAAGTGTGCAGTTCAGTGACATTAAGTACATTTGCACAGTTGGAGGACTCAGTCTCCCAGATATCCAGACCTACTATGAAGCTGTAATCAAGGTGGTATGGCAAGGGGACAGGTACATAATCAGTTACGGAATAGATACTCCCAAGATAGACCCACACAGATATGGCCAGTTAACGTTTGACCAAAATGCAAAGGCAGTTCAGTGGAGAGAGGATAGTCTTTTCAACAAGTGGTATTAAAATAATCAAACATCCGGGATCCCTGGGTGGCACAGCGGTTTAGCGCCTGCCTTTGGCTCAGGGCGCGGTCCCAGAGACCCGGAATCGAATCCCACGTCGGGCTCCCAGTGCATGGAGCCTGCTTCTCCCTCTGCCTGTGTCTCTGCCTCCCTCTCTCTCTCTCTCTGTGTGTGACTATTGTAAATAAATACAAATCTAAAAAAAAAATAAAAATAATCAAATATCCACCTGCAAAAAAGGGAAGCTCCAAATATACCTTGAATGTTGTATAAAAACTAACAATAATTTATGAAAATTATAAAATAGATACAAATCTATCATACACTGAAAGGAAGAGCTAAAACTTTAGAACCTCTGGAAGAAAATGGGAGATCTTTGTCATCTTGAGTAAAGCAAAGCATTGTTAGATATGACACCATAAGGATGATCCATGAAAGAAAAGTTGAAAAAAAAAGAAAAGTTGAGGTGGACTGCATCAAAATTTAAAGCTTCTGCGCACCTACCGTCTGGTAAGAGAATGACCGTGAGCCACAGACTGCGGGCAAGTATTTGCAAAACACATACCTAACAAAGAACTTTTAGTCAGCAGATACAAAGAACTCTTAAAACTCAGTAACAACGCAAATAACTTCCAAAAAATGAACCAAAAATTCTAACAGGCACTTTGCCACAAAAGGTACACAGATAAAAAAAACATGGAAATGCCCAATTAAGTCAGCAGCGAAATGCCAGGGAAGATACACTACACATCTGTTAGCACAGCTAAAATAAAAGTTAACTTAAAAAAAAAAAATCCTCCGGACTAAGTGCCGGGAAGGATGAGGAGCGACCGCAATTTTCATGCCTGGCGGGGGCGGGGGGCGGCGGGGCGACAGCACAGCTCCTGGGGTGAGCAGTTTGCAGCTTCTTATAAAGTGAAACTTGCATTTACCCAAGAGAAATAAAAACACGTTTACAGAAATACTTGTGTGCAAGTATTTATAGTGGCTTTATTCGAGACCACCAAAAACTAGAAACAACTCAGCCTGTCCAGCTAGCAAATGGGAGAATAAAGGGTCCATCCACGCGGTGGGATCCACTACACTGCAGTACAAAATACAACACTGATGCTCTCCAGACGTGGATGGATCTCGAGCGCGTGGCGCTGAGTAAAAGAAGCCAGGCTCGAAAGGTTCCATGCGTAGGAGTCCACTCAAGCGACAGTCTGGGAGGGGCAAACTGATAGGGCTGGTGGCCAGGACTTGGGGGGGGGGGGGCGTGGCCACAGAGGGCGTGCTTGGGGACCGAAGTGCTTTGGGACCCTGGTCGTGGCGACACACCTGCGTGCATTTGTCAGACCTTCAGGGACCTGTACACCAGAGTGAGAAATAGATCCTAGGTACAGCTGCCAGTTAAGGCCCGTGCCCGCCCCAGCCCGCCCGGGTCAGCGCAGCGCCGTCCTGGAGTTGGTGAGTGCCGCCTGCCTGCTTCCAGGCTCTGACTGCGTGTTCGTGACCTCACAGGAGGACAGCGGGTCGCTGTAAACCTTCCTATAAACGTGTAATTTACTACGTGTACTTTTTCTGCAACATGTTTCATTTCTCGGCATTGGGTTTCCGAGTTTTATACCTGTGCATCTATTTCATTTATCTGCACTTCCTGTCCCAGTCCCTCGGGCCTCCGTGACAAAACCCCACGGATGGGGCCAAAGGGCGGCCCGGATTTCTCCCGGCTCTGGGGGCAGAAGTCCGAGATCCAGGGGGCGGCCGCCTCCCCTTCCCGGCCTTCTCGCTGTGTCCTCCCTTGGAGGCGGCCGTGATCTCCCCTGTCCCCCTCTTCTGTGAGGACCCGTGACCTCCCTAAGCACCCCCACCCCGTCCTGATACCATCCCACAGCGGGTTAGGGCTTCGTCACGGGAGTTCGGGGGATGCAGACGTCAGTTCTCGGCACTTTTGAACAATTCGTTTAGTGTTTAACAATAGGATGTTTTGATGTTCATTAAAATTACGCACCAGTGCACATCCTGCACGTCTCCTTGTGCACACACCTGAGGCTGCACCTAGACCTGGCGTTGCCCCCTTGTAGGGTGTGCACATCACACTTCATTAACTTCCAGGTGTCTCCAGAGGCCTGTGGCATCCTGGACATCCCTGCCCAAGCCTGTGTCCCTACAGCCTCGTCACTTGACAGGCTCCTGCGGACTTAGTGGTACCTCAAGGTTTTCCCTTGCGTTTCCCTAGTTGCGGATGAAGCTGAATACCTTCTATGTTTGTTCCCAGTTTGTTTTTCCTGTCCGGAAATTGCCAGTAAGCCTCCTTTGTTTCTGTGGTGCGGCTGGTTTGTGTTGTGTCCTGTCCTTGCGAGGGCTGGCACTTTGTTTTACTGCAAGCCGCTGGGGCTCGGTCCCATAGGACACCCCACGTGTCGTCCACGGCCATACCGCCCTGAACATGCCCAATCTCGTCTGATCTTGGAAGCTGAGCAGGGTCCGGCCTGGTTAGTCCTGGGATGCAGGAACATCCCACCTCTAGGATAAAAGCGTCTGACCGCACAGTGGTCTGGTGTTGGGGTCAAGGGCTTCGGGCTGGTGACACAGCGTGTAGAGTGCCAGCCGTGTGCCTGTGCACCTTCTCTTGTTTCTCCCATTGCTACAGGCTCCAAGCGTGGCTCCCAGATGACAGCACTCACAGTGAAGTGATGCCCTTCCTGCAGGCTGGAAATGCAGGGGCCTCCTGGGAGAGGACAGGGGGCAGGGACTCTTCCTGCCCCGCAGAGGGGTCCTGCTAACCACCACTGAGCCTGAGCCCCCTTCTGGAGGGGGCGTCCTGCTCTCAGGCACCAGCCCACCGTGTGTCACGGCTGAAGCCAGCAGGGGTGGATCTCCAGTGGCACTCTGGCCCGCTCAGACCTGTGCTTCTTCCCAGGCCCCACCATGTCCGGACCCCAGACCCCAGAACCGACCCTCAGTGTACAGGGGGACTCCCCCATGGGCACGAGGGATGAGGACGCTGCTGATGGCATCCAGCACTCACATCGCATGCTCAGCTTCAGTGACGCACTCCTGTCCATCATCGCCACCGTGATGGTCCGTGTGGGGCCCCACCCGGAGCCCCCTCTCACATCGGGACCCTGGTCCTACCCTCTCAAGATAGCCTTCTGGTAGAGCTTGGCCAGCATCGACCCTGCCCTGTCTCAGCAGTGTCCTTGGGGTCCCCCAGCCACTCAGGCAGCTGGATGGGTGGGGGAGCAGTCCAGCACTGGCCCGAGTCCCTGACCCGGGGCATCCGAGGAGTGGTCTGTGCACAGCCCAAGAAATGCCCCTTGGTTCTTTTTGTGTCTTTGCGGTCCTAGATCCTGCCTGTGACCCACACGGAGATCTCCCCGGAACAGGTACTTGGGGACAACATCTGCAGCATCCTGTGAGGGTGAGGTGCAGGAGGCTCCCTCAGTCCGTGAGCCCGTCCAGGCTCCCCAAGATGTGCCTGGCTGGCGGGCCTGGGCCAGCTCGTCTTCTCCCTCAGCAGCCCTGGCTGGCCCCCATCCTGGCCCCCAGACAGGGGTAGACCATCGGGCTTCTGGTTGTGTCGCTCACGGCGCACGTGGAGGGGCTGCGGGCAGCCTGCAGCCTCCGTGCCCAGGGACGGGGTGGGGGGGTCCATCATGGAAGTCCGTGGGAAGCAGGGTTTTCCAAAGCAGAGTCTCCGTTTATGTTATGAACAGAATTCTTCTGATTTATAAAGTAAGTAGTGACACACAGCGCCTCGAAAGCTGACGCGATTTTGGAGGACTCTTGAGAGTCCCTGTGCGTGCGTGTGTGGGCGTGCCTTGCTCACCCCCCAGCGTAAGCGAGGGTGCAGGTGAGGCCCAGGGGAGTGAGGCGCGAGGTGCTGGGCCTGCTGGGCCCCCTGAGCACGCTTAGCCTGGATGCTGCTGGGATTCACAGGAGCCGCTTACATGTTGTCTTTTTCATCTGCGGAAACCTGGCAGTCGTACCGCGGGTAGGGTTTTGAAGAGAATTCGGTGGAAATGCAGGTGTAGCCTGGTGCCAGCAGCCAGCACCCAGCGGGTGGGTGGAGGCCTGGTGCCACTTTGGGCTTTAGTCACCCCTTTTCAAAGAAGGCCTGGGACCCAGTGGGGCCCTGTTGCTCGCCTGGCTGTGCTCGGCTCCAGAACCTTCTTGGGGGAGGGCTTGGCCAGCCAGAGACCTCAGGATGGGGTGTGGGTGAGGGGCACCTGGGGGCTCTGTCGGTTAAGCATCGACTCCTGGTTTTGGCTCAAGTCCTGATCTCATGGATGGTGGGATTGGGCCCTGTGTCGGGCTCTGCAGGGAGTCAGCTCCTCTCCTCCCTCTGCCCCTCCCCACCCTGCAACGTGCTCGCTCTCCCTCAAAGAAATTAAATAAAATATTAAAAAAAAAAAAAATGGAGTGTGGATGTGTGAGCAGGAGATGCCGGGGGATAGCGCAGGGAGGTGTGTGGGCTGAACCTCCCTGTCTGCAGTGGGTGTGTGACTGGTTCATGGGGAAGCTGGGAGCCAGAAAGCTGTGCAGGGGTCTGGGGATGCCGTCGGGGAGACCCTGCCGGAGGGTGTCTGCCAGCGGGGGCTCCTCCCCACTCGAAGGGGAGGGCGAGGCAAGGCCCCGAAAACCTAGCAATTCAGAAACTGAGTCCACGGTGAAGCCCTGGGGTGCTGGGGGAGACACCCAGCTGAGGGTAAAGAACCAGCCCGGGGCGCCTGGGGACTCCGTCGGTGGAGCGTCTGCCTTGGGCTCAGGTCATGATCCCGGGTTCCTCGGTTCAAGTCCCGCATCAGGCTCCCTGCTCCCCCGGGCTTCTGCTTCTCCCTCTGCCTCTGCTCCTCCTCCTGCTCCTGTGCTCTCTCTCTGTCAAATAAATAAATAAAATCTTAAAAAGAAAGAAAAAAAAACAGCAAAAATGGTAAAGCAATGAGTTTTCCACTTGAGTTTTTCCTTCAGAAGCATCAGATCCTTCTCACGATTTCAGGGGTCCCAGCCTTGTGTCCAGCCCATTTGCTCTGTCCCCAGTGTGCCTCCAGGTCCCTTCCCAGCTGGGGGAGGTGGTGCCACGACCTCACCGGGCTCCACGGCCGGTTGGCAGCCTTGCTCTGGACCGGGGAGTGCCGAGCCCCAAGAGCTGCCATTGCCACGGGAGGCTCCAGAGTAGATCCCCAAATAGGCATCGGGGCGTCGGGGGGCTGGGCTAGAGGCCCCTCCGAGAAGGGCAGGTGGGCACCTTCCTCGGGCCCCGGTGCGGCCGGCTCTGATGGTGATGCTCTTCTGTTCCACCAGTTTGACAAAAGTATACAGAAGCTTCTAGCGACCAGGATTGCTGTCTATCTGATGACGTTTCTCATTGTGACTGTGGCCTGGGCAGCACACACGAGGTACGGACTCAGGCTGAGGCGGCGTCGCGGCGGCTCCCTCGGGGCGTGTGCCTCCGCGTGACGACGACAGGGCCCGGGACGGTCCAGGGAAGGGCTGGACTGGACGGGGCGGCCCTGCGCGGCCCACACCGTGCACCGTCCCGTCCAGGTCTCCGGCGAGGAGGCTGCGGGAGGCTCGCCCCTAAGCCAGAGCTTTCTCGAGGAGGACGGGTTCCTGGCGACCCGAGCCCCAGGGGACCCCCGAGCGGGGCAGGAGGGCTCCCAGGAACGGAGCGGGGGCGGGCTGTGAGCCCAGCGCCCTGCAGAGGAGGCTGCAGGTTGGGGGCTGGGCTCGCAGGGGTGAGGAGTCACAGCCGGCCCGTGTGCTCGTGCTGGTGGCCGTGCAGGACACGCGGCGTCTCCCTGTGCGCTGGCCCGGCCGAGGCCGCCCTCCCGCACCACAGCTCCCAGAGCGGCCAGGTCCGCCCGGGCCTCCCGGCTGGACGGTCCCCTGGGCTCAGCGGGTGGCCGGGGCTGCTGTCCCCAGAGCCCGCCCTGAGTACCGAACCCACCACCCCCGCCCGGAACGGGGGCTGAGGTCCGTGGGGCTGCCCCGCACCTGAGTCGCCCCTTGCTGAGCTCCCGCCTGCCCCCGGCCCGGGTGCGGTTTCCTGTTCCCGCCGCCCTGGCCCCCCAAGGGCCGTCTGCCTCAGCGGGCTTGGAGGATGACCTCTCGGGGAGGATTTCCTTTCTTAAAAGTGATCGTTGGACACGAGGCCTGAAGGAGTCCCCCGTGGTGTCCAACACACCCAGGGCACGTGGGGCGCCTCCCGCGGGTGCGTCCCCCTCCGCAGCCCCCAGCACCAGCGCGTGCATCGGGGGCTTCTCACACCCAGCCACGCGCCCCAAGTTAGGGGACTCGGAAATGTGAGGGGCTTGGGTCTCCTGTTGTATTTTCAATGTCTTCCAACCCGCGTGTGCTAGCTAGTAGTTTAAGTGTAGAAACGACATGTTTGGGGCCCCTGGGGGCTCAGTCAGTTAAGCGTGTGGCTCTTGATTTCGGCTCAGGTCGCGATCCCAGGGTCGTGAGACCCAGCCCCACGTCGGGCTCCACGCCGGGTGTGCAGCCTCCTTAAGATCCTCCCCCGCTGCCCCCATGACACCTTTTACTGCTGTTCTAACCCGCGAACGGGGGGCCCGTGTGACGCTGTTAGAGCCTCTGTTGACAGCACGTCTTCCTGATTTTCTCACACGGTTTAGACTGTTCCAGGTTGTTGGGAAGATAGATGACACGCTTGCCTTGCTCAACCTGGTGAGTCCTTTCGTTTCTTGAGAAACGATGACGTTCGGAGGCCCGTCCTCCTAGGAGGGCCAGCAGGACTCGGCCTTTCCGGCGCCCGCCACCCCCCCCACCCCCGGCTCCTCGCGCGTCCTTCCTGCAGGCGCCCCTGTGGGCGGTGAGGGGTGAGCTGCCCGGGGCGAGGACTCGGACGTGACATGGCTCCGAGGGGGCGCCGCCAGAGGTCCCCCGGGCAGCAGGGCCTCCGGGCGCCACGCAGCCGGCCTGCAGCGCCTGCCTGCCTCCCCTTCCTCCCCCAGGCCTGCATGATGACCATCACCTTCCTGCCGTTCACCGTGAGTACCTGCGGCAGCCTCCCGGGCGACACGCTCGGCCCGGGGAACATCCTCCGCAGGAGCCCTCAGCCCGGCTGGGCGGCCCCAGGCCCGAGCACGGAGCTGAAAAGAGGAGAAGAGCTCACGGGGAGCTGCTCCGGGGTTTCCGGGCTGGTTGAGGAGGGGAGGCCTCCAGGGGTCCCGGGGGGCCCGCAGTGGCGGGGACACCTGCCGGCACCCACGCTCAGGGCTGACAGCTGTGGCCTGGGCCTGCTGCATGGCCGGGAGCATTGGCCTCCGGCTCCGGGGCTGCGGAACCTGGTCGTGTCTTGTCTTGGTGTTTGCAGTTTTCCTTAATGGTGACGTTCCCCGACGTGCCTCTGGGCATCTTCCTGTTCTGCATGTGTGTGATCGCCATCGGGGCCGTGCAGGTAGGCACCCGGCCTGCCGCCCCCACCTGCTCGTCCTCCTGGAGCACGCGTGATGTACACGTGTTGTGCACGTGCGCAGGATGTGGTGCGTTGGTGCCGTGGTGTTGTGCCCTCGGGACACGCTGTACAGCGACTGCCCCCGGCCACCTGCTGCGGGGTGACCCAAGATTCCTGGAGCCTGGCCCGGAGAGCGGGTCAAAGGGGCCTCCCAGTGTCCCCAGGGCGGGGTGGGGCAAGGCGCAGAGACCACCACTCCCCCCTCCCCATGGCCCCAGGAGCAGAGCAGAGGCTCCCGTGGGGGCCTCGCAGCGGCGCCTGCGTCTCGGGCTTGTGTCCGCACACACGGTGGGGGTGCCGGCCAGCGGCCTCTGCTCGTGCCCTGCAGCCTGCCTCTCCCACAGGCGCTGATCGTGGTGTACGCCTTCCACTTTCCCTACCTCCTGAACCCCCAGATCGAGCGCGCGCCCCACAGGGCCCTCTACCGGCAGCACATCCTGCGCATCGTCCTCAGGGGCCCGGCGCTGTGCTTCGTGGCCGCCGGCTTCTCCTTGTTCTTCTACCCCTTGGTGAGTGGGGGGGCAGGGGGCGGCGAGGGGTGACCGTACCCCTGAGCAGGTGCCCCCGGGAGGCACCGGGCCCTGGCTGCCGCGGAGCACAGCTGAGGGCAAGCCCCCCCTCCGCACCCCCACACCCGCCACCAGGACCTGCTGTGCGGGGAGGAGGCCCCGGCTGGGGGAGGACACGCATGTCAGATGGGGCCAGCCAGGGACACGCTCCCCCAGTGGGCGCTCTAAGACGAGAGGGGAGGGGGGGCCCCGGCCCAGGGAGGGTCTGGCAAGGCCGCCAGGGCAGCCGACACTGGAAGGCTCCTGGGGGAGGGGTCCTGCGCCACAGCAGGCGAGAGGCACGTAGGGAGCACGAGGATCAACCCGGGGGAGCACGGAGAACGTGGGCGGAGAAGCGGAGGAAGCCCGAGGCCGGGACTGGCCGCCGGCCCTCAGGAACACCGGGCACAGCCAGTGTAGTCAGAGGTCAGGACGTCCCTGGGCCGCTCGGCCCGTCCCCACTGTACCCTTGAGTGGGTGTGTGGACGCGGAACCACGGCAGCCAGGTCGCAGGAATCAAGGGGCTCGTGCCCTGTTTTTAGCCATCAGCTAGTTTAATAGCAGCATTGTTCTGGAACACTCCGTCCTGCAGGAGTGCGGACAGATAGAGACAGGGGTGGGTTACAGGGGTGGCGGGAAGCTGCTGCGTGGCTCCTGCCTTTACCGGAGCCCCCATGAAGGACGGTGACGTCTCCCACCCAGAGCACAGCTGCGAAAATGGGGGATGTTTTCAACGTCTAGGAAACCTGTGAGATTGCAAGTTCGACACAGGCAGGCTAGCGGGGCCCCCGCCGAGCCCCGTTCCCCGAGGACGGAGCCGCATGCCGGGGGTGCGCGGCCCAGGCGTCCAGAGGCCCGGCCCCGGCAGGCAGAGCGGGGCAGGTGCACGCAGGGGCCACGAGAGGCCTTGGGCGTGTGGAGGTGCAGGGGCGCTGGCGGGGGATGCTGCAGGGGGCTCGGGGTCGGGCCGGGCGTGCTCGGCTGTGGCCTACAGCAGGCTATAGCTCTGCGTGGGGAGGGCAGGCCCAGCAGGGGACGCGTGGGGCGGGAGTCTGGAGCGCAGGGGCGGGCTGAGGCCGTGGGCACGTCCTGGTTTCAGGCGGGGCGTTCAGGGCGGCCACAGCAGCGGCTTCTGCTTGCACAGTCGGGGGTTGAGGGATGACGAGGGCCGTGGCGTGGAGGATCGGAGGGACAGCTGCAGTGGGGGGTGGCCTGGGCCAGCAGAGCCGAGGCGCGAGGTAGGCCGTGCCTGGGCTGCGGGGCAGTGTCCGGTGTGCCACCTCGTGGGGCCCGGGGGTGCCGGCGGTGACCGCGCCCGGGGGGCTGACGGCAGTGTGGGGGGACACCTGCGCCAGCACGCTGGGGAGGAGGAGGGCGGGGGCCCCGTGGCCTCGGGGTGGGGTCGGCGGGGCCATGGCGCTCCGCGGTGGCGCAGCCAGCTGTGCGGCCCCCCGCTGCCCTGTCAGCCCTCCGCCCTCCTCCCCTGCATGTGGCTCTGCCCTTGCCCCCTCACCTCCTCACCTGGAGCCCTGGGCCCACCACCGCCTGTGACCCCCCCAGGCCAGCCCGGCCCTGGCCCCGGCCCCCTCCTCCCAGATGCCCTGCTGGGTCCACCTTCCAGGCCCAGCCCCTTCTCAGCAGCCTGGGCCCGGCCACCCTCCCTCCCCGAGGACCACCTTCCTCGATGGTGCCCACGGTCCCACGGCCTGCGCCCCAGCCTGTCATGCCGGCCTCCAGTTAGACGCCACTCATGTTGATTTCTGTCCCGTGAGGCAGCCCTCGTGCTGCTCCTGCAGGGCTCAGCCTCCCCTGGAACATTCCGCGTCCACTGCCTCACACCCGGGAGGCCCGTCCCTCAGTGTGCCTGTCGCTAAGGCGCGTGACGCCGTCTGTCAGGCATGGAAACGGTCACGAGCAGATCTGTGGTGCATCTGACGTGTGCCGCTGTCCCCCTGACGGTACCGAGGACACCGTCACCGAATCCCCGTCAGGAGACCTCGCGGTACGAGGTGTGCAGGTGGGGTGGCAGGAGGAGGCCCCCCCGGGTGCTGTGAGCACCAGCAGAGCCCCGCCGGGACCTGCTGAGCCGCCTCGGGGTCAGGGACACCGGCCACCTGGCCCCACGCCCTTTGTCAGATCGCGTGGGATGTGCACGACGTACACTTGACCTCCGTGCCCTCGCCCGCTGCGCAGTTGGCGACGTCGGCTCTGATCAGGTCACCATGCAGCCGCCCCTCCACCTCCTGGAATGTTCCCATCAGCTCAACACAAGCCCCAGCCTGTTAGCAGTCACCACCCCCCTGCACCCGCTCCCTGGGACACCCTGATGCACCTCCTGCCTCTGAGTGATTCACGTACGTGGAGTCATAAAGCAGGAGGCTTCCGTGTGGCGTCTTTGATTCCACAGTGTCTCCCAGGTTTGCCCATGTGTAGCAGGCGTCAGATCTCCCTCTCTGGGCTCCTTGGGGGGACCCACGACACGTCCCTGTACACGGGGGTGCTTGTGCATCTCGGCTGCTGTGGCCGTGGGGGCCCTGCCCTCAGTGCTGGGAACCGACCCGGTCGTCCTGTGCTCCATTGAGGACCGTCCATGCGGTCTTCCACGGCGGCTGCCCCGTTACCCCCACAGTGCTCGGGGTCCAGTCCCCCACGTCCTCGCCAAGGCTCGTCGGTGTCTGCTCCGTGGAGAGCAGCTGCACCCTGGGGTGGGGGTCAGCTGGTGGTGCTGCCCGTGTCCCCCAGATGCTGCTGCTGCTCGGGGCCCCATGCAGGTTGGCCACCCTGAATCTTGGGGAAGCGTCTGCCCAGGCCGTCTGCCGCTCTGGGTTGGGGCCCGTTGTGTCCGGGCTGTGGAGGGGAGTCGGGTGCGTGCTCCCCCCCCCCCCCCCCCGCCATCTGCGCTCCTTGCGTTCCCGGCGGTACTCCCAGCACACGAGGTCCCCCAGCTGCGGAGGTTAATCCACCTGCTTTTTCTCCTGGTGCCCGAGCTCCCATCCCTGTGGAGCGGACGGCGTCTGGGTGGGACTCCTGGCACCGCCTCGCCTCCTGACCTGTCGTGGGTCTCGCGCAGTCGTACCTGCTGATGGCGATGGTCATCTTCCTCCCCTACGTCAGCAAGGCGTCCAGCTGGTGCAAGGGCAGGCTTGTGGGTAGGTGCTCGCGCGGGCCGGTGTGCGGGGCCTCGGGGCGTGGGAAGGGCCCGGGCACCGTGACGGGCAGGTGTCCCTGCATGCCCCCTGCCCAGGCCAGCTTCTCCTCCTGGCACGCCCCACAGGCCCCCAAGAGCCCCCAGCTCACAGCATGGAGTTCTTCACTTTCGACCTGCATGAACCTCTCAGCAAGGAGCGGGTGGAGGCCTTCAGCGACGGGGTCTATGCCATCGTGGCCACGCTCCTCATCCTGGACATCTGGTAAGGCCCAGGCCCGAGGGAGGGCGTCCGCAGCCCCCGTCTCCAGCCCCGCGGCGGCTCCTGGCCCACCAGCCCCGTGGGGCGGGGGC
Organism: Nyctereutes procyonoides; assembly: GCF_905146905.1. NCBI lineage: Eukaryota > Metazoa > Chordata > Mammalia > Carnivora > Canidae > Nyctereutes > Nyctereutes procyonoides. Next base: position 315,378 of record NW_026575047.1, read on the forward strand.
CCCGCCCTGGGCGCAGGGCCTCCTTCCTGGGGGCTGGGGGCGCACACCAGACCCCTCCCCACGGGGCTCCCCCTACCCCAGGCTCCCGCACCCCCCTTCTGCTCACCCTGCCCTTCACCGTGTCCTTTTGCCCTTCACTCTGTTAAGGTTCTAACTTTAGTTTCTGCATTTTCATTGCTGCATTTCACCTTTTTTTTCCTTCGTATTTTCCATTCTTATTTAGGGTCTCTTGTTCCTTTGGTCACATTTCAGCACGTCCTTACTTTGTTGGGTTACAACACGTTGATTTCTTACATCGATTATCTGGTGGCCTAAGCCATTAGCTCTCCTAATTCTCCTGATGGCTTGCTCCTCCTGTCATTTATGATTTCTCACAAACTGGGCACAAATGATCGTTGGTGCCGATCTCTGAGGCTTAGGCCCGAGGTTCCAAAACAAGGCAGCTTTGCTTCCGCCCTGCAGCCAGGGCCGCGCTGGCCCCAGGTCCCTCGCGAGTGGCCGCGAGGAGCCCGTGCCCGTGGGGCTGGGCCCGTGGGTGTGTTCTCTGCTCTGCCCAGAGCCGCAGCCCAAGGACCTGGGGCAGCTCCCCCACCCCCGCAGGCATGTGCGTGGCCCCCACCGTGAGGACAGAGGGTCTCAGGGCGCTTTCCTGGCCAGGGCGCAGGGACGGGCTCTCTGGGCCACGCAGGTGGGGACATCCATGGGGGAGGACCCCAGACGAGCCTTCGAGAGGCTCATAGGGTAACATTCAGCCCAGCAGTCTCAGAACCCTCCACGCGCACGCACGGGCAGGCGGCTGCAGGGCAGTGGGCAATGGCAGGAGCACCCGCCCGTGGGGGCCAGAGGGCCGGGGGCCGGGCCGTTAGCGGATGGGGTGCCGCACTCTCCCAGCTCCAGATGAAGCGCAGGGAGGCGCCCGGGGCCCTGCGTGCCTACGCGGAGGCCAAGGACCTTCCCGCGTCCTTCACCTGGACCTCGGGGCCTGGGAGCTGGGTGCCCTGGGGGGGGGGGGGGCTGCCACAGATGCCGTGTGTTCACCGTCCTAGTGAGGACAACGTCCCCGACTCCAAGGACGTGCGGGACAAGTTCCACGGCAGCCTGGTGGCCGCGCTCAGCGCATACGGGCCGCACTTCCTGGCGTACTTCGGCTCCTTCGCCACGGTGGGCCTGCTTTGGTTCGCGCACCACTCGCTCTTCCTGCACATCCGCAAAGCCACGCAGTCCATGGGGCTGCTCAACACGCTGTCGCTGGCCTTCGTGGGCGGCCTCCCCCTGGCCTACCAGCAGACCTCGGCCTTCGCCCGCCAGCCGCGCGACGAGCTCGAGAGCGTGCGCGTCAGCTGCGCCATCATCTTCTTTGCCAGCATCTTCCAGTTTGCCATCTGGACGACGGCCCTGCTGCAGGAGCAGGAGACGCTGCAGCCCTCCGCCCGGTTCGGGGGCCGCGAGCACGCGTTCATGTTCGCCAAGCTCGCGCTGTACCCGTGCGCCAGCCTGCTGGCCTTCGCGTCCACCTGCTTCCTGAGCAGGGTCAGCACGGCCATCTTCCACCTCACGCAGATCGCGGTGCCCCTCACCTTCCTGCTGCTGCGGCTGCTCGTCCGCCTGGCCTCGGCGCTCCTGCGGGCCCTGCGGGGCCTGGCCCGGCCAGTCCCCGGGGCCGAGGAGGACGTGCGGGCCCCGCTCCTCCCTTCCACCTGCTAGCTCGCCCCTCTGCCCTCCCCCCCCCCCGCTGTTCGCCCGTTGGGGGTTGGGGTCTCCCCCAGTCCTGCCCCAGAGCTCCCGGGAGGGGCTTTGCTTCTGCCGACGCCGGCTTGCGCCTCTGCAGCCCAGGCCCCGTGGCCACGTGCGTTCAGCCGGGCCACGTGGGTGCCGGCCCTCGGTGGGGGTGTCCCCAGGCCCCAGCGTGGCCGCCTGCTGCGTGCAGAGCTCCGCGGGCACCCCCCCCCCCGCAGTCCCCGGGCACAGAGGACACAGCAGCAGGACAGCAGTGCCCAGACTGTATTTGTCCTGGATATAAATTAGGGTTACATTCAGGTAGTGACAAGGTACACACGAGGGCCTGGCTGCCAGGCGCACACTGCCCCGTCGGGGCGCACAGACTCACTTAAATACAGAAGGACACACGACGACAGACCAGAACCCACACCGAGGCCTGCAAAGCAAAAGTAATGGCACCACGGGGACGTCAGAGCGAACACACGTCCGTGTGCTGGAGGCACGAGATATGAATGTTCCGCCACAAGTGGCTGCGACAGTGCATTTGTGTGGTTTTGGCAGAAGCTCGGGGGACACGGGGCAGGCCCAGCCCGGCCAGCCGGCACCGACAGCGACGCCAGGACAAGCGGGAGGTGCACGGTGGGTGGGCCTCTCGGGGCGCAGGAGACTCCCCAGGCTGAGGGGCTGGGGCCGCCCCTGCGGGCGCAGTGTAGACGCAGGTGCAGTGTAGACAAGCAGACGATTAAAACTCCTCCCACCTCACACCCTGTAAACTTCCTCGGGGCCTCCAGCGGTGCTCCCATCCCAGGCTCCCGTCCGCTCCATCGTCAGGGCGGGGGCCAGCCCCGTGGCCGCGGCCCCCATCCCCAGGTGCCCTCGGTCACCGCGAGGCCCCAGCCAGCCGTCCGCGGACAGCAGCCAGGGGACCGGTGGCCGCGGCAGCCCCAGGGCCCACAGAGCCGGCGGCCGTGGAGGAGCGGCCCAGGGCGGGCGGGCTCACAGGTGGCAGGGGACGCGGAGCAGGGACGGCCGGGACCTCTGGCCAAAGCCCTACACCAACCCTATCCCGGGATCAGAGGGCAGCAGGTCCGCACCCGCCACCCAGCAGCAGCTTCCATGTGGCCCGGGGATGAGGGGACGCCCCTCCATCCACCAGCAGCAAGTCCATGCAGCGCCGGTCGCGGCCGCCCTTGGACACGCAGGCTGCTGCGGGCCCTCCTCTACTTGGGGTCCCCCTCAGGGGCGGGCACCCCGTCTGCTCGGGCATCCTTGGGGGCCCCGGCCTTCCTGGGCTTCTGCTTGGTCTTCCTGAGCATGTGGACCTGTGGGGACCAGGCAGGTGAGGGGGGTACTCAGCTGGGGGCAGGACAGCCATGCCTCCCCCTCCCCAGGCACCCAGGGGCCTCCGCACGAGGGGCGCCACCGGCCCTGCCCCGCCTTGTACCTTGGGGCCTGCGGCCGAGATGATCATGTGCCCGGGGGCCTGCACCCAGGGCTCGCCGTCCACCTGCACGGGCGTGGCCTTGAGCAGGGTGACCCGGAAGTAGGAGCCCTGGGCGATGCGAATGCCGGAGCGCAGCCCCCCCTGGACCTGGCCCTGGAGACAGCAGGGGCAGGGGGCTCAGCGCACCGCAGCGCCCCCACCCCCCGCCTGCCCGCGCCCACTCACCATGTGCATGACGCCCGTCACCCCCACCACCTCTAGCAGCCCGTCGTCCATGCGCGGCTTCTCGAACCTGGAGTCGCTGTCGGAGCCCCACAGATCGGCCCCCGACCCCCAGCTGCACCGAGGGAGGGGCGCACGGGTAAGCGGGGGAGGGCGCCCAGGGCCTAGGGCGCCCAGGCCGAGCCCCCGGGAGCCCCCCACGGGCACCTGGGGATGTTGATGAAGATGAGACCCTCGATGCTGGGCAGCTCCACCTCCTGCTGCTCCACCTGCAGCCGGATCTCCTTGTGCAAGCCGCGGGCGTGGCTGATCTTCTGCAGCCCCACCCGCACGTACACGCCCTTGTTGTGGAACCTGGGGGCAGGCGCACACCCACCGTCGGGGGAGGGGGCGGAGCCCTGCGCGGCCCAGGACAGGCTGCGGAAGCCCCGGGAAGTACAACGGCACCAGGGGGCGGCCCCCGCTGTCCTCAGCTCCCAAGCCCCCTTGCGGTGCCCCGCACCTGCTTGTGAACTTGCCAGGCTCCTCCTCCCGGGCCTGGTGGAAGTCCAGGCTCAGCTCTGCGTCGATGCCGATCCCACAGTAGTTACTCATCTGCACGATCTGGAGACAAGACCCGTGCTCCCGTGACCTCGCTGGTCAGCCCCCCGGGTCTCCCCACCTCCCCATCCCCAACCCAGCTCTGCGCTGTCGTCGGCACTGCCCGGCACTAGGGGCGGCCAGTGAGGCGGTCAGCTTCCCCCACGGAGGGGACAGACCGGCACCCAGGCCCCGCTGGCACCTTGGGGGGCTCCACGTCCGCCACACCGGTCTCCCCACCGCCGGCCTCGTGGGCGTCCAGCAGGATGGTCCAGCGGTCCATGAGCACGGCATCAGCCTCGTCCACCGACACGAGCACGGACAGCGGGTCCTCTCCGCTGTAGCCCGCCCCCCAGCGGAGGACCCGGCCAAGGTCATTGCCTGGACACGGGCAAGAGGACACTGACCCTCCACCCCCGGCACCGCCCGACCCCGTCCCCGACTCGCGGGCCGGCCCCACCTGTGCCCAGCGGCAGGATGGCCACGGAGGGCTCCGGGCAGGCCAGGCGGGGCCGCACCTCCTCCAGGGCAGCAAGCACCCAGCCCACAGTGCCGTCCCCTCCGCACACCAGCACCCGGAAGCGAGGCACCTGGGAGAACACGTGGAACCTGGCGACGGGCACATGGGAGGAGCTGTACCGCCAGCGTCCCGACCGCGGCGCCCGGCCCCGCGCACAACGGCCTGGGGCGTCTGGCGGGGAGCCCCGGCCTGTTCCCCCCGGCCTCCCCCAGCACCCCTGCGCCCTCCGGGCTGTGAGCGGCCGCGTGGGGGACCCCCAGACTCACCCGGGGAGGGGCCCCCCGTTGGTCAGCTCAAAGACCTGGTGAGGGTTGAGCAGCTTCCGGAAACTACAGAGCAGGTCACGGCCCTTGAGGCCTCCACTCTTGGGGTTCACGAACACGAGGAGGGGGCAGCAGTCTGGGGGCAGCTTTGAGTGCTGACAGACGGGGGCGGGTCAGTGCCTGCGTCTCCCCCTGCACTGCCCGGCAGCCCAAGCCCCTGCCCGGGAAGCACATGGGCCCAGGCGCTGGGCGCACCCACCATCCCCGCCTCGCCACTGCCCACTCAGGGCCCCCCCACATGGGGCACACCCACGCTCGCTGGGCAGCCGGGTGGGCGTGCGGCCCCCGCCCCAGGCCATGCCCCCTGCCGAGCCACGCAGCCCAGACGCTGGCTGGACGCCCGGTGGGACCTGCCGCCCTCTGGGAGCCACGAGGCACACGCCCGGCAAGGACGGCGGTCCCCAACAAACCAGCCCCACCGCGCGGTGCCCAGGGACACGGGTAGGGCTGAGGCCCCGCTAAGGACGGCGGGTGCCGGGCACGGGCCGGGGGCACCCCTGGGCGACATCCCTCGCCTGCTCAGCCCGAGGCAGGCGGCCGTCGGGAGAGACCGGGCAGTGGGCACAGGCCCCCGACTTCGCCCCCGTGATGCCGCGCTGCCCTGAGCAGGGGGGACGGCCCCCAGTCGGGGCGCAGTGTAACTCGCTCCACCCGCCCGGGTGCCAGGGTCGGGGTCGGAGCAGCCCCACATCCCGGGAAGGCCTGGGGCCCGCGGGGCCGAGGGCAGAGGGCCGTGCCCTGGCCGGTGTCTGCCCCGGCCCTGCGCTCACCCCAGCCCCCTCTCTGGGTGCCGTCCTGTCAGGAGCCCCACCGGCCGGTCCAGGGTGGCCCCAGGGACCCCGTGGAGGTTCTGCGTGTGGCCCCTAGGAGGCGGCCACCCTGGGCCGAGACCCGCGTCCCGTGCTCTCCTGCCCATCAGCCCGCACAGGCCTCTCACCCCGAACCTCAGGTCCTCCCTTGGCGCGAACTGGGCCACCACCCGCGCCTTGGCCAAGCAGTGGTGGCGCCTTGGCCCGGGGCCCCCGACGCCGTCCACTCACCAGCACATCTGGGAGCACCAGGGCCATCAGTGGCCGGCCGTGCACCGCCGTGTCCCTGACCAGCATGTACAGCCGCTCGGCCTCTGCGAAGCAGGCCACGTCCAGCACCACCGCACCTGCAGCAGGGGGGCCGCACGCTCAGACCCGCCCCCGACCCGCGCCCGAAGGGACCCTGGGCCGGGCCATCCGACGGCACCCACGCAGCGCAGGACCCCCTTCCCCGTGGAGCCTTCCACGATGGCCGAGCTCACAGACGGACACAGCCGGTGGACGCGAGGGGTGGCGTGGCTGGGCACACGGAGCCCCCGGGCCCACGGCGGGAGGACCCCACCCACGAGAACAGAGGACACGGATGACCACTGTGGACCTCGGAAGGGCCCCGCGGCTCGTGGCAACATCCTCCCCCGTCTGGGCAGACTGGGAGCCTCCCGCGAGAAAAGATGCAAACCCAAGGGCAGAACAGGTCTTGGGGGACGCGCTGCGACTCCGTCATGCTTGAGCAAAATTATAGCCGGGAGCCCGGAAAATGCCCAGAAGGGTTTCTCTCCCAGGGGGCTCCCCGGGAAAAGGTGGGGTCCTACACAGAGTGGGGCGTGTGACGCGAGGCAGGAAGGGCGGCCCTTCCCTGACCAGAGAACGACCCCGGCCCCGAGGCGGCTCACCTTGGGAGGAGTAGACGCGGCTCACAGACACCAGGCCAGCTGCAAGCACAGGCTGCCATCAGGGCCCGCGGGGACGTGGGCTCCCGCACGTCCCCGCACGTCCCCGCACCCACCCCAGGAAGCCCGACCTCAGCTCGGCACCAGCCGCCCAGGCTGCAGACAGGACAGACCCACGTGGGACCTTGGGACCTGGCCCCAGTAGCCCCGGGCCAGCCCAGGCGGTCACACCTTTGGCAGCCACGGCCTCGTCCAGGAGGCTGGCATACTCCTGGGCAGACAGGCCGGGAGGCAGGCCCCCCACAAACAGGGAGACGTGCGGGGCCACGACCCTGTTCTCGGCCACGTAGAAGCGCGTCTGGCTCATCTGCCGCAGGGACGTCTGTGGGGGAAGCAAGGCACTGAGCGGGCACCGGGGGGGCACCTGGCCCCCCACGTCCTCACCCACAGAGGCACCCTTGGGAAGGTGCCCCGGCTGAACCACGAGCGACGGAAAGGCCTGCTCCCAGGGGCGGCCCCCACTCCCCTGGGGCAGCCCGGGGCTGGGAACCCCACCTTCCAGGGAGGGGGACATCAGGGAGCAGCTGAGCGCCTGGCCCGGGAGGGGCAGCACCAGCAGCCAGGACGCCCGCAGGCCCCAGGGGCAGGCTCCCCACTGCGACGCAGGGACCAGCATTCACACCCAATGACCTGCCGGATGTCGCGAAGCCGGGCGAGCAAGGGCTCTGCGTCCTGCAGCACCGTCCGCTGGACTGCGGGGACGACAGACGAGGCCGGTGAGGACCAGGGCTCGGGGCCCCAGGCGGGGATCGGGGGACACCCCGCCAGGCTACCCACTCACCTTGCCGGCTCCCCATGAGCACCTCCACCAGCTGGAAGCCCTCAGGACCCTCGGCCTGTGGAGGGCGCAGTGGGAGGCATCAGGCCGGGACCCCCTACCAGCCCGGGCCCGTCTCACGGGGCTGCGCCCCAGGGCCAGGCCGCCAGCCAGACCCCCCGCCGCCAGCCAGGCCCCCCGCCGCATACGCACCTGTCGCCCGAGCAGCGGGAGAACCTCCAGCACCACGGTCCGGGCCGTGCTCTGTGGGGTCACACGGATGGACACGTAGGCCACACCCACCCTGCGGAACAATCCCAGGAGCGTGGGTCGCAGGGCCCCACCCCCAACTCCCTCCACAGAGCCTGGGCCTCGGGCCTGGGTCTCACTTGAGCCACGCGGGGTAGATCCTCAGAAGCTCCTGCGCGTGGGGCACGGCGCGGACGATCCAGGCCTCGGGGCCTCTGCCGCCCTCCTCCTCTGCGGCCCCGCTCCCCCGCGGCCTGCCCCGCGCCCCTGAGTCACCCGCCGGCACGGGCGCGGGGACTGGCTGCAGCTCGAAGTCCCGAGGGTCCTCCAGGACGTAGTAAGCCCGCAGCGCCGCCTCCTGCAGGGCGGGGCCGGTGTGGACGGGAGCGGGAGCGGGGTGAGCCGGCCACCAGCCACCAGCACCCCGGGACGGAGGGGCCCTGCCTCGGCCCCACCCGGGGGCTCTTACCAGCACCTCCTCGCTCCTGGCCAGGCGCGGGACGCTGATGACTCGGAAGTGGTTTCTCTGCAGAGCGTCGTTGCCGTCGAAGATCTTCAGGGTCAGCTTGCCTGGGCCACGGGAATGGGTCTGAATCCACGGAGCGGGGGAGGGGATGGAAACACGGGCCACGGGATGGGGGTGGGGCGACGGGGCTGGGGACAGGGACCAAGACAGGCAGCACTTACTGGACTCTGGGGCCTCCCTGCCCAGGCCAGCGGGGGTGCTCCCGTCCACCCCGTCGTCGTCGTCACCTGTGGGAGGGGCACAGCCGAGCTCTTCCCAGGGCCCATCCACCCCGGCCCCCAGCCGGCACCCCCGGCGCCCGCCCCCTCACCTGGCTCTGGGACCGCGCTCTCCGAGATGCGGAAACAGTGCATCTTGCTGAAGTTGCGGGACAGCAGGCGCACGCACGCGGGGGCAGCACCAGGGTGTGCAAGCGCCCAAACGTGCACTCGGGGGCCAGCGCGGCGGAGCAGACCGAGTGGGCCTGGGGGGGGCAAGGGCGGCCCTCAACTGTGCGGGGGCCACGCAGGGCCCGGGGCCCCTCCCCAGGCCGGGCGGAGCGGGCGGGAGCCACCCTCACACCAGGTCCCCGACAGAGTAAGACGCAGTCCGGGGTGGGGGGCCGCGCCCTGCCCCAGGACCCCGCCCGCCAGGGCCCCCACCTGCACGCCGCACCACTCGCAGCGCACGCCGGCCAGCACGTCTGAGGACCCGCACGTCTTCCTGCAGACCTCGCAGCGCGCTCCGGAGGGCAGGTTCCCCTCCCGCCAGTGGTGGTGCTGAGCGTCCTGCGGAGGAGGCGCCGTCAGTGGCCGGCCGCCCCCGCGCCCCGCGCCCCCCAGGCCGTGCACTCACGTGGTCCCGGTGCCCGTCGTGATGGCACTGGCGACAGTCGCTGCAGGCGAAGGGCACACATTCGGGGTGAACGTGCAGCTCACACACTGAGGGGCGGGCAGGGTTCAGGGCCTCTCGCCGCTCCCCCAGCCCTGCCCCTTCCCTGGGGCAGCTCTGAGGGGCCCAGGCCCGTCCTTGGTCCCCCCTTGGGCGGGCAGGGTCAGCCTCTCACCTCTGCTGCCCGCCCTGCCCCGCTCCCGGTGAGGGGAGCCCCCGAACCCCCCACCCCCACCCCGGGCGGCAGAGACCAGGGCCCTGGGGCGGGTCAGGGCGGTGGCGGTACCTTCACAGCGCAGCGCGGGGGCCTCCAGGCCCTTGCGACACACGGCGCAGAACTTCCGCTTGTAGAGCCCCCTGGGGCCGAAGCAGTGGGCCACGGGCACCTGAGGGAGCGGATCCACCTCGCCCGCCGCCGGCAGCCTCACCCCCTGCCCGCGGTCCTGCCCCGCCGGCCCTCCCCGCTGTGCTCGGCCCCGGGCCCCCCCGGCCCTCGCCACGCAGCTCCCTCACCGGCCCCGGGGGGGCCCCCACGTCTGGGCCACCTGGTGAAGCGGCGCCCGGCGGCCCGCAGACAGGCAGGGGCTCCAGACGGGGGTCACGGACACGGGGAGGGCGCCCGGCTGCCGCCCCAGGAGGGGCTCACCAGCAGGGGTGCGGTCGCACAAAGGACGGCTCTGCTGCCCCCATCCTGCGAGCCGGCCTCCCCCCAACCACCCCCTGGCCGGGGTCCCCCCTACCATCCCCTAGCTGGACTCCCCCCCCCATCCTCCAGCCTGGCTGCCCCCACCATCCCCTGGCCGAGCTCCCCCCATCTCCTGGCCCAGCCCCCCCATCCTTCAGCCGGGCTCCCCCCCACCATTCCCTAGCCCAGCCCCCCTCATCCTCCCCTGGCCGGGCTCCCCCCACCCCCCCCAGCTAGCCAGTGGGACTCGCAGCCCGGGACCAGCCACGGAGCCAGCTTCCCCACGGCCCTGCCCACTGTCCATACGCACTCGGACGAGGCTGGGGGCCACGCTCGCGCAGGGGGTCTTCACGTGCTTCAGGCACTTCTCGTGGGACATGAAATTGCAGACTGCGGAACGACAGCAGCGGCAGTTGGCTCCCGCCCCGCCCCAGCGCCGAGACCCCGGCCTCGGCACACGGAGGGCGGCGGCGCCAAGGGCCGCGGCGGGGCCAGCCCGGGACGGGGCGTGCGCCTGCCACAGGCCCACCCTGCCAGAGCTCACGGGGGCCCGCCCGCCCCCCCACAAGCCAGCCCTGGGGGATGGAGACCGTGACCCCCTCCTCCGTCGGGAGCCCACGTGGGGACAGGCTGTGCCCTAGTCCTGCCCCTCGCACACCGGCCAGCTCTCCTCCCAACCTGCTGCTTGGCCCCTGGTGCCGGCAGGTACGCGGGCGCCTCCCGCATCCCCCCAGACCCGCAGCTCTCAACACCCTCGTGACCCTCCCACGTGTCGTGCACCTGCTCAGACCAGAGCCGGGCTGTCGTGGCCAGGACCCCGACGCAGGCAGGACGGCAGCCCGGTGACGGCTGCCCCGGCCCCGAGACTGTAAAGGCACGTGCTGTGCTCCACGGGGCCGCCCACCCTGGGGTACGGGCCTCTAGGGAGGGAGGCCTGGAGATGGACGGGACGGGGGAGGGGCGCGAGGGGAAGCCGCTCGTGGCAGCACCTGCAGCGAGTGGGCCCAAGGGGGCCTGGGCTGGGACGGGTGGACAAGGCTCCCTGGGGAGGCGGCAGGTGCAGGACTCACCGTCCAGCAGAGCCTTTGGTGAAATGTGGGGGGGGGGCCTAGAGAGGGCCCTGCCCACCCGTCCCTGGGAGGAGGGAGGGGACACACAGGTCCCCCCCAGGCTGGCGGCAGCTGCCTGGCATCAGAACACCTCAGAAGGCTGGGGTCAGTGGAGGGAGAGGCAGACAGGGAGGGGGGCACCCAGCGGGCCCCCCTCCAGGCCCAGACCAGCTCCGACGCGGAGGGCAGCGGCGCACAGATGGACCTCCGGCCGCGGAGATAGTGCCTGGCCCCCCCGCACCCCACACCCCGGGTGCTCCCGCCGGGGAGGACGCTCTTCCTGCCACACCCGCCTCAGGCCCCTCTGTTGACCAAGATTACCCCTGTTCTGCACGAGGTGGGGGGGTGTCCACACAGTGGCCCACTGGTGGCCTCTGTGCCACCCCAAGCCTGCCTCCTCCGTGAGCTGCTTCGCCCTTTAGACCTAGAGCCGCACCTGCAGGAAGTCCTGGCTGCGAGGGACCCTGAACCCTGCCCCGCCACCCCTCCCCTGTGCAGGGCCTGGGCCACCCTGACCCTGAGCCCTGCCCCGCCACCCCTGCCCTGTGCAGGCCCTGGCCCACCCTGACCCTGAGCTCTGCCCCGCCACCCTTCACCTGTGCGGGGCCTGGATCCAGCCTGACCCTGAGCCCTGCCCCGCCACCCTTCACCTGTGCGGGGCCTGGATCCAGCCTGACCCTGAGCCCTGCCCCGCCACCCTTCACCTGTGCGGGGCCTGGATCCAGCCTGACCCTGAGCCCTGCCCCGCCACCCCTGCCCTGTGCAGGCCCTGGCCCACCCTGACCCTGAGCCCTGCCCCGCCACTCTTCACCTGTGCGGGGCCTGGATCCACCCTGACCCTGAGCCCTGCCCCGCCACTCTTCACCTGTGCGGGGCCTGGATCCAGCCTGACCCTGAGCCCTGCCCCGCCACCCCTGCCCTGTGCAGGCCCTGGCCCACCCTGACCCTGAGCCCTGCCCCGCCACCCCTGCCCTGTGCAGGCCCTGGCCCACCCTGACCCTGAGCCCTGCCCCGCCACCCTTCACCTGTGCGGGGCCTGGATCCAGCCTGACCCTGAGCCCTGCCCCGCCACCCCTGCCCTGTGCAGGCCCTGGCCCACCCTGACCCTGAGCCCTGCCCCGCCACCCTTCACCTGTGCGGGGCCTGGATCCAGCCTGACCCTGAGCCCTGCCCCGCCACCCCTGCCCTGTGCAGGCCCTGGCCCACCCTGACCCTGAGCCCTGCCCCGCCACCCTTCACCTGTGCGGGGCCTGGATCCAGCCTGACCCTGAGCCCTGCCCCGCCACCCCTGCCCTGTGCAGGCCCTGGCCCACCGTCAGACCTAAAGCTGAGTCAGCCTGCCCAAGCGCGTCTGCAGCCTCAGGTGAGCCTGTCGGCCTGGCGGGCGGGCGGGCGGGCGGGCAGGGGAGGCGGGCGCAGTGCTCGGACGGACCGCGGTCCGGTCCGGGAGGCCACCCCAGGCCAGGGCGCGGGCCCCCCGCCCCGCCCCCGCCCCGCCCCCGCCCCCGGGCCGCGGCGCTCACCGTCGCACAGGAAGCCCGCCAGGCCCCAGATGAAGTCGGAGCACAGGTGGCAGAAGGTGGGCTTGGTGAGCGTCGCCTTCCGGAAGCTGTGGCCGCTCTGGGGGGGGGGTGGCTCCCGCCCGCCCCGGGGCCCGGCCCCGCTCCCGCCCGCGCGCGGCCTCGGCCGCCTAGCTCGGGGCTGCAGGCCGGGCTGCCCGAGCGCGGGGAGCCGCCGCCGAGCCAGGCGCGGGCCCGGGGCTCGGCCGCCGCCGCCATCCCCGCCCGGGCGCCCGAGCCCCGGCGGCGGGCGAGAGCCGGGTCCGCGCTGCGGGCGACGGGGGCCGCCGCCTGCCGCCGCCGCCTCCCGCCTCCCGCCTGCCGCCGCCGCCTCCCGCAGACCCCGCGGTCCGCGCCCGGCTTCCGACTGCGCCCGCCGCCACTGCGCACGCGCGCGCTCGGGGGCGGGGCCGGGGCGGGGCCGGGGCCGGGGCCGGGGGCGGGGCCGGGCGGCGGGGGCGGGGCCGCGCGAGGGGGGCCGCGCCGGCCGGCAGGAGGCCTGGGGACCCGGCTGGGGCTCCCCGCCGCGCGTCTGCACCTGCCCTGACCCGCGCCTGCGCACACGGACACCTCCCACGCGACACGCGGGTCCCGCCGGCGGTTCGTGGTTGCCCGCGCCGCGGCCCAGCCCGGGGGCCAGAGGGCGGGGTCTGCAGCCCAGGCCCGCCCGCGCCCCCGCCCCCGCCCGCGCCCGCGCCCCCGCCCGCGCCCCCGCCCGCGCCCCCGCCCCTCCTGCGCCGCCGGCCCGCGTGGATCCTCGCCGCGTGGGTCCTGCCTGCCCGACAGGGCGAGGGCGCGGCCGTGTCCTCAGCGGCTGGGAAGGCACCGGGGGTCCGGGCAGCCGGGGCGGGCACCCCCACCTGGCGCGGTGCCTCCCCCCCCCCCACGGCTCCGGGAAGGCCCGAGGGGCCGGCCCCCTCCGCGGGCGCCTCGGTTCCCCCGGGGCTGCGGTGGCCTCCTCGCCCCGCCCCGCCCCGCCCCGCTAGGAGAGGCCCGGGCAGCGCCGGGGACCAGCGGGCGGGGACCAGCGGGCGGCGCGTCCACCAAGGCCACCCTGACCCCATCCCCGCCCACAACCACCGGGTCCCTTCTGTGGGCCTGACCGAAAGGGGCGTCGTGGGCCGGGGGCTCCTGGGGACCCGCCCGGTGGGTGCGGTTCCCTCCTGCGGCTGGTGGGCCGTCCTCCCGCCGCGCGCCCACCCTGGCAGGACAAGCAGGGGCTGGCTCCCCTGGGTGCCGGGAAGGGTAGAGCCCCAGGTCCCAGAGGAGGAGAAAAACAGGGTGGGGGTGCAGCCAGCGGAAGATAAGGACCCAGGGGAGGGACTACGCACCCGCACCCGGGACGCAGGAAGGCAATGCCCGGAGGTGAGCTGGGCCTGCAGGGAGACGGCAGGGTCCCCAGGGGACAGGGTCCCCAGGGCGGCTCCAGCTGCAGGCTGCAGAGGCACAGAGGCAGCAGCAGAGACAGGTCCTAGGGGGCAGGGTCCGCTCCCCTCTCCTGGTCTCCTCCCAGCACCCGCCGGCTGCCTTCCACCCACCCGCTGCCCAACCCTGCCCTCGGCCCTGTCCCAAGTCACCAGGGAGGCCCCGGCCCCAGCCCCCACCTGCCTCCTGGCCCTGGGAGGGCAGCCGCCCCCACGGGCTTCCGGAGGAGCAGACCCTGGGGCCTGAGGGGCGGGGAGCGCCTGAGGAGGGCTGCCGTCCCGCACAGCCCGCCCCCTGACACGCCACCCTCAAAGCCACCCCTGCCACCTGCCAAAGCACCTGGCAGCTCGTAGCAGAGGCGGGACACACCTCCTCCCGCCTGGCGCCCCCACGTCCGTGCTCCCTCGGCGGCCTCGGAGCCCCGCACAGCAGCGCAGGCACAGCGCTTCCCCCTCCCGGGGCTGAGGCCGAGGCCCGAGGTCGGGGGGCGCACAGCCACGTTCAGGGGGGTCGTCCTGACTCGCACATGGCAGCCTTCACGGGCAGCAGAGGGAGCACGAGGTGGGCGGTGTCTCCGAACAGGGCCCTGACCCCGTCCCTGTCCCCACTACCGCCCTCCAAGGCCCCACCCCGCGGGCCATCCGTGGGGGTGAGAGTCTCAACACACGAATCAGTGACGGAGTGACTGCGTTGTCGAGGCCACTCCGTCCGTGACGCTCTGCTACCGGAACCCCGTCAAAGCCCCGGGGCTGGCCGGCTGCACACCGTGGGGTGACCGGCACTCGCACCCTCGAGACCATGGCTGGGCATCTTTATTGCCGGTCACGTGGGGCGCACACGGCCGCTCCACTGCAGGGGGACGACGGTCGCGTCTGCTGCTCTGACCTGGTTGCCGCATGGTTGCCGGACCTCGGCTGTTGGGAAAAAATGCTTCCAGGAACTCTGGCCCATGGACGCGCGGCCCCTGGAGTGACACAGCTGGGCCACAGGACATGCTGCGTTCCCCTCTACCAGGTAACGCCGGAGAAAAATAAACCCGCACAGAAATAAAAATGTTATGTCCGCTGGCAACGTAGGAGGGTTCCCTCCGCTGCGCGTTTCTGACAACCCTGCACACGCTCGGTTTCACAATTTCAGCCTTTCTGGTAGGTTTGGTGGTGAGGAAGGCTCCAGACCCTTGCCCCAGCTTCATCTGCCACCTGCCGCTCTTCCCATAAGGCCCTGGCCCGAGCTCCACCATTTTTCTCTCAAGCGTCTTTTCCTTAATGACTCGTAGTTCGTCACATGCTCTGGAGGGGACAGTTGTGTCCGCTGCAGTCCACACTCCCCAGCCGCGCGCCCACACCCCAGAACCGGGACCACAGGGACAGGGAACCAGGGCTCCTGGAGAAATGCAGGCTCGGCCTCCTGGGAGCCCCTGGTCGCAGGGCTCTTGCCAACGGGTCCACGCAGAGCCCTGTTTCGTGCGGCTTCCGCTTAAAGGTCCCTCATCCAAGACACTGCAGACCCATGAGGAACCGTGGCACCGGCGCCACCGACCTTGGCCCGGTCGGAACCCGCGCAGCTCGCCGTCACAGCCGTGGGCGCTGGGGGCCCAGGATCTCCAGCACCACGCAGGGGGCACGTCGGGCCAGGGCCACCGGCCAGAAGCACAAAGTGAGGGGAAAGCGGCCCAGAGAGACCCCACAAAGGACGCTGCTTTCCTGCGTGAGCTGTGCGCTGCCTTGCTCTGCCGCCACGGGGGACGCCGGGCCACTCTCACTTCTCGGTGCTCGGTGCGTGTCCCCGAATGACCGAGGAAGTGCGGGGACTGTGGACTGTGGGCTTACAGACGCGGCTTCGTGAGTGGGCCGGTGGGCGATTCCAGGGCCGTGGATATGGACGTGTGACGGTCAGCGCCGCCTCCGCGCAGGACATCCCGGCTCGCTGGGTGGTGGCTGTCGTGAGCAGGCCGACCGCGGTCCTTCCCGGGGCCTCGGAGCCGGTGGAGCTCCTGCCTGCTCGGGGCGGAGGATCCCGGTTTGTCTCCCGAGTCCGCCGGCCGTGGCAGTGGGCACAGGCCCGCCCGGGGCAGCATCTCTAAGTCGGGATGCGAATCACCATAGAGCTTCAGCCCTTCAGCCGTCCGCATCCAGGGCAGATAAGAAATCACCCTCTTAAAAAAAAAAGAAAAAGAAAAAGAAATCACCCTCTTTTTAGAAGTTGACTAATAGCACAAACATCCCCAAACCCAGAAAATACCAGGATTTTTATTCATAACTGCCTGCAACTCCCCATCATCATATGTTTCTCGATGACATTTTTTTAAAGGTTTTATTTATTTATTCATGAGAGACACACACAGAGAGAGAGAGAGAGAGAGAGAGAGAGAGAGAGGCAGAGACCCAGGCCGAGGGAGAAGCAGGCTCTACGCAGGGAGCCCGGCGTGGGACTCGATCCTGGGACTCCGGGATCATGGCCTGAGCTGAAGGCAGACGCTTAACCGCTGAGCCACCCAGGCGTCCCGGTGACATTTTTTTAAAAAGATTTTATTTATTTATTCATTCATGAGACACACACACACAGAGAGGCGGAGGGAGAAGCAGGCTCCCTGCAGGGAGCCCGACGTGGGACTCGATCCCAGGACCCCAGGATCAGGCCCTGAGCCAATGGTGGCGCTAAACCGCCGAGCCACCCGGGCTGCCCACAGTGACATTTTTTATTGTTTCTTCTTGTAACAATTTTCAATATTACTTTCCAGGGAGAAAAGAGGAGAACTGCGAGTCTCTAACGCCGTGTGTGCTGCTCCACCGACGTCCTGGCCGGACAGCTCCCTCCCCACAGCTCGCAGCCACCGCGGCCACCACCCGGGTCTGCAGGGGCCGTCGGCAGGTGTCGCCCACAGGCTGGCAAGCGTGCCGTGCCTGGTCCCAGGCGCCCCCACGGATCGGATGAGCCTTCTTCCATCGCGTCCTTGTCACGTTGGCCGCGAGGGCTGCACGTTATCTCGGTGTCAGCATTTCCTGGTAAAGCAGCAAATGTTTAATCCTGTTGCGAAAGTCCACGTGATCCAGTCCTTCGGGTTAACTGCCACGGCCATTCCTGGAAGCTGTTTCCTGTGCCAGGGTGACTGGCGTTGACTCCGCGACGCAAGGAAGTGACTGGGAACACCACAAATACGCTCGCCGCTCGGCTAAACCGCACCTGAGGTTTCCAGCCCCTGGCGTCCCCGTGGCGGATCCACGATCCCAGAAGGCTCGCCACCTCCCCAGAGGCCCCGGCAGGCGGGGAAGCACGGGGAGCTGGGGTGGCGGGGACCCCTGCGGTCCTCCTGTCGTCCTTTAGCAAACTGTACGGAGCCATCTGCCCTGACAGCACCACCAAGGCCCTGCGGGAACCCGCCAGCCTGCGAGCTGCTGCGCCCCTGTCCACCTCCGCCGTCCTGACCCCAGCCGGCAGGTGCTCCCGGCGGGCGGGCCGCGCTCCTTCACACGCCTGCTGGCTTCTGTCCTCCAGAGTGTGAGCCCGCCTTCCCGAGCTCGTGGCCCCTTCCTCCATCATTGAACCGCAGCATCTTTACCTTAAAATGTGTACCCAGGGTTTTTGTTAAAGATCGTATTTATTTATTTATTTGAGAAAGAGAGAGAGTGAGCGGGGGGCGGGGGGGGGGCAGAGGGAGAGGGAGAAGCAGACGCCCCACGGAGCAGGGAGCCGGATGTGGGCCTGGATCCCAGGACCCGGGGGTCACACCCTGAGCTGACGCTTGCCCGCTTGCCCCACTGGGCCCCCCGCCCAGGACGTGTTTTAATCAGATGGGGTTAGGTGACAGCAACGGAAGCTCTGCCCTTGGAAGGGTGATTTATTACTCACGTTTCCCAAGAGAAGGGGGTGCACCACACTCGGTGGGCCCCAGGGGAAGCAGAAACCAGAAGCCGGAGCAAAGGAAACCTGGCCCAGAGCCTTTTCTGGGGTGAGGATTGGGTGGTCTGAAGAATTTCGCAGGCCCAGGCTGCAGCGCAGTCCCCAGGTGTCTCGTGCCTGGCCTTGGGGTGCTGTGGGGGAAGGCGGTTGGCTTGGCGTGTGTGAGACACGTCGGGGGCCTGGGCTCCTCTCCAGGAGCCGCGTGGTGCCAGAGGGGCCCCGGGACCACGACCCCAGATGCCGGAGCATTGAGAATGAAGAAAATAGGTAAATAGAGTCAGGGGTGCGGGGTGGGGGGGTTACGTGCAAGGAGGTTCAAGCCAGACTGTGTTTCAGAGGGAAAATGTAAGATTCGGCCTAGGAGGAGGACGGGGAAGGGTGCCGGCCCAGGGGAGGCGCCCGCCGGCCCTTCCCTCCCAGCTCCCTCCCGCCAGCCAGAGGCTTCAGTGAAAAGCCTGAAACCAGAAGGAAAGAAAAAGAGAAGAAGGGAGAAAACGCACGCCTGACTTTGCCTGGAAAAATTAAGAGCGACTAGCGGTGGATCGGCACAACCTGGGGCCGTGCTCGCACCCATCGGGGCCCCACACCCAGTCCCCCAAGCCATTTACAACCTACCCAGCCATGGGAGAAGGGTTTGCTCTTGCCCATGGGCTGAGACTGCGGCTCTGGGCCGACCCGAAGGCCGCGTGTGCCTCCCCCCACCCATGGGTGCTGCACGGCCCCCCGAGCCCTCCGAGGGGACTCCTGGACAGGGTCCCGTTGGCTCCCACTGGCAACACTCGTCCCCAGGCCCCGGCTGCCGGGAGCCCCCGGGAGCTGGCAGGCCGTGTGAACGGCACCCCGGCCGCTGGGCGCAGGACGGCCCTGCATGGACGGACCCAGACCCGGCGCAGCGCGTGCCCCGGCGACGGCGCCTGTCTCCACACTCGTACACGTCGGGCCGTCGCCGAGACACTGGCCCTTGAGGAAGAACGCTGGGAATCTCTTGCCTCAAAGATGCCAACCCTATCCCCGAAGAGCACGTGCGTCTCCAGGTACGCCCAGGCCACCATGTGCGTCCTGAGCACGACACGCTCGCCCTTTGCAGTTGCAGAGCTACGCACGCGGTAACCACGAGCCCCGTCGCTAACCTGCTGCGTCCTGGCAGGCCGCACTGAGCCGCTGTCCCTGGGAGATGCCACGCTTTTCTCGCAATCCCAATCCTACCCCAGCCCAATGGCTGGGCCCCCCATCGGGTCCCCATCTGGCCCCAGGCCCCGAACTCCCTCAATGAAGGGCCCTTTGCCTAGTGCGCAGCTGGCACGAACCTCAGGAGCCTTCCTGCGGCCCTCCCTGTGCCCAAGGGGGGTGTGGTCAGCCTCTGTGTCACCGACCCTCGTCCCGTGAGGCCCTTTCCGACCTCGCCCCACCTGTTGGGTTCCTGGGTGGCCTGGTCCCTGGCCTCCTGTCTCTCGGGATGTCTATGAACCTCTTCCTTCATGGCCATCGTTTCCCGTGCGCGTCTTACTGCACCTGCTTACACAGACCCTGAGCAGGAACTTCAGAACAGGCTCCGAATCTCTCTCTTCTGAGGTGTTCCAGGGCCGCTCCCGGGTCACGGTTCCTCTGCCTCCCCCTCACGAGGAGGCTGTGATGACACGTGAGGCCCATCCGGATCATCCAGGATTATCTCAAGATCCTTAACTTAATCAGGCCTGCAAGTCCCTTTGCCACATACGGTCACACGCAGAGGCCCTGGGGTGAGGACCGCGGACAGTGGGCAGCGCAGTGGGCCTGCTGATCACGGCCTTTATTCCACTCACAGCTTCTGTGTGATCATCTTACGCCCCAATCCTCTGCTGTATTCAAGCCCCAGCAGCCCTGACACTATGGTTTTGCGTAGGTTTTTTTTTCTTTAAGATTTTATTTATTATTCATGATAGAGAGAGAGAGGCAGAGACACAGGCAGAGGGAGAAGCAGGCTCCATGCAGGGAGCCCAACATGGGACTCGATCCCAGGACCCTGGGTCACGACCTGAGCTGAAGGCAGGTGCTGAAGCCCTGAGCCACCAGGGCTCCCGGTTTTGCGTAGGTTTGTGTACAAGGTACCCTCCCGGTACCCCTGGCTGTGCTGGGTACTCTGCAGCCAGGTGAGGCTGGCGCTGACCGAGGTCCTCAGCCTCCATTTCTCTGAAACGTCTTTATTTGACTGTCTCTCCTTTTTTTTTTTTTTTTAAGAATTTTGTTTATTCATGAGATACGCACAGAAAGAGAAAGGCAGACACCCAGGCCGAGGGAGAAGCAGGCCCCTGCAGGGAGCCCGACGCGGGACTCGATCCCGGGACCCCGGGGCACACCCTGGGCTTCGGGCGGCGCTAAACCGCTGAGCCACGGGGCTGCCCTTGACCTGTCTTTCGAGTATGGTTCCTGCTGGATTAGGCGTTCTGGCTCCCGGCTCTTCGTTTCCGGGTCTTGGTGTCCTCGCCGCGGGTTCGGCGCTTCCCTCCCAGGCCCGGGGGCAGCGGGCCTGTGCCTGTGCCTGTGCTGGGGGCTCCGGGGCTCCGGGCTCTGCTTCCGCCGCGCCTGCAGGCCTCCCGCGCCTCTGGACAACCACCGGCCTGGGCTCTTCGGACACGGCTTCTGACACCCGCCCGGGGGCGGGCCCTCGCGGGCTGCGGTCCCGGTCGTCCTGAGCACGGGCCGGGCCGGACCTGAGCACAGCAGCACGGGCGCCGGGCCTCGCGGTGGCGGAGAGTTCAGGGCGGGAGGCTGCGCGGCTGCCCGCGGACCCTGCTCCCAGCCCTCGCCCCACGCACCCGCGCCGAGCCTCACCGCCGCATGTCGGGGGCCGCCCAGGGGCCGCCTGGCCCGAGCAGAGGCTCCTCTGCGGGCGGCGGGGAACCGCGGGAGGACCCGGCCGCCGAGGGGCGGCGCTCCGGGACCGCAGGCTGCGGCCCCGCCCCGCCCCAGGCCCCCCCGCCCCCGCAACAAGGCCCCGCCCCCAGTGGCCCCGCCCCCAGCGACACCACCCCTCCACAAGGCCCCGCCCCAGCCCCGCCCCCGCAACAGGCCCCGCCCCCAGCGACACCACCCCTCCACACAAAGGCCCCGCCCCCACGGAGCCCCGCCCCGAGGCCCGAGGCCCCGCCCCCGCAACAAGGCCCCTGCTCCCACCTACTCCGCCCCGCAAAAGGCCCCGCCCCAGTGGCACCGCCCCTCCCCGAGGCCCCGCCCCAGCGACACCGCCCCTCCACAAAAGGCCCCGCCCCTTCGTCAGCCCCGCCCCCCCGAGGCGCCCGCCTCCTCAAGCAAGGCCCCGCCCCTCACCTACCCCGCCCCCGCAACAAGGCCCCGCCCCGAGGCCCCGCCCGTCCACGAGGCCCCGCCCCCAGCGACACCGCCCCTCCACAAAGGCCCCGCCCCCACGGAGCCCCCGCCCCCGCCCCGCCCCGCGGCCCCAGAACCCACCCAGACCCCGGCCCCCCCCCACTCCGCCCGGGCCCCCGCCCCCGCCCCCGCCCCCGCGGCGGCGGTCACGTGGTGTGCGACCCGGACGCGGAACCGGCCGGCGCGGCGTAGACCCGGGCTCCCGGAGCGCTGTGGGGACCGCGCCCCCGCGCCCCCGCGCCCCCGCGCCCCCGCGCCCGGCCATGCGGCCCCCCGGCCCCCGCGCCCCCGGGCTGGCGCTGCTGGCCGCGCTGCTGGCGGCGCCCCGGGCCCTCGCAGAGGCCCCGCACCTGGTGCTCGTGGACGCGGCCCGCGCGCTGCGGCCCCTGCGGCCCTTCTGGAGGAGCACCGGCTTCTGGTGAGGGCTCCGCGCGGGGAAACTGAGGCCCGACAGGCCCGGCCCGGGCTTCTGGGCCCCCGTGGCCCGCGGGAGAGCCGCGGCCCCGCCCTCGCGGCTGCACCCGGGCCCGCGGGAGGGGCAGGGGCCAGGACGTGCAGGGGCAGGCGCCGCGACCTCGGCTCCCCCCCTGCCCCGGCCCTCGCTGCGGCCCCGCCCAGGGGAGAAGGAGCAGGGTGCCGGCGTGTGGTCCCGTCCCCTCCGAGCCCGGTCTCCCGGTCTCCGCAAGCACGAGCCTCCACCACAGCCTTCCTGCTCTCGGGTCACTTTTTATTCCGGGGCGGAGCGGGGGTTGGCAGGCACTGCCCAGGCCGGCTGCTGGAGCCTGGCGTCCTGGGCGTCCTGGGCCTCCCGGGCCGTCGGGGGCACTAATGCCCCGCCCCCCTCGCTCTGCCCCAGCCCCCCCCTGCCGCACAGCCAGGCTGACCGCTATGACCTCAGCTGGGACCAGCAGCTCAACCTGGCCTATGTGGGTGCTGTCCCTCACGGGGGCATCGAGCAGGTCCGGACCCACTGGCTGCTGGAGCTCATCACGGCCAGGTGAGTGGGGGGCGGCTGGGAGAGCCGGCCGGGGGCTGGAGACCGAGGCTGGGGCAGGTCAGGTGCAGAGGCGGGCGGGAGGCAGGAGGGAGGGGGCCCCCATCGTCTGCACGCTGTCCCTGGTGGAGAGGCTGTGTGGGGGCTGGGCGGCCCCTGGACTGAGCAGAGCTGGCTCCCCGTGGGGCTCACTGAGGGGCTCAGGGTCAAGGTGGTGTCGCCTGCAGCGGCTCCGGGGCTGGACGCACCCACGCAGCCCGGCCCTGTGCTCACAGGTCAGGCCTTGGAGGAACGCGGCCCAGGGGCCCTGCAGGCTGCAGGCTAGGGGACACCCGGGGGTGTGTTTGGAAGTCCAGAGACACAGAGATCCTCGTGCCCCCGGCCGCAGTGGGACTGGGACGGGACAAGCCAAAGGACCAGTACCCCATTGGCACCTGGGAGGCATCCTGACCACGTCGGGGCCTTTGTTCAAATAAGACGGTGACACCCGGCATCACGTTGACCTGCAGGACCTCTGTTGAAGCTCTTGGCTTCAAAGGGCCTGGGTCCCTGTGCGCTCCCTGGCTCCCCCAGGCCAGAGGGCACAGCCTCCGCTTGGAGGGTTGAGGTGATGGACACGGGTGACCGAGCTGGAGCCTGCCTGCCGGGGGCCCCGGGGACGGGCGCTGGCTCTAGAGGGTGGAGTCGGTGGCTGCTGCCTCCCTGCGGCGGGCTCGGGCCACCTGCACGGCGCCATGCACACTGTGGAACAGCTGCGCCTCCTCGGCCGCGTCCCCCGGGTCGTCCCCGAGGAAGCCACCCCTCCTCAGGGTGTCCCTCACCAAGGGGCTGCAGCAGGCCAGGAGCAGGGTGATGCCCAGGGCCCCGTAGTCCCGGCGCAGGTCCCGCAGCGTAGCCACGCCGGCTGCATCCAGGAAGAGCAGCGGGGCGCAGTCAATGACCACGGCGTGGAAGCCGCCCTCCGTGGGCACCAGTGCGGCCGAACTGCCCGCCGGGCCCAGGTCCACGCCCCCGACGGCGTCTCCCTCACCCGCGCCTGCGCCCGGGCCCCGCTCCTTCCTCCTGGCGGCGGCCTGCCCGGCATCCAGCCCCGTGAGGCCGTACAGTGACCGCAGGAAGAAGTCCTTGTTGGCGTAGTAGAGCGGCCCCGCGAAGCGGAACACCCTCACCCCGGGTTCGGGGACCAGGCCCTCGAACTCTGCGGCGTCCTCGTAGAAGCCCGTGTCCCCGATCTGGGCGAGCAGGACCGCTCGGGGGCGCTGCGTGCGACCGGCCAGGCTGAGCAGAGACAGGACGAGGCCGGCCAGCAGCCCCGCCTCCACACTGAGCAGCACGCACGTGGCCGCCGTGGCCACCCACACCAGCGCGTCGGCCGGGCTGAGCCGCCACAGCTGCGGCACGTCCCTCACCTTGCGCAGGGCCCCCCGCAGGCTGACCACGATGACGCAGGCCAGCACGCAGCGCTGCAGGTCCCGGAACAGCGGCGCCAGAGCCAGCAGGACCAGCAGCACCACGGCGGCGCTGACCACGCTGGACAGCTGCGTGCGGCAGCCGGTGGCCGTCTTCACCAGGGTCTTGCTCAGGGCGGCACTGGTGACGTAGCAGTGGAAGAAGGCCGGCAGCACGTTGCAGCAGCCCACGGCCAGCAGCTCCTGGTTGGCTCGCACCGAGTAGCCGTGGCTCCGGGCAAACATCTCCGCCAGCGAGATGGAGAAGGCGGACGCCACGAGGGCCAGGGGCACGGCATCCAGCACCACGCGCCACATCAGCCCAGGGTCCGGCACCCGGGGGGCCACGAAGCCAGTGGGGATGTCCCCAGCCACACTGGAGCCGAAGCGTTCATGGAACTGCCCGTAGTGGGACACCAGCGTGGCTGTCACGATGACCAGCAGCTCCGTGGGCAGTGGCACCTTGAGGCGGTGCCGGCAGCGGTCTGCGAGCTCCTTGGCGGCCAGCAGCACGACCAGGCACGTGGCGCTGGTGAGCACGTCGCACAGGTTGGCCTGGCCGATGGAGCGCAGCAGGCTCAGCCACGTGCTGACCACCATGCCCAGCCCTTGGTGCCGCGGGATCCGCACGCCTAGCAGGTGCCTCAGCTGGGAGGTCAGGATGGTCACCGAGGCCCCCATGGCAAAGCCATCGAGCAGCGGCTGGGAGAGGTAGGCGGACACGAAGCCCAGCCGGAGGATGCCCATGAGGACCTGAGGACAGAGTGTGGTCAGGGCAGCAGGCAGCCGGGCGGCACAGGGTGGCCGTGGCACGGAGCCTAACGCCCCTTCGTCGCTGTTGCTCTTTCCCGAGTGGACCGTGTCCAGAGTTCCCTGCACACACGTGTGCTCACACAGGCACAGCAGACCCTGGAGGTTCTCGGTCTGGTCCTCTCACACGTGCGGGCTCCAGACATTGGAAAGCAGCTCCTTCCTCCTGCCCTGCAAGTGGCACTGCCCCCTCCCGGAAGACCTGGGGCCCCTCGGAGGGTGACACTGGGGTGGACAGGAGAGCCCTGGGTGTGGGGACGCTGCGGGAAGAGAGGCAGCCTCTCGGGGTCTCGCCCGGGACAGGAGACCGGGGAGCCGTGTGGGCCACACTCGGGCCAGCTGCTCGTGTCGGGGCCGCAGGCCTGGGGGCCCACCCTGGGGAGCCGGCCCAGTCCACCTGGGCCCGTGCCCGCTCTGTCCTGGCCTTGTGGGTTAAAGCCGGCGTCCTCCGAGCCCCGACCCCGCACTGCCCTGGGCTTGGCCCTCCCTCGGGGTCGGCCCCTCACCTGGTAAATCCCGGCCACCAGGGTGAGGGCGGTGGCGACGCGGATGGCGTAGCAGTCCTGCCCGCAGTCCGGCGGCCCGAGCCCCGCGGCGGGGGCGGAGGCGTTGGCGGCGCTACCGTTGGCCGTGGGCCCGGGGCCGTCCTGGGCAGGGCCAAAGCCGGCCAGCAGGAGCTCGCGGTCCACCACCTGGCCCACCATGAGGCACAGCAGGCTGAAGATCCCCACGGACACGTGGCGGGACGTGCCCATGACGAAGTAGATGAGGTTCGCGAAGAAGGACGTGTAGAGGCTGTAGATGGGCTGCAGCCCCGCCAGCAGCGAGTAGGCGATGGCCTGGGGCACCAGGATGATGCCGATGACCAGCCCCGACATGACGTCGCCCGCCAGGGCCTCCCGCGGCCGGTACTGGCGCAGCCAGCGTGTGGCGGGCAGCAGATCCTGCACCCACGCCCAGGCGCCCCGCGTGCTGCACGCGCAGCTGCGCCACAGCCTGGCTTTGAGCGTCTCGCGCAGGCCCAGGGGCACCGGGGACCGCCTGCGCACCAGCACCGGCCCCCCGCCCCGCTGCGGGCACTCAGGGGACACCTCCATCCTGGCGAACCACGTGCCGGGGAAAACCTGCAACGCAGGGGGCGTCAGGCCGCGCCGGAGGGCCACGCAGGGACCCAGGCCTCTCTCCTGCTCGCCGGCCACCTCCCTGAACGGCCCTGCCCCACGCACGGCCGAGGCCCCTCCTCCCCCCCTCCGCACCCCTGGACCCTCAGCCACCCTTCCATCACCTCTGTACCCTGGGGGGTCCGCCCCCCACCCCCCCAACACGGCGGAGGCCCCTCCTCCTCCCCCTCTGCATCCCGGGACCCTCGCCGCCCTTGCGTCATCTCTGCACCGTGGGCTTGGAGGAAGACGGCCCCGGATGCCCCGGATGCCCCCGATGCAGAGGCCCCGCGTCTGTGCCGGGAGGGCTGCTCCGACAGCGGCGCTGGCCGCCCCGGGTTCCTGCAGCGGAATTCCGGGACGTGCTTTGGGGGGGGTGTCAGCGGGGCCGGCGGGGAGGGACGTCGGGGTGAGTGGCCTCTGTGCCCTGCTGGGGCACCCGGGGCTGCCCTGACGTGGGCCCGGGGTCAGAGCCCACGGCTGCGCCCCTGTTCCGAGGTGGCTCAACCCCCAGGACTCGGAGTGGAGGACAGGCAGGCACAGGCCCCGTGAGCCCCGGGGGACCTGGGGTCGTGGTTCCTTCCCGGGAGGGCCTCCCCACCCAGGCCCCCCGCCCGAGCCCCCAGGGTCCAGGCCTGTGCCCAGGGTCTCCGGAGACTCCAGGCCGCCCTGGCCCCTTCAGCGGGGCTGCCCCG
The DNA here is from genome assembly GCF_905146905.1 of Nyctereutes procyonoides. Lineage (NCBI taxonomy): Eukaryota > Metazoa > Chordata > Mammalia > Carnivora > Canidae > Nyctereutes > Nyctereutes procyonoides. Next base: position 341,497 of record NW_026575047.1, read on the forward strand.
CGGTGCGCCCGGGACTCCGCGGTCCTGCAGCCCCGCGGCTCTTACCTGCGGGAGCCCTGACCGGCAGCTGTGCTGGCCGGCGGGGCCGGGGCCGCGGGGTCTGGCCGGGCGGGGGCCGCCGGCTGCTGGCCGAGCTGGGCTTGCGGTTCAATGATTTACCCCAGAGACTGCTGAGTCATGGGCTCCCCCAGACCTGAGTTACCTGAGCGGCTAATCCAGGTGCTCCGCCCGCCCGCGAGCCCAGCTCCCAAACAACTGTGCGCGCCTCCCCGCCGCCCTGCGTGTGCACAGTGTGGGCGAGGGTGCCCCGTGTCGGCAGGGTGCTCGGGTGCTGGGGTCCTTGGGGAGGTGGGTGTCCCGTGAGCGCAGCCAGGCCTGGGTGGGGGCAGGCAGGCCGTGACCCCCAGGCTCCGGGGCCTGTGCACGGTCAGGGCTGACCACGGGTGGGCAGAGGGCAGGGCCCGGGAGGCCTGGTGTCTTCACCCCCCATCCTCCCCCATTCTGCCGTGACACGGGCTGGTCTCTGCCGGAGTGTGGGTGCCGTGTCCCCGCGCCCGCTGTGCGCTGGGCCGCTAGGGCCCCAGGCTCCGTTCTGTGTGCTGGGCGGGCAGAGGCCGCTTGCTAAGTGCGTGTGCACGTGCGTGTGGATTGCCGAGGGCAGGCGGCCAGCAGGCAGCAGGACACGCCGTGGCCGGGTGTGCACCAGCAGCTGTGCCCCACCAGTGACTCGTTGCGGGGCGCAGGTGGCAGTCTTTAAAGTGATGTTCCGCCGTCAGTCAGTTGTGTTTCCGCGGAGTCTGCAGGTGCACTTCCACCAGCTGGATCTCGGGGTCATGCGCAGAGGGCGCACCCCACGGGTGGCCGTGGCCGGAGCCCCTGCTGCGCTCCCGGGGCAGAGCTCGGGTCTTCCCTCCACAGTCAGCCTGGACCCCCTTGGCCCGCGCAGCTGTTTGCCCAGCTCAGGAGCTGTGTCGGGGGCGCAGGCGGACGTGGGGGGCAGCTCAGAGCTTTGGGCGTCCCTGGGGCCTGTAGGCGCTCAGGTGCCGAGGCCAGTGAGGGGGCTGGTGAGGGGGCTCGGCCTTTGTCTCCTGTCCCAGCTCCTGCTCAGCCCCGAGCAAACCCCCGGGGGGGGGGGGCACAAGTTGTGTGACACAGAGGTCTCTGGTGCACGGAGCGGTGGTGCCATGCACGTGCGTGCTGGGTGCTGGCGTGGGCCCCGGTGACTCCGGGTGGAGGCCCGCTGTGGGAGGGGGCCCTGCCTCTGTGCGGGAAGGGGAGGGCAGCAGTGTCTGGGGGCGCTGGGCCGCAAGTGCCTGGGGGAGGCTCGGGCAGGTGGGGATAGTTCCGGGAGGGCTCCTTGGGGCCCGGAGCCCCCAACCCGCGGCTTGGGCGTGGGCCCCGCCCGCCACCTCCCTGTGCATGGAGGCCGCTGGTGGGCGCCGCCGTCTGCCCCACCGTGACCCGAGGGCCCACTCCCCCGCCGCCCTGCGCCCCCAGCTGCAGACCTCACCGGCGGGGTTCACCCCCTGGAACCTCCCCCACGGGCCTTCTGGCCAGCCCTGGGCCACGGGGCCAGCTCCTGCATGTGGGCCTGGAATCACCGCTGCGAACTGCCCAGTACACTGCGCTGGGAGGGGAACCCCGGGGGCCCTGGGCCGGACGCAGCTCCGCTCGCAGGGCGCCCCGCCCCCCGCCCGCTCCTGCCCCCCCCCAGCCCCGCCTGCCGGGTCCTCAGGCCGACGCGGGGCGCGTAGGGGGCGGGGCGTGGCCGCGGGCTCCGAGCTCCTGCCCCCGCCCCCTCCCTGCGCGCCCCCCAGGCCGGCCCCGCGCACGTGCAGCCGGCCCCCGCCCCCGCCCCCGCCCGCGCCCGCCCCCGCCGCGCACTCACCCCGGGGCGCCGCTCCGTCCCCCGCGCACGCGCCGGCCCTGCGGTGGGGGGCGGGGGCCGCGCGCCCTGAATGGGCCCTTTGTGCCGCCGCAGCCGCCCGCGTGCCAGGGGCCGGGGCCGGGGCCGGGGCCGCGGACCGAGGCTGTCGTGGCCGGTCGCGCCCCCCCGCCCCCCGCCCCGCCCCCGCCCCGCCCCCGCCGCGGCCTCTGGCACCGGGACGCCCCGCGGGAGCCCTCAGCGCCGTCTCCCACGGCCTCCTCGGCCCCGACAGGTGTACTGGCCCCCAGGGCATCCGGGACCGAGGCCGGCGACGGGGCGGGAGGGCCCCCAGGCCCCGGCTCCAGGGGTGGAGGCCCGCCGGGCACCGGGCGGGCGGGTGCAGGGGAAGGGGAGCCCCGCACGAGCAGCCCCCGCCCCGCCCCGCCCCGCCCCTGCCCCCGGAGCGGGACTTTGGAACCGTCTGTCCGCGCATTTAATTTTTACCCAACGCTTGTTGGTTTTCTTTGCTACCAGTCGTGACCTTTGGATGGGAGGGAAATGGGTGGGGGGTGAGCCCCGCGGCGGCCCCAGGGTGGGAGGACGCAGCCCCCGGAGCGGAGCAGCCGCAGGCAGGGCTGGGAGCCTCGGGGGGACAGCGCGGCGCGGGCGAGGGGTGCACGGAGGCCGCCGCCCCGTCGCCCTGCGCCCACCCAGCGTCCGGCCAAGCCCTGGGCGGGATGTGACCCCAGCCGGCGCCGCCCCACCTGGGTCCACGCCGTCCGCCCGGCTGCCACGAGGGGGCGCACCGCAGGCCCCCCGCAGACGGACAGACCGACAGACAGGGGAGCCCCGAGACGCCTGCCAGCCGCCTGCCCGCGCTCCTGGGCAACACCCCCAGACGCAGTGCTGACACTGCACGACCCCCCCCTTGCCTGTGCCTGACCGGAAGGCCCCCAGCCCCACGGCCAGGTCCGCCCACGCCCCCCTGTGCCCCACACCCCTGCCCAGCTAGCTGCTCAAACCCAGGCCCCCCGCACCAGCAGATGTCCCTCGGCCGTGGCCACCCATCTGCAGGTGCACCCTGTGCCCCGCCGCGCTCCAGGTGGCCACCACCCCCGTCCTGGCACTTACCCCCCCCCCCCGGGGCCTCTCCAGACCTCATGGCAAGGGCAGACCTCTGGGGACAGTGACAGGGTCAGCGGTGGTCAGGCTGGGGGGGTGAACGGGGGGAGGACGGCGGCCTCGGGGCCATGACGCCGCGCCCTGGGATACCATGTGGGGCACCTGCCGTGATGCACGCACCCAAATCCACAGAGCACGCAGCCCAGGGGTGACCCTGACGCCCGTCTGTGGCCTGGGTGAGGACCACGCGTCTCCATGACACGCCCACATCCGGTGCAGGTTGGGGGGCTGTGCCTCTGGGTAGGCAGGGGAAACGGGCTGTCTCCGTACCTCCTTCTCGGTTCCGCTGGAGACCTCAAACTGTCCCCCAAAACGTCTTTATAACAACGTCATGGCAGTTTTCTACTGGGGTCTGTGAAAGAACTCCCCGTTTCACTGAGTCGGGGTCCCATCCTCACCGGGGTCATGAGGCCTGCGTGACCGTGTCTGACACGACCACACCCTTCCTGCCCCAGGTCCACTCGCTGCTTTCTGCTGCTTCGTTACGTTTTCCCACCACAGGGCCTTTGCCCGTGCCACTCCGTCTATTGTCCCTGGTATGCTCATTGCTGGCTCTGTCCCATTACCTACAAGGTCCTAGGTGTCACCCCTGACGCCCCCTACCTCTTAAAGGTTCAAGTAGTTGCCTGAAGGTTCTATATCCCCTTTGGGAACATAAGCCTGGAGGGAACCAGTCCGGGAGGAGTGTAGTGGGGTGGGGCGCTGCGCCCTCCCAGCTCCCACTGCCATGGCACCTCCCGGAGTGTGGGGGTGCAGAGGAGGAGGCCATGGCGCCTTGTGGCCTGCTCCATCCTGTTGCACCTTCTTCCCGGGAGACCTGCTGCCTCCTGCCACCCCTGAGACCAAAGCCGTTGCTGGCTCCTGAAGGCTTGGGGCGGGTTTCGAGCGCAGGCTGGGCTGTGAGTGACCCAGAGGCTTCCATCCTCGGTGTTTTCCAGAGAAGGGGCCGTGGGGCGTGGGGACTGGAGTCCCGTGTGGCACTTTGCAGGCCCCCTACCTGCTCCAGTGTGGCCACAGGTCCAGCCGGGGTGCCGTCCCTCTGCCCTGACACCAAGCGTCCTTCTGCAGGGGGTCAGCTGGGCAAGGCCTGAGCTACAACTTCACCCACCTGGATGGCTACCTGGATCTCCTCAGGGAGAACCAGCTCCTCCCAGGTAGGCCGCCAGCCCCGTCCGGGGACCTGGTCCCTCTGGGTCCTCACTGGCCACGTGCAGAGGACTGGCCTCCGCGGGCAGGTGGCAGCTGACGGCCACCTTCGTGTGCTGCAGGCTTTGAGCTGATGGGCAGCCCCTCCCAGCGCTTCACCGACTTCGAGGACAAGCCGCAGGTGTTGGCGTGGAAGGAGCTGGTGTCCCTCCTGGCCAGGAGATACATCGGTGGGCGGGCACGGGCTGCACTCCCCGCAGGCCGTCCTCCCCCATCACCCAGGCCCTGCGCCTCCCGAGCCAGGGTCTCCTGATGGGGGCAGGGGCCGGGTGGGGTGGACGGGCCCAGGGGAGCCACATCCTGGTCACAGCCAACATCACCATCAGCATAGGCGAGGCCTCCCTGTGAGCTGGGGCAGGCGTGGCATTCGGGGGAACCATGGGTGACCGTGGGGCGCTCTGCAGGGAGGTATGGACTCTCATACGTTTCCAAGTGGAACTTCGAGACGTGGAACGAGCCAGACCACCACGACTTCGACAACGTGTCCATGACCCTGCAAGGTGGGTGGTGCCTCCTGGGGTCCTGTGAGCGTGGAAGGGGTCCTCAGGCACCAGGGTGTGGACACCTGTCCCTCTGCCAGGCTTCCTGAACTACTACGATGCCTGCTCCGAGGGTCTGCGCGCTGCCAGCCCGGCCCTGCGCCTGGGCGGTCCCGGGGACTCTTTTCACCCCTGGCCGCGCTCCCCCCTGTGCTGGGGCCTCCTGGAGCACTGTCACAACGGCACCAACTTCTTCACTGGGGAGCTGGGTGTGCGCCTGGACTACATCTCCCTCCACAAGAAGGTACGGTCGTTCCTGCACCCCCTGCCTCGCACCTCGGTTCGTGCCCCTGCCGTGTGGCCCCCGCATTGCCCCCCTGCCCTGTGGCCCTTGCATCACTCCCCTGGCCCATGCTCCATGCCCCTGCCCCACACACCTGCCCTGCAGCTCCTGCATCACTCCCTGCCCCTGCACTGCTCCCCCGCCCCATGCACCTGCCCTGCTGCTCTGTGGCCCCTGCCCGGCAGCCCCTCTGCCTGCACCGCTCCCCGGGCCGCAGGAGGGCTGCCCGCAGTGGTGCTGAGGTCAGTGTCCGCAGGGCGCGGGGAGCTCCATCTACATCCTGGAACAGGAGCAGGCCACCGTGCAGCAGATCCGACGGCTGTTCCCCAAGTTCGCCGACACCCCCGTTTACAACGACGAGGCGGACCCGCTGGTGGGCTGGTCCCTGCCGCAGCCCTGGAGGGCCGACGTGACCTACGCGGCCATGGTGGTGAAGGTAGGACCCCAGGCCCTGCCGGGGAGCGGCCTGCCCCGGGGCGGGGGGGGGGGGGGCGGGCCTGGAAGCGCCTCCCGCCCGCCCGCCCGGCCCGCCCGCAGGTCGTGGCGCAGCACCAGAACCCGCCCCGGGCCAACGGCAGCGCGGCCGTGCGCCCCGCGCTCCTGAGCAACGACAACGCCTTCCTGAGCTTCCACCCGCACCCGTTCACGCAGCGCACGCTCACCGCGCGCTTCCAGGTCAACGACACGGAGCCGCCGCACGTGCAGCTGCTGCGCAAGCCGGTGCTCACGGCCATGGCGCTGCTGGCCCTGCTGGGTAACGGCGGCGGCGCGGGCCCGAGGCCGGGGGAGCGCGGGGCGCGCCCTGCAGGGGACGGGCAGGCTGGGGGCCGCGGGGGCGCGGGGGGCGCGGGCGGCGGGCGCGGGCGGCGGGCGCGGGGGCCCCGAGCCGCGCCTGCGACCGCCGCACCCCGCCCGCAGACGGCCGGCAGCTCTGGGCCGAGGTGTCGCGGGGCGGGACGGTGCTGGACAGCAACCACACGGTGGGCGTCCTGGCCAGCGCGCACCTGCCGGCCGGGCCCCGGGACGCCTGGCGCGCCACCGTGCTGCTCTACGCGAGCGACGACACGCGCGCCCACGCCGCCCGCGCCGTGCCCGTGACGCTGCGCCTGCTCGGGGTGCCGCGGGGCCCAGGTGAGCCGCGCCCGGGGGCGGGGGGGCGCGGGGGGGCGGGGCGGGGCGGGGGGGCCGCGGGGGGGCGGGGCGGCCGGCGTGGCTCCAGCCGCAGGCTCCGCAGGGCTCGTCTACGTCACCCTGGCCCTGGACAACCCGCGCTGCAGCCCCCACGGCGAGTGGCAGCGCCTGGGCCGGCCCGTCTTCCCCACGGCGGAGGAGTTCCGGCGCATGCGCGCAGCCGAGGTCCGCGCGGGGGGCGGGGCCTAGGTCAAGGGGGCGGGGCCGCGGGGGCGGGGCCGGGACAGAGGTCCAAGGGGGCGGGGCCGCGGGGGCGGGGCCTAGGTCAAGGGGGCGGGGCCGAGGCCCTGAGTGCCGCTCCCGTCCCCAGGACCCGGTGGCCGAGGCGCCGCGCCCCTTCCCCGCCAGCGGCCGCCTGACGCTCAGCGTGGAGCTGCGGCTGCCCTCGCTACTGCTGCTGCACGTGTGCGCGCGCCCGGAGAAGCCGCCGGGACCGGCAAGTGGCCGCCCCCGCCCCCGCCGCCCCGGGCCCCCCATCCCGCCGCCCCGCCGCCCCGCCGCCCCGCCGCCCCATCACGGAGCCTCTCCCCCTGCAGGTGACCCGGCTCCGTGCCCTGCCCTTGACCCGTGGGCAGGTGCTTTTGGTGTGGTCGGATGAGCGCGTGGGCTCCAAGTGCGTGAGTGGCTCTCCCCCGCGCCCCTGGGGCCCCCCGGCCGCTGTCCCCCCGCCCGGCCCGCCCCTCGCGGCTGCAGTGCCCACGGGGTCACTCCAGTGCTCCTCCCCGCCCCCCTGGTCACCGCCGCTCGGTGGCCCGGACCTCACTCCCTGCTTGGCTTGGGTGGGGGCACCTGCAGGGAAGGTGTGAAAGTGGCGCCCAGGCTCCAGTGCCCTTCCTACCCCGAGAGCGGCCTATGGCCCCTGCAGGGAGAGTCCAGGGCCCCGGGGAGGGCCCAGAGGGGGAATGCGGCTGAGTCTACCCCGTTCCCCCACCTGGACGCCATTCCTCCTCCCGTCCGACCCCCCCCCCCAGATGCCTGTGGACCTATGAGATCCAGTTCTCCGCGGATGGAGAAGTGTACACGCCCATCAGCAGGAAGCCATCCACCTTTAACCTGTTTGTGTTCAGCCCAGGTGTGCCTGCCACCCTGTGCCCTGCCCTTAGCAGCCCCGTTTCTGGGCCTCAGCCCGCGTCCCCTAGGGTGCGGCCCAGGGTTTGCCGAGCCCAGAGCTACGGAGCTCTAGACCCTTGGGGTGGGCCCAGGGGGGCGCACACTCAACAGGTGTCTCTCCCTCCTCAGAGTCAGCCGTCACCTCTGGCTCCTACCGGGTTCGAGCGGTGGACTACTGGGCCCGACCGGGCCCCTTCTCGACCCGCGTGCACTACGTGGAGGTCCCTGCACCGTCAGGGCCGCCGCGGCCCAGTGACTGTGAGCAGTGCTGACCTCGGAGCCACGGAGGCCAAGCGCTGAGATGGGCCTCCAAGGAAGGCCCTCGTCCGCCGGGGATGGACGCAGCCCGTCCGTGGGCTCTGCTCCTGTGCTGTTTCACTCCCTTAAAGTGCCTTTGCGCTCACCAGTCTGGGTCGGCCTTTCTGGGCAGGCACGGGGCACACTGGGGGCCGTGGCTTACGGCTGGCAGTAGCGATGTGAGTCTGAACGGGCAGGCGGAAGGCCAGGCCCAGGCGGCCCCTCTGGCCCCCCCAAACTTGCCAGCCCCCGCGTCTCACCAGCTGCCTTATCCTGGGGGGACAAGTTTCTGTTCCCTTTTCCCCCTGCGGGTGCCATAGGCCCAGTGCCCAGGGGCACTGTTCCCGCTGAGCGCTGCTGTCATGCGGGGCACAGGGGTGCGGCCCCCCTGCCTGACCGCGAAGCTGGGGCTCAGCCCGCGCGCTGTCGTGACACAGTGGGACGAACCACAGACCTCGGGGCTCAAGCCCAGAAGCGCGCTCCCCGCCCAGTCCCGGAGGCCTGCAGCCTGGTTCCTCCTGCCCCGCCCCCACCTGGTTCTTCCTGCCCCCCCCCCCCAGCTGCTGCGTGTCCCTGCGGGCTCTGCGTTCTGCTGCTCCGAAGGACGCCAGCCGCCACCTCCCTGAAGGCTCTGTTCTATTTGGAGGCCCTGGGGGTTGGAAGCTCAACAGAAGGATCCCCCCCGGGGAGGGGGCTGCAGTCCCGCCCCTCATGAGCAGCCCCCCCCAGCTCTCCTTGGTGGTCGGGTCCATCGCGCCAGTAGGAGAGCGGCCTCTTCTCAGGGCGCCTGACGGAGGGATCCTCTCCGCTTGCAGCTTACGGGTGGGGGCCTGGGTCCCCGGCGGGCGAGGGCCTCCTTGGAGGCCAAGACCTTCAAGCCCGCTGGCAGCGACCCCTCAGGCTGCGAGGCTGCTCCCCTCTCCCTTTCCGGGCCCCGAGTCGCCTGGCGTTTGCCCCACAGCCGCGCTTGTGCCAGGCTGGCACCCCAGCCCCCTGCCATCATCCTGGTGCGGAGACCGCGGCGCGGGCAGCCCGGGGACCTAGCGCTGGCACCCCTGCGCTGCGCCCCTCTGCCCCGGGGACGCCACCGGCTCCGCCGCGCTCACACACCGCCCACGTTCCAGCCTGTCGCCGGATGCCAGGCGCATCCCCGTTCTCCTACCGCGCTGACGGGGTAGCTTTGCTCTGCGCGGATCTGGGGGTGGCTTTTGGGGCGTGGGCTCCCCGGCGGGTGCGGGGGTGACAGAGGCCTGGCCACGCGTCTCCCATCCACTCCCGTGGGGGCTTCTCCCTAGCCCTAGTCCCCGGACTTCCCATCTGGGGCTTCACGAGTCCGGCCAGTTGGTCACTCCTGGGCTGCTACTTTCTGTGGAGCCGAGCTGGGGACCCGGGGGACGCCGGCGTGCGGCACACTTGCCCAGGTGTCCCAGAGCCGATGGGCAGCCCCCCAGGAGCCCCAGGTGTCTCCTGCTGGCATGACCCTTCCAGGGCACCGCGCCTCCTGGGTTCTCACCAGGCGCTGGCTCGGCCACCTCGGCCTCACCGAGACTCCGTGACCAGAGCCTGTCGAAGGGATGAGTGACTCTGGCGGAGGACACGGCCGCGCCCCTCAGGTGCTCGGGGCTGGGCAGGCGTCTCTGCCGCAGGCCTTGGGCAGCGTGGGCCGGTGGGCCGCCCGACGCGCTGCAGGGCCCGACGCCCAGGACATGGGCGGGTCGGGCCGCACGCCGCCCCCAGAGCAGAGTCTCCCCGGCCCTGGCCTCTGAGAAGTGGGGGCCGTGGGGTGCAGAACTTACCTGCGCTACAGGACGTCCCGACACGTCCCAGGCCATCGGGTCCCTAGACCGTCCTGGAAGCCCCCGCCCCCACCCGGGCCATCGCACACCCGGTCCCCTCAGCGGGGTGTGTCCGGGGAGCGGAACCCCGGGGATCTGGCTAAGCCTGGGAGAGGCGGTGCGGCCGAGGCCCGCCGCAGCAGGACGCCACGTCCCCTCGTGTGCAGGAAGCCGCCTCGGCCTTTCTCCTTCGGGGGGAGAGCGCCTGCCAGGTCAGCCGCAGAGCGAGTGAGCGCGCCGCCTTCCCGCGCAAACGCCTCGGCCGTGAGTGGCGTCGTCGGGAGCTCCGTGCTCACCTGTCCTAGGGGCACCTGGCGCGGTTCCGCGGGGAGCGTGGGAGCCCCGGCAGCTTCCAGGTGCCTGATACCTGCAGACTCTGCAGTTTCCATGGAAACGGGGAGGTTTGGGCTTGGGGGGGGTGTTGGGGCGGGCGGCCCTCTCCCTGGGCCTGGCCACGACGAGGAGGGCGGGAGGGGTCCACGCAGGAGGGCCCCTTGGGGAGGCCGCCCCAAGCGCCCAGTGGCCACTGATGGCTTCCAGGCCACAGCTCTGGCACCAGCTCAGGGCGTCCTCCGGCAACCCCAGGAGCTCTGAGGGCAGGGACCCAAGTGGCCCGGGCCCCCCACGTGCCCGCGGCCACATGACAGTAGCTAGATGCCCGGCCTTCTCCCCAGGGCTCCCGAGCCGTGTGGGGCGGGGCAGGACGTATTTGCAGGCTCCGGGGAGCGTGCAGGGCAGCGGCAGGGCTCAAAGTGCGTGGACACGGGGGTGAGGCGGGCGGTCGCGCGTGTGCTGTGGGCTCCATGGGCTTCCCAGGCTCCCTGTCCTGGGGTCCGTGTGAGGATCTGCACTCCAGTTGCTTCCGGGGGCCGAGGGGCGACCCCCGACCGGAGCGTGACGGCCAGAGGGCACAGCAGGTCTCCTGCCATCTGTCCCCGGTCGTCCTCAGGCCTCAGGGTGTCCCCCCACCCTTGAAGACCGTTGCTCAGCAACTGGAGGCTCAGCGGGTTGGCGGTGGGTCGCGGGCAGGGCCTGGGTGCCCCCCTGTGGCCGCAGCTCCCTTCCCTCTCTTTCCTTTCAGGGAGGGGCGCCCGGCTTTACAGGCCCCGAGGTTGCTATGGCAACCCGCCCCTCCACATCACCTGCCCCCGGGGATCCTCCCATCCCCCGGGTCAGCCCCAGCACCTCGGACCTGAGTCCCGTGATGCCAGCAGCCTGCGTGGAAGGTCTGCGTGCTGGGGGCCCCGTCGTCAGTGCTCTGGCAGGGAGGACCCCCCAGCCCAGCTCTGATTCAGGGGCTGGTGGCAGAGGTGGCCGGGGCAGGGCCAGGGGGGCAGGCACGGGCATCAGCCTTCCCCAGGGGTGTGGGAGGAAGGAGTGGTGCCCCACAGGCCCAGCGCTTCGGACCTCGCCCTTGGACCCCTGCCAGGGTGCGCACAGACCCAGCCCACGTGGAAGCCGAGGCAGGTGCCACCAACACCTGGGCATGACCTGGACTCTGCATGGGGAGGGGACGCGGGGGGCCAGGCGGGGGAGGAAGGGGGTAGACAGGCCACAGAGGGTGTTGGACCCTTGTCAGGCTCCAGAAGGGCGGGAGGGGCTGTGGGAGGCCGTCCTGCGCCCAGAGCCTTGCCCACGCCTGGAGGGGGCACCGGGTCAGCCCGGGCGGTGGGGTATATGGAGTCTCCTGGACGCGCATCCCATAGGCTGCAGAGGCCGGGGGTGCCGCCCAGGCACCCTGACAGCAGGCCAGCCGCCTTCCTGGCACCCTCCTGGCCTAGGGTCTCCACCGGGGCTGGCAGGGGCCGGGGGCCGCCCCGCCCTGCCCCAGCCACTTGGGCTGCAGACGCCCCGCTCGGCCAGCACACGCGGCTGCAGCCCCCTTGCGTGCCCCCCAGCTGGCAGAAGGCCTCCTCCTGGGGCCCCGGGGCAGCAACAGAGCAGGCTGACTGGGTGACAGTGGGGAGCCGGGCTTTTCCCGGGGGGAGGCTCGCCCACCTGCCAGCGCTGGTCTGGACGGCCTGGCTTGCACGGTCCTGCCCTGGCCTCGGCGGGGTGTCCTTGGGGACCTAGGGGCCCGAGGCCCAATCGCAGGGTGCTGCTCAGCCCCAGGAGCCCTCACCCCACCCCGCGAGAGCCGCTGTGAAGCACGAGCGGCGTCCTGCCGGGCGAGCTCCTTGGGGATGGCCGAGCCTGGCGGGGCCCTAGGCCGAGGCGGGGACAGGGGCTGCCCACCCGACCGTGTCTGCAGCGAGATCGCAGCCGGCACCCCAAGTGTCCCTGGAAGGGGTCAGTGGGTCCAGGGCCCCCGCGCGGCGGGTGCAGAGTGGATGGGGGACGAGGCCTGCGCTGGGCCCTGTGAGGGGAAAGCGGGTTGTCTGGCTGACAGCAGCTCCGGGAGGGAAGGGGAAACCCAAAAGAGGGTTTTTTTGTTTTTTGTTTTTTTAAAGGGGGTTTGTGCGAGAGAAAGCCAAGAGTGGTTTCCGGCCCGAGTCAGGTGTTCACACAGCCGCCCAGCAAACACCGAGGGCGGCCCGTGGCTGGGGCCCCTGTCGCCGCCCGGAGGCCCCTCCTCTGGCCCCTCAACCTGCTTTGTCTTCTAGAATGTGACCCTTCCTCGAGGCCCCATCGCCACGACGACCGCCACTGTGCAGAGAGCATGGCCTGGTGGTTCCAACGCGCGTCTGTCCGGGTCCGGTCCGGGGGCGCAGTCCCAATGGCGTGTGCCGTGGCCCCCAGGAGTCGCCACCCCTGCCCCGACCCTTCTGTCCTGTCCCCCGGCCACTTTCCTGTCGCCGCGGATCCCTGGCTCGTGTTACGCCGACGCCCCCAGACAACGCCGACTCCCTTTCCCGCCGGCGTTCTCCCACCCCAGGGTGACTACCTGGGCCCCCCCGGCTGCGGCGAGCTGACGGGTGCCGGGCGCACACGTGGGTCACTCGGGCTGCCCCACGCCTGGGGAGTTCCCAGTGTGGGGCCTTACAAATAAAGCTGCCGCGGACGTTGGTGCACAGGTGTGTGGACACGAGCCTTGTTTTCTGTTGGGGGAGCACCTGGGGGCCGCGCAGCCTCGGGACTGGACTCGGAGCAGGCTTGGCCCCGGAGCGCCTGCTGCACGACTTCCCAGGGCAGGTGCCGGCGGCGCGAGAGCCCCGTGCCCCGCGCGGGACCCTCTCCCTTGCGCTGCCCTTCGCCCTCGGCACGGGCGCTAACACGGTTGGTTCTAGTGGCTTTTTTCTTGTAGCTCACGTAGAAGTTTCTACGCAGCTGGTCGTGTCACCTGCCAATCAGGACCATCCTACTTGTTCCCAACCTACCGGCTGGAACCCGCGGGGCGACGCTGAGCAGCAGCCGGGAGCTCGCCCGACGCGCGGTTCTGATCTTAGGGGCAGTTTGAGCTTCAGTGTTTGCCAGCCGCGTGGCCTCGGCCACGGTGTCTCGTCAGGCTGGAGACGCCTTCCCTAGGTCGAGTTTCGAGAGTTTTTTTGTTTGTTTGTTTGTTTTGTTTTTTTGAGAGTTTTTAAAATCAGGAATGGGTGTCAGTCCTCTGTCCGGTGCTTTCTCCGTCTCTACTGAGATCATGTAACCGCTTTTCTGTTACTGGGGTAGGTTCCGGGGGCGCCTGGGCGGCTGCATCCGCTAAGCGTCTCCGTTTCAGCTCAGGTCACGGTCTCGGGGTGGGAGATGGAGCCCGCCTGGGGCTGCGTGCCTGGGATCCTCTCTCCCTTGCAGCCGCCCCGTGCGGGGGCTCGCTCCCAAGTAAATACGTAAATAAAATCCTCAAAAAGTATCTGGTAAGTCACATTAGTTGATCCTCAAATGTGAAACCAACTTCGCATCCCTGGGATAAGCCCCACTTGACCACGCTACGTCTTCACACGGCTGCTGGCTTCACGGATGCATTGGGGGGAATTCCCTTCCCTTCCCTTCCCTTCCCTTCCCTTCCCTTCCCTTCCCTTCCCTTCCCTTCCCTTCCCTTCCCTTCCCCCCTTCCCTTCCCTTCCCTTCCCTTCCCTTCCCTTCCCTTCCCTTCCCCCCTTCCCTTCCCTTCCCTTCCCTTCCCTTCCCTTCCCTTCCCTTCCCTTCCCTTCCCTTCCCTTCCCCCCTTCCCTTTCCTTCCCTTCCCTTCCCTTCCCCCCTCCCTTCCCTTCCCTTCCCTTCCCTTCCCTTCCCTTCCCTTCCCCCCTTCCCTTCCCTTCCCTTCCCTTCCCTTCCCTTCCCTTCCCTTCCCTCCTTCCCTTCCCTTCCCCCCTTCCCTTCCCTTCCCTTCCCTTCCCTTCCCTTCCCTTCCCCCCTTCCCTTCCCTTCCCTTCCCTTCCCTTCCCTTCCCCCTTCCCTTCCCTTCCCTTCCCTTCCCTTCCCTTCCCTTCCCTTCCCTCCTTCCCTTCCCCCCCTTCCCTTCCCTTCCCTTCCCTTCCCTTCCCTTCCCTTCCCTTCCCCCCTTCCCTTCCCTTCCCTTCCCCCTTCCCTTCCCTTCCCCCTTCCCTTCCCTTCCCTTCCCTTCCCTTCCCTTCCCTCCCTTCCCTTCCCTTCCCTTCCCTTCCCTTCCCTTCCCTTCCCTTCCCCCCTTCCCTTCCCTTCCCTTCCCTTCCCTTCCCTTCCCTTCCCTTCCCTTCCCTTCCCTTCCCCCCTTCCCTTCCCTTCCCTTCTCTTCCCTTCCCTTCCCTTCCCTTCCCTTCCCTTCCCTTCCCTTCCCTTCCCTCCTTCCCTTCCCTTCCCTTCCCTTATTTGTGCAGAATGGGTTTTATTTCCTCCCTAAATGATTTGTAGTGATCTCTGTGCCCAGTGTGGGGCTGGACCTCAGCACCCTGAGATGAGGACTTATAGGCTCGACTGGCGGAGCAGCCAGCGACCCCCCCAAAATGTTTTCAGGAACGTCTCAGTGAAGTCCTCTGGGCTTGATGTTTCCTTTGTGGGAAGGTGTTTGCCAAGGAGTTTGCGGCATCGAGTGGGTCTACTCAGGCTCTCCGTGTCCTCCAGAGTGAGCTCGGGCAGCTTGTAACTTCCAGGGAGCTTGTCCACTTCACCTAATGTGTCACATCCGTTGGCATAAAGTCATTCATAACGTTTCCTACTGTTATTTTAATGTGTGTAAAATCTGTAGTTCTGTGTGGCCTCTCTCCCCCATTTATCAAGTGTGTGTCTTCCCTCTTATTCCACTTCCATGTGTAAGATGATTTTATCGATTTCTTTTTTTTAAGATTTTATTTATTTATTCATGAGAGACGCAGAGAGAGAGGCAGAGACGCAGGCAGAGGGAGAAGCAGGCTCCACGCAGGGAGCCCGATGTGGGACTCGATCCCGGGACCCAGGGGTCTGAAGGCAGACGCTCGGCTGCTGAGCCCCCCAGGTGTCCCTGATTTTATCAATTTCTTAAAGAAACAGCTTTAGGTCATTATTTTTCTCTGTTTTTCTGTTTTCATCGATTTATCACGTGACCTTTATTATTCCTCATCTTCTGTCTACTTGGGGTTTCATCTGTTCTCATCCTTTCTAGCTCCTGTACGTGGAAGCCAAGGTTACTGGTTTGAGACACGTCTTTTCTAAAATAAGCGGTGCTGTAGGTTTCTCTAAGGACTGCTTTGACTGCATTCCAGATAAAGGGTCCTTTTACATGTTGTCTTTTCATTTCCATTCAGTTCAAAATAATTTTTATTTTTCCTTTTGGTTTTTCCTTCAATTCATGGAAAATTAAGAAGTGGATTATTTGGTTTACAAATATTTGAGAATTGTCCAGATAGCTCTCTAATATAATTGTAATGTGGTCAGAGAACATTCTTTTGATGACTTGAATTATTTCACATATGTTGAGACTTGGGCCCAGAAGATGAAAGACTCTTCTATAAATATCAATCAGGCCGGTTAGTTGGCAGCCTTCTATGCCCCTAATTATTTTCTGCCCACTTGTTGACTCTAATATTGGGAGAAGACAGAGGAACTCTGCATATGTGGATTTTCTCATTTCCCCCAACCAGTTTTTGACTTTTATTACCTGTCATTAGGTTCATGCACGTTTAGGGTTGTTGGGTCCTTTTGGTGAAGTTGTCAGTTTCCTCTTATGAAATTATGCTATTTATCCCTGGAGATATTCGCACTGAAATCTCCTTCGTCTCTACCTTCTTTTGATGACTGTCCGTGTGGGATAACTTTTGCATCCTTTTATTTTCACCTATTTGTGTCTGTATGTGAAGTGTGTTTATGTAGGTAGCACAGCGTTGAATCTTTCTATTTTACCCAATCTGGAACCTCCGCCATTTATTTATTTTTATGCATTTTTAAAATGTATTCATATGAGAGAGAGAGAGAGAGAGAGAGAGCACGAGCAGGAGGAGGGTCAGAGGGAGAAGGAGAAGCAGACCCCTCGCTGAGCAGGGAGCCCGATGTGGGGCTCCATCCCAGGACCCTGAGATCATGACCGGAGCCGAAGGCGGACACTTCACCAACGGAGCCCCCAGGCGCCCCAACAACCTCTGCCTCTTAAATGAGATATTTAAACTATTTACATTTAGTGTGATTACTGATGTGCTTGGGTTTAATCGACCATCGTGCTATTTCTCTTTTATTTCTCTTGTCTGTTATTCCTCCTCTTTTTCTGCCCTTTCTTTCTTTCTTTCTTTCTTTCTTTCTTTCTTTCTTTCTATTATGCCATCTGTCTCCTTTGTTGCCTTATTAGGTGTAATGCTTTCTTAGGCTATTTTGGTGACTGCTTTGGGGTTTATCCTTGGGGATGAGTCCTGTCCGGTGATGTGATGCCATCTCCATGCAGTAGGAGCCCTGCGACGCTGTATTTCCACTTTGCCCTCCCAGCCCTTGTGTCTGTGGCCGTAGGCCTTACCTCGTCGTGTGATCTAAGCCCCACCACACACTGTTGTAATTTTTTGCTTTAAATAGCTGGTGGTCAGGGCGCCCGGCTGGCTCAGCCGGTAGAGCGTGTGACTCTTGTTCTCAGGGTTGTGAGTTCAAGACCCTCGTTGGGCACGGATCCTGAAAAAAATAAAGAAATGGCTGATTGTGTTTTAAAGAGATTTTAATAATAAGAAAAGCATCTGTATTGTTACTCACACAGCTACTATCTCTGATGCTCTCTGTTCTCCTTCTCCTCCTTATGATTACTTGGTGGGTGTGAGCGTGGCTTCAGGTTTCCGTCTGGTGCCCAGAGGCTGTCCTTTACCACTTCTTGGAGTATAGATTTGCTCGTGATTAACCAGTTCCTTGTCTGAAAAAAGTCCTCATTTCATCTTGTTTTTTCCAAATGACATTTTTGCTAATAAACAATGTAGGGTTGGCAGCTTTTCTTTTTTTTTGGTTCTGTGGAGAGTTGGCTCTACTGTCCTTGTGCATTGTTTTCATCCAACAGGAATCAATAGGACATCCTTTTCTTTGCTTTTGTATACAAAATTTTTCCCCTGGATAACTTTTTTTTTAAGATTTATGTAAGAGAGAGGTGGGAGGCAGGGAAGCAGCAGAGGGAGAGGAAGAGTCTGGAGCAGACTCCCTGCTGAGCGCAGAGCCTGAACTGGGGGGCTCCATCCCACAATCCTGAGACCACAACCCTGGGATCCCGACCTGAGCCAAAACCAAGAGTTGGACGCCTTCCTGACTGACCTACCTGGGCGCCTCATCCCCCGGATACTTTTAAGCTGTTATTTCTGTAACTGGTCCTCGGCATTTTGAGAATGACGTACGTGAGTTAGTGTAGCTTCCTCCATGTTTCTTGTGGGTATATTTTGTTGAGTTTTGGGGAACTGTGGATTTCTGTGTTTCACCGAATTTGTAAAAATTCGGGCCATTTTCTCAAGCCATTTTTTCTTTCTCGCTCCACTTCCTATGCTCGGGGGACTCCAGCTCCACCTGTACCTCACTGTGGGGACTTGCCCAAAGGCTCGCTGGCACTTTGTTCATTTTTCTTTTCAGGCAATTTTGTTTCTGTGTTTGACTTGGACAGTCTTTATTGCTTTGACTTCAAGGTCACAATGTTTTCTTGTGCAATATTCTATTAATCACATTCAATATATTGTTTATCTCAGACATTCTAATTTTCATTTCTAGAAGTTCAGTTTGAGGCTACCTGGGTGGCTCTGTGGTTGAGCATCTGCCTGCAGCCCAGGGCGTGACCCTGGGTCCTGGATGGAGTCCCACATCGGGCTCCCCGCATGGAGCCTGCTTCTTCCTCTGCCTGTGCCTCTGCCTCTCTCTCTCTGTGTCTCATGGATAAATAAATAAAATCTTTAAAAAAATCTTACATGTCTCTACTGAACATCTTCATCCCTTTCTGCAGCAGCTTGAACCTATGGAATATAGTCACAGTAATTCTGCTGTGTTTGTTACATTTGAGTTAATTTTGAGTGATTTCCCCTCATTATGGGTTATAATTTCTTGTCTCTTTTCATGCCTAATGATTTATGGTTGTATGTCATAGATTGTGTACTTTTTTAAAGATTTTATTTATTTATTCATGAGGCACACACAGAGAGGCAGAGACACAGGCAGAGGGAGAAGCAGGCTCCCTGCGGGGAGCCCGAAGTGTGACTCGATCCCGGGACCCCGGGATCACGGCCTGAGCCCACGGCAGACGCTCACCCGCTGGGCCCCCGGGCGCCCACTCATCGTCCGCTCTACCTTCTGGGTGCTGGGTGGTTTTACATTCCTGTAAATATCCTGTACTTCTCTCTGGGGTGTAGTTCAGGTACGTGGAACCTGCGTGGTCCTTTGGGGCCTCGTCCTTAAGCTTTGTTGGGCGGGACCGGAAGCACATGTAGCCTGACGTTCGTTTCCCTGCAACCGAGGCAGACCCTTCTTTCTGCTCTGACGCCCCTTCGGTGGGAGGGTCTCTACCCTGGGGGTCAGACGCGCTGGGGGCCGCGCCCTTCTGGGCAGTGCTGGTGCTCCCCGCGCGGCCGGGACGCCGCTGCAGGTCCCCGGGGTCCCCTTCCGCACGGCTCTTCGTCTCCAGGACTCCACCCTGTGAACTCTGGCCACTCGCCGCCCGGAGCCCCCTGGCCCTGTGCCCCAGCGAGGGGGACCTCTGGGCTCTGCCAGGGTCCCCCCTGCCTCCGCGGACCCTGGAGGCTCCGCCGGCGGGAGCAGGATGCCCGGGACCTCCCCTTTGCTTCCCGCTCGCAGGGATCACGGCCTTCGCCGTCAATGCTCTGCGTGTCCGGAGCTCTTCTGTATTCTTATTTCTGCTGTTTCCACCCGTTTCGGGCAAGAGCATGCGAACCTGCCCCCTGTCACCTCACCGGGAGCGGGAGCCGAAGCCGCACGTCAGCTGCCTCCAATTCCCGGCCCAGCGCTCCCGCCATCTGAGCACTGCACGACCCTCGCACCTGCTGCCAGGACGCCACCCTGAGGGCGGGCCTGATGCTAGGATGCCACCTTGAGGGATGCAGCAAGAACAGAGGAGGCTGCGGGCATCCCGTCCCCGGCCCTCTGACGGAGCCTGGCACGGAGCCGGGGCGCCGCCTGTCGGGGTGAAGGACAGTGTGAAGGGCACCATGTGTGGGGCCCACTGTGCCACCCCAGGCTAGTTCTGCGGGGCAGATTGTGGCAGGGGGTGGGGGTGGGACGGAGACCGGGAGCTCGTGGAGTCGTGCCAAGTCTCCGTGCTACAGCCGCAAGGCTTGAACCGGCGTCGTATTTCAGGTCCGGTGTCCTGAAGGGCCAGTGGGAGCTTGCCAGCGGGAGGGCTTCCTGGAGGAAGTGGCCTGGGCTGGACATCCAGACAGGCCTGGCTCCCGCCTGGGGGCTCAGAAGTGGGGAGGGGGTCCGGGTGCCCTTTGGTGGGGGGCACCTCTGCCAGGGGGCAGCGCATGCCCGCACGGGGAAGTGGGCCGGCAGCACTGGGACCCCCACCCCCGGCAGGTCTCTGGGACCCTACCCAGCCCCCGCTGAGTGGGCCACGCCTGCCCCCAGCCTGCGGTGGCTCAAGGGCGCACGAGCCCGCCCCCCTCCCCACCTTGTCCCCACCGGCTGGCAGTGCCTCCCATTGCGCTCACTTCCTTGTCTCTGACCTCCCCCCACCCGGGGCCACCTTTCACACACCTGCCTTGGGCGGCCTACACACCTGCTGGAGCTTTTCACGCTCCAGTTGTGTCTCCTCACAAACCTGTTCCGAAGTCTGGGGCAGCCTTGGTGCTCGCGAGAAGCCCTCCGCGCACCTGCCCACCCTGTCCCAGAGCACCTGTCTGTGACCCCCCAGGGCCTGCCCCCTTCTCTGGGGGCCCTGAACCAGCTGTCCTTGCTTCCCCCCCCACCCGCAGGGCCGGAAGGGAGTGGCGGGGTCTGTGGTTCGGGCCTGCCCTCGGGGCACAGACGGGGCGAGGGAGGGCTGGGCTTGCCCCGGCTGGGCCGTGTGGTGCCTACATGGGTCTGGGCACGGGACCTGGGAACCTGCTTTCTCACCTGCTTGGGAAGCCTGGGTCTGGGCGTTCTGGACCTCCATAGGCCCTGGCTGTTGGCACTGCGTGGCCCCGCTCCCCTGGGCCTCGGGCCAAGGCCTCTGCAGCGTTGGTCTTCTGGGAGGCTTCCTGGAAGAGGGGACTCCTCGGGGCACAGAAGCTGTTTGGGTCAGGGTCCTGATGGGGCAGCATGGGTTAGGGTCCGGAGGGGGTTGAGGGGCTGCAGGGGCTGTTATCTGGCCCCAGTTTGGGTGGGGGAGGGGGTGTGCACAGGACCCAGCTGTCCAGGGCCTCAAGGGTCATGGGGTTTACGTCCAAGCCACCTGGGTCACGGTTGTGTTTTAAATTGAGTTTTCAGATTGGAGAGAAGTGACAGCGGAGGGGACGCCGGGGAGAGCCTGGCCAGGGTGGGTCAGAGGTGGGGAGGCCCTGATGGGCGGCGGGGCAGGGTGGCCAAGGACCGGAGACCTGCCCGCCCAGCGCGCGGCCCCAGCCCCGACAGGCCGCGGCCCCCTGGGAAAGCTTGGCCGGGCCGCTTCGGTGGCCTCGGCTCCCGCGGGGCCCCGGGTGACGGCCGCGCTGCCTGCCCGGGAGCCCGCGACCTGCGCGGAGACACGTGCCCTGGGTCAGGGGCCTCCGAGCAGGGCCGCTGTGCCCCAGCCCCGCCGCCCGGTCCGGTCCGCCCGCGCCGGTCGCCCCCCTGCTGCCCGCGGCCCCGGGGGACGCCTCCGGCCGACCGAGCGCCCCTCCCGCAGCCAGGGGCGGGTCCCGGGAGTGGGGGCCTGCGACGCGGCCGCGGGGGGGCAGGAGCGGCGGGGGCGCCGGGCACCTGGGGGCGCGCGGGACCGGGGGCGGGGGCGGGGCGGGTCCAGCCGGGGGCAGAGCAGGGGGCGGGGCGGGGGCGGGTCCAGTCGGGGCGGGGGCGGGGCGGGGGCGGGGCGGGGCAGGGGCGGGGCCGGAGCCGGGAGGGCCCAGCCGGGGGCAGAGCAGGGGCAGAGCAGGGGGCGGGGCGGGGGCGGGACAAGGGGCGGGTCCAGCCGGGGAGGCTGGGCAAGGGGCGTGGCAAGGGGTGGGGGTGGGGGCGGGGCGGTCCCGGCCGGGGGCGGGGCGGGCCGGCGCCCCGGGGAGCCTCCCGCCCGCAGGCCGCCCGCACCGCGAGGGTTAAGGCCCGGGCGCGGCGGGCGCGCGCGGATTGGGGGGAAGTTCGGGCGCGGGGCGGGCCGGGGCGGGCGCGGGGCGGGCCGGGGCGCGCCGATTGGAGGGAAGTTGTGTCGGGGCGGGGCGCGCGGCGGGCTCGGCGCTCGCTCCGGGAGAGTTGACAAAGCCCCGCAGGGAAGGACGCCTCGCGGCGCGCCGCCCCGGGCCCCTCGCCCCGCCGCCCCGGGACCCGGCCCCCGCCCCGGCCGCCGCCCTCGGCGCCCCGCCCGCGCTGCCCCCGGCCCCGGCCCCGCCGCCGGCCCCGGCCCGAGCCGCCCGCGCCCAGGTAGCGCCGCCCCGTCCCGAGGCCGGGCCCGGGGGCGCGGGGGCCGCGGTGCGGCGCCCGGGGCGGCGATGACCGCGCAGCGCGCCCCGCGGGCCCGGCCCTGAGCCCCGCCGCCTGCCTGCCCCGCCGAGGTGAGCCCGTCCGCGCGCCCGCGACCCCGGGGGGCCGGCTGGGGGGGCGGCCGGGGGCGCCGGGGGCGCCGGGGGCGGGGGCGGGGGCCGGACGCGGGGGCCGGGGGGCGAGGCCTGGGGCCCCGGCACGCGCCGCCGCCGCCCCCGCGGGGCCAGTGGTCCTGCCCGCGCCCCGCCCCCGGCCCTGCACCCCACGTGGCCCCCCCCCCGCCCCCCCCCCCCCGCGCAAATTTGTCCGCTAATGGCGCAGGCGATTATCTCTCTGCGCGGCCGCCGTGTTGTGTGTCCCGCGGGCAGGGCCCGTCCCACGCGCCAGGAGCCCAGACGGGCTCGGAGTCGGGGGCGGCGGGGGAGGCCGGTAATTACGTGGACCCTTTGTCTGCTTTGATACCGCGGGGCGCCCCGCGCCGCCTCCTGCGCCCGCAGCGCCCCGGCCGCGCCGCCGCTGACCGCCCCGCGCCCCCAGGTCCGCACAGGCACGATGACGCCCGGCCCCGCGCTGCTGCTGCTGCTGCTGCTGCCGCCGCTGCTGCTGGGGGCCCTGCCGCCGGCCGCCGCCGCCCGAGGTGAGTCCTGGCGCCCCGCCCGGCGCCCCGGCCCGCGCCGGCGCCGCCCCTTTCGCTCCCGGCCCTGAACCCTGCCACACTGCCCGGCTGGCGCGCGTGCCTCGCCCCGCCCCGCCCGCCCGCCCGCCCGCCCAGCCCCGCCGCGCTCTCCCCGCCGCGCCCGGGCCCACCCGCGGGTCCCCGCCCCGGGGCGCCCCAGCTCGCCCCAGCTCGGCGGCCGCAGGGCAGCCTGGCTCACGGGGCCCCTCCCCCGCGCAGCTGTCGCCCCCTCCCCCGCCCACCCTCGGGACCTCCGGCTCACCCGGGCACACCTGCCCCAGCGCGGCGGGCTCACCTGCGGCCCCGCGCCTGCTGGCGGAGTCGGGACACACACGCCCACACGTGGGCCTGAGCTGGAGAGCAGCGGGGAACCCCGGGGGCTTTGGTGGCGCAGGCTGCTTGGCACCGTGGACCCAGTTAGGCCCCAGGAACCCGCAGAGATGCCCGCGGTGCCCGGGGTGGGGTTTGGGGACAGCGGGGACATGGTGGGCACCTGGGACTCGAGCCCCACCCCTGCACCCCGAGCTTGCTCATCCCTGCAAAGGTAGAGGGCAGGGGCCGCTGCGGGGACGACGGGCTCGTGTCGGGGCCCCACAGCACCACCTGCTCCGGCGGCCGCTCGCACACCTGATGTCCGAGGAGGCGGGCCTGCGGCGCGACCCGAGGCGCGACCCGAGGCCCGGCCCCGGCACCCTGTCCCCCGCCAGGTACATCCTCGGCTGCTGGGCCGCGGGAGACCCGCCTTGGCCGCCGCGCACCCGCCATGCTCCGCGCTGGCCGGCGCTCAGCTAGGCGGGCCCTCGGGCCGGGCCAGCCCTTGGGCGTGCTGACCACTCAGGAGCGTCCCTGCCCTGTCCACCAGTCCTCGGAGGCCTCGCACCCCTCCCCCCACCGGCGGGTACACCGAGCCCAACCCGGCCTTATATGGGCACGTTTGGGTATTGGGTGGCAGGCGGCAGCCCAGGTGGGCCTAATGCCACGGTACCCCCCCGCCTGCCCGGCGGGGGACTGGCCACTCGGCCGGAGGGTGGGGGCTGCCCAGGCACGGCAGGGCCTGGCAGCGTCCTGGCACCACGGGCGCTCAGGTCATACCCCGCAGGCTGCCCCCCCTCCCCCCCCCCCGGTGGCTAGCGGCCTGCGCTCCGGTTCCTCTTTGATCTGCGTGGACTCCCCTCACTCATCCCCACACCTGCCCGTCCTCTGGCTGCTGGGCCAGGGAGGCTCTGAGGCCGCCGTGCTGGCCTGGGCCTGGGCCGGAGCCCGGAGCAGAGGGGCGGACGCAGCGATGGCAGCGGGCGGCAGGGCCTGCCTCGGTGCCAGGGGGCCCTGGAGGGGCCACACCCTGCTGTGTTCCCCTCGGCCTTGGCCTTGGGACCGAGCCCGGGATCCAGCCACGGCAGCAGCAGGGACGGGCGCCACTCTCCAAGGGCAACGGCCCCCGCAGCTCTGGTGGGCGGGCGGTTGTCCTCCAGGTCTGGCCCGAGGGCCCGGGCACTTCCCGGGGTGCAGGGAAGCGGGCCGCGGGCAGACCGGAGCCCAGAGCCAGGCCGCTTGCTGAAATCCCTCCCCGGGCGTCACGCCTTCTGGAGTCAGCACGTCTCTCCACTCGGGTCATGTTTTTAAAGTTCCCCTTTCTGGAAGTTTCACAATCCTGGTGGGTTTGTCTGAAACAGCCTTTTCCAGCTTTGAGGCAGGATCGGATTTGGGTTCTTCCAGTGGGAACTTGAGGGGTTCCGAACGACGTGCCCGTCGCGTGGCTTTAGGAGGACCCGCGGGAGGGCTTGTCAGGCCGCAGCTGTTCCAAGGATGGTGCCGTGGACGGGTCTCCGAGCAGCCGGGCCTGGAGGTCGCCTCCCGGTCCTCCGGACCCCTGGTGCGCCCTGGGCGCCCCCAGCACCCACCCCGGGGCCGGGCGCCCCACTCTGCGGGGATGGTGCCTTCTTGCCCTCGGGACTGTGTCGGGGAGGGTCGCCGGGTGTGTGAATCCGCGGGAGGGCGGGCGGCCGTGGGGCTGACCTTGGCCTCTGGCCAGGCCGGCGGGGGGCCTTCCCCCGACCCCTCGGGTTGAGGCGGGTGTGCGGGAGCCGGGCCCAGGCGCCGCGAGGTGGGGATGCAGGCCAGCCGCCCCATTTACGTCTTGGGCCTCACTCCTGGAAGAGAAAATAAATCACTGTCCCCTCTGGGGGGAGGAGGGAGCCCTGAACAAAGTGGCCTTTGGCTGGGCCTGGAAACTCCTACCGCAGGCTCTTCATTGTGCGGGAATCAATGGGCCTTCAGCCCCGCCCAGCGCCCTGGGGAAATGTTGGTTTTTCCCAGCAGCGGCCCCAGCCTGCTTGGGGTTCCAGGCTGCTCGCCGTGCATGCGGCTGCCTACCTGCTGGTGGCCGGCCTCCTGCGCCGTCCCCGGCGTGTCCAGGTGGCAACCTCTGTGGCAGGCGGTCTGTGGAGGGGCGGGGATGCCCAGGCTGCTGCCCCAGACCCCACAGGCCTGCCCGGTGCCCTGACCCCACCCCACCCCACCCTGCCTGCCGTCTGCCCTCCCTGGTGGTCCCCTGATGTCCAGCGTGGCTCTCTCGGCCCCGTCCTGGGCTGCTGTGGGTGGAGCTGCAGCCAGGCGGCCCACACTCCACTCCGGGCAGGCTCGGGGGAGGCGGGTTGGGGGCCGTGAGTGGGGGTAGGCCCGGGCTGGGCCGAGGCGCTGCTTGGCCAGGGTTGTGGGGAGCGGGGGGCGTCCCGGGGCCTCTGCACTCTGTGTCCCCACTGGGCGGCTGGCGGCAAGGCCTAGAGCTGCGGGCCTGGGTGGGGGCCTGTGCCCCTTGGGGGGAGCCGGTGTGAGGTGGGGGCTTCCCGGAGGTGTCCTGACACATAGGACAGGCTCCAGCCTCAGGCCTGCTGACCCCCGCGCTGCCCATCTTGGCAGGAAGCACTTGCTCTCGTCCCCAGGTGGTTGGAGGTTCCGGTCAGCCCTGCGCCTCGAGGGGCCGGAGGACGTGATGGGGCCCGGGCAGCTGGCGGCAGGCAGCTGGGCCTGGCTCTGGGCCGGGACCCCCGCGGCAGTGATGCCCTCTGACTCCCACGGGGCTGAGCTGCAGGAGTGGGGGACCGCCAGCCAGGGAGGGGCCCAGGGTGCCCTCTGCACCCTTGCAGCGGTGTGCCTGGCCCGCGGGGGCTGCGGGGCTCACGGTGGAGCCCAGCACCAGGCCGAGAGCCTGGGACAACGGGGACAGTTGGGTGGCCTACCCTGCAGCCGTCAGAGCCCTCGGTGGGAGGGAGGGGGGCAGACGCCCTCTGGCCTGGGCTGGCCCGGGGGGGGTGCCCGGCGCCCGTGCCCTCGCCGTAGCTGGCACGTTGGTCCTGCCTCAGCGTCAGTCTCTGGCCCAGGGGCTCCAGGCTCATGTGCGGCCCTGCAGGTCAGGGGCAGGGCCCTGGGGGTCCGGGCCTCTCGTCACGTGAGCGCGTCCTCTGGCCTCTGCAGGGCCAGCAGGTGAGGGAGGCCCTCCTGGTTTCCTTGGCCGGGCCTGCGGGGGGCCAGGTTGCTTGTTTGGGGCGCATGGGGGCCGGCTCGGGGGGCGGCTGGGGGGCGGCTGGGGGGCGGCTGGCGGGGGCGGCTGGGGGGCGGCTGGGGGGCCGCACACAGTGGCCTGCAGCTCGCCCTGCAGCAGTGGGTCCAGGAGCCGTGCACTGTCAGGGCGCTGCCCCGTGGCCCCTTGGGTTGTCCTGCAAGCGGCAGGGAGGGGCCCTGGAGTCGGGGCCCGGTGGAGGTCCCCCCGGGGTCTCGGGCGAGGGGCAGCCCCTGGGCAGTGGGTTGGGGCGGCCTCGGCCTCCGGCTGGCGCTGTGGGTCACCCTGGCCCTCTGCTGCACGCAGGACGCCTTGTTTCTGGGGCAACCACCTGTCCTTCGGGTCCTACCAGTTCCACCACAGGTCCCGTGGGTCTGGGCCCCAGGGGCCGCCCCAGGCCTGCTGGTGACCGGGAGTCTGTGCACGTGTGCACGGGGACCTGAGCAGCTCGGAGCCAGGGCGGAGGTGGAGCCTGCCTGTCGGGGCCCTGGGGTCCCCACCTGTACCCTGGCCTTGGCATCCCCGCCTCCCGGGCCATCTCGGGGAGGATGCTGGGCCCAGGGCCGCTCCCCTCCCCCCGTGGGGGATACGGCAGCTGCGACCTGCTCTCGCGAGAGCCCCCTGCCTGCCCTCTGGTCAGGGCTGCCCCGCTGGCCGCGAAGTCGCTGCACAGCCAGCCCGTCCCAGGAGCTCAGCCCGAGCACCACCCGCCAGAGGGCGCGTCTGGGCTGGGGGCTGCTGGGGGTGACCGGGGACGGAGCCAGCTGGCCTCACCTCCCACCCGTGACCGTGGCCCCGGGGGGCGCTGGTGTGGCTCCTCATGGCTCAGTCCTGGGCAGGGACAGGGGCGGACGTGGTGCCCCCCGCCCGGCCAACCGTCCCAGGGGGCTCGGGGTGGTTCAGGTGGAGGGGTTAGGGCAGCCGCGGTTGGGGGGGGGGAGGGAAGGTGGGTCAGGACGGGACGGGCAGCGCAGAGGCCGTGCAGGTTACTGAGGTTCGGGGGCTGAGCTCCAGGTGCCCCCGGGGGGCTGAAAGCGCCATTTGGGGGTCCTGTCCCCATGCAGCCCTCATGTGTCTCCTCCGTCTTTCTGGCCCGGCCCACTTCAGCCCTCCTTGGGGTCACTGGGGAGGGAGGGGTGTCAGTGGGGTGATAGCAGGACCTAAACTCTGGGAAACAGTGGTGTCGGCGGGCGGGGGTGGGGGGTCAGCATCTGCTGTTGGGGTGTGTGCCTGCGTGTGCACGCACGGGGGCTGTGTGGGTGGAGGGTGCCCATCTGGGGGCAGCCTTGTGTCACGAGGACGGTGTCTGGGGTCGGCGTCGGGGGGGACGGTGTCAGAGCGATGGTGCCTGGGGGGATGGCATCAGGGGGACACCCTGTGTGCCCGGGGATGGCGTCGGGGGACGGCGTGACAGGCTGTACGTGTGACACCTGCGCCCTGGACGGCACCTGGGAGCCTGGCCGTGTACCTACACGTGTGGGGTCGTCTGGGTTACTGCCCCCTGAGCCCCCCCGGGCCCCCGTTCCTGCCGCTTCCCCCAGCCGTCGGGGAGGAGGATGGGGGACGGGCTGTGCGTCCCCGCGGCAGCACCCCCAGCACCCCCACCGCGCGGTCAGCCCCTGCAGGGGGAGCCCCCGCCCCAGCCTCCGCGGACCGCGCCTGCCCCTCCCAGTGGCTTCCTGGAGGAGGTCCTGGGGGGGGGGCCGAGGGGCAGCCCTGGGGCTGCTGGGAACCTGCCCCCCCGCCCCCCGCCCATCTCCTGGCCGTGGCCCCGGTCTGCCGCGAGCTGGGCGGCTTGGACACCTGACCAGGTGGAACAATGGGGGCTTGTGTTTCCCAGGCTAAATATAGAGCCGTGGCAGTCACGGCGGCAGCCAAATCCCCAGGAATCTGGGTGGGGGGGCTCCCTCGGGTGAGCCCGCTGGGGTCTCTGCTCGGGCAGGGCTGGAGGGGGCAGGGCGGCTGGCCCGGGGCGGGAAGGGGGCTGTTTGCTTTCGGATAAGGCTGGCTCCAGCTGGGGCTCTGGCTGCCGGCCTGCCCGCCCCGTCCCGCTTGCCGGCGTCCTCGGGGCCGCACTTCCGGTCCGTCTGGCAGTCCCTTGTCTCCGTCCTGTCCTGTCCACAGGGAGCGAGGGGCCTGTGGCTCCGAGGCCCGGTCGATGCCCCCCCAGCTCCTCAAACCCTGCGGCCCCTGCAAGCACCGTCCGATGGCCCTTCTCTGCTCAGGGGGTGCCCCCGGTGGGGGGGGGCGCAGGCCGAGTCTGCCAGACGGGACTGCCCCGGGTCAGGCGCAGCCCGTGCCCTGCCCTTCCCGGGCAGTTTGTGGGCCTGCATGTGCCCCGGGTCAGCGGGGGGCTGCCCGCCCTGCCCTGCGCGCTGGGAGGCCCCTCGGACGCGGCACTTGCGGTGGCGACAGGGGTGGGACCCTGGGGGCGCTGGGGCCTGTCCACAGTGGAGGACTCAGCAGCCCCTGCCTCGGTCCCCTCCTAGGCGCTGGGGCCCGTGTTGGGAGCCCCATGGCAGGGGGGGCACCCTAGCAGAGGCGGAGCGGGGGTGTGGAGGAGAAGTGTTCCTGGGGCTGGGGGGCCTGGTGGGCTGCATCAGGCAGGTGTCGGGGGGAGAGCCGGGCTGGGCCCCCAGGTTGGTGGCGGCCGTCGGGGAGGTGCGAAGAGCCCACGGAAGCACCGTGGGTCCCGGACGCCCCGGCCGGCGGCTCAGCCTGCTGCTAATTACACTCGCAGGAAGCCCCAGGTGCTTGCTGGGAGCACACGGCGCCTTGGGGTCGGGGTCGGGGTGCAGGATGCCGGCCTCTGCCCACGGGAGGGGTGAGTGCTCTGGCCGACACCTGGAGACTGGGGGCTGGGGGCACACAGGGCAGGTGGGTGTAGGGAGCTGCGGGGGGGGCACGCTCTGAACCCCCGTGAGGTGCTCCCGCCGTCCTGGATGCGGAGGCTCCTGAGGCAGGCTGGTGACTGCGGGTGGCGTGGGCTGCTCCCGCCGGGGGCGGCCGGCCAGACAGGAACCTGCTGTGCCCCCAACCCGGGGCCTCGGGGCCCTGCCGCCCCCCGCACCCCGCGCCCAGCCCCGTGGTCTGGGGTGACCGTCCTCGGGGAAGCCACCAGCTGTGTCTGTGCTGCGTGGACTCACACGTGTGCCCTACGGTGGCTGTGCGGGGCGTGCACCCTGGGTGCCCATCAGCATCGTGGCTCCTCCGTGGGGGCAGCACGTGGGGGCGCTCAGGGGACCGTTCCTCAGGGTGGACGCTGCCCACCGGGGCCTGGGAGCAGCCCTCGCTGCCTGGGTGGCATCTGCCCAGAGTCCTGGGGGGGACCCGACAGGCACGGCCCCCTTGCCCCGGGCCCCTGAGCACCTGCCAGCCCCCTCCCAGCTGACCGATTCCCCGACTGGCCCGCAGGCCCCCCAAGGATGGCAGACAAGGTGGTCCCAAGGCAGGTGGCCCGGCTGGGCCGCACCGTGCGGCTGCAGTGCCCCGTGGAGGGGGATCCGCCGCCACTGACCATGTGGACCAAGGACGGCCGCACGATCCACGGCGGCTGGAGCCGCTTCCGCGTGCTGCCCCAGGGCCTGAAGGTGAAGGAGGTGGAGCGCGAGGACGCTGGCGCCTACGTGTGCAAGGCCACCAACGGCTTTGGCAGCCTCAGCGTCAACTACACGCTCATCGTGATGGGTCAGTGACGTGCCAGGGCCAGGGGCGGGCCATGCATGGGAGCCTCGAGCCAGCACAGATCCGGGGGGACCTTCACCGAGTGGCCCCCACCCCACCCAGGGCTGCCAGGACGACCAGCCTGAGCGGTGCTGTGGCCGGGCCCCCGCGGTCCTGTGCCCGGGGTCCCCTCCCCGCAGAGGCTGTGCCGACGGGGAGCCCAGGGTGCCCAGGGCGCAGCAGGAGCGGGCCCGGGCGCCCCGGCGCGGTGGTCCCACCAGGGGACGGCCGGGCGGCCGGCCTGGGCGTCGGCTCCAACTTTGAGGCTCAGGTTTCAGAGTTCAGAGGGGCCGCCAAGGGCCTTCTGTTCTCTGCTGCCTCTGGGGCCGGGCTTGGGGCCTGGCGGGGTCCCCAGCGACACACCCTGTGCTCCCTGGTGCCGGGCGCACGCCGGGCCCTCCCCCACGGCTCCTCGGGGCTGCGTCCCCGGGGACGGGCTCCCTGGCAGCCACGGCGGCCCGTCTCACGCCCGGGGACGCCCGCCCCGGCCAGCCCCTCGCCAGGTCCCCAGCTGGGCGGAGGTGGCGGGCGGTGGCAGGAAGGCATTCCTGGCCTGCCCCGCCCCCGGGGCCCTGCTCGGGACTGTGGGACGGGAGCGCTGCTGCGTCCCCCCACTGTCCTCTGAAAGGGGAGGATGACCAGGCGGTATGCGAGCCATGTCAGCTCACCGAGGCCTCGGCGCCTTGATGTGGGCTAGGGTTACTGCAGCTGCCGGTGCGGCCCGGCCCCCTCCTCCGCGGGCCCTGCAGACCCCCCGGAGCCGGGGTGGGGGGGGCGGCCCCGTTGGGGTCACCTGCACCCAGGGGCGGGCTGGGCGGCCGCTCGGGCCAGCTGTCCCCGGGACGCGGGGACGTGGGTGTGCTCCCGGGACTCCCGCTCCTGTTTCTGGAGCTTTCCCAGCTGGGCCCAGGGTGGGAGCCTGGGAACCAGCCTGGGATCTGGGCAGGGGCCGTGGGGGCCTCGCTCACGTGTCCTCCGCTCCGCAGATGACACTGGCCCGGGAAGGGAGCGTATGGGGCACGACGGCGCCTCGGGGGGCCAGGAGGACCCGGCCGGCAAGCAGTGGGGTGAGACGGGGCGGACGTCGCCCTCCTCCTCGGGGCGGGTGGGGCGGCCCCCGGGGGCCTGGCTGACCCCTGCTGCCCGTCCGCAGCGCGGCCCCGCTTCACGCAGCCCTCCAAGATGAGGCGCCGGGTGATCGCGCGGCCGGTGGGCAGCTCGGTGCGGCTCAAGTGCGTGGCCAGCGGGCACCCGCGGCCCGACATCACGTGGATGAAGGACGACCAGGCCTTGACAGGCTTGGAGGCCGGCGAGCACCGGAAGAAGAAGTGGACGCTGAGCCTGAAGAACCTGCGCCCCGAGGACAGTGGCAAGTACACGTGCCGCGTGTCCAACCGCGCCGGCGCCATCAACGCGACCTACAAGGTGGACGTGATCCGTGAGTGCCGGGCCGGGGGGCGGGCGGGCGGTGCCCGGGGCCGCGCTGACGTGCCCCTCCTCGTGCAGAGCGGACCCGCTCCAAGCCCGTGCTCACGGGCACGCACCCCGTGAACACCACGGTGGACTTTGGGGGCACCACGTCGTTCCAGTGCAAGGTGCGCAGTGACGTGAAGCCGGTGATCCAGTGGCTGAAGCGCGTGGAGTACGGCGCCGAGGGCCGCTACAACTCCACCATCGACGTGGGCGGCCAGAAGTTCGTGGTGCTGCCCACGGGCGACGTGTGGTCGAGGCCCGACGGCTCCTACCTCAACAAGCTGCTCATCACGCGCGCGCGCCAGGACGACGCGGGCATGTACATCTGCCTGGGCGCCAACACCATGGGCTACAGCTTCCGCAGCGCCTTCCTCACCGTGCTGCCAGGTGCGTGGGGCGGGAGGCTGGCGCGCGGGGCCCGCCTGCGCAGGCTCCGGGACCCACGGCGACCACCCCGCCCCGTCTCTCTTGCAGACCCCAAGCCGCCGGGGCCGCCCGTGGCCCCCGCGTCGTCCAGCACGAGCTTGCCATGGCCCGTGGTCATCGGCATCCCCGCGGGCGCCGTCTTCCTCCTGGGCACCGTGCTCCTGTGGCTGTGCCAGGCCAAGAAGAAGCCGTGCGCGCCCGCGGCCGCCCCGCCTCTGCCCGCGCACCGCCCGCCCGTGCCCGCCCGCGACCGGGCTGGGGACAAGGACCCCGCGGCGCCGCCCTCCCTCGGCCCGGGCCCCGGCGCAGCGCTGTGTGACGAGCTGGGGCCCCCCGCGGCCGCCCAGCACCTGCTGGGCCCGGGCCCCCCCGCCGGGCCCAGGCTCTACCCCAAACTCTACACGGACGTGCACACGCACACGCACACGCACACGCACTCACACACGCACTCGCACGTGGAGGGCAAGGTCCACCAGCACCAGCACATCCACTACCAGTGCTAGAGGTGCCACCCCGGGGGCCCCGCACCCTAGCCCCAGGCGCTGGCGGCGGGCACACGGGGTCGAGGGGGCGCAGAGGGCCCGGCCCCGGGACGCAGGCAGAGGCGGCCCCCAGGGCACAGACACACGCACCCGCGCAGCCCGCCCGGCCCCCCCGCGGAAGGCCCATGTTGGTGACGCTGCGGTGCGCGTGCAGCAAGGGGCCCGTAGATGAAGGAACCCCCGGCTGCCCTGGGGAGGATCTCCCGGGCCGCGGTCGGGCCGCCCGCCCCGCGCCTGGCAGGGGATCTGAGAGGCCCCGCTCGCAAACCCAAAGCTCCCGCCCCCCGCGCCGTGCCTGCCGCCGGGTCCCGGCCAGCCCTCCGCGGGCGCGCGGCTATTTTAGCCACCACCTGTCCGGGTGTCCAGGAGCCCCCAGCACCGCGGGCCGGGAGGTCAGGCGGAGCCGCGCGGGCCCTGGGCCGAGGCGGGAGCGCGGGGCTGACCCTGCCCCCCACTGCCGCACACAGGGCCCCTGATATTTATATTTAAGAAATTAAGATAATAATATTAATAATGCTGGAAGGAAGGTGGCACCCTGAGCAGGCCTGTGCTCGGGCCTGCGAGGCCTCTGGCCTGATGGCCAACTGGGTGGGCGCCGTGGGGCCAGGCACCCAACAGCCCACTGCCCGTGGCAGCCCCAGACCTCTGTAATTTTATATAGAGTTTGAGCTGAAGCTTCGTATATTTAATTTATTTTGTTAAACAAGAAAATGTGCATCTTCTTCCTCTACGCTGGTGTCTTTGCCTTTGGCATCTGTGCGTGTGCACTTGTATTTGGGCCTGTGTGTCCAGGTGTGTGTGCACCTGTTGGGCCTGTGTGTCCAGGTGTGTGTGCACCTGTTGGGCCTGTGTGTCCAGGTGTGTGTGCACCTGTTGGGCCTGTGTTCCCAGGTGTGTGTGCACCTGTTGGGCCTGTGTTCCCAGGTGTGTGTGCACCTGTTGGGCCTGTGTGTCCAGGTGTGTGCACCTGTTGGGCCTGTGTGTCCAGGTGTGTGTGCACCTGTGTGGGCCTGTGTTCCCAGGTGTGTGTGCACCTGTTGGGCCTGTGTGTCCAGGTGTGTGTGTACCTGTGTGGGCCTGTGTGTCCAGGTGTGTGTGCTTATGTCTGTGTCTAGGTGAGTGCACCCATCTGTACAGGTGTGCGTGCACGTGTGGGCCTGTACATCCAGGTGTGTGCATGTACAGGCACGTGTGCCTGTGTGCCAGGCTTGGGCTCCAGGAGTCCCGCAGTGGCCTGAGACTCCGGGGCTGACCCCTTGGGGCCCCTGAACCGAGCCCCGGCGGCCGTGTTGGGAACACTGACCGGCTCCCCGACCTGCAGGTACCTGCCTAACTGGAGTCCTGCACACCAGCCCATGGAGTGCCCCCGCTTCCCCAGTATGGCCCCCATGGCCCTCAAGGCCAGGCCTGTGGCTTCGGCCTGGGCCTTGGGGTGCTGGGCCCCATGGTCACCTGTGTCCTGGTGCCGCCTGCCCAGAGGGCACAGTCCCGAGTCCCAGCCACTAGCGGGTCGTGCACAACGGTCTCACCCTCCAGGTGGGGACATGGAGGCTCTATGACAACGCTGCGGTTTTCACGAGGCCGCCTGTGTGAGGTGCTCGGGTCCCCAGGCCTCGGAAGGTCTGGCAGGAACAGGGCCTTGTGGGTGTCCGGGGGGCCAGCGGGGACAAGAGTGGGGTCTGCCCAGCTGTGCGGGCGGGACCCCCGTCCCCCGGGTGCTGCTCGTGCCCTGCAGCCGAGCCCCCGAGGGCAGGGCCAAGCATCCCCTGTCCCCAGCTGAGGCAGGCCTGGTGCCCGGCTAGGCCCCTGCCGGGGTCCTCTGCAGCGGGCCGCCCCCGCCCCAGGACGGACCCCATGCTCTGGCCCGGGGCAGCGCCCACGGGTGATCCTGATTCCATGGCCAGGGCTGGTGGCCTCTGGGTGATGGAGACCACCTTGGGTGGCCCGAGCCCCAGGGTGGCCACGGGGGGTGTGGGGGCTTCAGGCAATCCCGTGGCTGACCCCAGACACTCCCCAGCCGGGACAGGGCTTCCGTCTGAGGCGGGGGCGGCCCCCCAACCTGCAAGGCGTCTGCACCCCCTTCCCAGCCAGTTCCCAGGTCTGCCTGGGGGCGGGGCTGTGGGAACTGCCTTCTGCCCTGGGGACTGTGGGGGCTGGTGGCCTGCCCGTCGCAGCTCCCCCACAGGGCCTGGGTCGCAGCTCGGCAGCCCTGAGGCCCCCGCCGGGCACCGATGCACAGACCAGTCTGGGAACATGTAGGGCCACTGTGCTGAGCAGGGGACCCTGCCCGGTCACCCCAAAGCCCACGCTTTCATTTCCTGCGACCCAGACCCTGGTGCTCAGCATCCTCGGCCCGAGTGGACCCACAAATCTGCTTCCTGCAGCTCTCCACGCTCTTCTCGGGGGTCACCTGCAGCTTCTAGAACCTTCTCCCTTGGCCCACCTCCAGTGGGTCACTCCTTGCCCCACACGTCTGCTCTGCCCGGGCCGGCCCAGCTCGATGCCGCGTGACCCCTGGGAGAGTGCAGGGTGCACCGACAGCTCCTGACCGGCTCGCGCGCCCCATGCCCCGGGACAGAATCTCAGGGTCGGCCGTGAGGGCGGAGCCAGGTCAGTGGGTGCTGGTCCCGGGGGCAGAGCCGTGGCTCACAGGGCGCTGGCGCTAAGGGCAGGGCCCCCACCCAGGATGGGGCCCGAGGGGCAGAGGGGAGCGCAGGGTGGGGAGACGGGCTTTCCCGCCCCCACACGGTGGCCCCTGCGTGAGGACATGACCAGGGGCACTGCGCCCTGCGCCCCACCCTGCGGGCTCCCCGTCAGGGGCCTGGGAGCCCCCAGCTCGGAGGCCCAGGACACAGACACAGCTGCGTCCTCGGAGCGACCCTGGCCGCGTCGGGTTGGACGGGGACATCTGAGCGGCCACGTGGGGAGGACGCTCCTGGCGACCTTGGTGGGGGTGCGGTGGGCGGGCCCCGCGTCTGTGCCGGGCGGCACCTCCCTGTGATGTGTTCCTCGTGGTGATAAGCTGGCCGTGAAGCCGGAGAACTTGAAAGGGCTGCTGGCACTCGACACTCAGGGTGTGACACCCCCACGCCACCAGCGGCCCGCACGCCTCCCGGCCACCCTGGCTTCAAAGGGGAGTCTCATCCCGCAGCTGTCCGGGGGGCGGGGCTCAGGCCGACGAGGATGGGGGTGCCTGGGTCGGGAGGGCCTGGCAGCAGATCAGAGCCCTGTCCTGGGGTCAGGCCAGGGGACCTGGGGCAGGAATGCAGGATGTGGGACACAGGACAGGAGTCCTGGACCCAGGACACAGGACATGGGGCGGGCCAGCTCAGCCTCGGGCTGGACTCAGCTGCCGGCCAGGCTGCCCCACCTCTGGCGCCGCGTCCGTGGGGCATGTAGGGCCTGGAGCCGCTGCAGGGCTGTGCGGCAAGTGCCCCCGGGGGACGCTGCCCAGGCCCCGGCACAGGGGCGGCCTGTCGGGGAGCTGGGTCCCCCGGCTGGGCTGCACACGGGGCAGCAGACCCAGCCCACAGCTGGCACCAGTGTAAGGTGTGAGAACCCTCTGGGCACGTCCAGTGGGCAGGGGGCCGAGGTTGCGCACCCCATGGAAGGGCCGGCTGGGTGGACCCTGCTGACCTCACCGGGTGCCTCGCCCCACACGGCCACCCAGGCCCGGGGGAGCTGGGGCCCCACGGCTCTCGGGGGGCCTGGGCTTGGTGTTTATTTTTGGGCATCATGACGGCATCTCTGAGGAAGCGTTGGCCCCGGGGGCTGTTGCTCCCACCCATGGTGGCAGCTGGGGCACCGACAGAGCCTGAGCCCTGGGCGACCCAGCACGAGCAGGGTGGCCTGCAGCGGCCCGCCGGGCTCTGGAGGCCTTGGCCGGTGGCACCGCCGGCAGGGCCAGTGGTGGCGGGAAAGGAGGAGCAGAGCCGGTCAGAGGGTCCAGGCCGTGCCCCAGCCCCCCATGCCTGGCCCCCAGCGCCCCGTGCCTTGGTGACCCTGGGCGGGAGCTGGCGCGTGTCCCTGGGCATGAGGGATCTAGGGGTGCGGAGCCCGTCCCAGCTGGGCTTGTCCTGTGGGGACGACCCGGGGCAGCCCCCCTGGGCCGCAGTCAGCCGCTGCCGATGGCTCTGGCCGCACAGACCCGCCGAGTCTGCTTCTGCGGGCGGCAGCTGCCCGCCTGTGGGTGGGAGCCCGCCCGGGCCTGGCCTAGCCCCCGCCCGCCCTGCCTCCGCGCCCCCACCCTGGGAATCTCGGTCAGCCGGGCGTGGGTGGGCGGGTGCAGACTCGGGTAGGAAGCCAGCATCAGCTCGGGGCGGGCAAGGCGCGGGCTCCGGGGCCCCTCTGCACACGTGTCCCCTGGGGGTCCCGGGTCTGGCCGCGGCCCGAGGCTCCCTGGGAGCTGCGTCCCCACCGCCCAGCCGGGGCTTGGGGCTTGCCTGGCGGACACACGGCCTCTACCCACCTGGGGCGGGCTCCTGTGGCCCGGCCGAGGCCGCTCTCCTGGGCCGGGGGGACGCAGCCCGGAGCCCGCTGACCCCCGCGCCCTCGGCGCCCTCATGGTCCCTGGGGGACGGAAGGGAGAAGCCCATGAGGCGGTCTGAGGACCCTAGCAGCCGCCCGCAGCCCTGGGGGGGAGTGAGCTGGCCTGGCGAGCGTCTCATGGGGAAGGAATGCCCCCGGGGGGCCGGGGGTTCTGATGACTCAAGGGGGGGACCACGCTGGGGCCCATGTCTGTCCCCCGCCGTGGTGGGGCGGGAACACGCAGCCGGTCCAGGGCAGGGCGGGGGACCAAGGCTCCGTAGTGGCCACAGGTAAGGGGTGCTGGGCCCGGCTGCCCACCCCCGGCAGCTGCACACCCCTCCCCCTGCTGCCCGTGCCGACAGCCGTGGGGCATCTGGCCCTGGGCCGGCAGGTGGTGACAGCTGCCAACAGCTGGCCGGAGGGGCGGGCGCCGGCCTTATCCTGGGGGCGGGTGCTGGGCGCCTGTGAGCTGCGCACCGAGGCCCCGGGAAGGCCCAGCGACGGTGCTCCCGAGGGCCCTCGCTGGGAGCATGGCAGCGAGGCAGGGGTGTGTCAGCCCCGGCCCGGCCGAGGACACACCATCTGCCTGCTGGGGGCCCAGGGTCTGGGGGCTCCCCTAGGGGAGGGGCAGGGGCCGTGGAGCAGCAGAAGCGTGGATGGAGGCTGGGTGGAGGGCAGGCGCCCTTGCAGGAAAGCAGCGCGTGCCCCCCAGCCGCGTCCACCCCGAAGGGAAGAGGAGCAGGGGGCCTGGCGGGGAGGCCCGGTTCCGGCGCTGGCTCATCTCAGGGGTGGGCGTCAGGATAAGGGGTGGGGGCCGCGGGGCCTTCGCAGGCTGGACTTTCCTGGGAAACCACGAGCCTCCCTGGTGCCTGCAGATCGCTGCGATTGCCCCCGGATCTGTGCTGTCCCTGCGGCCCCCCAAGGGCCACCGCCACACGGGGGGCGGGCCACAGCTGCCCACTCCTGGCTGGGGGCCCCCTCTCGGCCATCCTTGGGGACCTGGTTGGGGCCTTTATCACCGAGAACTTGGTGGCCACCTAGCTTTAGTGGGGACGGGGTGGACGAAGGGCAACGAGCTCGGTGGTCATGACCCTCCGCCCTCGCGGAGCCTTGTCTGTGAGCCCCCACGGCCCGGCCGGGTTCCCACCCTCTGACGCGTGGGCAGGAAGGCGGCATCCTGGGGGCCCGGGCTGCCCACTCCGGGCCGCGGTGAAGGGAGCTGACCCCGCCTGGGCCCCGCACACCCTGGGCAGCACCTCCCGCCGCGCTGGCCGCTCCCCAGCCCTGACTCAGCCCTGGGCACGGAGGGCCCGGCTCGGCGGGTGGGCGGGGTGGGCCGGGCTCGCGGGGGCCAATGCCTGTTCCTTCAGGCCTTTCCCTCTGCCTTTTCCAGTTTCTTCTCAGGGCCCTTCCGCACTGCTCCTTCCTGGAGCCCCTCCAGGACCACTGGCACCCGCTACCTGGGGCGGCCACAAGGCTCCTTTGACGGCGGTGGGAGGAGCTACAGCCACACTGGGGTGGGGCCCATGGGGGTGCGGGAACCCCTGCCCCCGCTGCTGGCCGTCGCCAGGAGGCCGTGCCCGCTCCCCCGCCCGGAGCCCAGGACCTCTGGCTCTTCTGGGAGAGGCACGGACGTGGCCAGGCGTCTTCGGAGCGTCCTGCTGGCCCGGCTGGCCTTGGGGGGCCTCAGAGCCCGAGTCGGTCGGCAGCCTGCAGCCGCAGGAGCCTGGGACGCGGCACAGCGCCTGCCTGACGCCGTCCCCTGCCTGTGTCCCCAGCCGTGGGCCGGCAGCCGCACACAGCCCCACTCGTCCACGCTTAGGGGTGAAGCAGCTCTCAGGCGCCGAGTGTCGGGCACGTGTGCCTCCTCCTACCCCTGTGACCCAGGAGGCCCGGCCAGACAGACGGCAGGGCCTGGCAGGGTGGGGGTGGCGGCAGGCATCCCAGGCCACGGGGGACCGGGCTGGGGGTGGGGCCGTGGGCCGGGGCCTGGCGACAGGAAGCGTCCGCAAGGGGAAGGCGTGGGGAGGGCGCAGCCGAGACATCCTGGCCCGTGGCCCTGATGGGACGGTGGCCACTGAGCAGGACGGCGGCCAGCTGGGCTGGGACAGGCTCCCGGGCACCCGGGCCTGTCGTGCCGACCGTGGGCCTCTGCTCACGAAGCCCCTGCAGGCGGGCGTGGAGCCTCAGCCACGCACACAGCACCCGGGGCCCCGCCAGGAGCGGCCCGGGAGGCACAATCCTCCCTTTGTTCCGCGGCTGCCGGGAGCCCACGGCCAAGAGGAAACGGGGGAGCGGCCAGCAGCCCTCACCGCCGGCAGGCCCCGCTCCAGGGCCCGGGGACGCCAGGCTGCGCCCGTGGAGCTGCTGGGGCTGCTGGGGGGGGCGGGGAGCACGGGGGAGCCCGGGCCCTCCGCCTCAGGTCAGGGCCCCCGCTCAGGGCCCCCAGGGCACAGCCCCAGGTCACGGCCCCCCCCAGGTCACAGACCCTGGTCACGGCCCGGGTCACAGCCCTGCCCAGGTCATAGCCCCCAGGGCACAGCCCCAGGTCACAGCCCCCCCAGGTCACGGTCCCCGGTCACAGCCCCCCGCAGGTCACAGCCCCTGGTCACCGCCCCGTCACAGCCCCCAGGGCATGGCCCCAGGTCACAGTCCCCCCCCCCCCCGTCACAGCCCCTCCCAGGTCACAGCCTGTGGTCACAGCCCTCGGTCATGGTCATGGCACCGCCCAGGTCACGGCCCCCCCAGGTCACAGCTCCAGGTCACAGCCCCAGACATGGCCTCCAGGTCACGACCCCTGGTCACAGCCCCCAGGTCATGGCCCCAAGTATGGCCCCTAGGTCACAGCCCCAGGTCACAGCCCCCAGGTCACAGCCCGGCCCCCCCGTCACCCCCCCAGGTCATGACCCCAAGCATGGCCCCTAGGTCACAGCCCCAGGTCACGGCGCACCCCCTCCCCCACCTGGGCAACCCGCAGGCTCCTCTTCCGCCGCCCTCCTGTCCCTAGGCGCTGGTGGCCTATCTGGCCGAGGGCGGTGAAGCAGGGTCCCCTCAGATGTGAGCAGAGGGGCCTGCGTCCGTCCTGTGGCTTCCTCCCCTGCCCGCAGAGTGGGGTGATCGGGCCCCAAGGGGCCAAGCACCTGGCAGGTCCTCCCGGGGCAGTGTGTGCACCTGTCTCCGTGGGGGGTGGAGGGCTCGAGACCCCTGCACCGCCTCCCCTGACCCCCCCACCCCATGACCCTGCTGGGGCCTCACTCAGAGGTGGGCTGTCCCCGGGATCTCGGCCGAGCGGGAGGGCGCCTGATGCCGACACGATGTTTCAGCCTTTGCGGGAGCCGGGGCTGAGGCGTGGAGGTGGCCCCGAAGCCCCTCTGTGGCACGGGGATCCTTCCCATGTGCCCTGGGGAGCCGCCCCTGCCCAGTGTGGTCCCCTGACAGGCCAGAGTCCCCACTGAGGCTGCACAGCCCAGCAGCCAGGGCCGCATCCTGGGGACCCGAGCCCCCCTCCCCGGGCACAGCAGCCTGCAGGGCACCAGGCGGGAGCACCTGGGCAGACCCAGAGCCACGGTGCCCCGTCAGGCCTTAGGGGTGGGGGCCTGTCCGGGGCGGGGCGGGGCGGCCACCCGGCGGGGCCAGCCTGGATCCCTGCACCAGGGAGCGTCTCAGGGCAAGGGCAGGGAGCCTGAGCCCCGGGGCCTGGCCCCGCCCACACGTGCCCGGAGGGCCCTGCAGCTCCCCCCAAGCAGCCCCCGCCCGGGCGGTGGTGGTGGCCGCGGCGGGGGGCCAAGTGCCCAAACGCGGCCCCAGAAGGTGCCCAGGCCAGCCTGGCCTCGCCCTGGCTCCCCAGTCTCTAGTCCCCTCGACTTCCTACCAGCGTCCTGCTAGCGCAGGGAGCTCGCCCGGATGGAGGGGGACCCGGGGCCGGGGTCCTGGCCACCGCACCTCCTCCAGTCTCTGCATGGGGAGATTGCGGAGCTGCGACCACGAGTGTCCCCGGGACAGGGCTGAGCTGCCGGTCCCATGCCCCCGCTGACCGCAGTCCCCGAGCCCAGGGCTTGTCCTGCGGGGCCAGGAAGGCGGGGTGCTGCGCGCTCGGGACCGGGGAGCCCGTCCTGCGCTGGGAGGAACTGCCGCCCAAGGACCCTCCCAACGTCTGGCTCTGCTCTCTCCCCAGGGCCCAGCCAGGCAGGGCAGCCGGGGGTCCCTCTGCTGGGGAGGGCTGGCACTTTCACGCATCAGGATAAATATCCAAGGGGCCCCGGGTGGCTCCGTTGGAGCCTGGGACGCTGGATCCGGGGTTGTGCGTTCGAGCCCCGTAGTGGGTGTAGACTACTTAAAAAAAAAAATCTTTATAAAAACATTGCCTAGAAGATGTGTGCCACGGCGGCCGGGAGGGTGAGGGGGCAACAGCCACCAGGCAGCAGGACAGGCTGTCACCAGGGGTCGCCTGCAGTCACGGTGCTGGCGTGAGCCCCAGGCCCCTTGCATCAGTAGTGAGACAGGGCCCCCCCCCCGTCCCTCTGGCAGGATGTCCTCAGCTCAGGTGGGGAGCCTGATGGTCATCTACCTGCCCCCAGCGCCCATCTGCAGGCGGCCCTTCCTGCTTTGAGGACAGACTGGTCGTTCATGTCCTGGGGGTGGACGTCGCCTGGGCCCTGCCTCTGCAGCCTGACCTTCTCTGCCTCAGGGATCCACGGACCAGCATGCCCTGCTCAGGGGTGCTCAGTCTGTAGCCGGGGGCGCATGGGAGTGAACGCCCCACAGCAGCAGGGTGTTGGGGAAGCAGGCTGGGGCCCTTCTTCTGTGGGGCCAGGGTTCTGGAAGCGAACGTTGGCGTGCACACCTGAGGGGGCAGGAACGGCTGGGGTCGGGGCAGACCTGAGTGTGGGCAGCGCCAGACACGGAGAGGGCCACCACCAGGCTGCTCGGTCCACAGACATGTGGGAAGGACGCGGGGGCCCTGCCTCCTGGAAGCCCCCGGGCGGCCGAGCAGTAACAGTGGTGGTGCGAAGGTCACAGCGTTGGCAGCGCAGTTGTTCCAAGGACAGGTGGCTGCAGGTGTGCCCCACCTGGCGGCCATGGCCCGGGGCGGGGGGCAGCAAGAAGCAGCTGGTGGCCCAGTCCCAGGCTCAGATGCACACAGCCCAGTGGTCCAGGGTCACAGCCTGGAGGGCGCCCTTGGAGGAAGGGGCGTCTGCCAGAAGCCAAGTGCCCGTGGGCAGCTGGGGCGCCGGGACGGGGTCCAGGTGCTTCTCCGGGTCCGAGCCACAGCTTCTGGCTGGGCGGGCGTGAGGGGCTGCATCCGGGCCCCGGCCACACCTCGCTGGGGGGCTCCAGGCAGCCGCATGGTGGGGACCACCCGGCGGGCTGGGGGGCTGGCTGGGACGGTCCCTGGGCCAGGGCGCCGGCCTCACGCGCAGGGGCGTCGGGGTGTCTCCGTGCGGCGAGCAGGCAGGAGCGGCTCTGGGCTCACGTTACAGTTTCCACTGGAAAAACAGCCCCATTCTGAACATTGGCTCCAAGCTTTTAAAAAATTGCAAATATATCCAGTTTCCAGACGAGCACTCAGTGAGTGAACTTGGTTGTTTCTGCCGGGCGGGCCGAGGGTGGGCAGCTGGCCCAGCTGCAGCGACGGTGGGGCCGCGCGGGCCGGCAGACAGCCAGGAGGGCGGGTGGCCTGCGGCTCTGGGGGTGCCCCTGCTGGCCGGGCCGAGGGGTACGGGGCCTGGGCGCCTGATGGGCACAGGCCCAGGCCCAGACGCGGGAGCCGGAGGCCGAGGCCCTGCAGCTGGCGCGGCGTCTCCACGATGTGCAGGGCCGGGCAGGCCGCGCCCCGGTGCCCCCTCCCACGTGCCTCCTAAATCCTGTGCTTGCGGGCCCCTGACCTGTAGCCAGACGTCCAGCCCGGATGAGGCCTTGCCTGCTGGAAGGCAGGGACCAGGTGCCAACCCAGGCTTCTGGGGCTTCGGGGTCACAAGCTTGCTCTGGGGCTCTGAGGGGCCGTCAGCCGCAGCTGCAGGTGTGTGTGAGGAGGGGCTGGGGGTGCGCCCACTAAGCGTGCGGTGTGCCCACGTGTATGTGAGTGACAGACCCTCCACCGCACTTCCCCTAGAACAGCAGGAGACAGGGCCCCAGGGAGGACCAGGGGTGCCAGGCTCCCCCTGCCTGTTGGTCCCGGGCTGGGGTGGGTCGTGCTGGGCCCTGGCCCCTGTGTCCCCCGCCAGGCACCCCCAGCCTGGGGGAGAAGGCCCTGAGCCTCCCTCCGGCCGGTCTGTTTTCCTTGGAAAGCAAGGAGCATTCTTGGTGCAGAGCGGCCGACACACCAGAGCACCCAAGTGCCCACTGGCTACACCAGGACCCCGACTCCAGCCACATTCCCAGCTCCACAGAAGGCTCTGATGCCAAAAATACCTGGAAACTCTTGCAAGGACCAGATTCAAGCTCTTTGCACTTGGAAGCCGGGCAGCCCAGAGCAGGACGGGGAGGCAGGCAGCCTGGAGCCCAGGGCCGACCCGGCTGCCCGCGCCGCCTGCGGGAGGACACAGGACATCCCGGCTCCTGGGGAGGCCCTTCTGGGGCAGGGGCTGAGATGGCCTAGAAGGTGCTAGCCCATTTCACAGACGGAGCCAGAGGCCCTGGGGGAGCTGATGCTTCCTCCTTTTATTTTTTATTTTTTTACTTTTTTTTTTTTTGCTTGCTTCCTCCTTTTAAACCTGGTCCTGTCAAATGTCTCCCATGAGGGTGGCAATCCCTCAAAGGCATCCAGAAGCCCTGGTGACCACGGTTCCACCCCAGGGGTGGGAGGTCCCCAGCACAGCCACACAGCGACCCCGGCCCCAAGGTCCACCCTTGCGGGAGACATGACCCTTCTGGGTTTATGCCCTGTAAGCGCCACTGAAGGAAATAAGCCCCAGCGGCCGGGAGGCCCCCGTGTGCTCTGTCCGCGTTCACCAACTACCCGCCCCGGGTTTGGCTCTGAAAAGTCCTGAGGCAAATCATTTTTCTGCCAAATTTCAGTCTAAGATGTAGAAAGGCAGAAACCAGAAGCTGTAAAAGTGAAAACAGAAAGAAAGGAGACTTTCCTGGGAGGAGAAAGGTCTGGAAGGAGCCTGGGAGCTGGCTGTCTGCCCAAGGACGCAGGCTCTGGAGGGTCCTCACCCAGGGCGTCCTGCTCACCCGCCAGGCACGAGCCCCTGAACCAGGACGGTCACCCAGGCCCCAGCCCCTCAACCAGGACGGTCACCCAGGCCCCAGGGCCTGAACCAGGACGGTCACCCAGGCCGCAGCCCCTCAACCAGGATGGCCACCCGGGACCCCAAGCCCTGAACCAGGACGGTCACCTGGGGCCCAGCCCCTGAACCAGGATGGTCACCCAGGCCCCAGGCCCTCAACCAGGACGGTCACCCAGGGTTGGGGGTGCATCCAGCCCCGCTGCGCCCCCCTCGCCCCTTGTCCCTCCTCCCCTGCACACGTGTGCACACGCACATGCATGTATGTACAAGCATCCCCAACCCCCCAGGTCTGGCACCACCCTGCTTCCAGCTGCACAGGGAGCCAGGAAGCCTGAGCAGGGGGACCGGAGACCACCACCCTCACGGCCCCGGGCCTCTGCCCAGGACATGCCGCAGCCACACGATTTACCCTGAGCTCCACACCCTGGGCCCTGCTGGGCCGCCCGGCACGTCTGCTAAGCAGGGGACAGCATCGGAGCGTGCTGTGGTCCTCACATCATGCAGCCTCTGCTGAAGGCAACTTTCCAGTGGTGTTTGTGCGGATTGTAATATACGATTATTTCCTCGCGGGGAAAATGAGGAACGCCCCTGCAGCCCTGCTCCCAGCCCAGGAGCCCGCCATTGCACCCGGGAGCTGCGGTCCCGTCGGCAGCCGCCACCCACTCCGCGCCCACCCTGAGCATGCTGGACCTGCAGCTGCCCTCTCCCCAGGTCTCTCTTCGAAGGACAGAAGCAGTCGCACGCAGACGCCTGAGCACTCTGTGACAGTTGGAAATTTAAAAGCAAAAGTCCCGAGGCACCTGCAGGGATCAGTTAGGCTTCCAACTCTTGATTTTGGCTTGGGCCATGATCACCTGGG
The DNA here is from genome assembly GCF_905146905.1 of Nyctereutes procyonoides. NCBI lineage: Eukaryota > Metazoa > Chordata > Mammalia > Carnivora > Canidae > Nyctereutes > Nyctereutes procyonoides. Next base: position 385,964 of record NW_026575047.1, read on the forward strand.
TGGTGGGATCAAGCGTCGGGCTTCGTGCTCAGCGGGGCATCTGCTAGAGGTTCTCCCTCCTCCTGCTCGCTCTTGCTCTCTCTCTCGCTCTCTCTCAAATAAATCTTAATAAAACAAATAAAGGCAGAAGTCCTGTGCCTTGGGGGGCTCAGGGCATCCTGGATTGGGGCCCACAGGGGCCGCAGAGGGCTGGGAACTGGCAGGACGACAGGCCCAGGGTACGTCAATGAGGCAGGTCGTGCACCCCTTTGGGGGGCCTGACACGGATGGATCTGTATGGACACGAGCCGATTCTGACTCTCCTAGAGCGTCTACACGGAAGTGCCATGATGTCCCCCAGCGAGAAAGTCCCTGTGTGTCGGCTACGCACCTGGAAACCCACTGAAGGGAGAGGGGACAACGTGCAGGCCGTCCACACACGCCCCTGCACACATTCGTAAACACTGTGCTAAACAAATACACGTCGCCAGGGAGCTGGGCTCACGGCTCATGTGCGTGCCCTGGAAGGACGCGGGTGGGTCACCGCCTGGAGCACCTGCTTTGGCCACCAGGAAGCATCGGAGGCCGGATGAGGATCACTCGGCCTGAACATCGACGCGTGTGCCCAGAACATGCCGACGGAGATGCTCAGGGAAGAACGCGGCGCGGGAGCACATGCGGAGCACACGCGGCCCGCGTGCTGACATGGGAGGTGAAGTGAAGGGCTGGGCTCCGCCTGGGGAGCCTGAGGACGCCTCCGGGTGCACAGCCTGGCCCCCGGCAACGGAGCACCTGTCTTGCGGGATGGCCCCCCTCGGCCGTGGGGTAGCGCGTGCTTCCTGGGACGCAGAGTTTGTGGCCGTGCAGGCGTCTGCAGGGTGGCTGTCCCGCTCGGGGCCGCCCCTCGCCCCCATGCGGGAGGGCACCCGCCTGTGCCGGGTCAGCCTCGTTCCAGCTGGAGGACCTTCAGGGTCCGGGGGCCCGAGGGGGTGCACGCGGGCATCAGGGACGCCCGCCCCCTCCCAGCACGCGTCTCCGCAGCGCTCAGCGGTGCAACACAAACTTGGGGCAGACTTGGACTTACCACCTAAGAATTTTAGGAATTTCCTCCCGTCTGCAAAGAAAACTCGTTCCAAACCTCCCTCCCTGTCACAACCGTGGGGGCGTGAAGGACCTCCGCGCCCTGGGGTAGGCTCTGCCCTCCGGCCACACAGCCTGCCTCCCACGTCCCCCCGCGGGGCACGGGCTTCCTCGGTGCTGGCCCCCTCCCCGCCCCTTCCCTGCTGTCCTCCCGCTTCCTGCCGGGCTGGGGGCTTTCCACATATTCTTCAGATAAAGCTCGGCCAGCGGGTAGGAGGCCACGCAGGGCGGCCCCCGCTTCCCATTGGGGAAATAGTGCTGGCTGGACACCCTCCTTCGCTCTGGAAAAACACATCCAGCAATTGTAAGTTAATATCCAATTTGAGACTTCATCCATGGAAATTTTATGGCTAAAAACAAAGGTTCTGACAGGCGGCCTCTGCTTTGCCTTAGAGACAGCTGAAGCCCGGGAGGAGGACCGGCTGCGCCCTTCCAAGCCCGGGGCTCCTGCGGGCCGCGGGCTCCTCCTGCTGAGAAGTGCCTGAAGCACCTCAGAGGGCGGCGGGGACGAGGGTCGGGGGTCTGTGGGGACTCGGAAGCTTGGGGCGGGGACTCGCTTTTACCCACGGAGAAGAGCGGCTGCAATGCTTATCCTAGAAATGGAAGCACAAGACTAGTTCCGTCCAGGGCAGCGGGGAGCAGGTGCGTCCAGTCAGCCGCCTGTCCTCTCCGGAGATTTGACTTTAGACCCACGGAAGTAAGGAAATACGTTCAGCCATTATAAAGAGAATTAGGTTGAAAGCACCTGCGCCTGCTGGAGGGACGGACGCCCACGGTGGGGGGACATCCCCTGGAGGGTCTCCTGGGGGCTCCACACACCCCTGCCCTCTGAGCGCCCAGGCTCGCCGGAGTCCCAGGCCAAGGCCCCTCTGCACTGGGCCTCTGCGTGTCCTTTCCCAGCCCCGGGCCCGAAGTGTCCCTCCCCCAACCGGAGCACCCAGGGCCGGGGGGGCAGAGGCCCCCCGCGCTCCCCGAGGCTCTGCTCACTCGGCTGCGAGCACGTCTCCCATGAGTGCAGCCAGTTGGGAGCCGTTCCTGGGAACCCCGTTCTACCCAAACCAACAGGCACAGCTCTGGATGAGAGTCTGCTGGGTGCTGGGCTGGCAGTGTAGACAGTGTAGACAGATACGGAGGGTGTGGGGGGGTCTGGGGGGACTGGAGGTGGGGGAGGGGGATGGGGAAGGGGGACAGGGGAGGGCAGGTGAGAGTGGGGTGGGGGTGGGGACGACCCCCCTGAGCCATTTCCCGGCATGTGCTGGCTGCCGCGAGGAACCCCCCCGCCCCCCACGCTCAATGTTGGGGGCTTGAACAAGTGTCATGTAATTAAAACAAGACGAGAAACTGAGTAGAAACTGTGGAGTTTCTCGCTGTCAGGAGTCCACGCGGCTAGGCACCCGGAGCACCACGGAGAGTGTCGCATGGCGGGGGCGGGGGTACAGCATCATACTGACCACCCCACCCGCAGGGCCTGGCGCGGAGCTCCGAGGGACCGAGGGTCCGAGGGACCCGAGGAGCCTCCCGCTCGTGCAGGCGTCAGAGCTCCAGCTGCGGATGCACCTGCGGCCGCTCTGGACTCCCCGACTGCGGGTCTCCGGGGGTCACCCGCCCCGCGGCACCTTCCAGGGCACCCGCAGTCCTGGAGGACCTGTGCCCCTGCCCACGGCAGTCTAACCCCTCATCCCCTTATCTCTGTGGTTTCCTCCAAGTGCCTGGAGCTTTCCACAGCCGCCCCGGCTGTCCCGAGGCTGCCAGGTGAGGCCGAGCTGAGGGACGTTCTGCGCGGATGCGAGGCTGGTCAGCAGACCCCAGCCTCGTCCATAACCTTGCCCTTCCCACAAAACCTACTTTAAGAGCAGCCGATGCGGGGAACACCTGGGGGCCCAGGGCTGGAGCGTCGGCCTCCGGCTCAGGGCGTGACCCGGGGCCGGGGATCGAGTCCCGCGCGTCAGGCTCTCCCTAGTCTCTGGCTCTCTCTCATGAACAAATAAACTCTTAAGACGGCCCAAGCCGGAGCAGACCGGCCCCCCGCACACGCCCCTGAGCCTCGCTGGCCCAACGGAAGCTCAAGTGTGAGAAGTAACAGAAGTAGAGACACAAACTGCTCAAACCGGAACCAAAGTTTGCATGTGAGCAGCAAGGGAGCTGTGGAGGGGCAGGCGGTCTGCTGAGCGTGCAGGCGGGCGCCCTGGGGTGCAGGCTCTGGGTGGTGGTCAAGCCCATGCTCTCAGGCCAGCCGCCGGAGGGCAGAGCCGGACCAGCGCCCGGGGCTGGAGGGCGGCCTGCGCTTCCCGGCGCGTGCCAGGACGGGGGATTCTGTAAAATGGAAACTTCTGGAAACAACCAACTCAGCAGCAGCGCCCTGCTGTAGGATTTCCGATGCTAGGGGCAAGACGCACCTGCGGGGCAGACATGGAAGCTGTGCAGGTGCCAGTGCGCCCCATGGCCTGGCCGGAGCAGGGACAGCGGGAGTCTCAGTCCCTGCGGGCAGAAGGGCCTGTTGGCTCCCTGCCCCGCCACACACCCACCTGCACCGCGTCACCCCGAGAGAACACAGACCAGGGCTCCCCACCAGCATAGGTAGCTGCCACCTAAAGGGCCACGGTTAGCCCTGGAAGCATCGTAGGAACCCGTGTGGTCCTGACCAGCTGCCCTCCCCCGCGGAGCCGGAGGACTTGTTCCCGCGCGGGCGCCTGCGTGCAGGTGCAGGTGCAGGCTGTGGGGCCCCACCCAGCAGGCCCCTCCAGCCGGGCCTCCCGCGGCCAGCCAGCATGGGCCTTCAGTTTGCTTCAACACCAGCGTCTTAAGGAAGTTTGAAGGTAATCAAAAAAGCAAAGTTGCAAACATCACATATGTGCTGCCCCAGATAATTGGAAAAATACTTTATTCAATGGTATTACTTTATTCCACGAGAAAGAACAGATGACGACTTATGCCGCATAAAGTATGGCTGGTGGCGAGGGAGCCCCGGGTGGACGGACGGGACGGGGGGCAGGACCTCGTTCACCTTCCGTGTGCGGCTCCCCTGAGGCCAGCAGACCCTGTGGGACAGGGACAGCGTGATACGAGGCGAACGCCCGTGTGCGCCACGCACCCAAGCTCAGCAGTGCAGCTCTCTACTCCCCCCACACGGACTCCCACGCGCACTCCACACACGCTTTCCCGAGAAGCATTTACGTGTCAAAGCAGAGCACACTTGCCTACATGCTGCCTCTGCAGCAGCGCTGAGATGCTGATGGGTGGCCTGGGGGCCAGCACCCGGAAGCCTGCCAGGCTGGGCGAGTCCTCTACTCCCGCTGGGCCCTGGGCCTGGGGCGTCCTGCAGGGGACCTGCAGCGCTGGGATCCTAGGAGCCAATCCAACAGACACACCTGGTCCTCGCCCCTGCGAGCGGGTCTGCACCCAGCACTGGCCCTCTTCTGGGCTGATGCGCCCTGGCAGGGAGGGCTGGTCCCCTGGGCAGCAGGTCCCAGGCATGGCCCCGGGCAGGCTGGGGGCACACAGGGCGGGGTTCCAACACGCAGCAGAGAAGAGGAAGCCCCAGGGTGAAGACGGAGTCGGGGGCTGTGGTGTGTTCAGGGCTGGTGCCTGGCGGCCAGGCCAGCCCCACGTGCGTCTGCAGATGGAGCTGCAGCGGGACAGCTGCGGCCACGTGCCTACTTACCTTCCAGGGCCGTGTCTACACCAGGCAGAACTGAGAACATTACCACCCGCCCTTCTACAGACATGTTTGCCGACCTGGGTCTGTTCCTGGGACGAGATACCATGCGGCCATGAAATGGCTCCTTTGAGTGACAAGGTAACTCCTTGGTGACAAGGTAACTGCCTAAGTTACATTTTAGCTTCAAAAAAGCACAGCGTACAGTGGTCTACACAATATACTCCTACTCAGGACATGCGCAAACGGGTTTAAGAGGAGCCCACGGAGGGCTGAGCGCAGCATCTGCAGGGAGTTGGGCGGTGAGCGCGCCCACATCTCCGCTGGGGCATCTGCGGAGCCGGCGGGACGTTACCTGAGAGCCTGGGACACGCTGCTGAGACTGGGCGTCAGGCCGGGGAGCTGAGGGCCGCCGTGGGAGACGCTGCCTGCGTGCACAGGGTTAGAGGTGAGACAGGGCGGCGTGTCCCCCACAACCCCAGAGACCGCCCTCCACGCCTCCCAGGTGGGGGGAGAACAGGGGGCGCCCAGGGCTTTGTCCCCGCGCTGCAGCTGCTCCGGGGACATGCACCAGGGGCCCCGCAGAGCCTCAGCCTGACACCGCGCTCCAGGCTCCGCAGATGCTTGGAGACATGCGCCCGGCCCCTCACTGTCGGTCTTGGCTCCTGTTACTAAAAACCACTGGAGGGAAAGAGCTGCTAGAAGCTTCCAGCTCTGGTGAGCCCTTGCGGCCAGCACTAGCTCATCTCCACCCACAATGCAAGGTATCCACACTCCCGAATTTCTGCTGACATCCTTCACGCTAATGAGAAGCTTCCTCTAGAGATGTAAACAGCCCCCGGCGTGCGTGAGTCATAGCAGAGAGCAAATCTCAAGGCTGCTCTTGTTTAACACCCGAACTCTGCATCCAGATTTTGGAGAATTTTAACAGGAGAATGGCAGGGAAAGAAAGGACAGCATTTCGGGTGTCCATGTTCCTTCCACAGTTGAAGGACTTGGGTCAGAGAGGGCAGGGCTCTTCCCAGGGCTGCACGGCGCCCACGGGCCAACGGGGATCGTCTGTCCAGCCGTGGGAGGCGCGCGCCGCGGGAGGACTCCGCTGCTGGCAGCACCGCGGCAGCCCGAGTCCGCAGGTGACCCTCCGGAGCTCTGCAGACATACTGAGAATCCGGGAGACAAAGCGTCTCCTGTGTTTTATTCTCGGCATTTTGTGACAGTTTGACACCGTGGGGCCTTGCCTGCCCTGGAGGACCCCCCTCCCAAGGCGAGCTGACTCCCAGGCAGCACAGGTGTGTCTGTCAGCCCACCTGTGACGTGAAACCTGAGCCCTGAGCCTGTGCTCCGGATCACCTCCCTACCCTGCGGCGTCTACACGCGGCCAGCGTCACACAAGACAGCCCCTACCCCTGCCCTGCAAACTGCTCTTACGACCCCAACTAGCCAACCCCAAATCTGGCCAGCCTGCTCCCACCCCACCATGGGCGCGGCGTGCCTGCCTGCCGCTTCCAGGAGACTGTGAGCACGGTGTCATCTGCACGGCGGCGGCCCCTCCTGCTCCGCCGGCCACACAGCCGAGGACGCCAAGCCCAGTACGTCCCAACATGGGGCAGGACCACAAACAGTAATGCTGGCTTTCGTGCTCAACCCCTTACAGCCGACAGAGGCCGGGTCTTATTTATTCTTTATAGCAATTTGTGGAGAGAACGGTCACCAACAGAGATGAGGAAGCAGAGGACCCCAGAGGTCAACTCACAGGGGCCACTCAGGTGGAGCCCCCTGAACCCAGCATGGTGGCCCCCCCGCCCCAGCACAGGAGAACCCGGTGACACGGCGGAGTCTGCGGAACAGAAGACCGTCCCCAGCCACGCAGGAACTCAAGAGCACAGCAGGACCCGGCATGCGGGTGTTCAGCTGTCCCCCTCCTTCCGCCCTCACTGAAAACATGTGGTCAGGCTGATGCTCCACGATCTCAAGACGCCAGCAAGTCAAGGCCTGTAATTCCTGTTTAGGAAAGCAATACTATTAAATGCACTTTACAAAGATTTCCGCTGAGAAACGAAAAACCTTTGTTGTTTGGGGGGTGGGGGTGGGGGTGGAAGTTTCATTATCCAGAATATGGAAAAACTCATCCCCCTGTGATGCCAGACGGACAAGAGCACTTCTGGATGGGGCAAGGTGCCCCAAAAGCAGGTGATGTAGTGTGGCTGGGGCGGGGGAGGAACCTGGGCCGGGTGGAGAGAAGCCGGCACCCATGGCTCATTTACCTCCTAGAGGCTCTGTCTCCAAATACAGTCCTGGGGGTGGGGGTGGGGTTAGGGCTTTGACATATCAATTTTGAGGGGATAAGAAGCAATTTGTGTAAAATGATACATTGAATATATTTAATGCAAAAAAAAAAAGACAGCTAAGGAGATACAGACGAGAAACAAATAGCAAATAACAAAATGGCAGATATATATCCCTAGATGCTGATAACCGTATTTGCCATCAACGGACCAAACACACCAGTGAAAAGGCAGACAGTAGAAGAATGGACCAGGCAAGAAGAAAAGCAACATCTAATACTGTCTGCAAGGGGCACGCTTTGGATTCAAACACGGTTGAAAATTAAAAAGAATGGGAAAAGCTATACCCTGAGGACTGTAACTAACCTGAAAGCTAAATGAAGAGAATTCTACCATCAAAGGCAATTACTGAGGCATAAGTTGATCAATAAAAGACAGACCTATACACGGAGGGCCACAGAAGATCCCCCAGATAAATCAGACATCTAGCAAGTGGAGAGACAGGCACGCCATGCCAATGGATTCAGACTCAAAGCTGTTAAGACAGCAGTTCTCCCCCAGAGAGATGTGCAGAAGCAACATGATTCCTATCAAAATCTCAGCAAGCTTATTTGGTAGAATTTGACAAATGGATCTTAAGATTTATGTAAAAATGTAAAGGACTTAGAATGGCCAAAATCATTTTGGTAAAGCCAGAGGACCTACACTGATTTCAAAAATTTGCAGTAAAGCCAAAAATAATCAGGAAGATGGTATTTTTAAAAATTTTAATCTCTACACCCAATGTGGGGCTCAAACAACCCCGAGATCAGGAGTTGCCTGCTCCACCTGCTGGGCCACCACCGCCCCTAGGAAGATGGTATTTTTATCAGTGGAAAAGAATACAAAGTCCAGAAGAAACATGTGGCAGTTATGGCCACTTGATTAGCCTCAGTTTTGGGCTGTATCATATGCATGATTACAGCAGACTCTTTTTTTTTTTAATTTATGATAGTCACACACACACGGGGGGGGGGGTGCAGAGACACAGGCAGAGGGATAAGCAGGCTCCATGCACCGGGAGCCCAACGCGGGACTCGATCCTGGATCCCCAGGATCGTGCCCTGGGCCAAAGGCAGGCGCCAAACCACTGCACCACCCAGGGATCCCCTACAGCATACTCTTGTACAAGAATCTTGCATCCGTAACCTCAGCAACCTTGATTCCTACTAGTAGTCTTAAAGACCCCTTAGGATTTTCTGCTCCAAGGGCACCGTCTATGATAAGGACACTACATGCATTCTCTCCCACCTGACGGGGCTTTCACTTCCTTCTCTGGCCACCCTGCCCTGGCCAGGGTCCCCAGGGGACAGCATGCTCCCTCTCGACAGTACCCTGCTGGCTGTGGGTTTCCTGCAGATGCTCTTTACCTGGCGAGCAAGATGCCATCTATATTACATGTTTCTTGAGAGTTTCTACCATGGATGATTACAGAATTTTGTCAGATTATCTGCTGAAAAGATCTAATGTTTTTTACATCTTGTATTTCTACTAACATACTTAATTGGTCTTTAGACGTCAAAGAACTTTGAGTTACCAGGATAAACCCCACTTGGTGATGGTATACAACCCTTTTTCTATGTTGCTAGATCTGATTGCCTCATATATTTTATTTATTTTTTTTTAATTTTTTTTAAAATTTTTATTTATTTATGATAGGCACACAGTGAGAGAGAGAGAGGCAGAGACACAGGCAGAGGGAGAAGCAGGCTCCATGCACCAGGAGCCCGACGTGGGATTCGATCCTGGGTCTCCAGGATCGCGCCCTGGGTCAAAGGTAGGCGCTAAACCGCTGCGCCACCCAGGGATCCCTGATTGCCTCATATATTTTAAAAGAATTTTGCATTCAAATTCATAAGGAATGCTGCTCCATTTTCTTTTGTTGTCTTTGGCTTTAAGACATTGCTGTTCTCATAAAATTAACTGGAAAGCATTCAATCCTCTCCTATCTTCTGGAAGAGTTCATACAGGATTACTATTACTTTATTATATGTTTCATAAAATTCACCCATGAAGCTATTGGGAAATGGGCTTTTCTTTGTGGAGAGTTATCAAAATTACTAATTCAACTTCTCTACCTGATAGAGCTCTATCCAGATTTACTGTTTCTTCTCAAGGTGGTTTTGATGATGTCTTTTTAAGATTGTATCCATTTCATGTAAGTCATCTACTTTGTTGGCATGAAATTGTTCATAACATTCTCCTGTAATTCTTTTGATATCTGTAGGGTATGTAGTGATGTCCCTGCTTTCATTCCGCATACTGGTAATTTGTGCTTTCTTGGTCACACTAGGTAAAAGTTTATCAATTTTGCTAATCTTTTCAAAGGACAAATTTTATGTTCCACTAAGTTTTCTATTTCATACACTTCTAATTTATTTAGTTGTAGCTTCTTAAGATTAACTCACTGGCTTTAGGGGGAATCCCTGGGTGGCTCAGCAGTTTAGCGCCTGCCTTTGGTCCAGGGTGTGGTCCTGGGATCTGGGATTGAGTCCCGAGTCAGGCTCCTGGCATGGAGTTTGCTTCTCTCTCTGCCTGTGTCTTTGCCTCTCTCTCTCTATGTCTATCATGAATAAGTAAATAAAATCTTTAAAAAAAAAAGATTAACTCACTGGCTTTAGATCTTTCTAACCTAAGTACCTAAAGCTATACATTTCCAAGCATTGCTTTACCTGCATCTTATAAATTCTGGTATGTTGTACTTTCATTAAATTCGTTTTCTGATGTTGCTGGTGACTTTTTTCCTTGATCCATTCAAAGTCTGTTATAATTGTATTGTTTAATTTCTAAATATTGTTTTTTTCTAACTTGTTTATTCCTAATGTAATTCTATGGTCACCTGAAAATACACTTTGTGTGATTATAATCCCTTTAAATGTGTCAGGATTTGTTGTATGTCCCTGTATGTGGTCTGTTCCAGAGAGTTCCACTTGCAATGGAAAGGAATGTGTGTGGTGTTATTGCCGGGTGGGGTCCACATCTTTCAGGTAAGTCAGTGGGGTTAGCAGTTTACTCGGGTTATTGGAGTGGGATAGGAAATATCCAAATCACAATTGTTGAATTAACCATTTCCCCTCTTAATTTTGTCAGTTTTGACCTCATGTATTTTGGGTCTTTCATTCTTGGTGTGTCAATAGTAATCATTATGTTTTCCTGGTATATTGGCCCTTTTACCATGAAACGCCCATCTCCAATATTTATCTTAAAACTGATTTTGCCTGTGAAAATAGTCTCTCTAGCTCTGTACAGTTGTTTACTTGGTAGAGGTTTTCCTGTAATTTTCCTATGTGTATCTTCGAGTCTAACGTGTGCTTCTTGCAGACAGCATCCAGCTGGGGCAAGCTCCTGCCCAGTCTGCCAATCCCTGCTCTTCTGCTGGAAGGTGTTTAGTGTGTTTACATGTGATCTTATCTCCAACTGGTTAGATCCGTGTGGGCTACATCACTGTTTGCTTATTTCCTCTCACGTCTTCCCTTGTGTAGCTTTCTATCAACCTGAGGAGTATGGAGATCTCTAAAACTGAACCGTTCATTTCTTCTTTCCATCTTGTCAGCTTTTGCTTCACTAATGCACTCTGTGGTTGTATACACATTCTAATAGTGTTTTCCTGATACAGCGACCCTGTGTCACTGAGATGGTCCTCCTCTTCTCCAGAAACATCCTTCGTCCAAAATGGTCTTGTCCAATATTCACACCGCCGCTGTAGCTGGTCTGGTCATGTCTGCGTGCTGTGGTTTCCACCCTGCACTGTGAGTTCACTTGTGCTGCAGATGGCGTGTGGCTGCATCTTCCTCATCCAGTCTGACAACCCCGCCTTCAAAACGGGGGTCTGGTCCCTTTCACACTGAAGAGAAGCACTGACATAATTGGATTTACACCTATTTTGCTCTTTATCTATAGGCCTCATGTGCCCTTTTTCCTTCTGGTCTGCCTTCACTGCCTTCTGTGGTAAGCAACTGCTTTTAATATTTTAATTCCTCTTTATTTTAGAACTACTTTCGGAGTCACGGTCGTGCTTACTGTAAACAGGTCTACTTCTAGCTAACATGGACTTAGTTCTGCAGGGGTACGTCCCCCCTGCTCCAGTACGGCCCCATTCCCCCCGCCTCTGTGCACACCGCCCTATGGGTTACATCTGTTTATGACTCCAGTGAGGGTTATGCTTGCTGCTTCCACAATTTCGTGTTTTGTAAAGTAAGAGAAAGAGACTCCATCCCCTCTGATGCATCAGGTACTTTCAGTGTGTGTCTTCAGCTCAATGCCTTGTTAGATTTCTTGTAGGGCTGATCTGCTAGCAACAATTATGTTCTTGCTACTTTGTGATGTGTTTGTCTTAACCTTTGAAGGAGAATTCTACTAGATACAGCTGGTTGGCCCAGGCTTGGTGGGGGAGGGAGGGTATCATTTAGGCTCCTTTAGAATTTAAGGTCCATAATCCTTAACACTCTTGAAGAGAGAAAAGACAGGGAAGGTGAACGAGACACAAGTGGCTGCACGGCGAGATGCAGGGTGTCCTCGCAGGGGACTCTGGGCCTGAGAGCAGATGAGGTTGCTCAGTGGCTGAGGGGCAGAGCCATGCTGATGCCAAGCTGCCCCCAGGAGGTGCTGGTTTGCGAGCACCCCAGTCCTTTGAGGGAGGCTGGGGCGCCATGTCGGCGACATGCTCTCAGTGGCTCGGGGATATGCTGACCATAAAGGGTAGGGTGCAAAGCTGGCAAAATGATCACAGCTGGAGAATCCGGGTGAGGGGAAAACGGGAGTTTTTTATGTTGTTCTTACTATTTTTCAGTGTGTCATTCTGAAGTATTTTCAGAAGAGATTATAAAAATACGAAGTTGAGATACTCATCTTACAATATATCTCAAAACATACTCCAAAGACCTTGGAAAAAGATGAATATTGAAAACTAGAAGAAATGGCATGGGTATGGAAAAAACCAGTTCAAACACAGAAATCTATGAAAAAAACAAGGGCATAACCACAGATTTGAGACATAAAAATGTTAAGCATCTAAAGTTAAAAAAAATCAAACAAAATTAAACAGCAAATCAAGATCCTTCATCCTGAGGATCTTATGTATGTGAAGGAAAAAGGGAAAAAAAATAGATAAGTCGTGGGAAAAAAAAAAAAGCACTAAAATGAGGGCACTCAGGCTCAGTCACAGTACAAGGACCAGTCCTTTCCAGAGTGGCAAAGGGGGCAGGACGCACATAGGGCAGCCGTCCCATCGCCTCTCAATTCTGCTCGATACATCTGGAAAGCACCAAGGGGGTCCCCATATTCCCTTATGGAAATGTGTTCCAGGAGAGGATCCAGGGAAGACCAGCATCTCCCCTGCATGCACCCTGCACACAGTGCAGATGGCAAGGGGCAAGCGCAGGGGTGGGAAGGGCCGAGGGCACAGCCAGGCTGCGCGGCCAGGCCACAGGTGTCCACCTGGAGGGGAAGACCAGGGGTGTGGGAAGCTCCATGCACACGCTGCTGGTCTCCACAGTTCAGGCCCCACGGCTGCTGGGAAGGTAACAGCCAGTGTGCAGTGGGACCAGGGCATGTGTGGACAGCCTGCCGGCCTCCCACCTGCGTGGGTGCAGGGGTGCTGGGCCCACAGGACGCTCCCAACAAAGGTGAGCGGGGAGCCAGAGCCAGCGTCTGCAAGGAACAGCACCCCAGCACCATGGAAATGGCATTGACAGGACTCTGGGAGGGACTGGAGGGGGTGTCACGTGTCCTCACCAGGGTGTGGCAGGGAGGTCCATGCAGGGCAAGAAACTGGCTAGAGCGAGAAACTCCGTACACAGGGTGGAACTGCCTCCAGGCTGGCACAACAGGCCCATGGTGGGCAGTAGGCGAACGCCCACGCGGGGGTCCTCCCGGCCAGCAGGACCACCACCGCGGTGGCAGCGGCTGAGCCACGTGGGAAGGGCCACCAGAGTCTCCCCCAGGGCAGGTGCTATGGAGCCCCCGGCCCCTGAGATGCGACTTTAGTCAGACGTCCAACTCTGATGCAGCTGATAAAGACCCTGGGCCAGAAGCAGAGGCGGTGCAGAGGGCAGAGACGCTGGGCCCCATGCCTGGCCGCTAACCAGCAGTGCCCCCCCAGGCTGGAGCTCATGGGTGCGGTGAGGAGGGCCAAGGCCAGGGGAAGGGGTCTGGCTTCCGAAACCCAGCAGCCCCCCAATGGCTCCTGGGAGCAGCCCTGCTGTGGACAACCGGCCCCACAGGAGCACCTCCCGTCTGTGCCCCATGGGCCACACCCTCGCCGAGGGGCATCGACATGGTGGAGGGCCCTCCCTGGGTGTGGGTGTGGGGACCCCCACTTACCCATGCGTCCATGTTGGGGTGGGCTGATCAGGGAAATTCTGGCCGGCCCAGCTGCTACCTCGGGCTAAGTGCGTAAACGGAGACAGGTCAGGGCGCCTGGGTGCTGCCGTGGGTCCAGCGCCCCACTCTTGGTTTCAGCTTAGGTCGCAACCTCAGGGTAGCGGGATAGAGCCGCGCGGACTCAGCCTGGGGTCCTCTCCCTCTGCCCCTGCCCCCGCTCGCTCTCAAATATTGTTCTCAAAAAAACACCAAGCCAGTTTCCAATGCTGCCACTTCTGAGCAAGACCCTCCTTGCAACGCACTTAGTCCCGTCGGTGGCCAAATTCCTGGGCGCCCGGACCGCAGACCCCAAGGGCAGGGCACTCGCAGCTCCTCCCCATGCTCGGAGGCCTCCGCCCAGTGCCCTCAAGAATGTCAGAAGGCAGAAAACGTCATGTCCTTACTGACGTCACAGATTTTACCTTTTTTTTTTTTAAGATTTTATTTATTTATTCATGAGAGACACAGAGACACAGGCAGAGGAAGAAGCAGGCTCCATGCAGGGAGCCCGACGCAGGACTCGATCCCAGGTCTCCAGGATCACGCCCTGGGCTGTAGGCGGCGCTAAACTGCTGAGCCACCGGGGCTGCCCTACATTTTACTTTTTAAGGATTTTATTCGAGAGCGAGCATGCACACGCAGGAGAAGGGGCAGAGGGGGAGAGAGAATCTCAAGCAGACTCCCCTCCGCCCAGAGTGGGGCTCGATCTCATGCCCCTGACACCACCAAGAGTCAGACACTTAACCAACCGAGCCATCCAGGAACTCGACATCATAAATTTTAAGATTCTGACTAAGTCCTCATTTTGTGCATGTAATGTTGTCACCTGAAATGCAGACACTGAGGGGGCGAGGCGTTCTCAGCCGCACGGGGCCCTGCCCCGGCCATGCACCTGTCATGCCCCCGGGGACGGTCCCTCTCCCAGCCTCCCGGGTGTGGACCTAGTGATGGGGGCACCCTCCTCCGATCGAGGTGCTGCCCACACCCAGGCCAAATGCTGTTTGCGGCTGCCTGGCCCCTGCCGGTCTCTGGACTGGCCACCGCCCGCGGGCCCACACGGTGGCCTGCCTTCCCAGCTCCCACCCGAGGCAACCCACCTCCGTGGTCCTTTATCGCATTGCCCCGCAGCTTCCCCTGGTGGCCCTGCTCCGGGGCACCCTCTGTGACCGCAGGCCCCGCTCACACCCACAGCCGGACTCCACCGTGGAGGAACTGAAAGCAGCACTGTCCTGCCTGGGGGGCGGTTCTCCAGTGAGACGTCCGCTGACCGCACGCTCACACCCACGACAGAGCTTCCCGAGGTGAAGCATCTCTCCAGCATCCGTGGGAATGGAGGGCTGGCCATGGCTGTCCCCCCAGGACCGGCGTCCTTCCCACCGGCCAGTCCCGGCAACTGCCTCACGCTGCTCACTCAGAGTAAGTCAGAGTGCCCAGCCGCCCACCCTCTCCAGGGCTCCCCGCCCCGTGGCTGCCCACTGAGTCAGGGTGCCCGGACGCACACCCCATGTGCCCCAGCAGCCCTTCACACCTGCTCCTCTCGCAGCCTCCCATAGCCTCCCTGTGCCCCTGAGCCCATCTCCAGCCAGCTCTGAACAACCAGCAGTATTTGCAACTTCAATAGAAAAGATCATTGTCACAGAAGGAGGACAAAAATCACTAGACCGTCTTTTCTCACTGTAGCTTCTACTAAGAAAGGGCTTTTCTTTGTTGGGTCAGCCCTCGAGTATCCTGTTTTGGGGAGAAGTCAGTAACAGGTGAAGAAAAAAGCATATAAAGACCCAAAGCGCTATGGACACAGGGCACAGGGGTGGCAGGCACGGGTTCTGGAGTTAGAGGTAGCAGGACAGGGCCCTGGGAGTTCCTGCTGCTGAGCTGCCTGCAGACCCCGACGGTCTCACGGGGCCCCACCAAGGGCCCACTCTGAGCACGGCAGGCACAGGCCCCCACCTGACCTGGCCCCACGCAGACCAGGCCGGGCCCGGGGGGTAATCACAGCAGCTTTACGGCTCTGCCTCTACTGACAACCTGCTCACTAGAGCTCTTCCTGTGGGAGAATAAACACTCCAGAAAGACCCAGGACTTTCCCGCACGACCAGGGGCCTGGGGCTGCGGGGTCTGGCTCTCCCTGCCCTGGAGCTGCCTAGTACGGAGCGCAGGCACCAGGGACAACGGCCCCACATCCCGCCCGGGTGCTGTGGATGCCGCTGGCTGTGCTCAGTGTGCTCAGCACACTGGTGCCCTCCTCTTTGCATCCTCCACGGCTGACGTGTTTGCTCTCTGGATTCTCCTTCAAGCAGGTTTTCACATTTTGCTGGCTTCCCTTGTGAACCCACGGGGTGGGCTGTGTGCACAAGACACTGGGAGTCATGCTCTCACTGTCCCTGGTAGGAAGCTGCAGGCCGGAGAGCCCGGGGCCCTGTGGGGAGCCATCAGCACCCTGTGCCCCCACGGGCGATGCCCTCTCACCCCCCGTCCAGGACCCTGGGCTCAGCGCAGGGCAGCGGGGTGGCACAAAGGACAAGGCCCTGCAGGACCAGCAGGGCTGTTTTGCGCAGATGTGGTGAGGTGGGCTGCGGTGCCCTCACCATGCCTCCCCTGCAGCCCCGGCCACTCGCCCCCACTTGCCCCCTGGGGCAGGGACCTCCCAGAACAGCAGACCACGGCCCCCACGGCAGCCCCTTGCCAGCCGAGCCCTGTTCTCACACCCCTGGAGGGTGTGTGCTGCCTCTGCTCCCGGCCCCCCCCCCGGCCCCCCAGCGTCTCCCAGGAGACTGTGCTCCCCCCGCCCCCACTGGGTGCTCACTGAGCTCCCGCCGAGGCGCCTGCTCATGCACCTACCCCCAGGACTCGTGGAGCGTCCGGGAGCTGAGCCCCACGGAGGACTCGTCTCCTCTGGAGCAGGGCGGGCACACCCCAGCCTGCCGATAGTTTTCCTGGAACGCAGGTGTGCCTGCTTGTTTCCTTCCCGGAAGCCCTTCTCCTGGAGATGTCCGAGCAGCTCCATGATCCCCATGTGCCCTGGGAGCAGCACGTGCTACCACGGGGCCCGCGCCTCATTCTGCAATTGTGACACCCCACCATCTTCCAGTCCCTCGGCTGGTCATACCCGGTGACACGTGAACTTATCAGGCCTCAGCCTCTGACCTCCAAACAAGGCCACATGTGTGTGAGGCTCAGGGTCCAGCCTCTGGGCAGCAAAGGTCAGCAGCGGCAGGTGGGGGCCCGGGGCAGGAGGAGGTGCGCCCAGTGTCCCCCTGACGTGACGGGCAAGAGACGGGCGCAGGAAGGACACGCTGGCACCGCTGCCAACGGCCGGGGTGTGCCCTGCACCCAGCTCACAGCGGCTCTGCATTCCTGCCTGCTGCTGGGATCCACACTCCTCTTCAACGTGCTCCAGGGTGGTCCCTGGAAACAGTGCTACTTCTCACGGAGCAGCCCGAACCCAGTGTGCGCCCACAGTCTTTGCATGCGGGGTGCTCGCCAACATTAAGGTGCCCTTCCCGGGCTGGCCACTCCCTCTGGGGACCCACTTCCCCAGCTGTGTCCGGAGGTGCGGCACCTAGACAGGGAAGGAGCCGAGCTCCCCGCCACTGTTCCCTGTTGGCTCTTCTCCTGGGTTCCTCAGCTGGCTGGGGGGGTGGTGGTTTGTCCTGACTACCCAGCACCTCTCCCTCCCTCCTGCCTGCCTGTCGGGCTCTGCTTGCGGAGGGGGCGCACCTGCAACTGTCTTCAGGACCCGCCCGGCCAGCCATCCCACCCGCTCACTGCTCGGCCAGCACTCATCCAAGAGGCCCCACGGTGGCCGGTGGCCGCCTGTCTCCTGGCGCACAGAGAAACCACAGAAGCTGCGTGTGGGGGAAGCAGCACAGGGAGCAGGTGTACTTACTTTCCTCGTCGGGGACGGAGTACGGTCGACTTGCATGGACTCCACTCTGTGAAGTGAACGGGGGATATATTTCCTGGGCCCGGGGCTCCGGGGAGGAAGGAGCACCAGCCCAGACCTGTGCCCCCTACCCCGGCCCTCAAGGGCCACCCACAGTCGGGGCAGACGCACAGGGGAGCACTCCTCCGCCCCCTCCTTCCACAGCCAGCTGTGTCCTCGCCCCTCTGAGACCCAGACCCCCTGCACCACAGGCAGGGGCGTCTTCTCCATTTAGCACTTACTGCCTGACCCGCACGTGTTACACCATGACCCCCCACGTTTGACAGCGGCACGCCATCTGGGCGCCCCGCAGGAGACGATGGCAGAAGACAGGACAGAGGATGAGGGGGGAACGCAGGCAGAGGGCGAGCTGCTGGAGGAAGCTCGGGCACTGCCCCAGACACACCCACACTGCGTCAGGGAAGAGTGGGGGCCAGGGCTGCTGCCAGCACAGCTGCGGTCTCCCGTCGTCTCTGTGCGGGTTCCCTTCCAAGCCGCCACCCCCAGCCTGGCAGTCCTGGTCCCAGACCAGAGTCCCAGGGATGACACCCATCAGCCCGGCATGGGTGTGGGATGGCCTGCAGCTGATCGCTACGACGGAGGGGACGGAGCCGTCATGGGCCAGCCTGGACCACACACCTGCCTCTGGGGCTGTGCCGGGAGGCACACGGGAGGGCCCAGCCCCTGACTCCTGAGCCACGTGTTCCTGCTCGCCCACGGAGCCGTCCAGCATCGGGGGTACTCAGAGGGTCGGGGGAGGGCCATGTGACACCCAGGGGCCCCCGATGCTCCCAGGGCACACACCTGTCAGAGGCTGACGACTCTAGGCGCAGAAGCAGGTGTCCAGCTGGCTTTGCGGAAGGAGCTGTGGTGGAGGTGTGAGCGTTAGGCTGCGTCCAGCCGGGTGGACGCCTCTTCATAGCCGTTCTGTTTCGGCCCCATGTTACTTACTTGAAACTGGAGTTTTCATTGCGCCGAGAACTGGTTCTTGTGACAATCTCATACTAAACAGAGAGAAGGCGTTAATTAAACCATAAACATTTACTCCCGCGTCACTCACTGCAGTTTGGAGCACAAGACGACAAACAGCCAGATGCTCCCCATCCACCCAGTGCCCCGGGCTCGGCCAGCCTCAGACCCCCTTCCCACACAGAGAAGCCCGAGGACAGGCAAGGGGCCCGCGGCTCGCTGACATGCCCGCACTTCGTCCTGGGAACACGGGGCGGGGGCGGGCACGGGCTCCCGCTTGCTGACTTGACACCAAGCTGTTCCCCCCGGGGACACAGCGCGGTAACAGAGAGCCCACGGCCCCCGCGCCCCCAAGGATGAGGCCATCCTCCCTGGGAACGCAGGCCGCACGGGTGTGCGCGAGCACGCCAGCAGGACGACCGGCCCAGCCAGGCCAGAAAGCTCCACCCGGAGCAAGAGCCCGAGGCATCGGGTGACGTGTCTAACAGAAATGGGGACCAAAACATGCTGACACCACAAAGGTAAAGATGACCCAGAAAAAAAAAAAAAACGATGACCCAGAACCTTCCACACGTGCAAAATCGAGCCGCCAAAATGAAGCCGAGGTGGGAGAGGTGTGCAGCGCAGAGAAGCAGGGCCAGGGGGGCAGACCCATGTGGGGCACTGAGTGGCACAGCAAGAGGGGCCACGGAAAGACTGCGGCTATGGATTTTCCACAGCTCACAAAGAACAGGATTCCTTGACGCCGCGGAGGCCGAGACCCACATGGGGGTGCTGCCCTCTGCTGCCCCCGCTCCACGGAGCGGCTGGGAACCGGGTCCCCCAGAGCGCACCCTAACACTGGGGCCGGCTGCTGGGCGCCCTCTCACCCTGTCCGTGGTGGCCTTGGCACGTCGGCGCCCGATCCACAGCGTCCACCCGCAGCCGGGGTCACCCTGCACACACGAGCCGTCGGTGCACAGCAGCTCCCCAGGACATCAACCCTGTGGCCTCCAACCTGATGTGCGGCCCCCAGCGGGGCTTCTGCGGTGCCCCCGGCCTAACACACCTGAGCCAGATGAGAGGCCGTACAGAGGCTGCCCTGCCCCAGCCGCAGGCCACACGCGTCCACCTGTCACGGACGCCAGGGCCCCGGCAGCAGGCTGCGGGCGGGGGTCCAACAGGGCCTGGCCACAGGGCCCGTCCGCACACGGGCCTCTGGGAGCACCCCCAGGACAACTGTTCCTGTGCTTTCACGGCCCCCTTTGCTTCCCATCACCTCCTGCTGCATTTTTGCTTCGACGGAAGCTTCTGGCAAATGAACGTGCTCTTTCTTCTGCTGCCCTGGTCACAAGGTCTCAGACAGATGGCCAAGCAGGCGGCACGGTCGGGCGCCCCGCGGGAGCTCGTGGACAGCACCCACCTCTGCAGCTGTTCCATCCGCAGCACGGACTTCTGAAGGGATTCCTCCAGCCTCGCGATCTAAACACAACCAGACCCCAGTCATCGGGCCAGCTGCATGGACCGTCTACATGTCTTCAGCCACAAGTCAGAATGTGGGGGACGGGGCCCCCAGGGTCTCCCCGGCTGAGGGTCTGCCTTCAGCTCAGGGCGTGGCCCCGGGGTCGGGTCCCCGCAGGGAGCCTGCTTCTCCCTCTGCCTGTGTCTCTGTGTCTCTCAGGAATAAATAAATAAAATCTTAAAAATTTAAGAATGTGGATGACATGAGTGCTGCCCTCTTGCCGCAAACCTGCATGGAGTGCAGGCCACCAGGGCCCTGGAACCCGCAGCCTGGACAGCGTGATGCCGTGGGGAGGCTCAGCCTCAGCCGGGGCCCCCCTGGGTGCTCCCCTACGCTCCTCCATCTACGCTCCACAAGGCATCTCGAGTCCGCTCTGAGACTCCAAAGGAGAGTATTTATTGGGCAAACAGGCATCCTGACCGTCCTTCCATAAGGATTCCCCAGGGCAACCTCACAGCTGCCATTTGTGGAAAAGGGCCCGAGTCCTGGGGATGCTAGTGGGTCCGTGTCAGCGTTCCAAAGTGAGACTGCTCCCGTGACCCTGGCTGGGTCCCCAGGTGGCCACGCGCAACAGCAGACAAGAACCCCACGGGTTGTGGGTCAGGACAGGTGCCCACGCAGTGGCCCGCCCGCCACCTGGAGACACAGCCTTGGTTAGCGAGGCCGCCAGCCCCCCGGATTTACCTTTTCTCTATAGAAGGCCAACAGTCTCCTTCTGTGCTTTTCTTGAAATTCTGAAACCTGAGAAGAGAATACGTGTCAGCTGCTGGCAGTGGGCCGCTACCGCGCAGCGAGTCCCAGGCGCAGCGGCCGGGAGGGGCCTCCAGCGCAGGCACAAGCATGCTCTGCTTCCCTGCGCCCTGTCCCCCTGCCCGCCTGCCGGCCCGGGCTTAGGCGCTGCTGGCTGCCACCCTGGTCTGGAGCAGAGCTCGGAGACGCTGTGCTGGCCGCGTGTGCAGCGGCGCGTGTGCCTGAATGCAATGCTAGCTGAGGCAGCGTGCTCCATGTGAGGTCGCAGACAGCGAGGGTGGCACCGGCCCCCATGCCTGGGGCTTCAGTGGTTCTCGGGGCCCAGCCACGGGACGGGACACGGCCCAGCAGGCCAATCAGCGGACCATCCCTTTGGCAGCAGCAACTGGATCACGGGATGGCCTCCTGACCAAGCAGCACCAACAGGAAACACCCTGGCAGTGCGACGTGGACGGGCTGGCCCAGGAGGGGAGACCGGCACAGGCCATGTGCCACACCAAGTGGAGGGGAGTGCTCCTGAGAGCCCAGGCCCTGGTCTGGACCCTGGGCCCACTGACCCGGGCCTTGTGCCACCTCTGGTCTTCCATTTACACGAGCCCCAACTTGCACACAGCAGCAGGACCTGAGAGCACCAGCGTCACCCAGAAACTGCCACCTGGGATCCACCCAGGGGAGGAGACGGGCATCCCACATCAAGGGAGATTTCCAGGTGGTGACGCCTCCCCTCCTGGAATGCTGCACTGTAATTGCCAATACGGGGCTCTGCTGCCCCCGGGCATGGGCATGGCCCCACGTGCTCAGTGGCCTCCTCTAGGTCCCACACTGTCCATGCAGCCCAGGACTTTGTTTAGTGGACGGACATGAGGGCGGGCCCTGGACCCAGACTCCCTGGGCTAGCACAGGCCAGGGCAGGAGCCGCTGTGGACAGGACAGCCAGCCCACAGCTTCGGTGCCTCCCCCACGGCCAGGCCAACTCCTGAAGGGGTCACGGTCAGGAGTGACCAACACCCCCTTCCTAGACTCCTGCATCTTCCAGGGGATCCCACACCCTTGGGGCCTGGAGGACACGATGGACAGGTCCCGTTCCCCAGGACAAGGGCTGACAGACGTGGGCTCTGTCTGGAGCATCTGTCTGGTGGGGGCGCCATGAGGGCCCATCATGTTGTCCCCATGGGCACCCTCATCTTCGCAAGGCCACGTCCAGAAGTGCCCCCGATGCTCAGTGATGGGCCAGCTTCCAGGCGAGGTGGGGGGAGGCAGCAAGGAAGGGTGGCCAGGCCTAGACCTGAGGCAGGGGCGCGCATGGCCAGGAGGGCTTTGGGCAGACCTAGAGCCCCCCACCCCGCCCCACAGTCACCCTCAGCCAAGATGGGGCTGACAGTCCGTCACCTCAACAACATGGTCTCGTTCCTCAATGGGCTCCGTGCCCACAGCAGGAAGAAGGTTATCACACAGCTGCCTGTAAGCCTCATGTCCTGGAACAGGGCCCACCCTGAGACACAGGAGACACATGCGCTGGAAGCGACCGCAGGACAGCCCACCCGGAGCACCAAGGAGCAGGGCCGTGCCTGCACTGGCACCGGGGCCCAGCAGGGCCTGCGGGCTGGCAGCGGCTGTCCTTGAACCAATACAGGCAGAGAACAAGCGTGCAGGCCTCCGTGGCTGACACAGTCATGAGGCCACAGCCAGGACGGGGTCACGGAGAGCTGAGCCTGGGAGGCTCACGCACAGGACACTAAGGCAGGGGGCAGCATCAGCCCCGTGTCCGTGCACCGCACACCTGTACCAGGCAGGGGCCTCCGGGATGTCAGGCCCTTCAGGAGGAGCTGCTGTGGCTGTACCGGGCGGGCAGGGGGTGCGGACACCAGCAAAATAAAATCTGAAAGGGCCACGAACCTCATCTGGTAGAGTGTGCCCCCCCTGGATGGAGTGGACACCCGTTTCCCGAGATTTTTACGGAGAGCAGAGGCTGAGGAAGGCCAGGCCAGGAGGCGACGGGCAGGGAAGCTGTGGGACGGCCCAGGGGACCGTCTCCTTGGGCAGAGCCACGACCTCTGTGCGGCAGGTGCAGGGCGCCTGGAGCAGCCTCGTGTGCACACTCTGACTCACTGACATGGGCCAGCCCCGATGGGGAGGTCGTCAGGGGAAGGAGGAGAGAAAAGGTTCTGCTTCTGACCAGAACAGGAGGGGTGACTCCTGAGGGCTTGTGCGAAGCCACCTGCCGTGGTTCTGGGGCCTGGGCCAGGGCCTCCGGGGGGCTTCATGCTCTTTAAGTGGGTCTTCTGCCCCACAAGAAATTCATACCGAGCGGAACCTAAGATACACACCAATTCATTCATTCAAGAATAACAACAGGCCCAGTATATTGACAGACACACATGTGAAATCCCATCACGTGGCCTCTGGAAATAGTTTCGCACCCTGACCCTGGCACGCGGCCATGGGACATGCAGCCCAGAGGCGTGAGGCAGGTCCCTTGGCAGTGGCCCCCCACCCCTGTGCGGGCACAGGCTCTGACACGGCACAGGGCTCCACGGGGCCGTCAGGAAATGCCATGTCCTCAGCTCCCGTGGTCGCCAATGCCAGGGCTGTGAGGACCTCCCAGAACGTGGACAGCTTCTGGGCTTCAGGAGCCTGGATCCCCTGTGGCCAAGGCAAGGAGACCTCCAGGCCCTCGCCTGGCACTGGCCCGGCGCTACTGCTGTGTTCTAGGGCATCTGTGTGTGGCCCAGGCCCCTCCCAGGACACTGGGCTGAGTGCAGGTGCACAGCCATGACACCGTGGTGCTTCCAGCTGCGTGACAGTGGGAGACAAGAGGCCGTGCAGAGGAGGGGTGGCCTCGGCAGGGCTGCTGGACCACGGCCTCCAGATGTGCAACGGGCCCAGGATGGTCAGTGTGAGCACAACTCTCCCTTGGCCTCCTCCCGTGGAGGGTAGGTGGGAGGTGGCCTGCAGCAGGCGGGAGCTCCCGTTAACAGAACAGGGAGAAGCAGGAGGGCTGGGGGCTGGAGGGCTCCCTTCTCTCCAAGGAGGCAGCTTCTTGGAGAGAACGGCAGCCCGCACATGGTTCAGTGACAGCTGGGCATTCAGGCGTCTGGGGCAGGGTGAGGTATGAGGAGGGATTCACGACACTGGAGGGAGGAGCAGCAGGTGAGATGTGGGGGACGAGGCACACGTGGTGAGGGGAGCAGGGCCGGGAGGAACACAGGTGCCCGGGATGGGAGAGTGTGCCCAAGTGGACCATGACCCTCAGGAAGGACAGCCTCACGAAGCAGCCTGCAGCCTCGACTAGGGCCCTTCACACCCCAAAGGTGAGGCCTGCCCCAGACTGAGAGGATCAGATGACAGCCGTGTCCCCACACACAGCAAAGGCATAAGCAGCCATAGCAGAACGCAACCGAGGGCTCAGGCATAGCGAAGGCAGCAAACACGTGCTGATCCCAAATCCCAGAGGGACTGGTCTCAGAGTACGTCATACAGGGTCTCTGCTGACATCATCACAAACTCGCGTCTCCGATGCGTGCTGGGAGGACGGGCGTCATGCTGAGCGAGAAGCTCCACGTGCAACGCTCACCTGGGAGGTCTCTCTCGAGTACTTCTTGCACAGGCCGTCTATGCCCATGAATAGCGCCTGGATATCCACGTCGGTCTGAAAGGGAGGAGAAGCGGAGGTCTGTGTCACCGCTTCTAACGCAGGCTTACAGACCCCGGGGAGAAAACTGCACCCCGAGATCTAGAACTAGCCACAGATGACACCAACCATCATGTCCAGATGTCCTGGAGCCCTGGGAGGGTCGCCCATGTCCTGGTTGCCAGTGGCTGTGGCAGGCGAGGGGCTCCGGGCACCTGCTGCAGGACAGGGGTGAGGTGAGACACACCCCTACCTGGAAAGACACCCCCAAAGGCTGAAGGGGCAAGACAGAGCACACACACAGAACTCAGGAGGGAAAAGGCAAAGGAGCACGGCTGTGACCCAATCACACCAGACTGAAAAGCTGCAGGGAGAGCCTTGTGTCCTCCCCATTTGGTCTTTAGTCTGGACTGTAACCAAGTCATGAACATCAGGATGCTGGCTAGGGAGCCATTTATGCCCCTCAACTCCACTAAAACAACAGTGAAACTACATCAGGTTAGTGTGAGAAACCGGGCCACATGCCATGAAGGGCAAGGCCTTCTGGAGCAGACAGCAGAGGGGCCGGCGCGGATCTGGCTTTGGGAGAGGACGGGCCAGTGTGGGGACATGGCCCTGGAATCCACGCCCGGGTGTCAGGATGGTGGGGACCCTGCACAAGGTTGCCTGGGCAGACCAGGGCATCATGGGGAGGCATGGCCTCCAGGTACCTGTGAGCTCTGCTCTGCACCAGCAAGACCTGCCACGCTGGCACATGGCTTGATGCCACCAAGCTTCCATCTCCTGAGCAAGGCAAGCACATGTGGAGCCTTCCCTGAGGGCCGTGCAGTGAGCAGGCAAATGAGGAGAGGAGTGCCCCTGAGAGAGCATGGCCAAGCCTGGTGCTCAGCAAGGGGGCATGCCTGCATGTAAAGTACGTCACATACAGACCACCCAAAACTGGACAGAGAGCTCCAGGGTCAGAAATGCAAGCACCTGGAAATGCTGTCACCGATGTGTCAGGGGCCACATCACAGGTACGTGAAGGCCAGCATGGCACAGGGGGTGTGTGGAGACAGGGCAACCAAGGGTTCTCCAGCCTAACAAACGCCTCCTGCACCGGCCAGACAGGACACCTAGCAGACAACTGCCATCACATACGGGGTAGCCACGCCGTGGAAAGAGGTAAACAACAGAGGAATATGATCAAAGCACCAGAAAACATTAATTTCCATTAAAGAATTCTAAGCCCAGTGAAACTATGCTTCAAAACAGGCAAGAGGGCAGCCCGGGTGGCTCAGCAGTTTAGCACTGCCTTCAGCCCAGGGAGTGATCCTGGAGACCCGGGATCGAGTCCCATGTTGGGCTCCCTGCGCGGAACCTGCTTCTCCCTCTGCCTGTGTCTCTGCCTTTCTCTGTCTCTGTGCCTCTCATGAATAAAAAAAAAAAAAAAAACAAAAAAACACACACACACACAAAAAAAAAACGGAGACAAGAAGAGAGGTCCTTTTCAGACAAACCAGAAAACTTGTCACCAACAGGAGACACTGTCTTCAGGTAGGAAATGGTTCCTCGGTGGGAGCAGGGGGTTCCGGGGCCAGTGAGGAACACGAGGGAAGGGGAAGTGGGGTTACCCAGACCAGAATGGCGACTGCACACTAGCTGCCCTGTGGGGCTCTGTGCAGGCAGAAGAAACCACACGCCAGCAGGGGAGGGGCAGGTGAGACAAAGGTAAAACGGCAGAGGTCTCTAAGGGCCTCACATCAGCAGGAAGGTCTAGTCCATGTCAGGGTCTCTGGGGTCACGGAAATGAACTCTGTCTTGGTCTGAGTGGTGGATACGTTCAAGTCACAAACAATTCCCAGAGCCACGCACCTGTATCTGTGCACTTTCCCCTATTAGACTTCAACAAAAGTCAATAAAAATAACAAGTAAAATTCCCTATTTCTCAGTCAATATACTTTCAGAAAATGCACAGGTCACAGGAGTAATTGAGTAGAAATTTCAAATTATTTCAAAGTGAAAGTCAAAAAAATGTAAAGAAGCCAAACACATACAATCCAGGCAAGGATGAACAGAGGGGTGCCCCAATCCCATAGCACAAATCCCACCCATCTTACAAAACAGACTAAGTCCAAAGGAAAAAAAAGGAAACAGAGAACATAGCTGAGAACAAATGTAAAGTGCAGATAAACACTAGTTCTCTGAGAATGCTGATAAAAAAAAATAAAACGAGGAAGATTGTTGAAGAATAAAGAGAAACTGCAGCAACTATTACTTTGATGAGAAGGGGACATCGCTACAGATCTAAGACTCTGAAAATACAGAATACTGCAGGCACGCTGATGAGACATTTGAAAATCTGGATAAAGTGCACAAACTCCTAAAGAAAGACCACTCACTCACGCTGACCCAAGAATTAGGAACTCTGAAGACTCCATATCTAATTAAAAATTTAAAACCTGGGAGGCCTGGGTGGTTCAGTGGTTGAGCATCTGCCTTCAGACCAGGGCGTGACCTCGGGGCCCCGGGATCGAGTCCCACATCGGGCTCCCTGCGTGGAGCCTGCTTCTCCCTCTGCCTGTGTCTCTGCCTCTCTCCCTGTGTCTCTCAGGGATAAATACATAAGATCTTTTTTTAAAAAAATTAAAACCCTAGCTAAAAACTTCCCCACAAAAAGCCTTCTAGGATCAAGTAGCGCCACCAATGAATTCTAGCATACATTCTCTGAGTAACCACCCCCCCAAAAAAAAACTAGAGAAAAGAAAAATGAAAGAATTTCCAACTCCTTTTAAGCCAGTGAAAACCCGACTCACCAAAACTTGAAGAGAGTATCTATAAGAAGAGTTACAGATTGGTTCTCACATGAACACAGGCACAAAACCCCCCAATCCCTCTGCACATGTAGGCTATACTGCATCACAACCAAGTTGTAGTGTTTAAATTTGACTGTGGGTATAGGGACACCAGGATGGCTCAGTTGGTTGAGCATCTGACTCTGGATTCAGCTCAGGTCATGATCTTAAGTGGAGCCTGCTTGAGATTCTCTCTCCCTCCCCCCTCCTCCTGGCTTACATGCACATACATGCTCTCTTTCAGTCTCTCTAAAAGGTAAATAAACAAAATCTTCAAAAAAAGAGAATTCTACCTTGGGTTTTTTTTTAAGATTTTATTTATTTATTCATTCATGAAAGAGCAAGAGAGAGGCAGAGACCCAGGCAGAGGGATAAGCAGGCTCCATGCAGGGAGCCGGACGTGGGACTCGATCCCACCAGGTCTCCAGGATCAGGCCCTGGGCGGAAGGCAGCACTAAACCAGTGAGCCACTTGAGGATCCCCTGCTCTGAGTTTAAAATTCTAAAAATAGGGGATCCCTGGGTGGCGCAGCAGTTTGGCGCCTGCCTTTGGCCCAGGGCGCGATCCTGGAGACCCGGGATCAAATCCCACGTCGGGCTCCCGGTGCATGGAGCCTGCTTCTCCCTCTGCCTATGTCTCTGCCTCTCTCTCTCTCTCTGTGTGTGACTATCATAAATAAATTTAAAAAATTTAAAATTCTAAAAATAAATACAATTCACTATATCAACAAAACACAGTAAAAAAATCAAATGACAACCCTGATATTTACAGAAAAACCATCTGATAGAATCCAACATGGCTCCTGATAAAAACCCTTAGTAAGAAAGCCAGGGTACCACAAATACGTCATGGTGAACCACTGGAAGCTTGACCCTGAAGTCACAAAGTGACAAAGGACACCGCCATCACCACTGTGTCTCCTCGTAGCCTGTGCAAGGAGGAAAAGGTGGCAGAGAGAAAGAAAGGGAGGAATGACACAGAGATTGAGCATTTGGAGAGGACATGGTTGTGCAGAGAGAGACTCTAGGAAAAGCTCCAGATCAGCCGACAGCATTATCAAATGAAAACAAGGAGACTAGATAAAAGCTAATGAACAAAATCTACTGATTTTTATATGCCAGCAATAAGCACAACAGAGATGACATCTTAAGAGGTGAGCAAGGCATCACCCCAAATCATCGGGGCCCAAGGATGAAGCTAACAGTGCGCAGCCTCAGTGCAGAAAATCACCACTGGAACCAGAGCACAGCTGAGTACACGGAGGGGCGCCACGCTTGTGGACTAGAGAGTCCACGCTGCAGAGACGTCAGCTTTATCTACGTTACTGATTAAGCACCAACCCAACAGGACCTAGTGTGTGTGGAAACTGACAAGTTGGTTCCAAAAGTTACATGGCACGTGCAGCAAACAGCGCCCGATCTCAGTGGCTCATGGAGGACACCCGTTTCCCGTCTGCACATGGATGGCCTCCCCTCGGGGCATAGCAGCTCTGCCTTGTTGGGTAACCAGTATCCACTTGGCAGAGTGGGGGGCTTTCCAGGAGAATGTTTTGGGTCCAGGCCTGCAGTGGCGTTGCTCCTGGAAGCAGGGGGGAGGCTGAGTCTAGCTGGAAGCCAGCAGGCCAAGGAAAGCTCCCAGCCAGACCAGTCTGCTGTTCTAGTGGCTGGTGTCTGTTTTTCTCCCCCCTACACAGAAAGGTCACCCCCCCAAGTGCCCCCTCTCTGAGTTTACGCCAAACCCAGGTCCTCGATGGCATGTGGTCTTATCCTCCTAGTCCTGGTCCCACCGTGAGCCTCTGACCTGGGGCAGGACAAGTGAGTCCACCGCTCAAGAGGACTCACTGGGGTCCGGGGGAGACCAGAGAGCGTTGGTTCTGCCGCTGTGGGTTGTTCCTCCCCCACATCTCCCCAGGGTCCTAAGTGAAGTGGGCACGAGGAAGAGTACCCCAACCACCCATGGCCCCCAGGCCCACCTCCTCACACATGGGACCCAGACCCACTGGCCCCTCCAGGGCTCAGGGCCTCCCCACTGTAGCCATTCTTCCCCATCTCCAGCCTACATGCAACCCCCTTGTTGTCCACACATCCTTCTGCTCTGCTCCTTGCTTTTGCCAGAGGCTCTGTCCGCAGCCTGCTTCCCAGGCCCCGCAGGCTCCTCGTACCACCTGATAGATAAGGCAGTGGACTGTACTGAGTGTGAAACAGTAATGGCCTTTTTCAATGACAAACAAATGAACAAATACAAGTGGTGCCCTGTCTGTGGAGCAAAGGGGCAGGTGTGGGCAGCTCTTGTACTGCAGGTCCCAGGAAATCAGCTTAGCCTATTACAGTGTATTTGGTTTTAACAACAAAAATCCCATTCAGAATAAAAACCATCAGGGGTGCTGCATTTAGCAAGGATATGTGTTGTTTTGTGAAAGTGATTTCCCACATGTGCACACACGGATGCATTTGTGTGCAAATCCACACACACAGTGCCATGATCTCAAGTGTCCTTCCTGCTACAGGCCAGAGAAGCCATGGTCACACACAGCTGTAGGCAGAGACCTAAAGGCAGTGGGGGAGGGAGCAGCGGCAGGTCAGAGTCGCTGGCCAGGGGACCAGGTGTCCCCCAGAGGCCAGGCCACAGAGCCACGGCATGAGGGGACACAGGTTTTCCTCCTGGAAAGCTGCGACACATGCCCACGTCTGCAGATCCCTGTGGCTGCAGGTGAGAAGAATTTCGAGGAAGCAGCGGGGAAAGCAGGGAGAATGGCTCTCAGGCGTCGTGGCGGTGGGCACTCACCCGGGCCCATGGGGGCACGGAGGAGCCGAGCCCTAGGGAGACTGCGGGAAGGAACAGTTAGGAACAGCGTCGGTGCCCTGAGCAACTTCACTCACATGCACAGAGAACAAAAGAATACTTTTCTCAAGCATCTGTGGAACATTAACAATTACCACGTACCAAGCCACAACGAAAGTCCTGACAATTAAAAAAAGAAACCATATGGCCATATTCTCTGGTCACAAAGACATAAGACTAAAAATTTTCCACAGAGACGATAGAGGAGATAAAGTCTAACCCCTCAGACATTAAGGAACATTTCTCCTGAATAATTCTTGAGTTGAAAATTTAAGTCACAAGAAAGATTTCTTTTTAATTTTTTTTTCTTTATTTATGATAGAGAGAGAGAGAGAGAGAGAGAGGAGAGGCAGAGACACAGGCAGAGGGAGAAGCAGGCTCCATGCACCGGGAGCCCAACGTGGGATTCGATCCCGGGTCTCCAGCATCGCGCCCTGGGCCAAAGGCAGGCGCCAAACCACTGCGCCACCCAGGGATCCCCAAGTCACAAGAAAGATTAAAGACTATTTAGAAATGATAAAAAAAAAAAAAGATGCTTGAAGTGACGTAGAAGAGCAGCAAACAGAAGGAAACAGACCATCCTAAATACACTTATTAGAAGAGGAAACGAATGACCTGAGCGTAGGGCCCAGGAGGGCAGGGAAAGGCCAGGGGCGCCCCCCTCAAGGGCAAGCCTGACCAGCTGCACCAGCCAGCAGAACCTGGCTCTGTGGCCAAGGGGTTAAGCTGATACATTTAAGGGAAATAAAGCGCTTCCTATTAAGTTTAAACACTTAAATCTGTGCCCTTATTTTTCCACTCCTAGCAATTTATGCTACAGAAATATTCTTACACGTATGCAGAGACGTGGTAAAAAAAATAAAATAAAAGGTTTGCTGTGAGATGGAAACAGTGAAAACCTACCCCCTCCAACCCCCCGGAAAACACTGAAATACTATGCAGTCTTTTCAGGGAGTGCGACTGTGCCAAAAATACCAAGTCAACTGAGAAAACAGCATTTTGTAAAAAGATAAGTCACAGTAACACACAGAGCAGGAACTATACTCGCTTGCTGACATCTGTGGGAAACAGGATTTGGGCAACTTTCACATTCTCCATTATGATTTTGTCTCATTTAGATCTTGTGTGACTTTGTGTTATGTTCTAATCAGTAAAAACAACCGTTAAAGATCAAAACAACCGATCAAGTAAGTATCTTAGAACCTAAGCATAAAGAGAATAATCATTTGTGACTAAGTTCAAACCAAGTGGGTTAAACTGGCGTATTTCACAGAGATGACAAAAGACCTGTATTCAGCCTCCTGCAACAGTGACCACCGTTAAACCTCCCCTCACCTTCGTGAGGAGCTAGTCTTGTGCTGAAGAAACCTATACAACTCATCTTCATTTCCTGGACACACACAGCAAACGACGCAAGGGCCAACCAACCTATGGTCAGGAGTTACCTGTACGAGGGTTCAAAACCGAATCCTACTTGTGCTTTACTCAGAAATCTTGTAAGATCCTCCAGTTGAACTCACAAAATGAAAGCAAATCTCAGACACCCCAAATGACTACAAATTGAATGTCGAATTAAAAAAAAAAACACTAACATTCAGATTATACGTATTTCAACTTACATGTTTTGAAAGTAAAAGCGTGCGACAAGGGACTTTACAAATCAAGCACTCATCTTTTCCACCTACAAAAGAAAAGCAAACTTTACTGTATTATAGTGAGTAGTGATTTTTTTTTAAGATTTTATTTATTTATTCATGAGAGACAGAGAGACAGAAAGAGAGAGAGATGCAGAGACCCAGGCAGAGGGGGAAGCAGCTCCCTGCAGGGACCCCGACGTGGAACTCCATCCGGGACCCCGGGGTCACGCCCTGGGCTGAAGGCAGACGCCCAACGGCTGAGCCGCCTGGGGGCCCCCGTGAGTAGTGCTTCTGAATGTGTACCAACGCAGCTTCAAATCACGGTATTTCTTCAAAAACATACGGGCTCATAGCACTTAACATCTTCCACGTTCAGACAGTAAGGCTGTGCACGTGTACAGAGTTGAAGAGATTCCTTCAACTAATAATCCATTTCCCCCCGTTTTCCCAAGATGTTCCGAAAGAGTATGAAGGTCAGCAATCCTCAAACTCAAATGTACTGCAGAATTTCGTACAATTAGGCTTTGTGACGATATCCTAATTTAAAATTTTTAGCTACTCAAAATGAAAACAGGTCCTTTCACCCTGCCCCGAGATGAAGCACAAGTTTTGTTCTGCCCCCGGACACTCACCTTTGCAGCAGGAGAGAGCTCACTGGGAAAGAGCCTTGGGAGCGTGCGCGGAGCTCCTGCTGCCCGGGGGCCCGGCGCCAACACCGCCCACCCCGACCCGCTCTTCTGGGCGGCTCTGCACATCCTGCTCCCCAGGCCACTCCCGTTACCCCCTGGAAAACCCGCTCCCTGCATCTCCTCGCCTGCCCCCACCTGGCACCAGAGCAGCCCGCGCCGTGTCCCTGGAGAACTCAGACTCCAGTGGGGGCTGCAGGGCTGTCGACCTGGGCTCCTCCGCAGCCGCACACGTCTGAGCTCTGCTGTCTCACTAGCGAGTCTCAGCGCTCGCTCGCAGCGCTGCGTCCCTTGCCCTTCCCAGCGGCGCAGCTGGCCCAGCCCAGGCCCCCAGCCCCCGCCGCCTCCTCTGGTCCAGGGTGGCTAAGAACCAAGAACCAGGAAGAACAGTCGCCTCGCTGAGACGTGCCTTCACAGGCGTGGATTCCAGGATTCCAGCGCTGGGCCTGCCAGCCGCTGGGCGACCCCCGCTTTCCTGGGTGTTCCCCACCAAGCCCGTGGGGGTGGGGGCGTTCAAACAAGCCCTCGCCTCATGCGACGACACAGGCGGGACCTTCCTCTGTTTCCCGCCTCTCCGCCACTTCCCACAGAACGACCCACTCGGCTTTCTTCCTGTCTCATGGCCCCGACCCCGCAGCCCACGGATGAGGTCCCTGTGGAGAAGGAGGCCCCCCCCCACCCCCCCCCACAGCCTCAGGCCGGCCCCTTTCCATCTTGCCTACAAACAGCCCGCGGCGCTCTCCGCAGCTCCCACCGTGGGAGCAGGGTCCGCCTCCGGCTCTGCTCGGGGTTCGGGGTTCGGGGTCCGGGAGCCCGAGGCGGGCGGCCTGGGGTAACAGCCGGCCCTGAAACCCAGCAGGCGGGGTCCCTGGGTGGCGCAGCGGTTCGGCGCCTGCCTTTGGCCCAGGGCGCGACCCTGGAGACCCGGGGTCGAGTCCCACGTCGGGCTCCCGGTGCGTGGAGCCTGCTTCTCCCTCTGCCTGTGTCTCTCTCTCTCTCTCTCTCTCTCTCTCATAAATAAAAAAAAACTAAAAAATACATAAAACCCAGCAGGTGCGTCGAGGCCGGGAAGCGAGAAACGTGACAGGCGGGGTCGGCGCAGCGAGTGGGTTCACAGGCGGTGCTCGCGGACCCACGGACACGAGCGCTCGACGGAAGGCGGGAGGGGCCCAGGCGAGCAGCCGGCTCGGCGCAGACGGCAGCCCCAGCCGCCAGGAGAGGAGAGGCTGCCCCGCCCGCCCCGCCCCCCCTCGCCCGCCCTCGCCCGCCCCAGGGCGGCACCTGCGGCCTGCGGACCCCCGCGGGCGCGGCCTCTCGAGCGCACCCGCGATGCTTGACGGCCCCGCGGCCGGGGACCCCGCCCGCAGCGCCCGCGTCCCTCCCCGCCCCTGCGGCGGCCGGGCCCCAGCTGCCCCGGGGAGCGGAACCGCGTCCAGCGGCCGCAGCCTCACCGCCCCCGCGCCCCGGCCCGCGGCCCCCGGCCCCCGGGGACCTGGCGACGCGCGCCTCAGGTCGCCGCAGGCCGCAGCGGGGCCGCCGACCCGGCCGCCAGGAGGGCCGCGCCTCGCGCAGGGTCACCCCGCGCCCCGCCGCCGCCCGCGCATCGCCGGCGCTGGGGACGCGGGTTCGCTCGGACGCGCGGGCGCCCGGAAAGCCCGCGCCGCGCGTTCACGCACCTTCCCCCTTCTCTCGGATTCTACTTACTCGTCGCCGTCGCCGAGAGGCACGGAGCGGGGGAGGCGGACACGCGGCCGGGGGCTGCCCCCGCGGGCACCCGGGTCACGCCCCGGCCCAGGGCGGCGCTCCCCGCCTCCACGCGCCGCCCGCGCCGGCCGCCCTCACCTTTGCGCAGGCAGACGTCGCAGTACACGTGGCCGCAGTTGGTCAGGCTGAAGCGCGACGCGCGGTGCGGCGGCTGGAAGCAGCGGTTGCAGAACACCCAGCCGGCCATGGCGCCTCGGGCCCGCCGCCTCGGGTCCCGCCGCCTCGGGCCCGCCGCCTCAGGTCCCGCGGCCTCGGGCCCCGCCGCCTCAGGTCCCGCCGCCTCAGGTCCCGCCGCCTCAGGTCCCGCGGCCTCAGGTCCCGCCGCCTCAGGTCCCGCGGCCTCAGGTCCCGCGGCCTCGGGCCCCGCCGCCTCAGGTCCCGCCGCCTCGGGTCCCGCCGCCTCGGGCCCCGCCGCCTCAGGTCCCGCCGCCTCAGGTCCCGCCGCCTCGGGCCCGCCGCCTCACGCCCCGCCGCCTCGGCCCCGCCGCCTCAGGTCCCGCCGCCTCGGGCCCCGCCGCCTCAGGTCCCGCCGCCTCACGCCCCGCCGCCTCGGCCCCGCCGCCTCACGCCCCGCCGCCTCACGCCCCGGCCCCGCGCCGCCCGGAAGCGGCCGCCGCGCCTCTGCACCTGCGCAGACCCCGCGGGGCGCCCGCGCCTGCGCAGGAGACGGCCCCGCTCCCGCCAAAACCCCCGCGGGGAGACCCGGAGCGCGGCGGCAGGAGCGTGGCCCGGGGCACCCGTCATCGCAGGCCTCGCTGTTCCGACGGGGCCGCGGTGTGGCGGGTCAGGCCGCGGCCACGGGGTCGGCGCCGCCGCGGGGCCCACGTGCGCCCACCGGGAAGGCGCAGGGCGGGTGCGGCCCTGGCGGCTCCGGAAGGCTCGGCGCGGGCAGGACGGTGGTGGCGGCGGGACGCGGTGCGGGCGCCGGGCGGCCTGGGGGGGGGGACGCGGGGCTGACCCCGGACGCCGCGGGGCCTGGGCACACGGGCTGGGGGAGCCCGGAGGACACCGCAGGCCCGGCGGGGCTGGGCGGGGGACGGGGCGGGCGGGAGGGGGACGGGCCTGGACGGGGCGGGGACAGATGGGGGGACGGGCCTGGACGGGGAGGGCAGGGGCTGGGGCGGGGGACGTGCCTGGACGGGGCAGGCGGTGGATGGGCCCGGACCGGGAAGGCTGGGAGGGGGATGAGCCTGGACCGGGAAGGGTGGGAGAGGGACGGGCAGGCAGGCGGTGGATGGGCCTGGATGGGGCAGACGGGAGGGGGACGGGCCTGGACAGGGATGGGCCTGGACGGGGCGGGCAGGAGGGGGATGGGCCCGGACCGGGAAGGCTGGGAGGGGGATGAGCCTGGACCGGGAAGGGTGGGAGAGGGACGGGCAGGCAGGCGGTGGATGGGCCTGGATGGGGCAGACGGGAGGGGGACGGGCCTGGACAGGGACGGGCCTGGACGGGGCGGGCAGGAGGGGGATGGGCCCGGACCGGGAAGGCTGGGAGGGGGATGGGCCTGGACAGGGATAGGCCTGGACGGGGCGGCGGGCGGTGGATGGGCCTGGACCAGGAAGGGTGGGAGGAGGATAGGCCTGGACAGGGACAGGCCAGGGCGGGCCTGGAGGGGCGGGCGGGAGGGGGATGGGCCTGGATAGGGACGGGCCTGGACCGGGGCAGTGGACAGACCAAGAGGGCAGGCAGGAGATGGGCCTGGAGGGGAACGGACCTG
Organism: Nyctereutes procyonoides; assembly: GCF_905146905.1. Taxonomy (NCBI): domain Eukaryota; kingdom Metazoa; phylum Chordata; class Mammalia; order Carnivora; family Canidae; genus Nyctereutes; species Nyctereutes procyonoides. The sequence continues at coordinate 421,674 of NW_026575047.1, forward strand.
GCCCCCTGGACCAGGGCGGTGGACAGACCCGGAGTGTGGGTGGGAGACGGGCTTGGACGGGGCAGGGGACAGACCGGGTAGGCAGGGCAGCGGCGGGGTGGCCAGTGCACAGGTGGCGGGGGTCTGGACAGTTGGCGGTCATGCGGGGAAATGGAAAAGCAGAGACTTGGCCAGTGCTTGGCGATTGGAGCCCTTGGTTGTGCGCAGTGTTGGTGGAGCCCCGACCGCCGAGCTCCGAGTGACCTGTGCCTGCCGTGCCAGGCACTTGGCTTCCCGGGCTGCGGGTCGGGAAAGCAGTGTAGCGTCTCCATGATCTCGTACTGTTTACAGACCGGCAAGTATTCTTGGCGTCCTGGGTTAAGTATATATCACTGGGGTTAATTTCGCCCTTCTAAAAAAAAAAAAAACCCTTTTTAACGTGGCAACTCGAAAACCTGAAATTTACATACATACACAGCTTAGGTTTTGTCTATGGGATCCCCTCTGTTCCAGGTTAAAATAAGACCTGGATGATGTGCTTATTCCACCAAGCTCAGAGACCACTTTTTAAAGTCCCGTTTTATCAGTGTAACATTGATTTCAGTCTCTGGTCGTCTTTGAAGTCGTAAAAGCAGCACATGGTTGTGAATGTATTTTGATTTATTGACTCAGACATTCTACAAATTAGCAGGTAGCTGTTTGTATTAACATTTTAAACGAGTTTCTTAGCTATAAAGAAGCTTTTAAGGGATTTCATTTGGAAAATTCCGATTGCAATGAAGATTAATGTTTGTGCAAATGCCCACCATAAAACATTGCTATTTGTATCTTCACTGATCATCCGAAAATTTTCTTCACGGTCCTGTGTGGGAGAGAAATAGGCAGGTTTAGTTTCTTCAAGTATTTAACTGTATGGATTTGAGGGGAAGGTGCTGTACACGTTGAAGATATTTACTGTTTCCCGGTTCATACACCAAAGCGCAGTATCTGATTTTCTAAGCCAGGTGTGTTGTCAGCTAAAGACAAGGATTAAGAATCAACCTTACAAAACATATGTTTTTGTGTGTGTGTGTATTTTGATATAAAATACCAGTATTTGCTCTATTATCTCGTACATTTTATGTCTTACCACTGAGCAAACGACCACCGGCCAATAGTGATCGATTCTCAGAATTGGTGTCCTTACTGAACCTTAAGCTGGACACTGCACCGAGCACACCTGTCCTCTTATTTCTCATGTAAGGAAACCAGAGTCTGGAGACAACACAAGGTGAGCATGGGAGCAGATTTGACCCCATGTCTGACCAGAGTCCAGTGAGCACAGTGACCTGGAAAACACAGTGTCACGAGAACAAAACTGTGATCTAGAGAGTGGGCTGAGCCCCTTCCTAGGTGTGGGGTGCGTTTGGGGGCATTTATCCATTCGCTCTGTCAATGAGCCGTAGTCCCCTTTCCTAGAGCAGCTCACAGCCTGGCAGAGAGGGAAAGATTGCGCTTTCCTTCACCCTGCGTGTCCCCACAGTGCTAGCTCAGACCAACGGCCGAGGAACAGGCACTTTATTCTTTCCATGCTTTGGGGGCTTTGTCTCCAGAATTTCGTTCCTGGCAGGAAGAGATAAAACAAGCTGAATAGGCAAACTGACCCTTTGATAGTTCTGTTCTTTGACTATTTGCTCAATTTGCTCAATTAGATGTTCCAGCTTAAAGCTAACTTCATTAACTTTGTCCTTTGCTTGAGCAATGGCCGCATCAAGGTCATGTTGTCCAACTCGAATCTCTAAGTGGATCCGCTGTACAAACAGTGAAAGGGAAGAAACGTTCTTCAAACCGCTGCACTCTGCGTTTCCCTTGTCCTGTCCCCCGCCCCAGTCCTGTGTCTCTCACCCCCTCTTCGAGACCTCTCACGGCCCACCCCCCCCCCCGCTGTACTCAGTAGCCTTTCTTTGTAAGAATAGTGTATTAAATGATGACCCACGGCCCTGAGAGAGTACCCATTCCCTCCTGAGCATCAGATGGCTACTCCATAAAGGCTTTTGCCACTCAACGAACTTGATTATTTTCAGGAAAAATTTTTTTCTGTACAGAAGACTACATTTCTGATACTAAAGTATACATTTTCTTTGTCTGCTTTCAGCCCGTTTAGAAAATAACCAATCACCATCTGCCGTATAAGAGTTTTATTTATTGGAATTCCATTGTTAATTTACCCTCCAGCCTTTGCTTGTTTTCAGGCCTGAGTAATCACAGTTCTTTTAACCTTCCCTCACGGTTCTTGTTTTTCAAGCCCTTTAATCAAGGCTGTGGCTCTCCTTTGAACCCCTTCCAAGCTCTCCAGCTCCCTCTTTGGTTGCTGCACCCAGATCTGGGCACAGGACTTTAATAAGTTTCTAGCCAGTGTGAGTGTAATGGTTCTGCATACCAATGTCATGCCTGAATAGTGCTGGTGCTCTGTTCATCAGCAGGGACGTGGGAGGCGTGTACTCACCAGCTTACTGCCACCGAAGGACACAAGCCTCGTAGAATTAGATTCCAAGCAAATGATGTGTTCGCCAGGTGAATGTGAAGTAAAATAGAATCTTCCTTGTGGGCCGTATAACTTGGACAATAATACCTAGGATTGAGGATCTCCATGACTTATGTGTACTGTTCTCTACTTTCCCTTCTTAAAAATAGATCTTCCCTATTAGTAAAAACTGTGCAGTTCCTAAAGAAGGAATGAAAGGGTAGATAAACATGGAAAATAATTTAGCCCAGAGTAAGATATCCCTTATTTACTATCAGATTGGCAAAGATTTAAACAAGAGTGTCCAGGGATATATTGACAAATGCGATCTCTAAACACTGATTTGGGAATGTAAGTTGGACAACCGTTTTGGAGAACAGTTCAGTATGAATTAAAAATTAAAATGCACGTAACCATTGACTCAGTGGTTCTACCTACAGGAATTTATTCTATGGAAATGCACAAGTAGACAGAACTGCATGTAAAATTATATTCAGTGTGGTGTTTTTGTTAACGGTAAAGTTATATTCTTGAAATTATGTTAGTACCTTTCAATAGAGGATTGGCTAAATTTAGGCAAAGCCAAATAAAGAAATGTTGTGTGGCGAAAAAAGAGATCCTGTACTAAAGGTATCCGCGATATCTTGTGCTAGAGCAGTGTATATAGGATCCTATTTTTTATTATAAAATCATTTGTAAAAGTGTGCGTGTGCGTGTGTGTGTGTGTTTATATAAGCTTAGAAGAAGATTCTGAAGAACACCAAGCTTTTAGTTGGTTATATTTATTGGGCAACTTTGACTTTCTGTTTAGCTAATTTCTATATTGTTTGTCATTTTATTTATTTTTTTAAAATTTGTATTTATTTATAATAGTCACACAGAATGAGAGAGAGGCAGAGACAAAGGCAGAGGGAGAAGCAGGCTCCATGCACCGGGAGCCCGACATGGGATTCGATCCTGGGCCTCCAGGATCACGCCCCGGGCCAAAGGCAGGCGCTAAACCGCTGCGCCACCCAGGGATCCCTGTTTGTCATTTTAAAAATAGGTGTAGGACTTCTAGTTTGTCATCAAGGAGTTTGGAAGTTTCTACTCTGTCCTAACAAGTAAAAAGATGAACACAATGAAAGCCAATTCTTTTTAGATCCGTCAGAGAATTGAGGTCACAGAGTAAGTCACTGCCCCCTAAATTGGAAAGACAAACAAGAAAATACAAAGAATCACAACATACCACAGCAGAAACTGTGGGTACCAGTACTGGGTTCCTTTTACCTAATAGACAATGTCCAGCTTTCAACAACAAAACAATTTCAAGGAATAAGAGATGGAAAAAAAAAAAAAACATAGTTTGAGGAGCCAGAGCAAGCACCTGAACCGGATTCAGACATGGCAGGGAACAGATTACTGTGCTAAGGGCTCTAACAGAAGGAGTAGGTGGCATGCAAGGACACATGGGTAATACAAGCAGAGAGATGGAAATTCTAAGAGAAATTTAAAATGCTGTTGATGAGAAACCCCGTAACAAAGAATGCTTTTGATGGGCCGACTAGACTGGACATGGCTGAGGAAGGAATCTCCTAGAGTGAAGATACGGCAGTGGACATTTCTAAAACTGAAAAGCGAAGAGAGGAAAGACTGAAAAAAAAAAAAAAGGGAACAGAAGATCCTAGACCTGTGGACAACTGTGAAAGGTGTCACATCCACATAATGGCAATTCTCGAAGAAGAATAAACACATGGAACAGTGATGACAGAGTTAGTGCCACAGCTCCAGAAAGCTCAGAGGACACCAAACAGGATAGATGCCAAACCAAACTAAAAAAAGACCCGACACCGAGGCATGGCCTAATGAAACTATAGATATCAGTGGTAAAACGTCTTGAAAGAAGCCAGCAGGGAAAACACAGCTACAGAGGAGCAGATGTAAGAATTACACCTGGCTTCCCTTCAGAAGCCATGCAGGTGGGGGACGCCTGGGGGACTCAGCGGTTGAGCATCTGCCCTCGGCTCAGGGCGTGACCCCAGGGTCCCGGGGTCGAGTCCCACATCGGACTCCCCGCATGGAGCCTGCTTCTCCCTCTGCCTGTGTCTCTGCCTCTCTCTGTGTGTCTCCCATGAATAAATAAATAGAATCTTAAAGAAAAAAAAAAGAAACCATGCAGGCAAGAAGAGTGGAGAGAAGAGACCAACTGGCTAGAATCCTGTAGCCTGCAAAACTGTCCTTCAAAAGCGAAGGAAAAATAAAGATTTTTCTCAAAGAAAAATGGAGGGAATGCATCACTGGTAGACCTACCTAGAAAGAGCTGTTCATTCTTCTGAGAGAAGGGAAATGATCCAGGTCAGAAAGTCAGGTCTACGTAAAGAAGGGAAGAGAATCAGAGCAGGAATAGTTGAGGGTAAAGTAAAATCTTACCTTTCTTAGTTGATCTAATTGATGATGGTTTGTTCAAGTACGAGCAATGGCATATTTGATTATGTGCACCTGACATGGATGACAGCATGACAAGGGACATAGTTGCAAGTGTATATTGCCAACTCTAGGGCAGCCACTTAAAAAGAGTTTAAGAAGTATAACTGACACCTAAGAAAGGAGATAAAATGGAATCACAGGAAATAATTAGATTTACAAAAGATAGGAAAAGGGGAAGACAATGATAGGAACAAGGAACGAGGGCAGTGATTAACGCAGTGGATGCTCACCCAGTGATATCAGTAATGACTTTGCATGTCGGCAACACAAATCTGGGTTGTCCACAAGAAACCGACTTTAAATACAAAGACACATAGATTAAAGATAAGGGAGAAGGTACGGACGCGGACTTTAAGCTTACAAAAAAAGCTGGTGTGCTCATAGTAACCGGACACAGTAGACTTTAGGCCAGAGAAGGTTCTTAGAGATAATTAATAGATGGTAGATAGTAGAGCATCACATGGGTGACAGGTCAATTATCCCAGATGACGAAAGAGTCCTTAATGGGTAAGCAAATGACACAGGACAAACTGACAGGGATCCCTGGGTGGCGCAGCGGTTTGGCGCCTGCCTTTGGCCCAGGGCGCGATCCTGGAGACCCGGGATCGAATCCCACGTCGGGCTCCCGGTGCGTGGAGCCTGCTTCTCCCTCTGCCTGTGTCTCTGCCTCTCTCTCTCTCTCTCTGTGTGACTATCATAAATAAATTTAAAAAATTAAAAAAAAAAAAAGACAAACTGACAGGACCACTGACAGGACCACGGGGGAGGAGGAGACTCTGCTGTGTGGTTTGGAGACTGACGCCCCTGTCAGGTGCGGGCAGACCCAGCCACAGGTCAGGAAGGACATCGCTGACCTCGACCGCCCCGTCGGCCAAGGGCACCTGATGGACGTGGACAGTCTACCTCATCCAACAGCCGCAGATTATGCGCGTTCTCAAGGTCACTGGGAGCTCGCGCCAGGACGGGCCACGTTCCGGGCCACAGCACACTTCAACACGTTGAAATAACTAGGAACCCTCGCCTGTCCTTCAATAAGCAACCGTAACAGAAACCACACAACGTGTGTTCTCAGAACACAGTGGAATTAAAGTAGAAATCAGTAACAAAGACCCCAGAATACTGCGAGATTACACACGTGTAGAGATGAAGCACATTCCTACATAACACGTGGGTGGAGCAAGAAATCCTAGGAGCAACTTGAAAATATTGTGAACTAGAGAATCCTGGGGGGCTGGTGCAGGAGGCAGCACCCGGGGTCTGTCGGCCCACCTAGGCCACGGTCACGCCGTCAGAATCCATCTGGTGGGTCTATTGTGGAGCTGGGGAGGCTCCGGGAGGCTCGCGGCTTGTGGGGAAGCCTCGGGTGGTGAATTGTGGTTAATTTTGGTCGCATCAGCTCTTAGCACAGTAGCAGCTCCCCATCCACACCCCAGCCACGTGGCGGGCAGCCACGAAGGGGGAGCCAGGGTGGGCGGGAAGAACCCTGTCCCCCAAATCTCGAGGACCTGCACGATAGTCTGAATATTACCAGGCTTTGGGGCATCTGGGGGGCTCCGGCCGTGAAGCATCTGCCTTTGGCTCAGGTCATGATCTCAGGGTTTTGGGATCGAGTTCCATGTCGGGTTCCTCGTTTAGTGGGGAGCTCCCTCTCCCCCTCCCTCTGCTGCTCCCCCTCTTGTGCATGCGCCCGCGCTCTCCCAAATAAATATCTAAAAACACCCACGTCCAGCGCTCCCCTCGGCTGGACCACAGGCTCTCTGCGGGCGGGCGGTGAGCCCCTTTCCTCAGGACTGCACGCGGCAAAAATGGCACGTTCTGGTTACCGAGTGCTTACCCGAAGGTTCTTCTCAAAGTTTGTGGGGCTACATGACACAAATTGGTGGCAAATGCTGAATTTCAGTAACAGAACCTAGGAGGAGCTTTTACCTCATCGTTGTAGGTTGTGACAGTCACAAACATCCCCAGGCCCGGAGCAGATTCAAGGAAATCCTGCCTGCGGAAGTCCCACTGCTGTGTCTTGAAAGTCCCTGTGTCAGAAACAGGACAGTTACACAGTAAGTGTAGGGGACGGTGAGGGGTGTCGGGCTGCCGTGAGTCGGGCACGACCAGGCTCCGCACGGTGGGGTCGTCCGTGTCCACCCGAGGCCTGGGGTGGCCCGGGAGGTCCTGAAAACGTGCTCCGAGGCGACAGCTTTGTGCTGTCCCCGAGTCAACTGATCACACGTGGCGAGCTTCTTGCGCGGCCGCGGGGCGTGGGAGGAGCCGAGGACAGTGAGCCCGCGGCTGCTTCCACGGAGCCTTTGCGCCGACACGCGGGCAGCGGGAGGTGTTACCTCGATGACGGAAGTCAGGGCCTGGGCTCTGGGGCGCTTGGGATGCTGCTCAGACTTGGGCGCAGGCCGCGGGAGTACGGGAGGGCAGGTGCGTGGAGGCGCCCGTGCTAGGGGCACCCTGCCCATACGTGTGCGTGGGACCGCCCACGCCGCCCGGTGCTGCTGGTGGGCCAAGGTCCCTAAGGTTGCCACAGAGGGAAGGACCCCGCTTTGTGGGCCCTACTCTACGCTCCCCCATGGATATTCTAGAGGCGGTGAGTGGGGCAGAGGGAGGCTGCTCACCCAGGGCTCAATCCCGTGACCCCAAGATCACGACCTGACCCGAAACCAAGAGTCCCACGTCCAACCGACAGGCGTCCCCCAGACACATCCTTATGACAACTCTACCTGTGGTGCAACCCAGACACAGGAAAGGTGATTTGCCCAAAGTCACACACACAGCAAGTGGCAGGGTCAGGACCTTCCCCTCTTCCACTTAACGCTGTCTCTGCGGGGCACCACGGCCCATGGCAGCGTGTGTAGGTCCTGGGGCGGGAGCCTGTGGGGTGGGCTGCAGGGGGGTGGGCTGGGGGGCAGCGGGGCCAGGTCACGGGGTGCCTGCACGCTCCCTGTAAGGCTTCGGGGAGGCGCGGTCACTGTGAAACGTGCCGTGTGGGGAAAATGAAGGACCAGGAGCAGAAGCAGGGAAACCGGGTGCCTCGGCCCAGGTGGGAGGCAGAATCCCAGGTAAAGTCATGCAGCTAGTGGCTACAGACGCGGGTCAGAGTCCACGCAGGCTGGTTCCGGAGCCCAGAGCCACAGGCCAGGCCCAGGGCTTCCAGTCACTGTGGGCGCTACGGGCAGGGTGGGCCCTACGCAGTGAGATGGTCGGGGTGGGGGGCACCTAAAGAGGCCATTCCCTGGGCCCTCTAGCCCTGCCTGCACCCAATCCAAGGATCTCTTGGGCGGTCCTGGGCCTTTGTCCCTGCAGATGGTGAAACAGGATAGTGTATGTTCTGTGCTGTTAGGGGTAGGGGCAGGGGGCTCAGCAGGCCAAGTGTCTGCCTTGGGTCTGCCTTGGTCGCAGTCCTGGTCCTGAGGTCATGGCCCTGAGTTCCTGGAGTTCTGGGGTCATGGGGTCGAGCCCCGCAGACTTAGCCCCACATCATCATCCTGGCTTCCTGTTCCACGGCCAGTCTGCCGCTTCTCCCTCCTTTTAAAAATGTCTGGTTGATGATTCTGGAAAAGATGGTGTGAGTCCATCCACCCTCTCGCTCTTGCTAATCATGACTAAGGACCTTGGGCGAAATGTGAGAGCAACCACCAGGAGGCTCTGAAAGGTGGGGAACAGGTGCCGGGCTGGGGTTGCATCTGTCCCCCTCCCTCCCAGAGCCTGGGTGCTGGGCACTCTGCAGACCCCAGACCCAGACTGGGAGGGACGGGGGGATGGAGGGACGGAGGGGGGACTCCTCCAGTCATAGGGTCTGCACCAGGGGTCCTGCAGGACATGGGAGGGAGGAGGAGGAGGCAGCAGGCCCCCCCCCAAGTCCGTGCACAGCCCCAGGCAGCCTGTGGGGCCAGCGGCATCCCCACCCGGGACAGCCCTGGATCCGTCCCGTAGGAAGAACACCCAGGCCCTAGGTGGGCCGGGATCTCGGAACTGAACACTGCTCACCTAAACACGGAACCACAGCTATTTCCCCACAAAATGGGGCTTATTCGGGAGCCACAGAGAACAAAACCACAGATGAGTCTGCAGAACAAAGCAGGGGAGGGGGCTAGGGGGCGGCGGCGGAGGGTGCGTGAGTTAAACTGAGCAGGAATTGCGGTGGCTTCTCATCGGCTGGGCCAGGACCATCTCCCATTGGCCGGGATGGGGCCATCTCCTATTGGCCGGACTGTTGCTGGGGGAGGAGGAAACCGTCCTTCTCCTGTTGGGATAGTAAAGTGGTCGCTAAGGTGACATCCAGGTGCAGGTGCAGTTCCTGTTGGGTCTGCAGGTGGCTGGGAGTGGTCGGGCCCAGAGCTCCCTGCCTGCAGACCCCATTGTAAACGAAGTTTCCTTTTACTAATTTTTACAAAACAAAAAGATATATATGGAAAGTGGAGAGAAACCACACATCACTAATGGGAACAAGAGTTTGAATGGCAGCACATTTCCCATCAGACACGTAGAGACCAGGGTGCCTGCGGGGCTCAGTGGTTGAGCATCTGCCTCCAGCTCAGGTTGAGATCCTGAGTTCTGGGATTGTGTCCTGTATCGGGCTCCCTGCAGGGAGCCTGCTTCTCCCTCTGCCTGTGTCTCTGCCTCTCTCATGAATAAGTAAAATCTTTTTCTTTTTTAAAGATTTTATTTATTTATTCATGAAAGACACACACACAGAGGCAGAGACACAGGCAGAGGGAGAAGCAGGCTCTATGCAGGGAGCCCGACATGGGACTCGATCCTGGGTCTCTAGGATCAGGCCCTGGGCTGAAGGCGGTGCTAAACCGCTGAGCCACCCCAGCTGCCCGAATAAGTAAAATATTAAAAAAAAAATGCGGAGACCAGAAAAAATTTTGACAAAAGAATTGTGAAGCAACACTATATCCACGAAACGTATCCTTCAAAATGAAGGCATAATGTTCTTAGGTCAAGGAAAACTAAGAATTTTTCACCAGAACAGCTGCTTTAAAATAATTGCTTAAAGGAAGTTCTTCAAAGAACTTCCAAGAAAATGATAAATCTGCAGCACCAGGAATGAAGAGGAAATAGTGGAAAGAGTAACTAGGGAAACAACAATAGACCATTTTCTATTCCTGAAGCTGACAGTTGAAAACAAACAATGTATACAATATTGTCTGGTGTGGTTCTTGAAGTTTTTAGAGGTTGTACTTATGACAACTAAAAGGGATGAGCAGGGCAAAGACACGTGGTCATGAGGTTTCTACGTTCCTCTTGAAATGACAAGCTGTGGACCCGTATAGACTGTGATGAGTATGTGTACTGTAATCCCTACAGCAACCACTAATAACTATACAAAGACGTATAGTGAAAAATCCTATAGATAAGCAAAAATAGGGTATTATAAAACATTCACACGACCCACAGGAAGGTAGGAAATGGAAAATGGGAACAAAAAGCAGAGAGAGGGAGCAAAAAGAAAACAGTAAGATATAGCAGACCTAAATCCTGACGATATACATTCCATGCAACAGTTACATTAGATGTAAGTGGTCTAAACACAGATTAGACAAAGAATGTCAGGATGGATTTTTTGATGAGTGTACAAGAAGGTCACCGCTGATGCGATGCTGTAGGTAGGTTATAAACTGGTGCGCCATTCTGACGTTCATGAAAGAAAGCTTGAGCATCTGTAAGAATCAGATAAGCAGACTTCAGCGCGATGAGAATTACGGAGGACAAAGAGGGACACTGGTGCCATCACTCAGAAGACAACCACCCTACAGGCATAAACGGAGCTTGAAAACACGGGAAATGGGCAGCCCCGGTGGCTCGGTGGTTTAGCCCAACTTCAGTCCAGGGCCTGATCCAGGATTGAGTCCCACGTCAGGCTCCCTGCATGGGGCCTGCTTCTCCCTTTGCCTGTGTCTCTGCCGCTCTCTCTCTTCCTGTCTCTCTCTCTCGCTCTCTTGCTCTGTCTCATGAACCTCTTTTAAGAAAGAAAAGAAAGAAAAAGAAAAAGAAAAAGAGAGAAGAAAGAAAGAAAGAAAGAAAGAAAAGAAGAAAGGAAGGAAGGAAGGAAAGAAAAAGAAGAAAGGAAGAAAAGAAAGAAAGAAGAAAGAAAGAAAGAAAGAAAGAAAGAAAGAAAGAAAGAAAGAAAGAAAGAAAAGAAAGAAAGAAAAGGAAGGAAGAAGAAAGGAAGGAAGGAAGGAAGGAAAGAGAAAGAAGAAGGAAAGAAAGAAAGAAAAAGAAAGAAAGAAAGAAAAGAAAGAAAGAAAGAGAGAGAAAGAAAGAAAGAAAAAGAAAGAAAGAAAGAAAGAAAAAGAAAGAAGAAAGAAAGAAAAAGAAAGAAAGAGAAAGAAAGAAAAAGAAAGAAAGAAGAAAGGAAGGAAGGAAAGAAAGAGAAAGAAGAAAGAAAAGAAAGAAAGAAAGAAGAAAGAAAGAAAGAAAGAAAAAGAAAGAAAGAAAAAAGAAAGAAGAAAGAAAGAAGGAAAGAAAGAAAGAAAGAAAGAAAGAAAAAGAAAAGAAAGAAAGAAAGAGGGATTCCCTGAGTGGCGCAGCGGTTTGGCGCCTGCCTTTGGCCCAGGGCGCGATCCTGGAGGCCCAGGATCGAATCCCATATCGGGCTCCTGGTGCATGGAGCCTGCTTCTCCCTCTGCCTCTCTCTCTCTCTGTGACTATCATAAATAAATAAATTGAAAAAAAATTTAAAAAAAAAAAAGAAAGAAAGAAAGGAAAGAGAAAGAAAGAAAGGAAAGAAAGAAAGAAAGAAAAAGAAAGAAAGAAAGAAAAAGAAAGAAAGAAAGAAAGAAAGAAAGAAAGAAAGAAAGAAAGAAAGAAAGAAAAAGAAAGAAAGAAAACGTGGCGAGTAAACCGACGGGAAGGACGGACAGGCAGATGCACGCCGCGGGGCCTGCGTGCTGAGCGCTGAGCTGCAGGACCCCGCTGACGTCGCCCCCCGCAGGAGCCCGACCGGAACGCCCCTGACCTGGTGCGGCACCTCGGGCAGGAGCGCGAGCCTCACTCTGCGGCCCTCCCTCCGGCCACCTGGTGTCCCCCACCTGTGAAACATGCCAGGTCTTGGTCTGGCCCCTGCCAGCCCCGAGCCGCGCGTCCCCCGCTCCGCGTCCCCGCCCGGCGTCCCAACCCCTGTGCAGCTGCCCCCTGCTGCCCTGCCTCCTGTTGGGCTGCTTGGGGTGGCCCCCACCGCTGCGGACTCGGTGGTGGCGTGGCGGTGGCGTGGCTCTTCCCGCCGAGCGCACGCTGGGCTATTCCTGGCAGCCGGGGGCCCGGCCCGCGTCTGCGTCCTGTAGGGTGTCGCAGCCCGGGTGGGGGGACACCGCGTCCTCTGTCCTGGGCCCCCTGGTGTTGGGAGGGAGCGAGCGTCCCGCGCGCGGCACATGCTCAACCACCAGGGGAGGACTGGGTGCCGCTCGGGCCGCCGGTAAAACGCCAGTGCTCCTGGCGCGCTGCCGGGGTCGCAGGATGGGCCGGCGCGGTTCGGCCGCCCCAGCTCGACCCGCGCAGCTCGTCCCCCCGCCAGCACCCAGCCCCGGCCGAGGGGAGGGGACGCGCTCTCGTGCCCGGACTCTGCCACCAGATGGCAGTGCAGAAGCGCTGCTCGGCGCCAGCCCCGCGGCCACCCTGGCCTGCAGCACAGGTGTCGCTGGGAGCAGGGAGCTGGGGCGGGGGCTGTCCCCGTGGGTGCAGCCCCGCGAATGGAGGGCAGGGGGCTTCACGCCCGCACGTTGTCTGATGTGGGACGTGGCCGGTGGTCAGCGCCGTGCGAACGCCTGGCCGGTTACCGGTGACCTCAACCCGGGCCCTCCCCGAGGGGAGTCCCCGGGCCCTGCGGAGCCCACGCCCCAGGCACCCGGGGGCCGCCCCGCCTTCCCCGCCCCGAGCTGGGCTGACGCACTAGGCAGCTCTGAGGGTCAAGGCCGAGCCAGCCTGACTTCAGCCTCGCCGCCCGCCACAGCGACACCCCGCCCCGCGGCCTCGGCCCCTGCGTGTGCGTGTGCCTGTGCTCCGAAGCCCAGCCGTGGCCGCCCTGCGTGATTGCTGGTCTCCGGGAGCGCGAGCACAGCGTGGCGCGGCCAGTCATCGCGGCCGAGCCAGCGCAGCCAAAACGTCGGCGTCCCGATGCCACCCAGCCCCGAAGGTGACTGGCCCCTGACCTGTGAGGACACACGTGTGTGTGCCCTGGGCCAGCTTCTCCCGCCGGCACGCGGGCGTCTGCGCGGGGAGCGCCAGGTACAGGCCAGGCGTCGTCGCGGGGGCACAGCAGGGCCGCACTGGCACAGGTGGCCCCGGACGTCTGCGTGCTGGCGTGTGGCCGTCACGGAAGGTGCCGCCGTGAGGACTGAGGGACGAGCGTGGCCGCGTCTGTGCCAGGAGTTCTGTGCCCACGGGACCGCAGGTCGGCGGTTCGGGGCGGATCCGAGGCCTGGGCACGAGGGCTCCACACCTGCTCCCTCACCTGGGCGCAGCGGCATCCGGCGGCGGGGCTGGCGCCTCGCTGGGCTCTGCTGTTCTCCCGCCGACGAGTGGAGGCCAGTCCTCCAGTCCTTTCCCTCTATTCCTGGCGCTTCGGGACTCTCCTCCTAAGACGTGTCTGTTGAGGGGCACCTGGGGCTCCGGGGGTGACGCGTGTGCCTTGGGCTCAGGTCCTGGGATCGAGTCCGGCGTGTGGCTCCCGGTCAGGGGGAGCCTGCCTCTCCCTCTGCCCCCTCCCCCTGCTTGTGCGGGCTCTCTCTCGCTCTTGCTCTCTCTGTCTTAGATGAATAAATAAAATCTTGAAAAACAACCCCCCCGTGTGCCACCTGCTGTCACCTGGCCTGGCTTCTTTCCGTCTGCCTCCCAAGAGCACCCCCCCCCCCGGGCTCCTTGCACCAGAATGCTGGGCTCTGGCTAGGCCTCCGGGGCAGGGGCCCCACATCCCCTGACGTGCGGTCTCCCGTGGACACATGGCTGGAGCTGCCCCAGCCGCGTGGGGGCCGGGGTGTACCTCCCACTTTGTGCCCTCCTCCTCTCCTGTCTCCTGTTTCCAGTACGGTCTGTGCCCTGAAGGGAAAACAAACGTCCTGGCTGCTTTGGGAAGTGGCTCGTCCCTGGGGACCTTGCGAACGGGACACCAGGTCCCCAAGTGCGGTTACATTCGTGTAAACGGTGTCTCCTCCTCTGGAGCCTGCCGTTCCCAAGGAAGCTGCCTCCCCGACCAGCACAGCCTCACCCCGTCACAACAGCCACCCCGCAGGCCGCTCCCCATTCCTGTGTCTCCCCCAGAAATGCACTCACTGCCTGTTCCATTCATGACGATCCAGCTGGATCACAGAACGTTACGAAGAAGGACTGAGAAAAACAATGTGAAAACCGGACCGTGTTTTACCTGGACGTTTCCAGGCACTTTTGGGGAACCAGGGTGGTTTCACCCCGCGTTTGCCCGTGGGGCTCGTGTGTGGCCGCACCCACGCCAGGCCCTGGGCCGTCTCCCTCCCAGCTCCCTAGGGGAACGTGGGCCTCTTCTCTGCTTCTCAGGCAGCGTCCTTCCGTTGGAGGGGGGGCCGGGGCCGGGGGTGGCTGGGCCACGGTCAGGGCCACACCTGTTTGGCGGTTCAGGACAGAGCCTGGGAGGCCAGGTCCATAAGGGGGGAGTCAGAGCGAGCGGGTGGGAAGGAGCCTGGTGAACACTTGCATCTGGCCACGGCCGCACCAGGGGCCGGGCCGCTCCGGGGAGGGGTGAGCCCAGGTCACAGGTAAGGGCACAACTCCAAGTCACCAAGCTATTGGGCGACGAAGGTGCCGCAGAGCGGGCCTCCTGGAGCAGAGCCTAGGCCGTTCTGGCGCCCTGGGGAAGGCGCGAGGCCGACTGCTCGGATCGTCGCGGTCTGTTTATTTGTAGTCCCGACCAGCGAAAGCCCACGTCTGGGTGGAGGTGGCTGACTGGCTCTGAGGTCATCCCTCCCCAGCGTTCCAGGTGGGTGTGGTTCACGGGATTCCGGGTACCCCGGTGGCGAAGCCGGTGTGCGCTCCCCTGGACGGGGATGTCCGACGGGGTCTCAGATCCCCGCGGGTCCCCAGACGAACTTAACATCTGGGTTTTCATCTTCTGCTGATGCACAGTGTAAGCACGTTCTGGATTGGCTCTTCTCAGCCACCTAGTGCCTGGCACGTGTATTCGCCGTGACGTACGCACTACGGGGTTCCATGGCAGAGGCGGCTTTGCCATAGGTCAGCGAGACGCTGAGTGGAAACAGAGTCCCTCTGTGGCTCAGGCGGCCCGGGTGCTCAGAGCCTCGAAGAGCCCAGGCGGTCCACCGTATCCACGCTGCGTGCGGGTGAGCTGAGCCGAGGTCCTGGCCGCACACGCAGGCACTTGCAGCAGAGCAGGCGGGAAGGCACGGAGTAAATACACAGCAGTCTTTCTTCATAAAAGGGATTTTTGAAAGAAAAGTTTAAGGGGCCCCCGGGGGGGCTCAGAGGTTAAGCATCTGCCTTCAGCCCAGGGTGTGACCCCAGGGTCCTGGGATCGAGTCCCACGTCGGGCTCCCCTCAGGGAGCCTGCCTCTCTCTGTGTCTCTCAGGAATAAGTAAATATAATCTTTAAAAAAAACCTTTGAGACGTGTATTCTGGGGTAGGCAGTTGTGTTATGTCACACATCAAAACAGAGGGCTGAAGGCTAAAGATACAATCACGGTTAAAGGGAAAATAATAAGAGAGATTTGCTTGGAGGTTGTCAGGCTCAAATGCTCAAAATTCTTTTACAAGAAACTCATAACGGTCCAGTAGGAAACACCTGCAAACACCTTTCTGTTTTCAACCCGACGCTGGTGACTCGTGCGCCTCTTTACTCGAATTCCTAGTGTCAAAGTCTGCTGGAACCACACTTCCGGTTCAGGTTTACACATTGGTCTTTTTCCACTTTCACTTTCGACCTTTCCTTATACTCAAAGTGTCTCATTTGGGGGGTGAGGGGGCTCCGTTGTTTGAGTCCGACTCTTGATTTTGGCTCAGGTCATGATCTTGGGGTTGGGAGACTGAGCCCCATGTTGGGCTCCGCACTGGGCGTGACGTCTGCTCAAGTCTCCCTCTCCCTCTGCCCCGCCCCGCTCAAAACAACAAAATAGTGTTTCATTTGGGAACAGTATGTACTCATTTTTTTTTAATTCCAGTCTGATGATCTTTGCCTTTTAATTGGAGAGTTTCGCCCATTTGCACTTAATGTGATGTGAAGCATAGTTGGGTTTAGACCATATTTTGCTATTTGCTTTCTGTTTATCCTATTTGTTCCTTATCCTTTCTTTCTTGCCTTTTTTCAGGTGGGAGAGTAATCAAGTATTTTTTTTTCCTCCATTAGCATATATGAGACTTATGACCATGTTCTCTCTTTTTTTTAATGATGATGTTTTATAATTTATTTTTTTTTAATTTCAAAATTTCATTTATTTTAAGTAATCTCTACACCCAAAGCAGGGCTTAAACTCATGACCCCGAGATCAGGAGTGCCATACTCTGCTGACTGAGCTGCCTGGGCGCCCCAGGATCATATTCTCTTTTTTAAAATGTTGAGACAAGTGACCTGACGTGTCTCCCCAGGCTCCTGTGGTTACAGCACACATCAGGCGTGGAACCCGAGCCCTGCATAACTGCGTGGGGGCGGTGGGGGCGGTGGCTGCGGAGACCACAGCGCAAGCCAGACGCAGCTGGAGGCTTGGGGCGGCAGGGCCAGGGCGGTGGGAGGTGGGAAGGGCGGCGCAGGACCCTTTGGACGGGGAGCCGAGGAGGCTCTGCACTCCGGCCGACGGGTGGCCAGCGTGACACCTGTCCTCCACGCGGCTGTCTTCCTGTCCCAGACCCCGCGGGAAGGCCAGGTGATTCGGGCCTGCTGCCATGCATGTTCCAGCTGGCGGCCCACAAGGCAGCGAAGGGTGGGCAGGCCACTCCCGTCCCCCTGCTGCTCCTCTGCCCCTTCACATGCAGGCTACGAGGACAATGGCCGGCGGCCAAGGGGCTATTCGCCCAGGAGTCACACGTCCCCAGGGATGAGAGCAGGGCCAGGGCCGTGGGCAAACACTTAATGTGCGTCCTGTGTGTCTGGCTCCTTCTAACCGCTTGGCAAATACTGAAGCCGTCACAGTCACCGCAAGAAGAAACAGGTGCCCTTATTATTTTCATCCAATCGGACAAACGACCAGAGAGGCTCAGGAGCTCGCCCAAGGGCACACAGTTCTCAGGGGCTCTGCTCGCACCGCGCAGTCCCCAAGGCGGCTCCTCCCGGCCCAGGTCCCCCCAGCCTCTCCGCAACCCGGGCTCCGCGGCTGGCTGTCGTGTGCCCGAGGTTCTGCAGGGGGGCTTAGTATTCTTTGCCATAAAACAGCCAGGACACACAGAGAGGAGCATTTGACACTAGTCCATGTGACAGAATTGGGCACAGGAACACACGATGGGCTCTGAGGGGGAATCCTGCTAGATTTAGATCCCGTTTGCGATTCCTTTTTTGCATTAAAATCAGGGAGTTGGATGTCAGTGTGACCTGAGTAATCCCGGGAGCACGGGCGCTCGTTTCTGTCTCAGAAGGCCGGTTAAGCTCAGCCATGGGACGCGGTGGTGGCCGCGTGGGGACGTGCCGGCTCCGCTGCGCCCGGAGCTGGGGTTGTGGGCGCTGTGCTCTGCACACACGCGGGCGCCGGGGCTGCCGTGTGGGACCAGGCGGGAGACCCCACCGCTCTTTTGAGAATCGACCATAATTAGCGTGATTAATGGTTTCAGAAATTCCTTTACTTACGGAAACCTGGCAACCAGGAAACCAGATCAGGCTCGGACTCTGTTGTGTCTTTGTCTCCCGCCGTGTGCGTGAATGCAGTTCAGCCCAGGGGCTTTCATGGCAGGTTGGCATCACCCGAGCTCTCTCCAGGGGAGTTCCGGGACCCTCCCGCTGGGGAGTATCCGCACCAAGAAATCAGCACCGCGCATAAGACGACACCTGGGCCCGACGCTCGGGGACACACGCGCCTACCTGTTACCAGCGTGTCACTTGGAATGTCTTCTATGATGCATTTCTCCTCTCGTTCCCCTACGTGGAAGTAAAAAGCAGTTGAAAGAGAAAAATAAAAACTTAAAGCAAATGCCAGCATTGGCATTTCTGCTGCGTTAGGCGCTCCTGGCAGCGCTTTCCCTGGGGCGGATCAACTGCCAGTGATACTGCCCACCGAGGGCTTGGGTCTCATTGGGCAATCCTGCAAATTGATTTTTGTGGGAAGGGACATCTGGTGGCCACCCTTGGGCAGGTGACAGCAGCAAATAGGTGAAAGATGTCTGAACCTTGGGGCTTTTCCGAGCACGGTGACATTAGAGCTCCCTGTGACCTTTTATTTTCTAAGGATCTTGCAGTGTTCGACGGGGACAAAAGTTGATGCAGGCCCAGGGGCAGGCACCGGACCAGCCCTCGCCAGCCGAGCCTGGCAGGTGCCAGCCCCCGCCCGCAAGGGCCACTGGGCCAGAGCAACGGCGTTCGCGGTGCAGGCGGGAACGAGGCGGGGGCGTGGCACAGGGTGCGGCCGGGAGGAGGCGAGAGGCCCTGGGCGGCGGCGGCCTCGCGTGGATGGGCCCCAGTGTGTCGTCCTGCAAACCGGAGCAGGTTGACGGACCCCGTGTGGTGCTGCAGGGCCCCAGCCCTGGCAGACGATGAGTTCTTTTTTTTTTTTTAATTTTTATTTATTTATGATAGTCACACACACAGAGAGAGAGGCAGAGACACAGGCAGAGGGAGAAGCAGGCTCCATGCAGGGAGCCCGACGTGGGATTTGATCTCGGGTCTCCAGGATCGCGCCCTGGGCCAAAGGCAGGCGCTAAACCGCTGCGCCACCCAGGGATCCCCAGACGATGAGTTCTTATTAAACCTTTTATTTTGCAACATTTATAGAGTCATAGAAAGTCGCTAACCTAGTACAGAGAGGGGCCGTGTGCCCATCACCCCACTGCCCCGGGTGCTGACGCCTGGCGGGGCTGGGGGGAGCTGGTCACAGCGTCGGGGGCAGTGGGACCTGGACCGCGTCGCAAGGCCGTGACCGGGGCCACAGAGCTCCGTGGACCTCACTCTTCTAAACAACACGTGCGCGTCAAGAGAAGCCTTCGGCAGGTAGTTGTGAACACCCAGGACACGGCGGAGATGGAGACACGCAGCATGGTTTGGGGTGAAAGACTGGCGTTCCGTGGCCTGGGATGTTTCACCGAATTGTGCTTTATTTACTTTTATTTTTATTTGTCACTGGAGCCCTAAATGTATTAAAATGAATAAATGTGTGGGGCGCCTGGTGGCTCATTTGGCTGAACATCTGGCTCTTGATCTCGGCTCAGGTCTTGATCTCAGGGTCGTGAGTTCAAGCCCACGTTGGGCTCCATGCTAGGGGTGCCGCCTACTTTTTTTAAAAAAAGGCAAAAAATTAAAAAACAAAAATAAATTTAAAAAAATAAAGAGGGGGGCAGCCCGGGTGGCTCAGCGGATTAGCGCCGCCTTCAGCTCAGGTTGTGATCCTGGAGACCCGGGATCGAGTCCCACGTCAGGCTCCCTGCATGGAGCTTGCTTCTCCCTCTGCCTGTGTCTCTGCCTCTCTCATGCACGCTCTGTGCCTCTCATGAATAAATAAATAAAATCTTAAAAAAAATGTGTTCCACTCTCACCCCTTTAAAAAAAAATAAATAAAAAATAAAGGGGGAGCCGCGGGTGACGCGGACCCCTGCCGGCAGTTTCCCGCAGACTGTAAAGCATTGCACCGCGACGACGTGATCATCAGGGGCGCAGAGGAGGAGACTTCGAAGCCCTCTTCCACCATTTCTCCACCGCGTGACTGGGGATAAGCTACTTAACTTCTCTAGGCTTCAGTTGTCCGATCTGGAGAAGGGAGCGTCGACCTTTCCTTCCTCGGGCCAAAGATGCGTCTCTTTGGGAATACGCTCAGTCCTAAGAAAACGCCCCCTCGGAAGTCTGCTTCTCTCTCCAACCCGCATAATCTGGATCGATCAACCAGGGAGGTCGCGCTGGGCCTGGACTATGGAACCCCCACCGTGAACCTGGTGGGACAAAGCCTGAAGTTTGAGAATGGCCAGCGGAGGGCAGAGACGGGGATTAGCGGAGGTGTGGACCGGAGGGAGGCGCAGCGGCTCCGCGGGCGGAACCAGCAGTTGGAGGAAGCAAACAATCTCTTGAGGCTAAAGGTGGGCGTCCCGCCGGACATGCTGTCTGAGACCGCCGCTGAGTCCCGCTTGATGGAGAAGGAGTGGAGGAGCTGAAGAGCATCAGCCGCAGGAGGAAATGAAACACCCTGAAGACATCTGTCAGGAGCAAAGGGAGAAGCCCATCGCCAGAGGAGGCGGATGTGGCTGAGAGTGTTTTGTAGCTGAACTACTGGACCAGGTCCTGGGAGAGAGTGTCATATAGTGGGGCCCAAAGGCACCGGCCCCATTGGGTTGGCAGCAGGAAGGTACAGCATGCTGGGCATGGAGCCTACTTTAAAAAAAAAAAAAAAAAAAAAGAGGGATCCCGGGGTGGCTCAGTGGTTTAGCGCCGGCCTTTGACCCAGGGTGTGATCCTGGAGTCCCGGGATCGAGTCCCACATCGGGCTCCCTGCAGGGAGCCTGCTTCTCCCTCTGCCTGTGTCTCTGCCCCTGTCTCTGTTTCTCACGAATAAGTAAATAAAGTATTTTTAAAAAAAAATTAAAGAAATGTGATGTGAAAACAGAAGGGAGTGAGTGGCCAAGTGGGCAGGGCAGGTATTTTGGAAGAGTGGAGGCGTTCTTGTTCTGTTACGGGGTAGGCGTGACTCGGCACGTGGGTGGGTCATTTCTTGAAACACTTCCCTTCTTATTTTTAGTCACCCTTGAGTTCTTACGTGTCAGCATCCTGATGCTGGATGTGTTTAGCAGTTTTTAGAATCTATGGAAAAAAATAGAATTTTCATTAAAAGTCTGTGTTCAGCCTCAGAGATGTCTTTCCATTGATTCTTCCTGTAACATCCTCGTCTTTTAAAATTAGTATTTCTTCATCGGGACAAGTGCACTGCTTCACCATCACCTGCTCCCCTCACCTCCCCCCACCCTCCCCAGAACCAGCAGTGCGTTCTCCAGAGTGAACAGTCTGTTTCTTGGTTTCTGTTTTCCTTTTGCTCGTCTGTTTTGTTTCTTCAATTCCCCACGTGAGTGGGTCACACGGTATTTGTTTTCTCTCACTGACTTACTTCACTCAGCAGAATACCCTCCAGCTCCACCCATGTTATTGCAAATGGGGCAGGTTTCATTCTTTTTATGGCTGAGCGAGAGGTACTCCACTAACATCCGTCCGTCCGTCCAACATCTAATGTATTTGTTCGCCGGTCGATGGGCCCTTGGGCTGCTTCCGTGGTTTGGCCGACGTAGGGGCTGCAGGGAACATCGGGGTGCAGGCGCCCGTGGGATCAGGGCTCTTCTATTCTTTGCATAAACACCTGCAGTGCGATTGCTGGGTCGTAGGGCAGCTGCACCTTAACTTCTTGAGGACCCTGCACGCTGTTTCCCGCGGAGGCTGCGCCCGCCTGCGTTCCCACCGCAGTGCACGAGGGCGCCCCGTTGTCCGCATCCTCACTTGTTTCGTCTGTTGATCTTGGCCACCGGGACAAGGTCAGGTGATAGCTCATCGTGGTTTTGATCTGCATTTCCCTGCTGATGGGTGATGCTGAGCATCTTTCACGTGTCTGTTGGCACCTGGACGTCTTCTTTGGAAAGCGTCCGTCTGTGTCTTCTCCCCTTTTAAAAACTGGGTTATTTGCTTTTGGCTGTTGAGGTGTATAAGTTCTTTCTATATGTTGGATCCCAGCCCTGTATCTGCTATGTCATTTGCAAATACCCCCCTCCCCTTCTGTAGGTCGCCTTTTAGTTTTGATTTGTTCCTTTGCTGCGCAGACACTTTTTACTTTGATTGTGATCCCAATAGTTTATTTTTGCCTTTGTTTCCCTCTTCTCGGGTGACGTATCTAGAAAACAGCTGCGAGGCACCGAACTGCGTTGTAGCCGTGTGAGCCTGGACAGGTTGCAGAAGCCTGTGCTCGCCCACCACGCGGGAAGCCGTGGGACTGCCTCCGTCCTGGGAGTGTGACCGTGTAGATGGGACCAGCGACAGGGGCCCTCAGCTCTGTACCTGCTGGCAGCCGGGCGTGAGCTGCTGGCTTTTCTGGCGCGGGGTGGAGCCACCCCAGAGGCGTCCCTTGTGCAGGGCAGGGCCCCCACTCCAGCCTCTCCCTTCCTGTGGGCTGGCACCACCCACCCCGGCCTCCCTCCTGGATGTCACCTTAGGGTGCGGGGGCTGCTTGAACAAGTATCGGACTGCGTCGCTCATAAACAACGACACTTATTTCCCACAGTTCAGGAGGTTAGAGGTCGGAGATCGGGGCGCCAGCGCGCTGGTGGCTGAGGTCTTTCCCGTCATGGGCCCCACCGTCGTGAGCTGACCGCCTCCCGAGGCCCCACCCCCGGGCACCTCACGCGGGGGCCGGGAGAGGGGACACCCAGTGATCACCCACGCTCTCCCTCTGGGAAGCACTGTTGGGTGCTGCTCCTGGGCCTGGATGCCAGGACCCTGTGGGCGCTCACCTCCCCGGCCATGCACCTTCTCCATGGTCCTGGGCCAGCTCCATAATCGCTCTTTGCCTCAGTTTCCTCACCTAGGAGGGTGGAATGATCATAGCACCCACTTCCTCGAGGGCCTGCGGAGATCAGGGGTGCGTGTGCAAAGTGCTGACCGCCCGACGGCCCGGCGCCTCATCCACGTGAGCCGTTGCCACTTTCCCCAGGAGACTTTATATTACAGCAAATGCTAAGGACGCGAAACTAGAGAATTGCGTGATGCACCCTAATCTCGTTTCGTTTGACCAACACACGCTCCCCCTGGAGTATGTTAAAGCACGTTCCTGATCAGAGGCCATTTTTACCCGACGGTATTTCAATATACACCTGACTCGTATGGACTTAAAAAAACCGGCAGCCCGGGTGGCTCAGCGGTTTGGCGCTGCCTTCGGTCCAGGGTGTGACCCCAGGGTCCCGGGATCGAGTCCCGCGTCGGGCTCCCTGCAGGGAGCCTGCTCCTCCCTCTGCCTGTGTCTCTGCCTCTCTCTCTGGGTCCCTCATGAATAAATACATAAATCTTTAGAAAAAAAAACCTGAATACCCCAACTTAGCCGCCATGTCCTTGTGACCACTGCACAACATTGGCAATAATCGTGCCTGCCACCAGTACCAGCTCCAGGTCCGTTTTCCGCAACTGGAGGGTCCTTTTGCCCTTGCTGTGTTTGACTCGGTGTCTACACAGGATCCGCACACGGCGCTTGACTGTGTCTCTTAAATCTTTTGCTCTGCTGGGCCCGCGCTCCCCACCACCAGTGTTTCCTCTCCCAAGAATTCACGGGGACCGGCCCGCACCCGGTAGCTCAGGGGCCCTCGGGCGTCGTGGGACTCAGCACAGCACACACTCCCCAAGCACACGCATCCCCGGGGGCCCGCGGCAGCCGCACCTGGTTCTGGCTCTGGGCCCGGCCACCTGCCGTGTGGACCGAGGCTGCGGCCCTCCCGGAGCCGGCTGTGTGCGGCTTCCTTCACCCCCGCAGGCTGCTCCGTGACAGTGACACGCGCTCTTTCCCAGATTGCCATCCATCTCTGGGGTCCCGTGGGCCTCCGGCTGAGCTTCAGACCGGGTTTTCTGGTTTCTGAGAATAGTGTCCTGGGGGTTCCGACGAGCGCTGGGGCCCCGGTCTTGCGTGTGGCGCCTCCAGCCCCGGGCCGGGCTGCGGGCCTCCTTGCGCGTGTCTCCGGGCCCGGCGGGGTGTGTGGCCGGCACTGCCCAGCTGTGTCCTTCCTCGCTTAGGGCGATTCCTGGGCTTTTTCTGCTCTGCGGTGCGATTGTCCGTGGAATGGTGCGTGGTTTCCTTTCCGGACTGTTCGGCGGCGGCGCGGGAAAGCAGCTGAGCCCCGTGGGCTGCCCGTGCGTCCCGGTGCTCGGCCGCCAGCCCTCGCCGTCCTAGGCGGGATGAACACACGTAGGTCACGTGCAGGACGCTCACTCCTGCGTCTCCCACGTGGAACCCCTCCATCCCCTGCCCGCTCCCAGCAGGACGCCCAGGACCACGTGGAACAGAGGTGGTGGCAGCAGCATCCCCACCTTGCTCATCTCAGAGGAGACGCGTTCAGTCTCACGTCGCATTGGACATCTCCCGGGGTCTTCTACGTGCTTTAGCGTGTGCAGGTGCTTCCCTTGGGTCCCTGGTTCGTGGGGTGTTTTTATGTGGACGCGTGCTGAGTGGTCACAGGCCTGGAGACCAGCCTCAGCGGCAACGATCCGGGGTCCCCCCTCCACTCTCCGATGCGCATGTCACATGATCCGTGTCCCACCCGACCGCGCCGGCGTTCCAGGAAGAGTCCCCCTTGGTCGTGGGGTACAGCCCTCTGGACGCGCCGCTACCCCGGTTGCTGGGAGGCGGTCACGGATGTCGGGCTCCGGTTTTCCTTTCGGACGGTGTCTCCGTGTGGCTTTGGTACCCGGCTGACGCTGGCCTCCCAGAATGAGTCGGGAAGCTTCTCTCCCCCTCAGGCTTTGGGAAGAGTTGGCAAGGACGTTGGGAGAA
Organism: Nyctereutes procyonoides; assembly: GCF_905146905.1. Lineage (NCBI taxonomy): Eukaryota > Metazoa > Chordata > Mammalia > Carnivora > Canidae > Nyctereutes > Nyctereutes procyonoides. Next base: position 446,242 of record NW_026575047.1, read on the forward strand.
CCACCTGCGAAGCCGCAGGTCCTGGGCTCTCCTCCGCAGGGCGGTGTCGGATCCTGATCCGGGCTCCGTACCAGTCGTGGGCCTGTTCACACCCGGCGTCCCCGTGACTCGGTCTCGGAGGTTCTGTGTTTGCCGCCCTGCGTCCCCTCATCCCAGTTATCCCGCGTGCTGGTGTTCAGCTGTTCCCGGGACGCGCTGACGACCCCTTCTATTTCTGCACAATCTCTAACAACGTCCCCACATCACGTCTGATTTCAGGAATCGGACTCTCCCTTCTCGTCCTTAGCCGTCTCCCTACAGGTTTGTCAACTTGGATGATCTTTTCCAAGAAGCAGCTCTTGGTTTCCGGGTTCCCTCCATTCTCTGTTTTGCTGACTGCCTGCCTTCCGCTCGCTTTGGGTGGAGTCTGTTCTCTTCCTGGGGCCTTCGGTAGTGAACTCAGATTGCTGATTTAAGTCTTTTCCGTTTTTATTTTTTAAAAGATTTTATCTATTTATTCATGAGAGACACACACACACACACAGAGGCAGAGACACAGGCAGAGGGAGAAGCAGGCTCCATGCAGGGAGCCCGATGTGGGACTGGATCCGGGACCCCAGGACCACGCCCTGGGCTGACGGCGGTGCCAAGCTGCTGAGCCACCCAGGTGGCTCCTTTTTTCTGTTTTTAAATGTGTGTGCAGCTGTGCATCCCCCCGACCCCCGCGTCACCCTCACTGCATTCCATAAGCTTTGTTGTCATGTTTTCATCTTCATTTGTTTCCAAGTATTTCCTAATTTTCTTGTGATTTCTCCTTTGATCAATTGATTTAAGAGTATGTGACTTCATTTCCACCTATTTGTGAATCCCCCCGTTTTCCTTCTGCTCCCCATTTCCAACTTCATCCTGTTGGGGCAGAGAAGACACTTTTAGGACATCTACCCCTTAGAAGCCACCGAGACTCACTGGAGACCGTCCCGTGTGCGCGTGCTGTGTGGCTGCTGCATCCGGCTGGCCGCCTGGGTGGGGTCCCCTGTTCCCTTCCTTGTCGTCAGTCTGGTTGCTCATCCACTGCGGAGAGGTGAGGACGTCCCCAACTGTGACTGTCCTGCTGGCTAGTTCTTTCAATTCCATCAGCTTTGGCTTCGTAGAGTTTGACGGCTGTCACTGGGTGTGTAAATGTTCACAATCGCTCTATTTTCTTGTCGGAAATGTTACTAATATATACTGTCCTTCGTCTCTTGTAACCATTGTCAAATTTAAGTCTATGTTGTCTGATGTTAGTGGGGCCACGCGGGCTCTCCGCGGGTCACTATGTGCACGGAGAATGGTTTTCCATCCTTTCACTTTCAGTCTATTGGTGTTCGGATCTCAAGTGAGTCTCCTGTAGACGACCTGTGGCTGGATCTTGTGTCTTTGTCCATTCTGCCAATCTCTGCCCTGTGATTGGAGAGTTCACCCATTTACATGTAAGTGATGGCTGGTAGGGAGGGAGCCTCTCCTAGGTCTCTGCGCACCCTTCAAGCAGTTATTAAAAGTCTTGGTCTAGGGATCCCTGGGTGGCTCAGCGGTGAGCACCTGCCTTGGGCCCAGGGCCTGATCCTGGAGTCCTAGGATCGAGTCCCACGTCGGGCTCCCTGCTTGGAGCCTGCTTCTCCCTCTGCCTGTGTCTCTGCCTCTCTCTCTCTCTCTCTCTCTCTCTCATGAATAAATAAAATCTTAAAAAAAAAAGTCTTGGTCATTCACCATGAGACTTTTTTCAAGAGGCACTTCCGATTGACTTACTTTTCCCTTTGAGTGGGCCACACCTTCCTGTGTCTTGTGACTTTTTTGTTGAATACTGGACATTTGAATGTACTGTGGTAACTCTGAACATCATTCTCCCCCTCCCCCAAGGTTTATGTATTTCCTTTCTTTTTTTTCCCTTTCTTTCTTTCTTTGTTTCTCTCTCTTTCTCTCTTTCTCTCTCCTCTCCTCCCCTCCCCTCCCCTCCCCTCCCCTCCCCTCTCTCTTCTCTTCTTTCTTTTTTATTAAGTAGGTTCCACACCAGCATGGAGCCCAGTAGGGGCCTGAACTCTCGACCCTGAGACCAGCCCTGAGCTGAGATCGAGTCTGACGCTTAACTGACTGACTGACTCCCCAGGCGCTGCTGTTTTTCCCTTTGATTGCCGAAGCTGTCTCTGCGCGGAGCATCAGCCTGAGGGTAACTTAAGGTCTTCCTAGGTCTTTTTGAGACTTTCCCTGGGCATGCGTGGTCACTTTCTGATTTCCCTTATATGTGTGGTTGCTTTTGAATGTCCTGGTCTTTAGTATTTAGCTTTCCAAAGAGGAAGAAAGTGAAAATAAGCGGGAGTGGGGAGAAAAGTGTGCTCACCGTTTAACTTCCCTGGAAGTGACTCCAGCTGGAGGGGAATTAGAAGCAGTTATTAGAAGCAGCAGTCGGCTGCCAGAGGACAAATCCCCGACATCTTGAGGTCAGTGTCCTCTGCCGCCCTGGTTCCTGCGAGCTGGGTGCTGGGCTGCAGGCTGTCGGGAGTGGGGGGTGGGGGGGGAGCCACCTCTCTGCTTAGGGCTGAACAGGACCCGAATCCACCACAACTTGCCCTCGAGCTTTCCCCTGGAGGTTGCAAGCCTTCCATAGCCTCAGGGTCCCCCACGATTGCATCAGTCTGGCCCTGTGGTGTCGTATTGGGGGCCGTTCTCACCTCACAGGTGCCCCCCATCGCCCCCTGGGCCTTGGTCCTTGAGCACAAGTGAGATGGAAAGGGTATTGTTTGGCCCGGAAGGCATCCCTTGAAGCTGTCTCCCGGTGGGGCGAGGAGGAGGAGGAGGAGGAGGAGGAGGAGGAGGAGGAGGAGGCCGCAGCCGCACGCAGCCCTCAGGGCCCTTCCTGCCGAAGCCCTCCTGCTAGAAAAGCCTTCCTTGTTTCCGTGGCGGTGCGCTCACGCTCCTCCGGCTCCGACTCCGACTCCGGGTTCGCGTCTGTCGCAGCACGGTCGGTGGTGCCTGGTGCTGCCGGGACCTTGCCCTCGTCCCCACAGGCTCCTTTCAGGGCTCAGTGGCCTCCCTGCCGCGTTCCCCAAGGCTTCCCCGGTGGCGGCTCAGCGGTTCCCTGGGCCGTGTGGACGCGCGTTCCTCCGCTGTGCTGCGGGACATGCTGTGCGTCCTGGTCCTGGAGCTCCCCTTCGTCCTGGCAGCTTCTGACACTTTGCTCCGAGCTCACTTTGGATGAGCGGGGCTCCCAGTCCCCATCGCGTCCTCTGGAGTGTCTCATGTAAAAAGTTCTAGAACCCCTCATTTCACCTTCTGTATCTTTGGCTGATTCTCTCTCCGTCTGTGTGCTGCTCACTGGCCAGCATCTCCACTGCGCTCCCAGGAGGCTCCACGGGGCTCTAGGGGGCTCTGGGGGGCTTTAGGAGGCTCTGGGTGGCTACAGGTGGTTCTGGGGGCTCCGGGGGGCTCTAGGGAGCTCTGGGGGTTCTAGGGGGGCTCTGGGGGGCTGTCACCTTAGCCTCCTGCAGCCCGTCCCTTCCAGATAGCTCTGCTTGTTTCCTGCCGTCCGGTCAGTTGGCCGCTTCTCTCGCACCCGTTTCATAGGCCTTCTTGACCCTTCCGGTGTCTATGATCTTGGATGAACGGGCCTCTGGGGGCCTTTTTCCTGCTGACTTTCCTCCGTAGCAAATTGTTTTCCTATTTAACGGGTGGGTTTGTGCTGCTCTCATCGCTGGCTCGTGGCTCCGCGCCAGGGCCCCACGCGGAGTGAAGCCCCTGCAGAGCGGTCAGCTGTGCGCCTGTGGAAGCTGCGGGCTGGAGGCTGGAGGCTGGAGGCTGCTGAGCTGGAGGCCGCTGGGCACGGGTGCCGGGGCTGCCCTCCCGACTCTGCCTCTCCCGGCGGCTCACCCGCTCGCTCATGTGGGCACCCGCTCTCCTCTGCTCCTGGACCCGGCAGTGGTTCGCTCTGCTGGGTTTGGGAGGCAGGAGGAGGGAGTGGGCTCTCCCCACCGGTGATGAAGGGAGCAGGGGCCTGGCGCATCCACCCAGAGTCAGGGCACAGGCGGGCGAGCCGGGAAGTGCCCAGATGCCCAGGCAGACGCAGCGTCCAAGGGGAGCCCGCCAGCCGGATCCCTGTCCTTTCTCCGCCGTTTCAGTGGCCTTAGGTCTGTGTCGTCCGTCCTCCCTCCGCTGAGCAGGCCGCCCGTCACCCGTCGAGGCCCTGCCCTCTGACTGCGCAGCCCAGGCCCCATGGCCTGCCAGGTAGCTGAGCTCGGTGGCCTGGCTCCCGGGGTCCTCCGCCCTTCATCTGGGTCCTGCCGCCCCGGCCCTGGGAGCCCAGCAGGCACCTTTCTAGCCCAGTGAGAGGCCTGCGGTTGTGGCTCGGGTGCCCCGGCCAGCTCGCTCGGTAGGGGACCGTGGAGCCCCAGGCCTCAGGAGGGGGGCCGTCCGGGCGAGACGGTGATGCAGGACTTAATGCTGGGACCAGGAAGGGGCTGACCGAGCCACCTGGGGACCATTAGGCGATGCTCCACGAACCACCCTCTTGCCTTCCCATTGGCCTCATCCTCTTCTGGCGTTTCCACTGCATCCCCGGCCCTGCCCCTCCCTCGGGTGAGTGCCCGGGCCTCTCACTCTCTTCCTCATCTGCCTCTGCTCCTCCCTGCTGCTCCTAAAACCTCCCCAGGGCCCCGTCCCTGCTGCTCCTAACACCTCCCCAGGGCCCCCGCCACACCACTGGGGAGTTATCTTCCCCTCGAAAGCACTCACTCCTGTGATGCTCGATGCTCGGCTCTTCACCTGCAGGGAGCCCGCTCCCTCAGTGCGGGGGGGGGGGGTCGCCTCCCCAACACAGCAGGGCCCTTGGATCCTCACTGATCACCAGAGAGCTCTGCTCAGAGCAGGCTGGTCAACGAGGGTGACCCCCTTCCTGACGGAGCAGCCCCCCCAGCAGCAGGGTGGGGACCAGGGCCAGCAGTGCCCAGAGCCTCTGGCACGAAGCGTGAGCGTCCTCCGTGCAGGCCTCGTGAACCGGTCTACTGTCAACCCTGCCGCCCCCCCAGATCGCAGGGCCTTGGCACACCGCGGCTGTTTCTAAGTGGGCCGCAGGCCGCGCTCACTAGGGCAGCTGTCCTCCGCCGTCAGACCCGGGGTGGCTTCTGCACAGGCGCCTCCGTGTTGGCTTGTGCTCGAGTCTAGAGCGTCTGGGGCCAGTACATGTTCTGGCCCCAAAGAGTGGCATTCGTCACCCCCCGGAGCCCCCCCCAACGCCGTGCTCCAGAAGGAGGGAGGGGGGCTGGGTGCTGCAAGGCCCCCCCCCCGCCTGGCCATCCAGAGTCCCCGCAGCACCCTCCAGCCCCTGCAGCGGCCCACAGCCTCGTCACTAACTGGGGTGTGGAGTCCAGCGTTTCAGTTGCTCTGTAGTCACGTGCTCAGTTCTGTGTATACTTTTGAGATTTTTTAAAAAGATTTTTTAAATTTATTTGAGAGAGAGCGAGCACAATCCAGGAGGAGGGGCAGAGGGACATGGAGAAGCAGGCTCGTGGGGCTCGATGCCAGGACCCTGAGATGCTGACCTGAGCCGGAGGCAGATGCTTCACGGCCGCAGCCCCGCAGGCGCCCCTCCGCCTGAGTTCTGAGCGCAGGTTTGGGTAACAGCCCGCATGGCTGATCGCGTCCTCTTTGTGATCATCCCAGAAGGGCTTTCTGGTTCTGATTTCGCAGTTTGCTGTTTCCTCCAATTTAGCGGTCATGCTGGTTTTCTCACGTGATTGTGACTTTCATTGGGAGTTCTTGCTCCTGAGGGGATTCTTTGAATCCCGAGTCCAGCTCAAGACTCCAGCAAGTTTTAATTAAGGGTTTTTCAGATCGCTGCTGTAATCAGACCTCATGCCCCTGGGGTCTGGGCTTCTATTCAGGAATTGCCGGGGATCATTGTTTTCTTCTCTGGACAGGATCCAAATGCAGGAGAGGCTGTGCCCTGGTAGCGCCCTCTGTCTGCTGCCCCCCCCACCCCGGGCCGGCGCCCCTAGGGCCTCAGATGCCCCAGGCTAAGGGTGCCAAGACCAGCTGAGCTATCCCAGGCGGAGCCTGGCTCCCGCGGCTTCTTGCCTCAGCCCCCAGGGGACTCCCTGCCTCCTACCTCTCGGTCATTCCTATACACGCATGTGACAGTTCCTGGGAGGGGTCTCATCTGGTCTCCTATGTGCGGGGGCTCAGCACCAGGACTCTTGCAAGACAAACACAGTGGGCTGAGTGCCTCGTTCATTCAGCAGGTATTTGCCATCTGTGTCTCTTGGCCGGGCCGCACACGCCGTCCCCATGTGCACACCCTGCACCCCAGGCTGTGTGTGGGGAGTCTGCTGCCCCACGGGCAGACTGTGTCCAGGAGCACAGACCGAACTTCGTGCTTGCAAGACCCTCACGAGTCTACCTGGGGTGGCGCTCCACTGAAATGCAGGGAGGCTCATCCGTGGGGGGCCTTGGCCGAGGCGAGGGGGTCGGACCTCCTTACAGGCTGCAGGTCCCCCCCACACCCTGGGCGCTTGGCAGTGGGAGGGGGTTGGACCTCCTTACACGCTGCATCCCCCCCTTTTCCCCGGGGGTGCTCGGCTGGGGTGGGGGTGCTCGGCTGGGGTGGGGGGTGCTCGGCTGGGGTGGGGGGCACAGGCTGGTACCCCACCACTGGAAAGCACTGTATCATGGAGCATCTCAGTTGTGCCCAGTGAGGGGTGCAGAGATCCACAGGGAACGTCTGAGAACACCTCACAGGGGAGCCCCTCCTCACCCCCCCATCTATTCGGCAGGACATGCCCAACGTATTGGCTGTGAATCCACTCCCTGTCGGGGGAGGAAGGGTCACACGCAGCTGTTTACACTGATTCCTCCTCCCCTAGGTCTAGAGTCAAGGGGACCACCGGGGATATATATCTGTTCTGGGGAGAGGAATGGTGGGGGGTGGGGTAGGGGGTGGGGGGCAGAGGGGCGCCATCCAGAGGTGGGGAAGGAGCCCTGCCTGTCTGGTGGGGGAGGGCAGGTGGTAGGGGTGGGGTGGGGGTCAAGCCTGGTGTTGCCCAGACGGGGAGGACAAAGAGCAAGGAGCGTGGTCCCCAGGTGCCACGGAGCAGGGGACGTGCAGCCCCCGATGGCAGCAGAGGGGCTCTCAATGGAGGGAGATACTGGGAACAGGAAGCGGGGTGCATCCTTTCTGGGCAGGAGGACTTGATGGGGAAGGGGGAAGGAGGAGAGCTTCCCGAGGTAGGAGAGGCAGACGTTGGCTGCTGAGAATGACCGAGTCGGGGACAAGATGGGAGGAAATTCAGAGGGACGGCGCCGAGTGTGTGCAAGGCTGGGAGCGGTGTCCTGCCCAGGCTGCTCCTGCGGGTGGGGACGGTCTAGCCGCCCAGGTCTGAGTGTGTGGGATCCACGAGGGCCCCTCACAGACTGGGTGGGAGGGGGCTGGGGAGGTGTGATCTTGAGAAAGAGACGCAGAGGTGAGAGGGGTCTCTGCGTGGAAGCGCAGTGGCTCAGAATCAGCGGGAGCATCGAGGGGACAGTGGACAGGACCAAGAGGGGGGAGGGGAGGGGAGAGGGAAGCAGAGTGGACAGGATGGGGGAGATGGATAGCTGCTGGATCTGATGCCGCAGGTGTCCAAGCAGAAGAAGAATGTTCTGGAAGGGTCCCCAGGAACAGGCTTTCCCGTCTTCTGGTCGTCCCCTGAGGGACCGGCGCGGCCCGAGGCTGGGGGACCCCCGTGGGATCCGTACTGCCGCGCAAGGCCCGACCGTGAGCTCAAACGAGGGCCCAGGGGGCTGACCCGGGAGCCGGCGGGCCTGTCGGGGGGGCCGCCGCTGGGCTCCGGGGGGGCCCCGGGGCCCCCTCCTCCGGCCGCGCCCCGCCCAGCGCCCTCGCAGGCAACGCGACACGAGGGCCCCTGAGCTCAGGAGTCGGTCTTTATTCAAGTACGGGAGGCGGGACAGGCGGCGGGCGTCCGCCCCTCTCCCCCTCTCCGCGCCCCGGGCGGGGGGGGGGGGTCTGGGCCCGACGGGCGGGCGGGGCCGTGGCGAGTGCGCGCCCGGGGCGCAGGTCCGAGGCGCGTCACGCCGCCCCCGGGGCTCTCCGCAGGCCGCCCTGGGGCACCGCGTGCCAGGCCCGGCGTCCGTGCGCGCGTCCGGCTCCGAGCGGCGTGGGCCGAGCCCCCCGGGGGGGAGGAGCCGGGCACGCGCCCCGGAGGGAAGCTTCTGGAAGGAGGCGCGTGTCGCGCGAGGCTCCCGCCCCGGAGCCACGGGGAGCGGGGCCCGGCGGGGGCCGAGGCCGCGGGGGCGTCAGACGCAGGCGTCGGGGACGCAGTCGGCGTCCTCCTGCAGCTCCGGGCACGCGGCGCCGTGGTTGGCGGGCTGCACGCGGACGAAGCGCGTCCTGCTCTTGGCCCCCAGCTGCCCGCACGGACCCCCGCACAGCCCCCAGGGCGACCACAGCGACACCTCGCAGTCCAGCGGCGTCTCGGGGCCTGGCAGGCGGGACACAGGCGTCAGCAAGCTCGGCCACGAGGCCCTCCGGGCGGGGCTCCCGAGCCGGGGCGCCGGGACGCCGGGGACGCCGGGGACGCCGGGCAAGAGGAGCATCTCGGTCCCGAGCCCCAGCCCCCAGAGGCGCCCGCAGGACCGCGTCCCGTGCTGAGCGCGCGGAGCCCCCGGATGCACGACACCCTACACGGCCCGTCCCCGCGTGACGCCCCGCCCCGCGGCCCTGCCCCCCCCCCCCCCGGCTGCGCGCGTCACGCCGGCCCCGTCTGGGGCAGTTTCTGGACCCCGAGGGTCACTCTGTCTCCGCGTGGTGGCCACTCGCCATCGACGATTACTCTAAGCCTGACGTAAGGGCCTCCCGCGTGCGGGGCAGCCCGCAGCCGCCCTGTCACGGTCCCCGTGGGACCCGCGAACCTGAGTGGTGTCTCTACCCCCGCGCAGCTAGCGGGACGCCAGGGCCTCCCAGGAATCCGCACGGGCCCCAGGCTCGGGGGAGTCGGGCCAGGCTCCCGCAGATCCTCCCGGAGGTGCTCCCCCAGGTGCTCCCCTGAAGTGCTCCCACAGATGCTCCCCCTACGTGCTCCCGCAGGTCCTCCCTGCAGCTGTTCCCACAGGTGCTCCCTACAGGCGCTCCCGCAGGTCCTCCCTGCAGGTGTTCCCACAGGCGCTCCCGCAGGTCCTCCCGCAGATGCTCCCGCAGGTGCCCCCCGCAGTTGCTCCCGCCAGCGGGGTGGGCCCAGGCTCACCTGAGAGGCTGTCCAGGATCTCATTGCCCCCGCCCACTGGGCCCGGGGCGGGCAGGACGAAGGTCCTGGGGTGCTGCCGGAGCCGCACCAGGGTCACTCGGGCGATGGGGGGCAGGGATTTCAGCCGGGGTAGTAGAAGGAGTTTGCAGGGTGGCTGGGAGAGGAGGAGGTTATCTGTGGAGAGAGCGGGGTGTCGGCACGGCCAGAGCGGGGTGCTCGTGCGGGGGGGGCACATCACTCCGCCCCCCTCCCCCGCACCGCGGACCCGCCGGCACCGGCTTCTGTGCGGCGGGGAACGGGCTGCGCGCCGGCCGGGCGCCACCTGCTGGACGGTCCGGAGCCGGCGGGGCGCTCACCTCGGTCACCGTGTCCTGCGGGATGGTGGCGAAGTTGGGGGACGAGAAGGTAAAGCCGCTGTCCGTGCCAGCGTCGTAGGGGTACAGGTCCACGGCCACCTGCTCCCTCCAGCGGTCCCCGTCACACAGGTCCAGGCTGTCCACGCCCACGAACCAGTCTGGGCTGGGGACGATGCGGACCACGAAGGACACCTGGGGGGGGGAGTGCTCAGCAGGTGGCGGCGGCCACCGCCCCACCCCCACCCCCACCCCCGCCCGCCGCGGCTCACCAGCGAGTGCCGGGAGTGGGCCTCGAGCTCCGCCGACGTCTGGCCGGTGCCGCTGGCCACCGCGGGCGCCGAGAACACCTCGTGGACGCTCTGCAGCTTCTCCGCCGCCGCCTCCATCTCCCGCATCAGGGCCCAGGCCTCGCCGCGCTCCGCGAAGTCCCGCAGCCCGTCGCTGACGTACTGGTTCTTCCTCCACAAGCTGTAGTCGGAGCTGTGTGCCGCCCCTGGGGGTGCGGGGGCGAGCGGCCCGGCGCCGCGCCCTCCCCTGGGTCACCAGCGTCCACCCCGCCCCTGCACCCCAGGGCATGGCCCGAGGACAGCCGCCCTGCTCCCCCCACTCCCTGCGCCCTCCCCAGGGTCACCAGCATCCACCCCCCCAGCCCCCCCGCACCCCAGGGCATTGCCCGCACCCAGCAGGAGGTGCCCGCAGGTATTTGTGGCGCTGAGGTAGCTCAGGAGAGTGTCCCCCTGCAGGGCGAGCAGCGGGGGCTTACCCAGGAGGGAGGACCACTGCGCGGGCGGCCGGAACAGGGGGTACTGCTTGGGGAAGGCCGCCTGGCTCCACTTGCCCGTGAAGGTGATGCTGTACCGGGCCAGGGGCCGGGCGGTGCACACGGACTCTGCCCCCCGCGGCCGCCCCGCGGCGCAGCCCAGCGCGGTCAGGAGCAGCGCCCACAGGGCCCTGCCGCGGGCGGTGGCCTGCCCCGGGGCTCCCATGACCTGGGATGGCGGAGAGAACACCACCAGCTGGCCCCGCGGGCCCGGAGTGCCGCCCCTCCGCACCCCGCACCCCTGCTCCCTTCTCACACCGCCCCCCCTGCCCCCCCCCCCCCGCGGCCCAGCGGAGCCCCATCCCGGAAAGCAAAGCCGGGTCAGGCTCGGGCTGGATTCCAAGCCCCTCGGGGATGTGGAGCCCGCCCGTGGCCTCGTGCGGGAGCCGTGCCCGGGCGCACCCCGGGGCCGCAGCTCGCGCTGCCCTCGGTCCGGGAGCCTGGGGGGGGGGTGCCCGGCGCGGGCGCAGGCCTCCCCCCTCGGGGCCGGGCGGGCGCGGCACTCACCGAGCAGCGGCGGCGGCGGGAGGGCTGGCGGCCGGGCCGCGGAGGGTCCCCGCGGGCGCAGAGCACCGGCCGGCCCACGGCCCGGGACGCACGGACGGCGGCCGCCGAGAGCCGGGCGGGAGGCAGGGCGGGGGCTCCCGGGGCTGCGCGCCTCGCTCTGGCTCTGGCTCCGGCGCCGCCGAGCAGATGCGTCTCTGGCGCTGAGGTCACGCTCCTCCCTCGGGCGCCTGCCACTTGCCGCACCCCTTCCTTTGTCTTCCCTCCCGCGTCCCGCCCTCGGGCCTCCCGGCCCCCCCGCGGCGCCGGGTCCCCCTGGAGGTGCTGGCCCCGCGGTTGGCGGGGAGGCGGGAGGGCCGGGAGCGCCGGGGTCCGTCCCCCACGGGGCCCGAGGGCCGCGTTCCTGCCCGGACGTGGGTCCCGCTCGCTCGGCCCGTGGGCCACACGCCCGGCTCCCGGGCGGGCCCCGGCTGTCGGCCGCGCGGCCCACGGGGCGCAGCAGCCGCCGTCCACGCGCGGGCCGGGGCCTCCCGGGGCAGCGGGGGGCCGCAGGCCCTTGGGCACAGGCGGCCGCGGGGGGCAGCGCCTGCAGAAGGAGGCCGGGCTGGCGAGGGCCCTCGCTGCGCCGTCGCCGTCGGGAAGACGCTTCCAGAACCCGGGTCGCCGGGGAGCGGGGAGCCCGGCCGAGCGCCCGCCCGAGGCCTCAGGCTAAGCGGAGAGCCTGGGAGCTCTGGCCGCGCCTGACATTCCAGTGGCGGCGACGGAATAAATAGAATCGACGCGAATAGAATGCAAACAAATGACCTAAGCCGCACTTCATGGAAATCAGGCTGCACACGGGTCCTAAGTCAGGGCTTTCGAACTCTGCTTTCGGGGACCCCCCGCTGTTCCAAGTCCACAGGAGCCCCAAGAGCTCCGAACCTCCCTTATTTGAAACCACAACGGAAACGCTCGGAGCGCAGCAAGTTGCTCTCGAAGGAAAATGCCTTAACGTAAACAGCACAACGCTTCACGGAAACCAACTACATTCTTCAAAAAGAAAGCCCGCGCGACACAGCGGCCTGGTTCCACGGCCCTGCCCGTCGGTCTGCCTGGCGTTGTGGGGGGCGCCGGGCCCCCACCTGTGCCCGCGCTTGCTTGCTGAGGGCGCCCCGCAGCACCGGCCGGGCACCTGCGCCCGCTCTCCCTGACACGCGGTGGCCCCTTTCCGTGGACACAAAGCAGGAGGTGGGCCGGGGCCCGCGTCCAGGTGGCCCACAGTCCGGTGGCGGCCTCGGGCTTGCCCATTTTACGGGGTTCTCCTGTCCCGGCAGCCCCACACCCACGTGGAAAGCCCCTGGACTCCAGGGTGCCCGGGCGACGGGCTGCCCGGGGAGCCTAGGCCCGTGGGGGGGCTCCTGGGAGGCCTCCGCCTCCTTCGGTGCAGGCGCCCCCCAGGGCATGGCCCAGGGCACTCGACAGGTGCAGAGGCGGGGGCAGGGCCCCATGGCCAGGAGGGAGTCGGCTCAGCTGCGGACCCCCTGCCCCCCGCTCTTGCCCTGGAAACCAGGGTGCAGGGTCTTGCCACCTCTGCTTTCAGAAGCACAGTTCCGTAGAGCGTTCGTCCTGTTTGGGCGGTGCCCCTCGCCAACGGGAGCCATTCGTGCGCTAGCCCCGGGTGAGAACCCCCAGGCGCTCAGGGCGGGGGCCGGGGGCGCCCCGCAGGCGGCCGAGGGGCTGCGCAGGCAGGATAGTTCACGCGGGGTGCTAGCTTGGTTCCGAATTCCCGGGTCCCTCCAGGTCGCTTCTTGCCCAGTCAGTTCTCGGGGCTCAGGTTGTGGCTGCCACTCAGGCCTCCGCACCCCCACCTCCCTGCACCTCCACCTCCCTGCACCCCCTCCCTGTCTGCATCCCCCTCCCTGTACCCCCTCCCTGTCTGCATCCCACCTCCCTGCAACTCCTCCATCTGCACCCCCTCCTGTCTGCACCCCACCTCCCTGCATCCCCTCACTGCACCTCCTCCCTGTCTGCACCCCACCTCCCTGTACCCCCTCCCTGTCTGCACCCCACCTCCCTGCACTCCCACCTCCCTGCACCCCCCTCCTTGCCTGCTCCCCCACCTCTCTGTACCCCTTCCCCATTTGCACCCCCATCCCTGTCTGCACCCCACCTCGCTGCACCCTACCTCCCTCCCTGTATCCATGTCTGCTCCCCCACCTCCTTTCACCCCCACCTCCCTGCACCGCATCCCTGTCTGCACTCCGCCTCACTGCACCCCCATCTCCCTACACCCCCTTCCCGCCTGTAGGCCCACCTCCCTGCACTCTTTTCCTGTCTGCACCCTCACCTCTCTCCCTGCACCCCTACTTCCCCATCTGTACTCCAACCTCCCTGCACCCCCTCCGTCCCTGTACCCCTACTTCTCCGTCTGCAACCCCACCTCCCTGCACCCCCACCTCCCTGCCTGTATACCCACCTCCCTGGACCCCTTCCCTGTCTGCACCCCCACCTCCCTCCCTGCACCTCCACTTCCCCATCTGCACCCCGCCTCCCTGCATCCTCCCCTGTCTGCACCCCCACCTCCCTCTCTGCACCCCATTTCCCCATCTGCACCCCACCTCCCTGCACCCCTCCCTCCCTGCACCCCAGTCCTCCCTGTCTGCACCCCTGTGCCTTCTGTAGAGCCCCCAGTGCCCCAGTACAGAGCACTGCTGTCTACACCCAAGCCCCCAGCCCTTTCGGGCCCCCCCACTGTGAATGGCTGCAGCAAGCGCCCCATGTTCCAACGCCACCCCGTGTGCCCACTCCAGCTCGCGTTGGCGGGGAGTGCAGGGTGGCCGTGGGTAGCCGTGGGTGGCTGCGGCAGCTGTGCTATCCTTTCCACCTGGTGTGGGGGCGGGTTTTGCGGGCTCACGGGTCGCCAGAGGCCCGTCGGGGGTGTGGGGGGGCTCCACGTCCTCACCCCCTGCCCGTGGGCGGCGGCCCGCGCTCCCCGCCCAGGGTGCGCCCGAGGGTGCCGGGCCGCAGCTCCGCTGGAACAAGGGCTCTTTCAGGGCCTCCGCAGGCGCGGGCGTGGCGCTGGGGTGGCCGCGGGCGCACAGGCCCACTTTGTCTGCTCCCCTGGCCGCCCAGCCCACGGTCGCCGCGGCCAGGCCGCCGCCAGACACCCGGCTCGGCACACACGCCCCTCCCCGTCGGCCTCAGGGGCATCTCGGTCGGTGGCCCCCGCAGCCGGGTGGCGCCCCGTCTTGTCACGGCGCTGTTTTCAGTCAAACCGCACAGGGAAGCTCTAACATAGCCTCGGGGGCTGTCCCCGCCGGTGCGGTCCTCGAGCTTCCAGTGTGATTTCAGGCCCGGTTGCTGGCCCCACCCGCGCCCCTCACCCCCGCGGGCACCGCTGCTGCGTGGGGCCTCGATGGCCCGTGGGGCCTGGGTCCTGGTGCGGCTTTGCGGCCTGCAGCGACCCCCCCAGGGCAGGGGCCAGTGGGCCAGCCTCCCCGCGCTGCGCCAGCCACTCGCCCACGTCCCCTCTCCCCAGGAGGCCGCAGGGCGGAGCTGCGGGGTGGGATCTTGGGACCCTAAGGTTGACCTCCGCTGGGGGCTGCGGCCTCCGTGCACCTGGGGTGGCAGGGGGCTCCCCTGAGAAGCTCCCCTCGAGGGCGGCGACCAAGCGGCGGAAGCGGCAGCGGGCCCTTCCCAGCGCCCTGGAAATGCACCCACGGTCTCCCGTGTCTTGCTGTGACCCGGAAAATTGGCGGAACCGTGGTGAGGACAGCGAGCCACAGGGTGTGTGTGTTGACGGCGTTGGCCATTTTTAAGGGCGCAGCTCAGGGGTGAGACCCGTGGCATTGCTGCGTGGTCGTCACGGCCACCTGCCAGACGCACCCACACTGTGGGTCTGAACCACAGTGCCCGTTCGTGCCCCTCCCAGCCCGGCGCCCCTGTGGGTCTCTAAGTCCCTCGCACAGGATCTGTCCCGGGGCGGGCGCAGCATCCCTGGGGCTCACCACGCGGAGGCTGGGGGCAGGACGTCGTCCCATCCCAGGCTATGGCCACGCTGCACGGGCGCACCGCCCACGGACACCTGGTGGCTTCGCCCTCCAGCTGTCAGTCGTGCTGCTGTGAACTCGGGTGTGCAGACATCCCTTTGAGCACCTGCATTGCCATCTTTGGGGTTGTCCACCCATGCGTGGCGGCTCTGCACCTGATATTTCAAGGAGCCTCCACCCTGTTGTCCACAGTGGTTGCGCCAGTGGGGCACTGGGACCCACTTCCCCTGCGTCTTTGCCCGCTGCAGGGAGTGGCCCGAGCCGTCCCCACGCCTCGCCCTGTCCTAGCCTGGGGATGAGCAGCCCGTGCCCCAGGGCCAACCACCTGCCCGTCAGCCGTGGATGGGGCCCTTTCCTAGCAGTGTTCCTACGAGGTGTGGGGTGGTTTCTGGGAAGACCCCACCCGTGACCCTCTGCACTTGCCTGAGGCAGAGCTGACCCAAGGGACGAGCCTTGGCCCTGGGTGACAGCTGGAAACTCCAGGCGCTTCGTGAAGTTGCGGTTGCCCGAGGCCGTGGTAACAGTGGGCGCACCTGCCGGAACCCAAAAGCTGGAAGGAAAGTCCACATGGTGCGGGACACGCCACCGTAGTCCCAGGTCCTAGAGGGCGCTCGTGCGGGAGGGGGAGGCCCGGGGTCTGCACCGCGGGGTGCCCGCCGCGTGTCACTCGATGCCGCCACTTGCCCGCATCTGGGTGGAGCGCGACTTCCAGAATTGCCACATCGGATTATTTTAATTGTTCAGCTTTCATCAGAAAGTGGGCCACGGGCGACGACGCTTGCAAGCGGCCCCGGAGGACCCGGCAGGTGGCGGGAAGGGAGCCCCAGGGGGGCAGGACCAGGGACAGGCCGGGCCCAGGCCATGCCCATGTGCAGGGGGCCCCCGGGAGCCTCCTGGACCTGCGGGGGAGGGGGCAGCAGGGATTGCGGGGAGGGGCCCCCAGGGGTCCCCGGGCCCCGCCTGCAGGCAGAGCGGGGTGGGCAGTGCGGCCCCTGCCGTCCCTGTGACCGCGGGACCCAAGGGCCTCAGGACACGGAGGCAAGTCCCCTGAGAGCCGCGGGGGGGGGACCCCAGTGCGGGGGGGCGGGGGGGCGGCGGCCGGTGCCGGCCGTGCTGGGAGACCCTCGGGGGGGCCCGTCCACCCGCGCCTGCTGGACCCGCACCGCCGCCCGCCTTCGGTCGAGCACAGCACAGCGGCCCGCAGCGAGCGCCCCGTGCTGGGAGCCGGGAGCCCCCAGGCCAGGCCGCACGGGGCCACTCGGGCGTGGATCCCCCCCCCCCCCCGCCCAGCACAGCCCCCGCCCCCCCCCCCCCCCCCCACCCTGGGCCTCGCACCACGGGGGTCCCCTTCCCGGCCCCCAGGCTCCCAGGGGCCAGCGGAGCCCAGCGCGGGGGGGGGGGGGGCGGGGGGGGCTTCTCAGCGGGCCCCTCCCTGGCTCCCCGCGTCCCGACCCTGGGCGGCCACACCCGCGGGCCTCAGTTTCCCCGCCCGCGGGGCTCACGCTGACGTCACCCGCCCCGTGACCCGCGGGCCGCCGGGGAGCTCCGGCCAGGCCGCCGCCCACCCGCCGCGCCTCCCCCTCCCTCACCGAGCCGCGGCCGGGGCACCCCCAGGGCCGAGGGTGTGGGGTGGCGGGCGGGGGGGGGGCCCTCGGGCAAGGGCGGCCCCAGGGACCCCGCCGCGGGAGCAGCCCAGGCCCGCGCAGCGCTTCCCCGCAGGCTCTGCTCCTCCTGCGCAGGGAGCCCCCCCCCGCCCCCCCCCCCCCCGCCCCCGTCCCCCCCTGCGGGCCGGCCCGCCGGAAACTGTGAGCCCGGCCTGGCTCAGCCTCCCGTGGCCTACTTTCCTACTTTCCTACTTTCCTACTTTCCTACTTTCCCACTTTCTTACTTTCTGCCCCACGCGGTGCAAATGTGGGTCAGCACTTGCTCGCGGCCTTGGCCGGGCCCAGACCCAGTGGCAGAGGAGTGGGGGGGGGGGGCGCAGCAGCCCCCTCCTCCCGCACCCCCCACCCCTCACCCCCTCCTCCCTGCGGCTCAGCACAGGGGGGTGCAGGCCGCCCACCTCTGCGTCCTCATTCATTCCCCACCCCCGGGTCTGGCTGTCCTGCGGGAGCTGGGCTGGCCTGTCGCTAAGGGAGGACCCCACAGCCCTGGGTCGGCATCTCCCCTGCAGGCGGCCGCACTGAGCGCCCTGGCCCCGTGGGCACCCCTATAGACCACACCGAGCCAGGCCGACCTGGGGGCCCTCACCCAGCAGCACCCAGAGCCCACTGCCTCAGCCCCCCAGGTGCCTGCACCACTTCCTGGAGCCTGCTGCACCCCGGCCTGTGGGAGCCCTGGTCGTCCACCATCTTCCAGGGTCTCCGCTCATGAGGTCGTGCACCCCAGATTTGAGAGGGCACCCTGTGTTTGTGCATGTGCAGACCCTGCTTCGGGGCCCTCCTATTCAGATCCTGGAAAGCCCACCTGGAGGTGAGGCGGGGGATGGGCAGGGGGAGGCCAGCACACCCTGCGGGTGCTGGGGTGAGGGGAGACGGGTCGGCAGGAGGCCAGGAGGCCCTGCGGGTGCCGCCGTACCCACACTGCACTTCCTGAGGCGTCTGTTCCCCACCTGCTGGGGCTCCCAAAGGAGATGCTAAAAGCACAGGAAGCCTTGTTGTCGATGATTTGAAAACAGGACCAAAGCCTGAAAGACACAGGGGACAAGGGCCTGTGGTCTGAGGGCACCGGTCACGAGCCAGTGTCCCACGTTTGCGTGTCTGCGGATCCTCTTTCCTGGAGCTGGGCTGGGCAGGACTCCCGTGGGAGGAGGTGTCCCCAGGGGCCAGGCCAGGGGTCGCGCCTGTTGTCAACACTACAAAGGCCAGGGCGATGTGTCCCTGAGGCCCATCCCTGCAGGGCGACCCCCGGCCAGGCACAGGCCTGCAAACTGCATCCCTAGACGTCCCAGCCCCGATCGCCGCCTGCCTGACGTGAGCAAGGCCATGCCCCGGGGGGTTCTCCGCAGGCAACCCTGTCCTGTGTCCTCCCTTCCCTGGGGAGTCCCACCTTGTGGGGGAGGGGTTGGCCATCCAAGCACCTGATGCCCTAGACGTCACGGCCACCGTCCCTGGTCAGGGCCCGGGGAGTGGGAGGTGGTGCGTGTCCCGGCCAGCCCTGGGGTCAGCTCTCCGGGGGGGGGGGCAGCCCCTGGATTTAGCGGGGCCTGGCACGGTGTGGGCCAGGGGAGGCGGCCTGCTGTCCGCGCCGTGTGGAGGGTGATCTGACTCGGGGTCCTGTGGAAGACAGCAGGTGGGCGGAGCTCCTGGCGCCCCTGCCCCTTGGGAGGCCCCCTCTCCAGCTGCCCCACTCGCCTCCATCCAGGAGACCCTCTGGTACCCAGCACGGGAAGGAGGCCCACGCTCTGCGGTCACAGAGGCCAGGGAGGTCACTTCACCTCGGGGGCCCCGTCTCCCCTCTCCCCTCTGCTGTTACGCTGCGAAAGCAGCCAGGGGCAAACGTGCACGCATGTGGGGGGCTGTGTTCCATCCAGTAACACATCATTGACCGAGACCTCAGGAGGCCTTGAGGGCACAACAGAGGCCTCGGGTCGCCGTTGCCCACGCTGTTCACTGGAGCCTCTGTCTGTCCTTCCCTGTACCCTCACAAACCCATGAAACCCTGAAGCCTTGTGGGTGGGTGGGGCGCCAGGGTGGGGAGCGTTAGCGCACTTGCCGACAGAAAGAGCATGTTGCTTCAGGACAGGAAACCTCAGCAAGGCCTGGAGTTCTCATCTGCCGTGTTGGAAGCCAGGACAGTGCGATGTCATCCACGGGTCATGGAGAGAGAGGGACCCGCCCGGCATCTTCCGCTAGCCCAGAACCAGTTATGGGAGCACGGAAGCGTTAGCGCGGGTGTCACCCGTTTGCCCCGTTCGTTCGAGGGGATCACCAGAAACAGACCGGAACACTGGGCGCGAGTCAGAACAGGGGACAAGATCGACGTCATGATAGCACTGAGGCGACGGGAGCTTGAGCACAGAGTCGGGCGCGCAGCGATCCGTGTCCGTGCTGGGAGTGACGGAGATGCGAGTCATCAGCCTCTACGCGCCGCCCAACGTGGGAACTAAGCACAGAAAGCCACCGCGAGAGGCAACCCAGGGATTGAGGGATGCAGACGCAGGAGCTCTCACTGGGTCTCCTCGTTGTTAGGTCTGGTGAAACACACGCGGCGTGCACGGACGCGGAGGGAACACCGGTCCCTTCCCCACGGCCGTGGCAGTACGTGCTTGCACGCAGGGGCAACCTTGATGAGTGAAAAAGTAGACCAGTGGCAGTGGCCCTATTGCAGTCCGACGGAATTTGAAATAAACGAAAAAGTCACACACATTTCAATGACTCGGAAACCAAGAAACACGTTCCGAGGTAGCCCTCAGATAAGACAGGAAATTGAGTCTGAACACGCGAGGTCTCCGGAAAGCATGAAAATGTAAACACGTCTTAGCCCAGAGGCTCAACTGACGCAACGCTCAGATGCTCAGAGGAAGGAATGAGAGCGAGGGATTTCGTGCCCATTTTAGGAAATTAGAATGACAGCAGTAAAATACGTCTTAAAAAGCAGAAAGGGAATCATGAAAAGAAAAACCAGAGATTAGGTGGAATACAAGTAAAAAGGAGAGATGACGGTGTTTTTCCTAATAGAAAATAAAATAGAGCCCCCGGTCTTGATAGAGCCCTGAGGCCTCATTGAGGACTGACAGCCTCCAGGGAGGATTCGTGTGCGTTGAATTTTAGAGCTGGGGAGACGGCGGGAGATGCCGCAGCACGAGCAGCGAATCTGGGGCAGCCGCGGGGAACCCCGCAGCCAGCAGGTAACTTACTGGTGAGTGCCAGTTACCAAAATAACCTAAAATGAAATAGGATCCCTGGGTGGCGCAGCGGTTTGGTGCCTGCTTTTGGCCCAGGGCGCGATCCTGGAGACCCCGGATCGAATCCCACGTCGGGCTCCCGGTTCATGGAGCCTGCTTCTCCCTCCGCCTGTGTCTCTGCCTCTCTCTCTCTCTCTGTGACTATCATAAAATAAAAATTAAAAAAAAAAAACAAAAAAAAACCAAATAACCTAAAATAGCAGAAAACATGGACAGAGGAACACGAGACACTGGAAAGGTGATTAAAAATGAAGGGGTGCAGGCAGTCGCCCGCAGCTGACTGTGCTGTAACTGTAAGTCGGAGGAATAGTCCGTCCTGTGTTGTCTTTCACTTTTCCACGACATAAAAAGATGGAAAACTGTAATTCATCTCCTAAAACCAGCATAATTTAATAATACGAAAACCTGATGTGGCAAAAAGAAAAAAAAAAGGAGTACGGACAAATACCACTTATAAACAAAGATGAGGAAAAAAGTCTAAATAAAAGAATAGCAAAAAGAATCCAGTAAAGTATGTGCAGGATTATGCGCCGTGACCTCGGAGGTCGAGGCCGGGCTTCCGCGGAGCTCGACGACTGAGTTCGAGGAGCTCGTTGCCAAAGTTGCACAGAAAACTCCTAGAACCGAGTCCGTATACTGCCCTGACCGTGCGGAAGTTCAGCAAGCAGCGGCCGCGTCGGTGACCAGCCTGCGTGACGACCGGTCCCGGCGTCCGCTGCATGACCGACGGCGGAGCGCGGCGAATCCCCACCCTTGGCTGTCCGGGAGTGAATAGAAAAGGAAACAAAAACTGCGCACGGCCTGGCCCAGACCATCGTGCCTGGGAAACTCGGAACTGGCAGCCCGCGCCGGGGCGCCTGGTGATTCCTGCCGCCGCCGTTCCTGGTCACCTCTCTTGGAGGTTCCGGCCGACCTAGTAAGGAAATCAAGTGATGCGAACGTTCTAAAATATGGACACGGTCGCTGGCACGAGTGGGAGGTGGGACCTCGGAGGCCGCCCCAGCCGGACCCTGAAACCCAGTAAGAAACTCCGATGCCAGTAAGCGCGGGGAAGCGGGCAGCCGGTCACTTCTCAGCAGCGAGCACCTGCGAGGGCCGTGGGGTCCCCGGAGGGCCTTCGGGGCCGCGGGAAGGCGCCGGCCGGCCCTGGGCCACCTTCTCCACGACCACCTTCCCGTTTGCGCTGTCGTGGTCCCCACGGGGTGGAGGACGAGCCCGTGAGCAGCAGGGCTGCGAGGACGTGGGTCGCCGTGGGCCCCTGGCCAGGCGTGGGAAAGACCCCAGAGACGCGGCTCGAGCCCAGGCAGGGTGCCCAGGGGGTCCCAGCTCTGCGGATGGGATGAAGCTGCCCTACCAGGGGCCCCCAAGGGTTCGTGCCTGGCTGCGAGGACCAGTCGGCCCGCGGGGAGTGGGTTCTGACCCCGGCTCTGCTGTGGGAGGTGGCTGTGCTGCGGTGTGGCCTGTGCGGGTACCGAACCCCACCTGCACCCCAAGGGGCGCCCCGGACTGGATCCCGGCAGGTGCAGGACGGTGGCCCCACGGGGGAAGCGGGGCCCTGGGTGCCAAGGCGCCGTTGGGCAGTGCGCAGTCGCTGGGCACGGGGCGCCCGGGGGGTGGGGGGTGCAGGGAGCGCGGCCAGGGTGCAGGTCCTGGGCAGGGCCGCATCGGCCAGCTCCGCCGGGGCAAGAACCGGGGCCGCAGCTGCTCCCCATCAGGCAGCGCCCGCCTCCTCTGGCCGCCGCCCCTGCTCCCCACAGGATCCAGCTGCAGGCCTGCGGGGGCGGGGCCGGGCTCCAGCTGCGGCCAAGGGGGGGGTGGGCTCCCGGGGGGATGCAGCTGGGCCTGGCCGGGGACCACCGCCGCCCCCCACGCCCGCGGCTTCCGGGAGCCCCCACCAGGCATGCAGGGGCCAGAAGGTGGGGACGGCTCAGCGGCCCGAGTAGCCCGGTCCCTCCCTGGTCCTTCGGTGTCGGGCTGGACCACCCTGTGCAGGCTGCAGCCCCGCGTCCCCGCCAGATGTGCTCCCTGCCCCAGGCCCTGGGGCTCCGTGCACAGCTGGGGGGTCCCGCACGAAGGGTTCCCCTGGAGCTGGGGTGCGCAGGGGCCCCGCCCCCCCCCCTGCGTGGGCCCTGCCGAAGGCCTGGGAGGCCCCCTGGACGGGGCAGGTCCCCTGGGGGACAGAACGTTCTCGGGAGCCGCCCTGCAAACCCTATGGGCGGAGGGTCAGAGGGAACCGGGCGCTCTGGGGAAACGGCCCTCGGCTGCAGGGTCACCGCTGGGGTGCGCGGCGGGTCAGCGCAGGCGCCCCGGCTGCCGGCAAAGGACAGACGGGGGAGGACACGGCTGTAGAGGGAGCATTTCTCTAAAACAAAGAAAAAAGCTTCACTGAGATACAACTCACATGACACAAAACTCACCTTCTAGAGGGTATCATCCAGGGGTTTTTACTCACGAGGTTGTGCAACTGTCATGCCGTCATGTGTATTTACTTCCAGAACATTCCATGGCTCTCAGAGGTCCCGTTTCCTGGCGGGCCCCCAGCCCCAGCCCCCGCGGCTCATGCGAGGGGAGTCATGCGATCCGTGCCTGTGCCTTTGCCTCTCGTGACTCGGCCAAGCTCCCCCCGAGCTGATGCAGGTGCGGGGGGGGGGGGGTAACTGTGCTTTGGCCACCCCGCAGGTGCCGCCTCCCCTGACTCGCCCCTCCCCGCCGGCAGGACGCTGACCTGCTCACCGCCCTTTGTCTCTGGGACTTGGAAAACCTCTCTCTATTCCAGCCCTTGGCCTGATGGTGAAGGCGGACATGTCCCACTGCTGCCGCGGCGCCGCCGTGTCCTCGCCCCCCCAGGGGCCTGCACGCCTGTGACCTTGTGTCCCCCTCCGCAGGGTCCTGCACCCCCATGACCTCGTCTCCCCCCAGGGGCCTGCACGCCTGTGACCTCGTGCCCAACCTCCAGCCTGCTGGAAGAGGTGCGTGTGTTGGCCGCACACCGCCGGTGGGACGGAGACCCGGGAGGGTGGCCTGGCTCGTCAGGTCCTCATGCACTGGGCCACGCCCTCTGGTGACCCCCCCCCCCCGCCCCACCCCACGCGGCGCCCACTGGTTGCGCCTGAGGACGTTGCTTGGCCTCCTCACTGCTTGTTCGCTGCAGACTTCCTTGTGGTCCGCGGTGGTCGCCGAGACACCTACTCGCCGAGACTTCCTTCGGCCCAGGCTGCGCGGGTCCCCGCGGCGTGACAGCAGGGACGCTCCCACCCGCTGGCTGTGCACGGGAGGCAGGAGGCCGAGGCGGCCGGGGCGCGGGGACGCAGGTCACTCCGCCTTCCCTGTGGCATCGCCTCGGGTCGCGGCTTGAATTTGAGCCGTAAACGTGCAGGTGGCTGCACCTGCACCCGCTGTTTCTGGCAGTTTCTAGGCCCGCACGGTCACGGCAGTGGAGCTCCCGCCCCTGCAGACTGCCCAGGCCGCGCGTGGCTCCATGGTGGGCGCCCAGGCCCTTCCCGCGGCGCTCGCCCCCTGCGGCCCCTGGGAGTCACGGCCGGCAGGGGGCGCCCCTCGTGGGTGTCCTGGGCTGGGGTGGGCCCGGCCTGCCTCCGGGGCAGCAGGAGCCCAGTGCTCGGGGCTGTGCCTTCCCACCCAAGGCCGTGCCCCACACTCCTGATCTGGCCTCGGGGCCCACGTGGGGCAGGGGCTCGGCGGGCCGGGACCCAGCGAGCCTCCTGGGGGCAGCCCTCCGGCCACCCTGCCCTCGGGGACAGCTGGCCCTGTGGGGGAGCCCGGGGGAGGGGCAGCGGGCCCTGCGGGGGGGCTCGGGCCCCCCAGGAAGCCAGTGCCCACGGGGGGGGCCTCAGCCGGCCCGCACCTGCGTCCCCCGAGGCCTGGGGCCAGTCCTGGCAGCTGCCCCCCCCCCCGCCACCCCCCAGTCCTCCCAGGCCCAACAGCTGGACCCAAGGACGGGTTTTTTCCTTTGCTTTTTCCAGGATCTTCCATTTGCTCAAACACTCACCACTTTTATTGGAAGCTTGGCCCCCGGCCCTGCGCGGCTGCTGCCAACGGGCCTCCCCTGCCGGCTCCCGGGCCCCAGGCAGCTGCGGGGGGGTGCGCCCCGGGGGGTGCCCCAGCAGACGGCCACCGCCCCCTGCGCCATGGAGCTCGTAGGACAGGGTGCGATGGAGGCCACGTCCCCCTGAGGGCCCCCTGCCCGTGCCCTCCCCCGTCCCCCCTGCCTTCCTGGACCCGGCAGGAGGGCAGCAGGGGCAGGACCAGCTCCCGGCAGGGTTCCCGCGAGCTGTGGCCCCGGGTGCGGGTTGGCCCTGGGTGGGTGAGGAGAGGGGGCTGGGGGGCAGCCTCCCCTGGGGCGGGGCTGTGAGGAACACATGGCCAGGAGGGGGAGCCGCCCCCTTCACATGGGGGGCCCTGTGCACGCGGGCTTTCCCACGACACCCCGGAACAGCCAGCTGCGCCAAGACGGGTGGCGGGGGCCGGGCTGCCCGAGCCCCGGGAGACACAGCCCGGCGAGGGCCGCGGCCCCAGGGTGAAGGGGAGCACGAGCTGGCGCGGGGTGCTGGGCGGTGGGGGTGTGCACGCAGCAGTTACACCAGCAGGCGAGGAGAGTAGGCTCAGCTCACGCTGTGGGTAAGTCTGATTTCCTTAATATGTAAAGAACGCTTACAAATCAAGAAGACACCTGTCATAATTTCCCAAATAGGAAACAGAGTCTGAAACCGGCAGCTCATGGGACATGGAGACACGGGCCGAGCGCGAGGGGAGAAGCGAGGACAAGGGCCCTGGGGCGTCCGGGCCGCGGGCTGCATGGGAAGGCGCCGGGGCAGGGAGGGCGCAGGCCACAGAGGGCCACGGAGGGATCTCCCCGCCGCCGTCCTCGGCGCCTCGGGGATATTGCCGGGTCTCGCACACCGGGGAGGCCCCTCCGGCTGCTCCGGGGTGGGCGCCTGGGGGTTGGGGTGCCGGCGGCCGGCTGGGCCGTGAGGCGGGGCTGCTAGGCGACCTCAGGTCCCCCCCATGTGCCGGCACAGCCCTGCCGGGGGAACCCCACGCTTTCCGGGGCGGCCCCACACTGGCCCTCGTCCCAGGGTCTCCCTCACGTGTGTTTGCTGGAAAATCAATTCTGCAAACGCAGCTGAGAGCAGCCGGGGGGCAGCGGGTGCTCCGGCGGGAGGGGGGTGTAGGAGGGGCGGGGGCGCGCCCAGGTCACCGGGAGGGGGCTGGCAGGCCGCCCGGCCTGGCCCCCAGCAGGGTGGAGACGCCCCTCCGGCTGCAGCCCCACGGCGCCCCACACCCCCACGGGGGGGGCTTCCCGTCGGGGTTCGGGTGTCGCGGCGCGGGCTGGCCTCCCTGAGGACCCCGTGTCCGTCCTGTCCGTCCGCCCGTCTGCAGAGCCGCCCGCAGGCAGAGGCAGCGCCAGTAGAGCCCGGCCCGCCCTCCGAAGGGTCCCGTCCGGCCACTTCCTAGTGCCCGCGTCTCCTACCGACCCAGCCAGAGGGTTTCCAGGTTTCTGAAGAAAGCCTTCAGCAGACGGGCTTGCACAGACGGGCTGGGACCTGGAGAGGCCCCGGTCCCCGTGTCCCGTGACCCCCCAGGTGCCCCTCACCCTGTCCCTGCTCCCGAGGGACACGACCCCCCAGGTGTCCCCGCGGTCCGTCCCCGCAGCAGCTGCACTGGCTTCGTAGGGCCGGTCACTCCAGCTGCGAACAGGCTTCAGGAGGATTCTAGTCGGTGCTCCTTCCTTCAGGGATTTGGACTGCGCGTCGGCCCGTGAGCTGCGTTGGGAGGGCGCCCTCCGTCCCCCCGTGCCCCCCCGGGTCCGCGGAATTAGTTCCGCCTCTAAGTGTTTGCCGAGACTCCGCTGGGAACCACCTCCGCCTGGGACTTTGGAGGAAGCGCGCGTTCGAGGTCAGGTCCTAGAGCTGCTCAGCAGCCGCGCCTCCGTGGGTTTGGGCAGGTGGTTGTCCTCTCCGGGATTTCCGGCGTGTGACCTCGGGGCTGCCTCCCTGCGTCCGTCTGTCCGGCACACTTTGGTCCATTCTATTAATGTGTTCGAAGAGCCGACCGTTGCGTGGGCGGCTCCTTCTGGGATTCGGCCCCATCTTCCATCTGTGACGTGGGCCCACCCGTCATGCAGCTGCCGGGGACACCTCTGACATGGGCATGGGCAGTGCTTCCTCCTCGGTTCCTGGTCCGTCGCCCCCGCACATCCCCGCGTGCCCCCGTTTTCCCCACCACGCGGGTCCCTCAGGGAAGAGGAATGAAGGCAAACGCCTGAAGACGGGCTGAGAACGTCCCAGGGTTGAGCGCAGACGCAAACCCCGCGCTCCGGACGCACGCGGAGATCTGGGAGGACGGGCGCCAGTGGCAGGGGCTCGGCCGGGACCCCAGCCCCGCAGGACGGCGGCTCCCAACCCGCAGTCCTGTCCTGCAGACCCTGAGTGTGGCAACACCAAGGCGTGTCCCCAGGAGCCCCCTCAGCGGTCACCGTCCACCGTGCTTTCCCCGCAGAGCGGGCAGGAGGCGGGCCAGCTACGCCGTGGGCCGCGCGGGGCGGGCGTGCAACGGGCGTCCAGGGGACCGTGAACAGGACGCCCTGGTTTAGCCCTGGGCGGCCGCAAGGGAGGGACCGCTGTGAAGCCGGGGTCCCCGCAGCATCCCGGAGCCCGCTCCTGCACAGGCCGCGGCACCTGCTCTGGTCGCGGCCCCAGGCGGGCGGGGGGGGTGCACTGGTCCCCACAAACAGCGCGGCTCCTGCCCACACCCACACGGCCTGCCGCCTCCGGCTCCCCCAGGACCACTGCCCCGGGTGCCCAAGGCCGCCCGCTCCAGCCCCCGAGGCCACTGGGGCCAGGACGGAGACCCACTGGGGGCCGTGAAGCCACGAAACAGATGCTGAGCCTGCCGGCTCTTTCTGGGATTTTTATTTCTTTAAAATAATTCATACAAATGGTTACAGTCACAAACATGATTTTAACCAAAATATTGCTAGCCTACCACGTCAGCAGGACGGCACCCGCGCAGGCCGGGACGCTGCGCCCTCACATCCCCAGGACAGATGCCGACGGCCGAGCGCGCTGTGGGCGACGCGCACTTCTTGGAGCCACTTTGCGAAGCCGTCTTTGTTTGGAACAAGGGGATTCATGCCAAAATTAGGAAAAACAGCCGTTGTTTTGTTTTTCTAAATTATTCTAAAAATAAGACAAGCAGGTAGAAAAAACAATGCACTGAGTGGCGTAGAAAGAAAAACGGGAAGGATTCGTTGTCCTGAGAAGTTTGCCAACTGCCTCGTTCCGGGGCGCGGTCCCACACGAGGGGCGCCGTGTGACGCGGCCTGCTGAGTGTTCGCTCAGGCTCTCCTGCTGTTGACAGCTAAGCAAACAAATCCTCTGTAATGTTCTAAAGACTGTACACAGACGAGAACATTCATGATAGAATTAACTACTAACTTCTTTTGCTTAACGAGGACGCAAAGGACACAGGACAGCGGCTGGCCCTCGGGACGGGACAACTACAGCGGACGCGGGGAGGCCGGCGCCACCTCCCCCGCCCGGCGCCTGGACAGTCTCTGCAGCGCCGGGGCCACCACAGGCGCTGCCTCTGCACACGCCGCTCCGAGGGCGCCGCCCTGCCTGCGCCGAGGCCGTCGAGCTCCGCCCGGGCTACAACTGGTCGCTCGCGTGGTCTCTATCTGCCTCGGGCTTGACGGTTTGGCCGGGAGAAGGGGCGTGGGGCGGGTGGGACACGGGGGGCAGGCCGTGGGACAGGGACATGGCGCTGGGGACGATGCCTTCGACGGCAGTGGGGATGCCGCTGGGGGCCACGCCCACCACGCCCGGCGGGTACCTGCTGGGAGGACGGAGGGCACGTGAGGCTGGCGGGGTCCCTTCCGCGGCCTCGGCCCAGGGACCCCCCCAGGCCACGACTCCCCCGGCCCGCTGCTCCATGGGCTCTTCGCCTCATGCCTGGTGGCTCTGGCTCCCACAGCCCGGCCCCTGGTCCCTGGGGGCGCACACGAGCACGCGTGTCCAGGGGACCCCGTGTCCCCGCCCCCTCCCCACCCGCTCACCTGTAGGCGGCCCCGTTGAGCTCAGGGTGCACTACGCCGGGGTCCATGCTGGCCCAGTGGGTGGCGGCGGTCAGGTGGTCCTTGTTGACACAGTTTTTCAGGCTGTCGGGGATGCGGCCTGGCGTGTGCGGTGGACAGAGAAGGGCCTGTCACGTGGCTGCCCCCAGCACTGTGGCAGCTCGGCGGCGGACACAGGCTGGGGTCCCGCAGCGGGGCTCCCCCTCCGCCTCTCCTCCCGGGACACAGCAGCTCGCAGCTCCGAGACTCCCCGGCCCAGGGGGTGCCCCTCAGGGGCCCCCCACGTCTGCCAGCCCTGAGGACCTCGGGAAGCAGCAGACAAGGCCCAGCCCAGGTCCCCAGCTCAGCCAGCTGTCTGGCCCATGGGTGAGGGCACGGGGTGACCGTGAGTGGGCAGTGTGGGATGCCCCTGGGGGACTCGGGGGACTCGAGGGCTGTGTGGGGAGCCCCCCGGAGGACGCCTGCCAGGCAGGTCCATCTCACGGCCTCTGAGGGAGGCTCGGGGCCACCTCACCTGTGATGGCCCTCCGGATCTCCCGGGCCGCCTCCTCTCGCATCTCGATGGACGCCTGCTCACTGTACCAGGCCGCGTGGGGGGTGCAGATCAGGTTGGGAGCGTCCTTCAGGGGACCCTGGCTAAAGCTACAAATGGCACAAAGTGATCAGGCTGGGGCAGAGGGAGCGTGACCCAGCCTGTGGCCATACCCCGGCCCCCGCCGCTGAGCGCTGGTCCCTGGAGCTGCAGGGCCCAGGCCCTCTCGGCAGGGCTGACGAGTGCTGCCCCTTCTGGGTCAAGGCCTTTGCAGACGCGGCCACACGGCTCAGTGCCCCGAGGCACCGCGTGACTGAGCCCTCACCATCCCACCTCCAGGGCTGGCCACCTGCCCACTGGGCCCTGGCGGGGCTGGACACAAAGCCCAAGAACGGGGCCCGGGGCCTGCAGACTGCGAGTGGGTGTGAGCGCGGGCGAGGGCGGGTTTGGGAGAGGTGGCATCCAGGAATCACCCAGGGCGCTGCCAGGAGGCACCTGAAGGGCTCAGATTCGTGCACGTCCAGGGCGGCGCCCCGGATCCGCCCCTCCTTCAGGGCCTGGGCCAAGGCCTTCTCGTCGACCAGGCCGCCCCGGGCCGTGTTCACCAGGAAGGCGCCTTGTCGCATCTGGGAAGACACAAAAACAGTGGCACGTGAATCAGCCCACAGGCCTCTTGGCTCGCGCCCACCCCGCCCTGGGGACCGCACCCCGCCCAGAGGACCCCTGGCTGCAGTTGTGGGCTCTCCTGGCCTGGCCCCCCAGATGCACATCCCCCCACGGAAAGGATGTGGCGCCTCTGGGACACGGTGTGGCCCAAGCCCCTACCCCTGCACACAGCTGCAGAGGTGGGTTCAGGACCCTATGATCCTGGGATGACGGAAACGAAACCCCAAGACATGGTCTTTGGTGCAGTGGCCAGAGAGCCCTGTTCCCTCGGGTGGCGGCGCCCGCTCGGTCCCCACGCAGCTTCACGTCCTCGGGCCAACGGCCCTGAGCCCCCCAGAACACAGGCAGCTCCAAGCCCCACACCCGGGTCTTGGGGGTGCGAGGCTCCGACCAGCGCCCCAGCGCCACGCCTGTGCCCACGCCCTCCCCAGCCCCACCCCACCGACCGGAGGCAAAGAGGAGCCCCGGGTGCCTGGGCTCATCCTCCACGGGGCCACAGGGGCCAGGGGCAGACCCCGTGCGGGCACACACCCTTGCCGGGGACCCCGGAGCCCATGAGAGGCCACTGCTAGTTCCAGCTCCTGCCTGACCCAGGGCCACGCCTCACAGCCACGGTGTGATGCTGCCAGCCGTCATCTGTCTTTGCCCCAGAGACACGGCACTGAAGCACCGCACGGGCACACTCACTGCAGGACCCAGCCCATCGGGTGTGGCGTGTGCCCTGTGTGTGGGGCCAGGAGCCCCCAGAACTCAGGAAACAGGCCCCTCAGTGCAGACGACCCCCAGCGGTGGAGCCCGCAGGGCAGGGAAAGGCACTTGTCGTGGGTTAAGGCAACGGTGGGACGTGTAGAACTCCCACCATGACCCTAGCTGTAACCCTACCCTGACCCTAGTTGTGACCCTACCATGACCCTAGCCATGACCCTACCCTGACCTTAGCCGTAACCCTACCCTGACCCTAGTCGTGACCCTACCATGACCCTAGCTGTGACCCTACCATGACCTTAGCTGTGACCTACCCTGACCCTAGTCGTGACCCTACCCTGACCCTAGTCATGACGCTACCTTGACCCTGGTCGTGACCCTACACTGACCTTAGCCATGACCCTACCTTGACCCTAGCTATGATCCTACACTGACCTTAACCGTGACCCTACCCTGACCCTAGCCGTGATCCTACTGTGACCCTACCCTGACCCTTGCCCCGACCTGGGGGTGTGGGTGTGGCAGGGCTGGGGACGGCAGGGGACGGCGGGGGAGGCGGTGCAGGCGCGCACCTGCTTGACGGTGAAGTCGTTGATGAGGTGGTGGTTGTGCTCGTTGAGCCCGCAGTGCAGGGTCACACAGTCGCTGTGGAAGAGCAGGTCCTGCAGGGTGCTCACCCGCTGCAGCCCCAGCGCCCGCTCGGTGCCGTCCGACAGGTAGGGGTCGTAGAAGAGCACGTTGAAACCGAAGGCCTTGGCCCGGAGTGCCACCGCCTGCCCCACGCGACCTGGCAGGGCAACACACCGCGTCACCGCGGGCCTAGCTCGGCGTGGGAGGCGCAGCCCCATGGGCCCGGGTCCCTGCATCCAGATGCCAAGTGCGGGGACACCCGCGTGGCCGTGTGGGGCCAGGACTCAGGGAGTGGGCGGGGGGCTGGAGGTGCTCCCCAGGGAGTGCGCAGGTGGGGCTGCCACTTCAGACGAGGGGCCCCGCTCCTTGGAGGGAGGGAGCCACAGGGGTTCAGAGCGCCCCCGGGAGGGACGCACTGACCTGGACGCAGGACCAGCCTACCCAGCCCCACCTCTCAGGGCCCCACCCCTCCTGCAGCCCCCGGGTGGCTGGAACGTCCCACGCACCTGAGGTGGCCCGAGCGGGCCGTGCGCACCGGAGGGCGTCCGCCAGAGGGGACCACCAGGCCCCAGGCCACGGCCCCGCCTGCAAGTGACCCCAGGTGAGGCCAGAGCACAGCAGTCCTGCCAATGCCACCCAAACTACTAACCGGCGGCGTCGGGAGGTCAGGTAACAGCTGCGCCCCGACATCCCGCACGGAGCGTCTGCCACGCGGCACGTGGGAACCCAAACTCCAAGCACCTTTAACATCCCCGAAGGGCGCCTGGGGGGCGCACGCGACGGAGCACGCTCAGGGTGGAGTCTGGGATTCTCTCCCTCTGAGCTCCGCTGCTCGCGCTCTAAGCAGCCACAACCTTGAAGCGAGCAGTCGCTGGACGCACCGGGAGGGGGCTCTGGCTAAGGCTCCGGCGCAGCCCGCCCAGGCCGCTGGGGCACAGCCGCGCTGAAATGGGGCCTGCTGGCTCTTGACGACACTGCCGGCTGAGGTCAGGCGCCCCCCCACCCAGGGGAGGGGCACAGCGCCCCGGGGGGCCGCGCTGGGGGTTGTGCGTCCCCTCCAGCAAGGCGGGAGCCGTACTGAAGACAGGCCTGTGCCTCGTGGACACCTTGCACTCACGCACGTGTATGCCTGGCTCGAGAACACCCCAAATGTCCCACGGTTCTCCTGCTGCAGAGCCGGTGGGGGTGGGGGGGGGGAGGGCACGGGGCCAGTAGGGGGAGGGTCCCGTCCACACGGGGCCTCCCAGGTGGATGGAGCCCGAGCTCGGAGCGACACGCGCCCACACACAAGGCAGAGAAACAGAACTCACAGCTGCCCGCGCGGTGGGTGAGCAGCTCCCCCCCGGAGCAGGGCTGAGGGCCACCTGGCCCTCACCTGAAGGCCACGTCCACTCAACCACAGGGTGCCATAGGGTACAGGTGGGGGAGGCGTGTGAGCGCGGGGAGCACGGGTCAGCGTGTGAGTGGGCAGGCACAACTGCGCAGAGGCACGTGACTGGTGAGCACCTGTGTGACCCACAGCCGGCGTTCCCGGGGCAGAGAGGACTCGGCCCCGCGCTGCCCCGGGGGGGCGGGGGCGCCCAGCAGCCCAGCCACAGGGCTTCCGCTAACTCACCGAGTCCTATGATGCCCAAGGTCTCCCCGCGGATCCTGGCGGCGCCGGAAGCCACTTCCCGGATCTGCTCCACGCTCTGCACCCGTGTGCCTTCCCGCAGCGCCTGGTGCAGCCAGGTGGTCCTGCGGTACAGGTTGAGGATGTGGCACATGGTGGAGTCGGCGGTCTCCTCGACAGACGCCGCCGGCACGTTGCAGACAGCGATGCCTGGAAACACAGACGCGCGGGCGAGGTCACCGACGCCAGTCCTGGTGCTTCCCCCAAGACGGGCCGCAGAAACGTCCCCACGTAGGCCCGCCTGCGGGTCCAGCAAGTAGGCGGGACGGGACAGGCGAGGTCACCCAGGCAGGTGCCAACACCCGGTCTCCCTGCCTGCACCATGGGCCACCTGACCGCCAGCTCGCAGCCACGCAGGCCCCACCCCTCCTGCTTTCCTCGGCCCCCAGGCCATTTGGGACCTGGCTTTGGATGGAGTGGCCCTGTCCTCACAGCCCCACGGCCCCCACTGGCCCTCAGCAGCCCTGCGGAGTGAGCTGAGGCTTCTCTATGCCCAGCACCTCTGCACTTCTACCTGCCTCTCCCGAGCCTGGCCCCTCCCGCCCACCTGTCCTGTCCTGCCCTGCCGCCTCCTCGCCCCTGCCCCTGTGACTGCACAGTGCTTCCCGGGGACTGGTCACCTCCCTGCAGAGGGGAGGGCGCCTACCGGTTCCTTGCGCTACCCTAAATGCCAGGATGATGCCCAACGCATGAACAGGGCTTCATGAGAGGGCCCAGAGCAGATCCTCCACTCCCTTCTGGAAACATCTCAGCCCACCATGAACACAAGAGACGGCGGGGAGCAGGAGGACCAGGTGACAAGGACACCATCCCCTAGATCTGGGGACACACGGCCAGGGTGACCACAGGGCATGGCCCTGACTGTCCCTGGTGGAGGAACAGAGCCCAGGCTGTAGAATAACAAGACAGGACAGACTCGGGGAACAGGTATAAAGCCCCCTGGGAGTCCCCGGAGCAGAAAGCATCCAGGCTGTGGTCAACTCTGCTGCAGGCACCTTTGCTGGGGATGCAGCCTGGGGACGGGTGACAGTGGGGCGGGTGGGCTCCATCATGTGAGCCAGCGGAGGGCATGAGCATCCTCGTGAGAGCAGAATAAACCGAGTTTGCGGTAGACGCAAATGGCAGGCCGTTCTGCCCGGTTCTTCAGCTGCACCGGGGGAAAGGACTGGCAAGACCGGGCACGGGGAGGGTGAGGGTGACGGGGGGGTCTGTGTGTGTGCAGCTATGCGCCCTGCTCATGGGGGGGGGTCACCCCTGCAGCTGCGCGCCCTGTTCATGGGGGTGTCACCCCTGCAGCCGCGTGCCCTGCTCATGTGGGGGGGTCACCCCTGCAGCTGCGCACCCTGCTCATGGGGGGGGTTCATCCTTGCAGTCGCGTGCCCTGCTCATGGGGGGGTCACCCCTGTAGCTGCGCGCCCTGCTCATTGGGGGGGTCACCCCTGCAGTTGCACACCCTGCTCATGGGGGCGGTCACCCCTGCAGGTGTGCACCCTGCTCATGGGGGGGGGTTACTCCTGCAGCTGCCAGCCCTGATCATGGGAGGATCACCCCCTGCAGCTGCGCGCCCTGCTCAGGTGCACGTGACCCCCTGCAAGGTTTTCTGAGAGAGCCGATTTGACTGGGGAGCTTGAGGGGGGCCTGAACCCTGAAAGATGCTCACAAGTGACCTCCAACCCAAGAAGGGCCTGCAAGGGAATCCTTGGTGTAAAGCAAAACCAACAGACGAGAGGAAAGCTGAGGAGACCGCGCCGAAGAAGCAACACCCCAAGTCGCAAAAGGGAGGAAACACCCGGGCGTCCTACCTAAATCCCCAGCTGACTTGATGTCGATGTTGTCGAATCCGCTGCCGATCCTGACGATGATGCGCAGAGCTTTGAACTTCTCCAGGTCCTCCCTGGTCAGCGTGATGGTGTGGTACATCAGCGCCCCCACCGCCTCGTTCAGCACCTGCCGGCGGAGGCGCCACGCGGTCAGAGGGTCAGAGGCCGGGCCCAGCTGGGGAGCTGCAAACGTCCCCCCGACCCCCCCCCCCCCCGCCTCCGCTGTGTGCTGGGGACTGCGGACATCCTAGGGCAGCAGCCACTGCTGTGACATCTGAGGGGACGCAGGGTGACCTGCTGGCTCTGCGCTCAGACCCCCAAGCAGCCCGAGGCCGCGCCCCCGGAGAGAAGCGCTGGGGAGGGCGGGCAGGAGGCTCGCCTTCCGCGTGGACACCAGGCGGTCAGACAGGACGCGCAGGAGGACGCCGCCTCGGAACCGCAGGACCCGCCGGGGCGCGGACGGCACGCACGCACACGGGTCGGAGCCGGGGCCCGGGTCAGCCCGCTTCGCCACGGCCCCATCTGCGCCCACACGCCGGCCCTGACGCTGCCCACGCGTCTCCGGGCCTGGCTGCCGTTCGTGAAGCCCCAGGAGCAGGTCAGTGTCCGGTCTCCCGAGTTTGCACAACGTGGGCCGAGGCGCTACTGTTTGCAAACCGCCCAACGGAGGCGACCTCTGGGAAGCTGGGGCTCCAGCCGGGCCCCGGCCCCGCCCCGCAGGAACCACAGCTGCAGCTCTGCGCAGGTGCAGACGACACCTGGACGGGAGGCCACGCCCCCCGCAGGGCAAAGCGCACGGAGACCACGCCCCCGCAGGGCCGGGCCTGCACAATCACACGCAGACCACGCCCCCACAGGGCGGGCCCGCACAGCCCAGCAACACAGACCACGCCCCCGCAGGGCCGGGCCCGCACAGGCCACGCCCCCCGCAGGGTCCAGCAATACAGACCACGCCCCCGCAGGACCAAGGCCCCCGCACAGGCCACGCCCCCCGCAGGGTCCAGCAATACAGACCACGCCCCCGCAGGGCCAAGCACACGCGGACCACGCCCCCACAGGACCAGGCCCGCGCGGGCCACGCCCCCGGAGGGCCAAGCGCACGCAGACCACGCCCCCCCGCAGGACCAGGCCCGCAAGGCCACGCCCCTGCAGGGCCCAGCAATGCAGACCAGGCTCCCCGCAGGGCCAGGCGCGTGCACACCAAGCCCAGCTGTGCTGCGGCCTCGTCCCCAGCGTGCACAGCACCCCAGCTGGTGCCTCCTGACCCTCGAGGTCTGCAGGTGGGCGCCACAGCCGGGCTGCGGTCAGGGGTGGGGAATGCCTGCCTCCTGGGGGTTTGTCCCAGGTCCAGGAAGGCAGCCCCGTGAGTGGCGCCTTCCAGGGCATGATCCGCAGAGGTCACGCACGGACCTCAGCCAGACGCCGGTGGGGGCCTACCGTGTCCCGTCTCCAGGCCCAAGGGCCGGGAACCCAGGATGGTCCAGGCACACGGAACCTCACAGCCAAGGGCCGGGGTTGTCCTTCCCTACGGGACACAGAGCAGCCTTCCTATCGAGGACACCTCCCACCCAAGGGCATGCGCTGGCTGCTGGGACCCGCAGCCCGGCGTCCGCCACCCTGCCCTCCTCCAGACTGAGCTTCTCGTGCTGACTCTGGGTGTCCTGGCCGGCGAGGGACGCCAACAGCAGGCCATGGTGACCTTGAACCCCAGGATGAGGAAGGCAGCGAGGAGTGGTGCCCAGGACAGCCTGGACTCGGGGCTGACATGAGAGGCACGGAGCAGGGGTCCTGCGTGGGGTGCAGGGCCCATGGGGAGGCTGCTGACTGCTCCTCTCATCTGCTTCTCTACAGCAGCTGAGCTTGTCGGACAGAGGGCAACCCAAAATACAGACCATTCCGAGGCTGGCCAAGGTGGCCCAGGGCACATGCCCACGCAGACCCCACACGGGCCAAGGGGGCACGGGCTGGCTGGGCCTTCAAGGGACTGCAGGGTGCCGCTGGCCCCTGCTTCTGTTCCTGCCCTGAGCGTCCTGGGGATCTCTGCTCCTGCAGGCAGGGAGCTGCCCACGTCCTGACGCCTCCCCCTGAACTCCCAGGACGTCAAGGCTGCAGAAGCATGTACTCCCGCTCCCTGACTGGCCTGTGGGGTGGGGTGAGGACCCTCGTGCGACAGCCAAGTAGTAGTGCTGCACACAGGGAGCACACAGGGAGGGCTTGGATGGAACGGGGAGAGCAGACCTTACCACCGTGCCGAGCTGTGTGGACCGGAGAGGAGGGTGGCCTCGGACACGGCTACGCCCTGGAAAGAGGACAGACGCATCCAGGGACAGATGGACTGTGGAGGGGGAGGCTGCAGGGTGAGTCTGAGTCTTGGGCCTGGGCACCCAGATGCATGCACAGGCCTCTTCCTGGGGTGACCGGGCAGAGGCGCTGGGCTGGGGACAGGCGGGGAGGAAGACTGTCCAAGCATGGGCTGGTGTGTGTGCCCACGCCTGAGCCCTGAGCCATGGCAGGACGCGATCGCATCACGACCGTGACTGTGCCTGCTCCGTCCCAGCGTGGACAAGCCAAGACGCGTGCCAAGTCCCAACTGCTGGGGCGTCTGGGCTGCTCCGCTGTTGGCTGTGCTGCCATAAAAATCCACAATTTCGGGGATCCCTGGGTGGCTCAGCGGTTTGGTGCCTGCCTTAGGTCCACAGCGCGATCCTGGAGTCCCGGGATTGAGTCCCACGTCAGGCTCCCAGCTTCTGCCTGTGTCCCTGTGTCTCTGCCTCTCTCTATATATATCATGAATAAATGAATAAAATCTTAAAAAAAAACTTCCACAATTTCCTGGAGGTTGGTCCTCGGGGCTGGAAAGCAGTGGGTCCGTCGGAGAAGCCTCTGAGAGGGTGTCGGTGTGGCAGCCGGCCACACCCGGGGGGCCGTTCACCCACTGGCACCCACTTCACGACGCCCAGCAGGGCAGAGTTTGAGATGCTGCGTGTGATGGACGCAAACTGGCCATCTATTACCTTAGTCTCAACGTGCCTGAGTGTGACCTACTGACGTTTCTTAATAAATTGGTTTCATGTCCGATTCCTTTTTCTACTGAGCAGTTGTAATCACGTGGTGCCCAGCGAGGTGTTCTCAGGGCAGAGACCGCCCCGGCTCAGGGCCGCCCACCCGCCCTGGGAGGACCGGCTTGGCTGCAGGCCTGCCCCACAGGCAGCTCCGTCCAGGGGACCCAGGCCTGGGCCACCGCACTCCCGCAGTCAGCCCCGAGCTCCTCTCCAGGGGGCTGCTCACGCCCCGTCAGGACTGCGGAGTGGCTGGGACCCTGCCAGGCATCACACGGACTCCCAGGGAGGAGGTCTGCGGGGGGGGGGGGACCCCAGGTGTTCACTCATGTCACCACGTGCAGCTGTGACCAAGCTTGTCAGGCTTGACGACCTGACCGCATCCTCACCCCAGAATGGAGTGCCACGGGGCCAGTGGCAGCAGGGTGGGGGACTCAGTGGGTAGCTTACGGAGGGAAGCCGGGGCCTACCGTGCCGCATCGGGGCCTCGCTCCTGCCCCTCACACACAGGTGCCGATGCACAAGGTTCCGGGACTTCTGCGCACCTGACTTTCTAGGACCACACCGAGGGTGTGGCTTGTTTTGTGCGGCTGCGGCCAGAAAAGCTCAGCAGTGGCCTAGTGCCTCCAACACACTTCTGTGTGGTTCCAGGGGGTGCCTGTGCCACCGCGTGTGCAGGCCTGGAGGACAGAAGTGCCAAGCCCCGGCAAAGCCCGCGTGCCGTGGCCCTGGTGGAGCAAGAGCATCGCCGCCCACACGGCACCCCCCTCCTGCTGTCGGGGGGCATCTGAGTGTCTGCTGTCCAGCCTCCGGCTCTGGCAGGTACTGTCCCCACCTGGCCACTTCTCACGTGCTCTGTCTTGACACTGCCACGTGACTGATTCTGACTGTGCCCCGACAAACAGCCCCGTGTTCTGCAGGATGCACCTCCGCCTCGTCCTGACTGTGGGGTGGGAAACATGTGCCCCCCAGCAGCTCCCCTGATATTTCTGTTGGGACACCTGCCTGCATGTGGCTGTGCCAGGGCTCCCTCCCCGCGTCCCCTCCCCTCTCTACCTGCTCACGGCCCCGGTAAGGCCGACCCTGGCCTGACCCTCTGCTTGGAGTCACACTGACCCTGCTGCCACCCCGTGCCACCGTGGTGCGGGTCAAATCTTGTCTGCATGTTCCCCTCACGTCTCCTGGCCCGAGCACCTCCCTCCTGGGACTGGGCGCCTTGCAGCTGTATTTCCCACGTCCTTCCTATCTTCCCGGACACGTCCCCAGTGCTGTCTTACTGTCTATCCCCTGGCCCTGGGGGCCCCTGCTCCGGGCCGGCTGACGGCGCCATCCCACCCACAAGCCCGTTCTCACGAGGGCCCCTTCCTCCGCAGGTGCCTGTCTTCAGGGCTCCTGCACTTTAATCAGATAACACAACGCTGCGCCGAGAACTGCTTTCCCTGGGAGGTGTGAAGCAGCCCGCGACTCTTCGTAGCTAACACCCCCACCTCCAGCATCAGGGTAACGTGCTCCTTGAACAGCAGAGCATCCTGTGGGCCCGACACGCGTCCTGGGTTCACACCGGGAGAGCCAGAGTGTCCACTGAGCTCTGGAAGGTTCCTTCACCAGGTGGCCATGGTAATAGCATAGGGTCTCCTCCACACTTAGCGCCTGGCGTCCAGCTAGTTACGAGGCAGAAATCCCTGATCCATGGTGATGTGCTGTCTCTCCCCGAGATGAAGCCTGCAGACAAGTGGTCTGGGGCCTGTGTCAGCTCCACAGCCAGCAGGGCCCAGGGCTCCCATCCTGTTTTTCAGCTATTCCCAAACACGGTTTCTCTTGGGTTCCAGGTGGCTGCCCAGGCTCCACCCATTGCGTTTGGTTTCCAGCCAGCAGAAAGAGAGAGGTGGCTCTGCACACAAAGCCTGGTGGCTCTTCCTGGTTGGACTCGGTCACCTGGCCACACCTGACAGCCAGGCTGGGGAAATGGGCCGCACGGCGCAGCAGGCCCGAGCTCCTGGATCTGCGCAGCTCCACATCTTTGCCCGGCGGCCTGGACTGTGGCTTCCAAGCTTCCTGTCAGTTTACCGTTTCCAGTTGCCTGTTTGCACCTGCGAGTGCCCCCCCAGTGCTGGGAGGGCGCCTTCCCCGGCCGCGCTGCTCGTCCGCGTGCCCCTTGGGTCGCCAGGGCGCTCCGTCCCATCCCTCGGGAGCCTCTGGCACCGGGGGTTTTCTCAGTGTGCGCAGGGGGGGTGGCAGTCGCCGACACGCGGAGGCCCAGCCCGACCCTCCCCGGGGTCGGACTGCACATCTGGCTCTTAGCTAACCTCCGATCGTTTTGATCAGTTACGATCTTAAAGGAAAACATCCGTTTAGTGTCACTTTTCAGATTTATTCTCAGAACCTGCTTTAATATCACTCAGGCTGCTTCAACACTTCCGTCTGCCGGTCTCTCGCTCCCGATATTGCTGGGTTTTTAATATTTTTACTTTGAAACCCTTTAAGATCCACAAGTGGCCAGAAGCTGCCCTCTCAGCCCTGCTCCGGGGCACAGCGGGCTCCGGTCACCCAGCCCTGCCCCGTGCAGGGCGGCCTGCAGAGCTGACCCCCGCACCCGCCGCCCCGCCCAGGGCCCCCGCACCCCCCACACCACAGCCCCGGGCCGCCGGGAGCGCGCCTGCCACGTACACACGCAGGATGCGGGGAGCGCGCAGGCTTCGCGCCTCTGGGACCCGCGGCACGTGCTCGTGTCCCCCTCCCCCAGCGGCACCGGGCCTGAGACTTCGACCCCGGGAGCCGTCTGGGCCTCAGCGTCGAGCCCTCTGGTCTTCTGGACGCTCCTGCAGCTGCCGCATCCCTCCGCGAGGCTCCGAGCTCCGCCTTCTCTTCCTGCCGGTCCTGGGACCCCGAGACGCCCGCGCCATCCCCCAGCAGGCCTGGCGACGCCGCTAGCAGGCTGGACGCCGGCGCTGGGAGGGCGCAGCTGCGTGGCCCAGCCTGCGATGCCCTCGCTGGCCAACATGGGCCCCAGGCGATGCAGCTCATCGGCCACATCCACGGCCACAGGCTCCACTTCCTGGCAACAACTGGTTACAACGGCAGCGGCTCAAGGCAGCGGCTCAAGGTGTCGCGGAGGAACCCTGTCCCCACCTTCGACGCCGAGGGCAATGATGGCCACAGCCTGGGGCTTGGGCGCCATGGAGGCGCACAGCTGAGGGACCCTCCTGCCCTCCTCGCTCCCTCGAGCACCCCACACCGTTACCTTCTCGTGGATCTCCTGCGTGGACTGGGCGTCACAGAAGGCCACTGTGGCCACGTCCTTCAGGATGGGCATCTCCACCGTGCAGTCCCGGCCGTCGAGCAGCGCCACCAGGGGCCGGGGATGCATGGGCCCATTCATGATCGGGGGTCGGACGCCTGTGGAGACAGGAGTGTACGCTCAGCTCCCACGGTGGCCACAGCTGAGACCTCGCTTCCCCTGCCACCCACCGCCCGCAGCCTGACATAGGCAGGCCCTGAGAATTCTACGTGTCCACGCACCTGGATTTTGTCAAGCCTGAGTAAAAAAAAAATCTCCATGAAAAGCAAACCAGTGTTTGCTACAGCTCGCTGACCCCCGAACGAAAGTGGACCCCTGCCGAGCAGCATCACCCCCAGGGCCTTGGGGTCCCAGGCATGCGTGGAGGCAACAGGGCCTCCACCATCTGACCCCGGAACACGCAGACTGCAATGTGACAGGTGTCACGACAACACCCACGGCTCCCAGTCCACAGCAGCACTGAGACCGCCCGGAGACCCTGCCAGCACCATCCCCCATGCCCGGCATCACCTCATTTGCAGGTTTGAAAGGAGACACAGAGGCAGGGAAGGGGTGAAGCACTGAACGCAGCCAGAGCCCCTGACCGTCTCATGACAAGACGACTTAGAATCACTAAAAGCTCCTTCCATACAGGACGTCACCGGGCCTCATCCTGGGCTGAGGCGGACACGAGGGCCCCTAGGTGACAACCATGGCAGCCGCCAGTGGCCCCAACCACCCCCCAGCCCCAACGGCCTCGACAAGACCCGCCCTGACCGGTGCACGGGCAGCTCCGGCGCAGGATGAGAACCAGGGGTGGGGCTGGGCCGCCCGGGGCCCAGAGCCCAGGAGGGAGCCACCCCCACGGGCGCACTGCTCCACCGCCCACGCAAGCGGCCAAGACGCAGCAGCCCCGCTGGGCGCAGGGCAGGGTCCGCAAGGCCCCAACCCCTCCCCGGCGCTCCCCGCAGTCCCCTGAGCTGCTTCCTGCCGCCCGCAGGGTGCCGGGCCCACGGCATGGCTCACCTCTCCAGCTTTACCCAGAGAACGGCGAGGCCTCAGGGCCCTTATGTACCTGCGCCAAGGGGCTTCTGGTCACGACCGTGGGCACCCTGCGCTTGTTTCTAAGGGACGGGCCGTCACGCCGCAAGCTGAGCTCCCGCCCTCCAAGTTCCCGAGGCGACAAGGCAGGCTGTGGAGCACCGACGCGACGGCGCCTCCCGCAGGAGCACGCCAGGGCCCGCGGGCAGCAGGGAGGGGATGCCGTCCGCGGGCCTGCCGGGCAGCAGCGCCGGGGCCCCAGCTCGCTGACACCCCCTTGCCCAGGGAGGCACCCGCCTCCCGACCCACGGCCGGCGCCAGAACAGGACTTGGGTTTGCGTGGTAACACCCTAGCCTGGCACGGAGTTCACGGGAGGACGACCAGAACCAGCCCAGCGCTGACCTGAGGCCTGCCCATCTGAGACCCCCGAGGCCCCCCCGGTTCCGCCATCCGTGGGGCTTCACAGAGGCTGTACACCATGGGGCGTCGCTGTCCTGATGCGCCGCACCGGCCGGGGAACCTGGGCCGTCCCAGCCGGTGCGGACAGCCGCTCCGCGGGCACGGAGGGACGGGCGTCCAGCTGCTGCGCGCTCCAGGAGCCCCTACCAACCTGACATTTCTTAATATGGGCTCGGCTTCCACGAC
Source organism: Nyctereutes procyonoides (assembly GCF_905146905.1). Lineage (NCBI taxonomy): Eukaryota > Metazoa > Chordata > Mammalia > Carnivora > Canidae > Nyctereutes > Nyctereutes procyonoides. The sequence continues at coordinate 488,238 of NW_026575047.1, forward strand.
CATGAATTCGACTTTTCAAAGCGTTTTATCTTCAGAATCCCCAGGCAGAACCGCGTCTGTCACTGGATCCTCATCCCACGTCTTTAATTGTCTTGAACCAAAGCTCCTAGGCTCCTGATCCTCGGCGACCACTGAAGCCTGTGCCGGGGTCAAAGTCTGACTAAAAATTAAACACAAGAGACACGTTAAAACACCATCGAGGGCCAGCTACAGCTCACAGATGCCAGAGGCCCACAGTCGAGGCTTCTCCCCGCATCCTTGCCCCTGGGGGGACCTGCCTGCAGGCGGGCACGCGGCTGGCGGAGGGGACGGCTGGGCGCAGCGGGGACGCATGTGCAGCGGGAGGCTGACTCTGAAGGTCCCTCCGCGTCCTCGGGTCGCCATGCCAGCTCCTACTCATGCTGCCGACAGCCTCCCCGGCCTCCGGGACGAGGCTGCCAGGAGGGGAGGCCCGGGGATGCTGGCTGGGACACGGACGCCACTTCCCCACCCCCACACGCGGGCCCCACAGGCACATCCCGGGACTGGCAGTTGACCTGACACAGCTCCCATGAGACTTGAGGTCACGTGCGTGGGTCACACACCTTTCTGGGACAGGCTGAGATCTCAGGCCCCGGGAGCGCTGGACCCACCCTGAGCGCGTGGCCCTCTGCGCGCGGGGACCACAGCGGGGCTGCCCGGAGGCGTGGCCAGGCCGCACACCATGCCCTTGATGTCATCTGGCCCTCGGGAGGCCCAGCGCAGAGCAGGAGCTCCAGGGGGTGGGGCCACGGGGGTGGGGCCACGGGGGACGGGCCTGCTGCAGGGATGGCCTGTGGCCCCTGGAACCCATGGTGGCTCCCCCTTCCAGACGCTTGCACAGCGAGGGCAGGTGTCCTGCATCCTGTCCGTGGGCCTGGGCCGCGCCAGCTGGCCACGCTCCCCTCGGGGTGCGGACCTCCGTCCCTGCCGAGTGGTGGCCTGGGCTCCACGGTGCAGAAGGCAGCCTGGCCTCCCTGAAGCCGCGGCCAGGCCAGGGCTGGGCGGGCCTGCGCTGCGAGTGGACAGGCTGGGACGGTCCACCACCCGGCCTCACGGACTGAATGCGGCCGATTCCCTCTGCGGGTTTCAAGCCCACACGCTGACCCCGCGTAACCAGCTCCCAGGTTGCGGGGACACTGAGCCTGGGGAACACAGGCTCTCCGCCAGGGAAATGGGGGGCCCCTGGTCAGAGAGTGCTGATGCCACAAGGTGGGAGGTCAGGGTCGCGATGAACACGGGCCCAGGGTGACCTGAGGCCCACATGGAGCCGAGTCTCCTTAGTCCCGAGAGGCATCTACCTGGAGCCCTCGCCCACGCCGGCCACTGCCCGTACCAGGAGTCTGCTCCCCGAAGACAGGCCCTGGCCAAGCCACACCTGTCTCTGCTGTGGGGGACATAGCTGCCCCTTACCCAGAGATTGGGAGCTGCCCTTGGCGACGGCACCAGGGCTCCTTTCTCCCTGGCCCTCCAGGCTCAGCTGAGAGTCCTGCTCGGGGCAGTGGGAACGGCTGGCAGGGGCTCAGGGGTAGTGGGCAGGGGGTTGGGGACCCGGGGCAGGGGCCAGGGGGTGACAGGCTGGGGGCCAGGGACCTGGGGGGTGGTGGGCTGGGGGCCAGGGACTGGGGCAGGGGGCTGGGGACCTGGGGCAGGGGACCTGGGGGGTGGTGGGCTGGGGACTGGGGACCTGGGGGGTGGTGGGCTGGGGACCCAGGGCAGGGGATAGGGGGTGGTGGGCAGGGGACTGGGGACCCAGGACAGAGAACGGGGGTGGTGGGCTGGGGACTGGGGACCCGGGGCAGGGACAGGGGGTGGTGGGCTGAGGGCCAGGGACCTGGGGCAGGGGGGGTGGGGGCCAGGAGGTGGTGGGCTGGGGACCCAGGACAGGGGCCTGGGACCCGGGGCAGGGGGCTGGGGGTGGTGCGCAGGGGGCCGGGGGGCCAGGAGGTGGCAGGCAGGCAGGGGCAGGGACACACTCCACCCGGCCAGGCCCAGCCCGGGCTGCAGGCCCAGAGCACCTGGACCTCGTCACCGGCTCACAGCCTCACGACCCCCAAAGGAAACCACACGTGACCCCCCACGTTCTGCTCCGTAAGGAACATACCCACTGAGCCACGGAACGAGATGTCGCTCTCCCCTTACGAGCCGGGAGGGTGGCACCGAGGGCACTCAGGGACTCTCGGTGACTGCGCCCTGCTTCTCTCCATGGTGGGGGGGGGCAGGCCCCATTAGGGGTGCGGCTGTGCAGCCCCCCTCCCCCAGACACGAGCCTCCCCCGCGACCTTGACCTTCACGAGAGGAGCAGGGGGCGAGCAGCTGGGTGCGGGCCAGGGGCCACCGGGCTCCCCAGCGTAGGCCTCCCGGGAGCCTGTACTCCCCAGTGCCCGCTGCCGGCGAGGGTGACTTGTGCCCCGGGGCCGTGACCCCGCAGCCCAGGTCCGATCCCCCGCCGCGTTCCCCCACAGCCCAAGGCGCGGTCCACGCAGACTCCAGCCAGCGGCCACCAAGGGCGGGGGGCAGGGCCCGAGCGCAGGGGCCGCCGAGTGAGCAGGGGTCCTGGCCCTGCTGCTGTGGCCAGTCTGCGGTTTTCTTCCTAAAGCTAGAGGAGCCAGCCTGGGTCCCCAGCGGGACCGTCCCGGGCGGCGAGGCCCTGGGCAGACCACACTCCTGCACGCCTCAGCTGCGGCCCGGCGCCCTGTGTCCACGCGGGTCCCCGCAGCCCGCAGCCCCGCCAAGGGGACGGGACCCTCAGGCGCTCCGAGCGGCCCAACTCAGCTCTTCTATGAAAACCATGTTTTGCGGAGGCCCCGCTTTGCCCACACCCAGCCGAGGTTCAGATGCCTAGAGCGGCCCGTGGGCCGGGGCAGCGTGTGCCCAGCCAGGGGAGCGTCGGCAGGCGCGGGGCTCAAAGGCCAGGCCACGGGTCCCAGGCTCCAAGCTGCACACGCGCGGCGACTGCGGGCCCGGGCCGGACGCAGGGGGAGCCCGAGCCCAGGCCAGCAGCAGCAGCGCGACAAGGAAAAGCCCCCAGGGAGGGACCCCCAGACGCCGCCAGGCCCAGGCTTGGGGACATCTGCGCCGTGGAAACCCCAAACTCCATCTCGTTCCTGGAAACGCCACGTGGGAGCCCCGCTGAGTGACCTCAATGCCCAGAACGAGTGCAGAGGCCACACGGACAACGGGGGGCGGGGGGGGGGGCGGCAGAGGGCGGGCGAGAACGCACAGGCGCGGTGGGGTCAGGGCCCCGGACTCGCGGCACACCGTCCGCCAGCGGCAGGGCTCCCCTCGTCATCCCCGACGGCTCTGCGGGGAAAGGTTAACTCACACAAACTAGAAGACGCTTGTCAGGACGTAGTAAAACGGAAAAGACGGTGAAATTACGGAGATGCTACTGCAAGACGTAAAGTGCCTGAACCTGTTTGAACCGCCCAGCGCAGGTCCAGGGCGTCCTGGCGAACAGCCCGGGGGCGGCAGGTGGCAGTGAGACCGGGTCGGCGTGTGCCCGGCCACCAGGACGACCGGTCACGGGACAGCGAGGGGGCGCTCCTCCTCCAGGGCAACGAAACCCCCCGTCACCCACGCGAGGACACCAAGAAAGCGTGTCCAGCCATCTCCTGCTCGTTCACAGCCAGAGCCTCACGGCCAGGGCTTCCCCGGCGGAGGTGCTCCCGCGGAACCCAGGGCCGCCCGCGCTCCCCACACGCCGGCCCACGCGCCTGCAGGCGGCCAGGCGGGGTGTGCCCACGGCTGCCCGCGTCCCTCCGCCCTGCCCCACGATGACCCACACGGGGCTCCGGAGCATCGGGGTGGGGCTGGGGTGGGGTCTCGGCCTCCCCCTCCCCAGAGCGCACGGGGCTCCAGGAGCCTGACCACGGCGCTGCCCCCGCACTTGCCAGTGCCGAGCACTCCAGGCTTCTGCGTCCCTCCCGATGTCCCACTGCTGTCGTCGGCAGGAGGGTGAGCAGGCCAGCTCAGAGGGGCTCCCGTGGGCACCCCCCCACCCGGTGCGGATGGAACCCCGACAACCACCCCGCCGCACACGTCTGCTCCGTCCCTGGTGATACACTGTGCTCCAAGAGGTGGCGGGTCGGGCCGGGGTGCCACACGGGGGTGGCATCCCCACAACTCAGTGAGGCGGTGGGGGACGCGGCAGTCAGCACGGCCTGGGGGCACGGGGCGCCAGGACCCACTGGGCTGCAGCGGCCGCCACCCCACGGGCCCCGCACAAAGGGCACAGGCCAGCCCAGGTGGCTTGCGTAATTCCAGGTGGGCAGTTGGCAGGCCCAAGGGCACCACAGCCATCACCTGCAGCACAGGGCCCCGCAGCAGGCCGCGACCCTCTCGGCACCACCTTCGCCATCTCCCCGGGAGTCCATAACGGAGCTGAAGGGACCTCAGGGCCAACAGGCGTCGGGGCGGGGCCTCCTTGGCCCCCGTCGTCCCACCGACCACTAGGCCGGCCTCCTGCTCCCCCGGGCCCAGGACAGGGTGCTGCTGGCACGCTCTGGGGACACCCCGGACCCCTGACAGCAGCTCCCTGGCATCCGGGGCAGCGGGAAGCCAGGGGCGGGGACTGAGATCCTGGCCACCCGAGGTGCTGGCGCTCGCGCCACCCCCTATGGCTGACCATCATCCCACACTCAGCCCCAGAGATCTCCGTTGAGTGCTCCCTGCCGCCTCTCCAGGCGCACTCACTAGGCCACCTCCCGCCTGCCTGGGGCCCCCGCAGGACACCGCAGCCCTCCCCAACACAGCCAGGGCTTCAGAAACGCGGCCTGGAGCCCATCACACCCCAAGGCCCCCCGCCCCAGCAAGCTGTGCATATCCAGCCCCGACCACCACCTCCCCAGAAGGGGCTCCCTCCTGCCCCCCGCTGTACTTAAGCAGCCCTTCCCCACTTGGGCCCAGCACAGCCAGCTGGTGGCAGTGAGGCTCCCCTTGGCTGCTGTGGTCTGGAAGCCTCCAAGGGGGCAGGGTCTGTGTGAGTGCCAGGCACCCCGAGGCCAGCGGCCACACCGACCCCAGCAGGACAGACCCACGCACCACACCGTGTGGTCCCCCAATTCATTGTAAACCAAACCGGCGCCCGCTCCCCCACACGTGCTGCAAAGGCACGTTCTCGTCACCGAGACTCTGCCTCCCACACAGTCCTCTCTCGAGCCCTGACACGTGTCCTGCTTGCTCTGTGATGCTCCAGGATCCCACAAACAAGAACCCCGTCCTCGTGCAGAGAACACTGGCTGGGGACCCAAGGAATGTCACCTCCCTGCCCTCCCGCACGCGACGTTCAGCAGCTGCTGCGGAGCGACCCCATGTGGGGACACGTCCTCTAGGGCAGGCCTCGCACATCAGACTCAAGAAGGACTGGCGGCCGGACGAGGCTGCCGTGGGCACCGAGCCTGCCTCCCGACAGGCCAGAGTCCAAGCCTGGGGAGGGTCCAGAAAGCAGCCCCCGCCCCACCCGCTGACCCCCTGGGATTTCTTCTCCAAGGTCCCAGGTTCCAGTCCTGCCAGGTGCCCACCGTCCTCCCAGCCCATCTATGGCCAGGCTGCAGGGCTGGCAGGGATGTGAGGGACCCCCACCCTGAGGGTGACACAGGCAGAAACAACTCAGCAATAAGAGCGCCTGTGAGCTCTGAGCTCTGTGGTTGGGTGGAAAATGCCACCTCCCCCCCCCCCCCCCCCGCCCTGCCAGGTGTCCTGCAGCTCGTCTGGGCAGACAGGGGAGGGCCCCAGGCCAGTGTGCAGCCCGTGGCTGATCTGCAGTGAGCTCCTGGAGTCCCCTCTGGGAACCTGAGGCAGGTGTGTTGTGGACTGCCCCCTGAGCCTGCCATGGGTCCTCCTTCATGCCCCTGGTCGCGGGAGCCAGGAGTCTTTGAGGAGGCTGCCGCCACAGGATAAAAAGCCTGCACAAGCCTTCGACTGGGTCCTCCGCGCCCAGGAGCCGCGGGCGGCCAGCAGCAAGCTGCACTCCAGCTACTCAGACTGGGCAAGGCCCCAAGGACACTGGCATAGGGCGCTCCAGGGGCAGGCGAGATCGTGGCAGAGAAAGCCCCATCACGGCCCAGCTCTCTGCTCACGGCCTGCTGGCCCCTTCCACCAGGCCGCTGGGGAGCCAAGGCCAGGCCACCTCTGAAGCCCAAGGGCCCTTCTCCTGCAGAGGTGCCTCCCCCGCACTAGGGTTCCACTGGCCAACCTCTGGCAGCTCACCCGATGGCCCAACCTCGGGTACTAACCACAGAAGGGGCTGCTCCAGCCTCCCAGAGCTTGGGGTCGCAGCCTGCTGTGCCCCCAGCACCCCCGCCGGTGTGTCCTCAAGCTGAAGGGACCGAAAGGGAAACCCCAAATGCAGCCAGGAGAGAGGGTCAAGGGCTGAGACAGGTCACCCCAGCCACGAGTCCATTTCTCAGAAACGCAGAGGGAAGAGCGAGCCGTCAGGGCGGGACAGGCTGGGACCGCACAAACAGCCCCACGGAGGCTGGAGAGGACACGCCTGCACACGGCAGACACAGCCGTAACCCCGAGCGTGTGTCCCCCACAAGGCCTCGCAGAGGCCCACGTGGAAGCGCGAGCTCGGAGGCGGTGACAGAACCTCGGTGAAAAGAGACCCAGAAAGGCCGGGGCAGAGCGGCCGGCGGGCAGCGCTGGGAGGCGCAGGAGGGGGCAGACCGCGGGCGGGCCGGTGCGGGTGCGGAGGGTGCGGAGGGTGCGGAGGGTGCGGAGGGTGCGGAGGGTGCAGAGGGTGCGGACCCCGGCCAGGGCGGCTCGCCCTGGGCTCCCAGGGCGCGGGGAAGGCCAGAGTGCCCGCGTGCCAGGAGCAGCGCCGGCCGGCCCGCGGGTGCCCTCGTCCTCACGCGGCATCCTCGCCTCGGGGCACGCAAAGCCGTGACACGGGGTCACCGCAGCCGGGGGCGCCCGCCCGCCCGCCCGCCCCGCCCCGGCCCGCCCCGCGGGGAGCGCCCGGCAGGAGCCCGGCTGCTGCCGAGCTCCTCTGCGTGACTCTGCCCCGGCAGCTGGGGCGCGGTCCCGGGAGAGCGCGGCGTGGACGCCCCCCGGCCTGCAGCCGGACGGTCCAGCTGCCCAAGCGGGCGCCGGCCGAGGGCGGCAGGTCCTTGGCTGCTCGTCCAGGCCCGCGCAGCCACCACCGCGTTCGGTCCTGGCTTCCTCCCGCAGGTGGGCCCGTCCACGGCGCCCGCGGAGGCCGACGGGAGGCCCGAGGGGAGGCCGGCAGGAGGGCGGCAGGAGGGCGGCAGGAGGGCGGCCGGGGCAGGCGCTGCCGCGGCGCGGGCTCGGGGGACAGCGCGGCCCCGGGTCCCTCCGCCGCGCGGCTGCAGGGGCCGAGCCGTGACCCCCCCCCCCCGGGGCCGGCGGCGCTCGGGCGCGGGCAGGTGGCGCGGGCAGGTGGCGCGGCTGCCGGCGGCCGTCCCCGTCCCCGTCCTCGTCCTGGGCGAGCGGGACGCGGGGGCGGGGGCGCCGGGGGCGGGCGCGGCGAGGCCCCAGGGCCCGGGCGGGGCGAGCCCACGCGACCAGGAGGCCGGGCCGGCCCCACGCAGGGCGCACGCGGGCCGGACGCAGGGGGCCGGGCCGGCGGGGGGGCCGTGGGGCTGCCGGGGCCGGGCGCGCCGCGGGTGTGGCGGGGCCTGGCCTGGGGGGGTCGGGGGCCGAGCGCGGCGCCCCTTTGTGTCACCTGCGCGGGCCGCGGCGGCGGCGGCGGCGGTGGCGGCGGCGGCGGCGGAGGAGGAGGAGGAGGAGGAGGCGGCGGCGGCGGCGGCAGCGGGCGGGGCGGGCGTGACGGCGGCGCCTGCGCACGCGCACTCGCACGCTGCGGCTCGCGCACGCGCACGGCGCCCCGGCCCCGCCCCCGGCGGCGCGCGGAGGCCGGCGCGCACGCGCACTCGCACACAAAGCCGGGGCCCGCGCGCGCCCGCCCGCCCCGCCCGCCGCCCCGCCCCCGCGGCCGGAAATGCGCGCGCGCGGCCTTACCGAGCGGCAGGCCCTTGTTGAGCAAGTGCGAGCTGCCCATTGAAAGGCGCGGGCGGCCGCGGGCCCCGACGAGTCCGGCGCGCTCCGCCGCGAGCCCGGCGCGTGGGGCGGCCTGGGCGCCGTCCGCTGCTCCGCCCGCTCGCCTGCGCCCGGGCGCCGCCGTGCCGAGCCGCGCCGCGCCGCGCCAGCAGCCGCTCCACCGGGCGGGGACAGGCGGCGCGCGCGCGGGCGGGGCTTCCGGCCCGGCGGCCTCCTGTTTCCAGGCGCGAGCGCCGCGCAGCACCACGCGGGCGGCTGCAGGCCGGGCCCGCCCGCCCGCCCCGCCCGTGCCCTCCCGCGCCCTCCCGCCGCCGCGCCTGCTCACACCTGCCTGCGCCCGCACAGGTCCCGCCCCGCACCCCCGCGCGCGCACGCACGCACCTGCCCCGCAGCCCCGGACCCCACCTGCCCTGCACCCGCACACGCACCTGCCCCGCAACCACCAGGCCCCATCTGCCCCGCGGGCGCGCTCACACACGCACACTCACCTGCTCGCACCCGCACCTGCCCCGCGCCCACCCAACGCACCTGCCCTGCACCCGCATATGCACCTGCCCCACACCCACCCGGCCCCATCTGCCCTGCAACACACACACCTGCTGGGCACTCACCAGGCCCCACCTGTTCCACCTCCGCGCATACACCTGTCCTGCATCTGCGCACGCGTACACGCCCCCCAACCTGTCCTACACAGGTACCTGCCTCACACCGGCACAGCCACAGCCATCTACACACTTTCCACCCCACCCGCATCCTGACAGTGGAGCGTGACCGCACCTACCCCCGCACCTCAGCTCGCTCCTAGGCAGGGATCATTTGAATGTTCCCGGGCCACTGCCAGGAGGCACTGCAGGTGTGCCACTGCCAGCCTTCCGGCTCTGGGCCCCTACAGGGTTGCAGGAGGCCGAGGCAGGCATCCCTGGGAGTTTCCCTGGGCAAACTTGGCCTTATGCTTCGGTTCCTGGGACCCAGGAGGAGGTGCAGCCTGGATGGCAGGCCCCAGGGAGAACCTCCTGATCCTGCAGAGAGCACAGAGGCCAGAAATCGGCATCCAGAAGCCTGAGCAGGGACTTCCTGGGCCCAGGGGTACCTGGGAGGTGGCCAGACGTGGCTGAAGCAGGGTGCCCAGTGCCCCCTGTGAGCAGCCTATACTCAGTTCCAGAGAGGCACCCGCGGGAGGGTCATGAGGGTTCCCCCAGGGTGGGGGCTAGCCAGCCTCCAAGGGTGAGACGATCCGGTGACGGGAAAGGGCCTGAGGCCCACCCTGGGAGACCCTGGTCCTGGGAGTTGGAATGTCCTCAGGTGGCAGCGAGGTTAGACCGTGTATCTGTCCTCTTAGGTAAAAAGCCACAGTAACACACGACGGCTGCGCAGCTGGCTCCCCGGGACATGGTGCGCAATCCTGAAATCCTGTTGTCAGTCCTGCTGTTGTTTCTGAAATTCATAAACTGGTGACAAAGTGTGGGTGGATTCAATCAAGGGAAATAGCGAACTGGGTATCTATTTGCAAAACAAATGCTTTCAAAGCCTCACTTAGTACTCACCCGTGAACATACCTCCCAAATTGGATTAATTAGAACACGCGGGGGAAATGAGAAAGCAGGGCGTAAGTGCACACTTAGCAGACGTCGCAGAGAACTCACCTAAACGCAGGCACAAAATGAGTCACAAGGGAAAGATCGAAACTGCAGCCCCGGTGCACGTGTCACCCACACAGCCCTTTCTCAGAGCGGATACTCGTTTGACAGTGTCGGGGACCGGAGCCCCGCCGTGGCCTGGACCGCCTCCCCTGGCTCCCCCTGTCCTGTTGCAGCGCCTCCAGTGCCAAGACCCATGCTGCCCCTTCATGCCCACCCCGCCCACCTCCCCACCACCCGGACCGGGGCCCTGGGCATGACTTCGCCCCGGAGAGTGGCCCGAGAATGTAAATCAGATGCTGTCACCTGCTCGAATCCCTTTCTGGCTTCTCATACACCAAAGAGGAAATCCAAGCGTCTTATCACAGCCCTGGGCCTGGGCCACCTAACCTTCCCCTAACCTCCCTTCTGTCGCCCAGCCGGGAGTCCCCCTCTGCCTAGCGCTCCAGCCACTGACCACGGGACCTTTGCACGTGCTATTTCTGCTGCCTTCCCCTGCTATTCCCTCCCTGCCCTCACGCCTGGTACCGAAGGTCTGGACTTTCTCCCTGCCACACGGCCTGCTCCCCGGGGCTTCTGCTCCCTCACCCCCCATGCATTTGAGGTGGGAACCTGCTCAGTGGAGATGTGAGAAGAATCCATGCACTCTTCTGAACATGACCGGGCCATGCACGCCTCCCCGTCCTCAGGACTGCCAAAGGCGCCAAGGCCACAGGAGGAGCTTGTGCCCGGAGGAGCCCACCCTGAGTCCACCCCCCACCCCACCCACCTGTGCCCAGGCCCTGGAGGCCCCGAGTTACCTGCAGAGGCCTGGCCTGCGGCGGGCAGGGGGGAAAGCCCAAGGGAAGCTCTCTGCTGCTCACAGAGTGGCCCCCGGCCCCGCACCACGGTCCCCTCCAGGCGAAGCGGCCCCTCCCCGGACAGCGCACCGCCCGAAGGGCAGGATCCCAGGGAGGAGCGACGCCCCTTGCTCTCCAGCGACCCCGGGGTTTGCCTCTGAGCATCCTGGCATCTCAGCCTCACCTTCTGTTGACGCAAACCCAACCCCTGCTGGCCCGGGACACAGCCTGCCCGGAGGTGGCGCCCGGAGGTGGCACCCTGCGGCCGGGTCCTCGAGGAGGTCCAGAATGTTTCTAAGGCTGCGCACCGCGCACCAGTCGTTGACGTTCGGTCCGCAGACAACGATCCCTTGTCTCTTCCTGACTCTGCAGACTCTGAGCCCTCACACCGATGCCGGTGTGGACGGGAAGCAAGGCCCCAGCCCCACCAGCTGCCGGCGCAGTCCCTGGGCCCACCAGTGGTTCGCGGTGCGCTGAGGGCCACCCGGGCCCGTCTCTCCTGCAGGCGTCCAGAGGCGGCCTGAGGCCCCAGGTGCCCGTGGCTGCTGCTTCTCAGGACGTCAGGCGGGCTCGCGGGCTTCCCTCCCTGCACCCGAGGCCGGGGTGTGCAGGGGGGGCGGGGAGCTGGCCACTCTGCGTCCCCGACTGCTGGACAGGAGACCTCGGAGGTGTCTTGTGACTGGTGGCGTCGGGGGGACCGGGTGGGCGGCCCTGCAGACATGCAGACTTCTGGGAGAGGAATATTCCAGAAAGGGAGCAGCGAATTCAAAGTCCTGACGTGGGTAGAGGGTTGGAGACTGGGGCACTACTCCTGCGCGTGGAAGGGGCTGGTGGCAGGCCTGGAGCACTTGCCACTGGGCACAGGGATGGCGAGGGCAGGTGGGCCAGCCCAGGAGATGCCCACAGCTCCCGTGGGACTCGCCGACTGACTGGGGCTTGGGACGCCCGCAGGCAGGGCTACTTGGAAGCAGGCACTTCCCGGTCAGGACTCAAGGCTTTTTCTGGGGTCCAGGTCACCCCCAGTTTGGTTCTGTAGCTGGAGCAGAACGCCAGGGAGGTCACAGGTGCATCTGAAAGTGAGAGAGGAAGGTGACCCACCGATTGGGTGCCCTAGCACCACTCTGCAGCCCCCCCCCCGCAGACCTTGTCAGAGCCAAGGTCCCAACTCCCAACCCCCTGGCCCCTGGCCCCTGCCTCCTCTGAGGGTCCCTAGATCTGCAGTGATTCCCGCCCTGCCTGCCTCTCTTCCCTCCACCCTGCATCCCCAGGCCTGCGTCTGGCCCGCGCCTGCTGCTGCGCCCAGTCCGCCCGGTGGTGGGAGGCCAGGGCCCACTGGGAGGGGGCCTCTCTGGGAGCAGCAGCCTCACCCAGGGTGGGGGGGGGCAGGTGCACAAGGACCAGGGACGTGTGCACCAACCCACGGCTCCTTCATGCTCCGTGTCCGGCCTCGAGGCCCACGGCATCTGTGTGAGCGTGTCTGGGCACAACGGCCCAAGGCACCGGGTGTAGGCCACCGGGCAGCCCCGGCTCCGCTCGGGCTCCAGGTGCTGTGGGGTAATTCCCAGGGGAAGCGCGAGGCCGTGACCGCAGGTGCGCTTCAAACAAGTGGGCACACGGGGGCGCCCGGGGCGCGGTCAGCGCGCGTGGGGGGGCTGACCTCAGGGTCCCGGGATCGTGGGCTCCGAGCTCTGCAGGGCCTGCTTCCCCCTGCTGCAGCTGCCGCTGCCTCTGTCCCTCCTCCTGCACCCGTGCGCTCCCTCCCTCCCTCTCCCTCCCTCACTTTCTCAAATAAATAAATAAAATAAAATAAAAGTGGGCAAGTCCTGCAGCCTTCATCAGAGTGCAGTTGCTCCGACCACGTAACTCCCGTAAGACTCGGTGGGGAGGTGGGGGGAAGCACCCACCTGCGGGGGGTTGGGGGCCGCAGGCCTTGCTGCACCCCTCCAGGTCCCGGCTTCCTCCATCATCGAGCGACAGTGAAGGATGCCCAGGTGTCCTAGGATGTGACCTTATTTAGAAATAGGGTCCTTGCAAACGGTCTAGTTGGAGTGGGGTGCTTTGGGTGGGCCCTACGCCAACGGCTGCTGTCCTGGGAAGGGGCCAAGGGGCAGAGACCCAGGACGCCAGGTGTGGGGGGCGCACCCACAAGCCAAAGGCACCAGCGACTGGCGGCAAAGCCCAGGTGTGAGGGCAGCGCGGGGGACAGACCCCTCACCGCGCCCTCGGGCGGAAACACCTGGCCCACAGCTTGACCCTGGTCTCCCGGCACCAAGAACTGAGAGGCAGTAAGTCGTGCTGCAGTAAAGCCCCTGGGTGTGGCCGTGGTTATGGTAGCCACACGGGGGCTGGCGCAGGAGGGACGAGGAGCACTCTGGCGACGACTGGAGGACGTCCCCGCAAGTAAAGCCGAGGCGGACCCCCTCCGCTGGCGAGACCCCGTCCCTGCAGGACCTGCAGCGCCGGATGGAAACAGCAGCCTGAGCTCCCAGGAAGTCGGGGATGTGATGGGGACCAGGAGCCCTGGGAGCTGGGGGGCAGAGGCCCAGCCCCGTCCTGGGGGCGGACGGCCTCGGGGCCGCACAGGACAGCCCCCCAGGAACAGGAGCAGGCGACCCAGCCGGCAGGAGCGGGGCCTCCTTACACATGGTCGCGGCGTACGTGCTTTTCAGCAGTTTGATCACCACATGTCTTGTGGGTCCACTTGAGGAGTTTTCCTACTTGGAGTTTGTGAAGCTTCTTGGATGGGTACATTCATGATATTCATGGAATTTGGAAAGTTTTTGGTCATTATTTCTCCAACTCTTCTCTGCACTGTCCCTCCGCCCGGTGCACGTGCTGGCTCCCCGGGTGGAATTCCACGGGGCTCTCAGGCTCTGCTCATGTTTCTTCTGGTTTCCTTCTCAGATGGTCTAATGCCTATTGACCTGTAGTCGGGCACACAGAGTCCTTATGCTGCTCAGATCTGCCTTTGAAACACCTCTGGTGAATTTTTTTCATTTCATCATTGTACTTTTCAGCTCCAGAATATCTATTTGGTTCCTTTTCGTCCTTTCTATATTTTTACTGATATTCTCCATTTTGTTAGACAATGTTTCCATGGTTTCCTTTGGTTGTCTGTACATGGTTTCCTTTGCTCTTTGAGCACGTTTAATTCATTTATTTAAAACTTCGTGTGATCAATCCACTGTATAGGCTTTTTAAAAAATTTTTTAAAAGGATTTATTTATTTATTTATTATTTATTTATTCATGAGAGATACAGAAAGAGAGACAGAGAGAGAGAGAGAGAGGCAGAGACCCAGGCAGAGGGAGAAGCAGGCTCCATGCAGGGAGCCCGACGTGGGACTCCATCCCGGGTCTCTAGGATCACGCTCCGGACCGAAGGCAGCGCTAAACCACTGAGCCACCTGGGCTGCCCCCCTCCCACCTTTTAGGGACAGTTTCTATACATTTCTTTTTGTCCTTGTGTGGACCACACACTCCATTTGTATGACTCATAACCTTTATCATTGTTGAAAACTGGGCATTCTGAATATTACAGTGTGGCATCTTTGGAAATCAGATTCTCCTCCTTCCCCAGGACTTGTTATCACTTCTTGTGGTTGCTGTTGTTTGTTTAGTGACTTTTCTTTTTTTTTAATTTTTATTTATTTATGATAGTCACACACAGAGAGAGAGAGAGGCGCAGAGACATAGGCAGAGGGAGAAGCAGGCTCCATGCACCGGGAGCCCGACGTGGGATTCGATCCCGAGTCTCCAGGATCGCGCCCTGGGCCAAAGGCAGGCGCCAAACCGCTGCGCCACCCAGGGATCCCCTGTTTAGTGACTTTTCTTAACCAAGTTTGCAAAGTCTGCATCGTTTGTCATGTGGCCACTGACGTCTTTGTTCAGCTAGCTTAGTGGTCAGTTAGTGATCCGACAAAGACTTCTTTAAAAGTCTAGAACAGCAATACCCTCCCCCTCGAACCATAAAAGCTCCCAGTCTTTGCAGATGGGCCATGTGCGTGGATTGCGGCACGCTTTCAACACTCATCCAAGTGCCACCCGGGTCGAGAGATGAGGCCGCCCGGGCCGCTCCGAGGATGCGCTGGCCCAGGGAAGGCGTGGGCAGCTCTAGACCCCCAGCGGCGCCCGCCCCAGCCTTTCCTCCCGAGCTTTCAGCGTGTCTGCTGTTTGCCCCAGGAGGATACACTTGCCTTTAAATGTTTTGCCCCCCGTAGCTAGCTACTTCTCCATCCTGGAGGGTTCCTAGTCGGGTCAAACAGAGGCAAGGCTCTTTTGCAACCGTCGTTCAGGGGGCACCCAGGTCATCAGAACAAGGACGGACAGTTCTTTGGACACAGGGCCCACTCTGCCCTCTCTGGCCCCGGGCACCCACATCTGCTTTCATGACTGCCAACCAAGCAATGGGGGGGCGGGCCAGGCCGAGGGCAGGTGCAAATGCCCAGAGGCCCAGACCGTGATCGAGCTGCCTTTCCTCCATCAGGCATTAACCAGTTGCTAGAAGTCTCTGACCATTTTCCAGAGTTTCAATCAAGCTGATTCTCATATTATTTGCCAGTTTATTTGGGGGCTTTTGAATTTCCTTTCTCCACCATTCTCACTGACGTCACCGTGTGTGAAAAAACATTTTTTTGTAAAACCCTGTCAGAAAATGATAAGTAGAAGGAAAATCTCTCAAGGTGGTAAAGAATATCAGCCAGAGTCAACAGCGAGCGTCATCAGTCACGCCGTGGTGATGGTGGCCCGACGCTGCGCGCTTACAACGGTTAACAGGGCGATCTTCTGTTGTACGTGTTTTAGGACATGCATGACCACCTGAGTCCTGTTACCATTTAAAAGAAGTAAAGCATGGGACGCCTGGGGGGCTCAGGGGTTGAGCGTCTGCCTTTGGCTCAGGGTGTGACCCCGGGGTCCTGGGATCGGGTCCTGTGTCGGGCTCCCTGCATGGAGCCTGCTTCTCCCTCTGCCTGGGTCTCTGCCTCTCTCTCTCTGTGTGTCTCTCATGAATAAATAAATAAAATCTTAAAAAAAAAAAGAAAAGAAAAAAGGAGTAAAGCATCACAGATACTGTCAGGAACAACGAAAATGCACCTGCCTTTGCCGCAATATCGCGCTGGGTTTCTGAGCCAAAGCAGCACAAGGTGCCCTTACAACTGATGTAGGTCGTGCGGAAACCTACGCGGAAAATCAGGAGTCTGCAGGCCAGACGTTAGCACCAGTAAAACACCTTTAAAAATCAAAATATGAAACTATAGAAACACCTAGAGGGGGATCCCTGGGTGGCTCAGCGGTTTAGCGCCGCCTTCAGCTCAGGGCATGATCCTAGAGACCCGGGATCGGATCCCACGTCAGGCTCCCTGCATGGGGCCTGCTGCTCCCTCTGCCTGTGTCTCTGCCTCTCTTTCTCTGTGTCTCTCAGGAATAAATAAATATAATCTTAAAAAAAAAAAAAAGAAAAACTTAGAAAAGAAACCTTTTGACAAGTGATACAGGGGGCAGGCCTTCCATGCGCCTGCGTCCGGCTCTGCTCTGCTTTCCTTCACACCAAGGGTTTCGCCTGCCCGGACTCGTGCGCTGGAGTCAGCCCAAGGCATGA
Organism: Nyctereutes procyonoides; assembly: GCF_905146905.1. Classification (NCBI taxonomy): domain Eukaryota; kingdom Metazoa; phylum Chordata; class Mammalia; order Carnivora; family Canidae; genus Nyctereutes; species Nyctereutes procyonoides. The sequence continues at coordinate 504,352 of NW_026575047.1, forward strand.
GTGCAGGCTGGGGAGCTGGACGGGCGACACGGGTCACTCCTGAGATAAAACCGCAGCACTGGGGCAGGACCCTCGGCGCTCTCCTGCCCACGTGGTCATGGGGACTGGACTGCGTGTCCCTGTGCTCAAGCCCTCACAGTCCCCTCGGAGCACAAGTGGGACCCTGCACTGTGTTTTAACCAGTGACTCATGCAAAAACGAGGGGTGCCACTTCCACGATCCCCATTTTGATGAGATTTTAATACCCCCCCCAGCCACGTGACTCTCCCCCTCGCTGGCTTTGGGAAGATCTGCAGGCAACTGTGGAGGGTGGCCTCTAGCTGACAGCCAGCAGGAAGCAGAGGCCCGGGTGACCACCTGCGGGGGGATGGATCCGAGGAGCACACAGAAACCGCCAGAATCACGCGACAAGTCACTGAGTGGGCGGCTATGCAGGCAACACGTGGCCACGGCTCCGCCAGGTGGGCACGGAGGGGCTGGCCCCGGCCCTGGGGAGGGGGCAAGGGCAGGCCCGGGGGGCCCTCCTTCGCTCTCGAGCCATGGCTGTTGGGGCTTCGGCGACCGCAACACAACCTGCCTACCGATTGTCATTGATCCTTGGAAAACACCCTTCGGCGCCGCAGGAACAGTGGCCGCGTGTGGCCGGGGCGCGAGGAGCAGTCCCACCGCCGCCGGCAGAGCTGCGTGGACGGACCGAGGCTCGGCCCTTGTTCAGGGACGGTGACCCAGCAGGAGCGTCGCCCCAAGCTGTGAGGGTCCCCGGGCCCTGCGCGGGTGGGAGGGCGAGGGGGCATCTGGTGCACCTGCCCGGCGCTGGACGCCAAGTCCTGACCACAGAGGGTCACTCGAATCCGGGACAAACAGCCTGGCACCAAAAGGAAAACAGCCGAAAGCTCGAGTCCAGCCCCAAGGGCTGAAAGCCCTCAAGGCCGCGTGACGCCTGCTGGTCTCAGTCCCCGGCCCCGTCCCTGGCCCCGGCCCGGTCCCTGCTGTCCCTGTCTCCGTCCCCGCGGCAGAAGCCTGGGCGGCAGAGCTCCAGGCACCTGTCTCTGGAAACACAATTTAGCAAACATCCCAACTGCCAGCGGGGCGGGGGTCAGTGCAGCAAACCCCTGGGGTCCGCGAGTGGAAAGGCAGGCCCACAGCCATCACCTCGGCAGCAGTTCGCTGCCCCCCCACCCCGCCCTGCAGGACAAACCCCACAGCTCAGCAGAGCTATTTCGGGCCACCTGCCAGCAGACAACTGCCTCTGCAGGGAGCGAGGCCGGGCGCGGTGCGGGCTCCCCTCTCCCAACGTGCAGGTGCACCCCTGCACCCTGAAGTCCTCTCCCAGCCACACACCCGGGGTCCGCTCAGCCCCCGCTGAAGGCAGGCGCCCCCAGGCCTGATCCCGCCGGCCGCTCGCGGTCTCCCCGGAGCACCGGCAGCCCTACAAACCCTCGCGCGAGGCTTACACGGAGCAGAGGCCACGGGCTGGCCGGTCCACGCGGCCAGGAGGTACCGACCACTCGGAGCGGGTCCAGGGGCCCCGGACGGCTTGCCCAGGCCTGAGCTCCCGATCCGGTGGATGCGGCCTGGTCGCCCGGCCCCGGTGCACACGGCATCCCGCTCCTCCCAGGAGGGACACGAGGCACCACCGGGCCAGGGGCCCCGAGGAGGGGGGCAGAGCCAGGCCGTGCACCTGTCGGGCCGGGCAGTGAGTCCCCAGAGGCTCGCCCCCCGCCCCCCAACCTCGACCTTGCGCCTCTGGGCCCCAGGGGGTGTTTCTGTTGTTTGAAGCCAGCCTGTGCGGCTGCAGCCATGGAATGATAGGGACGGTCACCGCTCAGTGGCCGTCACAGTCGTGTTCCTGACGGTGGGGGCGACTCGGGACCAAGCAGCTCTTGCACGAGAACCCCCAGCCACCTGCCCTCCCTCCGAGGCCACTCGTTTCTGCTGCTTCTGTTAAAATTACGGAGCTTTAGCCGCCATGCCCCCTGCTCATGTCTCCACCAGGACGGCCACCAGGAGAGTGGCCCGCGGACAGCGGACAGGACAGTCAACGTTTGGTCGCTTTTACAGTTGTTTCTTGTTACATAAGATCGCACGTTTTCGTAGAAGCAGTGCCGTTTTCCAGATTTGAAGGGCGTGAGCTCGGCGCCGCAAAGGCCGGTCAGGCTCCCCACGGTGAGGGTCATTCTGTAACATGAGTCTGGAACCCTGAGAGAAAACCACCTTTGCCTGCTGTATTGGTTTCCTAGGGCTCCCGTAGCAAACCAGGTGGCTTAGGACCGCAGAGAGGGTGGTCTCACGGTTCCAGGGGCGGAGTGGCTGCCCTCGGGGACCTGGGGTTCCTGGGCGCGGGCCTCCAGCCCCTGCCTCCATCCCACGTGGCCTCCTCTCCTCCTGTGTGTCATCTTCCTACGAGGACACGAGTCATGGGCTCAGGGCGCCCTGTACCATCGTGGCCCCGTCTCAACTAGTGACACTAGTCACTGAGATCCTGGGAGTGACGATGTCCACCTATCCAGTCCCCAACCCCAGTTTGGGGGCAGATATGCAGACTCCCTGGTCACTTGCACAGCTCGCCCGTCCTCCAGAGCTCTAGGTTGGAGCTGGTGGAGAGGCCGCACCGGGTCACCTCCCCACCGCAGGGGTCACAGGCGGGATGGGCCGCCGCAAGGGTGTCCCCAACGACCTCTGCTCACAGGCCCCTTCTCGGTTGATATCATTTAAAAATCATGATTATGAAAACCAAGACCGTTACAAGTTACAGACAGTTGTTTAAAAAGCCTAATTGTTAAAGCCGAGCGGCCGCTAACCGGCCTTAGTCCCGGGTGAGTGGCTTGCTCTCCGCTGCTTCGAGCAGATCCGGTTTTCTTCTCTCCGCCTGCACCTCTCACATCCGAGAGGGTGAGCATGAGCTCCCGGGATCCGTGTCAGGAGTGCTGGCCTCGAGGTCTAGAAGGATCCGCGGCTGCACTCCTGTCCCTCTCAGCACGGGAGCCCCAGAGCCAGTGCTGCTGGGAAACGCCCGCTGGCACCCGCGCTGCGGCCCATCTGTGGCCGAGGAGCTGTGACTCCTGCAGCTTTTGACCTTGAACGTGTAGCAACAAGTCGCTCGTCAAAAGATATCTTTGGGGCACCTGGGGTCCAGTCGGTTCCTGTCGGACACTGATGTCAGCTCAGGTCCTGATCTCAGGGCCGTGAGTTCAAGAACCGCCTTGGGCTCGGTGCTGGGTGGTGGAGCACCTGCCGATGGGACACCTCTGGATGCGGAGCATCAAGCCGTGAGCAGGTCCAGCTGAGCCATGGGCGCCAACAAAGGAGCCACAGCAACCAGCCCGAGGTGCAGGGTGGGACCGTCTCCCATTGGCCAGGATGGGGCCATCTCCTATTGGCCGGACTGTTGCTGGGGGAGGAGGAAACCATCCTTCTCCTGCTGGGATAGTAAAGTGGTCCCTAAGGTGACATCCAGGTGCAGGTGCAGCTCCTGTTGGGTCTGCGGGTGGCCGGGAGTGGTCGGGCCCGGAGCTCCCTGCCTGCAGACTCCATCTAACTGAGGCTCCTTCCTAATTTTCACCTGGACAATTCCCTGCCCCACCCCCACCGCAGGTGCTTACCGTGGGTGTTTTTTTTGTTTTGTTTTGTTTTGTTTTGTTTTTTGCTGTGTCCACTTGCTTTTATTTCTCACTGTTTACAAAAGTCCAACAGGAGGACATATGTGGGGTGGGGAAGGGGGTGTGCAGGGGCTCCTCCCTCCTGGGGCAGGGAAGGGGGAAGGGTTGGGGTACACAAGGGAGGCCCCCAGAGAGAGTTCTAGGGCCCTTGTGGGGGGAAGAAATGGTCCCACCCCCCAATCCTGCCTGCTTTATTCTGAAGGCCCCAGACCCCACGCCAGCCCCCTGGGAGCTGCTCAAGCTGGGGGCGTGGTTTGGGAAAGGGCAGCCACCCCCAGTATCCCCAGTATCAGGACCCCGGCTTCTTGGATCCAGAGTGCTCACTTGTGACAGCAGCTCTGCCACCGGGAGGCGGGGGTGCGGCTGCCAGGATAGAGGGCCAGCAAGGGCATTGGTCTAGTAGGGCTAGTAGGGCGTCCAGGGTGGCACCCCAGTAATGCTGTCAGGGGAGCCTGGGTGGGATGTGCGGTGGTGACTTTGGGAGGAGAAGCCGGTCACCGGCGAGCCCACAGTGACCAGAGAGATGGCCCTTGAGGGGGAGCGCCTCCATGCAGTCTTCAGTCCTGTCGCTACAGATGGAAGTCCCCGACACCCTGCACCCCACCTCATCCCTGTTCCTGGCAGTCCGCGTCCCTGCACCTGGTGCCTCTTGGACCCGAGCCCCACCTGGGGCTGCCAGGTTGCTCAGCGACAGGCTCCTACTCAGCAGGTGGGAGTAGGGCCCTGAGATCAGGTTCGAGGGCTCCCCACCTAGCCAGGGAGAGACCCTCCGAGACTTCCAGGGCCACCACCTGGCTGAGCACAGGAAACCAGTCCCCAGACGCCCTGCTGCCTGGGAGTGGGACCCTCCTACCCATGTTGCACACAGCGACAGTCCCACAGACAAGCAGCCAATCAGGAGCCTCCCACCGCAGCCGCCTTCTGACCCAGCCAGCCCGTGAGAACAAGTGCCCGGGGGGCAGCTCAGCTCAGGGAAAAGGAGTCCCAGGGACACTCAGACCAGCAACCCCACAACCAGGCCCAGCACAGGATGGGGTCCTCAGGACCCCTGACCAAGTGGCAGCACCCCAGTTCCGCTCAGCTCAAACCAGAGCCATGGCAACAGGCTGACGGGGGGTGAGAGGTGGGCTCTGACCTGGGCCTCCAAACAAGCCAGCAGAGGGCATAGGAGTCCTGGAAGAACAGCCCACGGGGCAGACCCCCCCCCCCCAGCACAGGGCACATGCTCCCATGGGACCCCTGGGCAGCTGGTGCCCTTGGACCCCCCCAGCACAGGGCGAGTGTCCCCACCCATGGGACCCTGGGCAGCTGGAGCCCTCGAACCCCCCAGCACAGGGCACAAGAGTCCCCCAGACACTCCACTGACCAGGAATTCCTGCCAGCACAGCCCCTGGCTGAGCAGAGGTCCTGCGGGGTGTGGGAGTCCCCTGGACATGCTTCTGGAGGAGGGCCTGGCCGGGTGGGGGGGAGCTGACCCGGAAGGGCAGGGGCTGACCTGCACCCTGCCTGGCCCATGCGCACCCCTCAGGGCTCTGGAGAGCCCCCAGCCAGCCACGGGGCCCGGCGTCCCGCTGAGAACAAAGCAAAGCAGGGGTTTCTGCACAAACCCGTCTGGCCCCAGACCTGGCATTGCTGGGACCCCGACCTCCCTCCCTCCCGGCTGGTGACAGGTGGGAGTGTAGCCCGAGCTGAGAGTGCGGGAGGAGGGCACAGAGAGGAGGAAGGTCCTGTCCAGCCCCCCCCCAGGGCCCCTCCCAGGTCCAGGGATGTGGGTGGCAGCTCAGGGGAGGAGGAGCCCCCGCATGGAACTGGGTCCCGGGGTCAGGGCCTCCAGGGCCCGGGAAGGAGGCTGGCGTCGGCGCTGCTGGTGGGGTCCAGGTTGCGGGGACACAGGGTCGGCGCCGCTCGTGGGACCGGGCCGGGCTGCAGGCGGGGGGCTCCCTCCGGGTGGGCTCAAGCCGCTCCGGGGGACCAGGTCCTTCGCGGGACGATGCAGACCACCCTCGGGCTGGGCGAGGGCAGGAGGCGGGGGCCAGACGGGGGCGGGGTGGGCGGACGGGCCGGCGGGGTGGTGGGGGACAGCACCCCAGTTGCCTTCACGTCCCCACCGTCTCCGCCCCACGGGAGGGGGCCCGGCCCTCCTGCTTCCTCCGCGCTCCGTGGCGCTGGGCCCCGGCCGGGCTCGGGTCGGGGTTGGGTCAGGGCTCGGGTTGGGGTCGTGTCGGTTCGGGTCGGGTCGGGGCTTGGGTCGGGGTCCCGGGTCGGCTGGGGTCGGTCGGGTCAGGTTCGAGTCAGGGCTCAGGTTGGGGTTCGGGTCGGGGTCGGGTCATAACCCAGGTGGGGCCCGGGTGCGGGGTAGTGGGGGGCTGCAGCCTGCTGATATTGGCCGTGGGCACAGACACAGGAAGCGGCAGGGGGCACAGGCCGGCCCTCCCCCCCACTCCTCCGCAGCCTGAGTCTCGGTTCCGTGCCACGACCCCAACGCCAGCCCCACGGGCACACCTGATTCTGGGTTGACTGCGCCCAGGTACCCCACGGCTCCGCCGGGGTGTGGCTGCCCGTGGGTCCCCCACCTGGAGAGGGTCTCATGAGGGGAAGCCCGCAGCAAGGCCTTCGAGGGCAGCAGAGTGTCCCTGCGTGTCACCCCCTCCCCACCAGCTGTCCGGGTGACTCGTCATTTTATTGCATAAGGGAGGGTGCTCCCACAGCAGAGCCAAAGGGGTGGTAAGTAGGATTCTTGGAGGCTGCTAAAGGGCACTTAGCGGGAGGGTGGCCGAGTGACAGCGCGGGAGCGACCCTGCCCAGGGGCCCCTGTGTGTGGCACTCTTCCCTGGACGCTGGTCGGGTGTTTGACTTCACGGTCTCTCCATTCGGATGGTTTACGTGACTGAAGGGGTTAAGAAGCCAGGGAAGCCCAGACCCAGTGGGAATAGGAGAGAATTGGGGAAAGGCGGAGGAAAGGTGGGTCAGCCTCTTGGCCCATCCAGGACTTTCCCCACGTACAAAAAATGACGCATCCGCTACTGCGCTCGCTCTCCTTCCTCAGAGGCCGCGGTAGGCCTGAGGTCCCCTGGCGCCTGCTGCCCCGGGTGAGGGCCCGGGGCATGTGGGGGAGCCTCTGCACCGCCCATCCTTTGGGTTTCCAGGGGCTGCTTCTGCTTCTCCGGGTCCCCACTGGTCCGCATGCCCACGTCCACCGGCCCCGTTCCCGGCAGGCAGCGGCCGGGTCACCCGGATGCCGTCTGTAGGCACCACCGCACCCCTGGTGCGGCACCGTCGGCGCGGGCTCTGGGGCAGCTGGTGGGCAGCTGGGGAGGCTGCGGCCGGTCCGTGGCACAGCTGTGGGGCCGATTCTGGCCGGTCCGCCTCAGGCTCTGTCCCTGCATCACTTTGCGTCCCCTAAACAGCTCGGATTCCGTAACATGCTTAGTTTGTGAGGAATTCATGTAGGCCTTCCCACCCCAGCCCAGCAACGGTGCAATGGAGCAAGTGGGGACTAAAATGCTCGTTTTGGGGACCCCTGGGTGGCTCAGTGGTTGGGCGTCTGCCTTCCGCTCAGGGCGTGACCCCGGGGTCCCGGGATTGAGTCCCAGGTCGGGTTCCCCGCAGGGAGCCTGCTTCACCCCCTGCCTCGGTCTCTGCGTCTCTCTGTGTCTCTCAAGAATAAACGAAATCTTCTTTAAAAATCAGGAAAAACTCCCATTCTGTTGAAGCCACACGGGTATAGTATTTTGTTTTGGCAGCCTGAGCTGACGAATACAGATGCCAACATCTGGCTCCCTGCACCAGCCTCTCCCAACCATGGCCCATCCCCAGTGGCCACGTACGGTGGCTTCTTCCTGGGACCGCGACCCATGTCCAGCTTTGCACCGCCTGCCGCAGTCCACGCTCCCTCCTGAGGCGTCTCCTCCCCAGTGAAGCACCAGCCTCACCCGGGTCTCCCGATGCGTGTCCCACGGGCCTCTGTCACGGGGTAGCGGTCTTAAGGCTTCCGTGTCTGCCAGCCCTCTGTTCCGGCTGCAAGGTGTCCCCGGGAAAGCTGCCCGAGACCCGTTTGTCCGAGGACCTGGGAGGATGCCGCAGCCTGCACCGCATCGCTCGGGCTCAGTACCTGCCGCGCGAGGGAAGAAACACACGAACAAACTGTCCCGTCTAGGCCGATAGCCCCTCGCCGGGCTGGTCTTCCTGAGCGGCAGCCCTCCTGTCTTGGGACGTCCCGGGGCTGCCGCCCAAACTACCCCGGCCCAGCGACTGGGAACAAGACGCCTCTTTCCCTCCGAGCGGGCTGAGCGTGGCTGAGCTGGCCCAGGCTGGGCCTGGCCGCGCCGCGCCTGCTCTATGCCCCAGATTTTGAACCCTCTGGGTTTGGCTCAGCTGTGGGCGTTGGATCAGGTCTGCGCTCTTGGGGCTCCGCTCGCGACAGTGGCCGCTCAGCACGAGGTCGTCCCACGGCGATCTCCAAGGTGCGCCAGCACGACGGAGGCCCCTGGCCGTGCTCGGCGCCCCGGCGTTCCTCGGACAGAGCAAGTCTGGGGGGAGCGCTGCGCTCATGGGCCGAGGAGGTGGTCCCTGCCGGGGGCGGGTAGGACTAAGCGAACATTTGCTGAACAATAACGCAAACGTGCAAACGGGCCGTATGTGGGATCTCCCCCGAGGTACCCCCGCCTTGAATAGCCTACGAACTCCCGAGAGTCTCCATGTTGTTGGCTCAGAACCTGGCTCTGCCACAGCCTCCCTCCGTACAGCGGGTCTCCTTGGCCGGGTCCTGCCCGCAGGGGGTCCTGCGGCACTCGGGGACCGAACCGCGAACACCTACCTCCAGCAGCCAGCCCCTCTGAATTCTGGATCACCCACCTTCTAGAACACTCCCACCCCCACCCCCGTGGGCCCCCTGAAGAGCTCCCCCTGCAGACGTGTGCCTGACTCTCTTGGGTTGTCTGCGGGTTTCAGACGCTGCGTCCCTAGTTCCCAATGGGATGTTCACTGCCCAGCTCCCACTGTCCAGCGCTGGTTCTTGCCCTGCCTGTCCCCTCGGGCTCCCAAGGCCCCCCCAGGCCCTGCGTCTCAACTTGCTTACGCCGCAACGAGGAGCCTGCACCCTGCACGGCCCTTTTGGGTGCTCACCGCTTAGAGTGGAAACAAGCTTCTCTGTATCAGCTCTTCTCTGGGGACAGCACCTGATGGTGGCCGTGAACCGCTGTTCACGGAACCGACATCAGGACCCACCAAAGGGGAGAGAGCTGCTGATTAGCCCTGGCTTTGCGGAGGCCTGGTTTAGATGACGTTTGCTCACACACACGTAACCCTATGCTCAGTTCGAGTCTCCCCACTCATATTTATTTAGGGCATCACCGGACAATTCGACAGGCTTCCTTAGGTCGAATGGGCCCCGCTCCGGGAGGCTGAGGACAGGAAAAGCAAGTCTGGACAGGCGCACTTCGGCAGCAGGACGAGGGAAAGCTCTGCAAGATGAATGTCGCCAGTACTGCTGGCTCTTGCCCGCTGGATTAATTTCTCCTTTAAAAGAAAGCTGACCCATTTTTTCCAGCCCACAACCCTAATGGACTCTTATTCAGAGGCCACCCTTCTCCCACATAAAGAGCCGTATTGTGTTTAATGATAAGCCTTTTAATGGAATTTGCTATTTCTGGGTCTCTGGGAAAATGCCATTAATGAGCTCGCAAGTGCAAGGAGAAGCAGATGCTTCGGGGGCACGCTTCTCAAGGGCAGGCTGCCCTGGCAAGATGATGAGCAAAACCCCAGAAAACAGGGACGTCTGGGTGGCTCCGTGGTGGTTGGCTCTTCCTTTGGCCCAGAGCGTGACCCCGGGGTCCCTGGATCGAGTCCAGCATCGGGCTCCCTGCATGGAGCCTGCTTCTCCCTCTGCCTGTGTCTCTGCCTCTCTCTCTCTCTATGTCTCTCATGAATAAATAAATAAAATCTTAAAACAAAACAAAACAAAAAAACAGAAAACAGGTTCCTTCTCACTGTCTTGGAACTGGGTTGGCCTAACAAAACTACGATCTAGACAAACTTTGTCTGCAAGGTCTCACCCTTACCCACCCCCAACATCCTACCGGAGGCCCCTTATTCTGATGTCGCCCGAATGCTCGTCACCGTCATCGTAACAGAATGTCAGCAGCGCGTGAAGTGAGACCGAGAATGGGCAAGCTAGGCGCACGATACCTGTCATTCCTTCAAAACCTTCAAAATAGGTCAGTGCCCGTTCTGGAGCCTGCGCACGCCCTGAGGAGGACCGAAGGAGGCAGGCCGCTCCGAGGCCTGGTAGCTGGCAGCCTTAATGATAGCAAAGGGGGCTTTCATACGAGGCTCGTCCTGGGTGGCAGCGGGGCAACGGATCCCCACACCTGCCCTCCAGATCCTAAGGTTTACAAAGGCCCTACCTGGGTGCGGTCATTCATGTCACGTCGGTGTCTTCAGCCTGATATCGCCACCCCCAGGCTCTGTCCTTGGAGCAGCCTCTGGGAGCGGGAAAGGCAGGTGGGGCCCACATTCGGAGGACAGGAGAGGGGGAAGGAGTCCCTGAGCTCCTTACCTGCTCCAGCTCCACGTCTTGGAGATGGTCCCCAACGATGCAGTGCCTCTCTTAGTGAGGGGGGCTTCTGCTACTTCGGGATCCCTCGGCACTTCCTGTGATGTGCCGACACCTGCACGCGGGGAGATTTGCTGGGACGCACACCCCTTCCCGCGCCTCCTGCTGGCGCTCCCTCGTGGAGGTGCTACACACACATAGATAAGGTATAAGATGAGGTCCCGGTCCTCAAGGGTTCAATGGGTCAAAGTAACCCAGCCCATATTCCTGACTGTCACTGGGAGCGGGGCACTATGCTAGGAGCTGTTGGAAGTTCCAAAGTGAGGAAGACAAAACGGGGAGCCTCACGTTTCGTAAGTGCTTGCTCAGCTTAAGCATCACCTGAGCGGATTTAAAATGCGATCCCACCTCACACCTGTCAGAGTGGCTACATGGAACAACTCAGGAAGGGACGGCAGACGTTGGCGAGGATGCGGATGCGGAGAAAGGGGAGCCCTCTCCCACTGCGGGCGGGACGCGGGCGGGTGCAGTCGCCCTGGAGACAGCGCGGAGGCTCCTCGGGGAGGTCCCGCTAGAGCCGCCCTGCCACCGGCAGGTGCGCGGCCTGGAGCTCGCTGGGAGATAGAGACGCGGGGAGACGCCGGGACACCTGCGCCCCGATGTCCACGGCAGCCGGGTCCACAGCAGCCACACTGCGGGCGGAGCCTCGGTGCCCTCGGGCAGAAGATGGATAAAGAGGATGGAGACAGATGATTGAGGGATAGATGATAGAGAGATAGAGAGATAGGTAGGAAAATCCTCGGCTATCAAAAAGAAGGAAATCTTGCCAATTGTAACGACCTGGATGGAACTGGAGGGTGTTATGCTGAGTGAAATAAGTGAGAGAAAAACAAATACCATGAGTTCACTCACATGTGGAATTTAAGAAACAAGACAGATGGACATAGGGGAAAGGGGGGAATAAAATAAGACAAAAATAGAGGGAGACAGATCACAAGAGACTCTTCACTCCGGGGAACAAACTGAGGGTCGCTGGAGGGGAGGCGCTGGCGGATGGGATGACCGGGTGACGGGCATGCAGGAGGGCACTGGAAGTGATGAGCACCGGGTGTTGCGTACGACTGACGAGTCACTGAAGTCTACCCCCAAAACTAATAACACAGTGTAGGTTAATAAAATTCAACTTAAAAAAAAAATTTAGGGATCCCTGGGTGACGCAGCGGTTTAGCGCCTGCCTTTGGCCCAGGGCGCGATCCTGGAGACCCGGGATCGAATCCCACGTCGGGCTCCCGGTGCATGGAGCCTGCTTCTCCCTCCTCCTGTGTCTCTGCCTCTCTCTCTCTCTGTGTGACTATCGTAAATAAATAAAAATTTATTAAAAAAATAATAAATAAATAAATAAAAATTTAAAAATCAACATAAAAATAAAGTGCACATTGGCAGGCCTCGCCGTGGACTGGCCGTGAAATGCCGCAGGGAGGCCTAGCCACTGTGTGTATGCGTGTACTTACTTATTTTTAAGATTTTATTTACTTATTCCTGAGAGACGCAGGGAGAGGCAGAGACCCAGGCAGAGGGAGAAGCAGGCTCCGTGGGGGGGTCGGAGGCGGGACTCGATCCCAGGACCCCGGGGTCACGCCCTGGGCCACCAGGCGCCTCAAGCCACTTGTGTTTCATACTAACGTTTGAGGAGCACAGGCCTAAAGGGCTTCTGGAGAAGTGCAGGAAATTAGACGGTGCTCGATCCCTGGGCAACCAGGCGGGGCAAGCGCAGGGCTGGTGAGGACCGGGACCTGTCACCCAGGCCACCGGCCGTGGTCAGCGTCAGGCTGAAGTCACAGCCACCAGTGGAGTTTTAAAAATGCACAGTTGCCTGAGCTCCACCCAACAGCTTTCGTTCGCTGATGCGGATTTTGGTTAGGACGCGCCGCCAGCCTCGGCGGGGAGAAGCCGGGGCCTCACGCGGCCGCCCTGCCCATGTCCGTGTCCGTGCCCCTGCCCGTGGGAGCCTGGACGAGGCTGGTGGCCTGGTTTCCCGCCGCTGCCAAGCCTCGGCCCCACAGACCCGTCAAACAACAGGCCTTTGCGGGGCGCCTGGCGGCCAGCGGGGTGAGCTGCGACTCTTGGTTGTGCTCAGGTGGTGACCTCGTGGGTCGTGGGTGGGGCCCAGCTTCTGGGCTCAAGTGGGGCGTCTGCCTGAGAGTCTGTCCCTCGACCCCGCCCCCTCCTCTCCCTCCCTCCCTCCCTCTCTCTCTCTCTCTCCAATGCGCGTCTTGAGAAAACCACCACCACCTTCATTCTTTCGCCCCGGGGAGGGCAGGAGCTCCGGGCCCTGCAGCCTGTGCCTGCGTAGCTCAGGGGGACAGTCGCCCATCGGGGCCCCTCCAGGGTCTCCCGGCTGTGCCCCACTGTCGCACGGCCTTACCCCCGCTAGGTCCCTCTTCTGCCTCAAGTCCCCTCTTCTCTCCCAAGGACGCTGCCATCGGATTTAGGGCCCGCGCAGCTACTGGAAGACTCGCGCCCCACGATGCTCCCCTTAACCTGCGAGGACCCCTTCTCCTGGCGAGGCCGGACTCACAGGCCCAGGGCTTCTGTGTCTACCAGGGACGGTCCCAGCCGCCCCATAGCCAGTGCCAGGCGACCACAGCGGCGGCCGGTGGCAGCAGCGAGCAGTAAGGACGGAGCGGGCCTCAGGCCTGCTTTCCAGCCCAGCGAGAGCCTGAGGTTCAAGGGGCCCAGTCGCTGCGGCGGCTGCTGAGGCCCGGCAGGCAGGGCACCGCTCTGCAGGAAGGTTCCACCCCCAGGGGTGCTTGTCTTGGGATGCCCCGGGCCACGCAGAGGCACCTGTCCTCGGATGCCCCGGGCCACCCAGACCCCAGGGGTCAGAGGGCTCCGGGGCGCGGGCACAGTCCGCACCTCCCATCACATCCCCCTGCGTTGAACGTGGCCCAGTGCTGGGGACCTCGCGAGCCCCCACGGACTGGCCCAGGGCGGCCTCTGTCGCCTGTGCACCCAGGGTCGCACCACACGGACCAGCCCCCGAGGCCCAGACGGGACCCCGGGCGACCCCGACGTGGCGCTGTGAAGGCCCTGTGGACGCGTCCCCCTCGAGGGTCTTCTCGGCTCGCCCTCCTGCTAGTGACGAGGCGCCGTCCACACCGCGGCCCCTCCGCAGGATCGCCTGCGTGTCCAGGCCGCCCGCCCGAAAGGAGGGCACCTACGGCACCCGTCCCCGTCCCACGATGCTGTTCCCACGCAGCCCTCCGGTTGGGCACAGGCAGCCCGTCCTAATAACCGCCCTTAAGAATCCCAAAGCCGGGGGGATCCCTGGGTGGCGCAGCGGTTTGGCGCCTGCCTCTGGCCCAGGGCGCGATCCTGGAGACCCGGGATCGAGTCCCACGTCGGGCTCCCTGGATGGAGCCTGCTTCTCCCTCTGCCTGTGTCTCTGCCTCTCTGTCTCTCTCTGTGACTATCATGAATAAATGAATAAATAAATCTTAAAAAAAAAAAAAGAATCCCAAAGTCCTGGGGGCCCGTGGGGGCTCGGCCCGGTAAGCGTGTGCTTGTAGCTCGTCGCCAGCTCGGGGCCTGAGAGCAAGGCCCACGCCAAGCCCGCTCCCCCCGGGGGCCTGCTCGACCTGCCCGCGCCCCCGGCCCCTGCGGCAGGTGCGCGCTCTCGCAAACCAAATAGTTCGTTTTAAGGCAGACTTTCTAACTAACGAGTTGGGTGAGCACCTTGTTTTCAACCAATTTCTAAGTACCCCTGCCCCCAGCCTCTCCCTTCCAATCTCCCTGAGAGCTCCGCCTAGAGTCTGCCCGTAGCTAACGTTAGTTTTGCTCATAGAAATGTAACTGAGGGAAACACCTGGCGGGTGGCGGGGATCAGGTCTCGAGAACACCGCAGCTCTGGATTTTGGCTCAGATCGTAGAGGGATGGAGCATGGCAGGCTCTGCGCTGGGAGTGGAGCTGACGATTCTCTCTCCAGGGCACCGGGTGGCTCCGTCTGTTGAGCCTGGGCCTCTGGATTTCAGCTCAGGTCCTGATCTCAGGGTCATGACCCGAGCCCCCGCTGAGCGGCTGGTGCCCACTCGGCAACTCCCTCTGCTCGTCCTCTTGCTCTCCTTGTAAAAAAACCACCAAAACGATTCTTTCTCTCCCTGTCCCTCTGCCCCTCCCCTGCCCCTGCTCCCCCCTTCCCCCCCCAAAAAAAGAATGAGCATCATAGTACTAATCACAATACTGAAAAGCTGGAATCAACTAGAATGTCCATCAGTAATGGTCCCTGCCTACCTCAGGGAAACCGCCTTGGGCCTCAGGCTGCTGGGGGTCTCTAGGCCTCTTGCTTGGTGGCACAGCAAAACTGTGATAAAAACAGCAGGAGCGGACTTAACCAGTCTCCCTTCGACCAACTCGTGGGTAAGTTAATACTCTCCCTCGTTTCTCTGGGAAAGCCCAATTCTGCCCACACTGTCACTTGTCCAGGCCGGTTGTATTCGCTGCTGTGATGACGTGACCTCACGTGACATCATACTAAGTTAGATATGAAGGGGAGGGCAGCCCGGGTGGCTCAGCAGTTTAGCGCCACCTTCAGCCCAGGGCGTGGTCCTGGGGTCCCGGGATCGAGTCCCGCGTCGGTCTCCCTGCATGGAGCCTGCTTCTCCCCCCTCTGCCTGGGTCTCTCCTTCTCTTTCTCTCTGTGTCTCTCATGAATAAATAAATAAAATCTTTAAAAAAAAAGATATGAAGGGGAAAGTGAGCTGTTCCTATGAAAACTAGGTTGAACACTTTGGACAGATTCAGTAAAGAAACGCTGCTAAGCTTTGACGTGGAGGGACCTGGAGGGTATGATGCTGAGTGAAGTAAGTCAATCAGAAAAGGACAAACATATATGGTCTCATTCATTTGGGGAATATAAAAATTAGTGAAAGGGAATAAAGGGGAAAGGAGAGAAAATGGGTAGGAAATATCAGAAAGGGAGACAGAACATAAAGACTTCTAACTCTGGGAAACGAACTGGGGTGGTGGAAGGGGAGGGGGGCGGGGGGTGAGGGTGACTGGGTGACGGGCACTGAGGGGGGCACTTGATGGGATGAGCACTGGGTGTTATTCTATATGCTGGCAAATTGAACTCCAATAAAAAAATTAAAAAAAAAACGCTGCTAAGGAAAAAAAAAACTATTTTCAAATTACATAACACAGAGAAGTGAAAAGTTCTAGATTCTCTTCACTTTAAGACACCCAATAAGGAAAAGTACAGGTGCACTGTGGGCACCAGGCCAGGTGCTGTGTGGGTGGGCTGAGTCCACGTACAGGCCGTCCAGCGCAGTCCCTGTGGTTCCAGGGCCCTACCTGCTTCCCTGCCCCTTCCGGCCTCAGAACCATCCGCTCTGGGTGGTAACAGGAGGCCCCGCTAACTCGGGCGTAGTTTCTATGAGACAAAGGTGTAACGCCAGCCAGCAGGCCAGCCCGAAGAATGAAAACTGAGCCACACAGGTGGTTAGTGAATGAGTGTTCACATGCATGTTTTCATTTAGGGTCCTCGAACTTTTTCTGGAAAGGTCTACATAGTAGTTATTTTAGGCTTTAGTCAGGCTCTGTCCCAACTATTCAAATCTGCCATCGTTTTTGTGCCAAACAGAAGCTTCCCTGGATGACCCAGAAATGCATGCGCACTGCTGTGTTCCAATAAAACTTTATTTTGGACACTACATTTGAATTTCATATAATTTTCACATGTCACAAAATTTTGTTATTTTTAAATTTTTTCAAGCATTTAAAAATGTAAGAACCCTTCTTTTTTTTAAAGATTTTATTATTTATTCATGAGAAACACAGAGAGAGAGAGAGTCAGAGACACAGGCAGAGGGAGAAGCCGGCTCCATGCAGGGAGCCCAACGCGGGACTCGATCCTGGGTCTCCAGGATCAGGCTCTGGCCGAAGGCGGTGCTAAACCGCTGAGCCACCAGGGCTGCCCTGTAAGAACCCTTCTTGATTCACAAACCATACAAAAATGGGCAGTGGGCTCATTTGGCCTCATAGTTTTAAGTCTTTAAAAAAGTATGTAATGTTATGGATGTGTTAGATTTTTCCTTTGTGGTTTTCATTTTTCAATTATTCAAAATGCTCAAATAACATTAAATAAAAGGGTTTCTATTGAGTTTCTCTACATTCTTTCTATTTCGCTTGCATGTAAGGGCCGTGAGATTTAAGGGCTTTTACCTGGCACATAGCAGGAGCTCAGTAAATGTTCCCTAGATGAAAGACGTCATACAACATGTATGCAATGGAATACTGATGCAGCCGCGAAAAATTACGTGGGAGAGCTCAAGGTCTATTGTGCAGGGTAAAAAAGCCCCGGTAATACAATAGTTATGTGTGTTGGAACTCTATTTAGAAATTATACGTGCATATTCGTATGGGGAATCATATAGTAGGACATAGAAGAATATTATTACTTATTATATCACTGTAGTTATTACAGGTTTGGGGACGTTTTAAAATCTTTTTTTTTTTTGCTTGTAATTTTGATTTTTCTAAAATGGTTGTGTTTTCTAAAATGGTGTATGATTGGTCATTGCTGTTTTTTTTAATTTTTATTTATTTATGATAGCCACAGAGAGAGAGAGGCAGAGACACAGGCAGAGGGAGAAGCAGGCTCCATGCACCGGGAGCCCGACGTGGGACTCGATCCCGGGTCTCCAGGATCACGCCCTGGGCCAAAGGCAGGCGCCAAACCGCTGCGCCACCCAGGGACCCCGGTCATTGCTGTTTTATTCCACCTTGTAATGCTGGCGTCCTGAAGGAACTTCAGCCTCAGCCACGGAGGCACAGGTTTGGCCAGACCCTGTGTGTGTGGTCAGGGGCTCAGAGGGACCAGGTCGGATGCGGGCCGGGAGGGGTCGGGGAGGCCCACAGGCTTGTCAGCTGTGACCAGTTCTCTACGCTACTCAGAAAATTCGAGATTAGCGCCTCTTGAGTTCTGACCTTGGGAAAAGCTTCCCCGCTTTCCCAGGAAATGTATGCAGGCGGTGGTTGAAGTTGGATAGTTGATCCTAGGACCAGAGGGAGGTCCAGGGGGAGGTTTGTGCCTGTCGCCCAGCAGCGGACACTGTGGGCACCGGTCACCAGGCAGGCGCCGCTCCGGCAGGCGGCAGCCGTCGGGGCCCGAGGGAGCTTCCTCGGGGAGAGCAGGAAGCAGCAACCGGTGAGCGGGGAAGTGATGGTGGCCCACGGAGCCCACGGAGCCCACGGAGCAGGGGACCTCAGACACGGCCGGAAGCCACAGGCAGGTTTTAACCAGAAGAACGACACCTTCTGGTTTCTATTTTATTTATTTTTAACATTTTATTTATTTATTCATGAGACACACACAGAGAGAGGCAGAAACACAGGCAGAGGGAGAAGCAGGCCCCACGCAGGGAGCCCGAGGTGGGACTCCATCCCAGGACCGGGGTCACGACCTGAGCCGCAGGCAGCGCTCCCCTCCGTCCCCCCCCCCCAGCGCCCCTGGTTTATACTTTAAGAGCTCATTGTTGCCGCTGTGTGAGGGCGCGGGGTGGGGGGCAGAGGGGCGCCTGGGGGCCGGGCGCCTGGTTCTCTGTGGCGGGACTTGCTCGGGACTCGGTCTCTACCGGGAGGGAGGCGGGCCTGGGTCTGCGGGGGTTTCTTTCCTGCGGCCTTTGAGCCCCGTTGATGGGCCGCACCTCGCGGGGAGGCGGGGCGCTCAGTGGCTTCCAGCACACGCGGGCCGGTGAGCCGCGCACCTGCTGTACCTGCCGCACCTGCCGCACCTGCCGCACCTGCCGCACCTGCCGCGGGCGGATTGGCTGTACCCGAGGCAAGCGCCTCGCTGGCCAGCACCTGCCGCCTGGTCCACGGGCTCAGGGACCTCGGGGTCGGGGTCGGTGTCAGGTCCGGGTCGGGCCGGGGCCGGGGTTGGCGTCTGGGTCAGGGCCAGGGTCGGGGCCGGGGCTACAGTCAGGGTCGGGTCGGGGTCAGGGCCGGGGTTGGGTCAGAGTCGGGGTCAGGTCGGGGTCAGGTCGTGGTCGGGTCGGAGTCGGGGTCAGGGTTGGAGTCGGGGTCGGGTCGGGGCTGCCCCGCGATGCCGTCCACTCCCCCAGCACGAGCTGAGACACCAGCCCGAAGGCCGCAGGCTGCAGGGGGCAGGGCGGCTGTTGGGCTGCAGGTGTCCAGCCCGCCGGTCCCTCACCGCATGTCGGGCCACCACCCAGCCCGGCCGCGCTGCTCCGGGGACACCTGTAGGGGCTCCGCGCCCTCCAAGCAGCCCCCCGCGGGCTGTCCCCACTCGTGGGTCTTAAAGCACCTGCTGCCGCGAGGGAACGGAGCTTAAAACACCTGCTGCCGCGAGGACCATATTGTCACGCGCTCGGGGTCTGCGGGACCAACAGGACGCCCACCCCAGAGCCGGGAAAACAGGCTGGGCCACGAGGCGAGGCCCTGACGGCCCCTTGCTCCCGGCCCCCTCTGCGGTCCTCCTTCAGGAGGGGACGGAACCAGCACCTGTCCTGCTCCCGCCCCCCCCCCCCCGCCCCTAGACGCCCCGGACGCCAGCCAAACCTCCCCTGTCCAATCGCCCAGGAAGAAAGACTCACTTTTTCCGATGAGAGACGAGGGGAGTCGGTGCCTTGCACTGGAAGCTCACAAAGGGCCTCTAAAGACGTGGGGTTTTAGCCGCTGGCCGTGTAAGGCCCGGGAGGGAGGACAGCCCAGGACCAGCCCCAAAATTGTTCCGTCGCTCTCAGGTGTCTTCGTGTTTATTTTCATTTGTATTTATTAATATAAGTAAGAGTAAGAAGTATTCCTCGAGAAATAAATCAAGTTTAAATTATATCAAATTTAAAAGATGACTTTGAGTCAAAATTAGAATTGTTCTGGGGCGCCTGAGGGGCTCCATCGATGATGCGTCTGCCTTCGGTTCAGGTCAGGATCCCGGGGTCCTGGGATGGAGCCCCACGGGGGGCTCCCTGATTGGCAGGGAGGCTGCTTCTCCCTCTGCCTCTGGCCCTCCCCGCTGCTCGCGCTCTCACCTGCTCACTCTCTCTCGAATGAATAAATAAATGAAACCTTCCCACTGGTCACAACCCAGATGCACGAGAGGGCACCATGGTAAGTGAAATAAGACAAAGACAAATACTGTATGAGGTCACTCGTATGCAAAATCTTTTTTTTTTAAAGATTCTATTTATTCATGAGAGAGAGAGAGAGAGAGAGAGAGAGAGAGAGAGGCAGAGACACAGGCAGAGACAGAAGCAGGCCCCATGCAGGGAGCCTGACGCGGGACTTGATCCCGGGCTCCCGGATCACACCCTGGGCCCAAGGCGGTGCTAAACCGCTGAGCCAGCCAGGGATCCCCTCCTATGCAGAATCTAAAAACCAAACAGATGAACAAACAATACAGAAAGACATCTAGAAAGTTCTGGTGAAACTGCTGAGCAACCAAACTAAACACGAAGTTTAGACCCTATCAAGAGAAAGGCGGACGACCATGGAGCAATGAAGCTTGGACGCGCAGTGGAATTTTTACCCGCAGCAGCTGGTGCCAGAAAACGGCCGGTGCCTTCCTCGCTGCTCTGGGCAAGGAACCGCTCACTGGAATTCTGTCCCCAGATGAATTACCACCCACCACCGAGGGCAAAATCAAGACAGTGTCAAATACGCAGAAGTCCTTCCCCCACCCAGACCTCAACAGGGAAGATTGTTAATAAGTGAACTTCAGCTGGAAGAAAAGTGAACCCCAACAGAAGGCTTTGGATTCAAGAAAACATAGTGAGACGTGATGAAATGTCAGTGGATTTAATTAATGCTTGATTATAAAAATGATTCTTTAAAAGATTATTTATTTATGAGGAGAGAGAGAGAGAGAGTCAGAGAGATCGCATGAGCAGATTATCCCCTGATCCCAGGACCCTGTGACCGGGACCTGAGCTGAAGGTAGAACCAACTGAGCCACCCAGGTGCCCCTATAAAAATGATTTTTTTTTAATTTAAAAAAAGCCAAATGCCCTGAACAACAATGGCAAGATGGGAAAGGATAGGGCTGTTAAATGGGTAAAGTGCACAAAAAATCCTTTGCAGGAATGGGGCACCTGGGTGGCTCAGAGGGTTGATCGTCCAAGTCTTGGTTTCGGATCAGGTCATGATCTCAGGGTCGTGACACGGAGTCCTGTGTGGAGCCCCAGGCTCGGTAGGGAATCTGCTTAAGATACTCTCTCCCTCTGCCCCTTCCCCCTCCCCTGCTCCCTGTCTCTCTCTAAAATAAGTAAACGAATCTTAAAAAAAAAAATCTTTTGCAGGAAGAAAGAATTACATGATAACTTTCTTAGAAAAAAGTATTGATAAGTATATGTTGAAAAATAAGAGATAGTTCTGAGAAGAACAGAAATAAAGCCGTTAGGTGGGGAACGAGGGAATCGAGACCATTTTATTGACCCAATAGAAGGCAGGGATGGAGGAAAAGGAAGAATGGGAAAGGAAGGTCAATGAAAAACATACAACGTGATAAAAGAACGAGCCCCAATATCTAAGCGATCCCCATCAGTGCCCAGGGCTTGACCTCGCCTCTCCGAAATACACCTGGAAGAGAACTTACAGGAAGATTCAATATAAGAAGATGCAAAATATGTGACACACGAACATTGGGGGAAAGAAAAGTCGAATATTGATCCGATATTAAAATGTCCAACATAAGCGGTTACACGAAGGCCGCGAAGCGAGGCGCCGCGCGGTGAGGACCGTCCTGACTTGCAATCCGAAGGGCCTTCGGGGAGCAGCCTGGGAGGAGCGCAGGGAGGTGGGAGGAGCGCAGGGAGGTGGGAGGAGCGCAGGGAGGAGCGCAGGGAGGTGGGAGGAGCACAGGGAGGAGGTGGGAGGAGCGCAGGGAGGAGGTGGGAGGAGCGCAGGGAGGAGCGCAGGGAGGAGGTGGGAGGAGCACAGGGAGGAGGTGGGAGGAGCGCAGGGAGGAGCGCAGGGAGGAGGTGGGAGGAGCACAGGGAGGAGGTGGGAGGAGCGCAGGGAGGAGGTGGGAGGAGCGCAGGGAGGAGGTGGGAGGAGCGCAGGGAGGAGCGCAGGGAGGAGGTGGGAGGAGCACAGGGAGGAGCACAGGGAGGAGCGCAGGGAGGTGGGAGGAGCACAGGGAGGAGGTGGGAGGAGCGCAGGGAGGAGAGCAGCGAGGAGCACAGGGAGGAGGTGGGGGGAGCGCAGGGAGGAGGTGGGAGGAGCGCAGGGAGGAGCGGGTCCGCACACTGCCGGCCTCAGGAGCTCCCCATGCCCGCCAGCGGCAGGAACCCGCGGCCGCGGCTGTGCACCTGCGACCTGGCCCCGCGGGCCGCTGCTGGGGACACGGCGCTGGGCTCGGGCATCACCCCCCGCCCCCCCCCGCGCGCACAGGTGCCGCAGGCAGGTGCGGGGCGGCCCGCG
This sequence comes from Nyctereutes procyonoides, assembly GCF_905146905.1. Taxonomy (NCBI): domain Eukaryota; kingdom Metazoa; phylum Chordata; class Mammalia; order Carnivora; family Canidae; genus Nyctereutes; species Nyctereutes procyonoides. The sequence continues at coordinate 526,001 of NW_026575047.1, forward strand.
GGCCCGGCTCTCTGACCGCGCGGTGACCGTCTGCTTGGGTTTTCAGGGACTTCCCTTCTTGGTTGACATGCGCCGGGAACAGTTCCAGTCCTCGCGGATCCGTTATATTCTGGGCCCTTGCGTCCTGCTCCGAGGGGCGCTCCCACCCGTCAGGCTCCCGCGGCGGTGCCGTTTCCCTTTCCTTCCCGTTTACACCTTCGGTCGCCCCGGGGGCCGCGGTGCTAAACGGGCTGGGGCGGGCGCACGGAGGGGGAGGCGTCGGGTGGTTCCTGTCACGCGCTGCTGACCTCGGTGACCTCTGTAGGAGCAGCCCGCCTGCCCGCGCGGGGGACAGCGCCGGTGACAGCGGGGGGGACGGCGCGGGGGACGGCGCGGAGGACGGCGCGGGGGGCGGCGCGGGGGGCGGCGAGGGGGGCGGCGAGGGGGGCGGCGCGGGGGACGGCGAGGGGGACACCGAGGGGGACGGCGCGGGGGGCGGCGCGGGGGACAGCGCCGGTGACAGCGCGGGGGACACCGAGGGGGACGGCGCGGGGGGCGGCGCGGGGGACGGCGCGGGGGGCGGCGCGGGGGGCGGCGCGGGGGGCGGCGCGGGGGACGGCGCGGGGGACACCGAGGAGGACGGCGCGGGGGGCGGCGAGGGGGACGGCGCGGGGGACGGCGCGGGGGACGGCGCGGGGGCGGCGCGGGGGACGGCGCGGGGGGCGGCGCGGGGGGCGGCGCGGGGGGCGGCGCGGGGGACGGCGCGGGGGACACCGAGGAGGACGGCGCGGGGGGCGGCGAGGGGGACGGCGCGGGGGACGGCGCGGGGACGGCGCGGGGGGCGGCGCGGGGGACACCGAGGAGGACGGCGCGGGGGGCGGCGCGGGGGACACCGAGGAGGACAGCGCGGGGGGCGGCGAGGGGGACGGCGCGGGGGCGGCGCGGGGGACGGCGCGGGGGGCGGCGCGGGGGGCGGCGCGGGGACCGGGGGACGGCGCGGGGGGCGGCGAGGGGGGCGCGGGCGGCGCGGGGGCGGCGCGGGGGGCGGCGCGGGGGACACCGAGGACGGCGGGGGACGGCGCGGGGGCCGGCGCGGGGGACACCGAGGAGGACGGCGCGGGGGGCGGCGCGGGGGACACCGAGGAGGACGGCGCGGGGGGCGGCGAGGGGGACGGCGCGGGGGGCGGCGAGGGGGACGGCGCGGGGGGCGGCGCGGGGGGCGGCGAGGGGGGCGGCGCGGGGGACACCGAGGGGGACGGCGCGGGGGGCGCGGGGGCCGCGGGGGACACCGAGGAGGACGGCGCGGGGGGCGGCGCGGGGGACACTGTGCACCGCTGCCGGGGCCTCCCGCCGCCGTCCGAGGCCAGCACGTTCCTGAGTGTGCGGCTCGCGACCCCTGCACGGAGGCCTGGCCGTGCGGGTAAGAGCAGGACCTCGGACCCACGGTGGCGCCGCCCGGGCCAGGTCCCCAGCCCGCCGCAGGGCCCGAGGAGCCGGGGTGCCAGCCTCTCCCGCAAGTGTGGTCCCAGCTGCTCAGTCGGGACACTCCTGCGGGAGCGGGTAAGGCAGCCTGAGAGGGGGACCGGGGACCTGCGGGGGACACCGCCCCGGGGGGAAGGCGACCTTGCCCAGACGCGTCCTCCCCTTCTTTGGCCGAGGACGTCCTTGCTGCCCTCCGGCCCCTTCGCGCCCTCCACTTGTCCCGCCTCCTGGGGGCCCCTCGGCTGGGCGGGATGCTGCCCGGGGCCTGGACAGGCTTTGGGGTCCTGCGTCCCCGGGGGCACCTGCGCCACCCGCTGAAAGCGAAGAGCGACAGGGACCGCAGCCCAGGCCGGTGCCGCCCCCGGACCCCTCACCCTGCTCCGGCCCGGGCCTCGTGGGCCAGTTCAGGGCGGACCTCTGGGGGGTCACAGGGCCCCGAGCTGGACACACGCAGGCCCGAGGTGACCCCAGCCACAGGCCCCAACGGGCCAGGCACAGCCCGTGCAGCTCTCTCTTTTTTGATTTTGTTTTTTTTAAATTTTATTTATGAGAGAGAGAGAGAGAGAGAGAGAGAGAGAGAGAGAGAGGCAGAGGGAGAAGCAGGCTCCGTGCAGGGAGCCCGACGTGGGACTCGATCCCGGGACTCCAGGATCAGGCCCTGGGCCCAAGGCAGGTGCTAGACCGCGGAGCCCCGGGCTGCCCCCCTATTAAGTGCGCTCTGCACCCACACGGAGCTCGGGCTCGGCCGCGGAGACCAAGGGCCGCGTGCTCGACGGGCTGCGCCGGCCAGGCCCCCGACTCTGACCTTAAATCCTGGTTAATCTAGGAATTCTCAGGAGCCGCGTGAAAACAAGCACTTCGGCCTGCCCACGTCCCAGGTTTTGCTTTGGGAGGTAGGAGCGAGGCATTTAAACAACCGCTTCACTGACGCTGCTGTGCATGGCACCAGGCCCCACTCGGAAAACTGTTTCAAGGGCTCGAGGACAGCTGCCCCCCCCCCAGGCCGCGCTCCCTCATGTCCCCCGCGTCGTCCGCCCCAGGCGGCAGCTGTCAGGTTTCAGCTCCCAGCAGCTTCTGAGGCCGAGCTGACCTGCTCCAGTCAGAGATGCTCTCCCGGGCGCCGGGGCGAGCCGTACCCCAGGGACCTCCCCCAGCTCTGACCAAGCAATCCATCAGCAGGAACCTTTATTTTTATTATTTTAAAGATTTTAATTGGGATCCCTGGGTGGCGCAGCGGTTTGGCGCCTGCCTTAGGCCCAGGGCGCGATCCTGGAGACCCGGGATCGAATCCCACGTCGGGCTCCCGGTGCATGGGGCCTGCTTCTCCCTCTGCCTGTGTCTCTGCCTCTCTCTCTCTCTCTGTGTGTGTGTGTGACTATCATAAATAAATAAAAAAATTAAAAAAAAATTTAATTATTTGACACAGAGTGAGCGAGGGAGTGGCGAGCACGAGCAGGGGGAGAGGGAGAGGCAGACGCCCCAGAGCTCCATCCCGGGACGGATCATGAGCGGAGCTGCAGGCAGCCCCCCAGGCACCGCCAGCGCATTCCCAATACTGCGCTTCTTTTTTTAAAATTTTTGTTTATTTATGATAGTCACACACACACACACAGAGAGAGGCAGAGACACAGGCAGAGGGAGAAGCAGGCTCCATGCACCAGGAGCCCGACGTGGGATTCGATCCTGGGTCTCCAGGATCACGCCCTGGGCCAAAGGCAGGCGCCAAACTGCTGCGCCACCCAGGGATCCCCCAATACTGCACTTCTTACCCCAGGATTCTATCTACCGGGCTAATGTGTTACATACACTATAATATACACGTAAGTTAACAGATGAACTCAAGAAAATAGGGCACCTGGATGGCTGTGATTTTGCTGGAGCTTGCTTGTCCGGAATTGTCTCTTTTATTCCCAAATAAACCCATCTTTCGCTGATAAAATAAACAGGCGGTTTTGTTTTTAAGAGTTCATTGGATGAAAACCTCGGGATATTATATATTATGATACATTAGAAAATTTTAAATAAAAAATATAGTCAAATGTTTCAACATAATAAAAAATACGTATTTATCTCTTTAGGACCTTGTGATTCAGAGGCTTAATTCTAAATACAGTTTCTTTCAACACTGACTTAATAGCTGTTATAAGTGAAAGCCTATGTAACTTGGTAGATTTAAGCAAACGGTCTCACTAAGGCTACTCACTAAATTATGGTATCACTTTTGCAAACCCATCCACAGATTTTCATAAAGGATTTTGTTGAAATTCAGTAAAATTATATCTTCCCTGACACCAATTAATTCTCACAAGTTAATCACAGAATGTTGCATTTTTTAAAAATGTATTTTTAAATAGGTGATTATTTATACAGTACAATATTCAAAAATGAAAAAAATGAAGTTTCTCTCCCACTCATTTCTAGTCATTGGTTCAACTTCCACAGAGGCAACAAATTCTATTTTTATATGAACACATAAAGTATTATTTTCTGACCCATTTTATACTTGCTACTATATGATTGAAGAAGAACATCGTTTTCCTACACTGTGTCCCCACATCCCTTATTCCTAAGGAATTTTATCAGAATTCCAATAGTAACTGTTAAACACTGTGATTGTGTAAATATGATTCACGGGCCAGAGTGCTCAGGATTACTCCTACTTTCTTTTACACCCCTCCCCACCTTTTTTTTTTTTTTTTAAGATTTATTTATTCATGAGAGACACCGAGAGAGAGAGAGGGAGGGAGACAGAGAGAGAGAGACAGAGAGCAGAGGGCGAAGCAGGCTCCATGCAGGGGGCCTGATGTGGGATTCGATCCCAGGACCCCAGGATCATGGCCTGAGCCGAAGGCAGACGCTTGATTGAGCCCCCCAGGCGCCCCCGACTGCCTTCTTTCATATCATTTTTGGCAACCCCCAAATTGTACTGGATCAACGATAATGGTTCTGTTTTCAGGTAAACGTCGTATCTATACACATGAGCAACGTCTGCAGCATTAACCAGGCGACTGTAGTACTCAGGGTGATGCTCACTGCTGAAATAAATAAACCTTACATTTCACTAGCTTCACCTAGTAAAGTTCATTTTTTTGCTCACAATAAACTCGGAGTTACTGGTCCTTAGACCTCCTTTCTAAGGAGACCCTGGGATTGGCTCTTTCCCTCCGGCTCCACCATCCCCTAGGACCTCACAGTCATCCACATTCAGCCCGCAAAAGGTGAAAAGGACACAGCGCTTCTCCGGTACCTTGGCCTGGAAGTGACACACCAATTCTGTGCCATTCCACGGGCGAGAACTGAGACCAAAGGCACTACCAACGATGTGAGGGTCTGGCGACGAAAATTCCAGGCTGGGTAGCAACTTCTCTAAAGAGCCCCATACTATGAACAGGGGAGCACACAATCTGACGGGCATATAATCTACTACGAACAATTCAGACGTGTTGTTAATGATCTGAACATCACTGGTAAGTAAAGGTAAATAACTGGGATATAAATTCAAGTGAAAAAAAAATCTCACTAAAATGTAAGCTCCATGAAAGTAGGAAGTTTTGCCTGTTTTGCTAAACGTTGAAGTCCCAGTGCTTAGGCTAGCGCTTGGCACTCCATAGGTGCTAAGTATTTGCCGAAGGACCAACTGAATGAATATGCCGTATGTGCTGGAATTACTGATAAGCCAAAATATTTATGGGAATGGATTTAAAAAGAGCTATATAAATAATTGAGTGTGAAAACTATTAATTTTACGTATAGAAGCAGATCATGCCTGGGCGGCTCAGTTGGTTGAACGTCCAGCTCTTGGTTTTGGCCTAGGATATGATCTAACCCTGAGGTCCTGGGGTTGAGCCCCGTGCTGGGCTCCTCGCTCAGCATGAAGTCAGCTCGTCCCTCTCCCTCTGATCCCCCGCCTACTCTCTACCTCTCTTGAAAATAAATAAGATCTTAAAAAAAAAATAAATAAAAGACGACATTGAGAAATTTCTTAGAGTTGAATAATAGGAAAATCAATGGATAGTGGGAATATTAATTAGGCTAGATAATATCTAGGAGAATACCTTACATGCATAAAAACATTTAAAATAACAGTACACGGCAGAGTAACAAATACAATTTTTGTGACTCCAATGGTTGTAGAATTGGCATACTAATATCCAAAATTTTAAACAAGTAACTGCATTAAATTTGTGGTTATTTTATGCCACTTAGATAACTGATTTTCAAGAAAAATTTTAATTTCGGAATTTTTCAGTCTTTTGAGGACAACTTACTTAAAAACCGAATGTCAACTTTCCTACCTCAAAGTTCATGAAAAGGACCAACTCCAAAGATGTATAAACCACATCTAGATAAATCACCTTTGACCTGGATAAAACTGAATAAAAGGAGAAAGTATTAGAGGAAACAGAGGTACCTCTAATATTCTGTTCTCAGGGATCACATTTTAAAAATAGCTGCAGTAAGAATACTTTAATAAAGACAATTCCCCTTCTACCTTATATAGAGAATTAATCTGAGATGGATCATAGACTTAAAAGCTAAAACTTTAGCTTCTAAAAAAAGAGAACCCTTTGGTAACATTCAGGATGGCAAAGATCTGTCAAAGCACTAACCATACTGAAAAAAAGATAAACTGGATTTCATCAAAATGAAAAACTTCCACTCATTGGAATATACCATTAAAAGGCAAGGCCTAGGGATGCCCGGGTGGCTCAGCGGTTGAGCGTCTGCCTTCGGCTCAGGGTGTGACCCTGGGGTCCCGGGATCGTGTCCCACGTCGGGCTCCCTGCATGGAGCCTGCTTCTCCCTCGGCCTGGGTCTCTTGCCTCTCTCTCTGGGTCTCTCATGAATAATAAAAAATAAAAAATAAAAATAAAAGGCAAGGCCTAGCCTGGCAGAGATATTCAAAACACACACGTGCAGTTGACCTTCGAACTGCACGGCTCCACTTACGCACGGATGTTTTCCGATAGGGGACTGTACTGTAAATGCAATTCTCTCTCCCTTATGATTTTCTTAATAACATTTTCTTTTCTCTGGCATACTTGATGGTAAGAATACTGTACATAAAACGTGTGACATAAGATATATGTTAACCGACAACTTATGTTATCAGTAAGGCTTCTGGTCAACAGTAGGCTATTAGTACTGAAGACTTTGGGGGGTCAAGGGTCACATGTGGATTGTTACCTACACAGGGACCGGGGGCTCCGACACCCCTTCTCCTTCCATTTCTCAAGGGTCAACAGTATCTTTGGCAACTTGTATAAAAAGTGTATGAAGAACTTGTAGAAATCAATAATAAGACGATAATATCATTTACAAGTGGGCAAAAGACTTGAACAAATACTTTAATAAGTATATGAATAGGGGATCCCTGGGTGGCTCAGCGGTTTCGCGCCTGCCCTTGGCCCAGGCCGCGATCCTGGAGTCCTGGGATCGAGTCCCACGTCGGACTCCCGGCATGGAGCCTGCTTCTTCTCCCTCCTCCTGTGTCTCTGCCTCTCTCTATCATAACTAAATAAATAAATCTTAAAAAAAAAAAAGAAGTATATGAATAGCTACGGGCATACCAAGAGGTACTGTTGCCGATCAATGTAAACTAAAGCCGCAACGAGACACGATTACAGATCAGAATGGGTAAAATTAAAGAATGACAATAATGAGTGTTAGTAAGGATGTGTAGCAATGGAAACTTGTAGTTCACCGGTGATAGTGTAAAATGATAAAATCGCTTCGGAAAGCGTTTGGAAACTGCCAGTTTTGCTAAAACAAACATACACCTATCTTATGACACAGCAGTCCGACTCTTGGGTATAAACCCACGAAGAATGAGTGCACATACCCACCAAAAACACAGGTACAAAAATGTATACTGCAGCTTTATTTGGAACAGCCTCCAATTGGAAAGAACTCGAAGGCCATGAATGGATCAATGAGTTACGGTATGTCCATACAGGGAATAGTCCACCGCCAGAGAAAACCCAACCGGTGACACGTGCACGCGTCTGTGAATCACAGCCGTTACTCCGACAAAGGAAGCCACGCATAAGACCGCACACACTGCACGATCCCATTCACAAGAGGCTGAGCACGGGCCTAAGTAACCGAATTTAGAAGAGAAGAGTGGTTCTTCCTCCAGGAGGTGTAGCTGGGAAAGGAAACTAGGGCTCAGAATTTTTTTTGTACTTTAAGCGTATACATCCTGATACAAGTGTATACATGTGGCAAGTTACACTTAACGATCAGTGTACTTTTTGTATTTTACGGTAGGTATGTTATTATCCCTTACTTAAAAAACAAAAGTCAGCTAGACAAATTGAGTTTACTCCATACATCTGATGAAAGAGAAAACACACATCACCACACATAATCATTTGTGATCAAATAAGATTTTATTTGATTATATAGTGATAATACAAACAAATTATGGGAAAAATCCTCAATCACGACTCAGAAAAAACCCTAAAGCATTACATATACCACGGAGCTGTCACTGGATTTAACTATATCTTGATAAGCAAAAACACTACAGAAGGCGAAAAATAGTGTGAAATTTCAGAATATTTTTAAAGGGGGTAATTCCTTATGCTTTTAAATGAACAGAGGCTAAAATTTAAATGAAAATGCTGTTGACTCTACTGCTATAGACTATGCATCATTTCTGTAAATAAGAAAATTTAGAGATTTGCCTAAGCAAGGGACAAAATTCCTTTTACTAAAAAAAGTTATATATTTTTTTTCTAAAAAAGCCTTCTGCAGTGCACATCTTACTGAGCATCCACTGCAGTGGTGGAGAATGACACCTGAAGAAGCAACCTAATTGCTGACATGACAATTTTACTATATTTTTAATGTCAAACTTCTAAAATCTGACTACTCTGGTTGTAGCAAAATAAAAAAATTGAAGTAAAATTTGAGGTTTATATTCGTGACACTCCAGAATGTGTCCATAACCCCAAATCCAAAAATGTCTATTTGTTGTACTTCTAGCTGCCTCGTTTTAATATTAACCCACTGTCCCCTGTACTCCCCCCACCCCCAGCCCCCTAGTGTTCGGGTATCTGTCTCCCGCCTTCCTGGTTTCCCAGGTACACACACTGTTCCCAGTTTCCAGAGACCCCCTTCCCCAGGCCCGCATCCTGCTTACTTGACATAGTAGCCATCCCAGGACTTTTCCTCTTTGCATTCCTCTGTGAGATCTTACGTTTTCAGGACCCCAAGCCTTCTTGGGGACTCCCAAGAAGATGGACTGCTTTTGCTTTGGTGAGTGAAGCACATTCTCCAGCGGCCTCCTAAAAAAAGGAACACGGTAAGATGCAACGTTGAGACCACACAAGCCCAAACGTTATGTTAGCCCCGTACGTGGACGCTGGGGAGCGGAATTCTACGTTGGAATTTTTCCTCTTCTATTTGAAGGCCTTGTTTTCATAGTCTTCCTTCGACCAGTGTTGCTTCCAAGAAATCTAAACCAGATTGCAAAGACTTCTGTTTCTTTTGAGATTTATTGGGGGGGGGGGAGGGCGAGAGCAACCAGGGGGAGGGGCAGAGAGAGAATCTCAAGCAGACTCCTCACTGAGCACCAAGCCTGATGTGGGGCTTGATCCCAAGACCCTGAGATCATGGCCTGAGCCAAAATCCAGAGCTGGAGCTTAACTGCCTGGGCCACCCAGGCGCCTCATGAAAAATACCTTTCATGTGACTCTCGTTTCATCCCCTTCGGAAGCGGTTGGGGTCTTTATTCTCGGCGTCCTGAAGTCTCAGGATATGCTTCTGTGTGTTTGAGAAATTGTGCCGGGCACTTGGTGGATCCTCTTAATTTACGTGACCTGTATCCTACATTTTGGAGAAATGTTCTTTAATTTTGTTCTCTTTTCACCCCACCTTCTCTCGTCTCATTTTGGAGCTCTTACTAATCAGATGTTGCATGCCGTTCTGATCTTCTGATTTTTCTCCTTCTCTATTTACCACCTCCGTCTTTTTGTTCTACTCTCTGAAATTTCTTCACCTTATCTTCCAATACACCTACGGAACGCTTAATTCAAGCCCTATTTTTCCAATATTTGTATTTTCTGATTGTTCATTTTTTCCCCAGCATCCTGTTCTTACTTCACGGATGCAGTATATTCTCCTGTGTCTGAGAGTACTATAGCTTCTCTGGGGAGTTTTATGGCCCTTGCGTTATTTCCAGGTTTTGGGTTTGTTTGTTTTAGGTTATTTTAGTTGTTTTAGTCTCCATATCTCATTCTTGAAGTTATCCTCAAATATGTATTGATCCTTGGCTATCAGTTTACCATGATCACGAGAGACTCAGAGCCACATAGGAGTGGGCAGGCCTTGCGACTCCGGGTTTCATTGTAACAGGTCACCAGGTGGCACGTTGTTTGTAGAACTGCTCATCTCTCTGGGTGGGGTGGGCAGGGCTGGGCCTGAGCCCAGCTGCCAGATTCTGAGGCCGGCTGGAGGAGGCTGGAGGGCGCGTGATCAGAATGCCGACATTCTCTCAATCCCCGGTTTTCAGTGGGGCACCTCACACCACCACTGCTCTCCCCGAGGCCCAGTTCTAATCTGCTCGGTTTGATCTGTCCAGAGGATAAGCCTCCCAGCTTCGGCTGCAAAGTGGGATGAGTGACCTGGTTACAAAAGGAGACAAAAATAAACGTTCAGATTCGTGTTTTCAACTTTGCTCCTCACCCCCCATCTCCCCGGGTGTCCTGTGCCTTCTGGGGGTTCTGGAAGGAAAAGATGAGGCTTCCAAGTGTGTGGACCGTTTCTGCAAATGCAGAACGGCTGCCACTACCGTGCTACCTACCAGGTTTTGTTTTGAGTAATACTGAAGCTTTCCTTCATAGTAAAGCGAAGTGAGAAGTTAACTGCTTAAAACACGGCTTAAGATTTAGCAGTTAACCCAAACAGGACACAGACAGCCACAAACCCAAACCACCTATTATCGTGACAGCATTTTAAAAATGTGTCTGGAAAGGTTTTAATGGTTATGTGATTATTTTAACCTACAAAATGTGTCTCCTACAAAACTCTCGTACCAGCAATTGGGCTTCCCCTCCCACCTCACGCCTCTAATCTTGGCTCAAGTATGTGTTCGCCTCCCGCTCCCCTGCCCCCCATCACGTATTTGGAGGTAGGTTAAGCCACACATAATGGGAAGAGCCGGACTGCCTCCAGGAACAACTCCATGATTACAACCCAACTAATCAATGCTGCTAACATATTTATAGGGCTGCCAGATTAAAAAAAAAAAATTTAATGTGGATTTCAGATAAGTAATTATTTTTTTCCTGGTATAAGTATGTCCCGTATTTCATTGTTTATCAGAAATTCATTTGGGCATCCTGTATTTTATATTTGCTAAATCAGTAACCCAACAGATTTAAGGAAACAGTGCACAGAAAAGTGACCAACATTAAAGAGGGAAGGTGGCATCTGGACCAAGGCATTCAGGGCCCTGGGAGTCCACATTACTCCGGGGCAGGTAGCTGGGGGCCGACACCACACAGCCCACCTTGTGATGAATTCCCGTGGCACACACTGGTTGTGGCCAGCATTAATGCTTTCATTAATAAAGACTTTAGTTCTCTAGGTGTTGGCCCCGTGTCACCAGACCTCTGCCACTGGTGCTGAATCAAGTCTTTCTGGTAGTTCGGGGTGCAATCATAAAGCCAGTCTATAGGGTTTTCTTTCACGAGGACTGGCCATACCCTTGGACTGTTCCAAAAGCTGGGGAGCCTCCCCAGGGAAGTTGTCCCTTCCAGACGCCTGCCTAACTAGAACACTGTAAAACACCAGTTGACACACTGGAGCCTCGGGTCCCCCCACTGACACTATGGGTGGCACGTCAGTGTTCAGGGTTCGGCAGTTCACCCAAATGTGACTTTCCCTGAAGAAGGAGCTGCTGAGTTTACAAACTGCAACACTGACTCTGACACCGTTTCATCTGGTTTCTGCTGAAATCTAATCGGATACCACATCGGCTGGGTTTCTATGTATACTCGGAACCGAGTTTTAATCTTGTTGGGCCGACTGGGATCCCAGGTCTCCTGGGTGACCACAGATCATGTCCTACTCCAGGGACATCAATTCCCAATGGATCCAGGAATTTTCATATTATGTGTCAGGGTCACCCATGTCTTCCCAAATAAATCGCCCAAACTCCAGCCAACTTTTTTTTTTTTTTTTTTTTTTTTTAAGGATCCAACCCTAACCCGTCACTAGCAATTTAAGCTCGTCACTAGCAATTTAAGCTAAGTCCATGCTGTTTGGAAGCAATAACTTTGGGATTTTAGAATCAGGCCTTCCTTTCCCACATCTCCCTGAGAAGAGCCGGTCATAGTTCTCACAGCTAACAGCAGTTGGGTAGCCAGCAAGTGTCAGGTCATGGCGTTACCTTCATCCTTTCCATTTTCTCGGTCTCATGTCCAAAACTGTTATTTAATCCCACTGTTGTCACCAATTGAAAGAATTCAGAGGGTTGTATACAGCGATAGACTCAAATATGTAACTGTTAACTGAACTTTGTTTAAAATTGGCAAAGATAATGCTAGAGACTTTCTTTTCGACAAGAGCAAGTTGACACCGGTGGGTGGTGTTGGCTGGTATGGCCCTCTCAATGTCCCAGTCCAGTGGGTACTGCTCACTGGGGACTCAGGCCAGGAGCTCTGCACAGGCTTGTATCATGCAGTCTGACAACTTATCCAGACTTTCTGGGCTTTTCCATATGCCCCAGCCATACAAGCAAAACACTCCTGGCCCTGATCTTTGGGTGCCATTGCCTCTTGAACTTATCAAATACAACTTTTATCTGTGTATAAAAGACCTCTTTATCTATTCCCTCAGCTGACTACCCCTTTTGGGGTTTAATTGTGCCCTCCATGTGAATTTCCACTACACTTGCACATTTACAAATATCTACGGGTCTGTAGAAGGATCAGGCAGGCTTATTTAATGTGACCCTAGAGAGCAAAAATATCAATGGCCAAAAGCTTCAGGGCAATTATATTGGTTCAATATATTTTATTTTTAAATTATTTTTAAAAAAGATTTATTTGAGACGGAGAGCACAAGCAGGGGGAGGTGCAGACGGAGAGGAACAAGCAGACTCCCCGCTGAGCAAGGAGCCAGATGCAGGGCTCAGCTGCATCCCAGGACCCTGAGATCATGACCTGAGCTGAAATCAGATGCTTAACCGAGTCAATCACCCAGGTGCCCTGGTTCGATGTATTTTAAAATTAATTTCTGGGACGCCTGGGTGGCTCAGCGGTTGAGTGTCCACCTTCGGTTCAGGGCGTGGTCCCTGGATCCAGGATCGAGTCCCGCATTGGGCTCCCTGAGGGGGGCCTGCTTCTCCCTCTGCCTGTGTCTCCATCCTTCTGTGTCTCTCATGAATAAATAAATCTTAAAAAACAACAGATTTTTTTATGTGTAGTATCTAATTTTGCACTCCCAGTGTCTGGGTTATAGTAGACACACCATATGTTATTAGATGAATGGCTAAATTTCTAACAAGAGACATTTAAAAGTAATGGGATACTCCAAAAGGCATGAAGTTCTCTAATACTGAAGCCAAAAGTAGAAAATTATTAGAGACAGAAGAGAGAATTTATGTATTGGTAAAAAAATAACCCAAGCGATCTCTAAATTCCCTAACAGCAGACATGTATCAATTTTCTTCCTTCTCTTGGGAACGCTGATGGGTTTAAAAGACATGATTACGGTCTTCTGTGCTCAAAGTATCTGGACTGCTTCAACAAAGAGAGGCTGCCGATCTGCACGGCAAGAGAGTAATACCTTTAATAACATTGATGTCTGTTGGTTTAGAAGTCCTGTTTCCTTTGATAAATATTCCTGTGAATACATAATAAATTTGTCATTTCTCCCAATCTCTTGTAGGGGAGAGTGGGAAAGTGGTAAATCCTCTCCTACAGCCCCGTGTCCGTGGCACACAAAAAGAAGTAAAGGCTTAAGTCTTTTCCAGGATCCTATCACTCTGTGTAACCTGTAATTACTTAACATATACTAACAAATGGGTTCAAATACAGGTCTTGACTGAATAGCTGACATTTTCTTTTATGAGTATGTTTCATTTTCTAGAGCTGCCAAGTCACCTCCTATCAGACACGCTGTATAGATACTATTTATCTGTATCCGTATCAGTCAGTTGACTCTATTCAGCACTTAGTGAATGTTGGATAGGCCTTAAGCAAAGCAGGATCTGTTTCATTTGTTGAGAACAAATGACCATACTCTGTTCAGCATGTATAAAGCTGTCGGTTTATTCAGCTGCGGAGCTGGGGAAAGGCTTCCTTTTGCAGTGAATAGCAAAAATGCTTCATGAGCAAGGCACTTTTATACACACATACAGAAAAAGGAACAAATTATGGTTACATAAACATCAATATATTTTAATTTTCAGATCTCCCTACCTCTTCCCACCTCCCGCTTAAAAAAAAAAAAAAAAAAAGGAAAACAGGTTCTTACAACATTTTAAAAACCCAGTTTCACAGAACATCTACATAGGAACAGTTTCTGATACATTCAGTTATACTAACAGTATGATATGGTTTCAGTTCAGCAATTTTCCACTAACAAATATTTTTTCCTATTACAGGTCCCTCTTTTTTCCTCAAGATATGACAACTAAAGCTTAGCGGAAAAATTCATCAGATTATAAACATTTCCCTCTCTCCTTAAAGTTGCTATACATGTATAGAATTTGTGATTCCACTGATGCTTCCCTTTCTTTGATGCCACATCATACGCAGTAGTTAATTATGGAGAACAGGAAAAAGTAAGATTAAAATGAAAGGGTATGTGACATATTTTTCACAATCCATTTTCTGATGGCTTTTTGATGCCCGGTCAGCCAGGATCACACACACAGGTTTCACTCTATTGTAGGTGTGTGAAAAGATTTAATGGTCACATGCATCTTCTTTTATGTAGGACTTCTATGTTTTAACTTATTTAAATAAATACAGCAAGATTCATTCACAAGGGTACATACTCTTCCTTGTTGAGCTAGAAAAAAATCTAAAGCTAATCTATCTAGAAAAACAATGATGCTACAAACCCCAACTTCAAATTGTACTAGGCTGAGATTTTTCTGTAGTAGTAATAAGATCTTTAAAGTTAGAAGAGTTCCTGAAAAGTTTGCAATAGATGTAAACAGTGCATAAAGTACTGCTGAGATTATACAGATGAAATATTTTAATTCACTAGTAGTTAATACTGAAAGCGTAAATGCTCTTAATCCTTTCCTACTGGTCTTTTAAAATACAATCTGCTCTTGACTAACCTCTGAATGCCAAGATGCATGAAACACATTCCCTGCAGAACAGGTGTCTGTTTAACCCCCGGCTTCAATTTTTTTAGGCCAACGTAGCTAGAGACGGCCTGCTGGGAGCCTAGGATATAAAGGTTTATACTGTAACTGCAGGTACTGTAGCAGGTCTGAGGCAGTGCAGTCTAGGTTTGAAACTGTACTCCCTCCCCCCAAAATAAGAACCCTAAAGGGTGCCATCTATAGGCCTATCTGTATAAAAGGTGGGAGATAAATCCTTAGCCCCATCATTTTCTTTTGTCTAGGTAATTCAAATTAATTTAACTAGCATGTAGAAATTAACGTTAGAAAAGCATATGCTCAGAAAGGTGTTATTGGGAGTAGCTAAGTTCCCACTTTCCCCACTGGTGATTTTGAAGGTTAGGTAACAAAAGGGGTAGGGGCCCGTTACTTCTTCCTCTCCATTCAGAGAGGCACAATAAATTAGGGGGCGGGGGCTGAGTGTGAACAATAGTCAACTTCTGTAATATGGTCCATTTTGTCTAATTTTCTACTGAAGTTTTCATTTTATCCACAGGGTCTGTCAAAGGGCCATCTCATCATGCATTTTCTGTAGCGGAGTTACGGTGCTACTGTAGTGGCAGTACCTAAGGGCTTGTCAGGACAGGGCATCGTTCACTGAGAAGGCATGTGTTTCTTAACTGCGGTGTGTGTGTGTGACTTCCTTCTCAATCAGCAATAGGACAGATACCAGAACAAATGGTAGCTCTTTATAGTGATGCAGTTAGGAGTCTGTTAACTGCCTTTTGGAAGTCAGTGTATGAGTAAGTCGTGTTGATGGGTTCAGTGCGGGTTGTTTCCTTAACTGTTTTAGTTAACCAGCCACAGCAACAACCAGAAACACATGAATTAGGGATCTGTTTTAGGTATTCAGGTATGGGAGTGGCTCTACTCAACGTTCGGCTTAACTGTTTGGTGGCAAGCTGTAGTGCTCCATTTAGAGTGGCATGATCTCTAGACAGCCGGCTGGCATTTTTAAGGGGCTTCTGAAAAGGGGGTACTCCACAAGAAGCCAGAGGAGGCCACTCAGGAATTGGTTCCAGTTTGGGTACACAATGGGAGCAATGGGAGAGTCTTAGGCCTATCTCTCGAAGTATATGGACTGGTGTGCTTGGATCCAAGAGTTTAGCATGATATAACCAGGAATTAGGATTTAAAGGTTTCCAAGTTGTAGAATATTTTAAAAGGCACTTAACCTGCCAAGCAAGACTCTCAAGAGGTGTTAGGTTGGGCACCACAGGGTCTTCTTCTTCAGAGGAATCCCACTCTTGCCCAGAACTCTCATTTAGGTAGTTAGCGTTTTCTTCGTCCTCACTTTCTGATTCTGATAAGGGGTCAGGAGAGGGATTTCTGGGACCCATTAGAACAGAAGAAGAAACCAGAAAAGGGTAACAATCTAAGCCAGCAAAAGACTAAAACTAGCAAACAGAAACAAAAGATGAAAAATCCTCCAGCAAGCTTAATCTGTGTGACAGTCCGTTATGCACACATGGTATGTCTCTGGCTCATACCACTGTGCAGTTCTTCGAGATTATGTTGTATATTCTTCACTTACAAAGAAGACATCTCGGTTCTCAGGACCAGTTCAGTGTGTAAAAGTGTTAAGTCACTTACCAGTTGTACAGGTCAGAGTCTCTCCTTCAAATCCTGGCTACCCAAGAAGAGAAGGGGTCCTCATCTAGGAAAGCTGATTTTCTTAGTGGCCTCAACTGGTCTTGATACTGGGAAGAGACACTTTGTGTATTCTGTTTTGTTGGTAGAGATATTATATCTACTTGGTAAAGAAAAGAAACAATGGTTGCCTTTGTTGTCCACTGGTGGTGCAAATTTTGTGCAGGGAGATGGCGGGATGAGTTGTCAAGGACATCTGGTGTACACAGATCCGATGCTTTCCATGGATGGTGCAAATGCCCTTGGAAACTGGTGACTTAGTTGTTGAACTATCTGGAAAGGTAGCTTTAACCTGTGAATGAGAAGACTAGAGAAATGATATTAAAGTCTGAAAGCAATGAGTAACATTACTGTCCATCTAACTTTATTGAGTATCTAAGAACACGGATGCTAAATAAGAACCCTTACTGGGCTTTCCCATCTCTATTTCACAGACTCAGGCAGAATTTTCTATTGGGAATGACTCCTGGGAAGCAGAGCCTGGGGTCATTTTAATCACTTCTTGGTACATAGCTGGGTCAGTTTATTCTTTAGTAGACTGTTCTAGCCCAGAAAATTACTTCTGCAAAAGCAGTTCCTTGATGACCCAAACTCCAGACAGAGAGCTATAAGAGATAGTTCTTTCCCTTTAGATATGCTTGTTGGGATTAGTTTTAGGGGACCTGTCCTGGCTGTAGAGCTGCTAGACGTTAGGGCTCTTGCTGGGACCCAAAGGCTGTGGTCATTATAACCATAATCTACAGATACGAGAGAAAATGGCAGGTATAAATCTTTTTTTTTTTCTAGGTGTAATTCTTAATATAGTAGAAATTACAATGAATGTAAACAGGTTAAACTCACAGTTAAAAAACAGACAGACTGGATTAAAAAAAACAAGATTCAATAATAATGCAACAGAAGATACTTCAAAAAAAAAAAAGAAAAAGGTAAAAAAAAATAAAAGAATGAAAAAAGATGCATTAGGCAACTGTGGACCAAAATAAAACTGAGATAGCAATCTTAATACCCAACAAAAAAGATTTCAAGCCAAAAAATATAAGGGGCAAAGATGGACAATTACACCAGTGAAAGGAACAGAATAAAATTATAGTACTCATCATATACATGTATGACCCTGAAAGCACAACCTCAAATTTTTCAGGTAACAACTGACAGAACTATATAAGCAGGGGATATAAGAAGCCTGAAAAACAATCAAAATATTAATGTACTTTTTAGGTTTTACATCAGTTGTCAGGACTCTATGCCAAACAGGTTAGACATCTGAGAGTACACATACACGCACATGAAAATAGATCACGTATTAGGTCATAGATTCCAAAGGGTCTATTTCATTCAGATGAAATTCTCTGACCAAAATGCAATAAAAGTAGGTATTAAAGGTTATTTAAAAGCAACTCTATGTTGGGAAGCTAATTAACTCATGGGTTAAAATGGAGATTGAAAAGGATATTAAATACTAAAACCGAATAATATAAACTATACAAGGCAAAATTTGTGGGAGGCGGCCAAACTAGTACTTAAAGGGAAGTTACAGCTCTGAATACACCAATGAGGAAATTTAAGTATCTACAAGTTAAGCATTCAATTCAAAATAACGGAAAAGAGGACGCCTGGGTGGCTCAGCGGTTGAGCATCTGCCTTTGGCTCAGGCTGTGACCCTGGAGTCCCGGGACCGAGTCCCTCATTGGGATTCCCGCAGGGAGCCTGCTTCTCCCTCTGCCTGTGTCTCTGCCTCTCTCTCTGTGTATCTCTCATGAACAAATGAATAAAATCTTAAAGGAAATAAAAGCAGAAATGAAATAGCATACATGCGAGAATAACAGAAGACAAAATTTTTTTGAAGATATAAGAAAAAGTGACTAGTGAAACTGATCAAGTGACTTAAAAACACAAAAAGTGTTTAAAAGTAAAAAATATGAGAAATATATACTAAATGTGAAAACCTAAATGAAATGGCTGAATTCTGGAATAAAATACCAAAACTCACATAGGAGGAAATAGATAACCTGACTAGAACAAGCCAGTATGTGTTAAAGAAAATGAAAAGGCACCAACCTCCTTTTAAAAGCACCAGGCCCATATAATTTTATAAATGAGTTCCACTAAACTTCCAAGAAAATTAATACCTATTTAAGTTGTTCCAGAAAAAAAAATCATATAAGCTGACAAGCTCCTTTTATGATGATAATAAAATATTAATTACAAACCTAGAGAGGAACCAAATAAAAAAGTACAGGCTCATTTCACTTGCAAAAATTCCAATATTACGGGATCCCTGGGTGGCGCAGCGGTTTGGCGCCTGCCTTTGGCCCAGGGCACGATCCTGGAGACCCGGGATCGAATCCCACATCGGGCTCCCGGTGCATGGAGCCTGCTTCTCCCTCTGCCTACGTCTCTGCCTCTGTCTCTCTCTCTGTGACTATCATAAATAAATAAAATTAAAAAAAAATTCCAATATTACGTAATAAAATCCAATAGTAGATCAAATTAAAGGTAAAGAATATGCTTATAGAGCTTATCCCCCCCCCAGGAAGGGAAGAACACCTCAACCTCAAAGAAATTTATAGGGACGCCTGGGGGGGGGGCTCAGCGGTTGGGCGCCCGCTGGGTGCCCGCCTTCAGCCCAGGTTGTGACCCCGGGATCTGGGATCGAGTCCCGCATCAGGTCCCCATTATTATTTACAAATAATACAGTAATCTAATTAAAAAAACCTGACATTGAAACAATTAGAGTTAGGGGACCCCCGGGTGGCTCAGTGGTTTAGCGCCTGCCTTCGGCTCAGGGTGTGATCCTCGAGTCTTGGGATCGAGTCTCACATCAGGCTCCCCACATGGAGCCTGCCTCCCTCTCTGTGTGTCTCTCAGGAATAAATAAATAAAATTAAAAAAAAAAGAAACAATTAGAGTTACTAAAAGAGCTCAACAAAGTTCTTGATTTGAGATTAATCTATGGATATTAATTATCATATAGTATATAAGAACTGCCAATGTTAATTTATTTAAAATTCTCCTAATAACCCTACAAGAGAGGTACTTTAACTGCCCTCATTTTACGCATGAAATGTAAGCTACGTGCCCAAGGCCATATTTCTACTAAGTGACAGAGTGTGGATTTGAACACAGGTACTTTTAAGTTAAAAACTTCTACACAAACAATACTAACTAAAAAAAGCATTACATATAAATCTTTCACAATGAGGAAAAAAAATCCAACAACATCAAACCTATCAAGGATCTAGAAACTATTTAATAATATGTAAGACCTCTATGAAGAATGGAAAATTCTAATAAAGGACATAGAAAATGATTTAAACATCTTGGATGGAACAAATGAATATTATAAAAAGTTTTTCCAAATTGATTTATACAATCTCAATATGGAGAGAATAAAATTCCCCATGCAGCGACCCCAATTATTTAAACTGAAGATTGAAGGGGATTCTTGGCCTACAAGATATTACCACATATTACAAAAGTCACAGAAATTAAAATATGGTAGAGTTAGTATATTGGACAAACAGTCCAATTGTACAGAACAAAACTCAGAAACAGCCACACAAAGTTGTGGAATGTAGTACAAAATAAAGTTAGCACGTAAATCAAGGGGGATCGAACAGTTAGTACAAAATATTTGCAAAGCTGGCTCCTCACATGAAGAAAAACCAAACTGTATACCTACATACTGCCACATGCAAAGGAGGACTCATGTTCAATGAAAGATCTACGTGAGAATGTAAAACTATGTAGTTAATAGAATATAATACACGAATATAGAGTATCATTGTGACCTGGGGCCAGGGAGACTTTTATTATTACCATTATCTAAGATTTTATTTATTTAAGGGCGGGGAACAGAGGTAGAGGGACAAGCACACCCCACACTGAGCACAGAGCCTGACAGGGGGCTTAATTCCATGATCCCAAGATCATGACTTGACTTAAAAATCAAGAGTTGGATGCCCAACCGACTAGGCCACCCAAGGACCCCCCCAGAGACTCTTCAATAAAAAAACATAAAGCATGAGACCAAAAAATGAATTCAATTACATCAAAATTCATTATTTCTGAACTGAACTAAAGATATCAAGAACTAAGTTAACTACGAATCCACAACAAAAAGACAGCAACCTCAATAAAGAAATGGCTAAGGACAAAAATATTCAACTTACATGAGAGAAAATCAACAGGACATTAGCCATATGATGAGGAAAGAGTTATTATCACATTATTCTATTTGGTAAAAGTTAGAAAGCCGGAGACAATGCCATGGGTCAGTGAGGAGACAAACGAACAAGCCCTGTAGGAACCAGTCCTGCTGGTGATATTACAGTCCGGGGTAATTTTTCTGAAGAGAAGTCTGGCCACACTACTTAGCCAAACTATTTGCACATCTCATGATCCAGCAATTCTACTCTTGTGTATATAAAAAAATTCTCCATAAGACCTGCACGTACTCTGACGCTTCCTCTTTGATGGTAAGGAATTAGAAGTGTTCTAGGTTTCCATCACCGGGGGAGTGGATAAGCAAAATGTGGGGAAAGCACACTAGAGGTATACATAGCAACACGGGTGTACTAAAGGCACAACTCTAAAAGAAAAAGGCAAAAAACCAAAATAACATTTCATCTATGCTACTCTGTAGGAGTGATTTCCAAAATTAGTAAACATCTCTAGTTTCAAATATACACTGAGTTGTGCTAATAACGTCATATGCTATGGCTTCAGGTCAATATTCCTGTGAAGAACATTTCTCTGGGTTCCACACATTTTGTTCCCCCAAAACGTCTGGCATACATTACGGCTTGTTAGGTTTTTTTGAAAGAAAATGAGAGAATGACAAAGGTCAGCTGTAAGTAACTGTACAAGCATGTTCTGTTTTTATTTTATGAAGGCACAAATTCCCAAATTATATTCAAGTGATCTGGGACTACAGGGCACAAGAACAAATGAAAAGTTTTTTTTTTTTTTTTTTTAAGATTTTTATTTATTTATGCATGAGAGACATAGAGAGAGAGAGGGGCAGAGACGCAGGCAGAGGGAGAAGCAGGCTCCATGCAGGGAGCCCGACGCGGGACTCGATCCTCGGTCTCCAGGATCACGCCCTGGGCTGAAGGCGGCGCTAAACCGCTGAGCCACAGGGGCTGCCCCCAAATGAAAAGTTTTTAAAGCAGGACCAACATTGCTCCTAAAGCAATATGAAGAAACTACGTATAACTTCGTCTTTAAGAAACATGAACGCAAATACTTTCAAGTTTATATTATTACCTAGTTCAACATGAAAACAAAAACAAAATTGTAAACCACTGAGCCACCTGGGCTGCCCTCTTACTGAGGTTTTGCTTGCATTTCTCTGATGATCAGTGATGTTGAACATGTCTTCAAATACGTGCTGGCTGTATGTCTTCTGTGGAAAAATGTCTATTTAGCTCTTTTGCTCATTTTTAAAATTGGGTGATTTGCTTTTTTGCTATTGTAGGAGTTTCTTATATAGTTTGGGTTATTAACCCCTTATGTGAAACATAGTTTGCAAATATTTTCTCTCATTCTAAAGGCTGCCTTTTCGTTTTGTAATCCATCTCTTTTTATCTTTTGGATTATAATGTTCAAAAAATACTAAATAAAAACATGTTATTAAATCCTTAAAAAAGCTAATCAAAATAGTTAGGCTGACCTCTGGTGGCCAGATGCCTCAACCTTCAGTAACTGACAAAATGATAGGAAGTCCTCTCTCATTTGCAGAGACCCCCAATTAAAATACAGTAAAGGGGGGGAATCCCTGGGTGGCTCAGCGCCGCCTTCAGCCCAGGGCATGACCCTGGGGTCCTGGGATCGAGTCCCCCATCGGGGTCCCTGCAAGGAGCCTGCTTCTCCCTCTGTCTCTCTGTCTCATAAATAAATAAAATCTTTTTTTTAAAGATTTATTTGTTTATGATAGAGAGAGAGAGAGAGAGAGAGAGAGAGAGAGAGAGGGGCAGAGACACAGGAGGAGGGAGAAGCAGGCTCCATGCACCGGGAGCCCGACACGGGACTCGATCCCAGGACTCCAGGATCGCGCCCCGAGCCAAAGGCAGGCGTCAAACCGCTGAGCCACCCAGGGATCCCCCTGAATAAATAAAATCTTAAAAAAAAAAAAAAAAAAGAAATACAGTAAAGGAAATAATATTGTTAGAAACTTCACAGTAAAAGGAACCAAAGGTAGCATGCACCTAAAGCATAAAAAGAGCTCAGCAATTAAAGGCCACAAAATAAGAAAAATGTCTCCAAATATTAGTCTGTTCTAGTTCACCAATTTTACATGAAAAACACATGGGACATACAGTGGTTCTCACACCAAGAACAGTTTCACACTGTCCAATACTGTAGACACCAGCCCCAAGTGTCTACGGAGCACTCAAAGTGCGGTCACTGTAAAATAACATCAGATTTCAAAAACGTGGTAGGGGAAAAAAAAAAAAAAAAAGAAGAGGGGTCCCTGGGTGGCGCAGCGGTTTGGCGCCTGCCTTTGGCCCGGGCGCGATCCTGGAGACCCGGGATCGAATCCCACGTCGGGCTCCCGGTGCATGGAGCCTGCTTCTCCCTCTGCCTGTGTCTCTGCCTCTCTCTCTCTCTCTGTGTGACTATCATGAATGAATGAATGAATGAATGAATAAATAAATAAATAAAAAAGAGAGGACGCAGACCATTAGTAATTTGCTGGCTACACGCTGAAATAACATTTTGGACATACTTGGTTAAAACGCTAATGCCCTTTCTGGGTTTCTTTCCCCACAGCCCTGCAGCCACCTACATCTCAGCCATAGTGAGGTCATACTGGTCGTATATTCTAGGAATTCCTGGGCCTCTATGCTCTCGCTCCAGCTGGTTGACCTGAAACACTCACCCCCTCTTCGCCTTCTCAGAACTAGACGTCCTGACGATCTTGCGATTCCAGGCAACCCAAAAGCCACCGCTGCCATTGCTTTAACCGGCACTGGAATACTTCGGGTTGCGTGTGTAACAGGAAGCAAGAGAACCGGATGAATAAACCATCGAACGTTCGCACGACAGAATGCCGGGACGGCCTGTCTGTGCCTCAGTTTCCCCGTCTGGGGGTTACCTGGCCCGGGTCGTTTGCAAGGGCCGGATGAAGTCGAGCGCTCAGAACAGTGTCCGGCAAACGGGGGTCCGAAGGGTGCAAGTCAGTACTATCAAAGGACCCACATGAACGAACCTCAAAGACCACACGGATTTAAAAAAAAAAAAAAAAAAAAAAAGGAAAAGGCAAATTGCAAAGGATCATCTTCATCATTTCTGCAAACGGTGACTTGTAGGTCGGAACGCGAGAGCAGCTCGGTGCAGTTACTCGGAGGCTTCCCCCCAGCCGTTACCACGGAACCACAGCGGGGGCAGAGAAGCCGTCAGCCGTGGAGAGCAGGTGAGTCGGCGGGAGAGGTGCAGGGGCGGCCTCGGCGGCCCCGCCCGTGACCCCGCCCGCGGCTCCAGGGCGCCCCCAAGGCCCGCGGCAGGCCGGGCGCCCGCGTCTCGGGAGGGGGGGCGGCGCGCAGCCTCCAGCGCCCGGCCTTTCCCTTCTCGCACCGCCCCCCTTGAGCCCGAGCGGCCGCGGCGCCCTCGGCCGACCCCCGCGCTCACCCTGCGGGACGCTTCCCTCCTCCTCGCCCCGCCGGGCCGCACCGAACCAGCGACTCCCGCGCAGCGGCCCCGCCGTCCGCCTAGTCGCGCGGCTTACATCACTTCCGGGCGGCCCTACGCCACTTCCGGGCGGCCCGGCGCCGCGCCCCTCGCGACGCCACTTCCCGCTCGGAGCGCCGCAGCCCGTGCCCCAGGCGCATGCGCCCGCCCCTCCGTAAGCGGGGACGGGCCCGCCCCTCTGTTCCCGCCCTCGCGGCAGTCTCGCGGTACCTCCTCATCCCGCGGGAGGTATTTGAACGCGGTGGCGGGAACGGCGCCCCGGACCGTCGGAGGCCGGCGCGCCCCTGCGTCCCTGAGCGGCGGGGCTCGTCCCCCCGGGTCGCGGCGCCATGGGGGCGGAGAAGAAGCTGCTGCCGGTGAAGGAGGCCTTCCAGCTGGCGCAGCAGCCGCACCAGAACCAGGCGAAGCTGGTGATGGCGCTGAGCCGCACCTACCGCGCGGTAAGCGGGGGCCAGCGTCCCGGGCCGCGGCTCCTCCGCCACCGGTCGGCGAGGTTCCCCCCGGCCCCCGCGGCGGCCTCGGGGGTCCAGGGAGCCCCCGGGGATCCCACGGCTCCTCCCCGTCGCACGGTGTCGCGGCGGGGCGGCGGGGGCGGCGGGGGCGGCGGGGCAGCGGGGCCGCCTCCTCGCACCCTGCGCCTTCGCGTCCCTTTTCCTCCCCGAAGTCCTGGTCTCTGCAGAGGCATTTGTGCAACAACAATAACAAAAACATTTACTTCCCCTCCCTTGGCCGGCTTGGCCCCCCCCCCCCCCGGCTCCCCGAGAGTCCGTCTGGGCTGCGCTAGGGGCCCGGCAGCCGTCGGGGGGCGCGGGGGTCGCGACGTGCCGCTCTGCCCTGCAGGTGGACGACAAGGCCGGCTTCCACGAGGAGTTCGCTCGCCGCCTGCGGTACGCCATGGTGGTGTATAAGCGGGAGCCCGCCGTCGAGAGGGTCCTGGAGTTCGCAGCCAAGTTTGTCACCTCGTTTCACCAGTCGGATGCGGACGAGGAGGCGGAGGCGGAGGAGGCGGAGGCGGAGGAGGATGGGGGCATCTTGAATTACTTGTTTACCTTTCTTCTAAAGGTACGAAGCTGAGACTTTGGGGGGGAGTGGGGGGGAGTGTCGTAGAAAGTCTTGCCGTACGAAAAGGGCCATGGGAGTTTGCCATCAAAATCCTAGAGGAGGACACAGGCAACACCCCTTTTTGAACTCGGCCACAGTAACTTCTTGCAAGATGCATCCACGAGGGCAAGAGAAACAAAAGCAAAAATGAACTATTGGGACGTCATCAAGATAAGAAGCTTTTGCACAGCCAAAAGAGTTCGCATGCTTTAGAGGAGGAGATCCTTAGCAACGGAGGAGATGTCTGAATGAGCCTGCCTTTTGTAGGAAGTGTTAGGACTGTCCTTGAGATGAGAAAAACGGACTTTAACTCCAGCGTTAAGCTTTGATGGTCTTAGCCAGTTCTTACCTGGCTTCAAACGAGTTGCCTGTTTTGTTTTATTTTATTATTTTATTTTATTTATTATATTATATTATATTATATTTTTTATTTTTTTATTTTATTTTATTTTATTTATTTTATTTTATTTTATTTATTTTATTTATTTTATTTATTTTATTTATTTTATTTTATTTTATTTTATTTTATTTTATTTTATTTTATTTTATTTTATTTATGAGAGAGAGAGAGAGGCAGAGACACAGGCAGAGGGAGAAGCAGGCTCCATGCAGGGAGTCCCACATGGGACTCGATCCCGGGTCTCCAGGATCACACCCTGGGCTGAAGGCAGGTGCTAACCCGCTGAGCCACCCGGGCTGCCCCAAGTTGCCTATTTTAGAAATAAAGTGAGGATTCCTACAGAGGGGAGTGTGCCCTGGTAATTTGGTTCAGACTTCCTTTGGACTGTGTGTACCGGGAGCCTCACCGTGTGCAGGCGGATCAAGGCAGCAGGGCGCTTTCTCTGCAAGCAGCGAATGACTCTGTAACTTCCCAAATTCCGAACAGGATTCCTGTGATTGTAAACAGATTTTAATTTGTTCCCGTTACAGTCTCACGAAGCCAACAGCAATGCAGTGAGATTTAGAGCGTGCCAGCTCATAAGCAAGTTCTTGGGAAGCATGCCAGAAAATGCCCAGATTGATGATGATTTGTTTGATAAAATTAATGAAGCCATGCTTACTAGGTTGAAAGATAAAATTCCAAATGTGAGGATACAGGCAGTTCTGGCTCTTTCACGACTTCAGGATCCCAAAGATGATGACTGCCCCGTGGTTAATGGTATGTGTAGCTTCCTAAACTCTTTTTCAGTTTCCTTGACTTTGTTAAACTCTTGGTAGACAGGGTTTCTAAAAGATTCTCTCTTTGTGTGGAAAAAGGTATAGGGTACATATATGACTTAAAAAAAAAAATACCCAAGTAGTCCCTACCCAACTTAAAAAGTAGGCCAAAGAGCATCATTCACCAGTGCCTTTGAAGTCTGTCCTACCTCCCATCCTACCCTCCGTCAGAGTTCACGATTATTCTGAATTTTGAGTTAATTATTCTCTTGTCTTTAGACACATGTATGGATCTCCTGTCATTTATGCGCTATATGAGTTGTATTTGTTTGCACTTTCGGATCGATCATTATTTCTAATTGTAACATTCATCCATGTTGATGATATTTACTGTCTTACAGCATTCTGTTGTACGAATATAGCACAGTTAATTATTTCTAATATCGACCGTCTGGTTTCTAGTTATTTTACTCTGAAAAAAATGGTGTTACTGTGAATTTCCTTATCATGACTTCTGGTACACAGGTTAAAGAGCTTTTCTAGGGTATATACCTAAGGGGGACTTGTTAGGATCATGTTAGGATATGTGTACATTTCAGCTTTATTAGGTAAGGTACAAGTGTTCTACAAAACAGTTTACCAATTAATATTCCCAGGAACAGTACAGAAAAGCATTCATCGGTCATATTCTTTCCAATGTTTGATATTGTCAGATTTTAAAATTGTTTATCTGGTTGTGTGTGTGATACATTTCCTTTTTATGCATCTTTTCATATATTTAACAGTCAATTGTATTTCTTCTATATAATGCCTATTAATGTGTTCTCATTTTTCTGTTGCTTTGTCTTATTGATTTACTGAAGTTCTTTGTTCTGGAAAGAAATTTTGGATCTTGTGAATTGTAGGTATCTTTCAACTTTAGATAGATAGATAGCTCTTTTTTTTACTTTTTTTTAGGATGTCTTCTCCTGGACAGAAATTCCTGATGTCAAAATTAATCAATCTCTGCCTTTATGACTTCCTCCTCCACCTCCTCCTCCTCTTCTTCTTCTTCTTCATGATCTGTGCTTTCTATCTTTAAGAAATTTTTCTCTATCTCTGGCCTCGTAAAGATAGTTATATTCCACTTGTCCATATATGCCTAGCTATGTTTTGGCCACATTTTCATTTTTCTCTTTATCCCTGCTACTAGCTTTATTATCAGTTTTGGTAACTGATTTTAGTTAAAATATTTGGTGTTAAATGGTACACATAATACTGTATAAAACAGGGACTCCTGGGTGGCTCAGCAGTTGAGTGTCTCCCTTTGGCTCAGGGCATGATCCCGTAGTCCCGGGATCGAGTCCCGCATCGGGCTCCCTGCAGGGAGCCTGCTTCTCCCTCTGCCTGTGTCTCTGCCTCTCTCTCTGTGTGACTATCATAAATAAATAAAAAAAAAATCAAAAAAAAAATAAAAATATTGTTAAATATCAAAATGTGAGTTATCTTATGACTGTGGTTTAAATAAATAATAGTTCCTTAGTGTACTAAAATGTATTGCTCTATTTTTAGCATATGCTACTTTGATTGAAAACGATTCAAATCCAGAAGTTAGGCGGGCAGTGTTATCACGTATTGCGCCATCAGCAAAGACTTTGCCAAAAATCGTAGGGCGCACTAAGGATGTGAAAGAGGCTGTCAGAAAGCTGGCTTATCAGGTAAATAAGTCTAATTATTTGTGTAGACATATTCTAAAAATACTTTTGAAAAATATTTGGCATATAATAATGATTTCTTCAATTTTTGTGGATTTTTATGAGATTTATGGACAGGGAGTATAGATAATTGAGGTAGACTCTTACTGCATTAAGTGTGTTACCAGATATTAATTTGTTTTGGAAATTCTGGGTTGTTTTCTTAGATGAAGGAGTTATTACTAGTTATGAAATATATAGACTATGTGGAGTTTAATGACCACCTTATTATTTTTACTTTCTCCTTAAGGTTTTAGCTGAAAAGGTTCATATGAGAGCTATGACCATTGCTCAGAGAGTAATGCTCCTTCAACAAGGTCTTAATGACAGATCAGGTAAGATAGACTTCTATATACAAAACATCAGTAGGGGACACCTGGGGGACTCAGTGGTTGAGCCTCTGCCTTCAGCTCAGGGCATGACCCCAGGGTCCCGGGATCAAGTCCTAATTGGGCTCCCTGCAGGGACCCTGCTTCTCTCTCTGTCCGTGTCTCTGCCTCTCTCTCTGTGTCTCTCAAGAATAAAACCTTTTAAAAAAATCAGTAGGTTTTGGTTTAGTAGGCTTAGAAGATTTAGAAAACATGTGTCCTTAATTATGTCCAGGAAGTCTGTCACTGACACAGCCTGTCAAAATTTAGCTTTGGTACATCATGTAGAAAACATTTCAAAGGGTTAAAAGTCCTGGTAGTTAAAGGAACAGTGTTTGTTTTAATTTTGCTGTGTTTTACAGTTGAAGGAACTGTGTGAAGGCTATCTAGCTAATTTATATCAGAGGTAGGGCAGGATCTTTTTCAACTCTCTCTCTTCCAAAGAAGTGCTGTCTGTCCCCTTTGTGTATGTCTTGGTGGTGATGTGTGCTGTGCTACAGAAACAAATTAAGAATAATCAGGCTAGTATAGTTTTCCTACCCTTTTTTTTTTCTCTGTTAAAACTAGAGACTGCTTACAGGCATCATGAGGAATGGTATATTTTAAATTTCCAGTCCCCATGAAAAGGCTAAGACAGCTTAGTTTTGCTGTAGCAACAAAACTTGAGATTCAAAACATTGTCAGAGGACTGATGACTAGGAGGATGAATTTAACAGCTAAAGTTTGTTCAGTTACACATGCTGGTATGATTCACTACTGCGAATATAGCAAGCATGTAATAGATGAAGTCAGGCATAGGTGAAATAATCGTTATCCTAATGTCAGGACTAATGCTGGAGCCCAGTGAACCCAGGGGAAAAGGAGTGCAGATATTTTTGCAGGCTGCGAGAGTGGGTGGGTATTTGGTTTGGGCCTTTTCCATTTTTATTGGAAGTGAGCAGCATAGTGACTCTTGCAATATTATTGTAGTTTTATTTTTTCTTCCATATTTTTCTTTGTTCTTCTTAGTCTCTTCTCATTGTTACTGTAAATGTCCATTTCATGTTAGCATTGATCTGATGATATTTAATTAATACAGACAAAATATAGAAAATGGAAGCTAGAGGGAGCCCCTGTTCACTTATATTTCAAATGACTTAACAGATGCAGTGAAACAGGCGGTGCAAAAGCATCTTCTCCAAAGCTGGTTACGTTTCACTGAAGGAAATATACTAGAGTTGCTCCATCGGTTAGATGTGGAAAATTCTTCTGAAGTGGCAGTCTCTGCTCTCAACGCCTTATTTTCAGTGACTCCTCTTAACGAACTGGCAGAAATCTGTAAAAGTGACGATGGCAGGTACATGTTCCTTACTTGAAATGTGATTCTCGTGAACTTCTACAAGAAGTCCTTTCTGATGACTTCAGATGGTTTCTGGTCCTTTTCTGATGACTTCAGATGGTTTTAATAACTTTTATCTAACTCACCTGTGTTTTCTTTACTGCGGCATGGTGAGTGTCTTGTCTTTTTTATCCCCTTTGGGGAAGAACTTGCTACCTTATCACGGACTACTTTAGCTGCATTCTTTTTTTCCCCCCATTTTGTTACTTTGATGTGTACGTTAGCTTACCATGGAAAGTCCTGCGACATGCTTCCTATTGTATGACTCTTTTTCTCTTTTGCTCTAAATATTTTCGTTTGTGCATGTGTGTGGATAAATTAATGACTTTGCAATTAGAAGGATGCTGGTTATAAATCAGGCTTGCTTTTTATTCCTATTTTTTATACTCAGTTCAAATTTTTAACTTTAAGATTATGCTTTCTCTTATTCTCTCCCTTTTAATTGAAGGCAACTGATTCCATTGGAAACATTAACTCCTGAAAATGCTTTGTATTGGCGTGTCCTTTGTGAATATGTGAAATCAAAAGGAGATGAAGGTGAAGCAGTTTTGGAGCAGATTTTGCCGGAGCCTGTAGTATATGCAGAGTATTTACTAAGGTAAAATTTTTTCTTATTATTCGGATTGTACTTTTGTTGCTGTGTTAAGCCTCTAGCCCCTTCCCTCAAAGTCATGTTTGATGACTTTGTGAAAAACCATTTTTTTTGACTAGGCAGAGATAGATAGCAATGTATATTGAGTCTTTCTGAAGAATGTTCTGTGCTGGATGGATAAAGTGCAAAAAGTCAGTGTGTTTAGGGAGATTTCCTTAAAACTGTTAGGATGTGCTTATGAACATTTCTCCATAAAGTTGATAATGATGATGATGTGTTACTCTTTGATATTGGTTGGCAAACCTTTTCTAAGGGTCAGAGCATAAATATTTTAGTTTGTAGACCTGTGTCACAGTGACAGTTCTGCTGTGTTGGTGCAAAAGCAGCCAAAGAAATATGGGATGAATGATTGTAACTATTTTCTAAAGAACTTCTTTCAACTTTTATGGATACTAAAATTTGAATTTCATATGATTTTCATCTGTATATATTTTCAAATTATGTTTATATCCATGTATAAACAAACTTCCATTTAAAAGTGTATAACTCTTATCCTGCAAACTATGAAAACAAGCAGCAGGCTGTATCTGGTGCACGGGCCATACTTTTCCAACTGACAAGGTGAACCTTTGTGGCTACTTTAGTATTAATTAAACCTGCACTATTTGGCTTTTTGTTTTCTAAAAGGATTTTTCAATATGCACTTTTTTATTAGTTATTCTAATTTTACTTTAAAATTGTACAAGTAAAACATGAATGCAATTCTGGTCAAAATTCAAATACAGAAATATGTAGAAGAAAAACGTAGAATTTTTCTTTCATCTGCTAATTCTTCAATCCCATTTATCTTCCAGTTAACAATTTGTGGAATGCACACTTTTGGCCCTCTTCCTCTACATATATATATTAAAATACACAAAAATTTTAAACATAGCACAATACATGTTTTTGTCCCCCCCCCAACTACTTATATCTGTGATCATTATATGTTGGTGCATATAAACTTATCACACTCTTAACATATCATTCCATGGTATGATGGCAGTACTTAATTTACTCCTCTGTTAATGGACATTTAGCGTGATTCTGGTTTTTTACTGATAAGGTTGTATTAAACCATACATTTTTATATGTATTTGGGATTTTGTGGGTTTGATTCCTAGAAGTGGAATTGCTGGGTCAAAGGTTATATGTATTTTCATAGATTTTGGTGGGTAGATTTTTAACTTTATGCTTTTTTAAAAAAATATTTATTTATTCATGAGAGACAGAGAGGGAGAGAGAGAGAGACAGAGACACAGGCAGAGGGAGAAGCAGGCTCCATGCAGGGAGCCCGACGTGGGACTCTATCCTGGGTCTCCAGGATCATGACCTGGGCAGAAGGCAGGCGCTAAACCGCTGAGCCACACAGGGATCCCCTAACTTTATACTTTTAATGCAGTTTTTAAAAAGCTTCTTCCATATAATATGAATTATAGGCCTGAGTTCTTTTTTGTTTTTGTTTTTTTTTTTTAATTTTTATTTATTTATGATAGTCACAGAGAGAGAGAGAGAGAGAGAGAGAGAGAGAGAGAGAGGCAGAAACATAGGCAGAGGGAGAAGCAGGCTCCATGCACCGGGAGCCCGATGTGGGATTCGATCCCGGGTCTCCAGGATCGCGCCCTGGGCCAAAGGCAGGCGCCAAACCGCTGCGCCACCCAGGGATCCCCTGAGTTCTTTTTGTATAGAATGTAATATTTTGCTTATGATGAATGATTCCATGTAAGTTAGGAAGCAAAACTATAAATGCATTTTAATTTGTATGCAAAATATTGAACCAAGGATAAATATCTAAAATTTGAGCCAAAATGGAAACTTACAGCCTGAATTCATAGTAGTAACATCATAAAAAATATGAGTGAATCTACTGTTTCAATAGTAATTGTTTCAAGCTTCAATATAATTAGAGTATTCATTATATTGCTGTTTGGGCCATGTTGCAGTATTTCCAAAACCAATGAGTTTGATGTAGTGCTTAATAATATGAATTAATATAGAAGTAATAAATACTTATAGAAAATAAGGGATTGTTTCACAGATTAATTCTTAGTTACTGAAATCAACAGGTAAGGAGCTTGGTTCCCCTGGCTCTGAGAAGTTAGGGATTCTTTTATTTCCATTGTCACTTAATCTGTGAGTTTTGAAATAGGTAACTTTAATCAACTTTTTATTTAAAAAGAAGAAAACTTTAAAAATTATATTTTAATTATTATTGGAAGAACAGTTTAGAAATAGAATAGTTTTCTTTTTGGAGCAACATCACTAGATAGGATTAGCTTATTCCGGTACTGAAACAAAATTAAATGGAAAAATTGCTTCCTGAAAAATCTCAGAAATATATTTTCAGGCATTTGGTAGCAGAAAGAGGTAGTGACCCAGAATTCTGATATGAAACAAGGTTTCCTGTTAACCGAAGTATTCACATAAAGGAAGAAATCAGGGATATTAAATTTGGCTTGTCAAATTTGAGGAAGAAAAAGAGATGTGAACACAATTTTAGAAAACAACCTTAAATATAAATTCTTAGAGAGAGCTTTAGAAAAAGGCTTTCTTTCTTGAGTGTTCTCCTTATTGTAATGAATGTGTTTAAAAATGGTTAAAAAGAGGGATCCCTGGGTGGCGCAGCGGTTTGGCGCCTGCCTTTGGCCCAGGGTGCGATCCTGGAGACCCGGGATCGAATCCCACATCAGGCTCCCGGTGCATGGAGCCTGCTTCTCCCTCTGCCTGTGTCTCTGCCTCTCTCTCTCTCTCTGTATGACTATCATAAATAAATAAAAATTAAAAAAAAAATGGTTAAAAAGAGATGATTTCATGGTAATTAAAATCGGTGGGTTCATTTTAGGTTGTATTTATGCAGTTTGAGATTCTTAATCTATGAATGAAGTTATTACTCTGAATTTATTTTAAAAAATACCTTCAGTCTTGATGCTATGCATTGTACTAAAGCTGGAGTGGAAGAGTAGGGAAGGATTCAAAGATGAGGAGATCCCTGGGTGGCTCAGTGGTTTAGCGCCTGCCTTCCACTCAGGGTGTGATCCTGGAGACCCGGGATCGAGTCCCACATCTGGCTCCCTGCATGGAGCCTGCTTCTCCCTCTGCCTGTGTCTCTGCCTCTCTCTGTCTCTCGTGAATAAATAAATTAAAAAAAAAATCTTCAAAGATGAGTGAAGGTTTTTTTTAGCCTGTCAGAAACCAGCAACTCTACTAAGCTAATGATTTTGGTAATTACTAGTTTCTTTCCTTTAGTTTTCTACTAGAACCCAAAGAGCGCTGATGCCCATTGAAAGTCCTATCTCATGGCCAGAGATTTGTGAGCTTTTATTTACTCTTGGTTGTTATTTTAAAGATGAGTCAGTTTATTCATCATACATAATTCTGCAGTTCTTATAACTTGATTTTTGTTGACAATTTAAAAATGACATTTTCATCAGGATTGTTTCATATTACTTTCAACCTAAAGGCACCTAGTGTCTAAGCTTTAACTCTTAATTCTTATCTAGGTTTTTTTTGTTCACACAAAAAAGAGAACTCTTGGTAGGCTGTTGAATTTTATCTAGATGAGGGTTGTAAAAGGCTTTAATTTGGGCAGAGGTAATAAGCATAAAAGGGTAGTTGATGATGCTTATTTAGGAATACCTACAATGAAATAAGAACAATACAGATATTAGTAGAGCCCCCAAGCAAGGATAATACAAATTCATGAAGCTCTATTTTTCTGATTTTTTAAAAGGTCATTGTATTCATGGCTTACTTGCATAATTAAAAATAATTATTCCTACTTTTCTTTTTTTTTTTTTTTTAAACATTTATTTTTATTTTTATTTATTTATGATAGTCACACAGAGAGAGAGAGAGGCAGAGACACAGGCAGAGGGAGAAGCAGGCTCCATGCACTGGGAGCCCGACGTGGGATTCGATCCCGGGTCTCCAGGATCGCGCCCTGGGCCAAAGGCAGGCGCCAAACCGCTGCGCCACCCAGGGATCCCTCCTACTTTTCTTCTAAACAAAAGAATAATGATCAGTTAGGGATGATGAGTGAAGACTAGCTCTTTTTGAAAATTGGGTTTTTGTTAAGGGGGTCAGATACTGATGATACTGAAGTAATGTTACCAATATGAGAGATATAAATATTTGCCTTTTGAAAATTTCCCATAAGAAATTTGAATCCTTAATTGAGTATATTTTCCAAATTCTTTTTGATTCAAGCCCATAAATTTGTTTGCAAAAGTTCCTAATAGCATAGAGTTTATTCTTTAGGCCAAATTAGTATAATGTGGTATAAACATCCATATATTTGAAGTGATAGGAACTGAAAAAGACCCTTTTCTGACCACATGGGGAACTGTTTAATGTTTTTTAACAGATTGTGCATTTTATTTATTCTGCTTGTTTCAGTTATATTCAGAGTATCCCAGTTGTCAGCAATGAAAAGAAAAGTGATTTTTCCTATATTGGAAATTTGATGTCAAAAGAGTTTATAGGTCAACAGCTGATTCTAATTATCAAGTCTTTGGATACAAGTGAAGAAGGAGGAAGGTATGTCTAAATTTTGGCGCTTGTCCTAATTTGCTTTTCTAATATCCTGTATTCAAACACAGTCTTACTACAGTATGATTAAATATATTTAACCTAGCTCTCTTAAGTGCAATAAAGTTTTCTTTTTCCTCTTATGCATACAATATCTAGTAGGAGATATACTCGGTGTGGGTATGTGGGTGTATACATACATATATGTTTATATATGTACTATATGTACACACATGTGTGCGTGTATATATGTGTGTGTGTGTATATATGTATATATACACATATATGTATAGTTGACTCTTGAGCAACACAGGGGTAGGGAGTAAGGGTGCTGATCCTCTGTCCCCCCTTCTTGGAGTCAGAAATCCATATGTAACTTTTGACTCCTCCAAAAACAAATTATTAATAGCCTATTGACTAAGAGCCTTACAAATAAGCATAAACATAAAAATCGACATAAATAGTTAACATATATTTTTTATATTGTATGTGTTATATACTGTATTCTTAAAGAAAGCTAGAGAAAACCTGTTATTAAGAAAATCATAAGAAAATAAAGTACAATACTGTATTTATGGTATTGTATTGTACTGTATGGGCAAAAAGATGCGTATAGGTGGACCTGTGCAGTCCATGTTGTTCATATATACGGAAACACAAGTTCCTTATTCAGTTTTTTCAGAATAAATCAATAAAATTACAGATTTTGCTTAAAAACCTCTATTACAGAGAGTTAGTAAATACCGTTAAAGATTTGATTCACTTCTAATATTTTGTCATTTCATCATGTTGATTTATGAAAGATTGTAAGGTCATTTATAAAGTTTTTTTTTTTTTTTTTTTGCAGATAGGAAATTTTTACGTAGTCTGTATGTGTTTTTTTGTACCTATAGTGTTAAAAAAAGAAGTGAGACAAATGTAATTAAATCTTCAGAATAAATGAAATGTTAGAGATAAGATAGGTTTCTACTGTCATGTTTAAATGAAAATAGTTCTTTTTGAATGCAGGAAACGACTACTGGCAATTTTACAGGAGATTCTTATTCTACCCACAACCCCAATATCCCTACTTTCTTTTCTTGTTGGGAGATTGCTTTGCATCATTGTAGATGATAATAAAAGAATACAAATTGTAAGTAATTTTCTTCATTGTTGATAGAGGTTAAAAGATTGTGGTCAGTGATATTGAGGATTATCTTATTTTCTTTTCAGTATTTTTTTATTTATCTTTAATTGCTTTTTGTTTTAGTCATGTTTATTTTTTAAACTTTTTATTTATGTATTTATTTATTTATTTATTATTTTTTAGACTTCTTAAAACTAAATCTCTCCCACACACACATTTAAAAAGTTATCTCCTTCCTTCCTATCATTTTGTTGAATCAGATTGAAATAAAAGAGGTTGGGGAATAGGGGACACATTTGTCTTTGTCACTAGAGTGTTTGAGAGGTTTCTCAAGTTATACATATTTAGGTTCAGATCCCTTCTGCTGCTTTGTGACTTTGAGCAAGTTATTTAACTTATTAACCTTTTTACTTGTCTGCAAAATGAGAATACCAATAAAGCCTGCCTTGTTCACTGATATAGTGTGCATCATGTGCTTGGTAAATACAGAAATAAATGCTATCTATTGTAATACTATTGCCAATATTATTTTTTCTGGGGTAGCCAAAAAAGACAGGCCTCTATCAGTGTTTTTCATAAATTGATACAATTTCTGAGTTACAGGTTAATTAAGGGGTTGTCTTTCCCAATGCCTCCTTATACATACTTACACATAAATCATTTCTACAGTGTACCAGTATTCCCAGTTAGTAGTTATCCCACGTCTGCTTAAGTACCTTCATTTAGGCTGTAGCCTTTTCCTAAATCAGCCAACTCCTGTGTCCCAGTGGCTCTGAAAGGAAGGTCTTTAGTTATGTATTGTATATGCAAAGGAAGAATAAAAGAGTATTCTGTTTTTCTATATTTAACTCTCTCAGAGCTGAACAAGGGAGGGAGTTCATTGTAGACAGAATTTTAGTTTTTGGTGCTTAAAATTAGACACTATATTTGTTTTAGAATACATGCCTGTTTACCATCTCATGATCTTAGAGTTTTTTTTTTTTTTTTTAATTTATTTATGATAGTCACAGAGAGAGAGAGAGAGAGAGAGAGAGAGAGAGAGAGAGAGAGAGGGCAGAGACACAGGCAGAGGGAGAAGCAGGCTCCATGCACCGGGAGCCTGATGTGGGATTCGATCCCGGGTCTCCAGGATCACGCCCTGGGCCAAAGGCAGGCGCCAAACCGCTGCGCCACCCAGGGATCCCTGATCTTAGAGTTTTTAGTCATATATTGTTTGGTCATTTCCCCCCCCAAAGTTGTCTGGCAAGCAGAATATGTGCTGTTTTTACTTGTGTATTTTGCTCCATTTTTAAAGAGATTGTGGATACTATTTGAAGTTATGTGTAGCAATTTGATTTCATTTTATGACATAGAACATATATTAAAGCATGTACTCTGAATTATAACTTACCAGGTTACAGAAATCATCTCAGAGATTCGGGCACCCATGGTTACTGTTGGTGCTGCTGATCCAGCTGATGTAAGAAAGAAGGAACTCAAGGTAAATTTCCTCTAAATTGAATAAATGCTTGACTATACTGTAGCTGTGCAAGTCTTTTAATTCCTCTTCCTGTACTATTTCAAAATTGTTCTCACAGAGTCATATTATTGGTTTACTGTTGAAGTGTAAGAGTATCTCAAATATTACCAGATGATGCAGTTTGAAAGGTTTGCCCTCTTTGGATCAGGAAGGCTGTGCCTTTTTTTTTTTGTATATGCCTGACTCTGCTTAACTTCTGGTTGTCAAGATGTTAAATATATATATATTTTTAAATATTACTCTTAAGTTTGCTACAGATGTTCATAGTATATATATATTTTTAAGATTTTATTTATTCATGAGAGACACACAGAGAACGAGAGAGAGGAGAGAGAGAGAGAAAGAGAGACAGAGAGCAAGCCAGGCAGGCAGAGGGAGAAGCAGGCTCCATGCAGGGAGCCTGACGTGGGACTCCATCCAGGACCCCGGGGTCACACCTTGAGCTGAAGGAGGGCCACCCTGGTGTCCCCATAATAGTTTTTGTTAAAGCAATTTATATCTTTCCTTAGATGGCTGAAATAAAAGTTAAGCTTATTGAGACAAAAGAAGCATTGGAAAATTGCATTAACTTACAGGATTTTAATCAAGCATCAGGATTAAAAGAAGAAATAAAAACATTAGAAGATGCTAAAATAAATCTAATGAAAGAGATAGAGCAACTTGAAATCAAAGAAGTCCACATAGAGAAGGTATAAATAACTTTTTTCATACTAATTTTCAGCTGTTATTAATCATCTCAACTATATTTTCTTTCTTAACTCAATGCTGACAGATATATTTACTTTGGAGTTGGAGTGCTTTTTAGCAGTATCATGAATTAACATGAAAATATTTTTTTTGTCTTGTTCCTTTTTATTTTAGACTTTGAAAGACCTAAATTAGCTTTATAAAATAATCTCTAATCTCTGGACTCTATCTTCTTCCTTGCTAAGGAAACTTAACCCTCTAGTATTTTCCTTCTGTGTGTGTGTGTTAAAGCTTTATCCATCTTTCTCTTTTGTGGAAGACTCCAGACTTTTCTGAGCTAGAAAAAGAATTTCTGTGGTAACTATACCATTATACATGTAATTTTTTTTATATATATATTTTTAAATTTTTATTTATTTATGATAGTCACACAGAGAGAGAGAGAGGCAGAGACACAGGCAGAGGGAGAAGCAGGCTCCATGCACCGGGAGCCCGACGTGGGATTCGATCCCGGGTCTCCAGGATCGCGCCCTGGGCCTAAGGCAGGCGCCAAACCGCTGCGCCACCCAGGGATCCCTATACATGTAATTTTTAAAGCTTAACTACACTTTTGTTTTTAGAAAGAGCTAAGGAATTTTGTTGTTTTAAATGAAACACTAAGCATTTTATTTAGTAACATTTAAAGCTGAGTTTCAGCAGTCGTATTTTTTTAAAACTTCGTTGTGTTTGATAAAACATTTGTCATTTTTTAACATAAGATAGAATAATATCAGTTACTGTGTTTGATATGAACTTTCAGGAGGTCTTTTAGAATTTTGCCTTTTGTAGTAAACATGATTATTTTACTTCAAGTTTAGGAAGTGCTGGTTGGAGTATGCTCATAAGAAGAATGCTGGGTGGGGAAGAATTTACTCTGTAGGAACATTTTGTAAGTTATGCTATGTCCTTGAGCTCTCTAGCTGTAGACATCTCTGCTCCAACACTCCACTTTTGAATTTTATTTTTCTAGCTAGTATCTTATTTTGTTTGATAAAGTATGGATCATTATAGGTTCTTAACTTTGAGGAGCATAATTAAAGTGACAAATGAAAATATAAGCTTCAAGTCTGAATTGGGAAAATATGAATAAAAATGGTCTATCGTGATTTATATCATCTGTTTAACTGGACTTTCTTTGATCTTTTCTGTGTTCATTTGTCCTATTTAAGAGTTATAAATCTATTATAAATAGTGCAGTTATAGCATAACATAATAAATTGTATAGGCAAGGAAGTTATAGGGGTTTTATGGAGAGGCATCTAACCCAGGTAGGGTGTTGTTGGATTCCCCAGGGGAAGAAATGTTTTCACTTGACATTTGAGTAAAAATAATACTGTAAGCCAACATTTATAGGATGCTTTTTCTGTGGTGGTTACTACTTCATGCACTTTGCAAGTGTTTGATTCTCACTACATAACTTTATGGGGTTGGTCCTATTTTCATCTTATAGAGGAAAAGTAACTTGCCCAAAGACACACAGATAGTAAATTGTAGAGGCAGGATTAAAATCCAGGCAAGTGGCTTTAGATTTGTGCTTTTAATGTACTCTGTTATCTCTCCTTGATGAATTGTTAAAGGAATGCAGGCAGAAGGAAGGCATGTGTGAAGACCCAGAGTAATGTGAAAACTTTAGGTCCACATAACTAGAGAATTGAGGAGGGAGAGGTAAATCAAGTGGAAAAATTAAGGGCCAAGTCTTGTAAGTTGTTGTATAAGCAATATTTGAAACTTTCTGCCTTAGCCAAGGATCATGGTGAACCACTAAAAGTGTTAAGTGGTAGGATGAGATTTATTTAGGAATCAGTAACAGGGAGAAGAGTCAAGAATATATCATAGGTCTTTTGGTTTGGACATTTGGGTAGATGGCAGTGTTAATTTATGGAGATAGCACAAGAAGAGGAGGAGGGCCTGGGGTAATAACGAGTTAGTTCTCTTTTGGACATCTTGAGTTTGAGAAGCCTGTGGAACATACAAGAGGAAACGTAGTAATTGTATATATGAATCTGAAACTTAAGAAATAGCTGGGTTAGCTCATCGATGGTAAATGGAGTTGGATGATTGGATAAGATTGACCAGAGAGTGTACGTACAGACAATATGCTTAGACAAAGCCCTGAAAAAGCTAACATTTAAGGGATGGGCAGAAGATATTCTTACTAATGGGGAATATTTTGTGTTTCATTTTAGAATGATGTTGAAACCCTACAGAAGTGTCTTATTTTGTGCTATGAATTGTTGAAGCAGGTGTCTATTTCAGCAGGTATAGGTGCAACCATGAATGGCATCATTGAATCTTTGGTATGTTGGCGGCCTTTGAGGCTTTATTTTAGCTCACTCCTTCCTCATTTCATAAATTATATGTTCCTTGGAGTTCCAAAGAAGAAAAAGATAACCATCTTAAACACCTGATAAATATAAGTGTAAAAAAAAAATTATATAGTGGCTACTTCATGTTGTGAAGGTTAAATTAAGATAATGTATAATGTATATAAAATTAAGATGATATATATAAGTTAAGATAATGATACATAAGTTATACTTATTCCTTTAAAAAGTTTGAAAAAATTATGTTACAAAGAGATGTAGAATATCTTCATTCTTTGAATAGTAAGAGGAGGTATTGAAACACGTAAGGAAATATTTAAGTATTAGGAAATATTTAAGTGTTAGAATCTTGCTGTATAGAGGGCCTATGAGACTGTTACATTGTGAGTCCCATGAAGGGAATTTGTTTTTTCCTATGAATTTAAAGGAATTTGTAATTAAGTAGCTCTTCAAAGGTAATTTCCACATTAGTGAGCATAGGGACATAAATACTACAAGACTCTAGTAAAATAACATTGTCTGATAGCAATATAATGCAAACCACTTGTAACTTTACATTTTCTGTAGCCACATTTAAAAATTAAAAAGAAACAAGTGAAATTAATTTTAATATCTTTAACCCAATATATCCAAAATGTTTTGATGGCATCATTTACTCAATATTAAACTATTGAGATATTTTAGATTCAGTTCTTCATACTGTCTTTTTTTTTTTTTTTTAAGTAGGCTCCATGCTTATGGGGCTTACTTGAATTCTTGGCCTTGATTGAGATCAAGACCTGAGCTGAAATCAGGAGTTGGATGCTTAACTGAGCCATCCAGGCATCCCCATATTAAGTCCTTAACAGAAGCACATCTCAGTCTGGCATAGTCACATTTCAAGTGTTGAATGTGTCCGGGCTCTTCCAGGATTCTCCCCCAATTGTTTTTACTTAGGATTAATGAAAAATAGCCAATGGATATAATCTAAAATCAAGTTCCTTGGATTGTCATGAGTTTCTAAAGGCAGTAAAGAAGACCAATTAGCTTTTATGACCATGTAGAGCTTCTGATTAAAAGTAGGTTTTACTAAACCATTAGAATTTAGCTTCATTCTTAGTGAAGCAAATGTCTTAAGTGAAAAGTAGTTACTTTTAAAGTTGTATTTGCATACTTTATGGCTGGTCCTATTGCAAGAGAATGGTAAACTGGTACTATTACACAATGGAAGTAGTAAATATGAAGACTACACATACTGGAAAAGATATACAAGTTTGAGTGAAGAAAACACAAAATTGAATAGTCATAATTTAAGTATACAAAAACAATTTATGTCTAAAGATTGAAAGATATTAGACGTAAATGAGTATAAGGTATTTTGATGGAAGAGTTACAGTATTTTAATGGAATTACCATTTTAAAATAAAAATCATAAGTTACTAATTGAACAAATACTTCTTGAACATCTACTGTATACTAAATGCCAGTGATAGAGTGTACATGGTATACAAAACATATAGACTATCCTTGTGGATCTTCTGATCAAATGAGAGGGACACCAATCAAATAAACAAGTAGAAGAATATGCCATTCATAACTGCTATGAAGAAGAGTTATATGGTCATATGTGAACTTATAATAGTGGGAGTTGCTCTGTGCAGGGAAGATGACCTTGATCTGGTTTTTGATATTAGCTGTGTGAAAAAGGGAAGGAAGAATGTTCTGGATTTGCTATCTCCAGTGCGGTTGCCACATCCACATGTGGCTATTAAAAACTTGTGCCTATTAACAACTAGAGCAAACTGAGATGTACTTGAAGTGTCAGAATACATTGGGTTTTGAAGACTTAGTACAAACAACACAATGTAGATTATCTTAATTTTTTTAATATTGATTACATGTTGTGATGTTAA
Organism: Nyctereutes procyonoides; assembly: GCF_905146905.1. Lineage (NCBI taxonomy): Eukaryota > Metazoa > Chordata > Mammalia > Carnivora > Canidae > Nyctereutes > Nyctereutes procyonoides. Next base: position 568,659 of record NW_026575047.1, read on the forward strand.
TATTTTGGTTATATTGGGTACAATAAAACGTATTAAAATTAGCTTTACATGTTTCTTTGAATGTGCCTACTAGAAAATTCAAAATGACCTATGACTTACATTATATTTCTGTTGAACAGTACTGAATGGAAGGGATCAAAATCAGACGATTTTATGAGCAAAGAGCAGGGGATAGCATAGTATAAGATGATACAAGAAAGCCTACACAAATGACAGATATGCCATGTAAAGGTGTTTTATCTTTGTCCTGTGAGCATTGGGAGCCATTGAGTCACTTTAGCAGGTAGAAAGGGATGTCTCATGATCAGACTGTATTTCACTCTGGCTTTATTCCTCTGTTTTAGCAATTTAATACATACCTTTTTTGTTGTTGTTGTTGTAACTAAAAATTGAGTTAGACAATATGGATAAGAAGTAGATCTATAATATACAGAAGTTTTATTTTTAACCATGTTTTTAATATGCTGTTATACATTTGTTATCCTGATCAAAATTATTTTATTTAATTTAGATTCTTCCTGGAATAGTAAGTGTTCATCCTGTACTAAGAAACCTGGCTGTTTTATGCTTGGGATGCTGTGGACTACAGAATCTGGATTTTGCAAGTAAACACTTCGTATTATTGTTGCAGGTAGGATTTATCTTATGACAAAAATCTTGATTGTATTTTCTGAAATAAGTACATAGAATCTGTGATGATACAATGAATGCTCTAAATTTAATTTATTCCAGGGTTTATTAATGATGGTGGTGACTTTTATGAATGACTTTTAGGGACTCAATGCTTTTTATCTTTTGATTTCTTTCTTATTAAAGTAGAAAAAAAGATGAAATGTCAATTATTTAAGGTATTTTTAAAAATTAACCATATAGCATATTCTATGCCTAGCATTATTTTAGGCTTGGAGAAAAAAAAGATAAGTAATGAAAAAGAAAAGCAAGATAAAAGTTGCTGTCCTAATAGAGCTTATATTTTAGAAGGGGAAACACAATGAAAAATAAACTATAGCATGTCCGATTGAATAGATAAAGCGAAGAAGAGGAGTAAGAAGTGGAAATATGGAGAAGGATCTGTTTTGTCAAAGGTCTCACTGATAAGTTGGTTTTGGTATTTGGGCCAATACCAGAGGAAAGTGGGGGAATGAACTATGTAGATATCTGGGTAAGATGTTTCTGAGGAGAGGGAAGAACATGGGAAGGGGCCCTGAAGTAGAACTTTGTCTCAAATGTTCAAGGAGCAAGGCAACTATGGCTAGGGCAGACTGAGCGTGAGGGAGAATAGTAGGAGAAAGGAATTACAGGCAACAGGATGTCCGTATCTTTAGGGACTTACAGACTTCACAGTGAAGGAAATGGGAAAAAAATTGGAAGATACTGAGTAGAGGATTATTATGATCTGACTGGGTATAGAGTTGATGTAGACCAGGGACTGGCAAACCTTTTCTGTAAGGTGCTAGAGAGGGGGGTGCCTGGGTGGCTAGTCTGTTGGGCGTCTGCCTTTGGCTGGGATCATGGTCCCAGAGTCCCAGGGATTGAGCCCCATGTCGAGCCCCACGTTGTGCTCCCTGCTCAGCAGGGAGTCTGCTCCTCCCTTTCTCTCTGTCCCTCCCCTTCTCCCTGCCTATGCTCTCTCTCTCTCTCTCTCTCTCTCTCGCTCTCGCTCTCGCTCTCGCTCTCACTTTCTCTCAAATAAACAAATAAGTTCTTTTTTTTTTTTAAATAAAGGACTAGAGAGTAAATATTTTTGACTTTGCAGACTGTATCATGTGTCTCAAGTACTACTCTTAGGTGCAAGTGTGAAAAGACCCACGACAATATATAAGTGAAATAGTGTGGCTGTAGTTTAATATTTATGGACACTAAAATTTGAATTTCATATAATTTTCACATGTAATGAAATTATTTTTCTTAACTGTATAAAGATACTTCTTCTTAACTTGAAAGTTGTGCAAACAGGCAGCAGATTGGATTTGGCCCCTTAGCCATAGTTTATAGTCCCTAATGTTAACTGTAGGGGTATAAGAATGGAAGCAGATTTACTCATGAAGAAGGTATGCAGTAATCCAGGAAAGAGATGATGATGACTTGGACCAGTATTCAAGTGACTAATGGGGTTGCAAGAAGGGGCGGTAATCTAAGATTGAAGATGACATCTATAGAATTTGATAATCTGATGTGGCATCTGAGAGAAAGAAATTGAAAGTAATGAAGAATTATAGCCAAAGTAACTGGAAAGAGACTTGCCCTTTCCTGTGATGGGGAAAATAGAGGAACAGGTTTCATGGCGGGTGGATGAGATAAGGAGTTCAGTTTTGGGCATGGTAAGTTTGAAGTTTGTGTTCCAAGTAGATACATCGAGTAGGCATTTGTGAGTTTGGAGATAGGAGGGAAGTGCAAATTGGAGAGATGAACCTGTCTTTATGATAGTATCCAGCGCTTCGAAACTGGATGTTACCTGAGGGATGAGTGTAGATTGAGATCTCAACTTTGTAGTTCCCTAGGGCTTAGGCAACATTTAAAAAGAAGGGAAGAGGGCAGCCCCGGTAGCGCAGTGGTTTAGCGCCTGCAGCCCAGGGCGTGATCCTGGAGACCTGGGATCGAGTCCCATGTCAGGCTCTTTGCATGGTGCCTGCTTCTCTCTCTCTGCCTGTGTTTCTGTCTCTCTCTCTCTCTCTCTCTCTCTCTCTCTCTCTCTCTCTCTCTGTGTGTGTCTCTATGAATAAATAAAGTCTTTAAAAAAAAACATTAAATAAAAAGAAGGGGAGATGAAGAACTAGTAAAGACTAAGGTGGAGTAGACAGTAAGGGGAGTGTGATGTCCTAGAAGGCAATTGAAGATGATATTTTATAAGGGCTAGCATCATCTGACATGCTGGTGACAATGCTGGTGACAGGTTGATAAGGATTTATAATTGACCATTTGGGGCAAATAAGGAAGTGTTGTGGCTTTCATGAGAATGGGCTGGAGAGAGAATTATGAGAGAGGAATTGGAGATAGCCAGTACAGATTACTCTTTTAAGATTTTATTTTTATTAGGAATAATAGAAATGGGGAGGTAGCAAGAGAAGGGCTTGGGATAAAGAGAAGAGCCTTTTGATTTTGTTTTACTTTTTTTTTCTTTTTTTAATGATAGAGAATATTATACCATGTTTGTGATAAATACTAAAGACAGTGACTCATTGGCCCTGTTGAAAGGAAAAAAAATTGATAATATAGGAAGAGAAGGCACTTGGCTAGAGTGCTACTGAATAAAGAAGGATGAAATCTGGTGTAAACAGTGGAATGTATTTGACCTTTTAATTCCTTTGGATATCTGTCTTTAACATTTGGGCCTGACTTAACTTCAAAAAAAAAAAAAAAAAAAAAACTTCCCTCCACTTCTCCATATAAAAAGACAATGTGATTCATGTAGCATCTGGTGTTGCCAAATGTAATGCTATAAAAAAAGCTGCAAGGGATTTTTAGTGCAAATTGTTTGCCAGCAGGTAAATGGGAGTGCTTTGTGTGCTCAATTTGAAAATAACATATGACAACACAGACATCATTTTCATGAAAAAATTAAAAGACAACTCTGGGGTGCTGGGTGGCTTAGTCAGTTAAGCATCCAACTCTTGATTCAGGCTCAGGTCATGATCTTAGTCAGGGCCCTGAGATCTGTCAGTATCGGGCTCCATGGAAGTCTGTTGGAGATTCTCTCTCTCCCACTGGCCCACCTCACTTGCATATGCTCTTTCTCTCAAGTTAATAAATCTTAAAAGAAAAAGTCGAACTCAACCAATAATAGAATATTCCCTCAGCATGAAACCTTTATCTTGGAGCATCCTTTAATGTTGCAAACACATTACCAAGAAAAAGAAAGCATATAATTAGAGAAAACCTTGGGGAAGTCACATGTTCTAGAAATGGTCAAATTGCTTGTGGCTTATATCAGAGGAAGAAAATTAAACTCATACTTACATCAAAAGAATTTCATAAGGAATAAGGAATTTCATGGTTTTGTTTTAGTTTCCTCTTTTGGAGCATTTGGCATCTAATCAACTTACTTTAATGTGTAGTGATGGAGTTCCTGTTGATGCTTTGTTTATATTTATCCTATGCTGCTGATGTCACAGAAAAATTTCTGTTACAATTATATTCTTTTGGAAACGTGAAATGTCAGAATTATCTTTAAAATAATGTGAAGTTCCTCTCCGAAAGAAACTGAAAGAAATATTTTGGTACTTTGTCCAGGTGAATCATGTAGAGTGCTTGGCCATACATCGGTTTTACTCCAAGATGTAGAGTGAATCTGCATGTGTTATAGAGAGTCCTTTTTAAGCCAGCAGGTATTGGGACAAATGATTCTGTTAGTAATTCTAAAGAAAGTCTTGTTCACTATTATACAATTTTTTGGCTTAATATAGGTGTCCAGAGAATAAAATTCTGTATTTTCAAAGAAGTTTTGCTAAGGAATTAGTGTACAGTAAGCTTTCTACTTCTATTTCCTGTCTTCCGAGAAGATGGGTCTTGAAGTGCTAGATTGATCTCTGGTCATTACTTTTTTTTTAAGTGGAAGAAGAATCTTATTAGAACATTCGATAGTGAAGGATTCATTTATGTCTAGCTTCAGTAGTATTTTTTTTTCTCTAAAAATGGTATAAAACATTCATTAAGATGTTCTATATACCATTAAGAATGTTGCTGAAAAATTGTGAGTTACAGTCAGGTTGGAACTCTAATAGGAAGATTAAAGGCAGACAGTTACATAATATTTCTAGTATTGCAACGAAGGAAATACCATAGAATTTTCCCAAAAGATAATTAAGTTCACTTAACCTTTAAAGATGAAATATGGATTTTGATCCTTTTAATTCTTGGTGGCCATAACATCAATAATAAGTGCCGTGGGGACGCCCTGGTGGCTTAGTGGTTGAGCATCCGCTTTTGGCTCAGGGCGTGATCCTGGGGTCCTCCCTATGAGGAGCCTGCTTCTCTCTCTGCCTGTGTCTGGATCTCTGTCTATCTTTTCATGCATAAATAAAATATTTTTAAAAATGCTGTGGTCATTTTAGCCAAAAGAAAGGCAGAATGACTGTAGTGCTTAAAAGTGTCCTGAAGCATTTAATGCTAACTCATGCTCCACTTGACAGAGCTTATAGGAGTCTTGATGCTGTTTGTTTATATTTTTATTTTTTCTATGTTTTTGGTCTTGTTTGTTTTTATATATGTACTTTTCTGTTGTGGAAAGGAATTGTCAAATTCAAGCAGATGTGAAAGATAAATGATGCTTCTTATCCCAACTATTCCACAATTTTACTCTCTTCCAAATCAAATGAATCAATAGAAAAGCAGCCTTGTCATGGAATTCAAGTTTTAAAGAATTGAAGTTTGTCTTCCCCCCGGTTCTCCCCCCGCCCTTTTTGTAGTATAAACAACTGAGATCATTAAACTTTTTTCAGGGACTAGCTATTAATATTTGCCTGAGAAAAACAGCTAGATTTTTTTTTTTTTTAGAGTAGCCTCCATGCTGAGCATGGAGCCCAGTGTGGGGCTCAAACTCATGACCTGAGCTGAGATCAAGAGTCAGATGCTTAACTGAGCCACCCAGTTGCCCCTTGATAAAAATTGTTTTGTAAATTAAAAATGTTTGTGAATGATATCAGGTTCAAATGTGAAATATATGTAAAATTTGCTTGTTTTTTTTTTTTTTTTTTGTATGTTATTCTGCAGTGGGGTTTTAAGGTCTTTTCAGTTCCTTGAAAGGTTCACGATCAAAAAAGTTAACCACTGAACAACTTAAGTTGTTTATAAAGTTATTTTTAGGGCTATCAGAGGATTTTAGATTAAGGGAAAATAGCTATCTTTGGGGGGGAAGTAAGATATCAGTTCTTTTGTAAATCAAGTTTTAGTAATAAAAATTGATTCAAGACATGTATTCACAATAACTTGTTAGAAAGACGAGAGGGAGGGATCCCTGGGTGGCGCAGCGGTTTGGCGCCTGCCTTTGGCCCAGGGCGCGATCCTGGAGACCCTGGATCGAATCCCACGTCGGGCTCCCGGTGCATGGAGCCTGCTTCTCCCTCTGCCTGTGTCTCTGCCTCTCTCTCTCTCTCTCTGCGACTATCATAAATTTAAAAAAAAAAAAAATTAAAAAAAAAAAAAAGAAAAGAAAGACGAGAGGGAAATTCTTTTTTTTCTTTCTTTTTTTTAAAGATTTTATTTATTCATAGACACAGAGAGAGAGAGGCAGAGACACAAGCAGAGGGAGAGGGAGAAGCAGGCTCCACACAGGGGAGCCCGATGTGGGACTCGATCCCGGGTCTCCAGGATCACACCCCAGGCTGCAGGCGGTGCCAAACCGCTGCGCCACCGGCGCTGCCCTACTTGGTTAGAATGTTAGAATGTAATGTTTTTGTCTTGATAAGATGGCGAGAAACAATTTCCATATAATTGAACAGTTTTTCTAGATCTTAAAAAGAATCATAGCCAATATATTCATTCTTTTTCAAATAAAAGGAACAAATAATATAATTCAGCCTGACTCTAGTTCTAGGAATTTTTTTTGTACTAAAGGTGAACTTTTTCTGAATGAAATATAAGTGTAAATATAATGGTACAAATAAATAAAAATAATAACTTTAAAACAAATTTTAATTTCTGAAAAATGATGTTTCATGTGGACTTGACTGTTGGAAATAGAATAAGAAAATAAGATGTGTGTTAATTTTATGCCGCATACACAGAATGAAAAGTTTACTGAATTTACTTTTTTTTGGTGGGGGATGTTTGAATTTAGGTCTTACAAATTGATGATGTGACAATAAAAATAAGTGCTTTAAAGGCAATCTTTGACCAACTAATGGCATTTGGGATTGAGCCATTTAAAACTAAAAAAATCAAAGCCCTTCAAAATGAAGATGCAGAAGTAAACAATGATGGAGACCAAGAGTTCAAAGAAGCTGAAGAAGAGACTGCCACAGTCAAGAATGTTCTGAAACTTCTTTCTGATTTCCTAGATAGTGAGGTAAGAAATAATCACAGCCCTGTTGTTACGAAATTTCTTTTCTTTTTATTGTTTATTTTTATGCTCTATTCTTTTTTAGGCTGAAGTTTAAGTTTGACCAACATTTGAAGGTTGTCTTTTAAATATAATTAAATTCCTCTTTCATCCTTAATATACTTTGTTTCTCACTGCCATATTGCATGTGCAGAAAATTGAAGTGTAAACAAAAATGACTATTGGAGGCTGTTCTTTTTTTTTTTTAAGATTTTATTTATTTATTCATGACACACACACACACACACACACACACACACACAGAGAGAGAGGCAGAGACACAGGCAGAGGGAGAAGCAGGCTCAATGCATGGAGCCCAATGTGGGACTCGATCCCAGGACTCCAGGATCATGCCCTGGGCCAAAGGCAGATGTTCAACCACTGAGCCACCCCAGGATCCCTGTTCTTTTTCTTTTTTTTTTTTTTTTTTCATCTTTTCCCATGTCTTTGTGATTTATGATTTAAAAATTATCAACTTTTTTTTTTTTTAAAGATTTATTTATTCATGAGAGACCCAGAGAGAGAGGCAGAGACACAGGCAGAGGGAGAAGCAGGCTCCAGGCTCCGTCTGAGGAGTCTGATCTGGGACTCAGTCTCAGGACCCTGGGGTCATGACCTGGGCCAAAGGCAGATGCTCAACCTCTGAGCCCCCCCATGCATCCCTTTCAGGAGTCTGAAGAAACAATTTAAAATAATTTTGCATTGGGTTGGTGGAAGGTCTGAGATAGGATATGAAATTAGATTTTTTTTCCTCAAAGTACTCTTGAGCTATATTTTTATAGCATATGTAAACAATTAAAAAATTTATCTTGACTCCCCCCCCCAGGTGAAATTGATACAAACATTTTTGAAGTGGACAGTTGGCATTTAGTACCCTCACCATGTAGTAATATAACTGCCACCTCTAATTTGAAAACATTTCCCTTATCCCCAAAGGAAGAACTGTATCCATTGAGCAGTTGCTCCCTACTTCCCCTGCTGCCTGCTTCTGACAGTGACCAGTATGCCTTTTGTTTCTGTGGATTTAACTATTCTGGATGTTTCACACAAATACAGTCATATAGTATGTGACGTCGTGTCTGCTTTGTTTCACTTAGCTTATTTTCGAGGCTCATTCATGTTGTAGCTTTTATCAGTACTTTTTCCTTCTTATGGCAGCAGGATCTCTCATTTTGTGTATAGATCACAACTTGTTTAGCCATTGATCCATTGAGAGATATTTGGGCTGTTTCCATCTTTTGTCTGTTGGGTATAGTGCTGTTAGGAACATGCATGGACGTGTAGTTGTCTATTCTTTGGGGTATATACCTAGGAAGGGGTTCCTGGGCCATATGGAAGTTTTTTTTTTAATGATTCACCCCCAATCCAGTTAATTAACATATCCCCAAAATTCACCTATTTACTTATTTTAGTGAGAACGTTTAGTTCTACTCTCCTAGCAAAGTTCAGTTATACAGTATAGTGTTAACTAAAATCACCGTGTTTTACATTATTAGGTCTCCAGAATTTATTTTTAAAGAATTTGTAACTGAAAGTTTGTATACTTTTACCAATGTCTCTGCATTTCCCCCCACTCCCCAATCCTGGCAGCTACTTTACTACTCCATTTCTATGAGTTTTGACTTTTTTTTTTTTTTTTTTAAGATTCTACATGTAAAGTGATACTATGCAGTATTTGTTTTTGTCTGGCGATTTCACGTTTTTGTCTGGCGATTTCACTTAGCACAGTGTCCATAAGGTTGCATTGTCCTACCATGTTGCAGATGATAGGATTTCTTTTTCTTACTTCCAAATATAGTGTGTGTGTGTGTGTGTGTGTGTGTGTGTGTGTACACAAAGCATTTTCTTTATCCACTCATCAGTTGATGGACACTCGGACTGTTTCTAGAATTTGGCTACTATAGATAATGCTACTCTAAGCATTGGGGTGCATGTATTAGTAATTTTGTATTCTTTGTATAAATACCTAGTAGTGCAATTGCTGGATTGTAGGATAGTTCTATTTTTAACTTTTTGAGGAACCCCCTTACTGTTTTCCAGCGTGGCTTGTACCAGTTTGCATTCCCACCAACAGTGCAAGAGGGTTTCCCTTTCTCCACATTCTTGCTGCCAACACCTATTATTTATTGGGTTGTTTGGGGTTTTTTGCTATTGAGTTATCTGAGTTCCTTACATATTTGGAATATTAATTTGTTATTAAATACATAATTTGCAAATATTTTTTGCATGCATATGTTGCCTTTTCATTTTGTTGATGGTTTCCCTTGCTGTGCAGAGCTGTTCACTTTGATACAGTCCCGCTTGTTTCTTTTTCCTAATGTTGACTTTGTTTTTGGTGTCAAATCCAAAAAATCAGTGAGACGTGTTTTCTTTAGGAGTTTTATGGTTTCATGTGATAATTCCTTTAACTTCTTTGAGTACCTGCCAAACTGTTTTTCACAGCAGTCAAACCATTTTACTTTTCTTGTTTTTTAAAAGATTTTATTTATTTATTTATTTATTTATTTATTTATTTATTCATTCATTCATTCATTCATTCATTCATTCATTCATTCATGAGAATACACAGAGAGGAGAGAGAGAGAGAGAGAGACACAGGCAGAGGGAGAAGCAGAAGCATGCTGGGACCCTGACGTGGGACTCGATCCTGGCTCTCCAGGATCGCACCCGGGGCTGCAGGCGGCGCTAAACCGCTGAGCCACCAGGGCTGCCCCCGTTTTACATTTTTAATATCATTGTAAAAGGGTTTCGATTTTCCCACATTCACATCAACACCTGTTATTTTCCATCTTGTTTCTGATGTTAGGGGAAGAGTTCTCAGTAGTTTTTACTATTGACTTTGCTTTTACCGGTGAGTTTTTCACATATGGCCTTTAGTATGTTGAGATATATTCCCTCTGAACCTACTACTTTGTTGAGGGTTTTTATTATAAATGGATGTTGTACTTTGTCGTATGCTTTTTCCACATATATTGAAATGATAATAGTTTTTAATTTTGTCATACTGATGTGATGTATCACATGGATTTGCAAATATTGAACCACCCTTGCAACCCAGGAATAAATTCCACTCGACCATGTGAATGATTTTTTAAAAAATTTTTTTTAAAATAAAAAAAAATTTTAATGTACTGTTTCCATTTGTTAATATTTTGTTGAGGAATTTTGCATCTGCGTTCATTTAGATATATTGTTGTGTAGTTCCCTTATTTTGTAGTGTCTTTATGTGGTTTTGGTATTAGGGTAATGCTGGCCTCATAGACTAATTTGGAAGCTTTCCTTTGTCTTCTATCTTTTTGGACTAGTTTGAGATAAATAGGTAATAACTTTTCTTTAAATGTTTGGTAAAATTCACCTGTGGTAAATGGCCCTGAACTTGTTTGTTGGAAACTTTTATTTTTTTAATTGACTCAATTTCATTGCTGGTAATTGAGCCTTTCAAATTTTCTATTTATACCTGATTCAGTTTTGGGAGGTTACATATTTCTAGGAATTTATCTATTTTTTCTTAGTTGTCCAATTTGTTGGCATATAGTGTTTCATAATATTTTCTTACAATCTTTCATATTTCTGTGATGTCAGTTATTATTCTTTCATTTCTGATTTTGTTTGAGTCCTCTTTTTTTGATGAGTCTGGCTAAACAATGTGTCAATTTGGTTGATTTTTCTCAGGAATCAGCTCCTGGCTTCATTGTTCTATTAGTTTTTTAGTTTTTATTTCACTTATTTTTACTCTAATCTTTATTTTCTACCTTCTACTGGTTTTGGATTATGTTTGTTCTTCTTTTTCTAGCTCCTTTATGTGTAAGTTCAAGTTGTTTGAGATTTTTCTTCCTTCTTGAGATGAGCCTGTATCGTGATAAACTTCCCTCTTAGAATAGCTTTTGCTGCATCCTAAAGATTTTTCTCATTTTCATGTCTATCCATTTTATTTTTTGATTTTTTGATTTCTTGGTTGCCTCCTTAATCGTTTACTAGCATGTTATTTGACCTCCATGCAATTGTGTTCTTTCCAGATTTTTTCTTGTGGTTGATCTCTATTTTCACAGTGTTGTGGTTGGAAAAGATGCATGCATGGTTTGATTTCAGTCCTTTTGCTGAGATTTGTTTTGTTGGCTAAGGTGGCCTATTCTTGAGAACGTTCCATGTGCATTTGATAATTATTTTTTTTTAAAGATTTTATTTATTTATTCATGAGACACACAGAGAGAGGGGCAGAGACACAGGCAGAGGGAGAAGCAGGCACCATGCAGGGAGCCCAACGTGGGACTCGATCCTGGGACCTCAGGATCAGGCCCTGGGCCGGAGGCAGCGCTAACCGGCTGAGCCCCCGGGGCTAACAATGTATATTCTGCTGTTTTAGGACAGAATGTTCTGAATATATGTTAGATCCATTTCATTTAATGTGTCATTGAAATATTTACAGTTGTTATATCTTCTTGTTGGATTGTTCCCTTATGATTATGTATTGTTTTTGTCTCCACTTAATTCTTTGTTTTAAAGTCTGTTTTGTCTGATACCTGTTTCTACCTCGGCCTTCTTCCCACTTCCACTTACAGATGAATGTTTTTCTGTCCCTCACTGTCACTCTGCATGTGCTTTAGGTCTGAAGTGAGTCTCCTGTAGCCAGCATTTTTTTTCTTTTTTTAGAATTTATTTATGTATTTATTCATGAGAGAGAAGCAGAGACACAGGCAGAGGGAGAAGCAGGCTCCCTGCGGACTCTGGGATCACGCCCTGAGCCCAAGGCAGAAATGCTCCACCGCTGAGCCACCCAGGCTTCCCACCAGCATTTTTTTTTTTTAATCCATTCTGTCACTATGTCTTTTGATTGGAGCATTTAGTCCACTTAAATTCAAAGTAATTATTGATAGGCATGTACTTACTGCTCTTCCGTTACTTGTTTTGTGGTTGTTTCTGTAGTTCTCTGTTCCTTTCTTGGTCTTTTCATTCACAGTTTGTTGGCTTTCTTTAGTGATACACCTGGATTCCTTCCTCTTTACTTACTGCATATCTGTTACCGATTTTTGTCTTGTAACCATTAGATTTACATATAACATGAACAAAGCAATTTATATTAAGTTGATTGTCACTTAAGTTTGAATAATTTTATTTTATTTTTTAGATTTATTTATTTATTTATTCATGATAGAGAGAGGCAGAGACACAGGCAGAGGGAGAAGCAGGCTCCATGCAGGGAGCCCGACGCGGGACTCGATTCCGGGCCTCCAGGATCACGCCCTGGGCCGAAGGCAGGCGCTAAACCGCTGAGCCACCCAGGGATTCCCCCAATAATTTTAAAAGTACTAAATTTCCCCTCCTCTCCCTGTATATTTTAGGTATATGTTGTTATACTTTTTATCTTTTACTTCTGTGAATTCCTTAACTGAGTTTTATAGGTATGCTTCATTTTACTTCTTTGTGTTCCCTAGTTTTCTTACTCCTGCTTACAGTGTTTCTTTTCCACTAAAAGAATCCCCTGTAACATTTCTCATATTTATTTATTTGTTTGTTTATTTCAGAAAGAGAGCACGAGAGGGAGGGGAAGGGCGTAGGGAAAGGCAGAGGATCTCAGGCAGACACCCATGCTAAGTGTGGAGCCAGATGCAGGGCTTGATTCCGCAGCCCTGAGATCCTGACCTGAGCTGAAAACCAAGAGTCAGGCACTCAACTGACTGAGCCACCCAGGCGCCCCACTACTTCTTGCCGATTTAATTACCCCGCGTCTTGGTGTGGACCTCCCTGGGTTGATTCTGCTAGGGGCTTTCTGTGCCTCCTGGGACCAGATTTCTATTTCCTTTTCCAGTTTCGGGAAGTTTTCAGCTGCTATTTCTTCAAATGAGATTTCTTTCCTCTTTTCTCTCTCTTCTTTTGAGGTCCCTATAATGCAAATGGTATCATGCTGATGGTATCTGCTATGCATGTTTTGCACCTTCCTTTCGTGGCTGAGCTGTGTTTGCCTTTAGTCCAGTCATCTGCAGTGGCTCACTTTGCCTGTTGTTGGCAAGCTTTAGTCCCTATATTTTAGTGGGCCAGTCTAGGGAGGGCCACTTTAGGCTTGATTGGGTCAGACTGAGTGTCGGAGATGTGGTCACAACAAACCGAAAGGGCTCTTTTGGTGTTGCCCCCTGGGAAGCTTTCATTGGTAGGCAGGACTGGCTGTCAGATTAGGTGTCTTGCCTTCACCCCACTGCTTTGGCTGCTTTGGGGAATTCCTGCTGTGTCTGGGTTGGAGGGGGCAGCTCTGGAGAATTCAGGAGTGGGCTGTGCTGTTGGCAAGGTAGGTGGAAAGTGTTCATCCTGGGCTGATTCCCTGAAGTGTTGGGTATATAAGTTGGGGAGCCGGGGAGGGCAAGGGCACCTGCCAGGTCTTTTGTTCTTGGAGAAGTCTCCTAAAGATCCCCGTCCTTCTAGCACACATTCTCAGATTAGTAAATAAATCTTCCCGTATACCCCTGGCCTTTTTCAAAGGACCACCTCTGTGCTGTATCTTTGCAGGATTGTTTGTTAAGCTGTCTCCTTAAGGGCAGGGACCGAGTTTCCTATCTCCATGTGTCTTTCCCAGAGCCTCATTGGCTGATTTTCTTAAAGCTCTGGCTGTCAAGCCCCACTGATGATAAGAATTCACAGTGTTAAGGCTTCTGGTTTTCAAAACCGTTATGTTCCAGGGATTCATCTTTGCAGTACAGGTCTCTCCTGCGCCTGGGGGGCAGGGGCTGCCCCTCTCCTCTGTCCAGTGGCTGCAGTGCCCCTTCTTCCTGTGGACAGTCTCGTGTGTCTGTGGAGAGTCTGTCCTGGGTTATCTACACTGATGTGGGTGTTACCCTAGGTACATCCATGGGAGGAGATGAGCTCAGGGTACTCCTCCTCCATCTTCCTGGAAGTCCAAGTTTTTTTGTTTTGTTTTGTTTTAATGTGGGCATTTACTGCTATAAATTTCCCTGTGAATGCTGCTTTTGTTGCACTTCGTAAGTTTTGGGGTTTTGTATTTTTCATTTTAGTTCATTTTCTAAGTTTTCTGTATTTCCTTTTGTTTGATACTGTCTTTGGTTTGTTGGTATATAACAAGTATATTGTTTACACATATTTGTGAATTTTACAGTCTTCTGGTATTGCTGTCTAGGTATAATCTCTTGTGGTCACAGAAGATACTTTGATGTTTTCATTTTTAAAAAATTTATTTTGAGTTGTTTTTGGCCTAACATAGTGTCAATCCATGAGGATAATCCACGTGCTCTGGAGAAGAAAGTGTATTCTATAGTGAGGTGGAGTGGACGGCATGTTTGGTGGGTCTGGTTGGTCTGCAGTGTTGTTCAAGTCCTCTGTTTCCTTACTGATCTGCCTGGGTGTTCTGTCCATTACGCAGAGCTTTTCAGTTATTATTATTATTGAGCTATTTCTTCCTGCATTTCTGCCAAAGCTTGTTTTATGTATTTTGAGGCTGTGTTCTTTGTACTTTAATTGTCTTTTTGATGAATCAACCTTTTTAATATAAGTATTTATTGTTCTTTGTCTCTTTTAACAGTTTTTTACTTAATCACATTTTGATTGCAAAATTATGGTGATCGGTCCTTATCAGCGATTTAAGTGTAAATATATTAAACTCACTAGTCAAGGGACGCCTGGGTGGCTCAGTGGTTAAAGCGTCTGTCCTTGGCTCAGGGCGTGATCCTGGAGACCCTGGATGAGTCCCATATCAGGCTCCCTGCATGGAGCCTGCTCCCTCTTCCTGTGTCTCTGCCTCTCTCTCTCTCTGTGTCTCTCATGAATAAATAAATCTTAAAACAAAACAAAACAAAAACCTCACCAGTCAAAAGGCAGATGTTGGCTTTTTAAATTTTAATATTTAAGCGATATACTAATCTCCTGTTGGGAATTACCCAGTGCTATGGGCTTGCTAACATGCCATTGGTAGAAAATAAGTGAATAGTAAAACTGTGTGACAAAGGCTGAAGGTTTCCAATAGTGCTGGTACCTTAATCTCTTTCTGGCTAAACTGGATTCTGTGATTTTGACTTCATTTTTGTTATCACTACTAAACAAAATCTGACTTACTTTACTGCCCTTTGGGCCATAGTAAGAATTTTTTTTATATGCTTTAAAGACTTGCAGTTCTCACTTCATATTCCTCACATTCAACTTCAGATAGATCACTATTGCTATCAGGAAAGTATGTCGTAAACATTTTAAAAAGATGGGGAGCATGCAACCTTGGAGTTACAGACTTGTACATTTGTATTCTGGTTGCATTTGTGTGAATTTCCAATAAGGTGTTTATGGTCTCTGGCTTTTTCCTCATCTGCCAAATGGGGATGTTGATGCCTATTCATTGGATGGTTCTTCAGTTAAGTGAACAAATATTTGAGGGCAAATTATGTGCCAGTCACTTTATGTTGAGGGTACAGCACTGAGTGGAACAAAGTTTCTGCCCTCATGGTTGTTGTGAGCTACAAATAGTTAGTGCCAGTGCCCAGCACTTATTAATCTTGTTGACCTCTAAATCTTTGTTTTGAAAAAATTTTTGAAATAGTTCTTGTATTTTCTCATTCCGTTGTTTTTACTTCTATTTAGACTTTTATTTTACATTCGTAGATTATAATCTGCAGATAATTTTCCTTAAATCTCATTTAAGTATTAATTTCTCTACCATTTCTAAAACCTTAAGTGGTTCCACATCCTGCTTCACTACAGTTGAATTTCTTTGCCGGATTTTTAGGATCTCTGTCATGTGATTATTGAACAAATTTACTGTTTATCAATAATAATATAAATAATAACTGATATTTGTTGAGGATTTACTAAATGGATAGCACTTTAGAAAAAAAGATTTTATTTTTTCAAGAGAGAGCAAGAGAGCAGGAGGAGAGAGAGGGATAAGCAGACTCCTGGTGAGCACCGAGGTGGATGTGGGGCTTGATCTCAGGATCCTAAGATCATGACCTGAGCTGAAACCCAAGAGTCAGGTGCTTAACCGACTGAGCCACCCATGCGCCTCTATGTGGATAGAAGTTGTAAGAGTTTTATTTGTAGTATTTCTTTATCCTTGTAACTGTAATTTTATCATCCTATTTTTTTAATAAAATGTGAGATACATGGGGCACCTGGGTGGCTCAGTCAGTTGGGCATCTGAGTTTTGATTTCGGCTCAGGTCATGGTCTCAGGATCACGGGATCGAGCCCCACGTTGGGACGCCACAGTCAGCAGGGAGTCTGCTTGAGATTCCCTCCCTCTGCCCCTTACACCATTCATGCGTGCACTCTCTCTAAAATAGGTAAATCTTCAAGAAAAAAATGGGGTACAAAGTTAATATGCACAGGATCATGCAGCCAGGAAGTGTTAGAGGCTTGACTTTAATAATTCGGTCACGGTGACTAGTACTTCAGTTACCTGTCTCTTAGGCCTGTGCCTCCATTTGAATGTCACTGTACCTTCTCTCCATTTTCTTCTCTAAGGTTTGCTTTGGGTTAGTCTTTCTGGGAATAACCGTGCACGGGAACACCTATTCACAGTTCCCCTTTATTCATACACATTGTCCCTCCCCCCTCCAGAGCTTCCCTTTACAGGCCACCTCCCTCTGACGGCAGGGGTCATTACTAGTGTTTTCTGGGTCTTACATCATGAGAAGCATGTAATACGGGCTCTTTGACTTTTCACGGTTCTTAAAAGGCCGTTTGGTTCTTTTTTTTTTTTTTTTTCCGGTTTTTTTTTTTTTGTTGTTTTCCGTTTGGTTCTTCTAAAGCATTTTAAGGGAGTTATAGTTTTCTTAGCTAGACTAATAATTTATCACATAGCCTTAACCTAAAATCTTTTTGTGTGTCTTTAACGAATTCACAGTATGAGTGATTTTTTGATAGTTCATAGAAAAATATTATACGACAGGCTGCCTTGTAAGGCTTAAAAAGGAAATACAAATTAAAATTTCTTTTAATGAAAGTCATTTTTAATAGGTGTCTGAACTCAGGACAGGAGCTGCAGAAGGACTAGCCAAGCTGATGTTCTCGGGGCTTTTGGTCAGCAGCAGGATTCTTTCTCGTCTTATCTTGTTATGGTACAATCCTGTGACTGAAGAGGACGTTCGACTTCGACATTGCCTGGGCGTGTTCTTCCCCATGTTTGCTTATGCGAGCAGGTATTTGGTTATATTGATCAATCAGAATCTGAGTTGAAGTTCAATTCAGGCTCCCCATGAGTCCTACCTATAAATACAAGTTTCTTTTTTTCAGTGGTTAGTGATAAAAATGAGAACTTAATTAGATTTTATTTACCTGAATTATTTGTCTCTTTCCTCAATGAAAATACACCGTTATCTTGATGGGGTGAATTTTATACGTTTTTTTTTTTTTTTTTTTTTTTTGAGAATCATATGCCTTTTCTTTGCACACAAGTTTTTCAAATTGTTTTTCAATAGGACTAATCAGGAATGTTTTGAAGAAGCCTTTCTTCCAACTCTGCAAACACTGGCCAGTGCTCCTGCATCTTCTCCTTTATCTGAAGTAGATATCACTAATGTTGCTGAGTTATTTGTAGATTTGACAAGACCAAGTGGATTAAATCCTCAGGCCAAGAATTCACAGGATTACCAGGTGGGTGAGGAAGTTAGTCAATGGATAGTAAGGATGATGCCTGTCATGGAGGTAACTGTTTTTGATGAAATAATCCTTTTCATAGGTTCTTTGAAACAGAGAGAAGCCACATTTTGATCTTGAGATTTCTGGTGTATATGGTGGCATATAAACACAAAGTAAGAAAAAGACCTTTTGGGAAATGTGATAATCACATAAAGATAGAAGTAGTCAATGCTAGCGTTTTTGCTACTGAAATTCAGAACTTGCCAAAAATAAATCGCTTTCACTACCCCTTCCCAACCTAGCGCTGGCTCTTAAACAGTCTGAAAAATGTCCTGTATTTATTTAGGACTCATTGAGTCTTCAAATGTTGGGTTATACCTGCTATATTTCTGATACAAGGAAGGAGAATTGAAAGAATGAAGCTCACCTCAAGCTTATTTTTGTTTTTAATTCAAAGAAGATAAATTAGCTGCAAACTTTCCCATAAATTAAATTTAAGCTAGGTTTTTAATCCTTTAATATAGTTAAGTAAGACTTGTTACCATATTGAAAGTTAATGTGTTAATGATTTCAGATGCTAGCTAATTAAGTTGAAAGTATTGCTTTTTAATTTTAATTGATATTTAGTGACTTCATACTCCTTTCACATCATTATGTTATATGTTCTTGGAAAGAAGATTACAAAGGTTATTAAGGCAAAGCATAGTAAGGGTAGGTGATAGGGCGACTAAGTGCTTTAGGACTTTAGAAGAAGGCAGGTATCATGGGGTGGGTGGGGGTGAAGAGTAGAGCATTCGTAGTAAAATTCAGTTCGGTCTTGTTGGGATTTGGACAGTGGTTTGGGTAGAGCGAGAAAGACTAGATAACAGTGATTAAATGTAGCTGGTTGCCCAAGTCATGCTGGGAGTTGTGGAGGAATCATTCTGGCTGAGGAGCCAGGATGGCCCTGTTGAGGGACAGAGCATTAAGGTAGTAGGGAACGGGGAGTTGGCCATATTTGCCATAACGATGTAGGGAATATATATTGAAAGGCTTTATGGGATGAAAGTTACCTATTAGGAAGATCAATTTGATCAGTATTGTTAGATGAGGTGAACTGGTGAGAGGAATAGAGAATATTAATAAAGAGAGGAATTGGAAATCTTTAAGATTTTTAAGAGATAAAAGCTTGTAGAAAAAGAATAATAGCAGCAATAGAAAGTAGAAAGAAAAGAATAGTAGGTGTTGACATGGAGAAAAATCACGAGTATAAAGGACATGCAGAAAGAGCCTAGAGAGGCAAGAAGGATAGAGTCCAACCAGGATAACCCTAAGGTCCTGAGTATGGGTCAGAGAAGACTCCGAAGAGGCTGTTGACATCGTTCAATTGCAGAGTTTTCTCACGATCGGCATCCTGTCGGCATCCTGCAGGAGCGAGGGAAGTAGGCTGAGGCAGGGGAGGAACCTGGGCCCCAGGTCATCCCCAGGAAGTGCTTGAACCGGGATGGTGCTTTGAGTCGTCCAGAGCCAAGACGAGGCTGGGCTGTTAAACCTGCATCTTTTCCAGCCATTGAACATGGACTAGGAACATGACGGGGCCCTGCTGTCTTCAGCCTGGATCAGTTCTGCACCTGAGAACTTTTAGCCTCCAGAACTCCGTCATGAAGGGGGCGGGTCTGGACCTTGTACCACAGGAGCCTCTGCAAGAAGAGGGAGAGTTCAGTTTGGGAGGAATATGTTAAATTTGGTCCTAGACATCTTGTGTTTGAGATGATGGCAAGAAAGTTGGAAATGTTTGTTAGATGTGTAGGAACTATATTGTAATGGTGGATATTCCAATATTCCAATTTACAATATTTCAATTTTCTCTTGACTTTTCTAGGCCTTATCTGTTCATGACAATTTGGCTATAAAAATTTGCAATGAGATCTTAACATGTCCATGTTCACCAGAAGTTCGAGTCTACACGAAAGCCTTGAGTTCTTTAGAACTCAGTAGCAATCTTGGTCAAGATCTTTTGGTTCTGTTGAATGAAATTTTGGAGGTAAAGTAGTTTCTAAATATTCTGTATAAATGCTGCCTGAATTTTTTATCAAAGTAGAATTTATGTGGTTGTATTAAATTATTGTATTAAATACATTACATGGTTGTATTAAATTATACATATGTTGGCAAATTGCTTATTTGAAGCAAATAGGGACCCCTGGGTGCCTCAGCAGTTGAGCATCTGCCTTGGACTCAGGTCGTGACCCCGGGGTCCTGGGATCGAGTCCCACGTCGGGCTCCCTGCATGGAGCCTGCTTCTACTTCTGCCTGTGTCTCCGCTTCTCTCAGAAATAAATAAAATCATTAAAACAAAAGAAGAAGAAGTAAATATTTTACAAATTAAATAGAATTTTTTAAGAGTTTTAAAATAATGTGATATCCATATAGAGCATTTTTGAAAGAAGATTGGAAAATGCTACATTAAAAATGTTAATGATATTGTCTTTTATAGCAAGTAAAAGATAGGACATGTCTGAGAGCTCTGGAGAAAATCAAGATTCAGTTTGAAAAAGGAAATAAAGAGTTTGATGACCAGGCAGGAGCAGCACAGGATGACAATGTGACTATGACTCCTTTCCAAGTTGAAGATGGTAATTGCATACTAACCTGAGGATTTTAAGATTCTGTCCTTTTCATCTTAATGAGGCACATTATTTTCTCCTCTCACATGTGGTGGTTGGATTTCAGAAATGAAAGAAAAATGTTTCTAATTTAATTGCCTTGGAAAACATATTGCTGATAAGTGTTTATTCTACTTTCATAGGTCTTTTTTATATGTACATTTTTCACCATATAACCACGCATACACACTGTCTTAGTTTCGTTTGCTTTCCAATATTCACATTTCTTGGAACACCGATCTATGATAATTTTCAATAGCTGCTAATGATACTGGTTGTCCTTTCTGTTTTATGAAAAATCAACTTGGAAAGACCATTTAAAATATTTAATGCAGCTTTTAAAAATTTACATTGTTGCATTATTTCCTTTAATAGAAAAAAGTAAAGAAGCATGTAAAACTTCTCTCAGGGATGTAAAAGCAACCCGAGCATCAAAATCCACTCAGCAAAAGACTAACAGAGGTAGTGTATGGATCTTTATAATAAAACTTTTCAATTTTGTTTTCCAATGAAATACTGATTTTGCAAGTGTCCTTGTAGATAAAGATATTTAAATTTCTCAGTATCTGTAACTTTATTTTCAGTTCTTTAAGCCGATACTGCGTTTCGCTTTGTGTCTAAGATTCTAGTACCAGTGTTGCTCCAAGTGCTTTTGATTGAAAGTGATAACGACGCAGTGTATCATATTGCCAAGGACTGTTTGGGTTGAATTAAGTTTTTTTTTTTAATCAGATGATCAGTGATGATTTTATATTATCGTTTGTATTCTGTCCTTTATATGATTAAGCATTTTTGAAAAACCTTTTATCCCTGTAATGCTTGTCTGGGCTTCTGTTTTCCCTTTTCCCCATTTTCTTTCATAGTTTCTCAACATCATCTATTTCCCAACGGATATCCAACAATAGGGGATTTGTTGGAATAAAGTAAATGTTGACTATAAGGGGTCACTTGGAAAAAAATCTGAAATTCAACATCTTTTTATTGTTTTATTATTATTACAAAAGCAGTTCATGCTTATTACAGAAGAATCAGAAAATACATGCAAGCAAACTAATATAAAGAACGTTAATAATCCCACCCACAAGCCACCCATTATTTTAATTCTTAGAAAACAATTTTGAGGCCCTTTCCTGTGCAGATTTAATTTTTTTCTAAATGGAATCTGGCCATGATATTTTTGTAGCCAATCACTTATTTAAATGCTTATTGTCGGGTGTTGTTACAGATTAGTCCCATATTGTTGGATGTTTTCCTGGGGCTAGCTGCATTATAAGCAAATATGTAAGGTTTTGGAGAAAAACAGTAAGTTTCACATGAATCCATAGGTTATGTAAATTTCAACCAAATGTTCCTTCTGAGAAATTTGATCAGGTTCTTAACATAAATGAGGAGCATCACGGGCTAAATTTGTCTTAAATTTGGAAGTTTCTAGCAAGTAGAATTTTTATAACCTTCAGCATATTGTTAAAAGGTGTAGCTTTTATACAAATGATGTTTTACGACACGTAAACATATGTGTCGTAAACATTGAATTGGCCACATATGTTTGAATATTTTACAAGAAGCCATTACCTTACTGATTACAGTTCTTTCTTCCGGGCCTATCGATGGGCTTTCCCCGCCTTTCTCACCTTAATTTTCATTAGTTTCTCCATACACCATGTGCTGTAGCTGTAATAGAAGTACTTCTCTTTCCATACCATGCTTTTAACATTCTTCTTTCTCCCAAATATATTTAACTAAAATTTGCCTCCTTATAATTTTTTTCCATGTTTTCCCTTGCCTGTTATCCAAGTTTACAAACGAAATGAATAGTTGGTTAGAAACTAGGGAAAAAAAAAAAAAAAGAAAGAAAGAAACTAGGAGAAATGCATTGCAGAGGGAAAAGAAAGGATTTGGATAGCCCGGAGCATAGATTAGAAACACTAAGCAACTGCGGATAAATTTTGATCATGAATTATACACTGTCTTGAAGGGCAGAGAAAAAGGACGGCCTCGACTAGGAACAGGAGACGCTGGGCTGCGGAGGTTGACTCTGAGAGGTATGCCGTGCACATCTAGACAATGTAGAGGCTTTTTGTTGTTGTTGTTCTAGTAAATAGAAAAGAAATTGTAGTTTGCTTCCACTGTGAAAGAGCGAAACTCCTGTGTAGTAAGATACTCAGTG
The DNA here is from genome assembly GCF_905146905.1 of Nyctereutes procyonoides. Taxonomy (NCBI): domain Eukaryota; kingdom Metazoa; phylum Chordata; class Mammalia; order Carnivora; family Canidae; genus Nyctereutes; species Nyctereutes procyonoides. The sequence continues at coordinate 591,075 of NW_026575047.1, forward strand.
AAAACTGTAAATAGCAAGGTGGTGGGTATAGAGCCTAAAATTCCATTATCAAGAGCCTTTGACCTCCCATGGCTTGTGTGCTTTTCCAGGTGGGCAGCCCTTAGTCCTGGGTGGTCGTCTTGAGTATGTCCTTTCAGTTTATATTTCCTGATCTAATCACGTGGTTGTATGTACGGCTCCTCCCTTCTTGAATTAGCAAGCTCTTAGGATTTAGATTTGGGTTCTTGACCTTTATAAGCAGGATTATTCTATCATTGTAACTTGACTATATTTGTGGCATAGTGTTAGTTTTAGGTTCTGCCAGGTAAGCCACTGTTGTGAGCTCTAAGTTTATAGCTCTCTTTCATTCGTCTATTGGAAAAATCGTACCGTGTGTATTTTCCGTATGTGACTTTAGGTTAAGTTTTGACTAAATTTAAAATGTTTGGGAAACTTCCTGTTTATAAACAGTGTTTTAAGAATACGTTGCTTAAAATAAGAGAACTTAAAATGTTTTTCACTTGGAGTTGTCCTCCAGAATTCTTTTGGGCAGTTGTTCCTGTTTAATCACACACCTCATTACAAAATTTTGTTGTTTTGCCTTATAACACCAGGTTCCGTATAGATAGACAGAGCAGTTAGCTAGGTTTTCCGTGATTTACTTGGCAGGATTAGCAGGATAGTTAGTCTTTTTTTTTTTTTTTTTTTTTGGTTTTCGTTTTAAACTTAGTAGAATCAGGATTCAATTACACGCTGATAAATGACAGAAACAAAAAGTTTTATTGATGAACTTGTTTTAAAGCTTGTATTTAAATTGGTGTATTTTTTTTTTAATTGGTGTATTTTCAACATCTATTTAGTGATCCTGAAATTCCAGAGCCAGAATCAGGAATGAAGATGAGATTGCCAAGACGAGCCAAAACAGCAGCACTAGAAAAAAGTAAACTGAACCTTGAACAGTTTCTCAATGAAGAAATAAGTTAGAGATGATGGAGGTGAAGTCCTTTTAACCGTGTCCTTTCAAAGTATGTTCAGGTCCCTACTTAAGTTACCCTTGTATCAAAATTAGAAAATGTATTTCTGATGTCTTGTAAGATTCTGTGCGGTGTGAGTCCACATTACGGTGGCCTGTACTGAAGCAGGACAGCGCCTGGCCCTGAGCTCCCGGAAGCCTGCGTCAGTGCCGTGGGAGCAGCCACATGTGGGGTGGGCCTAGGAACCTGCTCCGGACCCGGCTGCTCAGGCCATGCGCGCGCCCTCACGTTCTGGACCGCCTCTCGGTGTCGCTAGCTGTAGTAGCTGCATCTGAGAAGCTCGCGACTTCGATGGGGCGCGTGTACCCAGCATAGATGGACACGCTTCAGGGCACGTTTGGAAAGGGACATCTATCTCCAGGGCAAACGAAGTAGCACACACTGGCTCGAAGGGGCTGACTGTCAGGGAGGGGGGCTAGGACAGTGAACCCAGAGTCGCCAGCCATCTAAGTTGAATGGTTCTTTTGATGATTTTTGTGGTTAAGAACTAAGAACATTTTGGCTGTGCTACCTGAATGGGTAATTTCTCTTCTCACCATATCTGCATACGGGAGCCCTCGTTGCTTATGTTTCTGATGGTGTTTCTTGGGTTAGGGAGATGTTCACATACACACACACACACACACACATATATATATATTAATTTTAGTGATCTCTACACCAGTGTGGGGCTTGAACTCCTGACCCCAAGATCGAGAGTCTCCGGCGCTCTTGACTGAGCCAGCCGGGCGCCCCCACGTAAATATATATTCATTATGGGGTTGCTTGCTTTATTCCTGGTGTGACAATACTTGCTGTGGATAACAGGACAGTTCTAGCGGGACCGTGTGACAGGAAGTCCTTTGTGAACTGGCTTAGGAGCGCGGTCTTCACTGTCCGTTCCATCTTTCTTCCCAAACTGGCACTCCCCCGACTTGTGGAAGTCCGCCTACGAAGTCCGTCCTCTGTCCTTCTGCAACACTCAGCAAACATGTTTTCTTACCCCCTTCATTACCTTTTCTCTTGGATTATCCAGAATAGAAACGTCCTAACATTGGATCTGTTTTCGTAGTAATTGTGCTTTTTACGATTTAGGCCATTTATTTGAGGTGATGTTCTAAGATAGAGCTAAATTAAGATCGTTTGTGCTTTTTAGAACCAAATTGCTGTATTATATACATATATGTGCTTTGTAAGACTCGGAAATATGAGAGGAGTCTGAGCGATACCAGGGTAGGAATGCTTGTTAAGCAAAGGAAAAGGCAGATGTGGTGGCGTCAAACAATAAAGCACAGATGCTTGTCTTTCATCCTGTTGGCTCTGTGTCTTCCTGTGCTTCAGATTCCTCGTGTAAGTCTCCTTTTGTTAAATCCCTGTCACTTTATAAATAACTTTTGGGGGTGGGGGTGGGAGAACCAGGACCCAGAGTGTCCACAGAATGTGCTGCGACATCGGGTTTAGAAACCCGGCCAACTACGTCCCTGACCCCGCAGCCGGCGGCGCCGAGGGACGGAGCCGCGCTCGTGGGCCCCGTGGGCCAACGTACCAAAGCTTTTGTTCTCGGCCCGGGAAGAATGAAGCTAAGCACCGAACCTTCAGTCTTCTCGCTGCCCACGGTCGACACAGTCGCGTAGCCGTTGCTGAAGTTGTGCTTTTGCACTATTGTAGTTTAAGGTAAGGAGTAGTGTCCTGATGTAGAAGGACATTTTACACTTAAATGGCTAAAGTACAATAAAATCAACAGATGTAAATCCATTTAGCATTTTTCATTCAAAACTGGTAACGTACTCGGCCCAGTAACGTGTGCGGGGGCCCAGCCCTGCCGGGGAGCAAACCTGCAGCCGCGCCGCTGACCCCGCAGCCCGCGGGCCCCATGGGTTGAAGGGCGCAGCGGCGGGTCAGCTCAGGGCCGCCTGCCAGTGGAAACCTGCTGCTTGACGGCAAGCTGCGGTGCGGGTGCGTTTCTCTGCACGTGTAGGACTTGCGAAGAGACTTCTGGGCGGTACCTTTGCCTTTTACCAGTTTGCTTCGAGGTAGTTGGCATCCACCTGTATGCACTGTTCATGGGTCAGGTCATCATCACAAATCTTTACAATACCAGCCTTCTAAATCACATGATGCAGTATATATTAAAACTTTGTGCACAGAAATAAGACCAGGGACAGTTATGTATTTAAACCGAGGGCATAAAAAATCCACGAAATACCATTAAAAAGAGAAACATCAAAATCCATTTGTACTGCAAAATTCCACAACGGTCTGATGTGAACGGTAAAAAAAAAAAAAGAAAAATACAAGGAATATAATCAAAATGATTAATGCTAATGATTTAATATGAAGACATCACAGGACTAGAAACAGTTCAGGGTCAGTTGATAAATGCAGGATATCGATGTACAAAATGAGGACAGTGCAAGAGGAGCTGCCATCTACTTCTCTCCACTTTTGAGATTTTGGTTATGGGCCGTACAGCTCGCGAGGGACGCTGCTGTCAGACTCGGATTCCGTTCGGTGGGGCGAGTAAGGCACATCTTAGTGGGGCTCAGGGGGCCGCTTGCTGAACTCCCATCGGGCACATTCAAGCGCTCGTCAGCTCTCCTGTGCAGCGCGCTGGAAGAAAAAGCGGAAGAAAAGGCGTACAGCGTTTTAGTCGGACGACCTCAGGGCATGGTCAACCTCGGAAAAGAACGTTCAGGTTAGGCCCGGCCTGCGGCGGCGTCACAGGCGCGGGCACCTCGCGGGCACCTCGCGGGGCGGCCCCGACGCCCCCGAAGCCCGACGCCCGCGCTCCGCCCGCGCCGCGTCCGCCGGGGCCGCCCCTCCCCCTCCCTTCCCCTCCCCCTCCCCCTCCCCCGGGACGCCCGCGGCGTCGGCAGCGGCAGGTAGCGCCGCGGTGCCGGTACGCTCGCCCGGACGCTCGCCCCGACGCTCGCCCCGACGCTCGCCCGGACGCTCGCCCCGACGCTCGCCCCGACGCTCTCCCCTCCGAGAGCCGAAGGACGGACGAGGCGGCTGAGGACGTGCTGGGAGCACGTCGGCCCGGCCAGCGGCCCTGCGCCGAGCCGGACCCGCAGCGGGTTTGGAGAAGGTTCCCGCCGCTCCCCGCGCCCAGGGCCGGCGCGCGCCTCCTCCGTTCCCGCACCCACGCCCCGCGGGCTGCGGCACCACGACCCTCCTCCCCGAGCCCGGCCGCGGGCGCGCGGGTGACGTGGGGGCCGCGCACCTGCTCCCGGGGGGGCGACCGGGCCCTGGCGCCCGCGCAGGCTCCGCCCGCAGGAGGCGCCGCCGCCCGGAGCAGCCCGAGCAGCCACGTGCAGCGGCCGAGCCGCCCTGCAGGCGGCGAGTCACGCGCCCGGCAGCCGGGCGGCCCTGACATGCTCTGGACGCACTTTGTACACTTGCATTTTGCAGGTTTGAAGAATGAGAGTCCGAGACTCTGGTGTGTGTCCGTGTAGCCGACCGTGCGCGTAGGGCTGCCGGCGAGGAGCAGGTAAACTGAGTCACGGGCGCCTTTAAGATCCTGACACACCTCAGCCGGGGTTCGCCCTGGGGACCCCTGCGCCGGCGGTGCCCGGACACGGCTTCCCGCCGCCGTCTCCCCTCAATGACCCATAAGAAAGCTTATTAGGATCTTCGGGAAAGGCGGCGGCGGCGGCGGCGGCCGGGCTTGGGGGAGCGGGGCTGCGGGCCTGGGGCGCGGGGGGCGGCGGCGGCCCGGACGGCCGGGGCACGAGGGCGCTCGCACCGCCACGCACGGGCTCCCGCGCCTTCCCGCGACCCCAACGGCAGGTTCCAGCGCTGACCCGTGGAGGCCTCTGGCGAGTCGCGGAAGCTGCAGCCGCAGCCCCGGCCCCGGCGGGACCCCGCGGCGCCCGGGCCGCCCCCACCCGCCGAGGCGCCGAGTGACCGCGGCCAGTGGCCCCCTGCCCCTCCCCCCCTCCCCCTCCTCTCCCCTCCCCCTTCCGCCTCCTCCCCTTCCCCCTCCTCCTCCCCTCTCCTCCCTCCCCCTCCCCTCCCCCTCCTCCCTTCCCCCTTCCCCTTCCCCTCCTCCTCCCCTCCCCCTCCTCCCCTCTCTCCCTTCCCCTCCTCCCCTTCCCCTCCCGCCTCCTCCCCTTCCTCCTCCTCCCCTCTCCTCCCTCCCCCTCCTCCCCTTCCCCTTCGTCCCCCTCCTCCCCTTCCCCTTCGTCCTCCTCCTCCCCTTCCCCCTCCTCTCCTCCCCCTTCCCCTCCTCCCCTTCCCCCTCCTCCTCCCCTTCCCCCTCCTCTCCTCCCCCTTCCCCTCCTCCCCTTCCCCCTCCTCCTCCCCTTCCCCCTCCTCTCCTCCCCCTTCCCCTCCTCCTCCTTCCCGCTCCTCCCCTCCCCCCCCCGTCAATGCCCCCCACCTGTGCACGAGTAATGGCTCTCGCAGCGGACTCCTCGCCGCTCCCCTGACCCCGGCACCGGCAAGGCCCCCCCCCCCCACTCCCCAGGGCCCCGCCGGGCGTCGGAGGCCGAGGCAGGCAGCGGCGGGCGGGACGGCGCAGCCCTGAGCCTCGGGGCTCCCGTCCTGGGGCCGGGAAGGGGCCCCGCCGTGCCCTTCCCACGGGCGCGGGGCTCTGCCCCTTGGCTCCCGAGCAGGGCGGCTGCGGGCCCGTGTGCGCCGCCCCCCGCCCCCGCCCGCCCCTGCCCGGGCCCCGTCCCGCGTCCAGGGGACGTCGCCCGAGCCCGGCAGGTGGAGGCCGGACCTTGGCGCTCCCGCTGCCCGCAGGTCGAGGTGCTGGGGCGCACCTGGCGCCGGAGCCCCCCGACCCCGCGCCGCCCCGACCGCGGCCCCGCCGGTGGCGCGAAGGTGGCCTCGCGGGACCGACCCTGCCTGACCCGGCCCCGGCCCGTCCGGGTCCCCCGCCCGCCTCCAAACCCCCTCGCTGCGCTCGCTCGGGAGACCAAAGGCCCCACCGCTTCCGTCTCCCCCTTCCTTGGACCTAGCTCACCCGCGCCTGCCGGCCGGGGACCCCACGCTCGCCGCACCCCTTCCTCGGACAGGCTGTCCTGGCGGGGCCGCCCCGGGTCCCGGACTGCATCACCCCAGAACGAGGTCGCCCCGCTTTCCCTCCTCCCGCTAAAGCACGAGCTGCCGGGGGCCACAGCCCACTGGCCTCCCTCCACGCACGCCCTCCGGCTCCTCCTGCACAGCTGCCAGGGGGCCAAATAGACCTCCTGCCTCTGGCCCTGGAGTAACGGGGACCAGACGCGCCTCTCACTTTAAACAACTTAAAAAGTAGACAAAAATCCATGGGATGCACAGATGGATCCATAAACACTACACTGTGGAGCCCAGTGCCGGGCTTGAACTCATGACCCTGAGGATCAAGACCCGAGCGGAAATGGAGTCAGATGCTTAACTGACCAAGCCCCCCATGGGCCCCTGAAATATTAAGACCACGGACAAAATACCGTGCAGGATGATAAGGATCCCTGGAAGGAGGGAAGCCCTGAGAGTCGCTCTGCTTACTGCCGAAGAGTTTCTAGGCCGCAGTAGAGAGAGGGCCCCAAAGGGGCTTGGAAACCTTGCTGAGGTGACAGGACAGTTTGTGGGTGAGGGAGCCCAAGGCAACCAGAAGCCGTAGCTCGGAGCACAGGAGACAGAGCTGCACAGAGAAGGCTCCACGGATCTGCCTGGTTTCCCCAAATCTGTAGATAAATCCTGATCAGTGCGTGAATGTTTCCAAGGCCGTGAAAACCACCCCTGAACAGGATTAGGCAGACACTCGCTAGAAGCCGCGTGGGACGGGATAGGGTCTGTGTTCCCACCACCAAGAATGGGAAGACCCCTGACACACGGCAGGAACTAATTATCGGGAGGGCCTCACCTTGGGGCAAAAATCAGCCCTACGGCAAGACCTCTCCTCCTCAGCACCACTGACGTCGGGGCCTAGTGATGATCGTGGGGAGCCACACACTGTAGAAGGTTTAGTTGGGTCCCCGACCTCTACCCACCAAGTGTGACAGTCCAAGGTGTCTCTGTGCATCACCGAAAATCCTCCGCTGGACATCACCAGTTGAGAACCACTGTCCTACGCTAAAGGCTGTTCCAACTCTGCCTACCAATGCCCAAAACAATATTTGAAAGAATAAAAAGTTTTCTTAATAAGCTAATGGTGTCTCAGAACAGAGCCACAAAACACTGAAGGCCTTGCAAAAACAAACAAGCAACCCCCCACCCCCAGCACACAATGTAAAATCTACAATGCCTAGCATCCAATCTAAAATTACCGGGTCCGCAAAAAACAGGAAAACATAAAAAATGAGAAAAACCAATCAATAGGAACTGGTAAATAACACAGATTGTAAAACTAGCACACCAGGATGTTTACCCAGGTGCTTTCGAAAAGCTGAGGAAGGCATGAGCATGAGGAGGAGAAATACAATAATTTCCAAGGAGATTAAACTTAAATCTCAAGATGAAAATCTAATTTCTGAAATGAAAATATCATGGGTGTTATTAACAGCATACTAGACAATCCAAAGAAAAGGTTATCAAACTTAAAAGCAGAAATAGCATAATCCAAAATGAAACAGCAAAGTAAACAAAAATGAATAGGTACCAGTGATCCATGTGACAAAATACATGTGGTTGGAATCCCGTCGGGAGGGGAAAGAGGGACAGAAACATTTTAAGAAAATAGGGCTGAAAGATTTCCATATGTGATAAAAACAATCCCCTCATATCCAAGTAGTTAAAAAAAAAAAAAAAAACTCCAAATAGAAAAAACATGAAGGCAACAATGCCAAACCCATTTATAACCAAAGTGCTGATAACCAGTGATAAAATCTTATAAGCAACTGGAGGAGGAAGAAAAACCCAGGACATAGAGGAGCAAGTATAATAGTGCCCGCGGACTTCTCTGCACGACGGTGGAGCAACAGCTGCAAAGTCCTAGAAGAAACCTATGGTCAAATCTGAATTTCATATCCAGCTAAAATAGCTTTCAAACACAAAAGTTGGGGGGAAAAGTGAAATAAAGACTTTCACAAAAAATGGCAGGGCTGGGTGGATTAAACAGCAAGCCCACACCACAAGAGGTGCTAAAGGAAGTTAGGCAGAAGTAGAACGGCATCCGATAGAAACCTGGATTTGTACAAAACAGTGAAAAGTACCAGAAATGAGAAATTCATGCGGAAAATACTTTTCCTATTTTATTTTTTTAAAGATTTATTTATTTATTTATGATAGACATAGAGAGAGGCAGAGACACAGGAGGAGGGAGGAGCAGGCTCCATGCAGGGAGCCCGACAGGGGACTTGATCCCGGGACCCCAGGATCGTGCTCTGGGCCAAAGGCAGGCGCTGAACTGCTAAGCCACCCAGGGATCCCCACTTTTCCTATTTTAAGAATCTCTTTGAACAACTTTGAAAAGGAGAAACAGCAACAACATATTGGGAAGATTATACCATTTATAGAAGCAAAATATATGTCAACAAGAACAGCACAGAGGCCTGGGGGGAGGCCATGCAAATGTCCTGTAAGTTCTTGGACTAAACGTGGGGTGGTGTAGCCACCGGAGCTCAGACGTGCAGGGCAAGCCCACAGCGAGAACTTCTTAAGAAACCAATTAAGGGGGATCCCTGGGTGGCGCAGCGGTTTGGCGCCTGCCTTTGGCCCAGGGCACGGTCCTGGAGACCCGGGATCGAATCCCGCGTCGGGCTCCCGGTGCATGGAGCCTGCTTCTCCCTCTGCCTGTGTCTCTGCCTCTCTCTCTCTCTCTCTCTGTGACTATCATAAATAAAAACAATAAAATAAAAAAGAAAACAATTAAGGGATGAAATAGAATAAAAAAGTAGGAAGTAAATAACAGATGGGACAAATAGAAAGTAGAGAGTGGGGGTGGCTGTCATCAAAAAGACAAGAAGTAACAAGTGTTGGTGAAGATGTGGGGAAAGGGCGAGCCTTGCTACTCTCGGTGGGTGTGCCCCCTGTGGAAAACAGTGCGACGTGGGGGGGCGGGGGTGTCACGTGGGGGGCGGGGGGTGGGGGGCCTGCAAGGCTGCGACACCTGAAGAGCCTGGGCCTGGCCGCGGTGGGCAAACCCCAGTCGTGCGGAGACCGGACTGGGGAAACGCTTTACAGATGCGCCCCCACGACGCCGAAACAGCACCCACGGCGCCTGCTGCACCCCCAGCACCCCCGGTGCCCCCAGAGCCCCATGGTCTCCCCGCATCCCCCACTCCCCTGCACCCCCAGAGACCATGCTCCCCCCGCACCCCTCGCTCCTCTGCACCCCCAGCACCCCCGGTGCCCCCCCGTGCCCCAGCATCCCCCTGCTCCCCCAGCACCCTGGCCCCCCTGCACCCTCCACACCCCCACGCTACCAGGCTCCTCCCCAGCACCCCGGTGCCCCCAGCATCCCGGCTCCGCCCCCCTCTGCTCCCCCAGCATCCCCCGCGCTGCCCCCCCTCCACAGGTCTGGGGCCAGGGAGCTGGGACACCAGGAGCCAGGAGGACCCTGCACTGCGGCTGGGGGCTCCCGGGGCTCCCCCCCCATTCTACCGACGGGGTCACAAACTTTCTCCACAGAGGCCACCGGGTACGCCCGCTCCGTCCAGGGAAGTGAGGGACGCGCGGCCGGGCCAGAGGGCCCAGTTTAGAGAACTGGTTCTGTGTGCGAAACCAGCTCTGCAGCACGCCCTTCCTCTAGGAAGGAGACGCGACCACTCTGTCAAGTCCGAGCGTGTTGCCAAAGCAAAACAAGAAGCCGTGTTAGTTTTACAGGTTCCCCGAGTTCCCCGGCGACTCTAACGTCCGACACGAAGCCTCGGGGATCAAAACAAAGCGCATCCCACTTATTCGACCACAAGCTTGTGGAATCCATTGGATGCTTTTCCATGAAAGACGAGGGACAACTGGTGAAGTGGAATATTGTGAAAAACGCGCTAACGGCTGACAAAGCAAGAGCACATCCAAGAAAATGTCAAGAAAAAAGCACCAAACTTGGGACGGGCCAAGTAGCTGCTCCGTATTTTAATAAAGCACCACAGGGGGACTAGGATTGCTTCAAGGCCTAAGCCCTTCCCCTCACTCCCCCGTGCTGGTGGGGAGGAAAACTCAGTTATAGACAGAATGGATTTTTATCAAAAATTCCTGATTTCATCAGAATACTTCAAGTGACCCAAAGTTTCAACAGTCCCACTGGGCACTGGCGGTTAGCGGGGCGGCACCACGAGGTCCAAATGGAAAAGACGCCGAGGAGCGGAGTCACTTGCCCCTGCGAGCCCCCGTGTGCAGCGGCCGCGGGGCAACCAGGCGGGACTGAGGCTCGAGGAGCTCCGGCTCCGCGGGAGGTCACGGTGCGCCAGGGCCCTGCTCGGCTCCCACGGTCCCGAGCCACCCTCTCAGGGCCTGGGGTCCCAGCCCAAGGCCACCTGCGCTGACCTCCCCCCCACCCCCGGAAACCTGACCCAAGGATGAGACGCGCAACCCAGCGGGCGGCGGTCACCGGGCTGCAGGTGCGCGGCGCTGTCCTCAACGGCGACACCTGCTCGTTGGCCTTGGCCTCGGCGACCGGGTCCCAGGGCGCATCTGGTACGTACGTGAGCCTGTGGTTTGGGTCACGGCGTTGTCTGCGGGGGTGGGGGTGTCGCAGGGACTGTAGGGCAGCCCCAGCGGGACCCTGCACGGAGCCGCGCTCCCGGGGATGCTCCCCACCAGTGCGGGGCCAGGAAGCCGGCTGTGCAGGGGTGGGGGGGGGGCTGTGCAGGGGCGGGGGGGGGCTGTGCGGGGGCGGGGCGAGCTCTCGGCGGCGTCTCCGTCTCCCCGCGCAGCTCGCGCAGGAACTGCCCTGCGGGGACACCGCGTCGTCCAGGACGTTTTCTATCGCAATGAAACCTCCCCCGCGGCCCTGTCACCCGCTGACCCTGCCGCGCCCGAGCTTCCTTTCCGGGGCTTGAGCGGGCGGCGGGCGGGCCGGGCCGGGGCGGGGGGGGGGCGGGGGGTGGCGGTGCCGCTGGCCGCGGAGCAGCCCCGCGCGGGCCCGAGTCCGGGGTGCACCGGGGTGTCCTCAGGCCTTTGGGGGCAGGAGACACAGAGGGGCCCGACCCGTCGCCCGAATCCAGCTCGGAGCAGCAACCTGGGTCCTGAGCTGTCCCGGCGGAGCCCCCGTTGCGGCCGGACACGCGGGGACAGTGGCCCCGGCCCGCTCTCGGCTCAGGCCTTCCTCGCGGTCCCGACCCGGCCCGGCCCGCGGCCACGCAGGGAACCTCCCCGGGGCTGCTCCTGGACTCGAGGGCGCGGATGCTCCGAGGCTCCGCCTCAGCGTTTCCAGCAGTCCCCGGCCCCTCCTGAGCCCCCCCCCCACCCCCTGCCCGCGGGTCCGGAAACGCCGCGCCGCCCCTCTCGCTCCCGCCGCCGCGGTCCTCCCCCTCCCCCTCCTCCCCCCTCGCCCTCCCCCTCCGGGGCGCCCCCGGCACCCGGCACCCTGGCGGCCCGCCCCAGCCCCTTGGCCGCGTGTCCTCCCGCGTCCCCCCCCCCCCCCCCCCGCCCCTACAGCCACTCTCCGCACCGCGACGACGGGGGAAACGTCTCCAGGCTTATCCGCCCGCGTGTCAACCGCCCTCACCGCTGTCCCATCCCTTCTCGGAACCCGCTTCCTTGCCGCCACCCTCCCGCCTTCCTCTACCCGCCTCACTGCCCTTCTGTGCACATCCCCCCCCCCCCGTTTTGTTTTTTGAAGATTTCGTCGTTTATCTCAGAGACGCGCCCCTGAGCGCGGAGGCACGGACGCCAGGGAGCCCCCGGGGCTTGAGCCCAGGACGCGGCGCCCAGGACCTGAGCCCAGACCACGAGCTGCTGCTCAACCAACTAGACGACCCAGGCGCCCCTGTGCACCTCTTTTTTTTTTTTTTTTTTTTTTGTTTTTCCCCCTATATCCTTGCGGCCGTGCGATCCCAGGCCCCTCCCATTTTACACTAAGCCATCTATTCCACTCTCATGGGTTCAATTATTTGTGGACCCCAATCTCAGCCCCTCTCCCGAGCAACAAACCCTATTAACTAAAGCCGACCTCCTAACAAGACACGTCCAACATGCATGCGCCCACTCACACGCAGATTTCCCCCATAAACATTCGCATGATATTGTAAATGCATTTTTTCTTCCTCATGATTTTCTTATGAAAATGTTCTTTTCTCTAGCTTTCTTACAGGAACACTGCACAGGGCACAGCCGACAGAAAATACCTGCTGACCGTCCGCACTCTCAGCAAGGCTTCCGGTCAACAGGCTATTGGCACTCAAGTTTTTAGGGAGTCAAAGTCGTTTGCAGATTTCCTACTACACAGGGGTCGGCACCCCTAGACTGCACTGTCCAAGGGCCGACGGGGATTGCGCCATAAGCGTCTTTCCCCGGACATCCCAAATTCCCTATGCCCGAATGTTCGTTCCCTCGTGTCTCGGTGAACCGCGATGTTCAAGCCCAAGCCCGGACATCACCCTTTATTCCTCCTCGGACACACGGGATCCCACTTCCTGGACCTCCGTCAAACTTGCCTGTTCTTCCCCCTCATTGCCACTGTCGGGTCCAGACTTTGTTTCACGACTGATGCTGCCCTCTCGGCCCTAACTCCTGCTGTGCCCCCGCGGACGACAGCCCCGTGTCCCGCAGGCCTTCTCGGCGCACCCCCCACGCGGTGTGCTCTGCCCGCAGCGCTCCTCCCTGGCGCCAGGGCCTCGGGGCGGGCCGGGGGGCGCTGACATCCCTGCCTAATTCTCTGAACCCGGGTTCAGGTTCCCCCCGCCGTGCTCCCACGAGCCCCCGTCCCGGGCACAGCAGGCTCCCTTCTACGCGAATGGCCTCTTCGCCGTCTCCGTGAAACACAGGCTACGACTTTGACCATCCATCCCCTTAACTGATGTGACTAGCAATATCCCACTTGAAACATAAAATACACTCTGTCTGCTGAATGAATACGTGATACAGGCCTCGCTTTCCTACTCAAGCTGGAAAGGGAACTTTCTCAGCTTTCCGCAGTGCCTAGGAGCACGCCGTAGGATGCTCATTCGTTGAGAGGATATGGAGAACAGAATCGCATTTCATCTTTCCTTTCCTGTCTACGTTCGATATACAGCAGCACAGGCGTAGCGGAGAGTAAGTTCTAAGACTCCCATGTCTTAAACCATACCTGGACAGTTAATCTTGGAATGTACAAAAATGAGACGTTTACGGTAGAAGCAAGACGGTATTTCAGCAAGAGAAATATTCCATGATCCACTATATACATTGCCCTATGAATCCTTCTACAAAAGTCCTTGTTAAAAATCTCTCAAATCTCCAGTCACTGATTATACTATGATGAAGAAAAACACATATAAAACTAATAATGAATTTTACTGTCATTTCCAAAAAGGCATTAAGAAGTATGGAGTACCAGGAATAATGAGAAAAAATAACACTTTAAGAAACATTTTAAAATCAGATAAATATAACAAATACTGTTATAAATACAAATTCGTAAAAAATAATGTCCTTGATTAAAAAAAAAAGAATGTTAAATAAAGAAGGAAAGTTATCAGTAAAAGGTAAATAAAACTTCAAGCAGAACAGGAAATAGTACTAGTAATTTTAAAAATGAGAAAAGGTGAAAAACAACTCTTACTATGCTACTGAATTTTTAAAAGACATCACAGAAGGATCTTGAGATTAACTTGAAAAAATAATACTAAGGCATCTTCCATTTTATTTTTCCAGGATATTTAGCGAGACAGAGAATCATACTAAAATAAATTTATGTTTATACCTGAGGAAGATACAATGGCTAAGAAGCTAGAAGAACAAACTACGGTTCTGTTGTAAACTGCGTTAATGCAAACTACGTTTGGTAAACAACAGCACGAAATGAGGATGGCATAAAGAATCAAAAATGAAACGCTGCACTTTATACTCCATTCATGACAGTCTTTTAAAAATATGTGTGTGTAGTTTTAGGTGAATCATGCATTTTTTTTTTTTTAAATCAGGCTTCATCACTCTTTTTTCCTGACATATCTGTTATGCTGTTTTTAGGTATCCTGAGGTCAAGAAACAAAGGACATTATTTTTAGGTTAGATTCGTCTTTCATAATGGAGACTCTGATTTGATCGACATTAAAGCTTTAATCATCACGTGTTACGAAGTTAAAGTTGTTAATGAATGCATGTTAAATATTACTGAAATAGGTATTTTAAAGTCGATTAATTGAATTTTGGGGGCCATTGTAATCATCTAACCTATTAAAACTTGAGTTTAATCATTACTTTTAATATCTTAATAGAAGACTCAATCGTTTTTTTAGCTTTTAAAGAAGTTCTGCAAAAGGTGACACAAATAAACCCACCAGTACCGGTATAAGCGCCTAAAGCACACGGTGCAACAAGGCAACCGCACAATACGACACCCTTAGATTCACAACTGTAGCCTGGCACTGTTTCGTGTCCGGGGAGTGATGAGACAGACACCAGGCACTCGTCGCACGTCCTCAGCTGTCTACGCTTCCAACAAGCAGAGGCCCAGCTCACGCCCTGTCCTGCTGCGTTCCCAGGCTGAGGGTCGCCCGGGGTGCGCCGTCAGGCCCCGCGCAACCAAGTGGGCGCGCCACGGCCCGTTCCAGTTCGCAGCCTAAGTTCAGCGCTACCTGCCACTGACCTGTGCGGACGTGGCCCCTCGCTCCGCTGTACAGATGGTCCCTGGAAAGCGCCTCCTCTGTGGATGTGTGCAAGCTAGTTCAAGTCTCCCCTGAAAACGCCTATTCAACAAGTTCGCCTATTTCCTGAAGAGAACATCTTGTTCCTGGACGCTCTGTAAAGAGCAGAGTCTTAACGTGGTTCCCGAAGAGGTGCTGGGGGGGGGGGCGGGGGGCGGGGGGCGGGGTAAGGCTGCGATTATTACGCAGGGGAAGGGACCTCAGCGATTTAGCAACGAGACAGTCTTTACTTCTGCCCACGTGGTCTCAGAGCTATTGATTTACCAAGACAATGAAAATGCCATTATCCTGCAGCGTAGCAGTGGATTCTTAGATAGCTCCTTGGGCATATTTACCAGACTATCTTCTAGATCTTTTATTAGATAAAATGCAAACACAGATAATAGGACTTGTACATTAATGATATGTGTGTAGAAGCCTTCTATGTCTCTACTAAATATATTTTGATCTGCTTAAAATCCTGGATGCATTACGGTGTAGGGACGCGCACTGCTACACTGAGCAGAACCTAATCTCAGGAGTTTCATACTAGGTGCCAAGAAATTAGGTTGTCCAAGTATTTTGGAAATAAACTGAAACTAAATCAGCTGCTCCTCTTCTCCCCGTGATCTCACACGTTACTCAAGGCACCTACAATGAAACTTTAAAATTAAGCAGAGAAAAACTTACCTAGTTGGGATTTTGAGTAATAGTTTGCCATTTGTCCACTGTTGCAAGACTGTCGTTTATGTCTTTTTGTTGACATTTCTGTGGTCTTCCATGGTGGCCTTTTTCTTTTGTTCAATTTGCTAAGAGCGGCAGAACTATCAGGATTCTTGTCATAGTTAACACATTTATTTAATTTACTATTGTCAAGTTGGCCAGGAAATCTATCGGTTGAAGGACTATTTGTTTTAGCATTTTCTATTTCTTTAGACTGCTTTTTAAAAGAGTTTTGCCTAGCAGAACGGGATCTTAGGGTAAAGCGCTTTGCTTCTTCCATGCGAGTCTGATGATTACCGCCACTGTCAACAGATTCAGGAGAGTAAATGATTGTATTTAGCTTAAAAGCATTTCTGTGTTCAAGATAGTTGATCTTCCTCAAAAATATTCTACAGTCTTTTAGGGTTTTTGACTTCCAATTATTTGGACATACATTTCCTAGTCTTGGTCCCTTTTCGAAATCTTTTCGGCTGCAATTTGTTCCATTCTCCTTTGCTTCTGACTTAAAATTATTCTCTCGACTAGCATGTGTTTTCAAGTCAGACATTGCCACCTTCTGTTGCAGAGAGTCATCCCTGATCTCAGGTGGCAAGATAAACTGATTTTCTACGGTGTTTTTTCCTTGGAGTGGGGTGTCAGCATTTGTTCCCCCCTCAGTCTTATTTAAAGATTGGTTCTGGCAGAAAAACCTCAAGTTCCTCCTTTTAGAGATCCAATCAACTGTTCCATGGTTGCACAACCTCCCCTCTCTTTTCCACCTTTCATGTTGTAACCTCTTAAACTCCGTTCTTTTTAATCTAGCTAATGTTAAATTACTTTTCACATTTAACAGTGGAGAGCTAACCATTTTATGCAGTATATGCAACTTCCCTGCTGATTTTGAAGGAGAAGATAGTGCAAATTTTTTAAAGTGCTTTCGGAAGGGGCTGGTATTAAAATGAGAATATTTGGTTCCTAGTTTAATTCCTCTGGTATTTATTACTTCCAAAGGGTTTCGAGCATTTGCCTTTCTAACTAGTGAAAGAGACTGTGTTTCTGTTGTTTGCATGAACCAGATACAGAGTTCGTTCAAATCATACTTTTTCCGAAAAAGCATTTTTACAGGTGAAACTTCAAGTTCTAAAAGACAGGTTTCCAAAGGGTTGGCTATTTTGAAATTATCATTTTCGATGCGTTCTCTTTTTTTATGAACACAGTTTTCAGCTTCATCTCCGCTCACTTGCACCCAAGCATTGGTTATTTGCTCAAATCTATTGTTTAATTCTTCTAATAAGGAATCGTTTGAAGTAGAAGCAGCCCACCACCTGAGCAAGGGGTTTGATGAGATTATAGGGTCCAAAGATACTTCAGAAATGGGTATTAATTTGTTATCTTCCAAACGCATTTTTGCATTCCTTGAGTTCCTAGTTCCCGGGGCACCTTTCGAAGCTATTTTTATCCTTGACTGCCTATGTCTTTCCTTCTGCCTTTTACCTTTCTGCAAATGGAGTTTATATGACTTACGGAGCAGAGCGTTTCCATAAAGAAGTGAGCTGGAAGATGCGAATGGATGTAAGAAATGGAGAGATGGTTTTCCATCCCTAACAGAATGTCTCAAAGGTACAGTGGCAACCATACTTTTGGATCCATTCTCACATACGTCAGCGCCAGCGTCGGCGTGCCTTGCACCCACCTGACTGCACCGGTGTTCACGCTTCTCTTCAGCTACGTGTTTTTCTAACATATTTTCTTGTTCTAAAGGAGGCAGGCAGCTGCTAATGCTCACTTCTCTCTCCTGAGGTGAAACTCTGTTAATAGTCACAGATATGCCAGAGATTTTCACCTTTGCGGGCCGACCAGGCTTCCTAGTTCCTGCAGAAGGCTTCTGATTCGGCCGAGCAACGTTCTTGGAAGGTTGAGGTATCACAGACTTGTTCTTGATGGGCCTAACGTGTTCAAAGCCAGACCCCAAGATCTCGCTTTCAGTAGTCGAACTTGAAACAGCACTTCTTCTTTCACCTGAGTCAGTCTTGGGTTCTCTAGTATTTCTGAGGCCACTACACTCAGCTGGAAAATCAGCAACCTGATTGCTGCCAGACCTAACGCTGCTGATGTTCACAGCTCCTTCAGAAACATGTCTTTTAGCTCTTCTTGACCTTCCATAAATAACAGTGACGGTGATGCTCTTTTTATGAACACCTTCTTTTACTTCTGATAGGAGAGATTCGGGACTTTTCTTTCCAGCACTAGAGGACTCATTCTGGCAAACGGTGATGTCTGTTTGCTCGGCCTTAGGTTTCGGGGGTCTTCCAATTGGCCGCTTAGCTTGCTTCACAACCTGGGGACCTATTTTTTTAGGTCTGCCTGGCTTTCGTTTGAAAGATGAATCCATACCACAGCTTGGATTTTCCTTCGGTTCGTCTTGTGGCTTATCACTATTGATGTCATCTATAAGCATTGCAGAGGATTCTGTAGTTTCACTTGCACAATTCAATTTATTTAGTTCTCCCTGAAGAGTGTCACAGTCATTAAGATTAGAACTATGATTTTCCAAGTTAGCGTTTGGGACGTCCTCATTGGTTTCTGGTTTTTTGTCAGTTACGTGAGGAGTTGGACATTCTTCAGAAGGAAGATCAGTACTGGACTTGGAAGTACCAACTGAAGTTAAAGTATATTTGACTCCTTCACTGCTTTTAACCTCAGATAGAAACATGAGTTTGATGGGACTAGAATAGCTGGAAAAAGAAGAGCTTCCAAAGCCCTCATACTTTGTTGGCACACTTGTAACACTGGAAATCAAGCTACTTGTATCTGAAATTGATGACTTTTCCAGATTAACACGTTTTTTGCTATTCCGATCTATTGTCGGCATATGACTGTTTTTGATATTGCCGGCCGCTACCACAGATTTTGATAAACTCTGCTCTTTGCATGTCATTCTGCTTACAGTAAGGGTCATATTTCTACCTGCATTTTCATCCTTACCATCAATTTCTATCAATTTCTTGGATGCCCTGCATCCTTCAGATGAGTGATTATTCCAAGACTTTTTGGCCATATTTATCGTGTCTTCCAAACGCTCCACAACAACTTGTAAGTTAGAATTCATTGCAATTTTGCTTAGATCTATATTGTGTGAGCTTTCAATTTGAATATTTTTTACTGGATCTTTTCTTTTTGTAGATTCAGAAACTTTTTTGGCCTTAGGGGACTTTTTGAAAACATAATTATTTGTGACATATATAGAGTACCACCCTGGGGGCACAATATTTCGTTTAGTTCTGCTCAGAAGTCCAGGAACATCACTCTTCAGAGGCGTTTCAGTATTCTCCAGTTTTGGATTCTCCTTGTGATTTTGCAAAAGTTTTTTTCCAGCTGCAGATTTCTCCTGTGATTTTCTTATGCTCATTTTCCCAGGGGAAGTTGTTTTAAAGCTTTCTGAAAATGCATCAAAAGCCAAGTTAGTCTCTAAACTATGAAGAGGTAGTTGCAATGATTGTAACGCACAATCTGGTGAAAATGATGTTTCTACATGATTATTATCTTGCAAGCTTTTAGAATTTTGTAAAGACCCTTGGCAATGATAGAATTGTTTGTCTGTTGAAAATATCTCATCATTGCGTGTCAACTTCCTTGAATTTTTTTCAGTGTATTTTTTTCTTACAAAATTTTCATCAAGACTAGCAAGTTCTCTTTTTATTTGTAAAGAGTGTCTTCTAAACATGGGTGAATCAGGAGAGTTGTGCATTGAAAATAAGGTTTCTTGACGCTTTCGAAATCTTGTCTGAATAATTTTATTTTCTACCTTTTTATCATGTTGGCTCAGCAATTCCATAAAACTGTAATCACTGGCCTTAGCGTTATGCAAGAGTGAGGCTATTAAATCTCTCAATTTTAAATCATTATCTGTAGTACAATCACTGCTAGAAAATTTTATAAGGTTTGTCATATCTGTAGTTTCTATCGATTTTAATTTTTCATTAATACGATCCATTAAATCTTGAAAAATCATAGTAGTTTCACCTTTTTCATGATTCGTAGTACAATTATCGCTGTCTTCCAGGAGCAAATAGTCAGAGCTACTGCATTTCTTAGCTTTTTGTATTTTACCTTCGTGATCACCCTTGTCACTGTTTATTTCTGCTGGTATGAGAGATGGAGGCTGGTTAATGTTCATTTCAAGTCTGTTATTTTCTAAGGCTGAAAGCTCCGAGACGACATCTTTCAGTTTTTCAAATCCTTCAGTCTGTACAGGTGATAACGGTGGGGGTGACGGACTTCGTGATCTACAAACACCCTCGAGTCGGACTGAAACATCGCATACTTCCCTTGATGAAAGAGGAGCTTGAAAGGTCGATTTTGTAGAGGGAAGGTTTGGTAACGGTCCAGGACAGCACCTGTGAGAACTATAACTGTTGGCAATTCCTCTATTCACCACTGTCTTAATGTGCTCAATAGTTACAGTTTGGCAAGTTAAACAACGTAAATCTTTAATACAGACTGGCAGAGGCACAAAACCAGGGCTTTGCCTTTCACTTTGTAGACCCCCTCTTTCTGCCAGCCTATATTCACAACTACAGAACAGACCATGTAAATCATCTTCAGTTAGGGGCTTTTGAGATTCTGAAGACACAGTATATGATGTATTACAATAGCAAAGAGAAGCAGCATTCTGCTCTTGGACTAGAAACTTCAACATGGCCAAAACTTGTTGCTGGTGACGTATGCACAAAGATTCCAAAACTTTGCTTAATGCTGATTTTCCTTTTTCCATTTTAGTAGCTTCCTCTGATTTTGCATCAACAGTTGAACTAAAAATAAAAATCAAACAAAAAATGAATTACAGCAAAAATACCAGTATTATAAGGAGTTATAATTTTAGCAGAGTTTGAAACAAAAGAAATTTTGGTATTGCTGGACTCCTAACTCCTATAGAGCCGCAACAGTGACATCCTGATTCTTGTTCAGCCACAATATAATGAAGCACTGATGATAATTAATTTCCTACGGCAAGGATAATAGTCAAAGGAAAGCCCTAGTTTTGTAGAAGACCTGAGTATAGATATGATTATATTTATAGATTGCTAATGTTTAGTGCTTTGGATGTATTAAGAATATTTAGTGGAAAGTGCTTCATGAGTTACATTTTTGGAAGTATACATTTTATAAGTTATTTTGATAATTATCAATCCATTATTAGTGCAAGTAAGAAAAATAAGATGTAGGAGATATTCTTTATTTAAAATAGATATTTTTTCAAGGTAGTGAAAATAAAAATTAATAAAAGACAGCTTTGCATACTCACAAGGAAAATTAAGGAATTTAGATTTCATGTAAATTACAGTATTTTTTCTAAGATTAAGCTGCAGGCATTTTAACCTAATAATAAAAAATTTAAGCTATTTAAAAATAAAATCTATTTTTAATTGATTTTAAATACTAAAGTAATTACACGAAGACTAAAGGCATTACTTACCTAATTATTTAATTTCAAATGCTGGAAAATGTCCCACTGAAGAAGCTAATATACATCTAAATTTAACTAATACCCAAGATTACTTAGCAACCAAGGCACAAGTGTACAAAAAAATTTTTTTAATCCAATACCAGCAGCAAGAATAAAATATATTAAAAGAATTCTGTTTCAGAAAAGTATCTATTTAAATTAAACATATCACCAAACTCTGTTACGTGAAAATAACCTCCCATTCATGATTTCTTATATTTGCTATTATTAGTAGTAGCTCTGCTTTATAGAAATTTTATTTAGGGTTGGAATTGGGATATATTGATTATGAATTGCTACAAAAGACTGTTATCTTGTTTAAAGGGTTATTATATTCATGTGTATTAAAAAATAAAGGATTTTTATTTTAAAATGAAAAGTGAAATTAATTTTATTTTGCTCTCTAAAATGGCTTAACCTGTTTCACAGATAAGTATGCAATATTTAACTACATTTTATAAATATTATGTTATTTGAGTAGCAAAAACACTGAAGCAAATTCTGAACATTAGATAAAAATTTTCTAGAAAAATGATAACTTTACTAGATTCAACCAATATTTCACCAAGACTAACATGTGATTTGACAAAAGCAGTCATCAAAGTGATAAGATATGATGAAATTAACAATAAAACATTTCAAGTCCACAGACATGACCCCAATATCCCTTCCTTTCTGAAAAAATATTTTTTTCTTCTGGTAAATTTTATCACAAGTGCTAGTCAATGATGGAATGGATTCCCAAGATTCACTATTAAATAATTCAAAAAATATATGGAGAACAAAGACATAAGGAAATGTTAATTATCAAATATGAAGATTTAAGTGATTTTATACTCTTTTTCCAGCAAATTAAAAATTATAATTTTCACATAAGCACTAAAAAACCCAAAAGAGTTCTGAAAGATGCATTTCTTTAAAGTCATGTTACGGCCTATTAAATATATCTGTGAATAAATCGAGATTTTGTTTCTTATAAAAATTCACCGCATCATATTTTAAAGATTATTTTCCTAAGTTTCAAAAATGCTTACATGTTTTTTGTTAGTAATGTCAAGTATAAAGTAGAAATAATTAAAACGAATGATGAGTGTTAACTATTCTGAAAACCACCCCAAGTTTTTTACAACTGTCTTCTGAGATTTCAAGGAAGTTTATACTTCTGAAAAGTTTCTTATTCAGTTTATTACTTTTTTTTTTCAGTTTATTACTTTCAATAATGGAACTTCCATAATACCATAGTGGTAATTTCCATGAAATGGTATATGAAGAATAGCTTCATAAAGTGACTAGCTGGATATTCAGGTATTAGATTACATCTAATACACACATATCAAGATATTAGATAACGAAATTCTCAAATTACAAAATTCCATAATGTTTATTTGGCTCCAAAAATTTTCTTTTCTATATTTCTTGCATGTTAGAATCTCAAAGAGAAACCTAATATGAGTAAATAATAGTTGAATACATACAAGTCTCCAATCTAGAATTTACTCTCAAGTGATTATGTAAAGTTTCTATATTTTTCATAGCTCCCTTGTTTTTAATGTTAAATTTTTTCCTAAGTTTTTCCAGGATGATTTATAAATGAAAACATCCTATTTTTTTTTTTTTTTTGTATGTTACTATGGGGTTTGCTCATTACAGGTTTTGTTGTTGAAATAGATCTTTGGAGAAGTCAGTTTTTCATATTAATATAAATAATTCCTATAGTGAATCAAAAAAGTCAGTGTAGTCAGTTTTTTTCTTTTCTTTTCTTTTCTTTTTTTTTTTTACTGAATGAGTAAATCAATCACACACCAACAGTGTTGTAAATTTAAGTGCAAAAGCATTGAAGTGCTTTACTACAAATTACAACCTAGAAACACGTTAACTGAACAATTAAAATTCATACAATCAGATTTAGATATATAACAACACAAAGTAGGAACAGAATTACAGTACATTTACAACACAAGACAGATACATGAATTCATTAGAAAATATTGTAATAAATAATTCATGAATTATAGTGCAATTGATTTATGCATAAATATAACTAATTGCCTAACAATCAGTTTATATTAACAAAATCTGTCAAAATCAAGGCAGCCACAGAGTTTTACTAAATTACTGCGACAATGGAAATACTGCAATTAAAAAACAAATACAAGTATTTGTACTGTAAACAACTAAAAAAATCAGTCTCACTAAAGTTAGTATACAATTTAATATAAAATTGTCATTAGCTACCAGAAATGGTTTAAACAACTTTACTGAGCAGTAGTTTTCTAAAAACAGAGGCACTGTTTTTTCTTTTCCTTCTTTTTTTTTTTTTTAAATATAAAATACTTGAGGAACATTCAAATAAGTAGAAAGCACATAAGGGTTGCTTTCACCTTCATTAAAAGTCTGCTGAAACTGGATTTTTCAGAAAACTGTCAATTAATAAGTAGTAACTGGTAACTAACTTTATAAAGTACTTTGAAAGTTTAACATAAAGAACATCTTTATAGAATCACTGGGGAGAAGGGGAACCCATAAATTTCCCTGCCTTTCCTAGTTTGTATAATCAAAAGTTAACTCAATAATTAGAAACATTTTGTTTCTTTTAAAAGTTATGGGTTGATCATTACCTATAAACTATCAAAAAATATTTAATTTACTATTTCTGACCAAAAATAAATAATACAAATACTAAATGCTGCAAATTAACTATAATATTACCTATAAAACTACTGATCACTGTGAAGTCAATAGCAAAATGATCCCTGATTTTATGAATCCTGTAAAGTTTTTGGTCAGGTCATCTTTTAAATGATATAAAAGTGTTCTGTAAGTATCCCTTTACTATAAACTTCTCAATCAATTTATTAATGTAAATATAGTGTGAGGAATAAAAAAGCTCAATATAAATATTATGTAATGCATTCAGGCCCCCAAATTTTTGCAAGTAAAATTCTGTATAAAGAGGTCAATAAAATCGTGGTGAAACATTTACTTTGTTTTTTAAATTTGTTTTTCAATGGGGGAGGAGGGGAAATATATTAGATAATCCAAGTTCTGGCCCTCACAAAATATGGCTTAATTCTTTAAAAAGAAAGATGACCCTGACATCTGCTGTTTTGCAATCTATTACGTATATTTACTTGGGGAAAAAAAAAAAAAAGAGCAAGAGGATTCATACCCTAGTATGCAGGTAACGTTAAGCTGAAGAGGGTTCAGTATAGATCTAAGAGACCAAATAACTACCTGGTTGTGTAGTTTCCCACTCTTCAGTTTCTTTAAACGTAATGTAAGCAGTTTTTAAATGTAATAGCTGAAAATCTCTTTAGTATTACATGTATATGTGATTATTAGATACACACAAACACAAGTGTAAAAACACAAGTATTTGACAAGGTGCACTTATTTTTTAAATTCAGCTTTAAGTATTCCTTTTGGACTTAGGAAAATTGGCTTAGAAAATGATCGGAACCTGAATTTTAACAGAGAAAAGGGGCACTCGGAGAATTCTGAATATATGAAGCAAATCCCCATTCTTTATATGGAGGCACATGCTTTATAACATTTTACCACTAAAACTGCATACTCCATAAATCCAACATGGATACTCTGAACCACATTTTAAAACTGCTATATAAAAATTATTGGTCTCTCTTATGAGTCTAGTAAAAGTTAAAATGCACTGCCCAGCTTCTAACTACCCAATTAGTAGAGAGTTTACATTACTGAAAGTTCAAAACAGCTTCAGTGTTAAACATCTGTAAATCTATTCAAGACCCTGAACAAACTGCAAATTTGGTTATTAGCAAAATGATAATGTATCGCCCACCAAAATGAAATCTGTAATTCATTTTGATAAACTGAAAATGTTTTGAAATGTCACAGCAGCAAATATATTAAAGTTACACTGAGGTTTTTCAATAGTAGGAGTGTGTCACAATCCTTAAAATTTAAAGTAGTCATAACATCAACTAACCAGCACATTTAAACCAAAATTATCATTCTCAAGCTTTTTCTGTGCACATTATAAACATGCTCTAAGTTGCATTCCAACTTTCTTTTCTAACCTTACACATTAGCTTATTTTTCAAATGAAAAACAAAATTAAATTATTTTAATAATTAAATTTAAATTACTTTTTGTTCTTAGTATTCCATCTTATATTAAAGGATTCTATGGCTGCTGGGGTTAACTATGTGTCAGTTTTTTTTTTTTTTAAAGTATATACCTTATAAACCCCAACTTCCTGTAAATCAACTATTAAATGATAAATATTAAATTTCATTATACATATCATTTAAGGTTTTCTTTTCTATTCCTGGTGGATGCACTTGAGTGCATTTCATATTTCATAGAATACACTGTAGTGTACTAATACTGTATATATTAATTTTTCTTAGTATGGAGATACTGGTCTATTTAAACTTTGATTGGTTGTTTGATGTACTTACAATAGCTGTAAGTGTATTAGGTAAAAATGTTTACAAACTATTAATATCATATTTCCATTATAAGATGGTTCAACTGAATGGCTGGAGTGGTCTTTCACCAATAAAAATGTTTCACTTGACAATTACTTGTTTTTCCACAACGCTTTATGCTATTGACTACTAAAGAAAACCTGAATCTTTTTCACCTATTTATACAAGGATTAAATACAAACTATCAGAATTAAGTAAGCAACTATATAATTCTGTCCACAGTGAAAACCCTGAATAAAACTTTTTTCAAAAGGCATGTAAGTGGTTTTTGAACTGTAAAATTTCATGTCTCCTGTCAGAGTGAGCATCTGTAATTCCCACGTGTGTGTATATAGACACACAAACACACACCTGTGCACATACACACACACACACGCCAACACACACACACACACACACACACACACGCACATACACACATACAAACATTCTCCTAACAAGTAATCTACACAGGCTTGCTGTTTTTGCAGCTGCCAGTCCCTGAATCTGTCATATTATATAACCCAGTGTCTGGTAATCGGAGTTTCTTCTTCGGAGGAGTCTTCAGTGTTCCAGATCTTTCTTTTACCTTGTATTCTAAAGTGCTGTGAGGTACCCCATAAATTCCTTGTGCTTTGGAAACACTCATTTTTCCGCTCATTACCATTGCAATAGCCTCTTCCATTATTTCATGGTCGTATTGGCGATAACGGCCACGTTTTTTCCTGGGCTGCTTATTATCTTTTCGATCCAATCCATCTTCAGCATTTTCAGAGGTTCCATCAACTGTTCCATTTTTAGAATTAAGACACAAAGGAGAGAGGTCCCCATGTAGAAAATAAGAGTCAACACTTGAGTGAGTTACAGGCCCAGAACATTCTATTTTGTTCTGTTTAGGGAGTATATTTTTCAGTTTTTGGAGAGCTGATCCTTCTAGGACTGGAGAGGTTTTGGAAACTTGATACATAACATCCAGCAGACCAGGACCATCAGGTTGTGGTTTTGAAACAGAACTTACTCGGAGCTGAGGAATTTTTAACTGTACAGTAGGATGTGGAGTTTCATATTGTAGGCTTTCATTTTTTTCTTTAAATTGAGTAACCATTTTCTGTAGAGTTAACTGATGGAGGTAACTGGAAGCTGTTGGGAATTTTAATTCTGAGGTTTCAAGTAGATTGAGTTTACTTTTTTCTGTGCGCTCTGCTTGAGCTCTTGCCCACAAGGCTACTTTTTGCAGTACTGCACAAGTTTCTTTACTGTCTTTATATGAGTAACTATCATTGAAATCTCGAGTTTTGTTTTTAAAAGACGCAGGCTTCCCTGCTGGTAAGGCTTCTAAGTGGAGAAGTAAAGTTTTTTGAGGTATGCCATAAAGTATGCCTGCTTTATTTATGTCCAGTGCTCCAGACTGAATGTCTTTCAAAGCTTTTGAGAGCAAACCATCTGCAAACTCAGCACTTCTTTCCACATAGTCCTCTCTGTTTCTGTGTAGTCTCCTGGATGGATGGAATGAAACGATGGTAAACTGATGCATGAGAGACTCTCACACAGCTATGGAAGGGGAGGGTCCACTCCTTTATTATACTCCTTGCTTAGGTAACATCACTGCTTATGACTCTTTTTAAGTCTGTGAGATGTAGTAGTTACTCCTTATCAAAGCAAACGCTACAGTCCTGGTAGGACAGTGTGTCAATCATACGGTGGCCTCAACGGGCAGACCTTCCAAGAACATAAAATCCTAACTCAGTATTTGTAAAAATATTCTCATGATGTTGCTATTCCTCTGACAGATGCTTGCAGAGCAACACTTATAATTTTTATTTGTACAATTAGAGTTCCATTATAAAAAATACCCAAATCCTAAAGGAGTTTTTGTTAGTAGAAACGTGACGTTACCGCTAAACAAGTAATAAAAGAGTCAACCCCTTTAAAGGAAAATTGTAGCAGCAAGAATATTTCCAAACACAAACACCCCGTATTTCCACAAGACTAATTTTTCTCTAGACAAAAACTTAAAATTTGTGACAAGGAGATCAGTTATATTTGGGTAAAATAATTTGATACTACTATGTTATTTCTGTTTCAAATATATCACTGTAATTTTCTCAAAGAGAAGCTAACTGTACCTTATGACTCAAAAGCTAGTACAGCCTTAGTTGAAACAAATTACACTCTCCAGCTAAGATTTAAATGTGACAAAAAAGCTTCCTATGCAGTTTGTTAATGGGAAGATGCAAAAGTTACTAAATAAAAATCCAAAAATCCAACAGAATAGCATCTCACTGCTGATTTTTTAATTAATTTAAAGAGAGCCTTCAAAGTATGAAAGGACTTTTTGTGGTGTTTGCTAGATATATATCATTGTATAGATTATATAAAGTTTGCCACCACACCTAAAGCATAGTGAAAAAAATGTAAATACTATAAGCTGTAAGAATTAGTAAGTACGGTACTTTTAAAATTTGCTGATTGTTTATAAAATTAAATAGCGAGATCACATATTTTCCTTAAAATTGCCTCCTGAATTTTAAATTTTCTCGACTCGTCCTGCTTCTTAAGAGGATGATTAAGTTGGTAGTTCATTTTAGTAACATGAACTAAAGTTTGGTGATTGTTCTGATAACTTTTCTTTAACAGAAAGAATAAAAAAGAAAGAGAAAGGACAAATGAAAGGTATGAGACACACATATGAGTGACAAAAATTCTGGAGGAAAGCTATATATGTCAATCTACTCAAAGTAGTATTAAGAGTTCTCTGTAGAGATAATTGTATATTAATATTAAATCATGTTTCCTAGATATTGCTTACCCAGCCATTGAATTTTCAGAAGAAGGATCACATATGGATGACTCTTCAGATTTTATGCTGGTTTTCTTTGTAGAGAGATCTAACACTCCATCCCCTATAATTTTTGCAAGAGAAAAAACTTTATATTTGTGACAGGTAGGTAATCCTTACATTTTAACATTTCATATTTTGCTGATCTACTAATTCATGACCTAAAAATTAACATTTGTATTTGACATGTGGCCGTTACCAACTCATCTTGTGGTTTTAGCAACAGGACATGACTGGGAAGGCACTACATAGGAAAAAAGAATCGAGAAGGAGCTGGCACTGCCAAATGATATGAAGAAACAAGCAGGCTGTGATATAAAATCTGTTTAAAAATCAACCTTTGGTCACTTTTCCCATTGTTCTGCTGTGAACAGCCATTAACTGCTTATTCATGACTTTTTTCTACTCAAGGCTGCTCAGAGGATGCTTCGAGAAAATAGGAATGATGTAAGTTGTACAAAACAGAGATCACAGAAAAAATGATGATGAATAAGAGAACAGTTATTAGCACTTACTAGGACTAGCAATATGTGGAACATATATTTAGGTAAACTGTGACTCCACATATAACCAATCTATTTTTCTTTCAGAACTCACTGTAAAATTTTACTATTTTACATAGCTGAAATGTATAACAATTGCATCATTGCCTTTGTGATATACTGTGTTTATATCTGTGATTGGATGAAGACATTACCTATAACAATATAACATTTTAGGAAAAATAGCTTGTTAGAAAACAACTGCCTGAGTATTTATTAAAATGTAGTTATTTTTATGACTATTATAACATTGAATTTACATACATAAAACATGTTAATCTGACAAACTTAAGGATGGAAAAGAATAAAAATATACTATGAATTTAAAACAGAGCACTAAATAATACTATTTCTTTACTGATAGCTAAAAATTTGGAAATTTAAGTTATAAAGAATCATTATAAGAAAACAGGTTTAAAAAATATAAAAATTCAAGTTGGCTTAAAAAAACTGGGTTTTATTGTTACCATGCAAATTTACCCAACACTTAGGTGGCCTGGCAAGATACAAAGACAAAAATAAAATGCCTCACTCGTATCTTGCTATGTGTAATTCAATGATTTTATTGAGTGCCTACTATGTGCAAAGCACTATTTTAGGAATTGGGAAGCAGCAGTAATGAAGGCATAAAAAGTACCTTTTGTCATGGTGCCAACCATGACCAATCAAGCATGTTATCTGGGGGAAAGCTTCTATCGGGAACAGTTTGTGCAAAGACTGTGATACGGAATCATTTTTGAAATGTCTGAGGAATAGCAACGAGGCCCAGGTGGCTGGAAGCCAGGCTGAGTGAAAAAGATCAGAAATGTAGGAAGGCAGATCACATTAGGCCTTGAAGGTCATGGTGAGAAATTTAAATTTATTTATTTTATTTTTTAAAAGATTTTATTTATTCATGACAGACAGACACACACACACACACACACACACACACACACACACACACACACACCACACAGAGGCAGAGACACAGGCAGAGGGAGAAGCAGGCTCCACGCAGGGAGCCCGATGCAGGACTCAATCCAGGACCCCGGAGTCATGCCCTGAGCTGAAGGCAGATGCTCAACCGCTGAGCCACCCAGGCATCCCTGAATTTTATTTTAAGAGAGACAGGAAACCCTTGGAGGATTCTAAGCATTAGACTGACACAATTTTAATTTATGCTTTTAAAGGATCAATCTGTTTTCTGGCAAGGGGGTAAAGGTGGAGTGGAGAAACCTGTTGGGAAAGGACTAGGGTATTCCTAAACTCTGGGCTTTCATACTTTGTTAAGTTTCCCCTGTTAGAAGACTCTTAATTCTTTCCTTCTATCCTCACACTCATCCTAATTCTCACCAAATCTTACTGGTCATTACTTACTTATTCAATCGTTCAGGCCACAACTTGGATTTGGGTGACTGTCACTATTCTAGGTTCCTACACTTGCAACACTTACCTATAATATTTGGCATTAAGCATGCTATATTCTAGTTGCTTATATATTTACCAGTGTTAGCCATGCAGACTATAAACTATGAGAAGGCAAAGACCATGTCCCTTTTATTCACCCGTGTATCCCCACCGCCTAGAAGAGTGCCTGGCACACAGTAAGTGTAGAGTAAATATTTGCTGAATAGAATTTTGAAGAATTAAAAAAGGAGACTGGATAAGCATAAGGTACATAGTACCTTGAAAAATTGTTGAATGAAGCATCTTGCCCCAGGTTATCTGTTCAGCTCAATTTTTTATGTTTTGTCTCCAACTCAGCTCAGCCCCCTCAGGTTTCCCATGGATCCAATCACTTGCAGTCCCTCAGACATGCTACTCTCAAACTGCAGTACGTGGTTCCCTCCGCCTAGAATGCTCTAACCTTTTCAACTTGTCAAACTCCTACTCGTCCTTAAAGATCCATATGCCCCCAAGCAAAGCTGATTATTGTTTCCCTTGTGTTGACATTTACGACACTTAATGACACTTGTGACACTGTCTTGAATTACTGATTTATATATATATATATATATATACACATACATCTTTTTATCCCACAAGACTGAATCCTTCAGGTCAAGGATCTTACTTATTTGTATTTCATAAGTAGTAGAGTGCTGTAACCTACTAAAAGAAATGAATGTTGTCTTCTCCTTTACTATCTCATTTCTCTCCTTCAACAATTAAAAACTTTATTATTTCAAGACTTTATAAGATCATCTTCTTTAAAAACCATTACTACCTAATCCATATTCAGATTTACCAGTTTTTTTAAAAAAAGATTTTATTTATTTATTCATGAGTCACAGAGAGAGGGGCAGAGACACAGGCAGAGGGAGAAGCAGGCTCCCTGCGGGGAGCCTGATGAGGGACTTGATCCCGGGACCCCGGGGATCACAACCCTGAGACAAAGGCAGATAGATGCTCAACTACTGAGCGACCGCGGCGCCCAAGATTTACCAGTTTTGATCCTGCTCATATTTTACATAGTATACAGCACATAAAACACACTGTCCATGAATCTGTTATTCCTAGTCGATGTTACAAAATGAATTAATGAAATTTCTCCAATTCTTTACTCTTTTAGACTTTTGATATAATTTAAAGTTAATTAGTCCACAGACCAGAAATAAGAAAAGGAGGTCCAGGGAACAACTCCTCTCTCTCCTTTACATTAACTATGCCTACTTGTCTATTGCTCTCTAGTTAGGGCAGTAAAGGCATTCTTGTCCTTTTGGGGCCATTCTTAGACACATGGCCCTGGTTAGGGATAATTTTAATCTTAAGGATGAACTAAACCTAAGTCTTATTCCATCTCCATCTTTAAGAGAGCTACCCAAACCAGGTTTATACTCCTGATTTCTTTTCTTTCAGAACGCTAAACAGTGACCGAGGTGAGAGATGCTTTCATTTTTTCCCCACAGCCTTGTCTCCATATCTAGGCTACCTATGTTAAAAGCTTTGCTCTAGAAGTATTTGCTAACTTAGATAACACATTATCGTTGTTATCTAGTGAAGACAGAAAATATACTCCTTCAACATATTTCTACCACACAGTAAAATTATGTAATCAATGAACATTTGTGTAGTGATTACAAGATAGATACATAAATATATAAATAAAGAACTTTAAAAGAAATTTTAGTTGTCACAGAAAATCTCACTTTCTGTTAGCAGTACTTTGGCCTATAGTAAAGTATTTTGCTGATATCCTTACTTCTTTATACACCATAAAAGCTTGAGCTCAAGAGCTAGAAAAATCACAGAGTTATCTCTAGGACTGTCCAAATTAGAAAAGCAAAACCAGTAAGAGAAGGGGAGAGACAGCCTGGGAAGGCTTGAGAAAAAGAAAGATCACTAATAGGCTTAATGGGCATTTTCTTGCTCCTGCTGATTTAGATCTAGCTGAAGTGATTACCTCTACGAGCATCACTCCTTCACATTGGAGACAGCACATCATAGCTAGATTGTTTTGCGTGCATATACTTCCAAAGTACTAATGATTAACCTAATGGATAACTAAGCACATTTTTAAAAGATTTTATTCATTCACCTGAGAAAGAGAGGGAGAGAGAGCAAGTGAGTGAGCATGAGCTGGGGGCAGGGAGGGCAGAGGGAGAGGGAGACGCAGGCTCCTGACCAAGCCAGGAAACCAACACAGGGCTCAGTCCCAGGACTGTGGAATCACGACCTGAGCCAAAGGCAATACTTAACCACTCTGGTGCCCCCTTTTTAAGGATTTTATTTACGAGAGAGAGAGAGAGAGAGAGAGAGAGAGAGAGAGAGAGAGAGAGAGAGAATGAATGAATATATGAGCGGGGGTGGGGGGCAGAGAAAGAGAGACAAGCAGACTCCCTGACGAGGAGGGAGCCTAACTACTCAAGGCTTGATCCTAGGACTCTGAGATCATGACCTGAACCAAAGTCAGACGCTTAACCAACTGAGCCACCAAGGCGCCCCCAAAACTGAACACTTATTATGTTCCAGGGCAATATAAAGTAAGTAGAAGACAAAGAGACTGAAATTTATTTACTGTTCAACTACTGGTAGGTACTTAGGTTATTTGTGTTTTACACTATTACAAACAATTCTGAAATGAAAGTCTATTTAAATGTCGTCTTGTGCTCATGTATAAGAATTTTTTTTTTTTAATATACACCTAGTAGTGTAAATGCTGGATTTACATTTTGGAATTTAGTAGATACTACCAAACTTCTTTACCATATCCTTGATTGACATTTGGTATTGTTGAGATTTTAAATTTTTGCTAATCTGGTAAGAAAAGCAGATTATAGGAATAAATTAACAAGAGTGCACTTAGTATGCATTAATGCAAATTTTTAAAGCACACAAAATTATTTTACTTATAAATGCATAATAGGTTTTATCAAAGGTTGCTTCTAAGATGTAAACAAAAGGATGTGATAGTTCCTTAAGAGAAAGCATATCAGAGGCAAACATGATCAAATAGTGACAGGAACATTACTATTTCTACATACTTGGAAATTACCTCATAATAAATACAAATTATTCCCATTTACTTGTTAATAGACTTGGTCTTAACACTACAATTTACTTATTTTTGATCAAACACTAATGCAAAATGTATACAATTATTATTATTATTTTTAATGATTTTATTTATTTATTCACGAGACACACACAGAGGGAGAGGCAGAGACACAGGCAGAGGGAGAAGCAGGCTCCATGCAGGGAGCCCGACGCGGGATTCGATCCCGGGACTCCAGGATCGCGCCCTGGGCCGAAGGCAGGCGCTAAACCACTGAGCCACCCAGGGATCCCCCTAAAATGTATAGAATCAAAGAGAGGCCTTTCAACGGGGTCAGGCAATTGTATGTATTACACTACCAGATAGAACTTAAAATGGACTGATCTTTGAAAAACCAAAACCATGCCTAATAAGCTGGGCAATTTCTTGATACCAAAGCTTTATTGGGTTAGTTTTATATTTAGAATTCACCTTCTGTTAAAATCAAGATTTGAATTTTCATTTACAGATTGTTTTCAGTTCCATATTTTCATGTAAATTCCCGACCAAGGATCTATTCAAAGCAGACAAGTGCAATTGTCACAACATAGAGTTGTTCAAGGACACACACCATTCTTTCTCATCTCTCATCTTATGGCCTTTGTCCATTCTTTAAAGTATGCTCTCTGTTCTCTTGGCCTGACAAGTTAATTTCTACACATCTTTCAGGACCATGCATCCCATCAAATGTTTTCCTGATTTTCCCCACAATACCCTTTATATTCTTCTATACTGTATATTAGATGTGTTATTAGTTTAGTACCTAAAGTCTAATGGGAGAGTTAGTAACTTCTTAAAATCTATTTAAGATTTATATGTAATTAAGCATAACTACCTGGCCGATCTTCTCACCAGACTCCCTCCCTAAGCCAGGGCCTGGAAGGAACAGTACCTCAATACAGATTTATTCAGTGACTCATCAATGACTTGCTCTGTTTGTCACAACAGTCAGCATTGCATACAACAGACTCAAACAGTCATGCAATCAATGAACTTTGTTCCGCTAGTCAGAGATAACACAGTCAAAATGCTGATATCTATATGGGAGAGAGGGTTAGTTTCACACAGAAAAATTCTGCTCAAGAATGGTTTCTATATTTTTTAGGTTTTAATAATCATATAGATTTTTCTTCAGAAATTGTCAAGACTGATGATCACTAATCAATTATGAATATTAACTATATTACAAACATATTAACTCCTCACAATACTATTGGCCTTCAGTTGCTGTTCGAGATAAATAATGAAGCTCAGTCCATACAGCAGCATGAGTCTGAGATAAAAGGTCTTTGAAACTACATTATCTCTCATCAATATTAAATATGTAAATATTAGTAAGAGTCACTACATGAAAGCAAGTAAATTTTAATGAGGAGAAAATATCACATACATTTTGTTATCTAGAAGGGAAGAATATTCCAAATTAAATTTCATAGAAATGGCAATTACTAGCAATAAAGCTTTCATCAAAATCAACGCTGCTTAAAAGTTAGTAATTTTTGATACAAACTGCAAATTTATGTTAACAGCCTTAATAAATACCTTAAAGCTATTTCTACCTTTTTAAATGGGTCTTGTCTTAAAAAAAAAAATTTATGAAAGAGAGAGTGCATACGTGCGTGAGTGTGCACAGGTGGGGAGGGGCAGAGGAGGAGGAAGAGTGAGAATCACAAGCAGACTATGCTGAGTGTGGAGCCTCATGTGGGGCTTGATCCCATGACTAGAGACCACGACCCAAGGAAACCACAGGTCGGACGATCGACAGACTGAGCCACCCAGGTGCCGCAGGTCTTGTCTTTCTTTTATGCCCTCAATGTCCTAGTCAGCCTCTGTGGAGTCAGACTCTTTCTGGTCTTAACTGTACCCTTTAGGAGATTCCTATGCTGTAAATTATTAATTCATTTATATTTGGCTGATTTCTAGAAAATATTAGTAACTCACAAATAATCTAAATATATAAAAATAGTATTTTTCTATAGTACACATAAAGTGTGAAGCACTACCTAAGAGTATTGGGTATCTTAACCCATTTAGTGCTTATACAACCCAATACATAAATAGGTTTCCCTAATTTGCAAACTTTAATGACACAATTGAAAGTGAAAGAGAGGTTAACTACCCTGCCCACGGTCACACAGTTGTAAGTAGTAAAAATGCCATTCAAATTCAGACAGCCCTGTACCAGAAACTACATTTTTACTACAATTCTAATCTGCGATGTTTTGAAAAGAAAAATTACAATGTTGGTAATGGTGCAATAAACATAGCATGGTCAAACATTACTAGTTCAAGAATACAACCCCTTTGGAAACATTACAGCAATATGTCATCACAAATCTTAAGAATGTTCATACTTTTAAGAAAATATTTAACATGAAAATGTTGTCAGGTACAAAGATATACCAAAGATTTTAATATTACTGATCAATACAATTTTTACAACCCCATATAATTAAAAAATGGTTATATAAATCATAGTAGTTTCACTTGAGAATTAAGTCTATGTATCAGTTAAGGTAATTAATAAAACACTGAACATTGTGCAACTGCTATTACAAAGTTTTTAAAAAGGAGGATATAAACTTGAATAAAAATATAGACAATGAACCATAAAAAAAGCCAAAAAATCAAATATAGAATAAAACCTGGAAGTAAATATACCACATGACAGCAATGCTGATCTTTGATGAGGATCTGATTAGTAAAATATGTGTGTGGGCACATACCTGCATACATATAACTTATTAACTCAAATTTACTATAAAAACTTATTAACACAGTAATACCAAAGTATAAAATTCCCTTGGATTACCCAAATTTTATTTTTATTTTTATTTTATTTTTATTTTTTTTTTAAATTTTTATTTATTTATGATAGTCACAGAGAGAGAGAGAGAGAGAGGCAGAGACACAGGCAGAGGGAGAAGCAGGCTCCATGCACTGGAAGCCCCATGTGGGATTCGATCCCGGGTCTCCAGGATTGTGCCCTGGGCCAAAGGCAGGCGCCAAACCGCTGCGCCACCCAGGGATCCCCCAAATTTTATTTTTAAATTGTTTTTGATGTTACTGATTTAACCACTGAGTTGAAGTTCCAGAGTCCTGGGGGAAATAGCCAATAAAATATCAGAGTAGCATATCAATTAAGTTTTAACACTGGTTTTTCCTTCCCTTATTTGCCTCCCTCTACAAGCAAGCATGTTTTTAAAAGGGAAAGTCATAGCTTTCCCAAAATGGTTTACTTAGTGCATATATAGCTGAAACCCATAGAATTCATTCATTTACTATTAGTAATAAAAGGCAATATAAATTAAAGTGCTTATCGTGAATTTAGGATGCAAAAATTAACTAAGGTCTCAGTACTTCCACCAAACACTGAATTGAAACAAAATTTCACAAGGCTTCAAGTCCATACTTAAAAAACATTTTCAAAAACAAGTTCTCTTTTTTACCCCATGTATTGCACTACCTTATTCTATAAGTTCAAATTTTAACCAAACATTTTACTAAAATGTGCGATATTTACTTATTACAACAATATCACACTGGAAGACTTTACATTTGTTAATCATACATTTGATAGTCTCTATCATGTATATTCAAAAATGATTTATATTTTTAAAAACTTTTTATTGAAATATGACATTCGTAATAAAAGCACACACAAGTATACAGTTTAATGAATTTTCACAAACTATACAGTCCTATATAAACAGCATCTAATTATGACCATCAACCAAGAGATACCCCCCCCACCCTATCTGCCTCTGATCACTAACTCACTACCACCCCCACTATCTTGACTTCTAACAGCTTTATGCATGCGCACCTTGTTGCAGCAACTTTACTTCTAGGAATACATGTGAAGTAAAAATTGAGTACAAGGTCTTAGCTCAGCAGGCTTACTTACATATCTAAAGACAGAATGAAATATGTGATCGTCCCACAAAATATAATACTATTCAACTAAGTGATTCTGTATTAAAGTATTTAGTAACAAGGATGTTTAAAAATATTATTTTGAAAGACACAAGTTGCAGAGGATTGTGAAGCGTATGATTTGTGGGAGTGAGCTCTGGGAAGACAAAGAGAGAGTGAGTGTATGTATTTCTTCCCAGGAGAAACTGGATTGAAAATTTAACAGGAGCAGTTACTGCTGGGTAGGTAAGAAAGGATAATTTTTATTTTCTTCATTTGCTTATTTATTTTCTAGTTTTCCTATAACACTTGGCTTTTATGATTCATTTATTCAATTAATACTTATTGAATGGATACAACATGCCAGTCATTTTTTAAGGCACACAGGAAACAGTAAGGGAATACGATAGAAAATGTTCTGCTTTCATGGAACTTACATTCTAGAGGGGAAAGACAAAAGATAAACAAATCAATAAAAAAAATGTCACAAGGTGATAAGACTTATAATGAAAATAAAACACAGTAATAGGACACAGTAATAACAATGGCAAGTGGAAGTTACTATGCTGGAACAAATGATAGGGTAAAGCCTCTGAGAAGGTGATCTGCTCTTTTTAAAGAAATAAATTTTATTAAGATAAATTCAAACATGTAAGAATATAGAATGATTCCCCCTTATATCCTCTCTTCAGTTTGATCAATTACCTAGATTTTTGCTATACTTGCTCCATTTATCCCTATTAAGTATTTTATAGCTAATTCCAGATGTTACATCATTTCTGTGGCATGAAACTTTAAAACATAAACATTTCCATATATAACTGTACCAATTCTTTGCTATGGTCTAAAACTTGGCTTGTACTGAAATTCCCTCCAGTAAGTCTTCAGGACACTGACTTTGTTTTTTAAGTTTATTACTTATTATTTACTTATTATTACTTAAGTAATCTCTACACCCAACGTGAGGCTCAAACTCAAAACCCTGACATTAGAAGTCATGTGGTCTTGCAACTGAGCCACCCAGGTGCCCCAACACTGACTTTTTGAAGAAGCTAGGTCATGGTACTAATAGATAACATTTTACATTATGGTTTGTTCTGTTTCCTGTGGTGTCCTTTCCTTTGTTCTATGTCCCAATAACTCTGATAAACTTGGAATTAACTGTAAAGCAAATGGTTCTCAAACTTTTGGATTTCATTTCTTTTTACTCTAAAGAAATACTACGGACCACAAAAAGCTTTTGTTTAGATGAGTTACATCCATTGATATTACCACATTATATAGAAATTAAATGGATACATCTAAAAAATATTCTTAATTGATAACAATAACTTTAACTGTTAATGTTTTTAAAAACATTTTAAAGAATAACATTTTCAAAGTAAAATAGATTTTTAAATAGTTTTGCATATCTCTATAATGTCTAGCTTAATATAAGATAGCCATATTGTCATATATGCTTCTCTATTCAATATATTTAGATATACTAGTAGTCTCTGGTGGACTTCATTATATACTTGTGAGAGAATGAGAGTGAAAAGGACAAATAATATTCGTACTAGTGTGACCCAGGGTATCTGAAAAAGTTTCAGGGGCTCCAAGAGCTTTCTGAACCATATTAGAGAACCACTGGCCTAAAGAACTGCTTGGATTCCTTTTCAATGTTTTTGGCAAGAGTTCTTCAAAAGTGATACGACATATGTGGCACATAAAATCTAATCTCAATAATGCTCAAGCGATCAGTGTGTTTTTTTTTTTAAATTTTTTTTTTTTTTTTTTTTTATTCATGATAGTCACAGAGAGAGAGAGAGAGGCAGAGAAACAGGCAGAGGGAGAAGCAGGCTCCATGCACTGGGAGCCCGACGTGGGATTCGATCCCGGTCTCCAGGATCGTGCCCTGGGCCTAAGGCAGGCGCCAAACCGCTGCGCCACCCAGGGATCCCCGATCAGTGTGTTCTGATGGTGATAATTTGACCCTGCCTCCATTGTACAGTTCCCGAAATGACCTCTCGTCTAATAGTTTTATTTTCTGATGATGATGTTTGATGCAATTCTCTTATTAGGAGCTGCAAAATATTAGTATTTTTAGTCTATCATGTCTTCCATATTTATTAGCTGGAATTCTTCTTTAAGAATCTTCCTTAAATGATGGCTATTTGGTCCTGAAATACGATTTGTTTAAAAAGAAAGAAAGAAAGATGAATGCTTAACTTTTTCCTTTAATTGCTCATTTGCACAGTAAGGAGTTGGTACACTGTGTACCTTCAGTGTGGACTAAAGACTTTGATTATTATAAACTAATGGATTTTAAAACATTCAGCATGCTTCAGTTACAATTGTTCTTCGTTTTGATGCTCAAATGTTCTCTTATTGGCCAATGGGGAACCCTTAACATTGGCTTCTGTATTCTGTTGACAAATTAGTCTTTGGAGCTTCCTTGCTTGCTGGCACAGGATGTTCTAGGCTCATTTTGTACATTTTCTGATCCAGACCAAGATTGCAAGGAGGCCAGATTCCTTTTAAAGGAAAATAATGTTTAGAGATCATGATCCAGGTATAGGTTCAATTGAAATGTCACTGCTTTTAGGGTACTTCAGCAGTCAGACTAGGAAATACATATTTTTGAAGAGAAAAAAAATTTGTGAATTTGCATTGACATTTCCAAAAACATGTAATATTACAGGGTTTTTACTACTTTGATTTTATTCGTTTTTCTTTTCTTACCCTAGAAATCTTGTTTCCCTAACAATGTTACATGATTATATATTTATCATTTAGAGAACTGGCAATATTATTACTAATATTACCAAAAGGATTTCTTTAAAGCACTCTGTCCTTAAAATATCCTCTACTAAGAATGCACAGTCAAAATACTGGCTTATAGACATATAAGAATTATAGACATAAATTCTTTCCTCAGTGCCAATATGTTACTAATATAATGCAGCCAGGATTTGTTTGCTACATTCTTTCTCAAATTTTAAGGATTACTTTATTTTAAAAAATGTATACTCTTTGGAATATGTAAAATATTTACATAAACTATATAATAAGGTCCATTCACAGCATTTTCATCCCATCCCCTCTGCCTCATCCTACTTCATCCCTTTATAGGTAACCATGCTTTTAATTTTTATCCCTTACTGCTTTTTTTGCAAATGAGAATATACTTCCAACCCTTTGCTATTATAAAGAATGTGCTCAAGTGTATAATCTTGAATATAATACGTAAAACAGAGAGACAGAGAGGTGGGCAGGGACAAGACCTTAGAGAAGCCATACAAGTCATGGAAATAAATTTAAATTTTGTTTTTCATATATTAGAAAACTAAGAGGAAGATTTTAAATACAGAAGTAATGTAAGTTTTACTTTTATTCAGTCTGAGAATGAGAACATAATTTTGTCAAACTGATAACTTCAAAAGTTGTATTAAGGTATACATTATGAAAGATATCTCTTTAGAGGGAAAATAGAAGAAAATTACAGAGAAAACTAAAGTCCACTGTATTGTCACTTAGAAACCATGTGGTGCTACAGTGGCCAATTTTATATCAAACTCTAACAAATATTCAGAAAAAATATATCGGTTAGAAAGAAGTTAATCTTTTCTTTCTCTTGCTCCCCACTTTCTTCCTTTCCTTCTTTTTTAGGCTTCATACAGCTAATTACGTTAGTCAAGTGACGGTTTGTTTACATGGGAACATTAAGGAACATCTGACTGTAAAGTGCATGGCTATTTGTTTGTGATATTCCTTATAAGACAGAAAACCAAAAAAAATCCAGTTCACACATTCTGTGACAATTATATTTCTTGACACTCTATAATCTGACTTTATAGAAAAAGCTTTGAATAGTCTCCTGATTTTTAAGTAACTGAGGCAATCTTCATACAATTCCTCAAACATAACTGATTTGTTCCTGCCTCTTTTGATTTCTGGTACTTTTGTCTTTGATATTTTTTCTGCCTGGAATGCCTTGCCCTCAGTTCTTCATATGCTCAAACTCATTTCCCCAGGGAGACCTTCCTGACCATCTTACCTAAAATAATCCTCCCAGTCACTCTTGATATCTTGCTCATCGATTCTTTTGTAAAATTAGGGGCAAACAGACAGGCATATTTCAAAAATGTTACAACTAATTCTGGAAATGCAAAACGTAATAACAAATTAGAAACTCAAGATACTTAAGCAGTAATTAGAATAGCTCAGGAGAGAATTAGTGAATTTGGAAATTGTTCTAAATACCCTAATCAGGATGCAAGAAAAGGAGACAAAGGGGTGGAAGATATAAGAGAATATAGGTGATACAGAGGATCCAAAAATATGTCTTAGTAGATTCTGACAGGTGATAAAGTGAGAGGTATAGTAATTTGAAAAGATAATGGCTAAGAAAATCACAACTGATGAAAGACATCTGTCCTAAGTCATAGAAATCATGATTACCCAACAGAATAAATAAATCTATACCCAAACATATTCAAGACAACCTGCAGAACACCATAAACAAAACACACAGAGAAAGAGAAAGAGAAAGAGAAAGAGAAAGAGAAAGAGAAAGAGAAAGAGAGCTGCTGAAAGTACACAGTATGAAGATCACCTATAAAGGAAAGCCTATTACTTGCAGTTATAGCAACAATGGAAGCCAAGACATTCTTGACAGTAGTTCTGACAAAACAGTAATTGTCAGCCTAAACTTGTGTACCCAGAAAAATTATCTTTTTTTAAGAACATATGTTAAAAAAAAAAAAAGAATGAGAAACTGAAGAAAACCTGGGAATTTATTATCAATAAAATTAAGAGAATTCTGTTTATTAAAAGAATTTCTGTTCCCAGAGGAAAATCTGAGCTATAGGAAGGAATAGTGGGCAAAGGAAAAGGTCATCATATATGTAAATCTAAACAAAAATTGATGATA
This sequence comes from Nyctereutes procyonoides, assembly GCF_905146905.1. Taxonomy (NCBI): domain Eukaryota; kingdom Metazoa; phylum Chordata; class Mammalia; order Carnivora; family Canidae; genus Nyctereutes; species Nyctereutes procyonoides. Next base: position 633,138 of record NW_026575047.1, read on the forward strand.
TGAAATAAATAGTTACAATGCTTAAACTGTGGTGTCATAAAAAGAGAACTAAAGCACTGATAAAACAGCTCTATGCGTTGGGATAGATGGCAACTTAAAATGCTCTAAATTCTGTATATTAACTGTTCAGCTAATTACACACTTAAAAATTTCTAATGTAACCAACTAACGAAACAGCAATAAAGTATGTAACTTCAAAATCAGCAAAGAAAAAAATGAAGTAAAGGGAAAAACACAACCTAAAATAAAATAATGCAGGGGGAAAAGTTTTAACAAACAAGATGCACAAAATAAGATGATGGAAACAAATGATGCTATGAGAAAATATAATAATAAGAGACCCAAACTAAATTTTGGTGGGAATTAATAGAAACGTGCTCACATGTGTACATGTACATGTATGTACATGCAATTTAGGACGTATGGGGAGGTTTTCTTAGAGAAGTGATGTTTAAACCACCTGGAAAAAAAAAAGAGTTAGGTTTTATGTAGAATACATTGGTGGAGGTAGAAAGTGGCTTCTACAGAGAGGCACCTGCACGTGTGAATGTTCTAAGGCCAGACTGTACAACATATTGAAGAAAATGAGGGATAGCGAGCATGAGGACCAAAACGAGAGCCACAGGATGTGGCTGGTAGACAGCAGCTGGATCTTGGCAAGTTCAGGATTTTAGATTTTATCCTAAGGACAATGAGAAGCCATTAAAAGGTCTTATTTATTTATTAAATTTTTAAAAAAGATTTTACTTATTTATTCATGAGAGACAGACAGACAGAGGCAGAGACACAGGCAGAGGGAGAAGCAGGCTCCATGCAGGGAGCCCGATGTGGGACTCGATCCCAGGACTCCAGGATCACAACCTGGGCTGAAGGCAGGTGCTAAACTGCTGAGCCACCCAGGGATCCCCCCCATTAAAAGGTTTCGAAGCAGATGAATGGTATGCCTTGATTTGGGATTTTTAAGTATCACCTGTTTCTTCTATCCCTACAGTCGGAGAATATTAGATTGAAAGGCACATGGAGTAATCTAGATATATTATGTTTTATTCTTCAGGTTTAATAAAATATGGTATTATATTAAGCATAGAACATAACATTTCTTCCATGTCTTTAGCTTTCAAAAACGAAAGCTTAGCACTAAAATACAAGATAGATGATTTTATTGACTTCATTAGTGGATACATAAATACCTTCTGAACCAAACTATAGAAACTGTTCAGTATTTTCCTAACAGAGTAACAACAGGCTCCATTTATAAATGGCATAAACATAACATCCTAAAACTATAATTGGCTCTCTTAATTACAGTTTAACATCTCAGCTGACAACTTCACCTACTGTAATCTCAGCCAAGAAACCAGACTAGTAGTGACAGTAGCAGAGGCAAAGGATACTTAATAATACTAAACGTATCACTGAAAGTCATAGAAGTTATTCAATGCAGTCTCCCAAATGCTCACTTGAAGCCTATCTGATATTAGTTTCACACATAATTTTGATTTTTTTAAAATCTTACTCAAATTAGGAGATGTGATTTCCAAAGGTTAGCCTGCTGGTAGCAGTTGTAGTAGTAATTTCTGAATTTTTTTTTACTTATCTGTTGCCAATTAGCTGGAGGGGAAATGTGAAGATATTACAAGGCAGTGCAATAACTAATGTTCATCATGACGCTTTCATATGTTGTTTAAGAAAGTATTAACATATTTTCCATTTAAAATGTTTAAAATAAAAAAATTTCACTGCCAAAAAATCATAAATCCAATGATCAAGTCTCAATTCTCATTTTGGCTATCAGTAATATTTGAAAACAATGAAGATTTTTAAGCCAATAAAACCAACATGTCAAAGGTATAGTATAGGGGAAAGAAAGATAAACATGGAAACAACTGCAATGCAGTGAGAAATTTACTATAAAGAAAGCTCTAGGAGAATATTCACTGAACCTCATTACAGAAATCTACACCAACTGGGCCAATGACATGCTGTTTCATCTCTGCCCACATTTGATCTTTTGTATGGGACTGGTAAGATCTTCATGAGTATCACAATAATGATAAAGTCTATAGGTTGCGTATTTCTTCCTGTACTTTAGAATTTAGGAGAAGTTTTTAGTTTGGCCCCAGATTAAAACTGAAAAATTTTTAAAAAAGACATGTGAATGACATTTTTAAGTCAGTGTGCCAGGGCAAAAAAGAATCCTTAGTACAAGCAATGCATGACTTACTTCCTCCCAGATTCTGAGGCTCAGAGTATTTATACAAATCTGTATAAATGAAAGTGCACCAAGAAATATTTCTGCTCTTTGAAACACGTGGTTAGAAAGTACAATGAAGAGGTAAATGGGAATGTTCCCCTCTGGGTAACTACATTTTAAGCTTGTCTAGAGTTTGTAGAAGAGAAGGAAAGGAAAATGAGGAATATGGAAACTGACTTTGAAAAACAATTAAAGATGAAAAGATTTGCATGGAAAACAGAAGTTTAGAAAGACATAATAGTTTCAATAAATATTTACAGCACTAGTAGAAGGAGTAAATTTTCTCATATTGCTTCAGAGAGGAAAAATCCCCTAAAGATTAGCATGGAAAAGAGAGGTCTTAGGGTTAATAATTTCTACACATTTTTATAGTACTGTTAAGTAAAATACTGTTGCAGACAGAAAAAATAAAAAACAAAAGGCAGATGTTTCAGAGATATGAGCTTAATTATCAGAGCTCTCAAAGATTTTTGGCAAGTACTTATTATCAATCAGCGACTGACTTACCATCTCCTATATGATAGACCAAAAGAGCCCTATATTGGGGCAGAGACTGGGTAGGATATTCTTTTGAGTATCTTTTTCTTGGTTTATATAGCTAATTCTGTTCTGACAAGTGTTTTTGCCTATTTTTCTACATGGTTGTATTTTTCTCATTCACTTTAGTTTTGTTCTGTTAGTTGAATGGTTGCCAGGTGTTATCAGTTATAAATACTGTCTTCATTTTAGCCTTGAATTTTCACTCCGTCCATAGGGATTTTCATAATACTTAAGCTTATCTCAATAGGGTCAAATTTACAAAACTGTGGTACAGATTGCTATTCTTGCATCTTAAGAAAGTCTTCCTTATTTTGAGTTCGTTAGGATTTAATCCTAGATCTTTTCTTTAAGTTTTTCCTTTCACATTTAGCTGCTCTTTAACCCATTGGAATTACTTTTGTGAGTGGTGTGACGTAGGAATCTTTTTTTTTTTCCTTTGGTCCCACATGAGTAACCAGTGGCCCTGGACCCATTTATTCAAGAGGCCATCCTTCCCAGTGATATAGAATGACATCTCTATCCTATACTAGATTCCACTAATGTCTGGAGAGCTTCCAGCTTGCTCATATGTTCTACTGATATGTATATGGCCAATAGCACCGTGTTTTAATTGTACTGCATTAAGTCTTGATATGTCTAGAGTGACTTCCTCAAACACCTCGACTTAGTAATGCTTAGCTCTTTAAGTATTGCTCATAGATTTTAGGAATGGCAGGTCATTTTTCACAATAAACCCACTGAGAATTTGACTGGAATGACACTGAATCTATAAGCATATTAAGGATGAAATGCTATCTTTTAGAGCCTGCCCGTTCATTTAAAATAAAATTGCTTATTTTGAGAGTCTCATTTTGTAGCCTTCAAAAGCATCATGTTTTCCGTAAGGTTTGAAATAGTTTATTAGTTTCATTTTTGGTGTTTTGGTGCATTTCCTGCTTTTGTTGCTACTGTCGATGAGATTTTTAAAAAAACTGGATGGTCTAGCTGGGTGGTTGCTGATTTGCAGTGATATATACTGATCTTGTGAGCAGTACCTTTTCTGAACTTTTTACCAGTTCTAAAAGTTTACCTATTCTTTCATACTTTCTACATACACAACCACATTGTTTGTAAGCAACCACAATTTTATTCACTCTTTCCTTGTAAGATATTATTGCTTAATTTCATACTTCTATTTTTTTTTCTCATCATGCTACTTAAGTCATCATGCCCTCTTATGGTCTGGTGATATATAAATTGGTGATAGTGTGCACTGTTGTCTTGTTCATAACTTTAAATCATCAGGATGTGATATTTTTGGTAGTGGCAGTGCTCATTTACATTTAATTTGATAAATATTTTTTATTATAAATGTGTCAGCTTTTGTAGAATTTTTCTCTATCAAGATGATATGTTTCTTTTCTTTTTTGGCAATGTGGAAAATCATAGAGGTTTTTCAACTGTGGAATCATCCATGCCTCACTGTCATTATTTACCATGTTTTTATACTCACTATATTCAACTTGCTAATACATATTTAGGATTTTTTGCACCTATGTCTGTAAGTAAAACTGGTTTGTAACTTTTTTCTTTTGCTTTTTTGGTCTGGTTTTGATATAAAGATTATACCAATATTTCTCTTTTCTATTCTTTCGAATAGAAAAGACAGAAATTGTCTGTTGCTTTACGGTTATATGAAGTTTATCTATAAAACCATTTGTGATTAATAATTTAAAGATTTATAAGTTAGACTACCCATAAGTTATTCACATTATTAATGGTTAGATTAACTATTAGATTTATGGATTACATCATCTAATTTGAATAAAGAAACTCACAAAATGAACAATGGTCTTAAGTGAGTACTGTTAAGACATTATAAGTGAGTATACTATGGAAGATATCAGCACTAACAAATAAACAAAGGCAGAACATTGCCTCAGCTAGTATAAGCACTTTAATGATTATAGGTAAGAACAGTATAATCAGGGCAAAAATTTTAAATCTTTTTTTAAAGAAGATTTTATTTATTTGAGAGTGAGAGAGAGCATGTGCGCACAGATGAGGGAGGAGCAGACTCCTGACTTGGGAGCTCGATCCCAGGACCCCAAGATGACGACCTGAGGTGAAGGCAGATGTTTAACTGACTGAGCCCCCTTGTGCCCCCCCACTAAATTTTGATTCTTAAAAAAAAAAAAAAAAAGCATTTGAGGGGCTCCTGGATGGCTCAGTCAGTTAAGCATCTGCCTTCAGCTCAGATCATGATCCTAGGATCCTGGGATCCAACCCCACATCAGGCTCCCTGTTCAGTTGGGGAGCCAGCTTCTTCCTCTCGCTCTGCCCCTCCCTCCTGCTCATGCTGTCTCTCACTTTATCTCAATAAAATCTTTAAAAAGAAAAAAAAAAGAAAACCATCTGAAATGTGGATTTATACCTTCTATCATTATTAATAAAATTCTCTCAAAGTTTATAGTGTGTGATAAGATACTAGCAGTGAAGTTGTGATTAGCAAGACACTTAAAAATTGTTTATAACATTTTTATTTTAACCTTAAAAATTTTAAACTTTTTTTTTAATTTTTATTTCTTTATGATAGTCACACACACACACACAGAGAGAGAGAGAGAGAGAGAGAGAGAGAGAGAGAGAGAGGCAGAGACACAGGCAGAGGGAGAAGCAGGCTCCATGCACCGGGAGCCCGACGTGGGATTCGATCCCGGGTCTCCAGGATCGCGCCCTGGGCCAAAGGCAGGCGCCAAACTGCTGCGCCACCCAGGGATCCCACCTTAAAAACTTTAATTTATGGAAACATTAGTACAGATATTGGCATGTATACATACACACACACATGCATCAAAGGATACATGCTCTATTTTTTTTTTTTTTAAGATTTGGTGTACAAGTGTGCAAACTTAAAACCTACCAATTTATACCAGAGCAGTAGGCTTTATAAAAAAAAAACAAAACAAAACAAAAAAAACACCTAATTTTATTACTCTCTGCTTGAAGCAATCTAGGAGTTTTCTGTGGCTATAAGAAAGTCAAAATCTTCAATATTTCCTGTGTAGTTGTCTTATAATCTGGTCTCTATTTTTTTTGGCTTAATCTATTAACATTCTCTCCCTTGCTCTCTACACTATAAGCCACACTAGACTGATTCCTATAATCGTGTAAGATAAGAAGTAATCCCCCAAAATCAAGATTTAAGGTATAGATTGATATCTACTATTGTTACTCTTTTAATCTTCAGATGAAAAGTTTGTTCACAAAAAACAACAAAAAGTTTGTTCACATACATATCTGTGCACTTTGCAGAGAATATCACAGTAATTTAAATAATTTACATTACTTGTTTTCCACATATACGTGGGTCTGCTGTATCATTTACATTCATAGAATCACAGAATTTAAGGACTGGAAATTTACTTTTAAAATGTCATTTATTCCAACCACTCGTCTGATGCTTTTGAATACCTCTAATGACAAGGCAACCATTTTCCACTTGGAGAAATGTGTGATGCTTAAAAAACATTCTTTTTCATATGACCTGAAATCTGTTTTCCTCTAATTTCTAGATCCTAATTCTAGTCACTGGGCTATTCAAAGAAAGTTCTGCCGCATTTAGTGTAATGACCACACAGATACTTGATGGTCAGTATAATGTTACCGTAAGACTTTCTTCTGTGATAGTAAGGAAAAGGAGAAACACAGTATGGAGCCTAGTGTTTGACTATCTTTTATGAGTTGCTTACTTCATATTTAATCTTCACATTGCTTTAATGAATTTGCTATTATTATTAATGCCAAATAATAAATGAGGAAACTTAAAGCTCCCACAGGTAAAGTTACTTGTTCGAGTAATTAAGTAGCAGAGCTGGTCAACCACAAGTCTGTCAGGTACTAAAGAAAGCCTATGTTTTAGTCTCATTAGGACACTGACCTGCCTTCGACAAAGAGCTCTAAGAGGGTATGAAACATGGAAAACAAAACAAAACAACAACCAAGCAAAATTCTAAAAATTCTATGCTAACTTCCAAAATTCTATGTGTTGATATATTTTTTCCTCAAGCCTTATATTGTAGTCATCTTTGACATTTCTGTCTTATAAACTGTCTATTATTATCTTAATATTTCTCAGATCTTTCTACATAAGTAAACTCCCACGACCTAAAATTAGGGAAGCAAAAAGAGAAAATCATTCCCCTATTTCATTCCCTCTCAATTTTAATGTCATACAACGAAAAGACCATCTTCTTTAAACATTAACTAGGTACTCCTCTTTAGAGCCCAAACACACTTTGGGCTTCTATAATCAAACCTAATGCTGGTATTTTCCTGGCTTCCAGGACTGACAACACTATTCCTAACTTGTGCTAACAAAAGATACCTGCTCTCCCTTCTCCAGGCAAACACTTATTTGGCATCCTCCACAAGCACTTAAAAGGCCCTTCCTTCCTTTCCTCTGAGAATCATGACTCTTCTTCAATTAACTATTAGATCAGTCCAACACAGACTGCATCATTTAGGCTTCTTATGAAAAATGTATCTCTATATTCTTAGTTGCATGATTATATTTATCACATATATTAACTTTTCTTTTTCTCCATTATTTCCCCATAAATAATTGAAGAAAAATCACCTATTTTTTTTTATTTTTCATCTAAGTATAAAAAACTGAACAGCAAGTGCTTAATGTTCTCAGCTGTATGTTTTAAAAACAATTTCTCATTAAATACATCTCTTTATTTGTATTCTTTGTTTTTAAGCTGCTTGTTAGGATTTTCTCACCATATATTTAATTGTGAAAAGAGACCAAGAGCAACTCAAATTCTTTTTCAAAAACAAAGTAAAGAACAATACAAAATTCAGCGCTTCTCTCTAGTTCATCCCATAGGCTAGCTAATTGCAAGTAATATTACTTCTAAAATAAATTTCTTTATGAATGTAAGGTTTTATGTATATTAAATACTAAAACATAAAATTATGAATTACACACACATGTACACAAAATCTTACCTTGCTGAGTATTTTGTTCTTGCATTCGATTCACAGTGAGGTCTAAGGGGCCTTCCTGCTCTTCCTGAAGCGAGTTTTCTGCTTGATTCATTTGGATACTTTTACATATTAGACTTGGTCCAATTGAACCATTTCTATTTTCTTGAATTTTACCACTTTTTGAAATATACTCAATTGCAAACTGACGTATCATCTTTTTCATTAATTCCTGAGCAACTAAGGGAATGTTAGGATCACAGTTCTGAGGAAGATCTAGGGAAGAAATAAATATGATAGGCATTAAAAAAGAGAAATGCAAAATACCAATACTTACACTTATTTTTATTAAAAATTAATGGATTCAGAAGTCTTCAGTTCAGTCCACATTGCTAATGGTTTCTAGGACTTAGCAGTAGAAACCTTGTAGATTTAATTAGTATTACATCAATCCAAACTTGGCATATTTAATCATTCCTTATAAACATTTTCCAGGGTGCTCGGGTGCTCAGTTGGTTGAGCGTCCCGCTCTTGGTTTTGGCTCAGGTCATGATCTCAGGGTTGTGAGATGGACCCCCAAGAAGTACTCTGTGCTACATGCATAGTCTGCTTGAAATTCTCCCTCTCCCTCCCATCACATGCACCTGTGTTCTTAAATAAATAAATAAATAAATAAAAAATCTTCAAATAACAACAACAAAAAACCAAACATCTTCAGTCCCAAACTAAAATACAAAGAATTAGACACAGAAGTGGAACAGCTTATTTTCAGAGTTTTAATTCAAATGCGTTCTACTAGATATTGAAACACTTAGAATGCAAACAAATTATAACTAAGCAATTTCTAATATACAAGTAAATGTATACATTAACTATTTAACAAAACATCTACACTCTTATACTTATTACCATTAAATTCTTCAATTCTGTCAAATGTGTATTCCATAAATAACCTGAATGTCATCATCAAAAATTTTCCTTTCTTCAACTTATATGGAAAAATTTCAATCATAAAGAAAAAATAAAGAAATATACAGTGATACAGGCAGCCTCTACCAAGATTCAAGAATTGTTAGTATCCTTCCACATTCACTTTTTTTTTTAAATTTTTATTTACTTATGATAGTCACACAGAGAGAGAGAGAGAGAGAGAGGCAGAGATATAGGCAGAGGGAGAAGCAGGGTCCATGCACCGGGAGCCCGATGTGGGATTCAATCCCGAGTCTCCAGGATCGCGCCCTGGGCCAAAGGCAGGCGCCAAACTGCCGCGCCACCCAGGGATCCCCCACATTCACTTTTAAAACTTTTTTTGTTTGCAGAACCACTGAAAGTATATTGTAGAATTATGACATTTCACTACTAAATATTTCAGTATGCATCTACTGAGACCCTCCTATAAAAATGGCAATACAATTATTGAGGGTCTTAATCCTTGACCCCAAAACATATAGATCAGCTACAACTACAATAAAGATCAGAAGTGATACACAATTTTGTTTGAAACTTGTCCAGGATATAAAATACCTGAATGATTTTATATAAGTATGGAATGAGGACAGACAACTTGTAAACACAGTATATAACAGTGATAAGAAGTTTTGGTATTAGGGAGGGTGGGTGGTGGTAATTTTTTCACCCATACTTCTGGCCTCACCCCAATCCTTTTGTTTTGTTCCGTCAGAGGCAGAACTATTGATAACTTGGGAAAGATGACTATGCAAACATGACTAGGCTCCACAGTTTTTCCTCACAGAAGTTAACCTAGAGATACTACTTTGCTCCTTAAAAACCTCAACTCTTACCAAGGCCTATCAGTGATATATATAGGCCTGCTGTGATCCAGGGCTGTCTGAGACTGGAGGATTGAGTCTCTTTTGTTTTGGGTTTAAATATTAGCTGGAGCACATGTCTTAGAAATCTGAGGGCAAGTTCCCCAACTAACATCTACAGTTATAGATACAAGACTCTAAAATGCAAGATGGTTTGAGAATATATGATATTTGGAAGTGAGGAGAGGCAACAAACTACTTCCACCTTGACCACTACCAAATTTGGTAACAAAACGTGATCTAGGCTGAGATGAATCTATTTATTTATGGTCTTGCAGAAGTATCAATATATTTGATTACAGGGCGTTGTTTTGGAGATGTCACATAGCAAACATAACATCTGAGAGAAGGAACTGTGGGCCAATATAAAAGTAACACTTTAGCCTTTACATTTACTCTTCTTCATTTAGAGCCCAGGAGGGAAGAGAGGCACTACTGTCTTTAGGTACTGGAAAAAAAAAGACTTAACTACAGGTTTGAATCTTAGTCATCTTTAAGAGCTTAGGGTAGTTACATATCCCCTCTAGGTTTTAGTTTTTCCGTTCAAAAAAATGGAAATGATAACCGAACTTCTGAAATCATAATAGGGGCTTGATCACAGGATATTTTAAGGTTATGTAAGATTGTAGGTAAAATACTGCAATTCCTATACTTGGCATTTTAACAGTCTAGTAAACATTAGCCATTAAGATACAGACTGAACACTTATATTTTATTTAAGTCACAAAACGGCAAATAAGTAAAAATATTAACTAGGTTAATATTAAATTATTAGCTGACTGGGAAAATACAAAAGACCTAACCTCTAAGTACATGCGATACTTTTTGGTCCAGAATAGACAGTATTAGCACATGTACCCTAAATGACATAGCTTACCAAAACAAGAAATTTCCAAGTTGTACATAAACTCTCAATTTATATCATTTTTAAATTATTACCTCCAAGCATCTTTGAAGGCTTCTTGTGAATATTCTGCTCCAGCTTTTTCCAAGCCTGATTTTCCTTGGTATTATGTGTTAATAGGAGATATTAAATTTACTTCTTGGTATTTTGTTTAACTGTCTGAAAATTTATTGACAAATGTCACCTTATTTATATATTAAAAAATTAAATTTACCAAAAAAAAAAAAAGAATAGAAACATTTGGATTTATATCAACTGACTGGGGTTATAATTTTAGGGTTTGAGTTAAAGCTAAGTTTAAAGCTGAATACATTGTGCTACTCAATTTTTTTTTCATGTACTCAGTTTTTGGTCTTTTATATTGGGTAATACATGTGTATTTGAGAAAAGAGAAAGACAGTGACAAAGGAAATGCTGATTAGCGAGGGAGCCTTTTAGGTTATGTGTACAAGCTGTTATAACTATAAAAAAGCAAATGAGTTAACTAGAGATATGGACCAGGAATTGTAATGTTTCCAAAGGTCAGGGAAGCAATAAATATTTGGCTGGAAGAGAGAATGCTGCCACATAGAAATAGTGTCCATTGTCCCCAAGAAGACAAAAATAACTTGTTTTTTGCCCTCTTAATTCTTTAAATTTAACTAATTCAAATGTTTAACAAGCTTTTGTAACAGCCAGTTTCAGGATAGTTCTCAATGATTCCAACCTCCTGGCTTCAGTCTGTTGTGTAGCCCCTTCCATGTTGCACTGGTTGGTGGTATGGGTGATTTAGAGCATTCTAAAGAAGCGTGTCACTTCCAAGATAAGTTATAGAATTCAGTTTCTATCTTGGATACTCTTGAATGTTAGTGTTTGCTGTCACCCCCTCCCCCATCCTCTATCACTCACTCTGGAGGTGTACTGTTAAAAGCTCTTTGGGGAGGCTCACATGGAGAAGAACTAAAGTCCCCTGCAAACAACCAGTGAGTGAACTTGAAAGAAGATATTCCAAATCAATGAAATCCCAGATGATCATAATCCCAGCTGATCCCTTGACTGCAGCCAAACATCCAAGTGTGCTAGTATAACATTCATAGGCTCAGATAAAAAGTGAGACAATAAATGTTTATTTTAAACTGCTAAATTTTGGGGATAATTTGCTAAATAATAATGATAATAAATTAAAAATTTTGGTACATGTTGGTGGGATGTTGCTGTAATAAAAATCTGAAATTGTGATTTGGCTTTAGAACCAGGCAGAGATGAGCACTGGGTATTATACATATTGGCAAACTGAATTTAAATAAATGAATAAATAAATATTCTAGTTCTAAAATAATTTTTTTGCTAATTAAAAATAAAAAGAGTTGTTATATTGAAAAAAACCCCAAAATAACCAAGCAGTGGGCTCTGGGGGTGAATTAACATTGTAAGACAAAAAGAACTTTGAAGAAGTTGTTAATAGGAACCTTGTGGTCTTTGATAAGATGTGTAGGGCGAAGATTTGTAGGACAGTAAGATAAATGTTATTGGAAAGTAGAGGAAAGAATATACTTATAGTGGTAGAAAGTTTTATAATAACCACTGTTTGCAATAACTTGGAAAGTAGAAAATGTGCCTAATAAATTGGGTGATTTATCTAGAGAAATTTCTAAGCAAAGTGTTGAGATGCCCTCCAGTTTCTTCTTGTAATTATAGTAAAATGTAGGAAGGGAGATATACTAAAGGAAGAGCTGTTAAATAAAAAGAAACCAGAACTTGATTATTTTGAAAAATTTCAGATATACAGATAGCAAATGAGGCTAAAATTAAGAAAGGCTGAGCTAAGACCAAATCAGGGGAACAACCAGGAAAACAGCTTCAAAAAGGTGATGGTTTTTTTCTCCAGAGTTATGGAGAATATGTTGTGGGACCTATGTGAATTTTAAATTTTAATTTTTTGCGTGTGGGGTGTCATTCCTTTATTTTTTTATTTTTTATTTTTTGTTGTCATTCCTTTAAACAAAAGAACACTGGAGTTAACCAAATCTTTACAGGAAGTATCCATTCAAGAACAATGGCTAAATTTCCTTAAGAATAGTAAACTGTATAGTGTTTTAAATTGCTTTATTCCCATCCTCCCTCACTACTTTTGAGGAAGCCTTCCCAAGGCAAACCCCAACAATGTTAGGGTTCTAGATATTTAAGGAAATCTCTGTCCATTCAGTAGTTTACCACTAAGCTAACTAAGCAGAGATGTTAATAGCTACACAATACAAAGAATACTGACTTCATGGAATTACATCAGAAAAGTCATTAAACAAACAAACAACATAGCAACAACAAATAGTAACAACAAAACCTGAGGTGGGGGGTAATCTGATTTCTACCAGTGTCACACTGTATTATTTAAAATATCCAGTCTTTTAAAACATCACAAGAAATGAAAAAAAAATAAGAATGTATGGCACATATACAGGAAGAAAAAAGTCAACAGATAATGTCTCTGAAGAGGCTCAGATATTGAATTTCCCAGATAAAAACTTTAATCAGACATTTTAAATATGTTCAAAGAGCTAAAGGAAATCATGTATAAAGAACTAAAGGGAAGTATCAGGAGAATATTTCAGCAAATAGAAAATAAAGTTTTTTAAAAGAACCAACTAGAGATTCTAGAGTTGAAAAGTACACTAATTAAAATCCAAAATTCACCATGATGGATACAGCAAAAGATCTGTACTGGCAAAAATCAATCAATCAATCAATCAGTGAATTTGAAGATAGGCCCATTGAGATTATCCATTCTGAGGAGAGAGAGAAAAGGAGGGAGAGTAGGAAGGAGGGAAGGAGGGACAGAAGGCAGGCAGGCAGGCAAGCAGGCACACATGTAGGTAAGGGGAGGGGACAAGAGGGGAGAAAGAAGGAAAAAAAGAAAAATAGGAGTCTCAGAGATCTATGGAATATCATCAAGTGCACCAACATTCACAATGGTTGTCCTAGAAGAGAGGAGAGAAAGAGGCACAAAGGATAACTGAAGAAATGACAATGTCTCAAATTTGATGAAAAACCTTTACGTACATATCCAAGAAGGATAAACTCAAAGAAAGCCACATTTAGATGCATCCTAATCAAATGATCAGAAGCCAAAGACAAAGAGCAAGTCCTGAAAGCAGCAAGGAAAACCCCTCAATTCATCACATACAAGATCCTCAATGAGATTAATAGCCAATATCAAATGAGAACCTGTGAAGGCCAGAAGGCAGTGAGATGACATATTCAAGGAACTGAAAGAAAAAAGATTGTCAATTAAGAATTTTACATTCAGCAAAAGTATCCTTTAAAAACACACAAGAAATTTAGACATTCTCAAATAAATAAAAACAGAAAAGTTGCTGCAAGCAGACCTTACCTAATAAAAGGACACTGGAGAGTAACTCAGATCCACACAAAGAAATAATAAGCATCAGTACAGTAACTACATAGGTAAAATACAGTATAAATGTATTTTTTTAATAAATTATCAAATGTATTTTTTGTTTGTAACTTTTTTCCTATTTAATTTAGAAGACAGCTGATAAAGCAATAATTACAAATCTCTCAGTGGATAATGTAGTAGTATGGAGGACAAAACACAGCGAGGAGGGAAATGAAATGGAGATATACAGGATCAAAGTTTTTCTAAACTACTGAAATTAAATTGGTATTAATTTGAACTAGACTGTTGTCTATTAGGATGTTAATTGTAATCCCCAGGACAACCACTAAGAAAACATGTGAAAAATATAATAAAAGACAGAACAAAGGACTTAAAATGGTATACCAGAAAATATCTCCTCAACACAAAAGAAAGTAATAATAGAAATGTAGAGAAAACAAAAAGAAATAAGACATATTGAAAATGGCAAAATGACAGATGTAAATCTTACCTTATCAGTAATTACATTAAATGTAAATGGAAAGGCAGAGATTGGCAAAATGTATTAAAAAGAACAAGCTAACTACACACTGTCAAAAGAGACATTTGAATTTTTTTTGAAAGATCTTATTTATTTGAGAGAGAGAGAGAGAGAGAGAGAGAGAGCGAGCAATTACAAGTGGGGGAGGGGCACAGGGAGAGGGACAAGCAGACTCCCTACTGAGCAGGGAGCCCAACATGAGGCTCGATCCCAGGACCCCGAGATCATGACTTGAGCATAACGTAGATACTTAACCAACCGAGTCACCCAGGTGTCCCAAAAGAGACATTTTAAATTTAAATATCCAAATATGTTGAAAGAAAGAGGATAGGGAAATAAAAGACATTATGTAAACAGTAACCAAAAGGAAGCTGGGGTGATTCTACTAATATCAGGCAAAATTGATTCTAAGATAAAAATTGTCAATAAAAACAGATAAGGTCACTTTATAACAATAAAGGTTCAATCTATTAAGAAGACATACTAATTATAAACATACATATACCTCACAACACAGCCCCAAAATACATAAAGAAATAACAGAATTAAAGAGAGAAATAAAACATTCAATACTAACAGTTGGAAATTACTCAATAAACCACTTTAAAAAATACGTTTATTTATTTATTCTTTCTTTCTTTAGCAAACACATGAGTGGGGGAGGGGCATCGGGAGAGGGAGAGAGAAAACCTCAGGGCTCAATCTCATAACCTGAGCCAAATCAAGAGTTGGGCACTAACTGACTGAGGCACCCGGGTGCCCCTAAACCATTTTCAATAATGTATAGAAAAACCAGAAAGAATATAAACTAATAGAAGATTTTAACAACACTAAATTAATTATATCTAACAAACATATGCAGCACTCCATCCCAAAACAGGACAATGCATATTTTTGTCAAATGTATATAGGGATTCTCTAAGACAGACCATACGTTAGGACACAAAACAAAAAGATTAAAAACATAAAAGGTATGTTCTCCAAAGTCAAAAGAATAAAAAAAGTAGAAAAAGGAAATATGGGAAATTTACAAATGTAAAAATAAAAAAAAAAATATTCCTAAACATGTAAGGAGTAAAAGATTGAGTCACAAAGGACATCAGAGGGGATCCCTGAGTGGCTCAGGGGTTTACCACCTGCCTTTAGCCCAGGGCGTGGCCCTGGAGTCCTGGGATGAGTCCAGGGTCAGGCTCCCAGCATGGAGCCTGCTTCTCCCTCTGCCTGTGTCTCTGCCTTTCTCTCTCTATGTCTATCATGAATGAATGAATGAATGAATGAATAAATGAATAAATCTTAAAAAAAAAAAACCAAAACAACCCCCCCCCAAAAACACAAAAAAACAAAGGACATCAGAATATACCAAAAGTTTACTGAAAAGGAAAATACAACACACCAAATGGTATGAGATGCTGCTAAAGCAGTACTTAGAGGACAATTTGTAGCTGTAAAAAGATATTTTTTAAAAGCAATTCCAACCAACAACCCAAGGTTAGAGCAGAAAAATTAAAGAAAAGAAAAACAACAGAGAAGATCAATGAAATCAAAACTTGGTTCTCTGAAAAGATCAACAAAGTTACAAACCTTTAGCTAGACTAACCAAGAAAAGAAACTAGAGAAGATTTAAGTTGCTAAAATAAGGAACAAAAGAAGAGATGTTACTTCTAATCTTAAAGAAACACAAAAGAGAATCAGAAAATACTATAAAAAATTATACATCAACAAGTTAAATATTCTAACATATAATACTGTATGTTAACCACAATGTAATTAAAATAAAAATAATAAAATTTCAAAATGAAAAAAACCCAAATTAGATATCGTATATGAAATGGCTAAATTCTAGAAAGATATAAATTATCAAACTGACTCAAAGATGTAATAGAAAACATAAATAGTCCTATAGTAAGTAAAAACATTGAATAACTAAAAAACTTGCCATGAAGAAAGGCCCAGGGACCGATTTACCAGTGAATTCTATTAGACATTAAAAAAATTAACACCAAATCCTTCACAAATTCTAAGAAAGAGGAAGGAATATTTCCCAATTCATTTTATGTCAGCAATAGACAAAAGAAATCACATGAAAATAAAACTGTCATGCCAAGTGAAAACTATCAATTATGAAGAGATGCAAAAATCCTAAATGAAATACTATCGAACAGAATACAGCAACACCTAAAAAGAAATATGCACAAAGAATTTATCGGGTGGATGATATAGTGATTCATAACGTATTATATTAAAAATGATGAAACTTAAAGACAACCTAAATAAATAGAAATATATTTTGTGTTCATGAACTGGAAGATGTAATATTTTAAGATGGTAATACTCCCCAAAGAGATTCAACACAATCCCCATCAAAATCCCAGCTGGCATTTTCATAGAAATTGGCAGCTTGATCTAAAACTCATATGGAAATGCAAGGAATCCAAGATAGAAAAAAAAAAAAATCTTGAAAAGAGAACAACTAAATTGAAGGATCAGCACGTCCTGATTTTGAAAATTACTTATCAAGTGCAATAATCAAGACAAAGATTAGACATAGATTAATGGGGTAGAACTGAGCCCCAAAATAAACCCTTACATTTACAGTTAATTGATTTTTGGTAAGAGTACCTAGACAATTCTTTTTTTTTTTTAACCTAGACAATTCAATGAGAGAAAGGACAGTCTTTTCAATGATGTTGGGACAACTAGATACTTACACAGAAAATGAAGCTGGATCTCTACCTCATACAATATGTAATAATTAACTGAAAATGGATCAAAGGCCTCAATAGAGGCACTCAAACCTGAAAAATCTTAAAAGAAAACACATGCATAAATCTTTATAACCTTGGATTAAGGCAACAATTCCTTATATATGACACCAAAAACACAAGCAACAAAAGAAAAAAACAGATTAGACGACGAAAATTAAAAAGTACTTCAAAGGACACAAGAAGTGAAAGACAGTCCACACAATGGGTGTTAATATTTATAAATGTTTGATAAAAGTTCAGTGTCCAAGAATTCTTTATAAGAACTTTTACAAATCAACAAAAAAACAAATGCCCCCTCACCAAAATGGAAAATGATTTGAATAGATATTTCTCCAAAGAATACATTACTAATGGCCAATAAGCACATGAAAAAGATTCTTTTTTTTTAATTTATTTTATTTTTTTATGAAAAAGATTCTTAACATCATTGCTCATTAGGGAAATGCAAATCAAAACGACAATGAGATATCATTTCACACCCAAAAGGAGCATTATAATAAAAAAAAATGCAGATAAAGTACTCATGAGGATGTGAAGAAATCTGAACTCTCAAACACTGCAGGTGAGAATGTGAAAATAGTGTAGCCACTTTGGAAAACACATTGGCAGTTCTTAAAAAATGTAAACAGGTGATCCAGGAAATTCCACTCCCAGGTATATACCCAAGAAAACTGAAAACACGTATCAATGAGTTTGAATATCCATAGTAGCATTATTGAGTAATGAGTGCATGAAAATTCATGGAGCATTATTCATAAAAGCCAAAAAGTAGAAACAACCCAAATGAACATCACCTGGTGAATGTATAGACAAGAAGTCATATATCCATACAACAGAGTATTATTCAATCATAAAAAGGAATGAAGAACTGGTACACACTATAAGGATGAACCCTGAAAACATTAGGCTCAATGAGGGCTGCACATTATATGATTCCATTATATGAAATGTCTAAAACAGGCAAATCTTTCTCCTTTTCCCTCTCCACACCCCCTCTTAGTGGTTGCCAGAGGCTGGGGGAGGATAGGTAAAGGAGGAGTGAGTGCTAATCTGCTAATGGGTTTCTTTTTTAGGATGATGAAAATGTTCCGGAATCAGATAGCAGTGAGGGTTGTAAAACTTGGTCAACGAGCATACTGAAACCCACTAAAAATTGTATACTTTTAAAAAAGTTAATTTCATAGTAAAAAAAGGAAAGGAAGGATATAACTCTGAGGAGTAGAATATGACAGATCCAAGAGCCATAAAGAATTGTTCTTAGACCTTAAGATCTAATCAAAGAACTCCCAACTCTTGCCCAGCTGGATTTCAGATTTGCTATGAATGGTGACCTCTGTGTGCTCCCCTTTTCTCCAATGCGGAACAGAGTGTTTATAGTGGTTATTCACCACTCTGTTGGGTGTGCATGGGCAGGTAGCTTGTTTTTCTTACTTTTAAAGGTCAATAAATCAAGAGAAATTGTACCTGAAGTGCTGTAAAGAGCTGCACACAAAGAACCCAGTTTGCACCTGGACCTAAATTAGTATTGTGAGATAACAGTGTAATAACAATAAGACTTTTGAAAGTCTTGGGCAAAGATGAGTATATTTTGCAAATAAAGAGAGAGTGAATCACTGGGGACAGACCGGTCCCAACTTCCTTGTCTGCACACCTTTGTTTCGTATTCTCCCAACTGATGGCTGGCATATCATACCATTGTTTACCTGAGAGGAACAGCTGCTCTTGAAATCATTCTAAAAATACTGATGGGTTATCTCAATTATGAGATCATCAATGAGGAACACTGAGTCCAATAAAGTGTCTTAAAGGCCAGGATCATTTTTGTCATCACCTTCCGCCCATCCCCATTTCCCTTCTCTTCATATTTGATAGCTGTATTAACAATTAACACTGGTTTACACTTTACAGAACAAGGACTCTGATATCATTTGATGTCAAGGATCATATTAGCACAGATAGTAATGTAATGAAAAGTAAAAAGGGAAGCAAAAGTCTTATGGAACCATTAACAGTACACAGTTTTTGCCCTTGCCTTTTATTTTTTCCCAAGTATTTTACTTCTAAACATTTCAATCTATGAAAAAGTCGAAAGAAGAATACAATGTACTTCCACAAAATTTTGCCTCTATAGATTCAACAACTGTTGACATTCTGTATCATTTTCTGTACACACACACAGGTTATTTGGGGGGGAAGCATTCGCAGATGTCATGAGTCCTTAACCTGAAATACTGGGTAATAAAGAACATCACCATATATAGCTATAATACCATTATTCCTTTCAAGAAATTTAGCACAAACAATAATGCCTTCAATTTTCCCAATTATTCCCTTTACAGTCTTTTTTCTCCCCAATCTCAGGATGCAATCAAGAATCACATGTTGTATTTGACTGTCATGTGTCTCCAGTCTTTTTTTCTTTCATGCCATTCATTTGGTAGCATGTTCCACAATCTGGGTTACATTCCTCATCATTTGGGTTCAGACTGATTGATCATCTAATAGCACCACAGATGATATGCCTCCTTGGAGTATAACAGTTGGTCTGGTATCAGTGATGCCATATATCACTTGCTTTAAGGTGATATTCAACAAATCTCTCCATTGTGAAGTTACATTTTCTCCTTTAAATTAGTAATCCACAGAGTCACACTTGAATGGGATTATCCTGTTCCCTAGCATTCTTTACTCAATTGTTTTAGCACTGATTGATGATTCCTGCCTGAATCAATTATTACACTAGTGATTGCAAAATGGTAATTTTGTAATTCCATTATTCATTCTCCATTTTTATGTAGCGTTCCTAAAAAAAAGTGCCTTCTCTTCTGTGAAGAGAAGACCCTTATCTTTTGTTTTTACCACTATGGACTCATGGATTGTTTCTTGTTATCCAATGTTATCATCCATGCCATCATTATTCATTTTAATGCACAAGTTGTTCCAAATTTAGCCAGTGGAAACCTTCAAGTTGGTTCTTGTATTCTTTTGATATACCTCCTGTTTATGGGGACGTCTTTATTTTTTGGCAAATGAGATACTCCACGTCCCCTTTCTACTTTTCTTGTCCCTGACTTAGAATCAATCAATATTATAAATATCCTATTTTTCCTTTCTTTGTGGTAGAGAGTGCTACTGAGGCATCAAGATCTGGATGCTAAGTGTGGTAATTGCTACTGTGGTGTCACTGCTTCTAGAATCTTACAGTAGGCCAAACTAATAAATACTATATATATTAGATATATATATATACATACACATTTTATTATATATTGTTATTTTACATAGAATTTATATATGTCAAATTATATTTATAAAATATAAACATATTTAGATCTTGAATTCATACACCTCTAATAACATAGCTGTTTTTTTTCTTCCCCCATTCTGTAATTTACTCCTTTCTCCAAATGAAAAAACTCTTAGAATTACTATACCCATACCACTGCTGAAAAATTTTAATCCTTAAAATATGTCCTAGGTTAATTATTTAATTTCTTCCTGTGTTCTGTATTATCAATATGACACAGATTTGTTTCTTTGTTGTTGTTTGTACTCAATCACAGGGTTCACTCCCCCATCCCTTCCGATTTAATTTTATTTTTAAAAAAATGCTTAAGATTCTTTCTCCCTTTCCCTCTCCACACCCCCACTTAAAAAAAATGTAAAAAATTAACGTTTCAAAAGTCAAAACTATACAAGACTCAAATAAGTTTCACTTATTTTTCTTTCACTCCCAAAGTAACCAATTTCATTAGTTTCTAGTTTATCCTTTTGTGTTTTTGTTTAAAAATAAAGACTCATAAATTTTTCCCTCTTCTCTCTTAAAAGTGAACATACTACATATAACATGCAGTATACTTTTTTCCTTGCTTTTTCCACTTAAAAAATATACACCCAGGGGCACCGGAGTGGCTCAGTTGGTTAAGTGTCCAACTCTTGATATCAGCTCAGGTCATGACCTCAGGGTGTTGAGATTAAGATCCACATCCTGCTCCCCTCAGTGATGTGTCTGCTTGAGATACTCTTCCTTTCCCTCTGCCCCTCCTCCTGCTGTGTCACTCTCTCAAAAAATAAATCTTAAAAAAAAAAATACACACACACCCAGGGAATTAATCATTCTTATCAGTTCACAGAAAAGAGATGTTCTTTATTCTCTAGTTTCGTGTCTGTCTATTCTATGTTTTTTTTTTAAGATTTTATTTATACATGAGAGACACAGAGAGAGAGGGAGAGAGAGACAGAGAGAGAGAGAGAGAGAGAGAGGCAGAGACACAAGCAGAGGGAGAAGCAGGCTCCATGCAGGGAGCCCGACGCGGGACTTGATCCCAGGTCTCCAGGATCACAACCTGTGCTGAAGGCAGCGCTAAACCGGAGCCACCCAGGCTGCCCTATTCTACGTTTCTATCACAGAACAGTCACCATGTTAGGATCCTAAGGATAGGCATGTAAGTGATTTCTAATATTTTGCTATTAGAAATAACACTGAAATGAAAAATTCTGTGCATGTTGTTAAACAAGTACCTTAGGTAAATTCTAAAAAGTGAGATTACTAGATCAAAGGGTAAATACATATGTAGTTTTTTTTTTTTAAGATTATTTATTTGTTTGTGAGAGACAGAGAGAGAGAGAGGCAGAGACACAGGCAGAGGGAGAAGCAGGCTCCATGCAGGGAGCCCAACGCGGGACTTGATCCCACGACCCCAGGATCACACTCTGGGCCGAAGGCGGCACTAAACCGCTGAGCCACCCAGGGGTCCCCCATATGTAGTTTTAATAGATACTGCCTTATACTCCTTGTAGGAAGTGTATCACTTTGTACTTTCCACACGATGGATGAAAGTGTTTCATAGGCACCCTAATAGGGTGCTATAAGGCTTTTGAGTTTTGGCCAAACTAATATATGAGAAATGGAAACTCACTATTGTTTTACTTTGCAGTTCAAGGGCCATTTGAATGTCTTATTTCTCTGTGTTTAATACTCTGTTCATGCTTTTTGTCAATTTTTCTATGAGTGTCTCACCTTTTTTCTCCCCTTAATTTAAAAAAACTTACATAACTTACATAATAGAGATTAACTCTTTGTGATGATATAAAGATTTCCTCCCAGTTTGTCTTTGCCTCTCAATTCTATGAAGTTTTATTCCTGGGAAAATTATTTTTCTTTTTTGATATAAATGACTCTTAAACATCAATATTTCATTTTATTTCACCTTAAATAACAGAGAAAGCCTTTGCCCTATATCTGGGTTACTAGAGAATTCTACTGATACTTTCTTCCAGTTTATACATGGTTACATCATTTTGCATTTAAATCTCTTATTCAATTTGAAACTTATTCAAGTACACATGAGGTGTGGATCTAATTTTATCTTTTTCCAATTAATCTTCTAGTTGTCCTAAGACCATTTATTAAATAGTCCATCATTTTCCTTACTATTTGTAATACCACCTGCATCATATGAGAATATCCCTGAGTATCTGGATCTATTTCTTAATGAGTTGTTTGTCCATTTGGGTGACAGTACTATAATTTTAATTATAGATGTTTTAATATCTGGAAGACCCAGTGTCAGCACTTTAAAAAAAATCTATTCTAGGGACGTCTGGGTGGCTCAGCGGTTGAGCAACAGCCCTCAGCTCAGGGTGTGATCCCGGGGTTCTGGGATCGAGTCCCACGTTGGGCTCTTTGCATGGAGCCTGCTTCTCCCTCTGCCTGTGTGTCTCTGCCTCTCTCCCTGGGTCTCTTATGAATAAATAAAAATCTTTAAAACAAAAAAAAAATCTGTTCTATGTACTTGTATTCCATATATTAGCTCCAAGGAAAAGTGGGGGGTGGGGGAAAGGAGAACTTTAAGGGATCATATGAAATTTATGATTTCCTATTACTTGAGGAAAAACAAATTATTTGTATGTTTATCCCAAAATAGTCTTTTTTGCTTTTGTAAATGGTATTGTGTTATCTGATTATGTGTATATGAAAGTCACTGACTGTTCATTTTATGTATCTTGACACTGCACTGAATTCTTTTACTACTTGAGCTGATATTAGCATCAGTGCTCTTGGTTTTCTATTATCATATGCAAAGAGAACTAGTTGTATTTCTTCTTTTCCAATTTGTATGAATCTTAGGCAGTTCTCTCGTCTAATTGTCCAAACCTCTAACACAATGTTAAATAGTAGGGACTGAGAACAATCTTGCCTTGTTCCAAGTTTAATGGGAATGTTGCCAGTGTTTCCACATTATGCTGTATTTAAAAATAGGGTATATGTGTTTTATTAAAGAAATAAGCACCAATTCCTTTTTTATTGATTATTTTTATCATGAACACAGGTTAAATTTTGCCAAAGGTCTTTTCAGCAACAGTGGAGATGAACTTTATTTTTGTTTCTCCTTAGATTAACAGGTGAATTATATTAATGGGTATTCTAAAACACAACCATTCTTGCATTATTGGAACAAATCTCATTTGACCATGGTGTATTATTTTCTTACTGTAGCACAGAATTCTGTTGGACATTTTTGCATTGAGAGGAGACTGTTCTTTTTTTTTAAATTTTTATTTATTTATGATAGTCACAGAGAGAGAGAGAGAGAGAGAGAGAGAGAGAGAGAGGCAGAGACACAGGCAGAGGGAGAAGCAGGCTCCATGCACCGGGAGCCCGACGTGGGATTCGATCCCGGGTCTCCAGGATCGCGCCCCGGGCCAAAGGCAGGCGCCAAACCGCTGCGCCACCCAGGGATCCCCGAGAGGAGACTGTTCTGTAGTTGTTTATATATGTTAATTATCTTTATGAGATTTTTATCTACATCAGTTTCATACTCAGGTTACAATAATTAGGATACTTTCTTTTTTATGTTCTGGAAAAATTTATGGAGCATTAAAATTGGCTAATCTTAGTTTTGGTAAAATAGAACTTTAAAATCTTCTGAGCTGATGTTTTGTTGAGCTTTTTGATACTTTTTCCTACTAAAAAAAAGAAAGGCTTGCTTAACCTTTCTATCTCCTCTGATAGACAGAGATCTATTTTTTCTGAGATAAGAATTCTGGTAAATGGGATTTTCCTAAGTAATGATCTATTTCATCTAAGTTGTGGAAAATAGATAAACAATTTTGTTTTCTTCCCTTTCACCTTAAGGTTGTTTCAAAGAACGTTTTACATTGCAGGTGGACAGGCCTTTAAATTTTGTTATTCATTTCTATCTTTATCGTATTATGGTTGAAATGTTTTTATGTGTTATTTCTACTTTACAGAACTTTTTAAGGATTCTTTTTGACTTAGTATATCAATTTTTTGGTGAATGTTCCCTGTATACTTGAAAGTGTATTTTATATTATCTGAGTAGAGACTTCAATATATAACTCCTTAACTATCCCTTACTATTCTTTTAAGTCCTCTATATCTTCACTTAAATTCATTTCACCTATGTTGGACTCAAAGTGACATGTTAATAACCCTATTTGTTCGTTCTTTCCTCTAAATTTTCTGTAAGTCTTAATTTATGAAGGTAGTTGCTATGTTATTTGGTACACAGATACTAATAAATATCCTATTTACATTATGACTTAGGACCTTTAACAAAGTCTTTTGTCCTCAAGACAAAGTCCTCAAGTCCTCAAGAGAACCAATGTAATTTGGTATGTAACAAATATTTTGAGTACTTCATATTTAATTGTACAGGATATTTTTTTAAAAATGTCTAACGCAAAGTTTAAAATTTCATAAATTAAAAAAAATACCCTTCGTCAAGGGTATTAAGTGTAACGGTCCTTTTTTACTACAATGTGAGTGGTGCTGAAGAACACAAGGACTACTAGGTATAATTTATTGCCACTGACTTGATTCATGCTAAGGTGCCAGCAATTTTAACCCATGTTGCTTTTGTGCCATCAGTGCAAATGTCAAAATGGCACAAGTGGAAAATAACATTTTAGATTATTAAAAAAAAAAACTTTTGACCTTGCAGATCCCTTGAATGAGCCTCAGGGACCCCAGGGTTGCATGCATCACGCTTGGAGAACCACAATCCTATGAAAACCTGATATATTTTTATCCCATAATAAATAGTATACTGGGAAGGTAACATAGAAGAATGGTTGGAAATACATCTTTTTTTTTTTTTTTTTTTAAGATCTTATTTATTTATTCCTGAGAGACAGAGAGAGGCAGAGACACAGGCAGAGGGAGAAGCAGGCTCCCTGCGGGGCGCCCAAATGCAGGACTGGATCCCGATCCCCGGGATCATGACCTGAGCCAAAGGCAGACGCTCAACCACTGAGCCACGCAGGGGTCCAGGAAATATATCCTTGTGGTCAGATACACCTGGAATCAAATTTCAGCTGTGTTGATTACAGGCTTTGTAACTTCGGGCAAGGAACTTTATAAGCCCTAATTTGTTTATCTGTAAAGTGATTCTACTAGTAGCATCTAAAGGAGTTACTGCAAGGACAAAATGAACTAATACATACAGAGCGTGTAGCCAGTGCCTATTACATTGCCCTCAGAAAGCACTAGCCTGTAACTATTTAATTTTTATACAATACAGCTATTTTCTAACAATCCCTGTATCAAGAGAAGAAAAATCAAAGACAGTAATTTGGGTAGTTTCTCTAAATCAAAAGCTTAAAAAATGAGCAAAACCTTTGAAATACTAGATTACTAAAATTTTAGAACATAAAATCTCAATAATGGCATTTTGTAACATTTGAAAGCCTTTTTTTTAAAACACTGAACTTTTAACCTTGTCTATTTTTTTTCTTTTAAAGATTTATTTATCTTAGAAAGAGAGAGAGAGTGCACAAGAGAAAGAGGGTGCAGAGGGGTAGAGAGAATCTGAAGCAGACTGCGCTGCATGTGGAGCCTTAACGCAGGGCTGGATCTCATGTCCCTGAGATCAGGACCTGAGCAGAAACCCAAGAATCAGATGCTCAATGAAATGTGCCACCCAGGTTCCCCTATCTTCTCTATTTTATCTTTGCATTCTCTTTCACTAATTTTGTCATTATCTTCATTTGCTTTACTCCAACTTATTTAGGGTTACTTTTTTTTAACTCCTTCAGTTAGATGTATGGTTCACTCATTACATTTCTTTTTCTTTCCAAGAATTTAAGTTTATAAATTTCCTTTTACCAAATCAACTTGTCCAATAATTTTTAAAATGTCTTTTTAATATCATCCAATGCTAAATATATTCTAATAGCTATTAGTTCTTCTTTATTCCCTGAATTACTTAGAAATGTCTTAAAATTTCCATGTTTATTTATTTAAACTTATCTTATTTCTGATCACCATCTTAACTGAACGGTATCAAGGCATATGGTCCATATGATATCACTTTTTACTTATAATGCACAGAATACAGTCAATTTTTATAAAATTTCAAGTACACTTGAAAAAATGTTTATATTGTTTACCAACTTGATTGATGATGGTTGGGTTCAGGCTCTATATATGTCCATTTGTTCAAACTTGATAATTGTGTTTTTCAAATATTCTTTCTTTTCATTAATTTTAAGTTTATTGACTTAATTAAGACAAACTCTCCTTCCGTGATGTTCTCCTTATACCTTTACTGACTTCTGCTTTGTATTTTCGAGCTATGTTATTCTGGTATGTGTAGTCAGAAATGTCATGGTTTCTTGGTGAGCACCTTTTATCATGATATAAAAATCCTATTAATTTCTAATACTTCTCTTTGACTTTATAAAATATAATGATTTTATATGTTATATGTATCTGGTCAGGCTTTCACTAGCATATATTTTTTCTCAGGCTTTTACCTTTTCAAGGAGTCTTAGGACAAACACGTAGGTGGATTTGAATTTTCATTCTATCTGGTCAT
This sequence comes from Nyctereutes procyonoides, assembly GCF_905146905.1. Classification (NCBI taxonomy): domain Eukaryota; kingdom Metazoa; phylum Chordata; class Mammalia; order Carnivora; family Canidae; genus Nyctereutes; species Nyctereutes procyonoides. The sequence continues at coordinate 660,157 of NW_026575047.1, forward strand.
CTGTTTTAATTGGAGAGCTCACACTCTGAGATTGATACTTCCATTTGCTCTTATTTTTTGCTTTTATAAGTCCCACTTCATCTTTTGAAGTTATTTTTTTTTCCATAAAATTTCCCCTTTTCTACTGGTTTGAAACTAGTATCTCTAGATCTATTACTTAGCTGAGAAATTTTCACATACATACTTTTCTTTGTAAAAACTAAAGTCAATTAATATATATGCCCTATTTAAAAGCACTGCTTACATGTTCTTATTGTCAAGTATTACAGGATCTTTAATCACACAAGTAAATATTATTTTTATTACTTTATGCAATCAGTTTTTCTTTAGATTTACCCCAATGATTGTCAATTTTTATTTTCACTCCTTGCATCTCAGACTTTCTTTCCAGCATTGTTTTGTTTCTTCCTCAAGTATAAACCTCAAAGTTTTTTTGTTCTGTTTTTTTTTTTTTTAAAGCAAATCTGTTGGAGTAAAGCCTCTATTTTTTTTTAACCTGCAAATAAATCTAATCCTTGAAAGATCTTTTACTATAATATAAAATCCTAAGTTGACAGTCATTTTCTCTTGTAGGGGTCCATTTTGCTTAGAAGCCAGCGGTTAGTCTATTGTTTGACTGTAAGTAATCAGTCCTTTAGTTCTGGCTGTTTTTCAACATTTTCTCTTTCCCTCGGTCTTTTTGTTTGTTTGTTTTGTTTCAGTTTTCAATAAGTAAGTCTGATGTGAATTCATTTTCTTTCATCCTGTTAAGTAACACTAGCTTCCCATAATATGATTCTTATTCTTTCATGAACTCTAAGAAATTCATATATATATTTTAAGATGTATATATACGTGTGTGTGTGTGTGTAATAATACACACACACCCCACTTCTTTATCCTTTCATCTGTTGATGGACATGGGCTCTTTCCATAGTTAGGCTATTGTGGTCACTGCTGCTATAAACATTAGGGTGCAGGTGCCCCTTAGGATCACTACATTTGTATCTTTGAGGTAAATACCCAGTAGTGCAATTGCTGGGTTGTAGGGTAGCTCTATTTTCAACTTTTTGAGCAACCTCCACAGTTTTCCAGAGTGGCTGCATCAGCTTGTGTTCCCACCAACACTGTGAGAGGGTTCCCCTTTCTCAGCATCCTCGCCAACATCTGTTGTTTCCTGGCCTGTTAACTTAATTTTTTAAAAATATTTTACTTATATACTTGACAGAGAGTGAGAGAGCGAGCAAGTGAGCGAGCGAGAGCATGAGAAGGGTGAGGGGCAGAGGGAGAAGCAGACTCGCAATGAGCAGGGAGCCTGATGTGGGACTCAATGCAGGACTCCAGGATCATGACCTGAAGCCAAAGGCAGATGCCTGCCTAACGGACTGAGACACTCAGGCACCCCATGACTTGTTAATTTTAGCCATTTTCACTGGTGTGTGGGGTGGTATCTCACTGTGGGTTTTTTTTTTTTTCTCACTGTGGTTTTGATTTGTATTTCCCTGATGCTGAGTGATGCTGAACATTTTTTCATGGATCTGTTGGCCCTAAAATATACTCTTTATATTCTTATCTTTTAATTACAAAATCCAGTCTTTGAAGGCAGGGTCCTATTTTTATTATTTTTGCCAATAATTGCAAACAGTTCCTTGTTTGCTTGTGTATTTTATAATTTGTTTATTTTGGGGGGAAATGAGTTCATTTTTAAAGGATCTTTATATTTGAGACTGTTTTGAGATTGAAGTTTTGGATATGTTTTCAGAAAGTCTGTGCCTTTGGTTCTTCTAGGTGCCTGGAGGAGCTAACAAACCAAGATGATTTAAAAAAAAAAAAAATTTAGGGCAGCCCGTGTGGCTCAGTGGTTTTAGTGCTGCCTTCAGCCAGGACGTGATCCTGGAGTCCTGGGATCGAGTCCCATGTTGGGCTCCCTGCATGGAGCCTGCTTCTCCCTCTGCTTCTCTCTCTCTCTCTCTCCTCTCTGTGTTTCTCATGAATGAATAAATAAAATCTTTAAAAAAAATTTTTTTTATCACAGTAAAATACGCCTAACATAAAATTTACCATTTTAAGTGTGATTCAGTGGTATTATATATATTCATAATGTTGTGATTACAATCCATCTCCAGACCTCTTTTCATCTTGTAAAACTGAAACTCCATACCCATTAAATAACCCCTCACTGTACCCCTTTCACCACTGGCAACCATAATTCTACTTTCTGTCTCTATGATTTTGACTACTCCAAGTACCTCATATAAGCAGAAGCATACAGTATATGTCTTTTTGTGACTGGCTTATTTTACTTAGGGTAATGTCCTTAAGCTTCCTCCATACTGTACCATATGTCAGAATTTCCTTCCTTTTGGGGCCGAATACAATTCTATTCTTTTGATGATGGATACATCACATTCTACTTATCCATTCATCTGTCCAGGGACATTTGAGTTGTTTCCAACCCAAGATGATTTTAAAATTATGAATTAGTATGAATTCAGATTCCTAACTTCTGTGTCAAACAGCTAAAAATTACTAGAGGAGATTTCTTCTTTTTGCATATAGATATAGGTTCTTATTTTCTATTTATATTAAATTTTGTTTTTAATTCTAGCATTTTTCATTGTTTAATGCGTGCTTTGAGTCTTTTCTATTTCTAGAAACAAGAGATCAGAGCTTCCATGCTTATAAATTTCCATTTATATCAATGGTCATTTGTAACTAATTACACAAATTTTCAAAATAAATACTTTTTTTCAAAATAAATACTTTTTAAACTATTTATTTAAAAACCAAGTTATTCATATGCCTTGTTTTTAAAAGACATAACTCATTTAAAGATTCAGAATTATCTCTTTAGACAGTGTAAATATACTAAAGTGACTTATGAAATCTATCTTAAATAATTAAAGGTTAATAATATAGTGAGACATTTAAACTTCTCTATGGGACCACTATGAGCAGTCCTAACCCTGTGGGAAAAATTTAAAAGTCTAAATGTAGAATAATAAGTAAAAGAGCTAATAATTTTTAATGCTGTCATGATCTCATGACAATTCTTGCAGATTCAGTGTTGAATCTCATAGGAAAGGGTAAAAATGGCTAAATCCTTACAAGAAAGCTCTCCATGGGGCACTCACCCTGATAAAAAGCAACTCTGCTACATTTCTGGCATGTCTCTATGTTCCAATGCTAAACACGGTCTAAACAATTTATGGCAATAATTAAATGAAAAATCAGATTAAGGAAAAGATCCATGCTATGCTTTCAGAATTTTTCCTTCCTTGAAAAAAGCCATTCAGTAGATGATACTAGAGATATTTCAGAATAAAAGAGTTCAGCTTGTATTCTATGCCTTTTTAAAAGTTAAAATCCACTGGTTCTTTGAAAAGATCAATAAAACTGATAACCCCTAGACAGGATGCCAAGATAGAAAGGGAAGACACAAATTAAAAATGCAGAAATAAAAGATTTTTATCTCCTAGACATTAAAAGGGTAATGGAGGAATATCATGAACAACTTTGTACCTAAAAAGTTGATAACTTACCCGAAACAGAACAATTTCCTAAAAGACACAATACACCAAAACACTAACAACAAATGCTGGTGAGGATACGGTGAAACAGGAATTCTCATTCTTTGCTGCTGGTAGTGTAAAAATGATGCAGTCACACTGGAAGCCAGTCTGGCAGTTCCTTGCAAAGCTAAACAGTTTTACCATAAGCTCTCGGAAATGCAGCCCTGGGTATTTACACAAATACGTTGAAAACTTATATTCACATATAAACCTGTGAATGTTTAATGACACCTTTATTTATAATTGCTAAAAACTGGAAACAACCAAGATGTCCTTCAACAGGTGAAGAGATAAACAAACTGGTACATCATTAGCATGGAATATTACTCAATAATAAAAAGAAATGAGCTATCAAGCTACGAAAAGACACAGAGTAACCTTACACACATATTCCTAAGTAAAAGAAATGAATCTAAAGTGTGTATCTAAAAAGACTACAGACTCTATGATTCCAACTAATGGCATTTTAGAAAAGGCAAAGCTATGGAGACAATAAAAAGATCAGTGTTTTGACACAGGAGGGCATTTCTCGGGGTGGTGAAACTACTGAGTATGACACTGTAACGGTGGATACATAAAATTGTACACTTTGCAAGACCCACACAACTTTACAACATACACAGAGTAAACCTAATATAAACCAGGGGCCCTTTTTAAAAAAATATTTTATTTATTTATTCATGAGAGACACACAGAGAGAGGCAGAGACACAGGCAGAGAGAGAAGCAAGCTCCCTGAGGGGAGTCCGATGTGGGACTTGATCCCGAGTCTCCAGGATCAGGCCCTGGATTGAAGGCAGCACTAAACTGCTGAGCCACCCGGGCTGCCCTAAACTAGGGGCTCCGTGTAATTATAATGTATCAATATTGGTTATCAGTTCTAATAAATGTACCACAACAATAAAAGATAACAGGGGAAACTGCAGGGGAGTATGGGAACACCATTATTTCTGTTCAATTTTTCTGTAAAACCTAAAACTGCTCTAAAAAATAAAGTCTAGTAATTAAAAAAAAACCCCAAAAATCAGATTAACAGAAACATCCGCCTGATATCACACACTTTTCTTCCACTAACAAACTATGCAGTAGATGGCACCAGAGATCCTTTAGAATAAGGAATTGCAAGATGCACTATTCATAAGGCTTAGATTTGATGTTGTTGATACATGCTTTGTGATTGTATTTATTCATTGAATAATACAATTGACTTTTAAACAAAAAAAAAAGTATTACAGACAGCTACATTTAGATGTAAATTATATCATCCCATAAGTAAATAATCATGAAAATCTAGGAATGAGGATCTGAAAAATTATGGAGCAATAGTAATTCTACATTATGGGTAAATAAAAAAGGTGCTACATTAAGCTATTTAAAAACCAAATTCCAGTTCACATTTGACAACTATATAGCACATCCATTTGACACTTCTTGACTACTAGTGAGCAAGTATCTCATTAGTAAATTGTCTTTCTCCATAGACTAAAAGCATTCACTAATTGTAGCATCAAGGCATTTTAAAATTCATTTTCTCCTCAAACTGAGACAGAAAACAAGTATTATGTCTTTCTAAAAAGCAGAGGGTGAAAACATGTTAATTACCCACCAGGCAACTATCGTCTATCCACCCCCTGGCATTCAAGCTGAAATAATATGCAGTTTTGTAGAGAACAAATGAAGTAGCCGTGAGTTGCAAAAAACAATCTCTTCTCCTATCTTAATTTATATCACTTTAAAGTGATATTATACAGGCATCTAGCTATTAAGTACATTACCTATTAATGGAGCCAAATATTATATACTTCTGCTTTGATGGAGGTAGGAGAGAAGAGATATAAGGTAAGAAGGAACCAAAGAATCATCCTGGAGAGAAGAGTAAAATGTATTCTTATTTCCAATTCTCAGAACACAAATGATCAACAATGGCAGCATGTGACTACAATAGTAACATAAAGTAGTATGTCATACCTCAATTACCATAATGGTAATACCATTCTTTGTACTTGAGAATTACTATTTAACATTTATTTCTAAGAAAAAAAATATTAGAGTTCCAACCAAACTGATCAATACATTTTTAGAAAAAACGGTTTAAATGCAGTGGTGGAACAACATGAGAGTGAGTCTAAGAACACGGTAATTGAAAACCAGTCTTGGAAGTAAATCCCCTGAAAGTCTACTACTATACATTACTAGTTAATATAAAATTATAGACACTGATGGATCTCTGATTTGTCCACAATAAATGTATTAATCTTAATCTGTAAGAGAAAACTGTAGTCACCTACACCTTGGGAAATATACCTTGGACAATATATAGCATGGTGATTCCCAATCTTTTATAACTCAATTCCCTATTGAGTTTAATTCAAAGCAATGCTAATAAATTGTTCTGTCTGGCAAATTTTATGAAGAAACAGTAGTATGAATTTGAACCAAATATAAAGGAAACTTTTGTTTGGCTTACGGTCTTATTACAAGTAATTATATGACTTTTTACAAACTTTCAGGACCATTAGACTTTAGGTTCCACCAGGATGAGAGACAAAATCTAATCTAATCTCATAATTGTACAGAAAGGAAACAAAAATCCAGAAAGAGCAAGTGGTAGAGTTTAGAACATCAGTTTTCTTTTTTTTTTTTTTTTAATTTTTTTTATTTATTTATTTATGATAGGCACACAGTGAGAGAGAGAGAGGCAGAGACACAGGCAGAGGGAGAAGCAGGCTCCATGCACCGGGAGCCCGACGTGGGATTCGATCCCGGGTCTCCAGGATCGCGCCCCGGGCCAAAGGCAGGCGCCAAACCACTGCGCCACCCAGGGATCCCGAACATCAGTTTTCTAATCTCCAAACTGTACTCTTTACTTAACTATATGGTCTTCTTACAGTAATACAAGTATCACTCAAATTTATTTGGTTCTTGAATTCACAGTTTAAAGAGCAAGGTCAGGTAGCAAGGGATGTTTGCAGTCATTAGAACCTATTTGATTCCAAATTTTCAATAGAGAGAAATTTATTTGAAAATTTATCTGAATTTATTCAGTTTGAGTTCAGGTAATGAGAGTTCAAATAAAGAAGGAGACCTATTTTGTAAGAAGATGGGGAAGAAAGACTTGATCCATGTCTTTTCTCTTTGTGCATGTGTTTCTAACTCTACCCCACCACGTCTCAGGAGTCATTGCTACTGAAATGTCTCTATTTTTCTTAGGGTAATATTTGGTTTAATTAGAGAAGAGGACTGTAGTTTCTCCTCAACTCCAAAGCTCCCTTCACATACAGTAATTATAGAAGTTTCCCTATTACTACCAGCAGAAATATAGACAGATTAGATAGATTAAGCTGAACAAATATGGTACAGATCAACATGCTCGGTACGCATGGGTCAGTTTACATTACTTTGTAATAATCTCATAATTTATTATATACATTTTATAATCATATAATTTATATACAGGGTTAAAGAATTTCTAAATATGTGATGCCTTTTTAGTCCCCATAAACAATTCAGAGGTATTTATCCTCATTTTAAGTTGGGCCTCTATTCCTCCCACATATTCCTTAATGTCAAACTAACATTGCTATAGGATAATATTCTAATCATTTTAAAGTTTTTCAGACACATTTTCCCAACATTATGTCACCATCATTTTCCTAGCATACCGTAACACACTTCTATATATGGTTCAACAAGTTCTAGCATCCATACGGTACCAAACTAGAAAAAAAATATTTGAAAAGAAACATGGAAACGATAATTCCACAATATAAAGAGTAGTTATTAATATATCTAATTTTTTTTAAGGTGCCGTCAAGGCTCTTTTTCCTTTTTTTTTTTAAGATTTATTTATTTATTTATTTATTTATTTACTTTACTTACTTATGAGAGACAGAGTATGGGGAGGTGTACAGAGACACAGGCAGAAGGAGAAACAGGCTCCATGCAGGGAGCCCAACGTGGGACTCGAACCCAGGTCTCCAGGATCAGGCCCTGAGCTGAAGAGGGCGCTAAACCGCTTAGCCACAGGGGCTGCCTTATATCTAACTTTTTAAAGCATTTGTAAGAAAATTTAAGAAGAACATGGCTAACTGAATCTCTCAATTAAAAAAAAAAACACCTGATTTTCATTAATGATTTCATCCTTACTTTACCCAAAATCTCTTGTGACAGAAGCCATAAACGGGAAAATCTTACAGACTTAGATTTCCTCTCCCTTTCCTAGTTATTCTCCAGGAAAAGATGTTGACAAGAAAACCAGAGGACAAACAGCAGCACACACTCTTGCTCACACAATTAAAAGGCATAGCTAAGACATATATAAAAAATTTCTAAGTCGTTATATTATCAATTTACCCACTGATAAGCCTAGCTGCATATTTCTCAAATGAGAAAAAGAACTAGAGTGATAAAGTGAAACAAAGTCTGGTCTAGTCTTATATAAATCACGGAAGTAGCCAGGAGAGTCATCTGACCTGGTTCTTACATTTACAAATTTGCTACACATGTAGAATTTTAATATCATCTTCGAATGAGGTTATGTATTTATATTTATATATGACAGGACTAAAAAAAAGCTTTAACCTTACAACTTCAAATTTCCATTCCTGGAAATTACGAATTAATACTGGATATTACAAATTAATGCATTTTATAACCCTAATAATGACCTTGTAAATACGATTTTATTTCATTTTATAAATGTGTTTAAAGGCTTAATCTGTTACACAAAACATTTTAGATACACAATAATTTGCCCACCTCAAAAAGGTAAAGTTACTAAGCCTCTCTCAACTTTTCGGAGATCCCCTTTTTATTTTCTTAGTTTTCTTAGTCTCAGCTTAGTTTCATTTGTCTAGTTTCTTCAGCTCCCACAAGGAGTATATTGAAACTATGCCTTTAATCTCACAAGGTTGAACGGATTAGGAGATAAAAATGCACTTCAACAAGGTTTAAGCACTATTCAAACATCATGAATGACCTGTAAATGACCTGCCTCTAGAATTTATAAAAAGTATGTACAAATCAACAAGAGAAAGCAAATAACCCTATAAAAAGGGGGCAAATGACTTGGAAGAGATCCTTTAAAAGAGAAGATATGCAAACTGCCTGTAAGAACTTGGAGAGGCATTCAACATTACCAGTTATCAGGAAAATGCAATTTAAAGCAAAATGAGACACCATTTCACACCTACTAGATTAGCTAGTAACAAAGACTGATTAATAGTAGTTGTGTTCTAACCGGGACCTGGAGTAACTAGAATTCTCATGCATTTCTAATGAGCCTGTAAAATGATTAATTTTGGAGAATGGTATAACAGTTTCTAGTATATTTAGAAATATACAATGACATTATGACCCAGCAATTCTTCTCTTACAGATTGTCCCAAGAGAAATAAAACAGATGTCCAAAAATTACTAAAACGTTCATAGCAGCCTTATCAATAATCCCTAGCTACTTATTAATAACCCTTTTCAGAGGATAGTAAGAAAGAACAAAGAAGACAAAATGATTCTTACATGTTAATTCTGAGTGAGAAGATGTCAATAGCGCTAACTAATGGAGAGCACAGAAAGAAAAAGAGAAGGCTTAAAAAGGAAAATTAGTTTAGATTCGCTAACTTAAAATTCCTCCCATAATACATATGTGAAGAAGTCTAGAAAAGAGCATGGAACGTGGTGAGGTGCTGTGGCTCATCTAAATAGAAGTTAAATGTTGACGCTGGGAAAGGGGAGGAGATCTGGAAAGGGGAAAAATGAATACATATATTTTCATAAACATATATGTGTACATATAAATTATAATTATAAGGACATATTTATTATAAGGATAAGTTATTATCGTTAAGGTATAACATTCTGGGGGCAGCATGAAGATCAAACAGTAAAGGAGGAAGACAATTCTTACGCCTTTCTGTATGAGACATCTTCAGTAGTATGGTCAAAACTATGGGATCCTACTCAGTCATGTTTTAAAAGTACAAAAATATAGGATTAGAAAAGAAACCAAGTATATTGAAATACAACTGTCAAAAAAATTTTAAAGTGAGATACTGTTATATGTGTTTTCTTAATGCATTAAAATATAAGATTAAGTAAGTCTAATATCTACATTTGAAATAGTGAAAATTATAAACAATAATTTAAGATATGTCAAGGAAACAGCTAGGACTTTTATTACTGGAACGAGTATTACTACTACTGTTGTTTATTGTCAATATTTATATTTGAAGGAAAAATTAAATTTCAGTTAGAGGTTAGTGAAAATAAAGATGTCATTTTTTTTCTCCCATGAAATCCTATCCATGAATTTTTGGAGGAGTATCCCAGGTTAAGAACCACGGAGTTAGGACGTAAAATCAAACAGATATAAAACCTCAATGAAACAGTATCATGGAAATTACAGCAGCAAAATAGCAAATGCTGTTTTTAATCTGTAATGATAAAATCCTGTACCCACAGTTTCTGCTTCATTTCTTACAATTGTGAAGCAGAATGTGAAAGATCAGGGAAGGGTATTGTTAAGCACAGTAAGGTAGAAAAGGTGCAGAGGTTTTTGAGTCATGTACAGTAAAATAAATCACAACAGTATTTAAACTGCTTTTAAAATATGTACCCTATTAGGAATCACTTGATAAACCACCATAACCACGGAGTGCCAATGCAGTAATCATTCTATGTACCAGACATTCCACGCCCACCCTCCTTCACCCAGCTTCCAAATCTTACCGAAATCTACTGATATGCTCTGCCATGCAACCAGGGTCAAAACAGGAATAGTAACGGCCTGAGTGTTTTCAGCTGGCCCAACTGCTACCCTAGGCACAGGAAACCCTTCCTCATGGCACTGAACAGGAGGGGTAAACCATTTCCTTCTTTTAGGGATGCAGTCAGACACATTACTCCAGGTACTGTATCTTACCGCTCATATTTCTCTGCGTAGCAGTCTGTATTATAGAAAAATATGACTAGAATTATTTGGAATGCCGAGTCATTTCTCAGGACAGGCTGTTTTGTTCTGCCTCTCAGCAGCTATGGCACTTGCTATTAAGTCGTATCCATCTCTGACCCAGCAAAGTCGTTGTTTACAGAATACCTCATTCCTCCCACAGGCACCTTCAACAGACTTCGGGGTGAAGTGTCCGGAGGCTACTGTGGGGGAATCATGGCTGGGAATGGCACAGGTGCTGCAGAAGACACCTGCTGGAGAACTCTCTGCTGTGGCACGCAGACAGATACCACTATCTCCAGACAAGCTTTTATTGATTTTTTATTTTATTTTATTATTTTTTAAAAAGATTTTATTTACTTATTCATGAGAGACGCAGAGACAGGGGCAGAGACACAGGCAGAGGGAGAAGCAGGCTCCCTGCAGGGAGCCCGATGTGGGACTCGATCCCGGGACTCCAGGATCACGCCCTGGGCCAAAGGCAGGTGCTCAACCGCTGAGCCACCCAGGCGTCCCTGTTGTTTTTATTTTAATCTCTGTGCCTAACGTGAGGCTCCAACTCACAATCCCAAGGTCAACAGTCGCCTGCTCTACTGGCTGAGTCTGCTGGGTGCCCCTCCAGATAAGCTTTTAGATCTGCTACAGCTGGGGCGTGGGGCAATTCTCAGGAACAAACAAAGCAAATAGAAACAACCAGAAAAGTAAAAGTACTATAAAGCAGACTCCCTATCAAAGAAAACCTAATACTTCACAATAGAGTGAAGTCAAAACAAGGATTTTTAGTAGTTTCAAAAACTATTCTAAAACAGTAAAGTTGGTAAGTACTACCGTATGTACTACATAGTACACGTATCATCCCGTCTTTTAATCCTACAGTAGGATTTAAATGTATTGCACTCGACGTGACAAGAGCAGGTAAAGTATCTAATTTTCAGTAACAAGCAGAAACTTAAACTGAGGCGTGGGGTTCAATACTCAATTGGCAGAACTACTATTATTGCTCTTTTCTGTCTATTGAATATGAGTCATAAAAGACCTTCCCAAATGTTGTTTCACATTTTATTTTAAATGGAATGAGACTCTAAACAAAATGCAAATACGTTACTATTAAAAAGTATTTTAAAAACACTATCTAGAAAATAATGGGATAGCTACAGAGGCGCAGAGGTGTATTTTAGCTGAAGATCACTTTGCTTTGTTAGAACACAGTAATAAAAAAGACACTGAGAAAGAATACATATTTTCTCTTCTCTAGGTGTGAGCAATCTAGTATGGAAAGATACAATGTGGGATCCCTGGGTGGCGCAGCGGTTTAGCGCCGCCTTCGGCCAAGGGCGCGATCCTGGAGACCCGGGATTGAGTCCCACGTCGGGCTCCCGGCATGGAGCCTGCTTCTCCCTCCGCCTGTGTCTCTGCCTCTCTCTCTCTGTGTCTCTCATGAATAAATAGATAAAATCTTTTTTTTTTTTAAAGATACAATGTAAAGATCGTATATAGATCTTGGAGGGGCATCAAGGCTCCTTTGGTCAATTTCAACATTGCTGGGTAGAGTACAGGAGGTTAAAGATGACATGCAAATCAAGAGCATGTGAGCTCTTCTGTTTTACCTCCACTTACCCTACTATAACCTGCCAGCGTCCCCTTGAGACTAAGCACTGAATCTTACTCACTTACTTATTCACAGTAATCTACCATGGTACCACACACGTGGTAATTCAATAAATTTCATAAATAAATGACTCTTAACTCTTTAATAATTTTTTAAAGGACTTTATTTACTTATTTGAGAGACACAAAGATAGGGAAAGAGCACGAGTGGGAAGGAGAGGGAGAAGCAGGCTCCCCACTGAGCAGGGAGCCTGACTCGGGACTCGACCTCAGGACCCTGCGACCATGACCTGAGCCGAAGGCAGACACTTAGCCAATTGAGCCACCCAGGTGCCCCCAGACTCTTTATTCTTTAAAGGGAGTAAGGGCTGCATAAACAATTCAGCAATAAGCTAACCTATTCTGTTAATTTACAGGACATAGAAAAATAAGAATGTGGAATTTAAGAAACAGAACAGATAAATATAGGCAAGGGAAGGAAAAATAAAAGAAGACAAAACTGAGAGGGAGACAATCCACAAGAGACTCTTAACTCCAGGAGACAAACTGATGGTTGCTGGAGGGGACGTGGGTATGTCACTGTCAGCTTGTTTCCTGTGTCCCTACTAAACATGTACTACAAAAGATCAATACAAAGTCAAAGTCAAATGAATAGACATGGGCTTCCTGAAGCTTCTCTTCATTCCACAGATTTAATGGTTTTAATTGCCCATGTAGAACGAGGAATCCGCCAGGTCAGAGGAACATAGAGAACACAGAACTATAAAATCTCTACATTTTTTAGGGGGATGTGGGGGGAGAAAGGAGAATAGAAAAATGTGATCATAAGAATTCACACCATTATTGTAAAAGGATATTCCTGCAGTCCTACTTCCAAGTACAAACCACTTGAGGTCTTAGTAAAAGCCATGGCCCACCACAGCTTAATGTGGCTACTTACCTATACAGCTTTCCTTAAAAAAGGATATGGACATGGTATTATCTTTTAGTCCTAAATTATTTTGCTCCTTCCTATCCATCCTGCTCCCTGTGTTTTTGCCTCATCAATGCCATGAAGTAACAACTATATCTGTGAATCTCCTAACCTTGTTAAAGCAAAAGTCCACCCCTGCTATGACTACAAGTTTCCCTCTTAGATCTTTTAGTAATTAAGTCAGCTCACCAATTCTGGACTTAGAAATAATCCATCAATCTCTAAAATATACTTCAGAGCAAAGTTTTCAAATTTTGTTGACTGTTTAACCTCACCAATTAACAAACTTGAGAATGTGCCTTTAAAATATGTGTATTATTTATAAATTACACAGTCACATTCTTATCATGAGCCAAACATCTCAAAGCACAGCATGCGCTCGGAGAAAGGTTCATCAATGATACAATCTTTTAAGGCCACTTACATATTTTTTGGATGTAATTCAGATAAAACTACATAGCGGTATATGTATGTCCATTTAACTAGACCATATAAACTGCAATATATCATAATACTCAGAATGCAAACCAAAGAATAAGGCTCCATTATCAATCCCTTCTTATATGAGGAAATGAACTCTCAGGACCTTCAGATATAAGCCCCAAGTAAGGGTTCCATTGCTGGTCCATTTATCAAAGATAGGAAATGTTACCTTATTTTTATCATGGTTTTAAAAAATACTTTAAATTTTGAAGGCATTTTAGACTACAGAACAGTTTCAAAAGCAGGGAAGAATTGATATATATTTTTCTCTCAACTTTTTCCTAATGTTAATCAACATCCTATATAACCAATGATCAATACTCAGAAGTTAACACTGGTATAATGCTATTAACTAAACCACAGACTTTATTTGAATTTATTAGTTTTCCCACTAACATTCTTTTTCTGTTCCAGAATCCAATCCAGGATCCCATAATGCACTTAGTTGTCATGTTTCCCTAGTCTCCTCTAATTAGTGAAAGCTCCTCAGTCTTTCCTTGTCTTTTATTATCCTGACATTTTGGAGGAGTTCTGTTCAGTTACTTGGAAGAATGTTCCTTAATATGTGTGAAACCTTTTCATGATTAACTTCGAGTAATGCATTTTGGCAATCTACTGCAGAAGCAATGTTCCTTTTCGAGTGCATCATATCAGTGTACCAATAAGATTTAATATGTTTTGTTAATGGTTATGTTAACCCTTGATCACTTGGTCAAGTTGCTGTTGATCTTATATGAATTATATTGTTACTTATTTTGTTCAAATAGTGGAACTATTTGGGCCATTGGGAGCTCTTTTACACTGGCTCCCATGTCTCACCCAACATATTCCTATCCTTTTCTGAGCACTTCCTTACTGCTGGCACCACAAAATGCTCTGAACTCTTTTTCTATTTTCCCAATCCCAGCAATGGAAGCAACCATTTCTCCAAGAATCTTGGTTCCCTTCACTGCAGAAGTTTTATTTTATTAAGGATGCATATTGATGTAAATAGAATTCCTGTACGCCAGTGGATCATCTTATTTAATCCCTGTCTTCATGCACAAATGATTTTGGAAAGCTCTGTTCTATAGCATTGCTCCATGATGATGAATATTTTTTTGCTCTAACGAAACACTCAGCATTAATGAAGGAACACTCTCTATTAATAGTCTAAAACATTTCCAGGGTTAGTAAGAATTAAGTCAAAGAAATGGATGCAATAGGAAGAACCCCAGACTTGTCAATGAGATCTACAGTTTTTTCTCTATACCTTATATACATGTAAAGCCTATAACTCTGAGCTCCAGTAACTATAAGATATGATGATTTCAAGAGGTCCATAAACATACTTTAGTCTGGGTAGGCACTGAACATTATTCTACCAAAGACAGAGTGTTTCTTTTTACAAACACCTTCAATCAGTATTGTCAGAACAGTAAGTGTGCCTTTTAGAAAAACAAGTATGGATAAAGACTCACATGAAAAAAAAAAAAAGCTAGCATTTAATATGGGCTCACAGATGGTTTTGTAGAACTCTAGAGTATTTTAAGTTGAAGGAATGAGGTATGTGCAAAGTAAATCAAGAGCCAGTATGGCATACCACACCCAAAGGCTTTGGAGCTCAAACAATATCAGATAATTAGAACATATGATCACACTCACTAGCATGTTTGGCTAGCACCATGGTTCCAGTTGCTCATCAGAAACACTGGCAGCCCAATTTAGTGTTTTCACAACAGAAGTAACTTTAGAGCAAAGTAACTTTAGAGCAAACCACTTTAACATCTTGATGGCTTAAATAAAAAATAAATTTTTAAAAATATATACAAAAGCATTTAAACATTTCTTTTTTTAAAAGATTTTATTTATTGATTTGAGAGGGAGAGAGAGAGAGCGAGCGCATAAGCAGAAGGAGGGGGAGAGGGAGAACAGGCTCTCCACTGAGCATGTGGGGCTGGATCCGGGGACTCTGGGATCATGACCTGAACCAAAGGCAGATGCTTAGCCTACTGAGCCACCCAGGCACCCTGCATTTTAACATTTCTAGTTAAAGCATACTCTCCATTACCCATGCCTAAAGTAAAAAGCAATCTGACATAATAAACAGCCCTCCAAAATTTTTATTTTGGTTTAGAAAATGTGTCCATTTGTTACAGAAACATATTCATATGAGATTTTTACTTTGTTATTAATATTTTGAAATTACTTTTGGTTCTCTGAGCATTCAGAATATGGAAAGAATTAGAAAAATAGCTACCAGAATTGGCCAGCTTTGCAAATTATTTATGCTGAAATTTTCCCTCAGAGTGCCTCACTCTTCAATGATTATTGAAGGCTAACTATATCAACACACTTTAGCAAAAAGTTTTCCATTTATCAACTAAGAAACTGAAGCACAAAAGTGACTTTTTATTTGTACAAAATACACACAAAGAACACTGTAATTTGTATCCTATTTTGCTGACAATTCTACTTCCTCAGAGCATCCAAAGAATATGACATTTACTGCTGACAGTTTTGAAGCATTATTTACTCACTTTTGAGACTGTATGGTCTTGATGTTAGCTATTAATTCATGGAATCCTAAGAACGATATTCTAAACAATTAGAAGATTTAATGTGGCAGCTAAGCTCCAATGATCTCCCTTTGTTGATTTAGTGCCATTCCAAGTAATGATGATAATGACTAATAAACAACAGTAACAGCAGTTTTAGATTATTGTGTCCTTACATATATTATCTCTGCTTCTCCGACTTATTGAAGTATAACTGGTACACAAAAACTGCACATAATTAATATATACAATTTGGTGAGTTTGCATCAAGCTCTCTTAATCATCACAATAATCATCTTGAAAAAGCTAGAATTATTCCTGTTCTATAAAAAACGGAAACAAGTCTGAAGAATGTTAGAAACTTTGTCTGAGGTCACACAAGGCTGAATAAGCAGTTCAGCGAGGACTAGACTCTAGGTCTAATCCAAAATCTGACCTTTTAACTACTATGCCCACAAAAGATTAGAGCAGGTCATTTAGATGCCAGTGCTTAGTTGCTCACACAACAAAAGCAACAAAAATTAGTGCAATCCACCATGGAGTTATTCTCACTGGATGCCCATTAAAATATGGCACTAAGCTGAATGTTTCATTTACCTTGTATTAATCTTCACAATGATAGAGTATTATATAACTTGTCCAATATCACAGCTAATTTTTTTTTTATCACAGCCAATTTAATGGGAAAAAAAACTATAAGCAACACATCTAGATTTGCCTCCATAGCCCACAGTCTTTCTACCAGAAGCTACTAATGAACACATAGTATACATATCAATGACTAAAACATTAAAATCTGAACTAATATCTTCTATTTTAGCAAAACTATATTTTTGGTAGGTGAGGACAGACAATAAACAGCTGTAATTACTGTGCCTTTTTTGCAGATGAGAAAGATAAATCACAAAAAGGGTATGACATTTGTCAGAATCACATAACACACGATGGGGAAGATTTGAATCCATAGCTGTTCATTGTAAAGCTTATGCTTTGCTCCTTCAATCAAGGATAGAAACATTTTAGAAGACTTCACTCAAAACATTTGAAGGAGGAAAACTCACACATGCCCATAAAAATATGGATTTATATGGGAAAAGGCAGGGGTAACTGCTAATTATTACTAAAAAATCAATATTACTAACTAATAAGCCTTATAAAACAGCGTGAGCATGCTGTGGATATAATGCACAACTAGCCAAGAGAGCAAGTAGTAAACTGTAACGGACAGTTCAAATTATATGTAAGCTAAAAATGGCAAGATGGCAATTTATAAACTAACATCACATTTCACAAGTATGGTATCTGATTCTCTGCTAGAATCCTATACTCCCTGTATGTTGGTAAGAGAAATTCAGAAAAAATGAGGTTCCAAAGTACCACAGGGAATAGGTGATTCGTTAAAACAGAATTACATATCATATTAAATGAGACAGAAATGAAAGCTCATGTGTTAGAGCATGTTTAATAAATGCTATAAAATTACATTTAAAAATGATCTTTATGTGAGATTAAGAAACTGAAAATATCAGACTCAAAATTATGAGAAGACAAAACTTCAACATTTTATAAAACAGCAAGAGATAGTAGATTGATTCAGTACCTGGTCTATAATTCAGGTAGTTTTTACACTAGATTTTCTCATTCATAAAGCTACAGTTTATGGAGAAAATTATCTGGAAAAAATGAGCTGAATAGCAGCATACTCTTTCACCTTTTTATGCCAGTTCGGGACATATGAAATACTTCAGTCCTTGGCTAATTTCTCTGGCCATTAAAAGTTTACTTTTTCCCTTAGAAGGCTCTAATCCTGAGATTCTAATACCACACAATTAATATGTTGGGCTGTCTTAAATTTCCAGGGAGATTGCAATCATGTTTAACCTTTAAGATATCAAGAGGAAATAGATAATTTAAGTATTATTGATTAAAGTTTCAGACATGTTACTTACGAGCGTAATGACATTTTTCTATATTTATACTTTAAAAATGATAGCTCTTAAAAAAATGGACAAAAAATTTGTCAGTAGTTTTTACTCTAAACTCACCTAACAACCTGCTATCTTTAGGTACGTAACACAGAGATAATCGCTGTTTTAAAATTATACAAACTAGGGGTGCTTGGGTGGCTCAGTTGGTTAAGTGTCTATCTTCGGCTCAGGTTATGATCCCAGGATCCTGGGACTGAGTCCCAGGTCAGGCTCCCTGCTCAGTGGGGAATCTGCTTCTTCTTTTTTTTTAAAGTTTTTTTTTTTTTAAGACTTTATTCATGAGAGGAGAGAGAGAGAGAGAGAGAGAGAGAGAGAGAGCGGAGACACAGGTAGAGGGAGAAGCAGGCTCCATACAGGGAGCCCGATGCGGGACTCGATCCCTGGACTCCAGGATCACCCCCTGGGCTGAAGGCGGCGCTAAACCGCTGAGCCACCCGGGGATCCCCATGGGGAGTCTGCTTCTCTGCTCCTTCCCCCTGCTGGTGCTTGCTTGCTCTCTCTCAAATACATAAATGCTTTAAATAAATAAATCTTATTTATTTTATAAATGTTGTAGCTTAAAATGCCAAGAAGAACTTGAAAACTTAGAGACAAAATTTAAAAAGAAAAAAAGAGAAAAGCAGACCTCTAAGATATATAGATTCTTCCAAAAAGTTTTTAAAAACCAAACCTTTATTTTTTTTTAATTTTTTTTAATTTTTTTAAACTTATGATAGTCACACACACACACACACACACAGAGAGAGAGAGGCAGAGACACAGGCAGAGGGAGAAGCAGGCTCCATGCACTAGGAGCCCGACGTGGGATTCGATCCCGGGTCTCCAGGATCGCGCCCTGGGCCAAAGGCAGGCGCCAAACCACTGCGCCACCCAGGGATCCCCAAATCTTTATTTTCACAGCATCTAACACAGACATAAAATTTGTGGCAGGAGAATTTATGAATAAATTTATACATATCAGTTCTTATAAAAAATCTTAGAGACATATTATTTCATAGACTAAAATCTTAAGACAGCTGAAATATAGCAACTGAGAAGGTGAAAGCTGACTAGGAAACCATTTTTGCATCATCTTTTGTGTAGGCTCCTCCTGTATTTGCCTAGACATGTGGCAATATGCCTGAACCAAACTGCCTTATGGTATCTTTTTTTTTCCCTCTATGTAAATTTTATTTATTTTTTTTACATATATTTTTTTTAATTGGAGTTCAATTTGCCAACATATAGCATAACACCCAGTGCTCATCTCATCAAGTGCCCTGCTTATGGTATCTTAAAAACTTAAAAACTCATAGACAGCTGAGCCATGTTATTCCATCATAACATAAAGGCAGTGTGCATGAACATGCATTCTTTAATAGATGCGTTTTAAAAGATACATTTTCATCATTTTTTTAAAAAGTACGTATGGGATCCCTGGGTGGCGCAGCGGTTTGGCGCCTGCCTTTGGCCCAGGGCGCGATCCTGGAGACCCGGGATCGAATCCCACGTCGGGCTCCCGGTGCATGGAGCCTGCTTCTCCCTCCTCCTGTGTCTCTGCCTCTCTCTCTCACTGTGTGCCTATCATAAATAAATAATAATAATAAAAAAAGTATGTATGTATGTATGTATTTATTTATTTATTTTAGACATAGAGAGAGAGGCAGAGACACAGGAGGAGGGAGAATCAGGCTCCATGCCAGGAGCCCAACGTGGGACTCGATCCCCGGACTCCAGGATCACACCCTGGACCAAAGGCAGGTGCTAAACCCCTGAGCCAGCCAGGGATCCCCTATTTCCATCATTTTCTAAATGCATAATCAACTGTTCATAAATTGAATGGTACCACATGTTAAAGAGTATCTTCTGTGTTTTTTATATCTTTAGACAAAACAATTCAAAAAACAGTATTTATAAGGAATTGAAAAGGAAAAAAAAAATCAAGATACTCCTTGCCTCCAGAATTCAAATATATGAAAATCAAGTTTTTTTTAAAATTTTTTTGTTAATTTTTATTTATTCATGATAGTCACACACAGAGAGAGAGAGGCAGAGACACAGAGACACAGAGACACAGGCGGAGGGAGAAGCAGGCTCCATGCACCGGGAGCCCGACGCGGGACTCGATCCCGGGTCCCCAGGATCGCGCCCTGGGCCAAAGGCAGGCGCCAAACCGCTGCGCCACCCAGGGATCCCTGAAAATCAAGTTTTAAGAGTACTTAGGGAATATGGCAGAGTTTTCAAAAATTGACAAAAAATCATTTTGCAGAATCGAAATTATCCTTTAAAATCTCTTAAATAGCCAATGGGTAAGGTCTACAGTCTCATACACTATGATGTATTATGAATCACACATCATTTTAAATATGAGAATCATGCTCTAACTGCAGAGATGTTTTTGAAGTACAGGAGGTATGTAGAAACTAGACGCTATTAAAACAATAGTAAATTCATTTATGTCCCATCTCATGGTTGTCCCCTATGGCAGGCTATATTCTGACAAAGTAGATCAGTGTAGCTATGCCCACATGATACAGATTTTTATTTTTCACATTTGAGTGTGAGTATCTGCTGCGGGGTGCTAATACATTTGACATTTCTAGATACAGGATTTATAAAAGTTTTGGTAAAAAGATAGTCTTAAGTGAATGAGAATTCAGAAGAAGTATCACAACAAACAATATAAGATGCACGAAAGAAACCAGCATCTTTTTTGTTAACTCTAGAAGTTAAAGGAAATGCTGAATATAAAACAAAAAGTCCTCCATCTTGTCAAGGAGGCTAGATTTAATGAACTAGACAGTGAAAATGTTAAAGAACTGCTAACACCACACAGTGAGGAGTTCATGATTGAGAAAATCTTTCAACTTGATGCTCATCATCAGTTTGAATCATAACAGATAAAATGTTTATGGCTACAAGTGAATTTGATTATGATAGAAGGCTCCACATGTGAGAAAATGAAACTGCAAGGAAAATCTGAGGTGACCAGGAGATGAAACACAGGTAGTGAAAGGAACTTAAATAGTTCATCCATTGATAGTTTTTAATTTATTATTATTATTATTATTATTTTTAATACTGTTGCTTTTTCCAGGGATTCAGACATTGATGAACTTCAGGCATTTGAATTTACCTGTTTACTACTTAACCGGCTCACTCTGGCTTACATTACTCACCACTCAAGCAGCAACAGGGACTAAAGCTTCTATCGCTTTCCATAAAACCTCACTCAGGCAACTCTGTAATACATTAGTTGAACATTTTTTAAAATGCCTTTTTAGGGGCACCTGGGTGGCTCAGAGGTTGAGCATCTGCCTTTGACTAAGGTTGTGATACTGGGGTCCTGGGATCAATCAAGTCCCGTATCAAGCTCCATGGAGGGAGCCTGCTTCTCCCTCTGCCTGTGTCTCTGCCTCACTCTCTCTCTCTGTGTCTCTCATGAAAAACAAACAAACAAACAAACAAACAAACAAACAAATTGCCTTTTAAAAAATTTTACTAAGTGCTACTGGTAATAACTAATTATCTTACATTATTTCATTATTTACTTAGCATATGTTCCTTGGTCAACTTATATAACTGTGATTTCTTTGTATGTAAAGGAACAGAAACAATCTCTAAATCTTCTGCCTGCTTTAAAATGCTCTCATTTTAGATTGGTCTTTAAAAGCAAAATAATCGGGCAGCCCCGGTGGCGCAGCGGTTTAGCGCCACCTGCAGCCCAGGGCGTGATCCTGGAGACCCATGATGGAGTCCCACGTCAGGCTCCCTGCATGGGGCCTGCTTCTCCCTCTGCCTGTGTCTCTGCCTCTCTCTCTCTCTGCATCTCTATGAATAAATAAAATATCTTAAAAAAAGTTTAATAAAAAAAAATAAAAGCAAAATAATCTTTAAAACGGAGGAATGGGAGTGGCAATCACCACATGATTCATCTATAATTTTTCAAAACTGATATTATCTTTAACTTTTGAAATGCATTTCCCCTAGGATTTCAGTAGTTCGCTACCCTGTTCCGTTTTTACATCTTTGCTCAAATGTCATCTGACCGCCCTTTGTAAAACTGTGATCATCACTTCTCTCCTGGCATTTCCTAAGCTGCTCTACCTGCTTTGTCTCCAGAGCACTTATACACATATATATGTGTATATATATTCATGTGTCCATGTATATTAGAGATATGTGTGTATGTGTACACACACATGCACATTCAACCACAAATACAACTCACCTGTTTATTATCTGCTTTCCCTCACTAGAATACAAGAGCCCATGAGGACTGGGATAGTTTTTGGTCTTCTGTTAATTGGTATGGTACCCACATGTAGAAAGCAGCTTACCAGATCTTTGCTGAATAGATGAATTTCTCTAAACATGGACAGAAATGTGTTTTATAAAGCCCAACATGCCAGTCTTGCTTTGGGAAAAGCCATACTCAGGGGAAAACAAGAACTAAAATGGCAGTATTCTATAAAAGAACACACAGGTGACATACAGTTGGTGAGTTTATGAGTCACTCAAGAAAACCATAAAAATATTACACAAAGATTTAAAAAATAATGTGTTAATCCTCAATAGTTAAACAGCACATATTGGTTCTTCTGTTACTTCCACATAAAAGCGCTTTTTCTTGTTATACTCTGGTTAGTAGGACTCTGGTTATAAAGTGTTTTGGATATCACACATAGATTACTACACATATTTGATACAAGCTGGTTTAATTATCTGACATATTAGAGACAGAGCATAGGGAAGAAATAATACCCAAGGACAGATGGTAATTAAAAAAATAGAGCGCCAACTAGAATTATACCTCTGCTGAGAATTAGGTCTTCCTTTTCACCTAGTGAACTATATTTTCTCAATTGAAGGAGAATATGCAAAGAAATAATTTAGATAAATTTGCAAAGAATTATATAAAGATAAATGGAAGAACCGTTGCTTCTCCAAAATTTAAATAATTTCCTCAAAATGTTATTAGGATTGTGCAAACCACTTAAAGAATAATTCATTGACTAAATATTGCTGAGAGAAATTTTAGAATCACTTATATTTTTAGTATTTTAGGCTGATTCCTAGCACATCTTAGGATATTGGTACTTGCTTGTTACCTTCAAGGTCTCACTACAAATTTTGTAAAGGTCTACCTACTATTGCTGTGAATCACATTTTAAAACACTGTGGATAGAGAATCATGATTTTAAAGCATTGCTTTTGATCTTTAAAACATTCCTTTTTAAATGATTTACATGCACTCCATTAAGTTACTGAGCATTAACTGTATTAGATACTATTTTAGGTGCTGGGGATATACCAAAACAGACAAAATCCCTGTCTTATTGGTCCTTACATTCTAGAAGTAGCAGGTAACAGACTTTAAAAGAAAGTCTGGGGAAACAAACAAACAAAAAAGCAGAATAATTGAAAAGAGAATGACTGAGATGAGTTATCATAAATAAATGAGTGGAG
This sequence comes from Nyctereutes procyonoides, assembly GCF_905146905.1. Taxonomy (NCBI): domain Eukaryota; kingdom Metazoa; phylum Chordata; class Mammalia; order Carnivora; family Canidae; genus Nyctereutes; species Nyctereutes procyonoides. Next base: position 683,690 of record NW_026575047.1, read on the forward strand.
CATGGATGGTCAAAGCCAGGAGTCTGGTGATATGAAGGAGTGAGCAATGCTCACTGTGGTAACAAGATTCTAGATGGCAAGTATGAGGCAAGTATGAAGACCCTGACATAGGAATAAGGTTAGCACATTTGAGGAAAAGCAAAAAGCCATCAGTCTGCAAAAGAATGAGCAATAAGAAATGTGATCAAAAAGGGCAGCCCCAGTGGTGCAGCAGTTTAGTGCTGCCTTTGGCCCGGGGTGTGGTCCTGGAGACCTGGGATTGAGTCCCACGTCAAGCTTCCTGCATGGAGCCTGCTTCTCTCTCTGCCTGTGCCTCTCCCTCTCCCTCTTTCTCTCTGTCATGAATAAATAAATAAAATCTTAAAAGAAAAAAAAAAAAGGAGGCACAGACTAGAGTCCTTGACATATTTTATCCCAAGTGACATTCAAAGTCACTGGAAGTTTTTGGGCAGAGAAATTAATGATCTGGTTTAGGCTTTCTTTGTTCTTTTTAAGATCTATTTACGAGGGAGGGAGGGAGGGAGGGAGGAGAGAGAGAGAGAGAGAGAGAGAGAGAGAGAGAGAGAGAGAGAGAAAGAGAGAATACCTTCAGCAGACTCTCCACTGAGCGCAGAGCCCAATGTGAGGCTCGATTTCACAACCCTGAGATGATGATCTGAGCTGAAATCAAGAGCTGGACACTTGGATGACTGACCACCCATGTGCCCCATGGTTTAGGCTTTAGATATATCAATTAGCCTTCTCTGTATAAAAATGAATTGTTGGGAAGGGAAAAGTAGAAGCAGAGACATGAGTTAGGAGGCTCTTTAATAGTATATACCAGAGAAGATGTATCTTGAATTAGGGTGGTAGCAACAGAAGTGACAAAACATGGCCAGATTTAGGGTAAATTTTGAAGACAGAGCCAATGAGACTTGATGTTAGGTTATACGTGGGTATGAAGGACACTGAGGAATCAGGAAGGCTTGTAGCTTTTGAAGCTGACCAACTAGGCTAAGAATGATATAGTTTACTAAGATGGGAAAGTCTGGGGCGGAGGAAGATTTTAGGGGCATAAAACCAAGTGTTCTCTGTTTTAGATAGGTCATTCTGAGATGCTTTTATTTTTTTATTTTTTGAGATGCCTTTAGATAATCTTATGAAGAGTGTATCAGGCAGCTACATATAAAAGGGTAAAACTAGAGAAAAGGTTAGTTTAGATATAATATTTAGGTGTCATCAACACACACATAATGCTGTTAAGATGAAACGAGGCTATGATGTAGTTAAGGTATATATCCAGAACAGAATACAGCTAAGGATTAACTTCTAGGACTATTCAACACTTAGAGGTCAAGAAGTTAAGAACCAGCAAGGAGCATGTGGAAGCAGCAATTTGTGGGAAAAATAGGAAAAAATTAAAAAAAATAATTCTTTTAATTCTAATAATATTAAAAGAATAGAAATCAGAATAAGGAAGTGATCAACTCTGTCAAATGATGCTGAAAGGTTAAGTAAAATAAGAACTGGTAACTTCCCTTAAACAGTACAAGATGGAACTGCCAATGAAATTGATAAACCAATTAGAGATGTGGTAAGAAAGAAACTCTAATTGGGACAGGTTGAAAAGAGTAGGAGAATTGAGAAGTAAAGACAGTAAAAGTATAGATGATAAGTATTTACTAAGCATCTGCTATGTGTCAGATGCTTGAGATACTGGTCAACAAAAATACAAAATCTAATTCCTCATGGTGCTTATATTCTAGCAGCAGAAGAAAGACAATGAACAATAAATAAAATAGGTAAATTATATATGTTAGAAGGTAATGATGCTGTAAAAAGCAAGCGTGATTATTAGTTGTTGGAGATTAAAAAAAAGACATAAAATAACTACCTGAAAGAGAGGAAATGGACTAAATGAGACTGAGAAGGTCAGCATAATTGGGTTCTTTATTCCAGACATGTTCAGCTGGTCCAGGGCAAGTGTGTAATAAATGAGGAATTGGACACAGAGAAAGTTCTAACAAGCAAATATGACAAAGGAAGAGAGAGGCAATACAGTTAAGATTTTATATGAAAGATGATCACAGTGATCAAGCCTAAGCTGAGTAAGGACAGAAATGAAGTCTTAAGTCATGTCCAGGAGACAATGAAGAGGGAAAATCCGTGTGGTCAATAGACTGGAAGTTATAATGAGGTTAAGAGAAGGAGGAAGGAAGAAGAGTATTGGAATAAAATTGTAGACAGAGAAAGAGATGGTTGAAATAAGATTTGAGAGGTGGCAAGTCTAGGAATAAAAATGGGTAAAGATGGCTTGAAGGGAATGGAGGAAAAGATCATTGGAAATTAAGAGATCAAATAACCGAGAGGCCAGAGTGTTTAATGTAGCATCTAAATAAAATTTGAAGTCACTAAGAATTGTGATGGTAATAATATTTGGGAGGAAGAAAGTGAAAATGCTGGTAGAGGTCCACAACATGATAATGTAGATGAAATAGTTTTGGTGTTCTGTGCTTCCAAGGAGCTCAGGGTTTTAAGAAGAGCCAATAAACGATGGGAAAGCAGCTATAAAGATATTAGAGGTTGCCTGCCAATGGTATCACCCTATATTACATAAAGAGAATTAAAAGCAGCCAGAAAGGGAGAGGGCTACAAAAACATCTTTTATGAATATGTAGATGAGTTACAGAAATAAAATAAAGGGAACATTAAAAGACTGAGGACACAGGAGATTTTGCGGATGAAAGACAAGTTTCAGAAGACAAAACAGAAATTCAGGTGCTTGTAAAAGATAGCTGACTCAAATTCAAGAATAAAAAAGATAAAAGGAGATAAAAATCTAGATAATAACGAGTGACCTGATAGTTGGCCTCTAATTCCTGTTATGGATGGTACTGCAGTAGAAAGGTGATTTTACCGGAAATGCAAAAAACCCAGTTATAATTTTAAATGTATTTTCTTAGGATTCCATTCATATCTTCCAGGTATATGACAAAACAAGAAAAATCTTTTCAGAAACACCTTTGAATGTGGTCTGTAACATTATGTGAATTATTTTTTGGCACTAATATACAATTTCCTGAGAGTTTCAAAAGTCAGCCCATATATGAGAAATTAATTCAATGTATGACTCACATGACCCCATAAAGGCACATGTCTATACGAAACATTCAGGGCTTGAATGAATTAGGTCAAATCTACATAGTCACTCAAGGATGCCTGCATTTAAAGAAAAGCAATCTAAAAGATCAACACCCCTGTTTCTAAGAAATCAAATGCCTTATTATCAGTCATAACCAATTGATTAGTGAGCTATATTAATATTTATTTGATATATTATAAAACTAGAAAATTAAGAGTTTAAAAGGAAAAGGATCTGTATTGAGAAAAGGTTGAAAGAGTTTAAATAAAACCTGGCTACCAATTAATTTAAGGGGAAAGGGTTGGTTTATAGCAGCTTTCAACTAACTGGATCAAATCCATCAGGAAAGCTCTCTGAAAACAAAAAAAAAAAAAAACCCATAATAGCAGTTACATGAATGCTAAACGTGTGTGAGGATAAAAGGTAAAGCAGGAGAAACATATTATATTTTGATGAAGAAAGATTTCATTTCATCATATATTTAGCAATATGATTCATTCAACCACTATGTGTATACTATCTTTTCAACTTAGTCAAGTAGCCTTCTTTAATTTAAAAATAAAAGATGAGACATCTTCCTGAATCATAAGCCAGGAACTTACACTGTTTCAGGTAATGAGACAATGTGAAGCTGTAAGTCAGAATAATTTAGCTTACATATCATGGGGATACTTTGAAAAAGGCATTTTATATCTCTGTGCCTATGTTTCTACACACTTCAAAACAAACTGACTGATATACACAGTAATAAACTTAAGTACAAAGTTGGGAAAGGTAAATTATACGTGCATGCTAATTTAACTTCTTTCTCCAAATAAAACAAGTACTAATATGCTAATTTAACTTCTTTCTCCAAATAAAACAAGTACTAATACCAGAGTATGTAGAGAAGCTGGAAGATACTGGACAGTTTATTAGTATTCATTTCTGTGTTCAGGAAATATTTACTGAGGATATGAAAAGTACTGTTCTAAATACTGAGGATACTGCAATTAATAAAACAAAGTGCCTAGTATCATGGAGCCTTCATTCTAATTTATTCTCTAGAGAATTTTAAGGTTACCCCCTAGAAGGAATTCAATTTTGAAAAATTTCTCAAATATATTCAAAACTAGTTGAAGTTCGGCTCTGGACTAAATGCTAACCCCCGCCTCCCCATTCTATTTATTCCTGAAAACGTATTTTTGACTAGCTTCTAATTACAAGGGATTGACCAAACTGTATTTAGTATTTCAGTTTCCTCAATCTATTATTAAACTTTATTAGGAAACTAATCATAAAAACTGTTTATAGTTCATTTAAAGGAAAAATGGAAATGTATGAGAAATATAGCATTTCTCATAGGTCTTCTGTAGTCTGCCTAATGCAATTAAGATAATTCTAATCCTAGGTGGCCAAGTAGTAGATAACAGAAAAATTTTCCTACTTAGTACATAAAAGAATCTTGGTACTTCTCACACAGAACACTTTTTAACTCTTTTTAAACTTCTTGAGGACTCAAATGTTTATAACAGAACTAAAAGACATTAGTTAACTTCTCTGTGTTTCATTGTCTCTACCTGTTAAAATGATAACAGTACCTACCTCAACATTGTTTTTGGATTAAATGAGATCAAGGCATAAAAAGGTTTTAGTGCTCAATCAGAACTGATGACATCAATTATCATTATCGTGTAGTGGGTTCTTAATAACAGATTACATTATCATTATAATTGTCTCAAAACCATAGTTAGGAAAAATAATAAACAAGCTACAATAAAGCTATTAAAAGATTTCTTTGTGTTTTGCCAAGATAATTAACATACATGTTTCTCAAACTGAGCAAAAGATCAGTATATGTAAAGTATTAGTAACACTAATGTTAAGAGTATCCAGAATTCCTGAAAATGGCTGTAATTTGGGAACTTTTCAGGAATCAAATAAAACTTCACAAACAATATGCTTTATCAACAATATATTTGTTACACCAAAGACTCAGAAGTGTTTCTTACCTTTAAAAACATGTTTATACCTTTTATTTCCATGTAAAGTTAACAGAAGGATTAACAAATAAAGGAGTTTGTTATCACTTAAAGATACTGCTATTATTATCTTCTGGCCTTTATCCTGTCCTATCCTATCCCATACTAGAGACCTCTAAAATGATTTTATTCAAAGAAAATTTAAAAATAAAGAACAAAATCAAAACCAAGTAAATGAGTAGAAAATCCTTGTTTAATTAAATCTGGATAATCATGCTGGACTACAAATAAAGGAATTAACAAAGGTAAGACCTGAAGTAAAGCAAAAAAAAAAAAAAAAAAAAAAAAAAACTAGTAAGAATCTTCCACTTAAAAACTCTGCAATTCTTCAAAGACCTCAGACATCACCAAGATTATCCCCAAATGGAGAGGTCACTAAATATCCATGAACACTCACCCAACCTTTGGTAGGAGACCTCTTGAAGACCCAGATGCTTGAATCAGCTGAAATAGTACCAAGTGTTTTCTGATTACTCTTAATAGGGCAACGGAGCACAGGTTACTCCACACTATCAAAAATTATAGGTCATTATTATTACTGATAATTCTAGCTACTACCATTATAAATTACTCAAGAAAAAGGAGATTGTGTAATGAGTTCTAAGGTGAATGAAACTTACTGTGTGCATGTATGTTAATGTGTACATTTCTTCCCATTCTTAGTGATAGAAGTCTATTACATAATTCTTCTCGTGAGTGTAAATACATTGGCAGAATAAAATTCTCTAAATATGCTATAAAGTTCTTAAAGTATGTAAAAAAATATTTTTAAAGATAGATTTATTTATTTATTTATTCATTCATTCATTCATGAGAGACAGAGAGAGAGAGAGAGAGAGAGAGAGAGAGAGAGAGAGGCAGACACAGGCAGAGAAAGAAGTAGGCTCCATGCTGGGAGCCCGACATGGGACTCGATCCCGGGTCTCCAGGATCACACCCTGGGCCGAAGGCAGCGCTAAACTGCTGAGCCACTTAGGGATCCCTGTAAAAATATTTTTAATATTGATTCAGATAAAAAATTTCTAGGGGTGTCTGGGTAGCTCAGTTGTTTAACCATCTGACTCTTGATTTCGGCTCAGGTCATGATGTCAGGGTTGTGAGATCGAGTTCCCCTACCAGGCTCTCTGCTGAGTGTGGAGCCCATGTAAGATTCTCCTTCTTCCTCTCCCTCTGCCCCTCCCCTGGCTTGCGTGCACACTCTTTCTCTCTTTCAAATAAGTTAATCTCTTTGAAAATTCTGAAAGAACTTTTTTTTTTTAAGAGATTTATTTATTTGAGAGGGAGAAGGAGAGAGAGCAAGAGAGCATAAGTAGGAAAGATGAAGAAGTAGGCTCCCCACCGAGCAGGGAGCCTGATGTGGGGCTCCATCTGAGGACCCTAGGATCATGACCTAAACCGAAGGCAGACATTTAACCAACTGAGCCATCCAGGTGCCCCAGAAGAATGTGGTTTGTTTGTTTGTATTTATTTATTTATTTTTAAATTTTATTTATTTATTCATGAGAGACAGGGAGAGAGAGAGATAGAGAGGCAGAGACACAGGCAGAGGGAGAAGCAGGCTCCATGCAGGGAGCCTGATGTGGGTACTCGATCCCGGGACTCCAGGATCACGCCCTGGTCTGAAGGTGGCGCTAAACCACTGAGCCACCCGGGCTGCCCAAGAACATGTTTTTTAAAGACAAATGCCAATTTCTGAACATTTAGCACTTCAGTAACACACAGGAAAAGATTTTAAGTCCTCTGCACTTAAAAAAAAAGTTCTTAACTTTAGGTTTTTGTTGTTTTTGTTTTTTTATTCTTTGGTTTTAAGTTTTATTAAGAGAGAGAAAGAAGGAGAACACGTGTGTACGTGGAGAGGGGAAGAGAGAGAGGGTAGGAAAAAATCTCAAGCAGACTCCCCACTCTGCATGGAGCCTGACAAGGGGTGCCGTCTCATAACCCTGAGATCCTGACCTTAGTTGAAATCAGGAGTCAGATGCTTCACTGACTGTGCCACCCAGGTGCCCCTTAACTTTAAGCTTTTTAATGTACTAATGATTCTTCTAATCAGAGGAGTCTTATATTTCAACATACAAAAGAACTCATAACACTGACGACTAAACAAAAGCCTCCTTGCTCAAAAGCGAAGACTATTTTCAACATTACTGATTAAAATCTAAAGGTTATCCATTTAATAGAAAAATATCCAATATTAACCTAATTTAAAAGAAGAATACAGCAGCAGGCTCAACACCTAGATGAAATAATGTTTTTCTCGATCTCTGGAAAGTGGGAGGTGGAATGATAACCCCTCCCACCCTGCATTCCCCCTACACCATGACTCATTCCAAGGATCTACATGGTAAAAATTAAGACACTCTATTACTGCAGAAATTACCAAGAACAAAAAATGGAAGGTTCTATATTTTTCTCAAGTAACTAAGATTAAAAAAAAAAAAAAACTGCTTCTCTCTGATACATATGTATCAAGTGAACAAGTGAAACAAGCCTCATTTGGTTTAAATAGTTTAGACAGGAAGCAAAAAAGAACATTTGACATTTAATGTCAAGTAAGCATATTCAAGCTACCAAAGAAACAGTGAAGCCCCAAGCCAGCAAATAAACTCCAACCTGGCTGATAAATGATTTAACTGTTACATTTCTAAAGACAGCTTTGTAGTAATCTACCACTTATTGAACATGAAAGAACTTTTGAAGTTTTGAGAACAGCAACAAAATAAGGAAGACCAGAAGCATAAAAAAAATTTCAGTAGGTGAGGAAAATGTCTGATAAAGTCAAGAAGAGAACTGAGAAAAGGGTGGTGAAAGGAAGACTAGCACTACAGTAATTGAGAATCCTAATGTCCCCAAAACTATGAAGAAAAACTAAGGATAATAAAAAATGGAGTAAAGACTGGCACATAAAAAAAATAATTTGTGTAAGAAAAATACAAACATTCTATATTTCTACTGCTAATTTTAGATGACAAGGTATACCAATATTACCTTTCTTTCGAAAGAGTGCATTTAGGTAATTTTCTGCTTGGCATTCAATCTTTTCAGTGTTGGACTGGCCCTGAGATGATAGTTCCTCCGTTGGTGTTGACTGTGAAGAATCAAGAGACGGTATACAATCCTAAAATTATAAGAAAGAAACATTAAAAAAATCATTTTTATTACACATGTGATTCCATTAAAAATAGCAAGAAAAAATTTTTCTAAATGCTCATTTATTCTATATATCAAATTACACAGGGAGAACATAAAATTTGGGACAGGAGTCAGGAGAAAAGAAATTTAGTTCTGATACCAAATTAATTTTATTTCTTTGCAAAACTGTAGTCAAAAGGGAGGTGGCGACTGTAGATAAAATACATTACTGAATAAATTTACTATAATAAAGCATTCCAGTAATGAGAGTTTAACAACAAAGCAGGTATGTTTACCCTCTAATCTGACCCAAATGGGTACAAGTTCTCAAGTTCTCATTTCTTCTTAGCCTTTTTCACAATAGTAAAGAGAATTAGGACTTCCCAACATACAAGAAGATGCTGCTTGCCTAGTTTATACCCTGTTTATAGTAGACACTAAATATTTAATCATTTACACAGGAAATAACTCTGATATCCAAACGACTTCAAGAGAATAAAAGGCTAAATAGTAGTATCACATTATCCGCCAACTACAGATTCCTAAGAAATCAGATTATAGGGTGGTCTCAAACCAAACCAAGCCTCCACAGCTCACTGTCCTCTACCAAATACAAATCATATCTACACTGAACTTCATGAGTCAGGGAGCTATAAGGAAGAAATGTGAAATAAGCAAAAAAGATGAGTGTTTCGGTGATTTCACTTGGAAGTTAAGCTAAATGTTAGACTTCTAACAAAAGACTTTTAAAAAAATTCTTCTCATTACCAAAATCAAATATTTAAATTTCCACTGTAAGTCACCAATTTTCAGAACAAATTAAGTCAAAAAAATTGTGTTACAATTGTGCAATTAGTTTAGAAATAATTTCATAGCACTAAAACTTACACTGACTGCTTCTCTCTGTAGGTTACAAAATGAACATTTTTCATCCATAGACCAGTCAGTCAGCTCTTCTGGTTCACAGTCTTTAAAAGAGGGAAAAATATTCATTAAATACACTAACTTTATTAATACAAATAAAATTACCACTCTCCACAGCAATGTCTCATATAAAAAGCTAACTACTGATAGTAAGGGGAGAAGGCGTAACTTTAAAATTAAAGTGATGACATCTAGAAAGAAACAAAGAAGGCTGTAAGGAGAGTAATTTTGCACTATTATGGGACAAAGTAGCAAGAACAATGTACTGGTTATAAATTAATTTTCTAACAATAGGGTTTTAAGTATCATCTAACCTTCTAAAAGATTCAATTTATCATTGCCTATTAATTTTTAATTTTCACTGTGAAAGAAATCAAAACAGGAAGGTGTGGGGAAAAATACATTTTACACATCATGAAAGCAACATAAAACAGAGAAAGGGAGTAAAGCATCAGAAAAGTCCACAGATTTGAGAAAATGGAATGTTGTTCAAAAAAAAAGGGGAAATCCATCGCTAAAAAGTCAGATCAGATTTTTATTACATTGTGTAATGGTGTTGTTGCAAGAGCTCAAGTAAAAGGCAGGTAAACAAGCTATATTATTCAATACAAAACATGAATTTTTTCACAAGAATGTTTCATATAATCCAACTATTGTAATATATTAGAAAGTTTGTGCAAAACAAACATTTTATGATGAAGAAATTTTATGAAGATATAACAACACTGCCATCCTAACTATATTTGGTACAGTGATTTTTCAAACTTATTTCTTACAGTAAAACTCCTTTCAATTTCCTTTCCCAAATAAATTCCTATATAGAACCTCCAATATATGAAACAATTATCAACTGATATCAATTATCAAAATTATCAATTTTTCAAACTTATTTCTTACAGTAAAACTCCTTTCAATTTCCTTTCCCAAATAAATTCCTATATAGAACCTCCAATATATGAAACAATATATCAAACAATCATACTGGTACTAATCTGAAAAGCACTGGGGTGACACAGTAATTCTAGCTCATACTTTTGAAATACATAATGAAGTCGAATATAGGTTTCTGTTAAGCTACATAGAAAATAAGCTTACCTTTTGGGAAATAATAAATAAATACCAGTTAGGATCAGCCCCCAAGAAATTCTTGTATCAATCAAGATATACAAGTCAGAATAGAAGATAATGTAATCTGTTGGAGTATAAAGAGTGTAGTGATAGTTCCCTTTGGCTTTAGCAGTGGTCCAGAAATATTCCTAATATTTATCTACACTTAGAAGTGGTAGGAAATGGGAGCATGAGACCTAGTATAGGGTAATGGAAAGATAATTAGATTTTAAGTTTCCTTCTGGAATGAACTTACTTGTAACCTTGTCAAGTTATAGAGTTTTTGTTTTAATTTCTCTATCTGTAAAATAAAGACCCCATCACATAACTTATTTGTGGATCAAATGAAAAAATGTGAAAATATTTTATAAACTACAAAGCACGATGCAAAGGCTAGTTACTAACAAAGGAGGATTACCAGTCATTATTTTTTTAAATCCTGCACAATCACGAACATACTTAATAAGGCTAGTTCGTAAAACAGATAATTTTAATACATCAGTTTAGGAAAATGGATCACTTTCTGCAAACAACCCGATAAATCAAAAAGTTTAAACAATCTATACAATTAAAAACTCAGAATTGTGGTTATATAGGTTTATTATTTTCTTCAACCCTTTGAAGAAAGACCTGTCACTATAACAGAGGAATACATTCATTCTCTTGAATGTGGAACTGTGCCATGTCTCTCACTAGGGAGGCAGAGCTTTCTGATCAGTGGGAACCAATGTGGGAAAACTGATAGTATATATTCCAAGCTGAGGCTTTAAAAGGTATGGCAAGTTTCCCCAGTTCTCTTGAGTTTCCACCATCCAACATGAGAAGAACTTGCCCAAACACACTCACTACTCCTTCGGATTGGAACTTGCAGTCACCAAAAGTGATCCCTGAAGGCCAGTGAATCACATCATCCGTAAGGATGCAACAGATTTAAGAGCTATTTGTTATGCAGTATTACTGTGTGAAAACTTGACTCATATGCTAAGCATAACAATTCTGATAGATTAAGGAAATCTTACTGTTTTTTATTATGGCTTCATGAATAAAAAATATGAAAGATATCTAGCATTAGAATTTTTTTTAAATAGCAGTATTCCTGGAGAAGAGGTATTTTTTTAAGATAAAAAGCTTTATTTATTTATTTATTTATTTATTTATTTATTTATTTATTTATTTAATAAATTAATTTTTATTGGTGTTCAATTTACCAACATACAGAATAACACCCAGTGCTCATCCCGACCAGTGTCCCCCTCAGTGCCCGTCACCCATTCACCCCCACCCCCCGCCCTCCTCCCCCTCCACCACCCCTAGTTCGTTTCCCAGAGTTAGGAGTCTTTATGTTCTGTCTCCCTTTCTGATATTTCCCACACATTTCCTCTCCCTTCCCTTATATTCCCTCTCACTATTATTCATATTCCCCAAATGAATGAGAACATACACTGTTTGTCCTTCTCCGATTGACTTACTTCACTCAGCATAATACCCTCCAGTTCCATCCACGTTGAAGCAAATGGTGGGTATTTGTCGTTTCTAATGGCTGAGGAATATTCCATTGTATACATAAACCACATCTTCTTTATCCATCATCTTTCGATGGGCACCGAGGCTCCTTCCACAGTTTGGCTATTGTGGACATGGCTGCTAGAAACATCGGGGTGCAGGTGTCCGGGTGTTTCATTGCATCTGAATCTTTGGGGTAAATCCCCAACAGTGCAATTGCTGGGTCGTAGGGCAGGTCTATTTTTAACTCTTTGAGGAACCTCCACACAGTTTTCCAGAGCGGCTGCACCAGGTCACATTCCCACCAACAGTGCAGGAGGGTTCCCTTTTCTCCGCATCCTCTCCAACATTTGTGGTTTCCTGCCTTGTTAATTTTCCCCATTCTCACTGGTGTGAGGTGGGATCTCATTGTGGTTTTGATTTGTATTTCCCTGATGGCCAGTGATGCAGAGCATTTTCTCATGTGCATGTTGGCCATGTCTATGTCTTCCTCTGTGAGATTTCATGTCTTTTGCCCATTTCATGATTGGATTGTTTCTTTGCTGTTGAGTTTAATAAGTTCTTTATAGATTTTGGAAACTAGCCCTTTATCTGATATGTTATTTGCAAATCTCTTCTCCCATTCTGTAGGTTGTCTTTGAGTTTTGTTGACTGTATCCTTTGCTGTGCAAAAGCTTCTTATCTTGATGAAGTCCCAATAGTTCATTTCTGCTTTTGTTTCTTTTGCTTTCGTGGATGTGTCTTGCAAGAAGTTACTGTGGCCAAGTTCAAAAAGGGTGTTGCCTGTGTTCTCCTCTAGGATTTTGATGGAATCTTGTCTCACATTTAGATCTTTCATCCATTTTGAGTTTATCTTTGTGTTTGGTGCAAGAGAGTGGTCTAGTTTCATTCTTCTGCATGTGGATGTCCAATTTTCCCAGCACCATTTATTGAAGAGACTGTCTTTCTTCCAGTGGATCGTCTTTCCTCCTTTATCGAATATTAGTTGACCATAAAGTTCAGGGTCCACTTCTGGGTTCTCTATTCTGTTCCATTGATCTATGTGTCTGTTTTTGTGCCAGTACCACACTGTCTTTTTTTTTTTTTTTTTTTTTTAGTACCACACTGTCTTGATGACCACAGCTTTGTAGTACAACCTGAAATCTGGCATTGTGATGCCCCCAGATATGGTTTTCTTTTTTAAAATTCCCCTGGCTATTCGGGGTCTTTTCTGATTCCACACAAATCTTAAAATAATTTGTTCTAAGTCTCTGAAGAAAGTCCATGGTATTTTGATAGGGATTGCATTGAACGTGTACATTGCCCTGGGTAACATTGACATCTTCACAATATTAATTCTGCCAATCCATGAGCATGGAATATTTTTCCATCTCTTTGTGTCTTCCTCAATTTCTTTCAGAAGTGTTCTATAGTTTTTAGGGTATAGATCCTTTACCTCTTTGGTTAGGTTTATTCCTAGGTATCTTATGCTTTTGGGTGCAATTGTAAATGGGATTGACTCCTTAACTTCTCTTTCTTCAGTCTCATTGTTAGTGTATAGAAATGCCATTGATTTCTGGGCATTGATTTTGTATCCTGCCACGCTACCAAATTGCTGTATAGCAGTATTCCTGGAGAAGAGGTATTTTTTGAAAAATCACTGTAAGATTTCATGAAGTTTTAGTGATAAATATGTTGAATCGAGGAACAACTTTGGAATAATTAAGACAATTATCAGTTGTAAGATAAAATTCGGCATGCTGAGCTTATCTCATTTATTTCAGTTATTTTAGAAGTTCTTCAAAGAAATGTTAATTAAAATGAATGCCTATGTAGTTAAGTAAATGGTATCAAATAATCAACAATTATATAAATGCCATTAAATTTTGCTGGGTAAAAAAAAACTACTTTACTTACAAATATTGAATAACTACTCTTTCTACAAAAACTTTTGGTTTTGAGTCCAAATAAATGATGAGATATATTTTTTTTTATTTATTGGAAAACAAAATTTGAAAAATCAACTCTAGGCCAGATTTCTCCAAGTTAATCTTTTCATGTCATAAGAGTTAACAAAGATTTCTCAAACAAAATATGACAATAAATCAGATATCCCTAAAATAAGATGTCTCTCATTTTGAATACATGAAGTTGTATAAACTCAAAATGGTGAAATATCTTACAGAAATAGCCTTATTAATAAAAGGCAATGTCATAACAAAAACTAATAGTAAATGACTAACAAAAGAGCAACCTTTTCACCATGGATATATATTCACAAAGTCTGGTTCCAATCATTTTACCTAATCTACCTTAGAAAGTTAACAGACTTTGAAATTAAAGAGCCTTGGTACTGAGATAGCTTTCCAAATACTAGATGTGGCCTTTGGCAAGTTACTTTCTTTGGGGTTCAATTTCCTTATCTGTTAAAATGAGGATAATGATTGCATCTTACGGCTGTAGTAAAAATTAAATAAGAACATATGCAGAACACCTAACAAGTTCAGTTGGTGTTACTTTCATTTTCTTTTAGATATTCACAAATCTTTTGAATGTTTTTATTCTCTTCAGTACCCTTTAACCATAAGAAGTAAATTTTAAGTTTCCAAAGACAAAGCTCAATGAAAAGTGAAAAAAGGAGGCTATGAACTAGATTTCTCATGAAGGTCATGAAAAAATGGTTATAACTATGTTGATCTTGAGGAAAGACAATGAACAATGTTATTAAAGAATAATTTTTCATTATGAAACTATATGCTAACTATACTAAAAACTATGAAGAAGAAAATAAAAACTATCCATAATCCCAATTATTCCGAGGTAATGATTAACATATTCTATGCCTTTTTAAAAATTAGCATTATCCAATTCTTTGAAAATATCAATAAAATTAACAAACCTCTACCCAGCCTACCCAAGTAAAAAAAAAAAAAATTCATTCATTCAGAAATGAAAAATGGGCCATCATTACTGATTCTATGATTAATAAAAAGATAATAAAAATATTATGAATCATATTAGTTGCCCATGAATATGGTAACTTCAGATGAAATGGACAAACTCCTTGAAAGACCCATCTACCAAATCTCACACAATAATAGATAATCTCAATAAGACTCTAGCTATTAAAGAAATTAAATCAATAATTAATAACCTTCCAAAACAGAATGCTCCAACTCAGATGGTTTCTCTACAATCTGTTCCAGAAAATCAAGTATTTTCTGATTCTATCATTATCTACCATCATTACCCAAGTACCATAAACAGTCTGAAGAGACAACTCACCCAAGAAGATACACAGATAGCAAATAAGCTTATGATATCAATATCATATCCCATTAGATAATTAAGATAAGCTACCCCTCCACACCTACTAGAATGATTTAAGTCTGAAACATGGATGACATCATATGCTGGTGTGGATGCAGAGCAAATACAATTAATCTTTCCATACTATCTAGCAACAGTGCTCCTAGGTATTTAGGCAAATGAGTTGAGAAGTTAGGTCTATACAAAACCTTGCACACAAATGCTAATAGCAGCTTTATTAATAATTACCAAAACTTGAAGCAACCAGATGTCTTTCAAGTAGGTCAATGGATAAGAAAACTATGGTACATCCACCCAAGGCAGTATTATTCAGTAATAAAAAGAAATGATCCATGATGAAAAGACATAAAGGAATCTTACATGCATATTATTCAGTGAAAAAAGCGAGTCTGAAAAAACAAAATACAGTATGCTTTCAAATATATGGCATTATGAAGAAGAAAAAAGATAGCAAAAAAGAGTAGTGTTTGACATGGGTTGGAGACGAGGGAAGAACTTTAAAGGTGGAATACAGGTGATTTTTTGGGCAGTGAATTATTGTGTAGGATACTGTAATGTAGACACATGACTGTGAATTTGCCAAAATGCACTACTGTACAACACACAAAGACTTAGTTAATGTAAACTATGGGGGCTTTAATTAATAAAATATATCAATATTGGCTCAACAATTTTAACAAATGTACAACACTAATGAAAAAGAAACCTTGGGGGTGAGAGGGTCTATGGGAAATCTTTGTATTTTCTATTTTTTTCTGTAAATTTAATCTGTTCTTAAAAATGCTTTTTATTTTAAAAATTAGGATATTACACACATGCTTAATTGTCACAAATATTTTCTATGCTCAAATACCTCTAAATCATTTTTAATAAATAAGCATGTTCCATCAAACCGATGTTTCAGAACTTATTTAATCACTATCCTATTATTGGATATTTAGCCTGTTTCTCTAATCTTGGTATTCTAAATAGCATGATGAATACGCTCAGATAAGTTTTTGTGTGCACACTGATAAGAGCTAATATAATTTATAAAACTATAAAATAGAGCAGTATTAGATTCTCTGGTTTCAAGATAAATAATCAATCGATATTGGAAAACTCCTGACAATACTAGGCCATGAATTTCTAGAAGAGATCCTACTTACTCAGTTTTCCTTCCTCACTGCTCATTATAGTTCCTGACACAAAATAAGCATTCAAAATATTTCATCTAACAAAAGAGCCAAGAATACACAATAGGGAAAAGACAGTCTCTTCAATAAATGCTGGGAAAACTGGGCAGCTACACATAAAGGATGAAACTGGACCACTTTCTCACATCATACAAACGAATAAACTTAAAATGGGTTATAGACCTCAATGTAAGACCTTAAATGATAAAAATCCTAAAAGAGAATATAGGCAGCAATTTCCCTGGTATTAGTGGTAGCAGTATTTTTCTAGATATGTCCCCTAGGGCAAAGGAAACAAAAGCAAAAATAAACGACTGGGACTACATCAAAATAAAAAGCTTCTGCAGAGCAAAGGAAACCTTCAACAAAGCAAAAACGCAACCTACTGAATGGGAAAAGATATTTGTAAATAATCTATCTGATAGGAGGTTAACAATCAAAATATATAAAGAACTTATTCAATGCAATACAAAAAACAAAACAAAAAACCCACACACACACACACACACACACACAAAAACCAACTAAAAAATGAGCAGAGGACCGAAATAGATATTTTTCCAAAGAAGAAATACAGATGGCCAACAGGCACATGAAAAGATGCTCAATATCACTCATCATCAGGGAAATGCAAATGAAAACCACAATTAGATATCACTTTATATCTATCAGCATGGCTAACATCAAAAAGGCAAGTAAGTGATGGGTATTAAGGAGAGAGTGATGAGCACTGGTTATTGTATGTAAGTGATAAATCACTAAATTCTATACCTGAAACTAATATTACACTCTATGTTAACTAACTAGAATCCAAATAAAGACTTGGAAAAAAAAAGAGTTGGAGAGCATGTAGAGAAAAAGAAACCCTTGTATGCTTGCTGTTAGTGGGAAGACAAATTGGTACACCAGTGTGAAAAGTAGTATGGAGGTTCCTCAAAAAATTAAAAATAGAAATATCATATGATCCAACAAATCCACTACTGGGCATTTAACCAAAGAAAACAAAAACACTAATTCAAAAAGATACATGCACCTCTATGTTTGTTGCAGCATTATTTACAATAACCAAGATACAGGAAGTGCCTCAGTATTCATCAATAGATGAATGAAGAAGATGCAAGATGATATACACACATGCACACACAATGGAATATCACAAAGCCTAAAAAAAAAAAGAGAGAGCCTGTGACATTTGTGACAGTATAGATGGACAGTATAGTTTAATGTAGTGAAATAAGTCAAACTGAGAAAGACAAATATCAAATGATTTCATTTATGTGGAATCTAAAAAAAAATCAAATGAGTAAACTAAAAGCTGACTTGGACCTATAAATACACAGAATAAACCGATGGTTGCCAGAGGGAAGGGGAAATGGGTGAGAGGATGGGCAAAATGGACAAAGAGAAATGGAAGATAACAGGCTTCCAGTTATGGAATGAGTAAGTCGCAGGAATAAAAAACGCACAGCATAGGGCATATAGTTAATGACATTGTAGTAGCATTGTATGGTGACAGATGACAGCTACACTTGCGGTGAGCACAGCATAATACGTACTGAAGTTGAATCACTATGCTGCACACCTGAAACCAATGGAACATCGTGTGTCAACCATACTCATAAAAAATTGTTTATAATGTTTTACCTAATAAATCTTATGTAAAAAGTAGTTTTGTTGTCTCCATCCATAGTGTTTACAGTTGAAAAAAGATACTAAGTTAAAAAGATACTAAATTTCAGTCAGTGGTACACTCAGGGGTCAGCAAATCTTTCTATTAACAGCCAAATAGTAGGTATTTTAGGTTTTGCTGGCCATACTATCTGCTACACCACTCAACTCTACTGCTGCAGTATGAAAGCAGCCATTGACAATGTCTCAACAAATGAGAGGGGCTGTTTTCAATAAAACCTTCTTAACTGGACAATTAAATTTGAACTTCACATAATTTTCATATGTCACAAAATATTAATCTTCTTTTGATTTTTTTCAACTATTTAAAAATGTAAAAATTATTTTTAGCTCACAGGCCATTCAGAAACAGTAAACAAGCTGGATCTGGCCCACATGCTATAGCTTGCAGACCTCTGTATCAGATGATCCTACAGGTGAAAGAAACCAGTCACAAATAAGATATGAAAAAGGACTGGCTAAAGCAGGAAAAAAAAGAGGGAATATTTGCTTAAAAGTTCTGTAGCAGGAGGAAAAATAAATTTTGGAAAGACAGAGGAAGAGAGGCAAAGAGTATGAGGAACTTTTCTGGGCATACATAAAAGTTTGAAGTTTATGACATTCAAACCTTCTTTGGAGACCTCCCCCCTCCCAAAAACAATAGTTATATTTTCCCCAAAAGGAGAGAAAGTCATGAAACATATCAAAGAAGATAAAAAACTAGGGCTCTGTTTAGTTTCCAACAAAATAAAAATTAGCACCACTCAAAAGCTTCCTTCAAACTATTCAACCTGGAGGTGGTTCTGAATCAAATTCAGGAATTAAAATACCTCTCAAGACACTAATGTATATGATATAAAAGTCTTAAAAACATGCTCTGTGCCACACTTGATTTTTTAAGGTAGCAGTACGAAATTTAGAATATTAATTTCCACAGAAACAGTAATAGGTATGCAATATAGTCTATTTAAATTAATGTATTATAAAATTAAAATACTATGCAAAATTAAGTATCATAAAATTAAAATACTATGCATTTAATTTTATAACAAAAATAATTTAGAGTAATATACGGGGATCCTTTGCTATGCAATATACTAGTTTCTGAGTTTTGGAAAGTCAGTTAACAAGAGTTCAGACTTCCAATGATTTATCAAAAAATATACAGTAATCTATTTGATTCTTGCATACAGACTTGTATAGTGAGAAACCCCTATACTTAGAGTCCCAAGCATCTAAACATTAAACCATTTTTAACAATGACAACAACAAAGAAAGCACACTTATTTATAAGAGGATAAGAGAGAAGCTGGAGATAATGGGTAGTTTCTACATGCCTTTTCAAGAGGTTCTACACTTTGATAGCACTGATTTAATTTTCCTTCAAAATGTAGAGCTGTCTTCATCCTTGCATAGCTACAGATTTATTGCTATAATTAATATCATCATACTTAAGTCTACAATTTAATTAGAAGCTTTTCTTAAATTCAAAAAAGGAACTAAAAGGAGGAAGAATTTACCTAAGAAACCTGGAGAAACAATTTACCTGAGAAATCTGGAGAAAGAATATTCGGGGTGAAAAAAGGGAACGGATATGTGTCTATATGCAAGTTTCAAAGCTTAGCCAATTTTGTTAGCTCTCTCCACCAAAAACAAACAAACAAAAAAAGGCGCTTTTTCAAAAGGACATAAAGTACAAGACCTATCTGAACTTAAACAAATGGAATGACATATATGGCAATAGGTTGTTAAATTAAGTAAATTAATTATAAATAGATAGATCTACAACGAAATACTGTGCAGCCATTAAGAAAGATGATCTAGACTTTATAAACCCAAATGATATACCAGTGAACAAGGCAGACAAAGAAATTGTACATAGGGTGCATATACTATATACTACTATAATAAAAGAATACACACATATACCTTACATCATATAAAATTGTTTGAAAATTACTTATGGATCGTGTGAATAGGGATAATTTTTTCTTTCTGGTTTATCTCTATTTTTGAATTTCCTAAAATAAACATGTACAACTTGTATACTAAAGAAATGCTAGTCTACAAACAAAATACAAAGCATTTATTTCCTTAGAACATTCTGCTGTTTGTATAATAAACAATTTTTGAAGGAACATAGGTATATACATATATATGCAACTATATAAATAAACAAAAGTGGGGGAACAACAGGCTGAGTCACAAGCTATAATTTGGGTTGTCAGAAGGCAAATATAATGCTACTTCTGACATGAATGAGGGCAGCAGGTTAAGAAAGGAAGTCTGAAGAAATGTCAGGCTTAGATTAAATTCTTGTTTTTTTAAAATATTTTTCCTCTGTTCATTTTTAAGCTCAGAAAAATAGGTGGAACTACAATTGATCAGTATTGCTAAAAATGTATCAGGTAAAAATACTTAATCCAGTGCTGAATTATGATAAGATGAGAAATGAATAAAGTTAAGAGAAATAAAAAAATGATCTTAGCTATACGAATGATAAAACCCTAGAACAAGCACATTTTGGAGTCTCCATTCTTAAAGTCATGTTCTACATGGATATCAATTCATCTCAGTGAAGAGAGGTGGTTGGGACAAATGATCTTGCATAAATACTTTCAGATCTGATGTATAACTCAATTATCCTGCTCAATATTAATAAAGAATGGCCAGAAAACTTTTGTCTACTCCACCATCACTGCCTCAACTCCCATCATCTTTCCCTCAACTCAAAGATGTATTTATACAGAAAAATAAGGACCTTTAGAGACCTGGGGTCTTGGTAGAATGGAAGGTACACAGTCGAATAGAAGGTACTAGAGTTAGGACATAAAACTGACCAGATAGAAGATTCAGAAATAATTCAATCAAAATCAAAGTAAAAATTTATACTACCATTACTTACTCTGTAAATAAACTGGAGTACAAAATTTTAGAAGTCTACAAAAATGTTCTCCTACTATTGTGTATTTCCAAGCAAGCAATAAAACAACTAAACTATGATATCATAGAAATTATATGACAAATCAAAATCTTCCACTAGGATTTATGCTATAGCATTTGAAAGAAGTGGCTAATAAATAACAAATAGTATTATATATAAATAGAAGACTCTGAACACACATGGTAGGATTTCTCAGAGTGACAATCTGAGGTTTCCAGGCTGCCTGTCTCATGAACAACAGGAA
Source organism: Nyctereutes procyonoides (assembly GCF_905146905.1). Lineage (NCBI taxonomy): Eukaryota > Metazoa > Chordata > Mammalia > Carnivora > Canidae > Nyctereutes > Nyctereutes procyonoides. Next base: position 704,835 of record NW_026575047.1, read on the forward strand.
ATATTTACTTAATTGAACCCTTTTAAAACTTCTTTAAGAATAAATGAGGGTACGTAATATATAACAAAAATTAAATTTCACCATTAAGTCAAAAAGAAGTTTCACATTCCTTTTTGATCAATGTATTAAGTATTTTAAAAGGTTATGATAACATTATGTAATAACAAAAACAATATTTGGATCACTTTATTTAGTTAAAAAGTCACTAATTAAACAAGACCACAAATTCATGTTTAATATAAAGTTAGCACAGAACCACCGCCTTTCATTTATTAAATGGGATGGAAAGTCAGAATTTTAAAATACAATTTAAAAAGCATTACCTTCAAATAAACTGAGGTCTCTTCGTAGCCGTGGTCCATAAAGCCCTTCTAAAATACTCTCAAAACCTGTGTTGTAAAAGAGAGAAAAGTATATAACCTACTGGAAAAGTTTAATTTCATAATAATCAAATTAAAACCATATATCCAAATGAATTAGAGAGTTATAAATTTAACTATGAGGGGTCATTTTTCTTTTAGGTCATTTAAGCTGAACTAGGCAATACACAAAAGAGTAAACAATCACACAATGACTATCAGAAATTATGTGATTGTGAAGAATTTAAAATATTCAAACATAAATATTCACTACTAAACAAGTAAATAGCTTTGTTATTTAGAATATTCCGAGGTTGAAATGTTATAGACTGATTTTTTGGGTAATAACTTTGTAGAGGAGAAGAATGAAAAAAGACACGTATTACATTCCAGTTTACATTTGTATCAAAAAACGTTAAAAGAAAGTAGCATCTTTAACTCTAATTATGAGTAAATGAGTATCAATGGGGAGAAAATCTTGCTGTGACCAGTATGACGTACAAATTTAAACCTACGTAGTTATAAAAATTAAAACACAATGTGTTCATGGCTATGGACTACTTTGTGTTAAGGAAAAAAATACTGAAAATCTTGTCAAGTTAACAAGAATCATGAATTTGCAAAAGTGTTTTACCTTCTGGATATACAGATTTGAATATTTTACTGTCTTCTTTTTGAAGCCTGTATCTTATTCAGTTTTAAGCAGCTTACAGATAAAGTAAAAGGCATTCCAAGAAAAATGACCAGGATGGCAAAATAACTAAGAAACCAAAAAAAAGGAACTAATTTAAGAATGCTTAAATGAGGGAAGAAAAAAAGGTATCACAACAGGTATGAAAAATTAAAAGTAAAGTAGTTTGTTTTTTAGTGGTGTTCCTAAATTGTAAAACAGTAGAAATACTTCTATCGAAATGTTTAATAAATCATAAAATGCTTTAAAAAAACATTCTAACATCTTTGAAATCAAGATGCACATTAAAATCAATGGTGGGGATCCCTGGGTGGCTCAGCAGCTTATCACCACCTTCGGCCCAGGGTGTGACCCCAGGGTCCCGGGATCGAGTCCCGCATCGGGCTCCCTGCATGGAGCCTGCTTCTCCTCTGCCTGGGTCTCTGCCCCTCTCTCTTTCTGTGTCTCTCAGGAATAAATAAATAAAATCTTAAAAAATATGTATATAAAGTAAAAAAAATAAAATCAATGGTGTGTTATAGCCAAAGAGTGGCAATATTTTTTCAGTTAGCAGAACATGAAATGATGCAACTTAAAATTAATGATGTCTTAGCTTTGACAAAATAAGGTACTTATTATCATGGTACTTGGTAAATATGTATTTAATAAAAATCTTTGTGAAGTGAATCAGTACTAGTTCCTAGAGTGGAAATTTCAGGCAGAAAAGTGAATGAACCATCATCAGAGAGAGCTTTCAAGGACGCTATATTTTTTTTACATAAGACTCATATTAGGTAAAGACAGACTGAAAGAGTCCCAAATCTCTATTACTAAGATATTCTATTTATCAATGTGCTCCAAAAATACTGTAAACAACTATTTTAAGATGTTATTCTGTCTTATATTGGACAAAACATATAGCCCCTCCCTATATAAGCCTACTGAATTTAAATGCTGCACATTTCCTAGATTTAAGTGTGAAAAGAGGCAGCAAACAAGGACCTACATGTTTGTTCTATTGGGCTTCTCAGCTCCTCCCTAGATATGATCAAGATCTTAACATATATCCTGTTAAGATTTATTCATAGTATATAGTATTGGTGCTACTGTAAATGGTATCTTTAATTGTTTCTTGTAGGTGAACAGAAACATAACTAATTTGTATATTGACTCTGTATCTAGCAACATTGCTAAATTCTCTAATAATTCATCTTGATATTCTTTACATACACAAATATATCATCTATAGATACGGTGGTTCTGTTTTTCCCTTTCCAATCCTTACTGCTTTCTTTTTGTTTTCTGTTCTTGCCTTACTGCCTTGGCTAGGATCTCCATATTATGCTGAAAATTAGTGAGGACAGCAGATATCCTTGACTTTGTGAAAATAAAAGGAAATCTCTTTTTTGGAGTCGGGAGGCCGGCAGGGGGAGCTCTCACATCCTACCAAGAGCCGTCAGTTGTAGACCCAAAGGAAGACAGGGAGGGACCTTGCATGAGGATACTACTACCTGACTATCCCAGAAGGAGAAAAAAGGCTTTCCTCCTAAGGGGCAGCAGTTCAGCCAATGAGAGGCTGTCACTCTGCCAATGAAAGACCACTACATTTTGAACTTCTAGTTTGTTCCAATGGACTTTTTTTCCCATTTGTTTTTATTGAAGTTCGATTTGCCAACATATAGCATAACCAATGGACTTTTTGTTTACAAGAGCCCACCCAACTTCCCTCCTTTTATAAAGAAACTTGCTTAGGGGACTTGCCTATGGTTTTCCATAGCCTGCTTGTCCAGGATGGCAGTTTTCTACTACTCCTGAATAAAATCTATCTTTTGCTGGTAAAATAACTGGCAGTTTTATTTTTAAGCTTTAACTATATACGCCCAAACTAAATGGGAAGGCATTCAAAATTTCATCATTAAATACAATGTTTGCTATATTCTTTTTAAAATAAACAGCACTTGGGTTGTCTGGATGGCTCAGTTGGTTAAGCTAGACTCTTGATTTCAGTTCAGGCAATAATCTCATCATGGTCATGGGATCCAGCCCCATGTTGGGCTCCATGATCAGTGGTGAGTCTGCTGGAGATTCTCTCTCTCTGCCCCTCCCCTACTTGCACATGCACACAAGTATGTATGCATGCTCTCAAATAAATGAATAAGTCTTAATATAAACACCACTTATCACCTTACAGAAGTTCCTTCAACATCTAGCTTGCAAAGGAGTTTTTATTACTATCAACAAATGACGAATTTTATCAAATTTATTTTGCATCTATTCCAATAATTAAATCTTTTTTTAAAAATTTTTATTTATTTATGATAGTCACAGAGAGAGAGAGAGAGAGGCAGAGACACAGGCAGAGGGAGAAGCAGGCTCCATACACCGGGAGCCCAACGTGGGATTCAATCCCGGGTCTCCAGGATCGCACCCTGGGCCAAAGGCAGGCGCTAAACCGCTGCGCCACCCAGGGATCCCTATTCCAATAATCGCATCATTTTTTCCTTTATCTAGTATATATGTTAAACCAAACTTTTCCTGTCTTTAGGAAAAGCCAACATTATCATGAGGTATTTTTGGTGGTTTCCTGTCCTGACAGTTTCTTTTAAATTACTGCATCTATGGTCACCAATGAAACTGGTCTATAAATTTCTTTTGTGCTTATCAGGTTCTTATATTAATGTTGTGCTACCCTCATAAAATGAATGATAATGTTCTTTTTCTTTAACACCTGGGAAAAATGAAAAATATAGAATGTCTTGCTTGAATATTTGGTAGAAAATGCCAGGGATGCCACCTGGAAATAAAGTCTTTCTAAACAGGCTTACTGCCAATCAAATTTATTTAGCTGTCAAAGGATTTGTCTTTTCTAGAGCTGCGTCTAAATGGAATCACAAAACATATACTCTTTTGTATCTCGCTTCTTTTACCAGCAAACAGTCTGAGATTCATTCATGTTGTTACACGTATCGGTTAGTATTTTCATTTTAATTGTGGAGATGTATTCCCTTATATGGACACATGACAAATTGTTTATCAATTCTCATGTTGATGGACATATGGGTTGTTTAGGATGTGTGGCTATTATAAATAAAGCTGATATGTACATGCATGTATAAGTTTTATTTTATAAATACGCTATCACTTCTCCCTAATAAGTATGTAAGAGTGTAATCACTGGGTTTAGTGGTAGAGTTGTTTTGGTTTGTCGTTAAAATTTTAAGAAATGAAAGAGTTGTTTTGCAAAATGGCTGTAGTCTTTTACATTGTTTTTTTAGATTTTTTACATTTCCACTAGTAATATACAAGAAGTCCAGTTGCACCAGAGCCTTATCAACGCATGACGCTGTCAATCTTTTTTTTTTTTTAGCTTTAGCACTCTAATGAATGGGTATCTCAAAGTTGTTGTAATTTTCAATTCTTTGATGATTAATGACTGTTAGCATCCTTTCTATTGAAATGTCTCTATTTTGTTTTTTTATGGTAACAGTAATGGTGGCCTCAAAAAGCAAAGCGAGAAGTGAGCTATTCTCTATTTTCTGAGTTTGCATATTTTACTATTTATTTATTAACTATAAACCAGGCCTGGAGTCTTCTTGATGGCAAGGTTTTAAATTATGAATTGGGTTTTTAAATCAATATAAAACATTCAGGTTATCTAATTCTTAACTAAGTCACTTTTGGCCATTCATATCTTTTAAATTATACTATTTGCATAAAGCTGTTCAAAAATTTTTCATATTTGCCTTTAATGTCTGTAGAATCTGTAGTGATATCCCCCTTTCATTCCCAATACTGGTTTAAGTATCTCCTCTCCTTTTTCATCAATCAGTCCAGCTAAAATGTTAGCAATTAGCAATTTTATTGATCTTATCAAGATACCACTTATGGTTTCAATGATTTTCTTAATTGTCCATCCATTTCTGTGATTTTGATTTCTGTCCTACCTTTATTATATTCCTCCTTCTAATTACTTTTTTTTTTCATTTACACTTATTTTTCTCTAAGCTTTCCAGGTGGAAGCTTATAGCACTGATTTTGCTCATTGCCCCTTTCTAATAAAAACATTAAACTGTAAGTTTCTCTATATTCACTACATTAGCTCCATGTCATAAATTGTGCTGTCTTTCCATTTTCATTCAGTTCAAAATGTTTGCAATTTCCCTTATGATGTCTTCGCTTACACATAGGCCATAAATACATTGTTAAATTTCCAAATGGTCACTTTCCAGAAATCTGTTACTAAATCTGACTGAATCCCTGTGATCATAAAATATATTCTGTAAGATTATAATCATTTTAAATTTACTGGGATTTTATTTACAAGTAACATATGATGTATGCTGGTGAACATTCCACGTACACTTGAAAATAATGTATCTGCATTTATTGAGTAGACTGTACCATAAATGTCAGGCCTAGTTAATTGATAGTGTTAAGTATTCTATAATTTTTTAATGTGTTCTACATTTCTATAGATCTTTCTTTTTTAAGTTCAGTCAGTTTTTTCTTCATGTATTTTGAAGCTATGTTATTAGATGCATATATTTTTTATTAGGTCTCCTTTGTGAATTGATGTCATCATTAAAAAATGTTCCCCTTTGCCGTGTTCTAAAGCCCTATTCCTTGAATAGGAATCTGATGTTGTATCAGCCACACCAACATTCTTATGAGTAGCATTTTTTGTCCTATATCTTTCTAACCTCTTTTAATCTATGTCTTTATGCTTACACTGAGTTTCTTCTGGACAACACACAGTTATATCTTCCATTTTTATCCAGACTCTAAGTCTCTACTTTTTAATTAAAGTGTTTAGACCATTAACATTTAATGTAATTATTGGGATAACTGGATTTATATCTACCATCTTGTTACCTGTTTTCTGTCATATCTATTATATGTTCCTTCTTCCCATTCTCATTTCCCATAATATTCTTATGGGAGATAAAGTTAAACAAGAATTTTTAGTATTCTATTTTATTGCCACCATTATTGGTTTATCAGCTACCTCCCTTTAGATTTTTAGTGCTGCTATAGGGCTGCAAACGTTTTTCTCTTAAAAGTTTTAGAGATTGAGTTTTACATTTAAGCCTACAGTCCATTTTGATTTGTGAATGAGGTGATAGGGTTAATGTTCTTTTGTTCTATATTGACATCTATTTGATACAGCACCATTTGTTGAATGATTTGTTTCCTTTTTACATTCTCCATTTACCTCTTCATTATGTTTATGTTATCCCTTGGTCCTTGACTACACTGAGCAAATTTAAATAGCATTTTTAACATCCTTATCTGCTAATTTCATTATGTATTATTTCTAATCCACTAACTGATATTTCTCTTGATAATGAAATACATTTTCCTGCTTTTTTTGCACATTTAGTAATTTTATGTGGATGTCAGACATTATGAGTGCTGGATTTTTTTTAAGAGTTATACTTTATTCAAAAAGTTAAAAACACTTGAAGATCATTTTGAGGCTTTTTAAAAAAGGTTTTTAGAACAAAAGCACTAAAGTCTTCCCACCACTATGTTTAGCTTTCATGGATCTCCACTGAATAACTCTTGTATTCCATGACTGCTCTTACTCTGGCTGGTGGGAACCTGAATGACTCTCAGACCCGTGGGAGTTCTAGCCATTGTTCAGATTACAGCTCACTGGTATTCTTTCCTAAAAGTGTTATTTATCAGCCCTTATGGGATGTTCATCCTACATATGCATTAACTTTTTTTTCAAAGATTCAAGGGTAACATGTGCTGGTTTCTTGAGCTCTTTTTCTGTGTAGCTGCCTCTTTTCTGCCTCCACAAATTTTAGCCACTTAAAATACTCTGAATGCTGATTTCTGTCTTCTCAAGTAAGTGAGACCCCTGGGCTCTTTTTGGCTCATCCTGCCTGTGCTATAGTCTGGAAATGACCTCCAAGCAAAATGGTGGAGTAATCATAAGGCCTATATCATTAATTTCATTTTTCTCAGGGACTACAGTCCTATTTTCCAATGCTGAAACAAATTTCTTTTAAATATAGACTCCAGTTTCCTAGCTGTCTACACTTGAAGATAAATCCAAACCTTCTTACTTCTTCATGGTTAGAGATGGAAGTTTATCTGCTGGCTTGTTAGTTTAATAATTTTATTTGTACATGTTTTACTATCTTATTTTTCAAATATTTAACATCATTTTTTCCCTCCTCATTCCTTGTAGATATTGAAGTCTGTCCTTTTTAAAAATATGGTAAGCACAACCATTTATTTTTTTAAGGATTTTATTTGAGACAGAAAGCATGAGCAGGGGGAGATGCAGTGGGAGATGCAGTGGGAGAAGCAGGCTCCTCCTCACTGAGCAGGGAGTTCAATGTGGGGCTGGATCCCAGGACCCTGGGATCATGACCTGATCAGAAGGCAGACACTTAATGATGAGCCACCCAGGCGCCCTCAGCACAACCATTTTAAAAATCAGTATCTGATCATTCCAATATCTTCTAGTGTAGGAGTCGTTTCTGCTGTCTCATGGTTCTTGCTCAGCTTGCCTATTTCTTTGTGCACTTAATTCAGTACTTACTGGCTTCTGCCCTCAAAAGATTAAAAATTCCAAGGCCTAGGATGGATGTAGCCTCCTCCGGAGATGCTTCCTGTCTGCTTCCAGAAGGCACCTAAAGGCACTATCAGTTGGAAACCATCTTGTGGTGGGTAGAATGAATGGCCTCACAGAAATGCTCATGTTCCAATTCCCGCTAATCATGAATAAATTATGTTACATGGTAAGAAGGCATTAAGGTTACAAATGGAATTAAGGTTGCTAATCAGTTGACCTTAAAGTAAGATCATACTGGTTGGCCCACTATAATCACAAAAATGTTTAAAATGGGAAAAGGGGCAGAAGAGTCAGAATGAGATGGTGTCATTAGAAAGACTCAACTGGTCATTGCTGGCTTTGAAGACAGAAAGGAGCCACATGCCATAGAATGCTGGCAACCTCTAAAAGTTGGAAAATGCAAGAAATGTACCCTGTCATGAAGCTTTCATAAAGGAATACAGTACTGTCAACAACTTGATTTTAGCCCACTGAGGCTCACACTTCAGACTTCTGACCCTCAGAACTATAAGAATAAATTGGTGTTATCTTAAGCCACTAAATCTGGGTTAATTTGTTACAGCAACAGTAGGAAACTAGTATACATTTCTTAATCCATGCAGGTGGTTAAAACAAAATAACAGAAACTTAAGTAGCTTATAAACAACAAACATTTATTTCTCACGGTTCTGGAGAATACATATTCAAGATCAGAGTGCCAGCATGGTCTGACTCTGGTGAAGGCTCTCATCTGGGTTACAGAATGCCATCTTCACTATGTGTCCTTTACACAGTGGACGGAGTGAGTTAGCTCTCTTGGGTCACCTTTAAAAGGGTACTAATCCCACTAATCCTAATCCCATGAGAGCTCCACCCTCATGACCTAATCACCCCCTGAAGGCCCCAACTCCTAATACCATTACTTTGGGCATTAAGTTTTCACCATACGAATTTGGGGGGAACACAAAAACTCAGACCATAGCAACACTTCAAATCAATATTACAGTCTGAGGTTCCTTGATTGTCAAGATACAGATCTGCTATAAAGCCAATCTGTGACAAATTCAATCTCAGATATTTTTCTCCTTTTACATTCCTTTTCCTGCTCTGCTTATCAGGCAACATTTTGGAACTACAGAGAGGAAGGATGATTTTAGATCTGGTTGCTTTTACCCTGAAGGCATGGCCTTTTGAAGTCTAGCTTAATTTGCAGAAGATCTCCTATAAGAATGTGTATCTTGAACAAACCCTGAGGCCATAATTTTGATCCTTTTGCCTAGTTAGTCAGGAAAATAAAATAAACAATATTAACAAAGGACTTCAAGCTAAAGCAGCTTTTGCCTCAAATCTTCTACTTACCTCTAATGTTAGCCTGGGTATTCCCAACTGTCTTTCCAGCTCTCTTTAATCTTTTTAAAAAAATCTCACATTTTTTTTCATTGCTTTCAGCATAAGGATTTATCTACATAACTGAGATCAACCTTACCAAAAGACCAAAATTCCTTGTGCAATTAGTTTGACTATAATATAGAGTTCATTTATATAAATACATGCAGTTTATCCATTTCTCTGAGAGCTATGTGACTTTTCACTTTTTGTTATTATGTACAATGCTGCATTAAAAATCTTGATAAATGTGTCATCCTGTCCAAGTGTTATTTAGTTTCTTCTCGATAGAAATCTGTAAGTGGAATTATGTGGCCCTACAGTATGTACATTTTCAACTTCGCCAGATATTTATTGTATTATACAGTTACATTATTTTATAAAGTCTATCAGCAATGTTTAAGAGTTCCTGTTTTCCCCCAAATAACCAAAACTTGGTATTATCAGGCTTTATATTTGTCAAATACATTAAAATAAAATCATTTATCATTTTAATTTGCAGTTATTTAGTTATTACTGAGATTTGACATATTTTGAAATATTCTATGTTCCAATTGCCCTTTTGCCACTTTTCAATTGATTGTTGGCTTTTTAAAATTCAGTCATAGTTTTATGCATCCTGGATGCTAATTGTCAATTTCATGAACTGCATTCATCCCCCAACAATGGCTTTTCATTTTGTTCTTTCACACAGAAGTTTGTTTTGTTTTAATACAGCACAGACATTTTTTTGTTGTATTTTGTTTACGGCTTGTACATTTTCTCTTGGGTAAAAAAATTTTTGACAAAGACAACTATCTTACATGCATATGTGTATGTATAAAATTCTTAAGTTTTGCTTTATATATGTAGTTCTTAAATCCACCAGAATTCATTTTTTTAGCATCATCTAATATAGAACCCCAACTGTATCCCAACTATTAAACTATCTCAAAATGAGGGTACCGGAGTGGCTCAATTGGTTGTCAGACTCAGGTCATGACCTTAAGGGTCCTGGGATCAGACCCCACCATCAAGCTCCACGCTCAGCCTAGAGTCTGCTTAAGATTCTCCCTCTCCCTCTCTCTGTCTCTCTCCCTCTGCCCTCTCTTCACTCAGGCTCTCTAAAGAAAATTTTTAAATTAAATTTAAAAACAAATAAAAATTTAAAAATACCATCTCTAATGATTAGTAAGGCTACCCTTATGCTCCTGAAGTTCCAAAACATGTCTATATTTTTTAAATTAATAGCTATATTGAAATATAATTTACCACCATAAAATTTATTCATTGTAAATACACAATCCGGTGATTTTCATATAGAGTTATATAATCATCACAGCAATCTAATTTTAGCACATTCTATCACTTCCAAAAGAAATATTGTGCCCGTTTAAGAGTCTCCTTTTGTGTCTATAGATTTGCCTTTTCTGGATATTTCACATATTTGTGTCTGGCTTCTTTTACTGAGCATAATGTCTTTCAGACCCATCCATATTGTAGCATATATTACTACTTCAATACAATTGTATAACCATTTATCAGTTTATAGAACTTTGGGTTGTTTCCACTTTTAGGCCACTGTCAGTAATGCTGCTATGAACATTTGTATCCAAAGTGTAGACATATATTTTCATTTCTATTGGGTTGGTACAGAGAAATAGAATTGGAATTGCTAGGTCAAATGATAATGTTGTTTTAACATTTTAAGAAATTACCAAAATGAAAAAAAAAAAAAAAAAAGAAATTACCAAACTCTTCCAAAGTAGCTGGGCCATTTTATATTCCTACCGTGATTTCTCTACATTCTTAACAACACTTGTCTTTTTTATTACAGCCACGCTGCTAAGTATGAACTGGTATTTCATTTACCTAGTAACTAATAATGTTGGACATCTTTTTATGTGCTTACTAATAATCTGCAGTGCTTCAGTAAAAAATATCTAGTCAAATCCTTTGCTTAAACTGCAACTGGGTTATTTGTCTTTTCATTATTGAGTTGTAAAAGTTCTTATGGATATAGGTCACTTATCAGGTACGTTATCTGCAAATATTTTCTCCCCTCTATGGGCTCTTTTCACTCTCTTAATGATGTCTTTTGAAGTACAAACATTGGTAACTTTGATTAAGTCCAGTTTATCAGCTTTTCTTTGTGGATCTGTTTTTAGGCTCTCCATTAATCTGTTTGTCTACTAATAAGCAAATACCACAATGTGTTAGGCATTACCAGAGTTTTAAAAAATATTCCTGATAACATTTAATTATTTTCTTAAAAAAGTGTAACATACAATTTGTTGAGGTTATGCTTGCTTACCTTTATGGACACCAAAAATTTTAACTTGAAATATTCTTTTGGTGTACCCAATGGATATGGCCAACTTATATCCAGTAAACTTGCTAAACTTTTACTACCCATTTTAATAATCTATTGACTCTCTTACAGTTTTCTATATAAATACCTGTAGAAAGCCACAAATGTATTTCCTCTTTCAAATCATTGTGCTTTTCTTCACCCCTAATTCTATTGCTTTGGCTAAGGCTCCAGTTAACGTTCAACAAGATTGGTAATACCTTAATTACATACACAAGAACAAAGGTAAGAATTAAAAGCACATTTCACATCTAAAATTGTGCAAGCCAGGAGACAATGGAGTGACATTTTTAAGTACTAAAAGAAACTATCAACCCAGAATTCTATACTCAGTAAAAATATCTTTCAAAAATAAAGGTGAAATAAAGACATTTCAGACTCCCCCCCACCAAAGAACAACCCTGAGAAAATTATCAGGAGACCCACAATACAAGAAATATTAAAGGAAATTATTCAGCCAGAAGAATTATTTCTGGCAGAAGAAATACAAACCCTTGGATCTATACAAAAAAAGGAAGAAGATTCCTCAAAAATTGTTAAGATAAAGGTAAATATAAAAGACAATTGCCCATTTTCGGTAACTCCAAAAGATAATCAACTAAAGTAAAAATAGTAGTGATGCTGGTTAATAGCATATATAAAATTTTTGCAAATCATATAACTGATAACAGACCTGTATCTAGACTAAATACTCTCAAAACACAATAAGAAAACATTCAAATTTAAAGAAAATGGATAAAAGATTTAAATACAATCACCAAAAAGACATATGGATTACAAATAGGCACATGAAAAGGTGTCTAACATCATTTATCACTGATATGCAAACCAAAATGCCAATAAAAGATCACCACACACCTATTAGAATGGCTGAAAAGAAACTGCTGGTAAGGATGTGCAACTAGATTTCCCATTAATTGCTGACAGGAATGAAAATAATACAATAACTTTAGAAAACAGTTTGACAATTTCTAGAAAGCTAAAAATACACTGCCACATGATCAACAATCCCCTAGACATTTACTCAAGAAAAATGAAAACTACATTCACACAAACTTGTAAGCAAAGTGTTCACAGGGTTTCATTCACAATTACCCAACACTGGAAACAACCCAATGTTCTTCAGGTGTTAAATGGATAAACCATGCTACAAAAGAATACTACTCAGGAAAAAGAACAAACTATTGATACATGCGACAATATGGCTAGATCTGAAACGTATACTGTTAGGTGAAGGAAGCCAGACTCAAAAGTACATACTGTATGATTCCATTTATATAACACTCTGAAAAAAAGCAAAACTGTAAGGTCAAAAAGCAGATCAATGGTTGCCAGTGCCAGAGTATAGGTTAAGGAGATGACTGCCAAGGAGCACAAAAGAAAACCTGAGGAAGGGGTGCATGGGTGGCATAGTCAGTTGTGCCTTTGGCTCAGGTCATGATCTCAGGTTGGGGGGATGGAGCCCTACGTCCAGCTCTGCGCTCAGCCCAGGGCAGAGTCCACTTGAGATTTTCTCTCCCTCTTCCACTGTCCCTCCTGTTCATGCATTCTCTCTCTCAAGTAAACAAATAAATCTTTTTTTTTTTTTTTTTTTTTTTGTAAACAAATCTTGAAGTTAAAAAGAAAACAACTTCTGGGGATGACAGAACTGCTTTATTATCTTGACTGTTGAAGAGTTGGTTATCCAACTCCTTGTGCGTTAGAATTCATAAAATGTTCTCTGTAAATTATATTTTAATCAACCTTGTTAAATTTTCTAAATATAACATGAGATGTTATAATATGAGAAATATGAGAAATATTATATTCTCTAAATATAATATGAGAAATATATTTCTCATATAAATATGAGAAATTTAAAGCAGAGAAAGCTGAAGGTCATTACTGAGAATTAAAAGAATTGTGAGGCTAGATGGTTTAACGGGTTATCCTTAAGAACAATAAAGCCAACCACAAATGATGTTTCAAGTAAAGATGGAAGACTGAAAATAAGATGTCAAAGTCATTATGATGTGGAAAGGTAACTTAGCTTCCCGCATGTTCGCAGCATACCAAAAATCCCATGATCCTCAAAAATAAAGAGCCTTCTGTACGGAGTAGAATGATGATTTGAAAGCAAAAGCAAGATACAGAGTATACAGAGAAAAACTACTTTAAAAAACCACCAACAACCTAAAATTACTGAAGTGAAATATACCAAGTGATGGTGGGATACGGGAAGTAGTGGGTAACTACAAGAGAGAAGTAAAACTTGCTGATAATAAGTAACCATATTATAAACTTGAGGGTAGGTACCATGCTGATGCTTTCTTCATTCCCCATTCTGCTTATCATAATGCTTATTAAAGTTGACCTAAGATTACAAATCTTTTTTTTTTTTTTTTTTTTTTTTTTTTAAATTTCTTTTTTTTTTTTTTTTTTTAATTTTTATTTATGATAGTCACAGAGAGAGAGAGAGAGGCAGAGACACAGGCAGAGGGAGAAGCAGGCTCCATGCACTGGGAGCCCGATGTGGGATTCGATCCCGGGTCTCCAGGATCGCGCCCTGGGCCAAAGGCAGGCGCCAAACCGCTGCGCCACCCAGGGATCCCTAAGATTACAAATCTAATACTGTATTTTTGTAATGAAAACACACCTGATTACAATGCTTTCTATCTGTAAAGTTACCTTCAGACAGATTCTTGAGTTGCTAGATTCAATTCTATGTTTTAAAGTCTTATTAAATGTAGCAAGTCTAGTAACTTTGACCTCTATAACATAAACCATGATTATTTTAATGAAAAGCTTCTTTAGTCAGTACTCAGATGCTAAATCCATTTAAGTGTATCTTTACTTCATGGTGGTAAATCCATGCACTACACTCAACATAAAACTATACTGAGTAAAACTATAGTTTACACAAAATTTCAATCTTATTTATCTTCTAAAATCTCGCTACTAAACACTGACTCCTGGATTTAAATATAATAGACATTAAAGCAAAAGGCAAGAATTCGGACTTCAGGGTTGGAGGAGACAGAAAAAGATGGTGTTGGGTAAGATCTTCCAGAAATGGATGACACTCAAACTGAGCATTTTTAAAAGATTTTTATTTGAGAGAGAGCGCGCGCGCGAGAGAGTGAGCACACGCATGAGCAGAGGGAGGGGCAGAGGGAGGAGCAGACTCCCTACTGAGCAGGGAGCCCAATGTGGGGCTTGATCCCAGGACTCCAGGATCATAACCTGAGCCGAAGGCAGATGCTTAACCGACTGAGCCACCCAGGGGCCCCCCAAACTGAGTCTCAATGGGAGAAGGGAATTAGGCAAAACAAGGAAGGGCACATTACACATACAGAAAAGGACAGTAGTATACATAAAGACATAGGGAAAGGAGAACCTAATATACTCAAGAATAGCATAATCCAACAGAGTTGTTATTTGATGATAGAGATGTTCTATATCTCTGCTGTCCAATTCAGGAACAGATTTTATTACTTTTATTTAGTTTTAATTGATTTAAATTAAAAAATAAATGCCTAGAATTGAAAAAGTATGGCAAAAAATAAAGAATGTGATGAAAGGGCAAATATAAAAGGCTGGTGAGATGAGCACAACGCAGATTCTGAAAGGCCTAGTTCATTTTGCCTAGTTAATTTTTATCTTGATAGTCATAATGAGCCATGCTAGGCCTGTAGATAGTCAAGAGGCAGGATTAGCTTTACATTCAGAAAAGATCACTCAAGCGGCAAGGGGCATATAGACTAAATGGGAAAAGAACAAAGACAGATGGCTAGAAAACTTGCAGAAATACAGCGAAGAAGAAACAAGAACCTAAGTTTAGGCAGCAGTTTACCTAAGAGAAAGAGGAAAGTTTTGAGTGATATAATACAATTAAGTAGAAATAATAATTAAATGGTGACACAGCTTCATTATCCTAAGGTGGAAATTAAGAGGAGTAAAGGTTTCTAGCTTGAGAAATTGAGTGAATAAAACATTCACTGGAACAGAAAAGCCACGAAACGGTTCTGTTTTGTTTTTGTTTTACATAATTGGTAGATATGGAAAGAATTCACATTTGGATATGTTTACTTGGATATGTGAGCATAAATCAAACAAAAACATCCAGAGGTAGAAACATAGATTTAGAGGTCATGAGTACATAGATGTAAGATAGGAGTCCCATTTTCTAATCAATTAAAACAAACTTTTCTCAAGTATCAGAATTTTTAAAAATTTAATTACCACTTAAAAGCTTTTCCCTATGTAATTGCTAATACAGTAATGTTATTATTGTTTTTTTTACTACAAATGTTCGGTATTTCAGTACACAACAGACAAAAAATCAATATACCATCTGGTACCACGCTACCCCCCTGACCTCCCCCCATCCCTGCCAACTCTCAAGCTCTAAAAATGCCACATTATATCCCACCTCAGACATGCACACAAAGCTGTTCCTTCAACTTACAATACACTCCAACCCCCAGTCTTACTCCTAAAACATGTCTCGGTACCTCCTACTAATTCTTAAAATCTTGGTATTAAGAATCACTAAAACCATAAAGCTCCTAGAAGAAAACATACAGAAAATATTCCTTGACATTAGTCTTGGCAATGATTGTTTTTCTTTTATATGATACCAAAAGCACTGGCCACAAAAGTAAAAGTAGCCATTTGGAACTGTATCAAACTAAAAAGCTTCTGCACAGGAAAGGAAATAACCAACAAAATAAAAAAGCAACCTACAAAAAGGTATTTACAAATCAAGTGGTCCAGTTTCGTATGATAAGGAGTTAATATCTAAAATATATAAAAAATTCACACAATTGAGCAGCAAAAACCAATCTAATTAAAAAGAGGCAGGGGAACTGAACAGACATTTTTCCAAAGACATACAAATGGCCAATACGTACATGAAAAGGTACTGACCATCACAAACCGGGGAGATGCATACATATCAAAACTGCAATGAGCTATCATCTTACACCTGTTAGGATTGCTGTAATCAAAAAGATAAGAAAAAAAAAAAGATAAGAGAGAACAAGTGCTGGTGAGGATGTGGAGAAAAGGAAACGCTTGTGCACTATTGCTGGAAATGTAAAGTGGTGCAGCCACTATAGAAAACACTATAGAAAAAAAAAAAGAAACAGTATAGAGATTCCTCAAAACATTAAAAATGGAATGACCATATACCCAGCAATTTCACTTATGAGTATACATCTGAAGGTAACAAAATCACCGTCTTGAAGAGGTATCTGCCCCTCCCTACTTCACTGCAGTATTATTTATAATAGCTAAGACATAGAAACAACTTAAATGTCCAACAACGAATGAATGGATAAAGAAGATATGGTATATACAGAAAACAGAATTATCATTCAGCGATGAGAAAGAAACCTTGCCATTTATAACAATATGGATGAAGCTAGAAGACCTCCTGCTAAATGAAATTAGCCAGACAGAGAAAGACAAATCTGTATGATCTGATCTCACTTTTATGTGGAATCTTAAAAAAAAAAAAAAAAAAAGAAAGAAGAAAAGAAAAGAAAAGAAAAGAAAAGAAAAGAAAAGAAAAGAAAAAGAAAAGTCAAACTCCTAGAAACAGCAGGCTGGGGCTGGGGGTGGGGAGATGGAGAGATGCTGGTCAAGGAGAACAAGCCTTCAGTTATAAGATGAATAAGCTCTGGGGATCTAATTAAGAGCACAGTATACTGTGTTGTGTACTTGAAATTCGCTAAGAGCAGGTTTTAAGCTTTTACATCATATATACACGAAAAAGATAACTATGTGAGGTAATGGTGTGTTAACTCTATTATGGTAATTACTGCACAAAGGGTACATATGTCAAATCATCACATTGTATGGTTTAAAATATACAATTTTATTTGCCAATTATACCTCAGTAAAGCTGGGAAAAACACTGCCTCAATTTAAAGCTTTGTCTAATCTAATCTAGCTTTAGACTACACTAGACCCATTGTTTCATGTTTCATATTATATAATACCTGTATTATTCTCTTTGGAGCACTTATCACAATTCTAATTAATCGTGTGTAATTTTTAAAACGTTTCTTCCCAAGTAATCAATTATTCATTTGGCAAATATTTACACACCTACCAGGCGTTCTAGAAGCTGGGGTACATCAGTAAGAAGAGACAAGTATTCTCCCCTCAACTCAAACTGGGAGAAGGGAAGTAAGAGGAAGAAAAATTCACATAAATAAATATTTAATATTTTTATTTGATAGGGACACCCGGGTGGCTCAGTGGTTGAGCGCCACCTTTGGCCCAGGGCCTGATTCTGGAGACCTGGGATTGAGTCCCACGTTGGGCTCCCTGCAAGGAGCCTGCTTCTCCCTCTGCCTGTGTCTCTGCCTCTCTCTCTCTCTCTCTGTGTGTGTGTGTCTCTCATGAATAAATAAAATCTTAAAAAAATTTATTTGACAAATACCATGAAAATTTTATAAGCTCCAAGAAGTAAAGTATCATGTCATCTTGCTTGTTATGCTAGCCCTAGTGTCTAGCCCACACAGGGCACTCAAATATTGTTGAACAAATGTTTGAGGAAAAAATTTAACTCTGAGACCAAAGACATTAATCCTCAAAAGAACTTTTAGAACACAGCCCAATTAGAAGTTAAAAACTACCTGTTCTTAATAATTATCTTTACATTAAGTCTCTTTCTGAAATACACAGCCATTTATTTACTTATATCCTACCTTGTTCTAAGAAGAAAGACCCATATTTAGTGCTTTTTCTACTTCTTAGAACCTAAGATACAAGTTTCAATGTAACCATTGCCTCTTTCTTAAGCTGTCTTATGATTCTGGTCTTTCTGTAAGCATATAACTTAAGAGTTGTGATGCCTCTATTAATAAACATGTCTCTATTACAAGGTCTTGAAGTCTCCCTAATTCCCAAACATGAGCATATGATTGGAACTACTGCCATCTACTAATATCAAGGATGCTGCCAAATATCCTACAATGCATAGGACAAAACTCCACACAAGGAATTTTCCAGTCCAAAATGTCAATAGTGCCAAGGTTGTTTCAAAACTCAGGATTAGGCAAATTTGGTAAATATGTCTGAATACACACTAAAAGAGAAAAACTCAAAGAGTATCTTAACTATCCACTTCCTTCTGATTTACATTCATGCAAGCAAGTGTAAATCAAAGTAGTCATGAAGAACTACAGAGGAATAAACATATATACAAAATAAATGGTTATACTGTACAAGACTTAAACACAGTTGATTTGATACTGCAATAAAAATTATTTCGCTGAATTTAAATGCTTGTTAGTTATTGCTGTAAAAACTGATTTCATCCTCTCATTAAAACTATTAGCATTCCCTGACTTTTATATCAGAGTCTGTTTTGCTCTCTCATAAGTATAGGATGATAATGGATATGGAGTTAAAATCCAGGTTGGAGCCCCATATTTCCCATCTTATCAGCTATATGGTCTTGGACAAACGACCTAACTTACCTAAATCATGAATCTTTCTTCTGTAAGACTGGAATGTTATCAACATTTCATATGTTGATTTACTTATTATAATCAAACACTTAATAACTCATATATTCCAGAGTCCATTTGTATAGAATTTTTAGTGAAACGTAAAGCAATAAACAAAAGGTAAACACTATTCACAAACCAGACATGCACACAGGTATCTGAACTAGACTTTATTCCTACCAGAGTATATATGGACAAACTCAGGAAATACATTCTGATCACTCTGTGTCCATATTTTTTCTTTTTATCTTTTACGGTTTGTAAATTATTTTTATAGAGGTATAATACTAGAATATTCATGATCTATAGCAGTGATGGTGTCTGACTGTAAACAAGACTAATAAGTGAAACAACTAGATTTATACGCAAATGAAAAGACAAAATATGGGGTAATAATATGCTCTAGGAAGAAATTTATATTAATTTAGATAAGAAGGTTGGGGAGTATTTAAAATAATCCAGCACAGAAAAATTCAACGTGCAACTTTTACAAAAGACACCTTAGTACATAAAATACATCTGACTCTTACTTTGAAATCATTTGTAGAAAGTAGATTATCTTTAAAGAAGAGAAAAATATATACATCCAGGATGAAGGAAATGGAATGGAACACAGGCAAACAATAGATGGGAATTTCAATTTCATCTGTCACATTTTATTCCTTTAAGATGGAAGGCACTTGGATATACATAATATTATACTCTATAAATATTCTGGAGGCCTGATACAGTTCATAACTGAAAAAAATTTTATAATTCCAAACAGTGAAGCTTTGTTAAAGATTCACCTCTATTGAGCATTATTCTCAGCAATACAGAAAATGTGAACTTTACTGGAGTATCTCTCTGATTACTAATGCTCTTATAATAGGTATCAGAATCGTTATTCTAATCAACTTTCATTATTTAAAAGAGCATAAGACTTTATTAATTCTACTTAAAACTAATTGGTCCCTAACTCCTTAAAGGATGAATTACAGATGTCCTAAAAGAGCATATAGGGCCTCTCTGATCTACTCTCTACTGTCCCACCTCATTTTATATAAGTTCATCATAATTAAATTACATGTCACTCATAAGAAACAACTCCTTATGTTTACACATCTGAGCTTTTTGCATGTTGTATATCTGAAATCCTTTCCCCCTATCATCTTTGTTCATCTATCAAGTATCCTGTCTTCCAAACTAACCTAAAACATTTCCTTTCAGCTTTACAACTAGCTGAGTAACCATATTAAGCAGCAGTTTATGTGTAGAACATAGAGCTGTATCCAAGGACTTTCTAAATGGTGCCACACAGTCTTTTCCAATCTTATTTGTCAGAATTTATTTTCGTCAGCACCACATTCTCCAAGTATGTTCATAGCCTAATTTGAGACATTTCTTTTTCTTCTCGTCGTTGTTGTTGAGGAAGGGAGCTAGAATATTTATTAGTCCCTTGACAATAGGGACAACTTTACCGCCTTTGTTGTATTATCCCCAGGATCTGTCATAGTGATTCATCTAATAAAATGTAGTTGAGGGGAACCTGAGTGGCTCAGTTGGTTAAGTGTCCAGCTTTTGATCTCAGCTCAGGTCTTGATCTCAGGGTTGTGAGTTCAAGGCCCATTTAAAAAAAAAAATTGTAGTTTTAAATTTCATGGACTCTAGGATTTGGCTAGAGGGAGAGAGGGACCATCTATACTTAACATTTTTTCAGTAAAGAGGTAGAAGAGATTTAAAATAGTAAGGTGGGGATCCCTGGGTGGTACAGCGGTTTGGCACCTGCCTTTGGCCCAGGGCGTGATCCTGGAGACCCGGGATTGAATCCCACATCGGGCCCCCGGTGCATGGAGCCTGCTTCTCCCTCTGCCTGTGTCTCTGCCTCTCTCTCTCTCTCTCTCTGTGTGTGTGACTTTCATAAATAAATAAAAATTTAAAAAAATAGTAAGGTGATTAATATAAAAACAAGCATTTGTAGCAAATGACAGCACTTTAGAGAAGATTAAAACAGGTGACAAAGTCTTCAATTTTTCAAAAAACATTTTTGTTAAACGCCTAATAAACACTTGCCTTAAGGTCACAGTTTACTGGGGAAGAAGGCAAAGCAGCAGACACGATCTATAAATATTACATAAAATGTGTGAGATGAGCAAGACTAGAGAGCTGAACTCTAAGAGAAAGTGGGAGAAATAAAATAGTGGAATAAAATAGTGGAAAGTGGGAGAAATAAAATAGTGGATAATATTATCATTATTATTTAATTAGAGGAGGGGAGAAATGAGTGTAAGAACATGATGGTTAAAGTGAAGATGATAATTTTAATATCAGAGAAGATAAATTCAAGATGAAAAGCAAATACTCTTACAAATGAAAGAAATGATACTCAGGTATAACATAAGTAACTTACAAAGGAAACCAGTTTTTAAGGGCCAAGAGACTCAAAAGCAAAATATACTATTAACTCTGGCTTATCTCAGTGGCTTGACTCTATTCGAATTTAGTGACTTAATGCTGTAAAAATAAATAGGTTTTTAAGCCCAGAAAGGGAAGGCAGCAGGAAAGGAAAGTCTATTATTTCTTGAAATCTCAGCTTACTTTTAATATAGTTTATCATTCATAAAATTCTTGTCTTGCTCCAAATGTCTTTCGGCTATTTCCAAAATTCAAGACCACGCTCAAAGGACAAATATTACTTGCCACAAATGGGGTTATTAGATATGCCACAAGCATATATAATATATATATAAAAGCATTTTCCAAAAATATTTTACATAAATAGCTGTATGGCAGAACAAAAGTACAAAAGGGACAAGACAGATGCCTGATGAGTTACAAATTTTTACATAACTTTTTAAAGGAACTGTATATCTAAAGAGAATAAAACAAAGGTAGACAGTATTAATTATATTGTTCAATTTCCATTAGATTTATGTTTATTATTAAAAAAAAAGATTTATGTTTATTTATGTTTATTTTCTTAGCAATGGAAGAGCAAGTGTACTGAAAAAACTCATTTACTCAACAATTACTTAAGTACTCAGTGAGTGCTAAGAAGACAGGGAAAGAGAAAACATGTTTTTTCTTTGCATGCAACACACACACACATACTTTGAATGTGATGGAATATATAAACATAAATGTTTATGCTAGAGGAAGGTGAGCATGGTATCAGTGCAGAGAAAAGGGCACCGAATCCAAACCTGGAGAGTCTAAGAAGGCTTCTTGGGAAAAGTGAAGTCAGCTAAGACGAGGTAATAAATAACCTAGGAGTTGAACCAAAATTAAAAATGTATAATGTGGTACACCTGGGTTGGCTCAGTCGGTTAAGCATCTCCCCCTTCAGCAAGGTCGTGATCCCGGGGTTGCAGAATCAAGCCCCCACGTTGCTTCTGGCTCCCTGCTCAGCAGGGTCTGCTTCTCCCTCTCCGCCACCCACCCCCACTTGTGTTCTATTGCGTGCACGTGTGTGCATACACTTACTCTCCCTCTCTCTCAAATGAATTATTTTAAAAATGTATAATGAATGTATAAGAATGTTAACTATTGTTTGCAATAATGTAGACTGGAAACAACACAATTATCCTTCAAAATGAGAAGAGATGTCATACATATTTATGTACCAGAATATTATAAAGCAGTGAAAATGAATAAACTATATCTGAAGGCAACTGCATGAATGAATCTTACAGATACAAAGTTGAGTTTCAGAAGCTAGACACAAAAGAATAATGCTATATAATTCCATTGAAACAGAGTTTCCCAAAACAGGCAAAAATAATCCATGGTATTAAGTTGTGTCAGAATACTATCTACTATTTGGAGAGGAGGGTGAGATTAGTGATTGGGAGAGGATGCGAGGGGACTTTTTGGGAAGAGGTTCTATTTCTTGATCTGGTGGTAGTTGTATGAATACATTCATTTTGTTCACTGAAATTTATAGTTTATATGCTTTTTTCTATGTAGTTATACTTTTTAAAAAAGTTTATAAAAAGAAGCACTGAATAGCAGCTATTGGTAATCCAAAGAAGAAAACAAATATGCAAAAGCCCAGAGGTACAGTGTCTAGGAACCCCAAAATTGTTCAATGTGATTCCTCTGTAAAATGCTAACTATAATAATCTATACTCAAAGTTATTCTCAGGGTTAAGGGATAGAATATACATAAAGCACATACCTGGCACCAGTATTAATTGGGTTTCAATAAATATTAGCTGGTATTATTTCTATACTACTATTACTGAGCTACTGATGCAGCTGATTGATGATAGTGCCCAAGGTAGAATGACAAAAAGGGTAAGGTAGTGTAGAGGCAGCAGATTACGCTGGGCTTTCCAAGCCATGTTATGAATTTAGACTTTACCCTAAGGTTGGTAGGAAACCGGTTAAGCTTTTTACACAGAAAATCATATAACTTGAGTTTAGGAAAATTATGCATAGAAAGATATAAACCTTTAAAAGAAAAAAAGACATCAAGAAGAGACTGTCAACAAATATTGCAGAGAGGTCCACTATAGAGAAAGGAACAATGAAAAAAAAAATCACTGATTTGAAAACCAATATGCGGGGCAGCCTGGGTGGCTCAGCAGTTTAGCGATGCCTTCAGCCCAGGGTGTGATCCTGGAGTTCTGAGATTGAGCCCCAAGTCGGGCTCCCTGCATGGAGCCTGCTTCTCTGCCTGTGTCTCTGCCTCTCTCTGTGTCTCTCATGAATAAATAAATAAAATCTTAAAAAATTTTTTTAAAAAAAGAAATCAATATGCAACAATCTGTACCACATACAGTTGACACCTTGAATAAAAGGTACCCTAAATTTACAATTTACTACAAAAATCTTAGTTTAATATTTTTTATAATTGTATAATTGTATAATTTTTATATAATTGTAACTTTAAGCACACATATGACAACAGGATCTCCTGTTCAATTGTTCCTTAAAATTAAACTAAAAATACTTATTTTTTTAAGTCTCCTGGAATTATCACCATTATCACTAAAGACAAATTATACACATAGATGAATATCTATATATACCTAGGTATCTATATCTATATATATCTGTGTGTATATACATATCCCTATCCATCTATATCTCATAAAGTTCATATTTTTTGAGCTATAATTTGCTATGGTTCTTTTAATAAACACCCAAGACATAAGTAACAAATTAGCATGAGGGCTGACATAACACTAATGTGAAAAACTTTAATGTTGTTATTATTACAACAACAATCAAGTAAGATGAGTGCTCTGAGGGATTTTGACACATTAGCTATACCACTGTTAATTCAGTGTCTCTATAAGATTAAAAACGAACTGCTCTTCAGCATATGTAATGAACCTATTAATAAGCAGTACTCTCTTTGGTTTGCTTGATGTATAGAAAATGTCAGACAGATCTAAGACATAAGCAGCAATGGTTTCTTACTGGTTTTAGAGGTATTCAAAAAACAGAGGACAAAGATGGAAGAGAAGGAGAAAGAAGACAGAGTATGTGAGAAAGGAAAAATAGAGCAAGAGTAAACTTCTGGGGTCTAAACCCATGTTTTGGGGGGGGCTCATAACCAAAGCATATACAACCAAAAACAAGCAGTAAGAGGTCATAAATGTCCTATTTTCCACAACTCTTACATAAATCCACAATTACTTGCAACAAAATGTGTGAGCTGGGTTTTTCACATTGGAAGAAATGGGTTATAGCCATTCAGACAACCAATATATAAAATGTCTTGTTCTGAATAAAAATTTTAATATTAGGGGTGCCTGGGGTGGCATGGTTGGTTAAGCATCTGACTTGATTTCAGCTTGGGTTATGATCTCATGGTAGTGGGAGGCTCCGCACTCAGCGTGGAGTCGGCTTGGGATTCTCTCGCCTTCTCCTTCTGTCCCTCCTGCTTGTTCTCTCTCTCAGGTAGATAAATAAATCTTTAAAGAAATTTTTCTTTAATATTAAAAATCAGGCCAGAATTTGTAATACCGCTAAAGCTGGGTCACAGAAATATGGAAATTCATTATGCTTTCTTCTACTTTTGTACATAGTTAAAACTTCCCATAATGATTTTTATAAATTATGCCCAAGTTTTCAAATATTCTCTTAGGAAGGCTCCTTTTGATTTCCCCCAAAGAAAGAGTAATCATGGTTTGCATAGGGTTAGTCTAAAACAAAGAATTTTAACAGTGAATTCATTGAATGGAATGTGGAAAGTGAAATTCCTGTAACCCTCCAAACTTAAAAGCAAGTTAACAATAATGTCAGTTAAATTTCAATTAAATATCAAGATAAGGGCTAATTTCTTAGGACAATATTTTAAAAACCAATATAACTATTCACATTCTGGCCTCAAACCAATTTTTGTACTTTATGGTTTCTGCCACATTGCAAGCCTCAGGGATGCTATAATAATTTTTGGGAAAACAAAAACAAAAACAAAACAGAGGGAGATCAAGAATTCAGTTTTAAGTGCACCCAGGTGGCTCAACTGGTTGAGCATCTGACTCTTGATTTCAGCTCAAATCATAATCTCAGGGTTGAGGGATCAAGCCCTGCATTGGATTCTAAGCTAGGCTGGGAGTCTGCTTGAGAGTCTCTATTCCTCTGCCCCTTCCCCCCTGCTGGTGCATGCTGGCTCTCATTCTCTCTCTCTAGAATAAATCTTAAAAAAAAAAAGTTCAGGGGTGCCTGGGTGGCTCAGTCAGTTAAACGTCTGCCTTCAGCTGAGGTCATGATCTCAGGGTCCTGGGATCGAGCCCTCCCTGAGCAGGGAGTCTGCTTCTCCCTCTCCCTCTCCTGCTGCCCCTGCTGTTTGTTCTTCCTCCATCAAATAAATAAATAAATAAATAGATAGATAGATAGATAGATAGATAGTTTTTAAAAGTTCAGTTTTAGATATGCTACATTTAGGTTATCTGAAAGATACACAAGTAAGTGAAGAAAGATCAAGTAAATCAAATATTAAGATAGATCAGTAACTGGGAGGACACAGAGAAGATGAAGGTAAAGGAAGTGTTTGGGATTTTGTTTAAAGATGGAATCCTTAGGGACACCTGGGTGGCTCAGTGGCTGAGTGTCTGCCTTTGCCTCAGGGAGTGATCCCGGAGTCCGGGGATCGCATCCCGCCTCAGGCTCTTTGCTTGGTGCCTGCTTCTCCCTCTGCCTGTGTCTCTGTCCCCATGGTTCCCTCTCTCTGTCATGAATAAATCAATAAAATCTTTTAAAAAAAGACAGAATCATTATATATCACAGCTATGCGGTCTAAAACCTACAGTGAACCACATTACACTCTAGCAACTTTGACACAATTAGGGAAAACTGATTTGAGACAGTCTTTCCAAATTACTTCTTGTTGATTATAAAATTATTCACAAACAACATACAATTACAAAATAAAGTTAGTCTATCTAGGCTAAATTTTCCTGACAGATAATAAGGAATCAAATTTGGGAGGGAAAAAAAGCAAAATACTACACACACAATAGTCAAGGTCTAAAGCCACCCCTGGACCTTCAAATGTTAAGAAAACAAGAATGCAGGGGGGCACCACACCATCCCTGCAGCAGATGCAGGAGCCTTTGAACTGTGAAATATGAAAAAATATGCTGTTCTATATCCTCTCTTGTATAACTGTTTCGCAATCCAAGTAGGCCTCCTAAAAGAAGCCCAAAAATGATTTTTTCTATTTTTCCTTTTTCTGTATGCTCATAGCTCATCAATATGTAAAATCTGTTGATTGCAATGCATTATATTTTTGAGTTTTTCCTTCTCTTCCATTGACTACTACTACTCTTATTTCAGATCCTTATAATTTCTTGGTTGGTCTATCTTGACATCCTCCTGGTTGATTTGCCTGTCCTGTTCCTGTATTACTCTACTGGTAATCTTATAAAACCACAAAGGAAACTATGTCACTTCCATGCTTAAAACCCATCAATGGTTTTCCACTACCTGTCAGTTATTTAATGGGGATGATAAAAATATTTCCTACTTATATAACTCGTGAAAATCAAATGAGCTTGAGTGTAAACATTCAATGCCTAACCCAAAGTAAATAATTAAAAATAACAATAATTACTATTATATTCCACTTACAAGTTTCTTCATGGTTCATCTTCTCTTTCTCTTTTCTCATGTCCCACAATCATCCTGTGGCCATTCTTGGACCCATATAAGGAAACCTGATCACTCTCT
Organism: Nyctereutes procyonoides; assembly: GCF_905146905.1. NCBI lineage: Eukaryota > Metazoa > Chordata > Mammalia > Carnivora > Canidae > Nyctereutes > Nyctereutes procyonoides. Next base: position 731,833 of record NW_026575047.1, read on the forward strand.
TGCTTTGTATCACAATGTTAATATTGTATATGCTTCAATTACAGCACTTACCATAGTAAAACCTCGTGTAACCTTCAAGACTGTGCTTCATGAAAACAATCTAATGCATGAGTCCCCTAACACAATGCCTGACCCCATAAACACTTACTTAAAAAAAAATTATGAGATGCACAAAAGAACATAGCAGATGACCATGCTTCCTTCAATATTGAAAATCCTATTATATTTTATATAAAATAAAGGGGCAATTTTTGAATGGGTCTAAAGAATGAAAGGGTCAGCAAAAACTCATTCTGTGACAGAAGATAAAAGGATCTGTGGGGTCAGACTGATGAGAAGAGTGAAGATAAATAAGATGACTTAGTAAGATAAGTTACATAAGTAAGCTAATACATACTCATAGGGATATTCTATCCCATTTATAAGTTGTACCAATGCCAGAATGGAAATATTAAAAGGTCAAATAATAAAGCAAAGGAGAAAAAAATAGGTAATGATTAGACTGATGCCATAATGTTAGTGTGTTTAAAAAAAAATTTGCCAGGGTACTACTTTCCTATACTCTAAATGGGTATAGGGAAGAAACAAAGGGGAATTAAAATGATATATTGTCATTAGCTCTTCCATTTGATCATTTACCATTCTTTGGAAAAGTTCAAAAGAGACGGAAAGGAAATGGCCATCATTCTTGGAATTGGGGTAGACAGAAATTTTATATCCAGACTAAAAACACTGACAATCTGTGCTGGGAAATAATATCTTTGCCCATAATTCCATGTTCTTACCACCCGCCATTCCCAACAGATGACCAAGGAAGAAATCTAGATGTATTACTTCTGGTTAATCCGCCTTAACAGAACCCTTAACTCAGATATGTGTGTTTAAATAACAGAAGACCCTATTCTCTTTAATTTCTCACCAAGAACAAAGGGCTGAAGTCGTTTAAATCCAGAATAATTTTCCCTACCATTGAAACACAGGGTTCTGAAATGCAACAGAGAACAGCACTATTTTACTAAAGCTTTAGACACAACTATCTGATTAAGGGGGATCAGACTTAATTAATTTCTTCACCAGGTTTGACTAAGAGAGTCATATAGACCGGGATGTGAATGCCACCCGCGGATTTCCTCCACGGAAAGTCTTGGGCAGCCTCTCTCAGTCTCGGTTTTCTACCCTGTAAAATGAAGATAAAAATTGTACTATGTCACATGTGAAAATTAAATGTGATTAATACACATAGTGTATGAAACATGGGAAGCACTCAATTGATATTAGCTACCATTATTTCAAAGGGCAATTCTTAGTGCTGAAAAACCTGTAAGACAATCTATACATTACTAACTACGTGGTTTTTAAGAGCTGAGGGTGATTAATCCAAGAGAATGTAGTATTTCAGTTCATAACACTGCTTTTAAATACTTTTACTTTGTAATAATTTTATGTATTTATTTATTTTGATTATTTATTTGTATGTGAGAGAGAAACAGCACGAGCAGGGGGAAGCACAGAGGAATAAGCAGGGAACCTGACACAGGGCTGGATCCCAGGACCCTGAGATCATGATCTGAGCCAAAGTCAGATGTTTAACCAACTGAGCCACCCAGGGGCTCCTGTAACAATTTTAAATTTATAGACAATGTTTTAAGTACAGTAAAAACTTTTATTTTCCCTATTTGAGAGTAAATGACCTACATCATGTCCCATCACCCTTAAATTCTTTAGCAGGTAATTCCTACAAAAGCATTCTCTTAGGATACAACGATTAAAATCAGTAAATTAAGAATGATATATTATGTATAATATTTCTAATCTATATATAATGAAAGCCATGAGTTCACACCCGTATTTCATTTCCAGTCCAACACTACAAAGAGCACTCTAGTTTTCTCCTACTCCATTCTTTTTTTTTTTTAATATTTTTATTTATTTATGATAGTCACACACACACAGAGAGAGAGAGAGGCGCAGAGACATAGGCAGAGGGAGAAGCAGGCTCCATGCACCGGGAGCCCGATGTGGGATTCGATCCCGGGTCTCCAGGATCGCGCCCTGGGCCAAAGGCAGGCGCCAAACCGCTGCGCCACCCAGGGATCCCTCTCCTACTCCATTCATGTAACTCTCCTTTCAGACCATGAGAGGCCTGGCTCCCATTATCTTTAATATTTATTTTTTTGACCAGTCTCCCTCTATGTAACCAATCTCCCACTGTGGCTCTCTCCCCCTCCCTACATAGACACTTCCCTCACCTTTCTTTGCCCCAATACCCCCAATGCCTCCTCCATGTATATAACTTCCTCATTTTATTCAAGTCCCTATTCCTCATGCCTGGCACCCCTCCTACAAGAATATCTTCCTCCACCTGCTCAGGCGCTAACATCCTACCTATACTGAGATGACCCTCTTTTGGGATGCTTTCTTCTCCCCACCCTCAGGCTCTGACGTCTTATACTGGGATGCCTCTGCGCATCAACTCCCTCCTCACTCAGCCTGACTCTCAATACACCAGGCTACCTTCCTACACGGATGTCTTTCTTTCCCATCCCACCTCCAAGTAGATGCCCTCTTTATCCTCTTACCCTGTTAAAGCCCGGACACCTCTTACTAGGAACAACCAACCTTCCTCACTAGGTCTACTATCCTTCACAGACAGCCTGCTCGGGCACTGACAATTCGCACCAGTGTGCCCTTCTAGGCAGATTACTCCTCACCTCTTGAAAACCTATCAACCCACATGGTAACCCTCCTCACATATACCATCCACATATACATCCAGTGTAGATATGTACCCTTGTTTGGTCCCACCTGATGGTTTTAGTACTGAACTGTTCAGAAAGGGGAAGACGGAGAGAATAAGGAAGAATTGAGAACATTTTAAGGAAAGAGATACCAGTGAATAAACTGCATAAGCACCCATAATCAGAGCTGATTAAAAGCATAATTTATCAAAGTATCTGCTTTTTCCACTTAAATAGTGCTCTATTCTTTCTAAATTTAAAAAGTTACTAGATGAAGAAGTTAGTGTTGTCCTTCTTTTCTCACCAAACATGAATTTTAAGTATCTTACACAGGTCTATAGAAAAACTAGTTCATTAAAAAAGAGAAAGTTTGGGACGCCCGGGTGGCCCAGAGGTTTGGCGCCTGCCTTTGGCTCGGGGGGTGACCCCGGGGTCCCGGGATCAAGTCCTGCGTCGGGTTCCCCGCAGGGAGCCTGCTTCTCCCCCTGCCTGTGTCTCTGCCTCTCTCTCTCTCTATGTCTCTCATGAGTAAATAAATAAAATCTTTAAAAAAGAGAAAGTTTAAGAAATATGGTTTCAAACACAAGAATTAAATATTTTAAAAAATATCCAGAATATGTAAATTTGACTTGTTTTCAGTATAATAACAGTTGAACTGTTTCCAGTACACTTATCTCCAGGTGTAACTTGGCAAAAAAAGTAACCTGGATTGTCGGAGGAATAACACCTTTTCCTTGCCCCTTGTTTGTTTCTATGAGCCAGGATGCTTTGCAAGCACAATACGAGCCTCTCTTCACCCCTAGGGAAGTGAACTAACTGCCCGATCTGATTGGTGGTTTTGTAAAGAAGAACTGAGTAGACAGGGCTCAGTTCTGCTTCTTTCCCCCCCGGGAATGAGCTACTGGGAAAACATACCTGCAGAGACCTCCTGTTTTGCTCTGCTTCCCTAGTATGCCTAGGCCTGGGTGGATAAGTTGGCCTATGCCAGGCCATGTGACTCCCACCACGATACTCTTCTAACCTGACCTCAACAGCAGTAGAGGTGGTATTTTTGGCTTCCATCTCTCTCCTTATTTTTGAAGTTGTTCAAGGCCCAGGCAGAAGAGAAGGATGCCATTTCCTAGTACTTCAGCAATCCAACATCTTAATTAATATATTGAAGTAGAGATTGCTCATTTTCCCAGTTTTGACTTAAAAGGGCTGCTTCAATTTGAGTTTATCAAAACTATTACAAACAAAAAACCCTCAAACCTGAAACCAGCAGATGTTCAAAATGAACACAAGCCAATTTATCTGATAATGCTTATTACCCGTTTAAAAAAAAAAAAAAAACAACAAACAAACTTCAAGACTTTAAGACTACTAGTTTCTTCCTTATAGAGGCCATAATTTATACTTCCCATCCTACTCCCTACTCCCACCCTATATTCCAATTGACACAAGAGTGCTGAATATTTTCAGAATATATCATTATTTAGGCTTCTATGCTTTTGCTTACATGATCCCTCTGCCTCTTCCCTCCACCCTACTCTCCCACTGGATCATTTAACTTAGGAATAAGTGAACTATGGTCTGTAGGCCACATCTGGCTATTTTTGTAAATAATTTTTTATTGGAATACAGCCATGCTCATTCATTTATATATTGCTTTTGCACTGTAACAGTAAAGTTAAGGAGCTGCAACAGAGACCATATAATCCACAAAGCCTAGGATATTTATTACCCAGCCCTTTACAAAAAAGCTTTTGTACAGCACAAGGAAACTCATCAACAAAACAAAAATGCAACCTACTGAATGCGAGAAGATATTTTCAAATGATGTATCTGATAAGAGGTTGATATCCAAAATATATAAAGAACATATATAACTCAACACCAAATAAAATCCAATTAAAAATAGGCAGATTACCTGAATAAACATTTTTCCAAAGTAGATCTACAGATGGCCAACAGACACATGAAAAGATGTTCAACATCATTAATCATCAAGGGAATGCAAATCAAACCACAATGAGATATTATTTCACACCAGTCAGAATGGCTAGTATCAAAAAGACAAGAAATAAGTATTGGAGAAGATGTAAAGTAAAAGGAATGCTTGTGCACGACTGGTGGGAACGTAAAGTAGTACAGCCACTGTGGAAAACAGTATGGAGGTTTCTCAAAAAACCAAAAATAGAAACATCATATGATCCAGTAATTCCACTACTGGGTATTTAGTCAAAGGAAACAAAAAAAACTAATTCAAAAAGTCATATGCACCCCTATGTTTACCGCAGCATTATTTACAACACCCAGTCCAAGGATCCATTTATAGATGAATGGATAAAGATGTGAGATACACACACACACACACGAGTATTACTCAGCCATAAAACAAAAATGAGATCTTGCCATTTGCAACAACACCCATAGGCATAGAGGGTATTATGCTATGTGAAATAAGTCAAGCAAAGAAAGACAAGTACCACATTATTTCACTTATGTGAGGAATGCAAAAAACAAAACAAATAAATAAAATAACAAAAACCCTCAAACTCTTAAATACAGAGAACAAATTGGTTATTGCCAGAGAGGAGGTGGTGTAAGGATGGGCAAGACAGGTAAAGGGGATTAAGAAGTATAAACTTCCAGTTACAAAATGAATAAAATGGGGGCGGGGGGAGGGAGGGAGGTTAGCACCTGGATGGCTCAGTTGGTTAAGTGTGTGCCTTTGACTCGGCTCTGGTCAGGATCCCAGGGTCCTGGGATTAAGCCCCAGGAAGGGTTCTCTCCTCAGTGAGGGGCTTGCTTCTCCCTCTCCTTCCCGCTCCCCCTGCTTGTGTGCGTGCAGCTCTCTTTCTCTGTCAAATAAATAAATAAAATCTTCTAAAAAAATTAAAAAAATAAGTCAGGGGATGAAAAGTACAGCATAAGGAATAATAATAAAAAAAAAGCTTGCCAACTCCTGTTTTCACTCAATCTTTTGAAGCCTCATCATTTCAGGTCCTTCAAATCAAAAGTAATTGCTCCCTCTTCTGTCTTTCCATTATACCAACTCTAATACTCAACATCCCTGATAACTGTGAGTACTTTAAAAAAAGCAAAGTCTAAGCCCTATTCCTAGTGTATACAATAAGCTTTTCACCTACCTACAGTCCCCACCTCTCCCAACAATTTTCATTCTTAGGGGAAGTATTTTGAAAGAAGCTTCTGCCCTGTTCTCTACCCCTTATTCAGTTCTCCCAAGGGAAAGTGGAATTACTAATACTGGCAACATCCTGATAGCTGCTCCTAGTGGGATGAATTAATGTTTTAAAGGTCATTTTTCATGCATGGCCAAGCCTCCTCTCCCTCTGCCTAAATGGTCCTACCTACCAATAAGCAAATCGCATGGTAAACCTAGAAGAGGTCTGCAGTGCCAGCCGCTCTATCTTTGACAGGTTGCTAAACTCAATTCAGGGGCACAGGGAGTAAAGAAGTCTGATTTGGTCTCAATTCCAAGCCAAGTTCTCCCATGCAACCTTACCATTTTAAAAGGTAATATTTTAATCTCTGATTCTGAAGTCTACTTCCAATTCAGAACCCAGTAAGGAAGAAACAGAATTATACCCCATCAACTAGCACACAGTAGGACTCACGATATTTCATGATTAACTGACAACAGTAAAATAACTGAAAAAAAAAGCATTCCTTTAAATTGTGTAACACACTAATTCTGCACATATCTTAGTGATGAACTTAATTAGGAAAATATTTTTTAAAGAAAAAGGGATGCTTTTAGAGTACACAGTGAGTGGAAACCAAGCCCTTTCTATGTATCTGCCTCAATATCTTGTTGCATTCAAGTCTTAGATTAAATAACATACAAAGTAATCATTAATTTCCCCGGCTTAATGGTATCTCCCACCTAAGTAACAAACATCCCTAGACCCCAGGTTCTTCCAATTGCTATTCCATTTATCCGTTTTTCCTCAAAATGTAGCTTCTCAAATGAGTAGTCTACTAAAAAACTAAAAGTCTACTAAATGTTACCTTCTCTTATTTACATCTTATTTTCTAGCCTATGTTAATACAACCTGCCCTACCACACTGCTGAAATTTACCAGTTAATGTCACCTAGAACCCCCATGTTGCCAAAAAACAATGTATACTTTCCTGTTTGAAGGTATTTAACATCTCAACAATGTAACGATCCTTTCTTCTTGTAACACTCCTCTCCCTCCATTAAGTAGTACTACTGTCTCCTGGATTTCCTACTTAGAGCCAATTGCCTTACTTTTCAATATAAAAGTTCAGAGGCTGTATTTGGGAGCTCCCCTTCATCTGTCCAAAGAATGTTAAGATTTCTTAAGGCATGGTATAGAGTACTCTCTACTCTTCTCTACTTTGATTATCCCCTACCCCTAGGTGATCTCATCTATTTCCATGGATTTATTTATTTATTTATTTATTAAATTTTTTTTTTAATTTTTTATTTATTTATGATAGTCACACAGAGAGAGAGAGAGGCAGAGACACAGGCAGAGGGAGAAGCAGGCTCCATGCACCGGGAGCCCGACGTGGGATTCGATCCCGGGTCTCCAGGATCGCGCCCTGGGCCAAAGGCAGGCGCCAAACCGCTGCACCACCCAGGGTTCCCTATTTCCATGGATTTAAATATCTTTATGCTGATAACACCTTAACTTGTATCTTTAGCCTACAAACTACTACTACATAAACAGTACAGAACCTTTCCCCCAAACAAAAAACAGTGAACATATGAGGACAGAAATTATCCTAGCTTACAGATAAATAATTTGTGCCAAAGGCTATAATGATTAAAGCTAAGAAAGAAATAATATTCTCTGAATTCTTAATCCTTTCTACCATTTGTTAAGACAGTCCATTGTCCCGAAATGGTCGACTACTTAAATACGAAGACTACTGGACAAGTTACTTCCTACATGCACACACCGCACATGTCCATCAGAAAAGAACCGGCCAATCTGAATTAATTAAAAAAGGTCTCAAACTTGTTACTCAATAAATACTTTAGAAAAGATTCTAGGCTGCAACTGACTTTTAAAAGTGACTGAGGATGCAGGGTAGAAGATATAACTAAAAAGATAGTCAAGGATTCGGGGCAACGTGTACAAGAGAAGCAAAAGCAGATGAAAATGTATGGGCTGTAAAGAAGCGGCTAGACAAATGAATGGGGGAAGAAGCAGTCTGGTAAACCACGATCAACTAATTGAGTAAGATTATGAGTTTTTACTTGATGAAGAAAGACAAATGGGAGATACTACTGCTTTGTAAACTACAAAACCAAAGCAGGTATTTCAAATAATGATTTATTATAGATTATAAACTAGACTGAAACACAATAAACAGCAATGAAGATACTGACATAAACCAAAATATTATCTGAATCTGCTCAACATGTTTACTTTACTATAAAAACCGAATCCACGAGACACTGTAAAGAAGGTAATAATAGCTTGGCAACAAATAAAGAAAAAAGAAAAACGAGAAGTGAATGATGTAAACAGGATAGATTTGCTGTCAACCATGAGAAAACTGCATAAAATGAGATACAGAATAGTGATTCTTCATGAAGTTTTACATTATCTTACTTTTTGTGGTGAATAAAAACTATTGAAAGAATTGCTTAATTATAGAGTCAGCATGGACTCTAAGCATGGACTCTAATAAAGTTAAATGGGTCCCTCAAATTTAGAATTTATGAATTTGGTGCTCTAACCAACTGTTATCTATCACCCATGAAAGCTGGCCATATTCATACACCAAAAAGAAGGAATACTACCGAAAAAGAAAAAGATAGTAAATCCACATACAAAAAATGTAGATCATACTTGAAAGACTGAATTTATTAATAAGGAAGAAAAAATTGCATATCCAAAAATCTACCTGCCTTTGTTGCTCCTCCCAAGAGGTAGAATTAGAGACCAGGATTGAAAGTCTGACAAGTCAGGGTATTATATGGAGGATACACAGTAACAACGTTGTATTAAGGTGCACAGCCAAGCTGAGAGGGGTGCACACATACAGCCAGCTGAGGGAAACAGCATGGGCATGAAGAGACAGCATGATGCAGGAAGGACGTTATGATATACACAGACCAGCTTGTAGCCTATATCTAACATCTACAAAAATACAAAATTCACACATTGCTTGGTTCTAAGGATGGCAGGATTTTACTCTTCCAATTATAAAATAATCCAGGAGTACAAAGAATTTCAAATTTTACAAGTAAAATCCATTGATATGCCTATTATAAACACGAATTTGGATACATGTCTTAACCACTCAACTATACATTATCATAGAGTACATCTGCCTGGTGTATGTAATTAGTGCCATAATTTACACCTTTTTAAATGGGTAAAAAAAAAAATTGCTAGTTTGAAAAAATAGTTGTACAGCCTAGTGCCAAGGTTTCTGGATGGCTGATCCATCCATACCAGTCCTCATCAAATTCAGATTTTTAATTAAATCTACTCTTCTGGAATTTATTTGACAATAATGACAAGATGAAGCAGAAGTTAGTGCAAAGACAAGAGTAGAGGGCAAGAAGCAGCCAGAAAGAAATGTCAAGTTGATTATCTAGAATTTTATTTACCTGGACTGTCCTATCTTTAAGACTCATAGTTCTATGAACTGGCCCATAACTTCTTCATAGGTTAAAAACAGAAGAAGAAACTATCCTCTGACACTGATACTGCTATTATAAATGGCGCAGGTAGTTTGAAAGAAAGTCTACTCTACAAGCAGTTGCTGAGTGCAAAGCTCTAAGGCAGTGATGTGTTTAATAGAAAGAGTCAAATAGAGAGTAGACAAAGGGTAGCTTCAAGATGATCTTGCACGATAGAGATTTTTAAAATGAATTTAAACTAATTTCTTATATTCAGGTACTCTAAAGCCAAAAGATTGCTAAGAATGTAGGAAGCATCATTTCATTTGATCTCCCCATATATGAAAAGACAGGATTATGCTAAGTGATATACTGTGATTCTAAAACCCTGACTCTGGAATACAGATCATGCAAGCCCTCACTATCTTTTCCTCTAATATGCCTCATGATCCTTTTACTGCTTATCAGCATTCCCACCAGAAAGAATCTATTGGCAAAAGCGTAAAGCTCAAAGCTGCTAAAAACCTGTGTAAATCACTAATAACAATACTTTATATTTATGGAATGCTTTCTATATGGCAGACACATATTAACATATATCAACATAATTAATTCTCAGAATCACTTCATTATCTCCAATTCACAGATAAGAAACTGAAGTATAGAAAGGTTAAGTAACTTGTCCACATTGGTAAGTGGTAACCCTAGGCTTCAAACACAGGTAATCTAGCTTCAGAACCTATTTATTTGCTGTATTTTCTCCGAATAAAAGATCTGTAGAAAGATAAATTAAGCTGTGGATCTGGTTATTATCAACGCATTTGAAATAAGGGGTGCCATGGTGTCAAGAGTTGGCCGGAGCTACTATACTACAGAACTGTGTTGTCCAAGAAGGTAGCTACTTGGACATGTGGGCTATAAATACCTGAAATGTGTCTAGTTTAAATTAAGGTGTGCCAGATGTATAAAATACCTAACTTCAAAAATTTAGTATTAAGAATGTAAACTAACTCATTAATAATTTTTGTATGGATTCTTAAAATATTTTGAACATATTGGCCTAAAAAAAAGTGCCTTTCCAATGTGGAGATTAAAAAACTTTAAATATTTGGCTACCATTATATTTCTACTGGACAACACTGGTATGTAGGAAGGAAATTGGAGTTTATAGAATGATTCTAATCAAATCTTTGCCGTTTTGTTGTGTTGTTGCCCCCTTAGACATATCAGTTACACTAAGTATTAGCTTCTGTATCAGAAAAATGTTTTTGTTTTTGTTTTTTTAAAGATTCATTTATTCATGAGAGACACAGAGAGGAGAGAGACAGACAGACAGGCAGGCAGGCAGAGGGAGAAGCAGGCTCCATGCAGGGAGCCCGACGCGGGACTGGATCCCGGGACTCCAGGATCAGGCCTTGGACTGAAGGCAGGCGCCAAACCGCTGAGCCACCCAGGCTGCCCAGAAAAATGGGGTTTAAAAACAGTCCTAAAAAACAAAACAAAACAACAAAAAAAAAACAGTCCTAAAACCTAGTGTTCAGATTTTGGTATCTAAACCTATCCTCCACTAAAAAGAATGGAGGGTTCCTTGGAGAAATGTCTTACATGGGGGCTGGGATAGGGTAAACACAAGATGAACCTGGAATATCTTGGCAGGAAGTGTGTGCTCAAAAGTCATTTGAGAGATGAGGGTGAAAGGGGTTTGAGAGGTGGACTTGTCAAAAAACACTGGAAGCAGCTTCATGAGGCTCCCAGAGACCAAACCTGAGGCAATCTGGGAATCAAAGTAATGACAGTAATGGATTGAACCATTAAATAAAAGTAGAACCCATGAGTTCATACTGATAAAAGTAACTGGATAAAATAAACAGTGGAGGAGATGGGAAAGATTGCTTTATGACGGAATACCAAGTACTAATTACAGAAGGAACGATGAAGTTAGAGAATCACAAGTAGATGTTAAAACTTGTGGGTGAAATATTGGTGAGACTATGTAAATATTCTGTTCCTCAAAATATTTTCCCACAAATTACACATTAATTACAAAAGGATAAATAGTAACTTCCAGGGAGAAATACAGAGAATACCACCGTAGCCAAATTTTCAAAGCTAACATCACCAACATTGGGACAAACCAACATCACGAACCTCAAGATATGATGTACTGATAAAGAACCTCTCTTTAGAGGTGTTCCTGCCAAATATGTATAACCAATCTAGTCACGAGAAAACAACAGACAAATTCAAATTAGGGACATTCTACAAAATAACCATCCTGTACTTTTAAAAATGTCAAGGCCAAGAAATACAAGAAAGGCTGAGGAAGTGTTCCAGATTAAGAGAGACTACGGAGACAGTACTACTGAATGCAATACATGATCCAGGACTGGGAGGTGGGAGGGAGCTTGGAGATAAAAGAGATTAAAAATTGAGCACAGATTATGAAATAGATAGCTGTATTATGTCATTTTAAGTCTCCTGGTTTTAATAATTACACTGTAGTTAGGCAAGATAATGTCCTTGGTCTTAGGAAATACACACTGAAGAATTTAAGGGCAGAGAGGTATGATGTCACCAAATTATCCTCATATAGTTCAGAAGAAAAAATAGACATAAGACAAGAACGATAAATGCAGCAAAATATAATACAATTGGTGAATATGGTTAAGTGTATACAGGAATTCCTTGTACTATTCTTCCAACTTTTCATGTAAATTTGAAATTTCATCAAAATTAAAAGTTAGCAAAAAGTAGAAAAACAAAGAACTTGGCCTATCTCCCAGACTGAATATCCTAGTAGACTATACAATACCTGGTAACATTTAAAAATATGCTAATGCATTACTTTTATGCCTGACTTTGTTTTAAATTTAATGTATTGTCAGATACTAACTGTATTATAAATTCCATAAGACCCAAGACTGTTATCACTCAATGTCATACCGAGTACCAGGATGCTATTTACTATACCCGATAAGCGCTCAAACATTTGTTAGCTGAGTATACTCAACATTATAGCATTGCATAGGACGATTACAGAAAAACTATTAAATTATAAAAAGCACATTATAAATAGAGCTATTAACTAGGACATAGAGTCTGTAGAACTTTTCAATTAAATTGTAAAAAAGAAAAACGAGGAATCACAGAGTAGTCACAAATCTAACCTAAAGACAGGAGTTCCACAAATAGAGGAAAGCAGACATAACCTTCCATATTGAGTTAAACATCTTAGCTCACTACCGGCAGTCATGACAACCAAAATGAACTTTTTCCCCTTTGAAATTAGAATTTATATAGGAGTCATTAAAAAAAAAAATCAGATTACTTTAAAAACTTAGGCGAAGGGGATCCCTGGGTGGCTCAGCGGTTTAGCGTCTGCCTTTGGCCCAGGGCGTGATCCTGGAGTCCTGGGATCGAGTCCCATGTCGGGCTCCGGACATGGGAGCCTGCTTCTCCCTCTGCCTGTCTCTGCCTATCATGAATAAATAAGTAAAATCTTAAAAGAAAAAAAAAAAAAAAACTTAGGTCAAGAACTGAGACTCAAAATTTCACTACTGGCTCAATACTAATTTGCTGTATAAGCCTAGGGACACTGCTTACAAGAGACACTGCTTTCAGTCTCATATAAAAATAAGACTTTTTGGAAGATTTTCTTTTCCAAAGGTAGAGAGTATAATTCATAAAGATGATTTCAAGCAATAAGAGCACTAAATATATTAAATATAGAAATATACACATATAAATATTCACACACACCCAAAAGGAAAGACAACATGGCTTTTTTGTAAATATGTTTACCAAGTTAATTATTAAATATAAGCATGCCAACAGCAAAAGACAACTTAAAAGTCACACAAAATACATTTAATCCTAATTCACACTATAGATAAGGTCTTCACATATATGATACTGAAAAAACCCAATCAACAAGTGCATATCCCGTTTAAAAGAGTTTTACTGCTTACTTAAAAACAACAGTGACAAAAACAAAGTATGAGATGGGTTTTACTAGGTCTCCTGACTGGGACTACGGGAAATAATTCTCAAATACAGAAAGAGACCAGGAAAAAAATCTCCTTTCAAATACAGTACAGTTCTACATCACATTACATTAAAAACATAATATAGAGCTTGCATGTTAGACAGCACGTAGCTCAGGTTTCAAGGTCTTTCAATCCTACTTGTATGTCTGAATAGACAGGGCAGAAAGATATTCGAAATCCCTTTTTCCATCAAATCCAAAGTCCTGTTTAAAACTCGACTATTTTTCAAAACTACTTTTTTTTTTTTTGATATATAGAGCCATACTTAATGTGTCTAAACAAGGAGATAAGGGAAAAATCCCGAAGTATCCCCAAACAGAAGCCCCGCGGAAGCCGGTGCACGTACGTCCCCGCCTCGGTTAGACCCGCAGGTCGCCGCGTCCTGAGCCCGGGTCCCCACGCGGTCATCCCGCCTGATCTCAGCAGCGAGCGCCACAATTTCTAGACAGGTTGTCGGCGGAAGGGGTCTTGAAGCAATCCTAAAAATGGGTCCGTTTTGTATTCAGGAAGCACTAGCAAAACTTGACATTTTTATAAAAGAATGCCGTGAGGGTCTAAAATCTTTTTCTTTCTTTCTTTCTTTCTGCCTTTCTTTTTTTTTTTTAACTTTCCCTAGGAACTACAACCGCCTAGAAAAACTTGACTACACCGATTTCCCAGAATATTTCCTTAAACGAGACCAAACTGTGTTTTATAAGGGCTGAACAGTTCGTTGGGTAGAGTGAACCCCACGGCCCCCGCGGGGCGCCCTTCCTTCGCGTGCGAATCCCCGCGGCCCTGCACCCGCCGAGCTCCCAGCGCGGTCCTCCCTGCGCCGGAGGGGGGTGGGGGGGGACACGAGGCAGATCCTCGGGCGCTGACGTCGTCCGCATGGCCTCGAGCGGGCCAGTGGATCCCAGCGCGATCCCCCCTGCGCCGTGGGGGGAGAGGAAGACGAGGCAGATCCTCGGGCGCTGAGCGGGGCCAGTGGATCCCGGCGCGATCCCCCGAGCGGGGCCACTGGATCCCAGGATCCCAGCGCGACCCCCACCCCCTGCGCCGGGGGACGAGGCAGATCTGCGGGCGCGGAGCAAACAAGTCCGGGGGCGGGGGCGGGGGCGGGGGCGGGGGCGGGGGCGCGCGAGCCGAGGGCAGCGGGCGCAGGGGCCCGAGCGCGCGGGCTGCTGCTCACCTGCAGGCGCCCGGGTCTCGGCCCGCGCCTCCCGCAGACGATGCCCCCGGCGCCCCCCCCCCCTCCCCGGGCGCTCACGCCGACCCGCCGGGTCGCAGCTCCTCGCGCCCGGCTCACCCCGACGGACGGGCGGCCTCCGCAGCGGGGGATCCCCGGCGCCCCGTGCCCCCGAGCCCCGAAGTTTGCGGCCGGGGGACCCGGGCCGCTCCGAGGGAGGCGGGCGCAGGGGGGCGGCGGCGGCGGCGGCGGGCGGGCGGGCGCGCGGGGACGGCCCATCGCCCGGCAGCAGCCGAGGGCCGGTCGCCCGGCGTCCGCGAGCGCACAGGGAGGGGGCGCGGCGGGGGGCGCGGCGGGGGGCGCGGGCGCCGTCGCCATGGCGACGCCCCCCGTCCGTCCCGACTTCCAAACAGGGAGGCAGAACTTCAAATCCCAACCGTCAGCGCCGAGCGGCTCCGTCTTAAAGGGGCACACACCGCGCCGCGCCGCCGCCGCCCCCGCCCCTCGGGCGACGCCCCCGCCGGCCCGCCCGCGCCCCCCGCCCGCGCCCCGCCCCGCGAGCGCCCCGGAGGCCCCCGGTGCCGGCCCCGGGGACGGGGACCGGGACCGGGACGGGGACGGGGACGGGGACGCGGCCGCGGCCGCGGCGGGGCGGGGGGCGTGAGCGCCCGGCGGGGGCGCGGACCGGCCGGCCTGCCTCCCGCCCGCCCCGGGCCGCCCGCCGCCGACAGCGCGCGCCGCGGAGTTCCGGCCAACAGCTCCGGGCCGCCGGCGGCCGAGCCCCCGGGGCCGCAGACAAAAGGCGAGCGCCGGGGCCGCCGCCGCCGCCGCCGCCGCCGCCGCCGCCGCGCTCCCGCCGCGCTCCCGGGCGGCCCGGAGCGGGACCCCGGCGAGCCCGAGCCCGAGCCGGCGGCCGGGGCCGGGGCCGGGGCCGGGGCCGGGGCAGCGGCGGGGCAGGGCGGGGCGCGGGCGGGCGGGCCGCGGGTGTCTTACCTACACAGTGCATGAGGCGGTGGCGCCACGAGTCGAGCTCCCGCCGGAAGCCTCTCCTCTCCGCCGCGCACCGCGGGCTCCGGCACTGAGCGGCGGCGGCAGCAGCGGCGGCGGCAGCGGCCATTCTCTCTCTCCCCTTGTCCATCTGCGTCCCGCGTCACGCGCCCTCATTTACATACGAGCGGCGCAGGCACGAGGCAGGGGCGCGAGCCCTCGGCGCGAGCCCCGGAGCGCGCGCCCCCCGCGGGGGGGTTGATTGACACGTGTCACTAGCCTCCCTCGGCCCTGCCCGCCCCCTCCCTGCGCTCCCGGCGGGGCGGGCGCGAGGCGGCGCGGGGGGGAGGGAGCA
Organism: Nyctereutes procyonoides; assembly: GCF_905146905.1. Lineage (NCBI taxonomy): Eukaryota > Metazoa > Chordata > Mammalia > Carnivora > Canidae > Nyctereutes > Nyctereutes procyonoides. The sequence continues at coordinate 747,740 of NW_026575047.1, forward strand.
ACCTGCCGCTTCCGCCGGCCCCGCCCCCGCCCCGCCCCGCCCCGCCCCGCCCCGCCCCCGCCCGCGGGCTGTGCTCCGGCTCGCCATCCTGCTCCCCGCCGCCGCCGCCGCCGCCGCCGCCGCCGCCGCCGCCCGCGAAAATCCTGAGCGCGGAGCCCGGCCAGGGACCCGCGCGCCGATGGAGCGCACGAGCAACGCCTCCCCCGCCGACTCGGCGACGCGACTCGGGGCCGCCCGGGGACTTCACTTCCCAGGCTCCCTTGCGCCGCGGTCCCGGAGCGGAGCCGGCCGCCGCGCCGCGGTGCATGCCGGTCCTTGTAGTCCCGCGCCGGGAGGGGGCGGGCACTCCCTGGCTCTCACGGGGGGCTCGCCTCGGCGCGGCGCGCGGGCTCGCGGTGCAGCCGCCTTCGCGCCCCGGGGCTCCCCGTGGGAGGGCGCCCCCCCTTCCCCCCCCCCCCCGCCGAGGGCTCGGGCTCCGGCTCCGGCTCCGGCTCGGGCTGCGATGCGCGCTCCCAGCGCCGGGAACTTCGGGGGCGGGGGGCTCCCCGGGGGCCCCGCCGCGCGGGGAAGCTCGAGCCGGTCCTGGGGCCGCATCACAGGTGCCCCCGCGGCTTCAGCGGCCCGGCCGCAGGCTCTCGGGAACAGCATTTGCGAGCACCGCGGGAAAAGGTGGGGCGCCCTCCGCGCAAAATTACCTGCGACGGGATTGGGTGTGTCCGGGTGAAACCCCCCACCCCCGGACCGCAAACTGCGCCCCGCCAGACGCAGACGCCTGCAGGGCGCGCCCCGTTAGCGCGTGGGCCCGCAGTTACAAACCTGGGATCAGCCTCACGCTCTGCTGCAGAGACTGCTCCTCCTCGACAGAGAAGGAAAACTTTTGCACTTTCTTTTTTTCTTTTGCTTCCCCCCCTCCCCCCTTTTTGGGGAAACTTTTGATTGGATGTAAACTCCAATGGCATTTCTTGCGCTTGCAACAGCGTGGTTGTGCAGGGCTTCCCGGCCCTGCGCAGGGGTGCACCCAAAGCTAAGACACCCAAGGTCTGCTGAGAGGTGCCGTGCATGCCTGGGAATCCATGCACATGTTTTTGGGGAAATAGGTTTTATTCTTCATGGAAACTCCTATGCGTTCAGCTAGCTCTACCCTTCCTGGCTTGTGGCTTGTCCCTCTTGGCCTGCTCGCTTGCTCGCTTGCTTACTTGCTTTTTCTTTTTCCTACCAGAAAGCACTTCCTTGCTCATCACTACCTCTCAATAGTGAAGATACATTTTCCCGAAGAAAGAAGGATGACATGTGAATTTCACGGTCACCTCCTCCAGAATGGTCACAATCGGAGAAGCAAGTGAAACCGCTAGCGAAGGTGCTTTCTGGAATCGTGAGTGGATGGTTTTCCGTGACAGGTTCCACTCATAGTTGCCAGGGTGACCAGCCTTCGGAGTTCCCCTGATGACTTTTACAGCGGCCTATGTTAGTCAGGATGGGCTGGGTTATAGCGCAGTAACAAAAAAAAATCTAAAAACTGTAGGGGCTTAAAAGAACAACAACAAAAACAAAAAAGGTATTTCCTGCTTCCCTGCCTGCACACGGGGAGCTGTGGGGGAGTGGCAGGGGGAGTTTCACTACAGATGGTTCTCACCAAGCAACCAGAAGGCTCCAATCTCTAGAACTTCCCCACTTGCGTGATATGCAAAGGACCCGTGGATGGCAAACTGGTTCTTCCTGAAAGTTATACGAGTCAATTCCACTCGCATTTCTTTGACGAAAGCAAATCACATGGGCATGCTACCTTCAAAGGGGCAGGGAAGCGTCATTCTATTTGCCCAGAAGGAAGCTAACCCACATTTACCGGTGAGCTGCACCAAAGAGCGTTGCAATCCATTCTTCTAGTCACCAATTTACAGTTCACTCAACTAACACTATAAAATCCCTTCATCCCTTTCACAAATGAGGCAATCTAAACATTCAGTAATTATGGCATTAATTGCAAAGTTCAGCATCTCTGGGCGATGCTGGGTAGTCCCTGTATTAGACCAGGATAAAGCTTCTCTTATTGAAGAGAAAGTCCCTATCCTCCCTGTTTAAACCCACACGCGCACTCAACATAGGGTGTGCCGCAGGGACAGAGCAACCGTGGTAAACGTTCCTATTTAGAAAGGGGAAGAATGGGAGATACACATGAATAGTTTTAGCAAATATTTTACCACAGCCAGCATGGATTGCCAACTTTCCAGCCTCTAACAATAGTTTCCTTGCTACCACCCACGGAGTTTCTAAGTCACAGCTACATATTTTAGGTTTTCTGTCATAACTGTACTCCTGGGTACCAGTTTCTACATTAGTCAGAATGGACTGGGTTACGCTTGAGTAATAGTAACCCCAAGTCTCGGAGGTTTGGTTTTTTTTTATTTTTTTTTTTTTAAGATTTTATTTCTTTATTCCTGAGAGACACAGGGAGAGAGAGGCAGAGACCCAGGCAGAGGGAGTAGCAGGCTCCATGCAGGGAGCCCAACACAGGACCCGATCCCGGGTCTGTAGGATCACACCCCAGGCTGAAGGCGGCGCTAAACCGCTGAGCCACCAGGGCTGCCCGTCTCAGAGGTTTAATACAAAGATTTCTTTTTTTTTTTTATTTCAAGTTTTTATTTAAGTTCTAGTTAGTTAACATACATGGTAAAATTGGTTTCAGGTGTAGAATTTAGTGATTCATCGCTTACATACAAGACCCAGGGCTCATCTTAACAAAGAGTATTTCTTACTTACACTACATGTTCTCCAAAAGTCGGTATCGGGGAGATGGAGAGAACTCCCCCGAGTCCACCAGGGACCCAGGCTTGTGAAGCCCCACCATCTGGAAGCACTCGAGTCACCACGACAAGAAAAATAAGATGCTGAGTCACAGTCCAGCTCTAAAGGCTGCCGTCAGGAGTGACAAGGTGCAGTGGGTGAAGCGCATCACGCGGCCATGCCTACCTTCAAGGGCGGGAAGGGGCAGCTTTCGGGGCGTCACAAACCCCTCCGAACTTCCTAGCTTAGACACCAGCTACTCCTTCAGCTCATGGTTCTATGGGATGGCAGTTTGCATCAGGCTCAGCCAGACACTTCTGCTGGCCTGGGCTGGCTCACCCAGGTGCCTGTGATCAGCCGGAGCCACGGAGCCATCAGGCCAGGTGTCCCTCGTCGTCACAGGCTAGCCCGGGCTCGTCCCATGGTTGCATCCGCAGAGTTCGAAGAGCAGCGACAGCCCCGCTGCGTACAGGAGCACTTTTTAAGTTTCAGCGAGAGTCACATTTGCTACAGTTCCAATGGCTGAGGCATTGTTGGGCTTGGCCATTGGATGGTAAAATAGATTCTATCTCCTAACTAAAAGAGCTGAAAGACACATTGCCAGGGGGAAAGAAATAGTTTGTGGCCACTTTTGCGCATGGGAAAGTGCAATGCCACCCCGTTCCCCCAAGGAATGAGAAATAGAGATATCAATGAACAGAACTAATGAATATAACTGGGGAAGAATTTCTGGGAGAGGGGAAAGAGCATGGCCATATGGGATGAAATACATAAATGGAGCCAACTTCAGAACTCAGCTTGACTTAGAAGAGCAAAGAATTTTCCATGGCAAGTACCCCAAGGTATGTTATAATAATCCAATAACTTGATCTTAGCGTAAGCTCAGTAAGCATAGAGATGGAGTCTAGCTGATTCACTCGTGTATTCTCAGCACCTAGTGCTGTTCTAGGCACTTAATTGGCACATAATATTTTTTTATTCATTTGACAAATATATAGGATATCTATAAAGCCAAGGGTAGGAAAAGGGTCATATCCAAGACGTTCCTCTACACCGAAAATCTAGTTAGCCGCAAAGGAATTTTCCTCTAACAACAGATCCATGACAAGGAAATGTTAATGTTCCTTGGAAGGATGTTTTTGTTCTGTCATTTCCTACATGTATTATATCATTTATTTATTGCTGTGTAATAACCAGTCCATAACTCAGTGGCATAAAAGAGCTGTCACGTGTTACTGTTCAAAAGTCTACGAGTCAGACGGCCGGTTCTGCTGATCTGGATCGGATCTGCTGGTCTTGGCTGGGATTGCTGATCCTGGAAGCTGCATGATCTGGGTGGCCTCACTCTGGTCTAGAATTTGGCTCCTTATTTGCTGGGGTGATGGGAATGCGGAGCCAAGTGTCCCATCATTCAGAGGCCAGCTAGAGCTTATTTACATAGTGGCAGCCAGTGAAGCAGCAGAAGGGGAGGACTAATGCCCTTGAAAGCAGCTGCTTTTCAAGACTCTGCTTGCATTGCTTGCCTGCCACTGTTCCGTGGGCCAAGGCACATCTCATGCCCAATGACCAAATCTGAGTAAGTGGACACTAACAGATAGCATGGGTATAGAAAGGTGTGAGTAAATTGGGGTCATTACTAATAATTAAACCACCATGAATATCCAAGTTCACTCTTTATCTACCTAAAACTGATAGTTTGTTGTTGTTGTTTTTACGGAGAGAAGCGCATAGAGGGAAGGGGCAGAGGGGGAGAGAGGATCTTTTTTTTTTTTTTTAAAGCATCTTTCTTTTGTTTTTTAATTTAAATTCAACTTGCCAACCTGTGGTATAACACCCAGTGCTCATCACATCACGTGCCCTCCTTAATGTCGGTCACCCAGTTACTCCATCCCCCAACCCACCTCCCCTCCAGCAATCCTCAGTTTGTTTTCCAGAGTTAATTGTCTCTCATAGTTTGTCTTCCTCTCTAATTTTTCCCCATTTGAGAGAGAGAGAGAGAATCTATTTTTTTAAAGATTTATTTATTTATTTATTTATTCATGATAGACACACACACACACACACACCACACACACACAGAGAGAGAGAGAGAGAGAGAGAGAGAGAGAGAGAGAGAGAGGCAGAGACACAGGCAGACTCCAGGCCAAGAGCCCAACACGGGACTCGATCCCGGGTCTCCAGATCATGCCGGGGGCCAAAGGCAAGTGCCAAACTGCTGAGCCACCCAGGGATCCTGAGAGAGAGAGAGAGAATCTTAAGCAGTCTTCACACTCAGCAGAGCTGAGCCAGATGTGGACCTCAATCTCCTGACCCCATGATCATGACCTGAACCAAAATCAAGAGTTGGTGGCCTACCTAACTGAGCCACCCAGGCCTCCCAGCACGTCAACAGTTTTTATATAGTACCAAGTATTGATATAAACTGCCGGAGGGGCACCTGGGTGCCTCAGCCGTTGAGCGTCTACCTTCGGCTCAGGCCATGACCCCGGGGTCCTGGGATCGAGTCCCACATCGGGCTCCCTGCACGGAGCCTGCTTCTCCCTCTGCCTGTGTCTCTTATGAATAGATAAATAAAATCTGAAAAAAAAAAGTATAATCTGCTGGCAAAATTAATAGTTTCTTGACTTAGGTGACCATTGGGCAGGCAATTCTTAATCAGGGTACATTTTCATAGAATATGATGTAAACATACAAATAAATTGGAGTAGTTAGAAATATTCATGTTTCCATAGCAGAGAAATATAAGATTTACAGAGGGGTATGACTAGAGTCATGTTGAGATACTAACCAAAAATGAAAGCTGTTCTTCTACTTAGCAGCAAAAAACCCCCGATATACTAGTAGGATTGTAAAATACCTACTCAATTATGGATTATCAACCTGTAAATACAAACATAATATACACTTTCTAATTTAATAAACTCTAAACACTTTTGTATGAATTCGATATCTTTAATTATAAAGCATGAATATTCAATGCCTTAATTATAAAATGTTTCATAATTCTGAAAAGTCTTTTTTTTAGTGAACTTTATTAGCTGCTTTAAAAATATCACAATTTACTATATTTCCTTTAGTTCTGAACTATAATGCAGTGCACTGATCAGAGATCTAAAAATCAAAGACAAATTTGATCAACCAGTTATTTAAGGCATGGAACACAGCCCCTTTCCAGAAAATTTCTAATCAGCCACATAATCATATTATGCTAAATTTTATGCAAGCATCTTAGACTCATCCGAGTTTATGAGCCAAACATTTCTCAGCATTCTTTTTCATATGAGAGTATGGACTCCAAGGACACCATCATCTCAGATATACATGTTGTGCATTTAATTTCATATTCAGATTTCAGGTAAATGATTAGAGATATCTAAAAATAGATGAATGATTTTGTCTTCTTGATGCATTTCCAGATGTGATCAACATCTCTTTTGCACATTTATAACTGTCAGGATAACCAATATGAAATTAGAATAGGCACATTTTCTAATTTTTTCAAACAAAGTCATACACCTTTGAGCTCGGCATCTGAATTTAATAGTATTTACCATCTACTTTCTCCTGTATCCAGGCAGATGATAATAGGAGCTATTTATCACTACTCTTTTTGTGTCTACTTGAAACCACTCCCCTAGCCTAACTCATTATTATCACTTTCATTTTCAGCCTTTTAATAATTTCAACGTATTATATGCTTAATATAATGGCAATTTGATCCAATTTAATCCAATTGCATAGTTTAGTATCAAAATCAAATGAAAAATGTCATCTATATCACCTAGACTATTATAGTTTCGAAAGAGTACAGGTCATATAGGTCAATTCCCTATTTTTGCAGATAGGGAAATTGAGGACCAGAAGCAATTTGTGTAGGTCACGCAGTTTATAAGTAGCAATACTCTACCTAAAGATCATATTTCCTGCTTCCTAATCTTGACTCTTTTTACTATAATGATAGCCACCATTTTTGAGCACTTATCTGCGTTATTAATTCATTTAACCTTTACAATAACCCTGTGAAATAAGTACTGTTATTATTATTCCCATATCTCAGAGAAGGAATTATAAACAGGCTCAGTGAAGTTAACTTGTCCAATGTCACTTAGCTGGTTGGTGGTGGAACTGCAATTTCCAGCTCTGTCTTTCCAAGTTTAACCACTACTTTACATTGGCAAAGCAGAAAAGAAGGTTAATAAAGCTGCCTTGTAAGGAATCAGAAATGGAGAAACATAGGCTTTATCTGATTTTCATGAGGGACTACTATTGATTTGGAGGAAGGTAGTAACACAAACACTAAAGTATGGTCCCTCAGTATTTAATATATCATTCAGGCAAACTAGGCTTTCTACGGGCCCCCATCTCACACTTCCATGCTGATCTGCTCTCATGAAGCTTGTTCAATACCTCCAAACAAAATCATGATAACTCCTTTTTATGTTCTTGAAATATTTTATTTATACTTTTTCCCGTTGGTGTTAGTTCTTTCTTCCGTGTATTATAATTACTTGTGCATGCATCTTATTGTTCTACTCTATCACCTTGTAGATTATGTCAAGGCCTAGTATTCATCATTTCTGTAAACCTGTTTTCTACACTTAGTTGGTACCAGAGGGACTTCTGTTGACTTGAAATGAAATGGCAACAAATTGGGATTTTTAGAAGAAAAAATGAAAGATATAAGACTTCTTTCACCCCCACACCACCACCATTCTCAAGCCCTACTCATAAATCCAAATTTATTTTTCATCCTTAATGTCAAGGCAGTAACAAAAGGAGATGGCATGATTGCATTTTACAGGGATTATATTTGAAACCAAAAAGTTAACATTGTTTGGCATTTCTGCATGTTGAAACTCCTGGTACAGAATAAACCATAATGTCTTATATGAATAAATCTCATTACTTTACTTACTGGAATGACATAATGAACAGAAATATGAACAATTTATGAATTTGGAGTTGTTTTTCCATGCTGTTGACAATAGATGAGATTTAGTTCTCAGTTTCAATATATAGAATATATTTATTTTGATATGAAAATAGTATAGAATACCAATATTTCATGAAGAGGCTAGGGCAGCCCGGGTGGCTCAGCAGTTTAATGCCGCCTTCAGCCCAGGGCCTGATCCTGGAGACCCGGGGTCGAGTCCCATGTTGGGCTCCCTGCATGGAGCCTGCTTCTCCCTCTGCCTGTGTCTCTGCCTCTCTCTCTCTCTCTCTCTCTCTCTCTCATGAATAAGTAAAAATCTTAAAAAAAAAAAAAGAGGCCAGCAGTACACCTCCAAAGTGATTCTAGTAGATTGAGGAAGTTTATTTTTAAATATTATCAGAAAAATATATTTAAACAGTGAATATGATAGTGGCCCATATTAATATCCACCTAGAGAATAGATGTGAAATAAAGGTAGAAAAGGAAGAAGCAGTTAAATTATACTATGATTTACCTTCATAAGGAAGAGATGGAATTAAAAATGTGTAGTTGGTATAGCCTTAGCACCTTTAGCTTAGTAAGTATGTCAAAATTATATCATATTTGAAAATTTAAATTATAATATAAAATTTAAATTATAATTAATGATTACTTATGCAACTATGGAAGGTAAAGAATAGTCTAATATTATCCTGTTATAAGCTTTCAAATTGAATAGGCCAAATTGCCTGATCTTATTCTTATACACTAAAGTCATTAAGCCTTACATCAGAAACTTGAAAGAAAAAGAACTCTAAATACAAAACTCAGCAACTATTTTGAGTATCATTAGTTTCCATGATTTCCTTCTCCATTGTTCCCAGGAAATAGACTAACAAGGCAGAAGGTTGAGGTGGGAAATAGGGCTGAAAGCCCGGGATTAGTTGAAAGGTTGTGTGAAGAGCTGTGAGAACTACCTCCTCCTCTAGATTCCCTCGCCTCCAGGTGCAGTCAGGCTTTATTCCAATGCCTGCAAGAAATAGGAAATTTGTTCTTTGGAGAAATTGGACTGGAGAGATTATGGATTTGAGGAGACCAAGTATAGTAGAAGAGGGGTTGAAGTTGCAAACTGAGCACAGATTACTAAGTAAAAGTTTGCTAAATTGCCCCCAACTTGCTCCTACAATACCCATAACCAGACTTGTACTTTTTAACAGGAAACTAAAGATCCTTCTCAAGAGAAATTCAAAAGTATAGGAAAGACTTACAGATGGAACATTTGAAAAATCTCCCCAATGAAAAACTGGCCTCCTGCCTTATCACATTTCAGTAAAGTCCACCAGTCATACAGCCCACCCATGTACACAGAGCATCCAATGAATGATTAAGGGTTTCGTTCATAAATATGCATTGGCTGCCAAGAGCCCTTAGACATTTGAGGAAAATATCCAACTTGAAAGAGACCAAAACAAGCAGATAAAAGTAAATCAGGAAAAACAGAAAATTCAGGGCGTAGAAAAAACTTTTTTTTAAAAAAAAGATTTATTTATCCATTCAGAGAGAGCTTTTTTTTAAAGATTTATTTATTAGAAAAAAACTTCTAATTAATAATTAACATCCTCAAAGAGATAAAAGAAGATATCGCATCAGTAAAACAAGAATTACTTTGAAACAAGATGCTATGGAAACAGAGAAATCAAGAAAAATCTCTTGGAAATTAAAAATATGTCAGAGGAAATTAGATGAAATTCAGTGGAAGTGTTGAGATAGAATATTTCTTCAATGTCGCATTAAAACAGACAATAAGGGATGCCTGGGTGGCTCGGCCGGTTAGCGTCTGCCTTCGGCCCAGGGCATGATCCTGGGGTCCCTGTGTGGAGCCTGCTTCTCCCTCTGCCTGTGTCTCTGCCTCTCTCTGTGTCTCTCATGAATAAATAAGTAAAATCTTAAAAAAAAAATAAAACAGACAATAAGAGATAAGGAAATTTCAAGATCAATCCAGGAAGTTCAAGATCTGACCAACATGAGTTCCAGGAAGAGAGAACAGAGCAAACCGAGGGAAGGGTGTTATCAGAGAAATAATAAAAGAGAAGTTGAGCCTGTATATTGAGAGGTTTTACTCCAAGGCATATAATCATGAAATTTTAGGATCCCAGGAATAATGAGGAAATTAAGAAAACTTCTAGAGAGCAAATTAGACCATGTACAATGGATAAGAAACAGAATACTGTTGGATTTCTCAATAGATGACAATGAAACCGTATCTTTAAAATTAAAAATGACCTCCAACTTAGAATCCTAAAATCATCAGACTATCAGTCAATTATGGGATAGATTGGAGATTTTTCAGGTTTGCAAGGTCTCATAGCATTTATCTCTCATATACTTCTGTTCAGGATGCTACTTGCATATGCTTCTTCATGACAAGGAAACAGGGACTCCAACAGAAGAGAGCAGTCAAGGGAATTCCTAAGATGAAGAAGTGCAGTCACAGAGGACAGCTGGCAGCAGAGCCTGAAAGCAAGTCCAGATGGAGGAATCCAAGGAAGAATTTCCTGGGAAAAAAATGGAGCAGAAATCATATATAACAGGTTTGATTTATGAAAAATTGGAAACTGGAGCGCTGTTGGAGAGAGCAAAAAGAACTAGTAGTAGGCCCATAGATGACTTGGAAAATAGAAAAGATACTCAATGTCTGTCACTTTGCATTTTTATTTCTGTTTCTCCAATGTCTAAAATAGTGGCTGGCATGGAAGAGGATCTCAGTGAGTGCTTCCTCGGTAGACGGATAGGTGGATGGATGGGTGCTAAGAGTAAACAACTTTGTGCCTTCCTCCATCAGCACCCAACACAGTTGCTTGGACATAGACAAACCTCTGTGAGTGTTCACTGAATTTATGAATGCAGTTTGTTTACTCATTTGATAATCCCTTCACCATAGATTACTTTGTCTTGAATTCAGAAATTAAATTTAAATAGGTTTGATCAAGGAAGGGAATTTATTAAAATTCTAGAAAAATTCAAGATGGTAGCTTTAGTCAGAGTGTGGATCCAGGTACTCAGAAATAATCTGGGGCTTCCCCGGGTGGCTCAGCGGTTTAGCGCCGCCTTCAGCCCAGAGCCTGATTCTGGAGACCCGGGATCGAGTCCCGCGTCGGGCTCCCTGCATGGAGCCTGCTTCTCCCTCTGCCTGTGTCTCTGCCCCACTCTCTCTCTCTCTCTCATCTTTCATGAATAATTAAATAAAATCTTAAAAAATTAAAAAAATAAAAAATAATCTGCTTCTGCCCCTTCTCACTGCTTTCCTCTTGGTTGTCTTCATACTTAGATCAGCTCTCCCCAGATGCTGGCTAAGATGGCCATGAGTAGTTGTAGACTTAATCCACCAGATTACCAAACACCTCTTTTTTAGTAGTTCCCCCAAAATCTAGAGGTGTTTCACAGTTGACCAACTTTTATCAATTTCCTGAGCCAATTATTATGGCCAAAGTAGTAAGATGTTCTGATTGGTTAGGCCTGGGTTACATGATGAATTCCAGCATTATGAGTCAACTTCACCCAAACCACATCCACTCAAAATCAGGGAGAGATGGTTCCTCAAAGGGATACCAGGGCCCTATTACCAGAAAAAGGGAATATAGATATCCAGACTGGCAAAAACAAGTAGCTCCTTTACTGAAAAGAGATTTACCCGCTTTTACCCTGACCTCTATTAGAGAGACAAATATTCCTCAAATAAACCTTTTGGAACAGAAATAACATTTGAGAATGCTTGTTAAATGTGACTTTATTTTTCCTTCTATCTCATCTGACCATTCTCATTTCTTGGCATGTAAATTGGGGACCAGCTCCGTTCAATAGAGATAGGATGTGAGACACAGTGCAAGTCACACGCACACTTTTAAATTTTCTGGTAGCCACATTTAAAAAGTATAAGTGAAACGAATTTTAAGAGTATATTTTATTTAGTTCATTACATCTAAATAACATCGTTTCAACAGACAATCAACATACAAGGCATTAATGAGGTGTTTTATGTTCTTTTTCTGTCCTAAATTTTTGAAAAATCTGTATGTATTTCACACTTGCAGCACGTTGCCATTCAGATTAGCCACAGTTCATAGTTACATGTGGATAGATGCTACCATACTGGGCAGGACATTTCTGGCCTGTGAAAGCTTTTATATTCTATTAAGTAGAGTCTTTATTCTATCCCTCCCCCAGCGATTTTCCTCCCTCCTCTTTCCATTCTAGACATCTTTTTTTAAAAATCTAATCAAATAGTACAATGCCTCAAATAGGACAATGTTAATTTATTCACAGTCTTATGATTTGGAAAAGGGAATACAAAGAAGTGTTCACATATTTTCTGCTTTTCAAGAAAAAGAGCTGAAATGACACGGCAAATCACGCTGGTGCTTTCATTCAGCTTGAGTCAAAGCAATATGAAACAGATGATCACGTCTTGATGACAATTATGGTTCTATTTGGCAGGAAGAAGTGCAGAAGGAATTTGGCCTGGTAGCTTTAAACAGCCGCCCTGATAGGTTCTACAAGGAATGGGGAGGGAGAGGAATCAAGCTGCCCACACGCAGCTAATGAAGCAGTTGCGTCACGCTGTTGGGGGAAACTCAGTTGCTAAGACAGGATGCCCCTTAGCACACCTCTGTTCCTCCAAGGGGTCTGTTTGCATTTACTCACTTTCAAGAATAAATCTTCAGATGTGCTCTTTATCCATTTAAAAAGCAGACTCTTCTATTACGAATAGCTTGATCTGTCTGAGGGGTTTCTTCAGGGGCACGTTAAAGCTTATGTAAAACTTAATGCCGAGAAAAAATAAATTTATAAAAAAAAAACAACTTAATGCCGAAGCAGCATTTTCTTCTAAAACATTGTCATAAAGTGCTCTAAGTTAAGATAGACTTAAAAAAATGAAATAAAATTAAAAGCCCTCCAAAATGTCAGCTACTTTGAGATGGGTTTCTCATGATTTTGTCCAAACAAAACTGCAAGATAGTTGACTCTTGAACAAGGCAGGTGTCAGGGGTGCTGATCCCCTTGCACAGTTGAAGACCCAAGCGTAACTTCTGGCTACCCAAAAACTTAATGAATAGCCTACTATTGACCTTACAGGTAGTAAGTTAAGTTTTGATGAACACGTAGTTTGTATGTCATATATCTCATATACTGTATTTTTACAGTAAAGAAAGCTAGAGAAAGGAATATGTTAGGAAAGCCATAAGGAAGAGAACCTGGATCTATAAAACTGTAGTGTATTTTTTTGTACTGTATTTTAAAAATTCATGTTTAAGGAGACCCATGCATTCAGACCCATGTTGTTCAAGGGTCAACTGTGTATATAAAAATGTGACAGGGGCACGTGGGGGGCTCAGTCAGTTAAGCATCTGACTCTTGATTTTGGCTCAGGTCATGACCTCAGGGTCATGAGACCGGCCCTGCTTTGGGTTGGAGCTGGGAATAGAGCCTGCTTGGGATTCTCTCCTTCTCCTTCTGTCCATCATCCCCAGCCCTCCTCTGGGGTATTCCACTTTGCTCATTCAGTAGGATTGGAACTTATATACAGCTACAGAAATACCGCTTACTATTTACAGAAATGTGTTCAACAACTTGCATTTGGATAAACTGGGTGATTTGATTTTAAAATGTCAATATTTGAGATACGCACCTAATCATAAAATATCTTTTAGTCAGAAAGCAATAGCTCACACATAAGAATTCCATAAGCATTTTGGGCACCTAACATTTGTCAAGTGCTACTACACTAGGTGCTGGGTCTTCAGTGATAAGTCCGGGAATCTGCCCCTGTGATTAGGGCATATGCGTATAGTATGTATGTGCCATATTTGTATACTTCCTCGTTCAAGATTTTATTTTTATTTACTTAATTTGAGAGAGAGAGAGAGGGAGCACAAGCAGGGAAGGAGGGAGGAACAGGCTCCCTACTGAGCCAGGAGCCCTATGCGGGGCTCAATCCCAGTACCTTGGGATCACGACTGAGCTAAAGGCAGACGCTCAACTGACTGGACCACTGAGGTATCCCCATACACTTCCCTTTTAGAGGTTACACCTTGATTTCCCCATGAAGACCATTCTCCCTCCTATTTTCAGGTTATGTGCTTCCTATGGCGTGGAGTTCATCTCCTGTGAACAGGGACCCAGAACTGGCCACTCAGAACAGGGTGTTCCCCTGGCACAGTGACTGGCTCAGATACAGGCGCACTACCTGCCCAAGGCCAATGGGACACAATGAGGTTTGGGAAGGCCCTTGCTCTCTGCACTGACTGTACTACAAGCACCGTGCAGTTCACTATTTTGGATTCAAGAGTGAAGCCAACACCAAGAAAGAGAGCTCACCAAAGGAGAGAGGGAAGCCAAGCCCTGTAGTGAGTTCCATCTAAAGCCAATTGCCTGGGATTATAGGATGAGAAGAAGAGAGTAAACCAAATGGAGGCAATGAGTTGGAGAAGGGTGGGGGGCATGTTGGAATTGAGAAAAGGAAAGAGGATTTCAGCCAGATAATGTAAGACTGAAAGCAGATAGAGCATGATGAATGGGGAAAATCTCAAACAATTAGTCTGGGGAGAAAATAAAGTGACGATAAGAGAGTTTATCAGAGAAGACACTGGAGAGAGTCAGCTTAGCTCCCCTGTCAAGGAACATCGCACCGGGGTTCAAGGATCATTGACATGGTCGTATTTTTATTTGAGACAGAACACTCTAGAGGCATTGCAGGCTGTGTTGGAGGGTACGAGAGGCAAGGAAAACATTTCGAAGACTTTACCACAATCTATTCAGGAGCTAATAAGATTTGGAAATAGACGATGGGGAGAAGGCAAAGGGGAAATGAAATTCTTATTCTTTTATTTTATTCAGTTGGAGTTTAATTTTTTTTGTCCAAGTAATATGTGTGTGTGTGTGTGTGTGTGTGTGTGTGTGTGTGTGATTTCAGGGTAAACTAGTACTGAGTGGTTTTTCCTCTTCCTCAATCCTATTCCTATTCCCCAGAGCAAACTACTTTTAATTTCTAACTGTTAATATTAACATTTATTCTTGTGGTCAGTCAGGGCTGCCATGTTCAGTCGTACCCTGCAGAATTTGCACGACTCTACGTGGCAGCCCTCAATCACCTCTACATCTCTAAGTAATATGTATCCACCACTATTTCTTGATTTCAATTTTAGATACTATCAAACTACCCATTTCCCCCTCCTCCTACCTTTCATTACAGTTACACCACTATTTTAATTTATGTTTTTAAATACATTTGAGGGATGCCTGGGTGGCTCAGCGGTTGAGCATCTCCATTTGGCTCAGGGCATGACCCTGGGGTCCTGGGATCGAGTCCCACATCGGGCTCCCCACAGGGAGCCTGCTTCTCCCTCTGCCTGTGTCTCTGCCTCATTCTGTGTCTCTTGTGAATAAATAGATAAAATCTTTAAAAAACATTTTGATTATTATGGGCTGAAATATATTCTCTCCAAATTCATATGTTGAAGTCCTAACCCCCTGTACACAATGTGACTGTATTTGGAGACAGGGTCCTTCAAGAGGTGATTAAGTCAAAATGACCAGCCCTGGTGTGCTTATAAGAGGAGGAAATTTAGGGGTGTCTGGGTGACTCAGTTGGTTAGGCATCTGCCTTTGGCTCAGGTCATGACCACCGGGTTCTGGGATCCAGCCCGGCATCCAGCCCTGGTTCTCCCTCTCCTGCTCCCCCTGCTTGTGCTGTCTCTCTCTCTCTCTCTTTTTCTCTCCATCAAATAAATAAATAAAATCTTTAAAAAAAAGAAGAGGAAATTTGGACACAAAGAGCCATTGGTAATATGCGCAAAGAGAAAAGACCATGTGAGGACAGAGTGAGAAGGTGGCCGTGTGCAAGCCGCGGAGACAGGAGTGAGAGTGCCATCAGCTCTGCCCGCCTCTTGATCTCGGGCTGCCAGCTCTGGAGCTAGGAGAAGGTATCTGTGGTTTAGACTACTCAGGCTGTGGTATTTGGCTATGGTAGCCCTAGCAGATTAATACAATGATTAAACTTTAAAATATATAATGTATAATGTCTGTCCTTCTCCGATTGACTTACTTCACTCAGCATCATACCCTCTAGGTCCCTCCACGTGGAAGTGAATGGTGGGTGTTTGTCATTTCTAATGGCTGAGGAATATCCCACTGTAGACACAGACTACAGCTTCTCTATCCATCATCTGTCGATGGACACCGAGGCTCCTTCCACAGTGTGGTTACTGTGGAAATTGCTGCTGTGCACATTGGGGTGCAGGTGTCCCGGCGTTTCACTGCATCTGCATCTTTGGGGTAAATCCCCAACAGTGCAATTGCTGGGTCATAGGGCAGTTCTATTTTTAACTCTTTGAGGAGCCTCCACACAGTTTTCCAGAGTGGCTGCACCAGTTCACATTCCCACCAACAGTGCAAGAGGGTTCCCCTTGCTCCACATCCTCTCCAACATTTGTTGTTTCCTGTCCTGTTAATTTTCCCCATTCCCACTGGTGTGAGGTGGGATCTCGTGGTGGGTTTGATTTGTATTTCCCTGATGGCAAGCGATGCGGAGCATGTTCTCATGTGCGTGTTGGCCATGTCTATGTCTTCCTCTGTGAGATTTCTCTTCATGTCTTTTGCCCATTTCATGATTGGATTGTTTGTTTCTTTGCTGTTGAGTTTAATAAGTTCTTTATAGATCTTGGATACTAGCCCTTTATCTGATCTGTCATTTGCACATATCTTCTCCCATCTGTAGGTTGTCTTGTAGTTTTGTTGACTGTTTCTTTGGCTGTGCAGAAGCTTCTTATCTTGATGAAGTCCCAATAATTCATTTTTGCTTTTGTTTCTCTTGCCTTCATGGATGTATCTTGCAATAAGTTGCTGTGGATATAAAAATTAGTGAAAGGGAATAAAGGGAAAGGAGAGAAAATGAGTGAAATATCAGTGAGGGTGACAAAACATGAGAGACCCCTAACTCTGGGAAATGAACAAGGGGTAGTGGAAGGGGCGGTGGGTTGGGGTGACTGGGGGACGGGCACTGAGGGGGACACTTGGCGGGATGAGCACTGGGTGTTATGGTATATGTTGGCAAATTGAACTCCAATAAAAAAATTAAAAAAATAAACTATATAATGTACAGCTATTGCTTGTTTCATCATCATAGTGGGCTTGATTCTCTATTTCTCAATATGAAGCCTCTTTGCTCCCTTCCCTTTGTATTTGCTCTTTCTGTCCCTTTCAGTTTCTACTTTCTTTCATTTGTATTTTTACATCAAGTTTGATGACATTTATAATCTATGTTGTGACCATATTGAAATCTTCTGTGCTGTACAGGTTGATCCTAAAAATCGATAAAGTAAGTTGTCTACATGTTGTGACGATGTTCACTTAATAGCCTAGAAGTTTATTTTTTGTTTTCCCTAAGTTTACTTCTCTCTTCCTCTCCTTCCCTCCCTGCTTCCACCTGTCTGTCTCTTGAACTGGACAGGTGTGTGGGTTTTCTGGGATGGAGTAGGCTTGGCTAGAGTTGCGGGTCAGGTTCACGTGCACCCGCCTGTCTCACTCGCAGGTCTGGGGCTGCTTGGGGGCCAGCTCATCACGAAGGTGGCAGAAGGGCATGAGAGGGAGCAGGAAAGCATGTGACTCCTCTCCTATGTCACACTGGCTAACATGCCATCAGTCAAATCAAGTCACACAGTCAAGTCCGAAGTCAACGGGATGGGACATACAGTCCACCCCTTATGACCCTCAGCAAAATTGCGGGAGGGAAAGAAGCCTTTGGAGCCCATCGTACAATCTACCACAGGAGCCATGGCTGTGGCCAACCGCCAGAGCTTCCCCTGAATCATTGGCTTAATTCCTTTGGAGAGGAACACTACTGTTTTTGTTTTTCCATGCAAATACCTGGTTTTGTTAAAGATCATATACATTTAAAAAAAAGCTCACATATGTGGAATTATAAAACATCTAATGGTGCCTTACATAAAGCAGGCCCTCAGTGAATCTTTGAATGAATAAATGAATGAATGAGTGAAAAAGAAGGAACTAGTTGTTGTTTTTTTCTTAAAGGAACACTTGGAAGGATAGGGAAGTCTAAAAAATATTTATCTTTTTCTCTCGCAGATAATTGAGACAGTTTCAGAGTTATACATGAAAATGTACCTTCAGTGTAGTCACTCTTCTAATAACTGAAGCTGTTCAGTGAATATGTTTCGTTTTCATCTTTAAAATACATGGAAGACTAGTTTAAATTTGTCTGCTTCTCTAAAGGAAACTACTACCATGCGGTATAATTTACTTGAAAAATTTAGGATTTCCTGGGATAGCTACATTCAAATTCAAATGGAAAATATTTCATATTGTGAAAGTTCCAGAAAATAAATTTTTATCAACCATCTCACTTTAATAGAAAAAGGACAGGCCTGAAATTATATATATATATATAATTTATATATATATAAAACCCAGCCACAAAGGTGACTAACTTCTCAATAAATGCTAGAGAATGACCAGAATTCATGAATAAAACACTTCTACTGGCAGGAGCACTGAAAGGGTATTTAACTCAAAGGTGGCCAAATATTTTCTACATTACATGATGCTTCTGAGAAAATTATTGTGTTATATAAGCCACTTACATTTAATCAATTTAAAACATTACTATGTATAATTTCACATAATTATACCATGAAGGAGAGCATGATTTTCCATTCCTCTCAAGGCCCAGCGATCATTTGTAGATTGTGCATCCATGAAGGCAGAAATTCCTTGTGATATACAGCAGGTATTCCTTGTAGCGTATCACATTTGCACATTGCACATAGTAAGAACAGTAATTGTGTTATTAGTAGTAATTGTGATAATAGTTAATATTTATTAAGCACTTACTATATGAAAGACACTGTTTTAAGTCTTTTTATAGATTATCTTATGTATATCTCACAAGGACTTTATAAGTTGTTCACAGTTACTCTGTTTAGAGCCAGGATTAGAACCTAGAAAATCTAACTCCTGAATTTATCTTCATAACTTCATTTATACTCTAACTCCAGGAATTTATGCTCAAGAAACAAGTCATTACTATGAAACAATTAAGCCAATTATTTGACATGCAATGAATATTCAGTGACTGTTCTTCAAATCTCAAGTGCGTAAATTATGCATCTCTGAAAGATTTTCGTTGTTAGAATTTTTTGAGGATTAAGATATGCCATTACATGTAAGATGATGACCAAGTCTTGGAAGACAATTCTAGAGTAATTTTCTCAAAAATGTCTTGCACAATGGAAAAAAATGACTAGAATGGGATATAGTTTCTTTTCTTAGAGTTTCAAGTAGCAGAAACCCACACAAAAATAGCTTAACATAAGGGGCAATTTATTTGAAATAAGCAAAAATATCTTGGAGAAATCCACATACACAAAGCAGAACCATGTTTTATATACCTAAAAGAGGGATTTGACAAATGATCAAAATTCACTCTTTCTTTTTCCTCCTCTGGAGCCACAAAGTCGATTGTAATTTGCATACCTGCATCATTAATTCTCATTCCTGCTCCCTTTTTATTTTTTCTACTCTTCTGTGCACACGGTGATAGGGAGGAGGGGAAAAGATGGCTGGTCAAAACCCAGAGTTCTGCCGTCAGTACAGAAGCTCAGTACCTGCAGATAACTGAGGTGTGCTTCTTACTTATCTCAGGTCGTCAGTCACAAATTCTAAACAGGGAGAGCTCAGTGGTCCCCTCGCCTCAGTGCCAACCCTGGTCTAATTGACTGTGATTGGGTAACAGAGTTGACCCAGTGCAAAGGCCCAATACTTTAGCTGAAGTTGTATGGACTTGGAAGAGGTCCTCAGGGAACAGGAGCAGGAACTGAGCATATGTTTTAGAATTACACAACTTTCAAGGTGACAACTCTGGGGGAGATAGCCACTATGTAAAAGTATAAGGTCTTGAATGCAGACTCATTATTTTGTAATATTCAAAACAGGAGAATTTTTATGATGGCATTCCAAATAAGAAAGTTCAACAAGGTAAACAATTAAAAAATACAAATTAATCGATGCATTTTCCATATTACCAGGAATAATTATTGAGAAAAAGAAAAGAACTACAATTCACAAAGTTTATGAAAATAAACATAACAGTTGTGTTAACAAGAAAGTGTAAGGGGCATCTGGGTGGCTTGGTGGGTTAAGCATCTGCCTTCAGCTCAGATCATGATGTCAGGGTCCTGAGTTTGAGCCCTGCATCCACCTGTCTGCTCAGCAGCAAGCCTGCTCTTCCCTCTCCCTCTGTGATCTCTCTCCCTTTCTCTCTCTCCCTCTCTCAATCTTTTGCAAAAAAAATAATAAAAATAATACAATCTTTTAAAAGGTATAACATCTAGAGAACTACAAAACTCTGTTGAGAGATGATAAAAGGAATACATAGATATACCATATTCATAGATGAGATGGCTGTAGTAGACATGATTCGGTGAGGCACGCAGGTGAGCGATTAATTAAGCCTAGGCCAAATGTAGTATTTCATTTCCCTTGTTAGGGTAGCTGATCCAACAGTTGAGTGCTCACGCCAAACTGGGATGGTCAGAAATCATCTCAGCATTAAAGAAGTTGAGCCTGGGAGAGTTACTCCACTGGTTTTCATGTCTTGAAGCTGAAAGAATAAATTTCAGACTGCTGACAGCCGTGTTTCCCACCACTTGGAGAAAATTCATGTGTAGTAGCAGAAAATGAAGTCCTGAGAGACAAGCAGTGACAACCCTTAAGGTCAGCGATGTCCTGAAGGTGTCAAGTTCCCAGTTCTAGTGGCTGAGCTCTACAGAGCTATTTTACTCCTTATTTTATTGCCCTTTTCCCCCCATACTGTGTTACTTCAGTATCCTTGCAATAAATCCACATCTTTGTTTTTATTTTTTTGTAACATTTATTGAATATCTAGCACATACAGAACAAGTCTCCTTATGCTCATAGACTTACATTCATTCTAATGGGTAGGAACAAGACGATAAATAAATAAATAAGAAAATACTAGGTAGAGATAAGGCTGTGATTAATATTAAAGGAGGTGATGGAATTGGAAGTGTGGAATGTCAGCAGAGGCCTCTCTGATGAGAAAATATTTAAGCCAAGGCCAAAAATGTTAGTTTATATATGTATTAGACACTTTGACCATATATCAGATACTGTTTAATATGATCTACAAATATGAACAACTACTTTGCACTGGATTTCTTTCACCAGCAATGGAGATAGTTCAGATTAATACAAATGTCAATTTTTCCCAATTCGGTTCCAACCAAATTTCCAGTTTTGTCAAATTTAATTTTCAAGTTCTGAAAAAATATCTAACTCTAGTAAAAATTCCAGAGATTAGTTTTTTAAAAATTTTGTGGGAACATAAAATATAAAAACAGCCAAAGTATGGAAAAAATAAAGTACAGGGACACCTGTCAATCACATACTAAATATAAATATAGTTAAAAATTATGGCATGGAGATGCTACAAGAATAGATAAGCTGATCGGTATTAAAGTATAAGTAGACTAGAAACAAAATCTAATTATATAAAGAAATGGATGCAATATGATGAGGCATAAAGAAACTACATATCAGTGAGAGGAATTATTAAATAAATTAAGCTTGATGATTAGGAATAGCGGGAAGTAGAATTTGAAGTGACCCTCAAGATTCGTAGCTCCTGGTATGGACACACCTTCTCCCAGGTATTCAATCAACTATGAATCTAGGTGCTGCTGTGAAGGGATTTGGCAGATGTAAATAAGTTCCCATATCAACTGGCTTTAAAAATAGGGAAATGATACGGGCGGGCCTGAACTAATCAGACAAGCTCTTTCTGGATAAGGGGTAAGGTCTTTCTGGAAAGAGGTTTGAAGTGTGAGAGGGATTGCACATGAGGGAGGTTCTCCTTTGCTGACTCCATATATGGGAAGGCTTCTGGAGCTAAGAGTGGCCCCCAGCCAACAGTAATTGGGGATCTCAGTCCTACAACCACAAAGACCAGAATTTGGCCAACAATGTGAAAAAATTTGGAAGCGGGTTGCAGCCAACACCTTGATTTTAGGTCTTTGGGATCCCGAATGAAGAGCTTTGTTAGGTTGTGATTAGACTTTGGACCTACAGACCTGTGAGCTGATACGTGGATGTCATATCCAGCAGTTACGCTGTGGTAATGTGTCACGCAGCAATAGAAAACAGATATATTCTTGGAAAAATGAACATAGAGACTCAGCTCTTCGTAATCCCTGAAGATAAGCGCCACAGGTGTTCCTGCTTTCAATGCAAAGAATGTAACCATAGAACTAACCTATCTCATCTCAGAATTTGAAGACATTTTACTTAATTTTTTTAAATTATGAACTATTAGGTACAAAAAAAGGATTCATGCATTATCGGTGTAAGATTTGATACGTAGCCGTAGAATGAACGCTACTGCGCCCACCGCTAAATTTAAGAAATAGAATGTTACCAATGCTGCTGAAACTATCCTTCTTTTAGGATGATTTCCTCCTTATTCTGGGCCTTTCCTTCTCTATCCCATCCAGGTAAATTCTACCGTCAGGCTTATGTCTATCCTTCTTTTGGTATATTAGTGATAAAGTCCATATATGTATATTTGCTTAGATGACATCCTGTTCACTTTTGCTTGTTTATGAGCTTTATAAAATATCATACTCAATGTAGCCTTCTGTGGTCTGCCTTTTTCCCACTCAAGGTTGTTTTTAACATTTTATTCCTATTGTACATAGCTGTGATTCATTCTATTTTATGGGTACACAATAATCCAATGTGTCAACATATTATAATTTATCCAACCTTCTGGACATTTTGGTTAGATCCACTCTTTTTGCTCTCAGAAACAACACTTCCATGAATATTTTTAAACATGTTTCCTGGTTTCTCTAGGATATATACCTCGGAGTTAAATTGTTGGATTGTGGAGATGTGAATGATCAATTTTACAAGAGAATACCAAATTCTTTTCTAAAGTAATTGCACCAAATCGTAACCTCACTTGGCAGCATTCTTGTCAATGTTTATTATCGTTATCTTTCCTGATTTGTGTCAATCTAGCAGGCATATCATACGCTTCATCGTGGCCTCAGTTCATATTTCTCTGTTATTAGTGCAGTTGAGGGCATTTTCGTGTTTATTGGACTATTAGCTTTCCTTTGTAGGGCAATGATTGTCCCATATATTTTGGAAATTTTTATATTGAGTTGTTTTGGCTTTTTTCTTATTGATTCAGAGAAGTTCTTGATGTATCCTGGTAACTAATCCTTTTGTCAGTTATTTATGTTGCAGTTGTCCTCAATAGTTTGTGGGATTTTTTTGTCACTTTTTTTTTATGGTGTCTTTTGATGAAAAGAAGTTCTTCATCCTATTATAGTAGAATTTATAAGTCTTTTCCTTAATAGTTTGCATCCCATTTAAGAAATCATTTGCTATCCCAAGGTCATAAGACATCCTCCTATATTTTCCTTTAAAAGTTTTTAAATTTTTACCATCACATACGTGTTTTTAACCCGTTAGAATTTGGTTTTTATATATGGCATAAGGTATGGATTTGATTTTACATTTATTTTTTTCCATGTGGACTACCAGCTGTCCCAGCATCATTTTTTGAAGATGTATTTGTTTTCGAGAAAAAGCAGGGGGAGGAGCAGAAGGGGAGGCAGAGAATCTCCAGCAGACCCCAGTGAGCAAGGAGCCAACGTGGGGCTTGATCTCCCCACCCTGAGATCCTGAGCTGAGCCAAAACCAAGAGTTCGAGGCTTAACTGACCAAACTCCCCAGGTGCCCCCGTATCATTTTTTTGAAAAGCTGTTCTTCTAGTTACCTGTAGAGTTGTCTCTGCCAGATATTGAGATTCTATACGTGTGTGGCTCTGGTTTTGGGGCTCTAATTCTGTTCCACTGATCACTTTGTTAATCTTTGTATTCATAAGACACTGTCTTAATTAAAATAACTTAATCATAAATCTTGATATTTGATAGGGCCATTCCCCACACTTTGTTTTTCTTCTTCAGATTGCTTGGGCCTTTGGCCATACAAAATTTAGAATCCAGGTGACAGGCACTGTGGAGGGCACTTGATGGGATGAGCCCTGGGTGTTATACTGTATGTTGGCAAGTCAAACTTCAATAGAAAAAATTAAAACCCCACAAAATTTAGAATCTGCTTTTTAAGTTCCTAGATTTAAGAAATCTGTTGGGATTGAGACAAATTTCTTTTTATAAAAATTTCAAGTGTGCATAAAGATAATGTATAATTAATCATTTCTATTGGAGAAGATTATTTTTGTAAGGGAGTGTGGAGTTTAAATCTAGGAAGATAGTTTGCTAGGGCTGCAGAAACAAAGTACCACAAACCTGAGTGGCTTAAACTAATTGTCCAGCTTGGAGTCCAGATGTCTAAGATCAAGGTGCTGGCAAGGCTGGTTTCTTCCAAAGGTTGTTCTATGCTTCTCTCCTAGCTGCAGGCGCTTTGCCGTCGGTCTTGGGCATCCCTTGCGAACGGCGTCCTCCCCAGGTCTTCACAGGGTCTTCCTTCTGAATGTGTGTCTCTTTATGTGAGGTTCTTTCATGAGGACAATAGTCAAATTAGATCGTGGGCTGACCCCACTCTAGTATTATCTCATCTTAACTCATTATGTCACAGTGACCCTATTGCCAAGTAAGGTCAAGTTATGAGGGATTGAGACTTTAACAGATGAGTTTGGGGGGACGTTTTTCAACCCGTAACAGGTAGTTTGAGACCTTGATGTAAAAGGCCTTGGAAAACATTGGAAAAGATTTTGCGTTATTCTGTGGGAAGCTGTTGAAAGCTTTTTTTTTTTTTTTTTAACGGAGAAGTCATATGATTAAAGAGATACTTCAGGGAAAAAAAGGATTTTATAGCACTGTTTTATCAGAGAGTTGTGGTTGAAAGCTAACTTAAACCCAAAGGTCATTTGTTTTTTTGGTGGGGGGGGGGAGTGCACAGGTGCGAAGTCTGGAGAATCCGACTTGGAAAACACGGGGCCAAGTATACTGCAGGAGTCTAGACAGAAGGAATCCCCCCCCCCCCGAACTGTTACAATGTCTCACCTGAAATAATTAGATATGACCCTATTAGTGTCTTACGTGGCTACTATCTACAGCCCGAGAGGACGCATGTGCTGCTCTGTGTTGGGTCTTGGCGCTGCTACTGGGTTGAAGGTCAGGTCGCCTTGATTAAGAGTCTCATGATGAAGGAGAAGTAATTACCTAAAGAAAATCGGGGCGCTGCTGCCGAGGGAGCCCGGGGCCAGCAGAGATGCCGGAGTCTAGAGGCCGGGCTCAGAAAGACCACTGAGACGCACCGTATGGGGCGGCGGGAATTGGGCGAGGGCAGACTCCACGAGGAGGGTTTTCCAGCACCCCAAACAGGTCCGTGATGGGGTGGGCGTACCCCAGGCCACGGGAGGAGAACAGAAGCGACGTGGTCAGGTAGGAAAGCTGGTTTTATAGGAAGTTGATGAGATCTATGTGATTTTTGGCTGCGGGGTGCCCGACACTTGTGATATTTTGGGAGGATCATGAGACAGGAAGGCAGGGCCCCACCGGCACCATGGGCGCCCAAGGTGAGTGTTGGGGAGCAGGGCCGTCTGTGGGTACGCGTCTACAGGGACCGGCTGCAGGGTAACTTGTCATCTGGGGTGGGCGCCTTGGACGCTCCGGGGAGCTCTGGTTCTTGAGGCTGCAGGGATGGGCCGGTGGCTCATTCAGGGGGCAGCGGCAGCCCAGTGGCGGGTGGCTGCTGGGTGCTCCCGCGGGAGGCCGGCCTCCTGGGCACCTCGTCTGGGGGGCCGGGCTGTCGCCGCCCCTAGTTCTGAGGCCGGTCTCCAGGCGCCGTGGTCCTGGGCGCCCGCTCTGGAGCCTCCCAGTCCAGCCGTTCTCCACCTGTCGGGCTTTGTTCCCTTTCTGGGGAGACACGCATGATGGCACGCAGAGGCCACCAGAGCCCACCGTGACCCACCTTTCAGTCACGACCAGAGGAAGCGAGGAGCCAGACGGTGGCACGGATGCCTCGGGTCAGCCGGGTGCTGGGGCAGGGTGCTGGGGGCTTGGTGCTGGAGCTGGTTGCTGGGGCTGGGTGCTGGGGCTGGGTGCTGGGTGCTGGGTGCGAGCGAGGTGTCTGCTGAGGCAGAGCTGCTGCTCTAAGGGACCAGGCGAAGGCAGGAGTGAAACGGCAGCCGCAGGGCAGAGGCCCATGTCGTTGGGGAGCGTGAAGAGGGCGAGGAGGTCGAGGGGTCAGGCCGGGTCAGGGGAGGGCAAGGCGGGGGCAGGGCTGTGCGGCCTCGCGGCACCTGCACCCTTCGTGCTGCTGGCGGCGACCCGGGGACCGAATGCACTGGGCGGACCCTGGGACAGGCGCCCCCCGTGTCACCCGGGACAGGCGGCCCCGGCCTGCGCCACCCACACGTGCTCCGTGGTCGCGGACGAGGGTCCTGGCCCACACGAGGCGGTGGCCTGACCGCTCCGCTCCAGGGTCGCAGCCCACGGGCCCCCGAAGCCACACCTGGGCCCCGCACTGCCCCCCCCATGGCTGCACCTGGGCCACGTGCTGCCCCCCCTGCACCTGGGCCGCGTGCTGCCCCCCCCCCCGCACCTGGGCCACGTGCTGCCCCCCCCCCCCGCACCTGGGCCACGTGCGGCCCCCCCCCCCGCACCTGGGCCACGTGCTGCCCCCCCCCCCGCTCCTGGACCGCGTGCTGACCACCCCCCCCCCCGCACCTGGGCCGCGTGCTGCCCCCCTGCACCTGGGCCGCGTGCTGCGCCCCCCCGCCGCACCTGGGCCACGTGCTGCCCCCCCTGCACCTGGGCCACGTGCTGCACCCCCCCCTGCACCTGGACCGCGTGCTGACCACCCCCCTCCCGCACCTGGGCCCCTTGCTGACCCCCCCCACGGGTGCACCTGGGCCGCGCGCTAACCCCCCCCCCCGCACCTGGGCCACGTGCTGCCCCCCCCCCCCGACGGCCGCACCTTGGCCCCATGCTTCCCCCTCCCCCCACGGCCACACCTGGGCTGCGTGCTGCCCCCCCTCCCCCCACGGCTGCACCTGGGCCGTGCTGCCCCCGGCCGGGGCGCGCTCCCTCGTGCCGCCCCCTGCGCGTGCCCACCGCCCGCTCCTCGCCGCCCGCCCCGCGCCCCCCACTGCCGGGTGTCGGAAACCGGCTGTGATTATTTGCGATCTTCGGATTCACATGACTCCTTGTACTAGAAAGTTGATTGAGCTTTTGTAAAACGCGGAAACCTCTCGTCTCACACATGATTTGGTTGTTTTGACTAAAAAAAAAAGAAAAAAGATGTTATGCGCTACTTTCAACAGTTTCCCTTAAATATACCAGAAAATTGA
The DNA here is from genome assembly GCF_905146905.1 of Nyctereutes procyonoides. NCBI lineage: Eukaryota > Metazoa > Chordata > Mammalia > Carnivora > Canidae > Nyctereutes > Nyctereutes procyonoides. Next base: position 774,850 of record NW_026575047.1, read on the forward strand.
TAAAAATTGTTTATGCAATGATTTACATGGGTGTGTATTTTTACATCTCTGAAAAATCTCTCTCATCTTTAATAACACATTTAAATTTTAAGCCTCCAAAGGGGGAAAGAAACCGCGGAGCGATCCCCCCCTCCCTGCATTGCGGCCTAGCGGGGTCTGGGCCGCGAACCGCCACAGTCTCGGCTCCACCTCTGCTCTCTCGCCTGCGAGTGGGAGTCGCGCCAGTCCCTGTGTCCTCAGGGCCTGCATGTGGGGTGGCGGTGACAGCGGCCCCTGGTCGGAGTCCAGTTCCTGCCCCGCAGGCGGCCCTGGCCTCAGTGTAGACGGGGAACCACGCCTGCTGGTCCTGGAGCATCGCTGGTTCCCGGCCTTCAAAGCCTGGTGGCTTTGTCCTCCTTGCACCAGCTGCTCCATCTTTGCATGGTGCCCACTTTCATCTTGGAAGGTTTTTTTATTTACTTGAGAGAGAGAGAGAGAAGAGGGAGACCAGCTGCAGGCCGCGATCCCAGGACCCCAGGTCACCACCTGGGCTGAAGGCAGGTGCTCCACCGTCCCACCGCCGAGGCCCCCGGGCAAGCCCGGGGCTAATACTCTTGATACAACGACTCCAAAACTGAAAGCACCCAGGTCTCCTTTGAGGAATTGGAGCTAACCAAACTTTGGGTAAATTAAAAAAAAAACCCTCTTCTGTATGCATAAGATCACTGTGGACATTTTTGAAAGGACGCAATTCATGTCTTTTAACATTTGGTTTCAAAAAGCTTTTAAAAATAGAAAACTCAGATTTTTTTAAAGAGATTCTATTTATTTATTCATGAGAGACACACACACACACACAGAGGCAGAGACACAGGCAGAGGGAGAAGCAGGCTCCATGCAGGGAGCTCGATGTGGGACTTGATCAGGGGACTCCTAGGTCACGCCCTGGGCCAGAGGCAGGCGCTAAACTGCTGAGCCACCCAGGGATCCCGAAAACTCAGATTTTTGAATTCTAAAATTCTTTGGGGATTCTTAGTTCCTCCTGTGCTTGCAGAACTAGGTCACTGAGTAATGTTCAAGATTTTTGTTGTTGTTGTTCTTAAACTTTAAGAAATTATGTAGACATTGGGATGAGACTTGTATTTTTACGTAAAGAATCTGATACAGATGGTAAGTCGGTATTCACACAGTCTGAGGCAAGCGGGCCGTTGGAGAGCTCAGAGCTGGACTATCTCCTACAACTGAGCCAGTTAATTTTCCCAGAATGACAGGAACCTGAGCAAATTTTAAAAGATTTGAAAGTTTCTACTTCCTTCTTGAACATCCCTCTCTAGTGGGAATTACTCAGACCATTGAATACAAGTAGGAGCGCCTTCAGGGCTAGTCAAGATTCTAGAGAATTCAAACCAAATATTTCCCGACCTTTACAGCAAAATAGGTTTTCTTTTGTTTCATTTACTGTGCCTATCAACATTTCTCAGAATGTGATCCACAAGACACGATTTCCTCGAAAAAAGGATTCTGTGTTCCGATATGTTTGGGTGACTCTTGAGTGAAGCAAAACTGAAAAAATAATGTTTCAAACTGTAGCTCTTCTCTGAGTATTTAGAATCAAAAATGTATTTATTTATTTATTTATTTATTTATTTATTTATTTATTTATTATCAACAAAGAAATATTTGTTAAGAACTCTCCATGGGCCAGACACAGCACTAGCCTTTGGGGCATAACAGGGCCTCATTCCTGCCCTTCGGGGAGTAAGGGTTGTGAAAATCTGTCAATCTGCAGGCAAATGTCAGGTATGCGGTTTCTCTTATTTTTTTTGACTCTAAGAATCTTTTCTTTTTTCATTCTTTTTTCCTCCCTCCCTCTCTCTTTTCTGCTCTTCTTTCTTCTCTCCCTCCTTTCTTCTTACTCTCCTTTCTTCCATCCCCCCCGCCCCCCCGCACATCTCTGGGGACCATTTTTCTGATGAACTTGCTCTGGGAAAACATATGACAATTTTTATTAATAGATTCTCTGGATATTACTTTTTTCCGTGTTTACCCTAAGGAGTTCAGATGCTTTCTAGAAAACAAGGCCAGGATGACCCGATCGATGACCTCACACACGCACGTTCTCTGAGTGCACCTGGCCGTGGGGAGGTCAGCACCAGGACGACGGGGACGAGATGCCACATGAGTACTTTGAAGTAGTGAAGCCTTTCAGTGGTTTCCTATCACCAGGGATACTGATGGAAAACATTTGTATTTCAAAGTTTTTAAAATATTGATCATCAATTTGAGTTCTAATCCGAGGGATCCTGTGGGTGCCGTGTCTCTCTTCTGGGAGGCGGGGAGGTACCACCGGGAGACTACTTGGAACTCACACGATTAAAGGGCGCTGCGTACTTTTTCTTTGCAGAGAAGAAAGAACCGAGAAGGCAAAGGTTTGAGATGGTGAAGGTGAGGGATGGGGGGGGGGGGCTGAGTCAGGAACACGACTGGGGCAGCTGAGCTATTTCCCACCTGAAGCCCAGTGTGCAGACTGACTTCAATCTGACACGCGTGAGACCTGCTGCCCATGGGGCCCTCAACACTGTCTAGTGGGCGACGAGTTTAGGGGACTCTGATGCCGTCAGAAGAGGACGCAGCCTTTGGTATTGTCGATCTAGAGCTGGTTTGAAATGAAGCCGCTTCATTTCCACTGGGTGCCCATGACTTACGGCTACTGTCCTCTCAACTAGGTACAAAGGCTCTGAAAGTTATGAAGGTGAATCGAACGGGATTTTGTCCTCAAAGAGCTAATGATTTGAATGGGATACAAGCGATGTACTTCTACCCAAGATAGGAAGTGGAAAATGGGGGGTGCCTGGCTGGCTTAGTGCAAAGAGCATGTGACTCTGATCACAGGGTCATGCATTCGAGTCTCACATGGGGTGTGGCAATCACTTAAATGAATAGAACTTAAAGAAAAAAATAAAGTAGAAAGTGAATAAGGATCATGAGGGTGTTATGGAGTGCTATTTAACCCTATACCTTCAGCTTATAATTTCATTCATTTGAAATAATGACGGCTCCTCATGAGCATCTGAAGACCTAGTGCAGCGAATCCAATTTCTTAAGAAAAACTATTTTATTGCCAAACACATCAAAGGCATATACATCTCCACTCTGGATGTATTTCTAGTAAGTTTTACATTTATTTGTTAAAATTAGGCATTAAACATTTAATGCTATTTCTACCGATGACAACTTGAATAATTTGTATAGCACTTTTTAACTTTCAATCTGATTTTACACCTATTTTCTCGTTTGTTTCTTGTGACAATTAGATGTGGCAAGATAGGCAATAGCATTTCTATTTGGCATTTCTATTTGAGAAAACTAAGGCTCAAGGTCATTGGGTGATTCACCCAAGTTCAGCCAATGAGGTGGATTTGAAAATAAAGTCACAGTTTATTGGTTCCTACTTCTGTGCTCTTTTTTATAGAGTGCGGATTCCCAGCTCTTGGGCTTCACTGTCTTAGAAGCTACCTACCCGTTGATTGCAAGAGATTAGTGAATCCAAATAGAACACAAATGTTAGCTGCATTCTAAAGAAATGTATTCTCACACATATATTTGCTATTATTTCTCCAGCAGTTAAGATATCATGGTGACAAATATAACGTAATCTCATTTAAGAATGTAATTCATGGGACGCCCGGGTGGCCCAGTGGTTGAGCATCTGCCTTTGGCTCAGGGCGTGATCCTAGGGTCCTGGGATCGAGTCCCTGTGGGGAGCCTGCTTCTCCCTCTGCCTGTGGCTCTGCCTCTCTCTGGGTCTCTCATGAATGATTAATTACAATCTTAAAAAAGAAAAAGAAGAAGAAGAAAAAGAACATGATTCACATCTCTCTGTTTTATGAATTTTCTTCAACTATCATACGGAGTATCTTATTATTAATATTATTATTAACATGGAAAAGGAATACTTGCTGCCCTTTCCTCTAAAAGGAAAATAACCAACTATTTAAATAAAATGCAAATAGACTGAAAACAACACTGCAGAGAAACCTCTTTTTTTTTTTTTTTTCTTCAAACTTCCTGCTGGTCAATGCTTTGGAAGCCTGTGGTTTCTTTGTAGCCCAAAGTGCTTGTTTTTAGTTTGCACCCAAAGGCCTGGAATTCTCGTATCAACACAGATGACCAAATTTTCCTTTTGATCAAGTGGTTGACGAGATAGGATACAGAAGTCTGTTTCTACCTTTATCTTTGCAATTGTTCTCATGAGGTATTACGATATTTGTGACTGGGTGATCCAGAAAACAAAAAAACGTATCTTATAATTTTACATCAGATTAAACAAAAAAGTGGTTCTGTTACTGTTATATGAAATGATAAAAGTCTTTCCATTGAACTCCCCAGTAAAAAGAAGCAGCTTCTGAATTGGGTTTTTAAAAATCTGTGTTATCTCCAAAACAATGGTAGACCGCTGGGAAGGATACCAAACGCGAGAACGGTGAAATAGAAAAGGGGGCACATGGGGGGCTCAGCTGGTTAAGTGTCTGCCTCTCGATTTCGGGTCAGGTCATGACCTCAGGGCCCTGAGACGGGGCCTCGTGGTGGGCTCCGCACAGCAGGGAGTCTGCTTCAGATTCTCTCTCGCTCTCCTGCTGCCCCTTCTCCTCCCCCCAGGAAAGAGAGAGAGTCACATCCACCCCGTTGGCTCCATCTTCTGCTCCACGTGTCTCTCGTTGCCTGGAGAGGAAGGGGTAGTAAGAGCCCTGGTGTACACTGGACAGGCGCCCCCAGCAAACTGGCAACCGCGGCCTCTTATTCTCTACATCTAGAGACAGGTGAAGTAGGTCGGGGGTCCTTTTCCACCGCCTCACACTTGACTTTGACTCCCTGTATCAGCAATGGCACACGGCGTGGCAGTCTGTCCAAAGACTGGAGAGACAGCAATATCTTCAAAATGTGTTAGATCGTATTCTCATTAATCTCTGTGTTTAGCCCTCTTATAAATCTTAGTGCTACAGGTAAGTGGTTGAAGCGAGTCTCGTCAAATATGCAAATGAGGGAGAATAATGCTAAGAAAAGGTTATTTCTTGATGAATGTGTTCTATTTCTTAAGGGAGTAAAAAACAAATTTAATTAAAAAAATTTTTTTTTTGTAAAAATTAACATGAGATAAATTTTCCCAGTTTGTGTTCATTAGATCCATTTCTTTCACTCCATTTTTTTGTTCTATCAATTTTATTTGTTTGCGTGTTGCCATTTCTTACCTGTTAATTATTGGCTAATTTATTTAAAGAGATGAAAACGGTTGACTATATTAAATATTAAAAATTAGAGACGTCTCTCCTCATAAAATGGATGATGTACCGAGACTTCCACAGAAATTCTTAAAACATGCAAAAACAATAGTTTATAATGATATGTATTTATTTCATTATTTTTAAATAAAGAAGAAATACAATGGGCTTTAAGAGATGATTAATGCGATCACATACATATACCCTAGCATCTTTTTAGGAATTTAAGAAGGCCAGAACTGGTTCATTATGTTTAGAACATTTTTGATATTGAAAAAAGAGATAAAGCAGCTGGGATAGTTTCGAGAATATAGTTGGAGTTTTTTTTCAGGCTTTTAGATGACTTAAGTTGTTTTATATTTATGCAAAACTATGTACATTTTTAAATGTTTGTGCTGTGGTTGAGGGCAAACAACATTCAGGGTACTCTCGTAGTTCATGGTGGTTACTTCTACGAGGTCATTTGAATACTGAAGCTTTGCTCCTAAGGGAAATACAGGATCCTGTGTCTGCGAGCCTCTGGTCACAATATTTTCATCAACTGATCAATACATAACCTTGCTTTTACTGTGTGTTTCCGCTTAAATTCACTTTATTTAATGTATATTCATGATTTATTAGCATTGAACTCCTAACCAACAGCCCTGTCCGTCATGCCTGAAGCTCGTCTAACACCCATATTTTCTCCATAAGGGACATCGCAGCCTTCCTGTGCTCTGGAACACTACACGGCACTGCAGCAAGCACTGCCCCCTAAGAAACGGCACAAAAATGAGAAAAATATGGTACTAAGTAAACCATGAAACAGATGCTTGTTTAGGGCATGAAAGATGAAATAATAAGGCAGTGCCTGGGGGATGCAGGGTAGCTGAGTCGGATTAGTGTCCGACTTTGGCTCAGGTCTTGATCCCAGTGTCCTGGGATCCAGCCCCACGTCAGGCACCCTGTTTAGTGGGGAGTCTGCTTCTCGCTCTCCCTCTGACCCTCCCCCCTGCTTGTGCTCTTGCTCGTGCTCTTGCTCGTGCTGTCTCTCTCAAATGAATAAATAAAAAATTCTTAAAAAAAAGGGGGAGTGTTCTCTCGTTTGCCCTCACTGGAAATATGCATATCAGACGACTCAAAATTTTCCAATCTGTGCCTGCCTGCAAATAACCATGAGCATCGATTTTAGGGTGACAAACAAATTTTAGCAGGGCGTCAAATTCGCAAATACAGAACCCAAGAATGATAAGAATGAACTGTATCTAGCTCACCTTTGCTTTGCTGGTAGCTACGATGCTGCCTCTGCCATATGGTAGGAACTCAAGGTGTACGTGTCGAATAAATGGAAGGTGGCCCTTGGGTTTCCAATGACTCCCAATTGTATTGTCTTATACTGTGTATGCCCTAAGAAGTTTGTGTTATATTAAGTTCTTACGAGTGAACATTTTAGAATAATAAGAGTACTTGTTCGTTTAATCTCTTCCTCTTAGAATTTTGAAGATACTGTTCTCTAGAATCTAAAATTAGTGACAATTCTGATGCCAATCTAATTCTCAGCCCTGTGTGGCGAGTCTTTTAATATGATCTGAGCCAAAGGCAGACGCTTGACTGACTGAGCCACCCGGACGCCCTCTTATGTGAATTTTAGAATTGACTCGTCAATTTCTGCAAAGATGGCTGCTGAGGTTTTTATAGGGATTGCGCCGAACGTGTGGATCAATGTGAGGAACATTACAATGGTAATAATATCAAGACTTCCAAATCCATAGAAACGTGTCTTTCTACTTGGTTAGACTCTGTTTATTTGCTTTGAACAATGTTTTGCAGTTTTCAGTGTGTAAGTCTTGCACTTCTTTTGTTAAACATTTTTTTCCAGGTATTTTATTTGTTTAGATGCTACTATACATGGAGTTATTTCTTTAACTTCATATTTGTATTGTTCAGGGCTAGTATATAGAAATAGAAGTGATTTTCGTAAACTGAGCTTGTGTTCTGCAACCTTGTCGAATGCATTTGTTAGATCTAGTAGTGTGGTGTGTGTGTGTGTGTGTGTGTGTGTGTGTGTGTGTGTGAGAGAGAGAGAGAGAGAGAGTTAGGACTTTCTGTATTCATGGCCATGTCATCTGTGAGTCAGATAATTTTACTTCTTTCTTTCCAATATGATACCTTTTATTTGTTTTTCTTGCCTAATGTCCTTGGCTCAAACCTCCAGTACAATGTTGAATCTAAATGATGAGAATGCACATCTTTATCTTATTTCTGATCATAAGGGGAAAGACATTCAGTCTTTTACTATTAAGTATGATATTATTTCTCTTTGGGTTTTTTTGTTTTGTTTTGTTTTGTTTTTTTTTTTAGAGTTCCACGGTCAGATTGCGGAGTTCCTCTCTATTCCTAGTTTGAGTGTTTTATCCTAACTGGAGATCCAATTTTGTCAAATGCTTCCTCTACATCTGTCTAGATGACATGACTGACTCCCAATAAAAGCCTTGGATTCCAAAATCTGGATGAGCGTCTCTGATGGGCAATACTCAGTACACGTATTCAGTCCTTGTTGGGAAAGTTAAGCATGGTTCATGCGATCCCACTGGGGAAGACAACTGGAAGCTTGTCTCTCCTGGACTCTGCCCCATGTTTTTTTTTTTTTTTTCCATTCCAGATTTTAATCTGTGTTTCTTTCCATAATGAGATGTAATCATGAGTATATAACAGCTTTTCTGTGTTCTCCGGAGTCCTTCTAATGAATCATGACTCAGAGAGTGGTCTTGAGGACCCTCCCTGTAGCTGCTTTAAAATCTAAGTTTAATGTTCAGATTTGCTCAGAAACAGTTTCTACTAACTCGTGTGTGTGTGTGTGTGTGTGTGTGTGTGGCCATACTTTCCTGTTTCTTTTAATATCACAATTTCTTGCTGACAATTAGACATTTGAAATCATCAATGTGGTAATTCTGGAAACCAGATTTCCCCTTCCCCATGGCTTGTGTTGTTTATGTTTGTTGCGGAAGTTTGTTGTTGTAGTGATTTTTCTGAACCAATTCTGTAAAGTCACTGTTTTGTTGCCATGTGTGGCCACTGAAGTCTCCGCTCGGTTAGCTCACCGGCCCACTAAAGATTAGACAGGCATTTCCTCGAACGCTTTGAACCAATAATTCTCCCTGCCTTTGCCAAGGCGTTCTGTGCACACACTTGGCACCGTTTCCACATTCGGGTGGTTGCAGCTCTGCCTCAACCTTCACTTCCTACTTCGCAGAGTCTCAAGCTTAGTCAAAGGTCAGAGATGAGGGTGTGCTCAGGTCTTTCCCGGCCATGCACGCAGCACTGCGTGTGCACTTTGCCTCTAGGTTTCCAGGAAACTCTGGGAACTTTCAAAGCCTTCTATGGATGGCTCATCACTTAGTTTCAAAAAATTGTTTTTTTGAAGTTTTTTCGTTAGCTCCATTTTTGCTGCAGCTGTTGGTCCTAACCCAGGAAGCTATAATATTAAATAATTGCCACAGATTTTTTTTCCCCAGTAAGTTCCCCTTAGAAAAGGCTGTTTGCATTGATTGAACTTGAGTTAGGTCAAGTAAAGATAAGTCCTATGAGTGGGGGTTTCTAGGTGTTTTAAAATTATACCCGGGATTTAATTCATACAATTAACTGAACAATGACAGGTAGAGGCCAATGCCACTGAAACAAGTTTTTACTTACATTTCTTTTTTTTTTTTTACATTTGTTTTTATTTAAGTTCAGTTTGCCAACACATAACACCCAGTGCTCATCCCGTCACGTGCCCTCCTCAGTGCCCATCCCCTGCTTACATTTCTTGGTAGAAGGGGACCCACTGCAGCGTGCAGAGCCACAGAGGAAATACCGGGTTTGGTCAGGTGGGAGCAGGGATTGGCCCAAGTACTGCAGTTGCAGACCTGTTGGTTTTCAAGCCTGCTATGGGGCTCGGGAGGGAGGGCGGGTGTAGGGGAAGTTAGAGCCCCATGAAGCTAGCTGTTCCCACTGAACACCACGCAATTTTCTTTATTTTTATTTTTTTAAAAAACATTTTATTTATTTATTCATGAGAGACAACGAGAGGCAGGACACAGGCAGAAGGAGAAGCAGCTCCCTGCGGGGAGCCCGACGTGGGACTCGATCCTGGGACCCCGGGGTCATGCCCTGAGCCAAAGGCAGATGCTCAACCCCTGAGTCACCCAGGCGTCCCAAATGTAGATTTTTAAACTCAGTTTTCTTTTTCTTTCTTTCTTTCTTTCTTTCTTTCTTTCTTTCTTTCTTTCTTTCTTCCTTCCTTCCTTCCTTCCTTCCTTCCTTCCTTCCTTCCTTCTTTCTCTCTCTCTCTTTCTCTTTTTCTTTCTCTTTCTCTCTCTCTCTCTTTCTTTCTTTCTTCTTTCTTTCTTTCTTTCTTTCTTTCTTTCTTTCTTTCTTTCTTTCTTTCTTTTTCTTTCTTTCTTTCTTCTTTTAGAGAGAAAAGGGAAGGTCAGAGGGAAAGGGAGAGAGAGAATCTCAAGCAGACCATGCCCAGCACGGCGCCTGATGTGGGGCTGGCTCTCACAACCCTGAGATCATGACCTGAGCCAAAGTCAAGAGTCAGACACTTAACTGACTGACCACCCAGGTGCCCCTAAACTCAGTTTTTACAAAACATACTTTTTCTAAGAACTGCTAACAATGGGTGAAGCTCTATTTTATGACAGGTTTGGCTTTTTGATTTTTCGGAAAAATTAAATAAAGTAAGTGAGTATATAATCATTTGTTGAGTGCCTACTATATTGTTTTTATATATAATATTAATATTTGCTACATACACATGAAACAGAGATGAGGAACTTGAGGCCAAGAGGATAAATCATTTGACAAAAGTAGAAAAAATAAGTCTGAGAGTCTAGATTCAAACCTATGTCTTCAAGCTCTAAATCCATTGCTTTCTCCCTAGACTGATTCACTGATGTAGAAACTATCTATTAACTTCCTCTGTGCCAGGCTCGGTTTTATACAGCAGGGACACGGCAGTGAACAAAGCCGAAAAAACCCTTATGTGCTGTTACATTCTAGTGTTGGCAGCACAAGAGACAAAAAAGAACAATAAATTAATAAGAGAAAGTATATGAGATGCCCAATTACATGGTGACTAGTGCCATGGAGAAAATGAAGCAGAGGAGATGGGGGTGCCGGAAGGGGTGTTGATGGTGGTGGAGTTAGCATTTTATTTTATCTATTTATATTTTTATCTATTTTTATATTTTATCTATTTATATTTATATTTTTTAGAGAGGAGGGAGAGAGAGAATCCCAAGTAGGCTCCACGCCCAGCATGGAGTCTGATGCGAGCTCAGTCTCACGGCCTTGAGATCATGACCTGAGCTGAAATCAAGAGTTGGATGCATAGCTGAGGCACTCAAGGGCTCTGAGTTATTGTAAATAATGTGGTTAGGAAAGACTTCACTGAGAAAATGACACCTGAACTTCGATCATCTGGGGAGTATCTTGAACAGAGGGGACGCAAGTGTAAAGGCTCTGAGGCTACCGTAGATTTAATGTATTTGAGAAAAAGTGAGGATGCCAGTGTCATTGGAGTGGAAGAATCAAGGTGCAGGGTCGTGGATCGACGTCAGGCAGGTAAAGGAGAGGGAATTCAATAGTCCAGGCTTTGCAGGAGAACTTAAGGACTTTGGCATTTACGAATGAACAGAGGAGCTTTGGGACCAGTTTGAGCAGAAGAATGAGGCACTAAGATTTATATGTTAAGAGGATTCATGTAATTTATGTTTACTGAACCGATGTAGCTTGGAAGACCAAAAATTTAGTTTTTATCCGTCTTATGTTTGAGACGCCTGACATCTCCAGCAGAAATATTGAGCTGGCCCTTAAACAATCCAAGGGAGAGGTCGGAGCTGGAGATATAAATTTGGAAATTGTCAGCATATTGATGGTTTTTAAGGTAATATGTTTGCAGGAGAGCACCTCGGGGTGAGTGAAGATGGGAAAGAGGTCCAAGGATGGAAACCTGGGGCACCAAGAACCAGGAACGGAGACTGAGAAGGAGCATCCCATGAGGCAGGAAGACAACCAGGAGAATGAGGTGTCCTGGAAGCCGAGAGAAACCAGTGCTGAGCAGAGGGGCAAAATGGTCCAGAACTGGTGTATGTGGAAGGGAGAGGAGAGACAGAAATATCTGCACATGTGTCCCTGTGTTTCAGCTAAAGAGAGTTTTCTTCCTCCCCAAACTTCTGTAAGTCCAGCCATGTGGTGACGTAAGGTGGTGGGCTGGGTTGGGTGCCATGGTTGACTTGTTTTTGGAATGTGCAATCCCCCTGTCCCTGCTCTGCCCCGATGACTGAAGATCCTGGCGAGGAATATATCCGTGGGGATCTGTGCATTTGCTATGTCTGGCTTGTAGACGAGTAAACACAAATGCTGCTTTATCAATTTACAGTACAATCGCTCTGTGGCCAAAAGCAGAGTTGGAGGTCCGCCTCTAATTGCCTTCAGGATAGAGGCCAGACTCTTCCGCTCACTGTATCAGTCTCCATCAGATGGCTTCCTTTGTTGCCATCCTCCCGCTTCTCTACCTGCCCCTATTTCTCCCCCCCCACACCCCCCCAATGCCCCAGTCATCCTGGACTTCTTGCTCTTTTCTAGGCACATTCTGCTTTCCCATCGCTCTGCCATCATACACGTGCTGTTCCTTATTCTTGCAATGCCCTTCCCTGCTTTTCTTCTCAGGAAGACATGACTGGTCCTTGGAAGCTCAGCACATTTGGAATTTCTACTCTGAAGTCTTTCTGATCCCCAGGCTGGGATATTTCTTTCTTTCTCTGCTTACTCATCTATGGAATTTTCAAAGTACATTGAATTATTTATATGCCTGACATTTCTCATGGGATTTTATGGTCCCCATAGTCAGGGATCTTACTAAGCTCAGTATTCCCTACTCTATCTGGCACATAGTAGGCGTTTAATGATGAGAATAGGCAACCTAAACACTTTATGTTTGTCTTTGTGCTTAGTGCTTTTGTATTTTTTTCCATTGTATCCTCAGAACAACTCTCTGAGGTAAGATCTATTATTTTTCCATGCTTTAGGTGAAGAGGCTGAGATTCACAGTGGTTATGAGATTGCCAAAGGTTACACAGCCTAGATTTCAGATCTACTTGACTGTAGGAACTGAGCACTTAATTTCTGTTCTATACATGTTAACAATGGCGAAAGGAAGGAAGGGTTAGGAATGGAAGTTCTTTTTTTTTTTTTTTTTTTTTTTTTTTAGGGGAGTCCAAGGCTCCCATATTTTCATCTTTCTTTAATTTCTAGCCTAATGTACCTTGTATCTGCCATCTTTCTAAATGATTTTGTGGCATCATTTCCCCTTTCACATGTAATATAATAAATAGTTTGTTCATCCAGGAAATGTTCAGTAGGAATCTGTGCACTAGGCATGCCTAGACAGGCAACCGCGGCCAGACCTGTGTCCAGGCAAAGCCGCCATGTCGTGAGGACTGGTGCGGGGAGAGATGGGGAACCGCTGCAGAGGTGGGCCTGCCATGTAGTGGGGGTCCCGGGGAATCCTCCTCATCGTGCTCTCCTGTGAGTGATGCCCTCAGGGCGGATGGTAGGAAGAGCTCGGTCAGTAGATGGTCAGTTGTATGTACGTCAACTTGGCTATGATCCCCACTTAGACAATCAGATACTCACCTGGGTGTTGCTGTGAAGATATTTCGTAGATGGTTAACATCTATAACCATTTGACTCTAAGTAAGACATTATCTTGAAAAATCTGGGTGGGCCTGACCCAACTCCTAAAAGTCCCCACAAGCAGAACTGAGGTTTACCGGAGGAAGAAGAGATTCTGTCTGTGGGCTGCAGTGTCAGCGCCCGGAGTGTCCAGCGAGCCCTTGCTCACAGCCCATCCGAAGGGCTTTGGACTTGCCTAGCCAGCCCCACCACGGTGTAAGCCAATTCCCCGCAAGAAATCTCTTTCTCTCTGTATCTCTCTATTTTCCTTCTCTTTATATATCCTATTGGTTCTTTTTTCTGGCGGAACCCTGACGAATATATTGAGCAAATCAGAAGAGTGTCAATAAGAGAAGTTAAATAGGAAAAAGAACCGAGTAAAGGGAAGAGAAGAATATGATAATATTCAAATAGAGAATATGAAGAAAGGAGAAGGACTGGAATTAGAGGATTAGTTGTCATCCCTTAAGGCTCTGCTTAGGTTCCTCCCTATCCACACTGCCTTCCTTTGCCTCCGAGCCTGGGCAATTATTCTTCTTTTGCCTTGTCTGTCATCATCTATCAGGGCGAAGGTATTGTAATTACATCCTGGTACGTTGTGATCGCCCACCCTGCTTTCCCATGCCCTGGTGTGTAAGTGTTGGAACCTCAGAGTGTAGTTCATGGCTGTGTCCCTGGTACCTAGCTCAGTGCTTTTCTCATATTAGGAGCTGAGTAAACATTTGTGGATAAGGGAATGAGAGTACACAGCCTTAGGTGCTTAGAGAGGCCCAGCCCAGGGCAGCCCAGGGACCAAAGAGAGTTTCTGAGAAGAGGCAGCCTCTGAGAACCATCAGAGGGGAAACTCCAGCCAGTTGTCTAGGATCTCTTTCCTTTATCCGTTTACTGATGCCTTCAGGAGCACACAATTGGCTGGGTCCCCTTCTCTGCAAGACGGGCCCACCAACATACTGTTAGCTCCTCCAGGAAAGGCAGTCAGTGCTTCCTACTGGATGCTTCTTCACTGAAAGACCCATTAGCCACTTTGCCTCACAACTGGCACCTGCAGACGTTCTGACTTTGGTGCTGATTGCACAGACTTGGGTCATGTGAACATCCCTGAGCCAATCAGTGACCAAGATGGTAGACTATGCTGATGGAGCAGGGCTGGGCCATAAGTTCATGCTTTAGTAACCAGGGGATGTTGTAGGTCAACCCCATTGGTTTCACGTAGGGTGGGGTGCATACTCCCAAAGGAATATGAGAAGGAGAGGAAATATTTGCTGAGCAGACAAAACAAAAACCTGCTACTTGCATCAATAGGACATAAAGGCTTTCATCTGGAAACTTCTGAAGGCCACGCCTGTCCCTAAAGGTGGCTTTACCTCTTAAAGAACAAAACCTGCCTATTCCTGCCAGTATATGGAGTATTAATACTTGGTGTTTATTAAATATTTCTTTTCTTCACCTAAAAAAATGCGTATCTAGATATCTTGAGGGATATTTCCATCCTTACCAGACATTTTTCCCTGGGCTCCTTTCATTCTTCTCTTTTTTGGCACCAGAGTTTGAACCATCTCTGGGGCACACAGATGTGCTCTATGGTGTTCTCTCTTTGCAAGGCGAGAGGCAAAGTCTTTTCCCTGCAGGAAGCAGAGCAGAGTTTCTTCTAGAGGGAAAGCGTCCACTCTAGGGATGCTCTGAGAGGGTCCAGGCAGTGACCGCCTCCCGCAGACGGACTTTCCCCTCTGACAGGCTGAAATTATGACTCACTTCCCGGGAACTACATGGAATGGAGGATGCGAAACCCCTTCTTCCTTCTAGTCCTTGGTGATCTGCATCTTTTGAACTTACTTTATTGTGTCTGCTTCTTATCTCTTTGTTGGAAGCAAGAGGAAACAGGCACCTCATGCTTCTTTATTGAACAAAGAACACCTGCCCTTTGGCCCAGGACGTTTCCAGCTCTTTTCATATAGCAGTGCCACCACATATCCCATTTCTCATGGGCCTGTACATTTATATGGCACTCAGATATTCATTCCTACCACAAATACTCAGCTTCAGCTGGGAGGCTGGGAGCCGGTGATACCACTCGGTGTCCTGTGCCAGGCTCTGGCCATATGGGAGCCCCTGACGGGTCAGCTTCCCTGCCAGGCTGCTTGTGGGCTGAAGGCTATTTCTTCACTGCTAGTTGTCCAGGGCTCTGCTCTATGGAAGGGATGAGGATGGGGACAGGATTGCTTCTCATCATTCCTTCCACTGCCCGTGCTGCTTTGGGCTTGCCTGCCAGGGCTGCTGATTGTTGTTAGAAACCATTTCTCTCAATTGCGTGTATGTGTGTCTATGTGTGTTTAAAGATTTTATTTATTTATTTGGGAGAGAGAGAGAGAGAGAGAGCACAAGCAGGGAGAGCAGCAGAGGAAGAGGATGAGGCTCCCGCTGCAGGGAGCCCGATGTGGGGCTCAATCCCAGGACGCCGAGATCACGACCTGAGCTGAAGGCAGCTGCTTAACCGACTGAGCCACCCAGGGGCCCCTCTCTCAGTTGTTGAAAGAACTAAAGTTGGTAGTAAAAAATGAAAATATAATGGGAGAAATCTCTGATTCTAGGGCCGGGGCAGGAAATAATACAAGATGAGCCTGGTGCATCTTATTATAGCACCCAAAAGTAAGCAAGAGCCAACCCGCACCCCCAAATACCCACATTGAAAGGTGTATGTCAAGAGGGACAAAGGAGGCCATGGATGGAGATGCCAGTGACCAAAGCTGGACCACTTTATATCAAACTCATTTAGTTTTAATAATTTTAAGTAGTTTAATTAAAAAATAAAAAGTAGTTTTGGATTATAACCCTAAGCATACAATGATGTCCACGAGTCTACACTGACATAGGTAAATGTCAAATAAATCAATAAGTGAGGAAGAAGGGACAAATCACCAACGCAGAAGACATCCAACTACGTCGCTCAGGTACTCCACCCGAAAGAAGGGAAACATGACTCCTCAGTCTTTAGGTGTGGGCTGCAGACACTGGCTTCCTTGCAAAATACAGATAGCACAGAAAGGTGGAAAAGGAGTAACTTTATGGTGGGTAAAGCTGACAAACTCTATTTCAGGCACTGATCAAGGTTGACATCCACGATAATTAGTCGCGTCGATGGTGTGCACCCTTGATAGGAGGTTGTGAAATCTCTGTAATCTTCCTCCCTCACACCCACAAGCCCAGCCTACACATGAGAAAAACATCAAACAAATGTTTGGGGGCATCCTACAATACACCTGGCCAGTACTACTCAAAACTGTCCAGGTCATCAAAAAAGAGGAAAGTCTGAGAAGCTGTCACAGCCAAGACGAGGCTCAAGGGACACGACAGGTACGTGTATTGAGTGCGGTATCCTGGATGGGCTCCTGTAACAGCAGGAGTCCACTAGGTAAAAACTAGGGAAATCTTAATGAACTATTATTTAATAATAATTTACCAATATTGGCTTAGCAATTGTAACACACGAGTGGAAGATGTTAATCATAGGGTACACTGTGGGGTAGGGATGGTCTGTGGGAATACGGGAGTGTCATACCATTTGCTCCATTTCTCTCTACATCTGAAATTGTTCCAAAAAATCTATTAAAAAAACGGACGAGAAAAAGAAGAAGAAAGCGTAAGGGCCAGCTGTGGTGGGATAGGCGTGTAGTATTAAGTGTGCGTACACACGCACGCACACACACACACAGATCGGCGCCTTAGGACAATCTGGTAAAATGAAGGGTAAGATATTGTAAAATAATTATCATGTGTCACCTGCCTTTTACCTCCCACATCTTCCTAGTGGGTCTTTGGCCACACTGATTCTCGTGGCCATGATCTCGTGGAGAGAGAGGCAGAGGGAGAGAAACAGGAGAGGAGGTGCCGGGTGCTGTGCCTACTTGGAATACTTTCCATCTTCTTGAAACCCACCTATTGTTTGGGATTCTGTTTATCATGGTTAAGGTAGTATGGAGAGAAGTGAGGGAGGGAGGAAGGAGCTCAGAGGCCAACCTCTTAGGATCTCCTAATCCTCACTCTTCAAATCCATAATTGCCTTAAATGGAAAAGAGAGCCTATACTTTGTTGAAGAAAAGCATCGTTCCACATGATACGTGTACCATGCCCTCTCGATGAATCAGTATGGTCCCGCAATGGTCCCCGGCCCTCAAGAATGTTAAATTGAATTACTGAAAAGAACAAAAGCTTGGCAAAATGGTAATAAAATAAAATAAAATAAAATAAAAATAAATAAATAAATAAATAAATAAATAAATAAATAAATAAATAAATAAATGAAAGACACTTTCTGGAGCTTTCAGTTCAGGGTCATCTGTGCCTAAAATGAGAGATAAGAGGAACTGAAGGGCTGTTAAAGAATGTGGAAACGTTGCTCTGCATCAAGGAAACGCAAATCCGAACCACAGTGAGAGACCACCTGTCTCCATCAGAAGGGCCCAGACTAACGACTCATGAAGCAACAAGTGTTGGCGAAGATGCGAGAAAGGGGAGCCCTCTCCCACTGTGGGTGGGGACGTGGGCTGGTGCGGCCGCCCTGGAAAACCGTGCGGAGGCTCCTCAGGAAGTTACCGATAGAGCTGCCCTGCGACCATTCTGCGGTGCATTTATCGAAAGGACACAAAAATACTGATTTTTTAAAAAATACTGTATTTATTTGTTCATGAGAGACACAGAGAGAGGCAGAGACACAGGCAGAGGGAGAAGCAGGCTCCCTGTGGGGAGCCCGATGTGGGACTTGATCCTGGAACCCCGGGGTCACGCCCTGAGCTGAAGGCAGATGCTCAACCCCTGAGCCACCCAGGGATCCCCAAGAATCCTGATTTGAAGGGGCATCTGCACCCCAATGTCCACAGCAGCAGTGTCCACAGTAACTGGTGCAACTGGAGGGTGCTAGGCTCAAGGAGTCAGGCAGGGAAAGAGCGTAGGATCTCACTCCTGTGTGCAATTTAAGAAATAAAAGAGATGAGCATGGGGGGGGGGAGGGAAGGAAAAATAAACAAAAGCAGGGAGGCAAAGCAGCAGGGGCTCTTGACTCTGGGGACCAAACTGAGGGCGGCTGGCGGGGAGGTGGGCTGGGGCTGGGTGCCTGGGGGGCGGCACGAGCACAGCTGGGTGTCCCACGCAGCGGATGAACCGCTAGGTCCCCCCCCCCCCCCCGAGACGAGGAATACACTACAGGTTAACTGAGTTGAACAAAAAAAAAAGAAAAGAAAAGAGAGAAAAAATACGTAACAGAAAAGAGTGAGTCATTTATAGTGACACATTTTCCGACCCAGGTCAGGACCCAGGGCTGGCCGGAGGGGCTCCACGGGGCGCAGGGAGCAGCGCGCGGGGTCAGGCTGCCTGGGAGATCCGGCCACGCGGTCCGGGGAGAGGCGGAGGCTGCCCCAGGTACGCGGAGACCCGACCCAGGTACGCGGAGAACCGCCCAGGTACGCGGAGACCCGGCCCACGTACTCGGAGACCCGCCCAGGTACTCGGAGACCCAACCCACGTACGCGGAGCCCCAACCCAGGTACGCGGAGACCCGCTCAGGTACGCAGAGACCCGGCCCACGTACGCGGAGACCCGCCCAGGTACGCGGAGGCCGCCCCAGGTACGCGGAGACTCGCCCAGGTACGCGGAGAACCGCCCAGGTACGCGGAGACCCGGCCCACGTACTCGGAGACCCGCCCAGGTACGCGGAGGCCGCCCCAGGTACGCGGAGACCCGCCCAGGTACGCGGAGAACCGCCCAGGTACGCGGAGACCCGGCCCAGGTACGCGGAGGCCGCCCAGGTACGCGGAGACCCGACCCAGGTACGCGGAGAACCGCCCAGGTACGCGGAGACCCGGCCCACGTACTCGGAGACCCGCCCAGGTACTCGGAGACCCAACCCAGGTACGCGGAGACCCAACCCAGGTACGCGGAGACCCGCTCAGGTACGCGGAGACCCGGCCCACGTACGCGGAGACCCGCCCAGGTACGCGGAGACCTGGCCAGGTACGCGGAGACCCGGCCCAGGTACGCGGAGGCCGCCCAGGTACGCGGAGACCCGGCCAGGTACGCGGAGGCCGCACCAGGTACGCGAGGACCCGCCCAGGTACGCGGAGGCCGCCCAGGTACGCGGAGACCCGGCCCAGGTACGCGGAGACCCGCCCAGGTACGCGGAGACCCGCCCAGGTACGCGGAGACCCGGCCAGGTACGCGGAGACCGGCCCAGGTACGCGGAGGCCGCCCAGGTACGCGGAGACCCAGCCCAGGTACGCGGAGACCCAGCCCAGGTACGCGGAGACCCGGCCCAGGTACGCGGAGACCCGGCCAGGTACGCGGAGACCCGGCCAGGTACGCGGAGGCCGCCCCAGGTACGCGGAGACCCGCCCAGGTACGCGGAGGCCGCCCAGGTACGCGGAGACCCGGCCCAGGTACGCGGAGACCCGCCCAGGTACGCGGAGACCCGGCCAGGTACGCGGAGACCGGCCCAGGTACGCGGAGGCCGCCCAGGTACGCGGAGACCCAGCCCAGGTACGCGGAGACCCGCCCAGGTACGCGGAGACCCAGCCCAGGTACGCGGAGACCCGCCCAGGTACGCGGAGACCCAGCCCAGGTACGCGGAGACCCGCCCAGGTACGCGGAGACCCGGCCCAGGTACGCAGAGGCCGCCCCGTGTGCGGGGCGGGGGGGGGGTGTCCCCGGGGCCGGGCTCACGTCGGGGACACGCTGGGGGGCGGCCCGCAGGCGCCCCCGGGGCTGCCCTGGGTGACCTTCCTCCTCTTTTTCTTTCTCTTGAGGTTTTATTTGTTTACTCGTGAGACGCGCAGAGACGCGCAGCCGCGGCAGGGGCCTGGGTGGGGCGCGCAGCCCACGGGGCGGGGGGTCGCGAGTGTCCGTGCGTCCGGCCGCCGCCCGAGGCCCCGCGCCTCGACTTACCCGGGAGGGGCCTGACCCGCCGCGAGGGTGCCGGGGCGCTCTCCGCGTGCGGGGGTGGGGGGGGTGGGGGGGTGGGGGGGTGGGAGGACGGCGCCTGGGAGAAACCCCAGAAGGATCTCGGCGGGGGCACATCCCGTCCAGCCCCGGCGGGCTCCTGGGTCGCGGCCCCGACACTCGACTCCCGCGGAGGAAGCCCCGGGGGCTCCCGGCGCCAGCGCTGCTGAGGCTGCCCTCGCGGGTGGGCCTTGTCCCGGCTGGCGCACCCGCACCGCCGCCCCCCCTGGGCGCCCCCTCCAGGCTCCAGGCCCCCCACGGGCACCCCCCTCCATGGCCATATGTCCCCCTCCAGGCTCCAGGCCCCCCTCCATGGCTATGTGCACCCTTCCAGGCTCCAGGCCCCCCTCCATGGCCATGTGTCCCCCTCCAGGCTCCAGGCCCCCCTCCATGGCTATGTGCAGCCTTCCAGGCTCCAGGCCCCCCTCCATGGCCATGTGTCCCCCTCCAGGCTCCAGGCCCCCCTCCATGGCTATGTGCACCCTTCCAGGCTCCAGGCCCCCCTCCATGGCCATGTACTCCCCCTCCAGGCTCCAGGCCCCCTCCATGGCCATGTGTCCCCCTCCAGGCTCCAGGCCCCCCCACGGGCACCCCCCTTCATGGCCATGTGCCCTCCCTCCAGGCTTCAGGCCCCCCTCCATGGCTATGTGCACCCTTCCAGGCTCCAGGTACCCCCAATGGGCACCCCCCTCCATGGCCATGTGTCCCCCTCCAGGCTCCAGGCCCCCTCCATGGCTATGTGCACCCTTCCAGGCTCCAGGCCCCCCCAATGGGCACCCCCTCCATGGCCATGTGTCCCCCTCCAGGCTCCAGGCCCACCTCCTGGGCACCCCCTCCAGGCTCCAGGCCCTCCTCCATGGCCATGTACTCCCCCTCCAGGCCCCCCATGGGCACCCCCTTCATGGCCATGTGCCCTCCCTCCAGGCCCCCCTCCATGGCTATGTGCACCCTTCCAGGCTCCAGGCCCCCCCAATGGGCACCCCCCTCCATGGCCATGTGTCCCCCTCCAGGCTCCAGGCCCCCTCCATGGCTATGTGCACCCTTCCAGGCTCCAGGCCCCCCCAATGGGCACCCCCTCCATGGCCATGTGTCCCCCCCCAGGCTCCAGGCCCGCCTCCTGGGCACCCCCTCCAGGCTCCAGGCCCCCCTCCATGGCCATGTGCTCCCCCTCCAGGCCCCCATGGCACCCCCTCCATGGCCGTGTGCCCTCCCTCCAGGCTCCAGGCCCCCCTCCATGGCCGTGTGCCCCTCTCCAGGCTCCAGGCCCCCCCATGGGCGCTCCCCCTCCTGGCCTCCCCCTCCAGGCTCCAGGCCCCGGTGCCAGGGGCATGAGCTGGCGCCTGGGCGGGGGAACCTGCTGCTCTCCGCAGCTGATCCTGCTCATCGGGTCTGCGAGGCTCCGCGAGGTTCTGCTCCGCAAAGGGACGCCGACTTCTAACGTGATCGTCAACGTAACTTGTAAGAACAAGCGAACTTTTCACTGGACCCTGTACCTCACGCCGCCGCCCCTCCAGTACCGTCCATCACGCGCCCATCTGTCTGCCTCGACGGTCCTCTGCCCCACTAACAAGCCAGTCGCTCGAGCAGTGGTTTCACGCCACTTCTAAATTTAGTGCTTTTCAAAGAAGTCGGCAAGGCTGGCCTCCAGGAAGTCTTGGCTTTGATGTGACATCTGGTTTTCAGGGCGTCTCTGTGTCGTGCCCAGCTGGGGGGGGGGGGACCGGAGGGCAGGGGGCGTCTAGCGACTTGCCCAGGGTCGTGTCATTGGTTGATGTCCTGACCTGCGTCACCTGCGGTTTCTGTCGGGGCTGAATGTTCAGCCTGTTTATTTCTATTCTGTGAGTCGTAGGGATACTGTAGGTGGGGACGGTCCCCCCCCCCAGAGGCCGCAGACAGACAGACGTGAGCCTCCGTACGACTAATTATTAATTTATTGATTTGCATCTATCTCTTTTCGCTGTTTCCGCTCTCTGTTTTGAGAGGAAAAGACATTTCCCTGCATTATCTTCCCCTTAACTAGAAATCACTGAGCTGTGATTTGCCTGCAGAAACCTCTCTACGAGTAAACTGATTTTTTTTTTTTTTCCCTTCAAGGGAAATGGCGGGTTAAACTGAATGGCTAACTCCCCGGATCTGAGGGTGACTGGAAGGCTTCATTAACGGGCAACCTTTTTCCCTTCTCAATTGTTTTCTCCATTTTTCCCTCCTTTCTCCTCCCCTGGGCTGGAGATAACAGAGCTGTCAACACCTAATAGGCACGATTATATGGAAAGTTCAAGGTTATGATGCTTTTATTATAAAGGAAATTCTTTTTTGTTACTTTACCGGGTCAATAATCAATATGTGATTTTCATACCCTAATACTAATTATAACGTAATATATTCACTCTAATTGGTGCTTTTAGCTTTAAAGCTATTTTCACATTTATGGTTTAATTTAATCGCCTCGGGCTTTTATTATGGAATAATTTGCATATTATGTATGCTCAGGATTGTTCTCCCATCACCTAAAAGACCACTCGAATTTTTGTACGGCCGAGCAGATCTTAATATCTTATAAATTAAGGAAATTAACATTCTAATCTGGCAAACTGGGGTTTAAGTGTCAGTGCTGCTGGCTGCGCGACGCTGGCCGAACGGTGGCACCTTGGAGCTTCGCGTCCTCCCGGGCGGTGCCCCGGCCTTGACCGCGGGGACTGAGGCTCCGAGTGGAGCTGTTCGCTCTCTGGGCGCCTGCTGCGCGGCGAAAGGTCAGGAATCAGGCCTCAGTTTCTTTCTTATTGGTCGTGTTTCTTCCACGAAGGGCCCCAGCGTCCTGAGCTCGTTTGTCCTGTGCCCATTCCTGCCTGACTCTGAGGTTTTGTGAAAATCAGCCCCATGCGGGGGGGGGGGGGGGGTGACGGGGTCTTGGAAACCTTAGAAGCCCGAATTACAGAATTAAATGAAATGCTGTGCGAGAGGCTTCTGCATCTGGCTGCACGGGGTCCACTCCCGCAGGTGGTGGCCCCGAGTTCCCTTAAGGAGGGTCCCTCTCTCCTCTCTTCTGCGTTGTCAGGAGTAGATCGTGGAACCCACGCGCCCCGTAGCCAAGGGCTGGGGAGGACCCAAGCCCTTTCAGTCCTGCTCCCGCCCCTGGGATTTGCATCCCCGTGAAATAGCACAAGGGGAGGCCCAGAGGGGACGCCTTCAGCGGGGTCGTGGACCAAGCCGAGGAGCCCAGAGCAGGCTCCGGAGCCTGGGGGCCTGCGTGCAAATGAAAAATTAAATGGGTTAGACCATGGAGCCGGTGTAAGATGTGAATGTTCCGACCGCTCACAGGGGCAGTGCCCCCCCCCCCCCGCCCCAACGCCCCCGGAGACCTGGCGCCGCCTTAGCTGCTGCCCTTCCCTGGCGCCCGGTCTGGGACACCCGCCCCCTGAAGGCTCGGGTCCTGCTGCCGCCACGTGGCCTCCAGCACGAACAGGGCTCGGAGGAACCTACCATGCCCCCCCCCTTTCTTCCTTTAATAGATATTTTTAGACCTAGATTACAAACCTCGGAGAAATCCCCTGGCTGAGGCCCCTCAGCACTAAGCGCGGTGCTTGGATCAGTGCCGGACCATCCCGACCACGCTCGTGGACCCTCTTCACTAGATCAGGGTCACGCTTAATCCGTCCTTATTCTTGTCTTTCTTTAAAACAACTCTGGGGCACGTCTGCCTTGGGCTCAGGCTGTGACCCCGGGGTCCCGGGATCGAGTCACGCGTTGGGCTCCCTGCAGGGAGCCTGCTTCTCCCTCTGCCTGGGTCTCGGCCTCTCTCTGCGTCTCTCATGGATAAATAAAATCTTCAGAAAAAAAAAACAACAACAACTCTACTTCCAGCTCCTTGTAACTGAAACTTGCCTATTCTCTTTAGCACATTATTTTTGCATTCAGTCTTCACTTCTGTCATTTGTTTTTCCTCCCACTGGGGAGACCAAGGCGGTTATAACTTGGGTCCCACTGCCATTCGGGGACTCCATTAGGACCCTGCTTGTCCTTGCCCCATCCTCCTTTCTGGTAGTCATACTTGTGTGTTTTTATTTGAGAAATATTATTAGTTGGTTCGTTCATCGGTTGCTTCCTTCCTTCGTAAATTCGTTGAACCGTCCCTCAGCGAGCACGTGTAATGCTCTAGGAGATTCTCTAGATGCTGGGGATGTGGCAGTGAGCAAGGCAATGTCCTTTGCTGCAAGGAGCTACATCCCCAGCGGATTTAGAGACAGATAAATAGAATTTTAGCAGAATGTTGCTCAGTGTTAAAACTATCAGGGGTGAGGGCTGGGAGGAGGAAGGGCCCTAATGCATTGAGTGTGTGGGGAAACGACATTTCAGCAGAGACTTGAAGGATGCGAGGATGGCGACGCTGTGGTTATCTGTGGGAGGGACAGTCACTGAGACGGGCACATGCTTGGAATGTTTGAGGAATAACAAAGAGGCCAGTACGGCTGCAGGACAGTGAACACGAACAGTGGGATCTGAGGGGCGGCAGGGACAGGCCACGTAGGGCTTTGAAGTCATAGTGAGGATTCTGGACTGTGTGGCGGGAACCACGAAATCCAGGAGCCCGTTTAGAACTGCTGCAGCTCAGACTGTTGATGTCTCTTCCCCACCTGGTGCTCGGTGACTTCACACAGGTCCTTAAACCTTGCCCAGCTTACCGCTGGGCGAGAGGCAACTCTCGGGGGGCGGGAGGAGGAGGGGGGCACGGTCCCATCTATCTTTTAGAAGAGTCACTGGCTGTTCTGTGGGGAGCATTTGCAGGAGATCAAGACTGGAAGCAGGGAGACCGGCGAGGAGGACCTGCCGCTTTGGTCCTGGGAGCGTGGGCGCTGAGTGGGGGGGGGGGTAGGCTCCGTGTGACAAGTGAGCCGTAGAATACATTTTGGAGATGGAGCGACCGCACACGCCGAGGAGCTCCATGAAGAATGTGAGCAAAAGAAAGAGTCCAGGGTGTCTCCAGATTCGGGTTCTGAGCAACTGGCTTACTGGAGGCACCGATCGCCATCACGGGGAAGACCCGGGAGTCGCAGATCGGGGTCGGAACCCACGGTCAGTAGTTCGGATCTCTGTGTCCCGAGTAGAAAAGCAGACACAAAGAGGAGTTAACGATTGGGGAAAGTAACCGTTGCTGGAAGGTCCTCCGAAGAGGAGGGCTGAACGGAGAAGTTGTCAGCTGGCCCGCTTTTGTTGGGAGTGAAGAGCTGGAATTGAAACCCCCGAGGGTAGGTGTCAGCCCGGTAGACAAGACTCCGCCGCTTCTTTCTTCAAGTATATACAGGGTTCGACCTAACATTGAAGCACACCCCTTCGTATAAGGAGCGGAAACAAACCTACAGACAACAAACAAGAACACTCGTCAGTACCTTTCTAAGCCTCGGCCCGATAGGATAATGCCTGGACCTCATCTTTAGCATCTAATGACGTATGACCTTAAAGCTCTGGTTCCATGTTTATTATGACCGACAGCATCAAGATTCTCTCCAAAAATGAAAAATTCTCATTAACACCTAGAAGGAACAGATCAGACAATCACAGTCCTGGCAGCTAATTAGAAGAGAGCAGCTTTCCAATCTTAGGACTTTAGAGCGGGCTCTCATAGTGATCCTCTTCTGGGAGCCCCAGGTTCTGTGCGTCTAGTGTCTGGGTTTTCGAGTTGCTATAGCGTCTCTTGAATTTCTTCCCGGGCCGCCCCACAGGCACGGCGCAGAGACCCTGCCACGCATTCCATCCCCGGGGTCTCATCATTTTGCTGTGAAACGAGGTAGACCAGTTGCCAGCCACTTGACTCACAGTCCTGTTGTGAGGATTAATGAGTTAAAGTCTGTAAAATGTCTCCAGCTACTGAAAGGTGATAAATAGAAGGCATAATTATTGGTATTCTCCCATCTTTATTTAGACTTGAAAGGCTTTTCTAGTCACCTTTGAGATTTTGACATAAGCCAGCTACTGTGGTGCATTTCATTTGTTTTACCTCCCTCTGTCTGACATTCCTCTACCCCCATCCTATCACTGTGACTTTAAAGAGGGAATGTCAGCCTCAACCTTTCCTGTCTCCATCTGTTGAGATTTTTGGCTTGTCTCATTGTTATTTTGTACACTTTATTCTCTCATTTACAAGAATGTGCTCGCAGACCTATGCTATTAGCTACGTAACAGGGGAGCGTAAAGGACAGCCTGTAGTCATATGTTTGTTCTATATGGTGCCCGGTGAGTTCATAGGGCGGCTCAGTGATTGATCAACATTATTCATAAACGCAGGCTTCCCGTGAGCTCTCCGTCTAAAAGTCTCATTACTAATTTAAAATAGAGTTCAAAACAAGTGTTTATTATTAATCTATTCAGTGCATTAACATATAGGTACTCTCCACCCCGGCTTTGACCGGAGAGCATCTAAAGAGAAGAGGGTTGAGAGGGGAAAAGTCTACGTAGCACTAGTGTGTCCACTATGATTTTGCCTTTGGGGTACCGAAGTAAACGGCAACGCTTCTCCAGCCAGGCAAATGTGGTTGCTCTCAGGAACGTGCAAATCGACGGCTCTCATTTTTACGTTTTCACTTATTGCCACTGTAAGGCAGATCTTTCTGCAGATTCATGTTTCTCTTTTAAAACTTGCCTCTGCTGTAAAAGTGACTCACGTTAGACCTGCCTGACTCTAATCATAAGTTATTTGGCTTCCCTTTAGCACTCATGGAGGCAGGGTGGCGGTGGAAAAATACCGTTAAAGAGCTAGTTTATGGGCCGCCCAGGTGGCTCAGCGGTTTAGCGCCGCCTTCAGCCCACGGCGTGATCCCGGGGTCCCGGGATCGAGTCCCACGTCGGGCTCCCTGCACGGAGTCTGCTTCTCCCTCTGCCTGTGTCTCTGCCTCTCTCTCTCTCTCTCTCTCTCTCTCTCTCCTCTCTATGTATTTAAATAAATAATAAAAAATCTTAAAAAAAGAGCTAGTTTATGTAAAGCTTTCTCTATAGTGAGGCTCAAGAGTTACATGTAAAATATGAATCAGACAATTAGGGGTTCAAGTTGGCTCATTCCTGTATCTAATCAACAAACACAGTGTTTATTAGGATGCTTGGTGCTTAGGTGCATCTGACCCCTCAACTGAGATTCGTAGAGCAAATCACTTGAGCTTTCAAGCCCCCATTTCCTATCTGTAAAATGGGAATAATACACCTTACCTTGTTATGAGGACCTGTCCTCGTTTTCTTTTGGTTGTAGGTTCCGGGGTCCCCTTATTCCTGTGCCTTTAACCTAGTCATTTGCTAATTCAGGACTAATAGGAATGGAGTCTCGAAGTTAAATTCTTAGAATCTTTTGCTTTTTACCCACTTTGATTCTCGACTTAACCTGTTTTCCTACACTTACTGAGTTCCTGATCTTACTGTATCATCTACTGTTGTGGTTATAAGTAAAACCCTCAGCCTACGTTTAAGTTGTGGCTTCTATGACTTGACACTTGGCTTTTCTCTCTGTTGCCTCTGATGACATTGGTGTCGACAGAGCCTTGGTCAAGCCTTGTCTGGCCCTGACATCAATTTCTGCAGTTGACCTACTGGATTGGTGACTTGATTGGGCCTACTCTGCTCTGACGTGGGGGAAATTTCACAGATGTGGTCTCAGCCTCATTGGCAATGGAGCAGCAAGTGTTAGTGTGATCATTAAGGCTTTATTTAGATTGGGTTCAGGGCAAGACCTCGGGTCTAGGGAAAGAACTGGAATCCTATTGAGGACTTGTGGAGGAACCAGTCATATGGATTTCTTCCAAAGTATTAAGAGAATACCATGGTTTGGGGAGCTTCTGAGAGACCAGGGCTTATTACAGCACACTGATACTAAACTCATAGACTAACGTTCTGTCTCTGTGTTGGTTGTTGGGTCTTAGAGGGCTTGGAACGATGGCAAGTGGCTGTTAGACCACAGGTGGTAGTGTTAGAGCTCACTGCTGAGAGGGACCAGGAAAGATAAGTATTAAGGTTTTGTAAACCCTAGATAATTACACAGATGAGGCTGTCATTATTCTTGACACAATGTGGCACATAGCAGGTACCCAGTTGTATTGGTTGAATAATTTCCATTGCTTTTCTTGCTTAGTTTTTACTGGTTTGTCAGTTGTCTTATTAGAAAAGGTGCTTGTGGGATCCCTGGGTGGCGCAGAGGTTTGGCGCCTGCCTTTGGCCCAGGGCGCGATCCTGGAGGCCTGGGATCGAGTCCCACGTCGGGCTCCGGGTGCATGGAGCCTGCTTCTCCCTCTGCCTGTGTCTCTGCCTCTCTCTCTCTCTCTCTCTCTGTGACTATCATAAATAAATAAAAAAAAGAATTTAAAAAAAAAAAAAAGAAAAGAAAAGGTGCTTGTGTCTGTTGTACATTCAAACCTTATTTCCAAAAGTGTTGCCTTTTCTCTCCAGAGAGTTCTGACAATGTGCCTGGTACTGATGGTGTAGTACCCCCCGCCTTCTTCTTTTTCTTTAAATTTTTTTTTTTTTTTTAGAAAGCATATGTGGTTTTAAGAAACAAATCATAGAGGAAGGGAGGGAAAAATAAAATAAGATGAAATCAGAGAGGGAGGTAAACCGTAAGAGACTCTTCACTATAGGTACTGTAGTACCATTAAGGGCCAGTTCACATAAAGCCCCAGATGCAGGGAGGCTCAAGAGATTGTATGTATGTTTTTTTCTTAATTGAGGTATAAGTTACATGTAAAATTTGAATTAGAAAGTTGGGGGTTCAAGCTTTGGCTCACTCCTATGTCCAATCCAACACTCACAAAGTGCTTATTAATAGGAGTGGAACGGTCTACCATGCTGCCCAGTACTACCTACCTAGCACCCAGTGAGTCCTTGGTTCATAGCAGCTTATTTAGTGTGTGGTGATTGAGTATAGAAGTGGGAGAAGCTGCGAATTCCTTTTGTCAGTAATCTTCATATGGTGTGTGCAAATAAGAGCCTGGCCGTGGGTTAGGCCTTCCTGGGGGGGGGGTGGGGGCAGTGATTTAATATATGTTAATTTCTAACTCACAAGCATTTTTTTTTTTTTTTTAGAGTTAGAAATTAGAAACATAGCTGTAACTCTGTTTCCTAAGGCTGACTAGCTCCTTTGTTCCTTGACTGGGACATTTGTTTAAAAGTTGAACAATACTAATGAAAATGAGTGTCATTAATCATTACTCAGATTTGATTAAGCAAGTATTGTGAATTGCTCAATGCCTTACTCTATTTATGCTTCTAAAATCCTTGGTGATTGTTGTTGGGCAAGTTACCTACCTTCTCTGAATCCCAGTGTCTTTTCCAACACAGGGCAAATGTTCGTGGTTACCCTTCAGGGTTTCAGGGAGAACTGCATGAAACCACGCAGTCTTTGGGTATTTCCTGGGTGCCTCCTGTGTGTCAGGCGTCAAGCCAACTCCTGAGGGTACAGCCATGAAGCAGGTCTCACATGGTCCCTGCCTTCACGGAGATTACAGGCTGGGGGGGGGAACAGACATTAAATAATACAGATCGCTATTGACTTACGGTTGTGATGAGTGCTACAGAGTAAAAAAAAAAAACAAAAACAAAAATGGGGTGGGGGCTATAAGGGAGTATGTAGTTCAGGGAACCCGACCAGCAGTGTGGAGTCAGGAAAGAAGTTTTCCTTGGGAAGGAGACATAGAAGCTAAGGCCTGAGAAGCTAAGACGAGAGAGGCAGGGAAGACCATTGTAGGGAGAGGAAATAACCTTCCGTGAGGGGAGTTATTGTCCTAACTCGGTGGAATTCCAGTGAGCGAGACTCAGAGGGATGCATGTGAGCCTGGGGGATCACTAGGGACCCGATGATGCGGGGCTTTGTAGGCTAGGGTAAAGGATTCTTACTGACTTCATTTGGCATACTGCCCTCAGGGTTCATCTATGTGATGGCAAATGGCAGGATTTCCTTCCTTTTTGGGGGGCTGAAAAATATTCCATCTTATTATATACCACATTTTCTTTATTCATCAGTGGACACTTAGGTTGGACTTCAATAAAACTGGAAAACCAAAAGAACTTTGAGTCTGCCTTAAGGGTTATAGAGACCGTTGAGACATTTTACATAGATTTGAAGGATAGGAAATATTTATTTATTTATTTAATTTATTATTTATTTATTTATATTTTTTTGATAGGAGATTTTTAATTGGCTGTGAAAGCAGTGTGGGAGAAAAGTGTAGAAAATGTGTAGAGTGGATGCAGGGAAATAATCAGGAGGCTACAGTAGTTGTCCAGGTGGGAAATGTTGGTGTTTGGGGCTGGGTAGGTGTGGAGCTGGAGGGCAGAGATGCTCTGGATGTGGTAGGCTAGGGAGGGGTTAAGAATAATGCCTAGATTTTCTGGTATGAGCCACTAAGTGAAAAGTGTTTAGTGGCGTCTTCATCGAGAGATGAGACCCTGGAGGAGGAAAAGGTTCGGGGTAGACTGAGAATACTAAATTCATGTTCAGGGATGTTCGGTTGGAGATGCCCATGAGACACCCCCATGGGAGCAGCAGGTGCTCAGGTGAGCACACAAAGGCTGAGAGCTCAGAAAAGAAGTCTGGATGGAGAAGAGATTTTGAGGTAGAAGGGATGCGGTTAAAGCCATGGGAAGGGTGGGTGGCCTAGGGAAACGGTGCAGGGTAGGAAGAGGAGAGGAGCTAGGACGAGGCTATGAGGAACACCAATATTTAAAGGTTAAATAGAGTAGGAGGGACAGGCCAAGCAACATAGCAAACAATGGGTAGGGGGAAAAAACCACGGTGGGAATTAAGCATGTGCTGTCACGAGACCAGGCAAAGGCGATTTTTAAAGACAAGGAGGCATGAATGGGCGTAAGGGATATTTTCGGAGTGATGGAAATGTTCTAAAATTGGACTACAGTAATGATTGCCTGATTCTGTAAGTCACTAAAAAGAATTGAATTTTACACTTAAAATGGATGAATTTTGTGGGAAGGAAATCCTACCTCACTAAGCTGTGAAGAAAAACACGAAGGCGTAGCAACACCTTGACAGTTGTAGAGGGACTGAGGCGGTGAAGACTGAGGAGTATCTTTTTTGTTTTGTTTGGTTTGTTTTTTTTTTTCATCAAAAGGAAGCCTTTGTTAGAAGGGTGCGGCTGTTTGGACGGTGTCCCCACCGTGGCTGGGGGGCAGGGGACCAGGCGAGGGCTGACAGCTCCTCCTAGGCACTGCCGGGCTCTGAGGACTAGAGGTCACAGGTACCGCATCGTAATTTTATTTTCCTAAAGCACGACACGCTCTTTCTTAGGACACTGATTTCCGAAGTGGGTACGAGAAGGCAAATGAGCACTTAGAGACGCTAATTCCATCTGATAATAAGAAAAATGACCTTTGCCAGTTTTTTTTTAATTTTTTTTAAATTTTTATTTATTTATGATAGTCACACAGTGAGAGAGAGAGAGGCAGAGACACAGGCAGAGGGAGAAGCAGGCTCCATGCACCGGGAGCCCGACGTGGGATTCGATCCCGGGTCTCCAGGATCGCGCCCTGGGCCAAAGGCAAGCACCAAACCGCTGCGCCACCCAGGGATCCCCCTTTGCCAGTTTTTAATATGTGGATCGACAGAGGTGCTGTCCCGCGTCCCCGGGGGCTCCTCCTAAACGCTCTGCGTCCGGGGACAGCGCGGTGGTGTCCGGGGCAGGGGCAGCCGTGTTGCCCTTGGCCTTGCTGACTTTTGGGGGGCAGGGGGCGCGTCCAGTTCCTGCTGGGTAAGCACTGCCCCGCTTACGGTACCAGGCTTCCAGGAAATGGACTTAGGAAGAGCAGACGCGTTTCTTTCAAATGTTCCTGTGGGGATCCCTGGTGGCTCAGGGGTTTAGCACCTGCCTTCGCCCAGGGTGTGATCCTGGGGTCCCGGGATCGAGTCCCACGTCGGGCTCCCGGCATGGAGCATGCTTCTCCCTCCTCCTGTGTCTCTGCCTCTCTCTCTCTTTCTCCCTATGTCTATCATAAATAAATACATCTTTAAAAAATAAAAAAAAATAAAATCTTCCTGTGCTTAAACTGCATTATCAAAGAGAATGTTAATAATTTAACTACAAAGAAGAAGAAAATATCCCGTCCGTTTCCAGGACAAGTCCTTTGTCAGTCCCATAATGGTATCACACAGGGATTCAACGTGACCCGAAGTTGGCCAAAGAGTTTGAAACAATTACAGTGACTTGGAATATGAGCCTCATTCAGTATTGTTATAAATTTTGTCCCATTTTTCTTTCCTTTCCTTTTTTTTTAAGATTTTATTTATTTATTCCTGAGAGACACAGAGAGAGGCAGAGACACAGGCAGAGGGAGAAGCAGGCTCCATGAAGGGAGCCTGATATTTGGGACTCGATCCCGGGACCCTGGGCTGAAGGCGGCGCTAAACCGCGGAGCCCCCCGGGGATCCCCTTGTCCCATTTTTCTACTGTGAACCTGGTACCTTTTGCAAACTGGATTTTCCAATTATAAAAATAGCTGCAAATCCATTAAAACCATGTATTGAAACACATCGAACTCAAATGCAACCTTTAAATGGCCACAGTGTCACAGAGTGTTGAGCCAAGGTTTTTAGGAAAACTAAGCATAATCAATACACTGTTTACATCAAAATCATATCATTATTTTGTTGGGATCCCTGGGTGGCGCAGCGGTTTGGCGCCTGCCTTTGGCCCGGGGCGCGATCCTGGAGGCCCGGGATCGAATCCCATATCGGGCTCCTGGTGCATGGAGCCTGCTTCTCCCTCTGCCTGTGTCTCTGCCTCTCTCTCTCTCTCTGTGTGACTATCATAAATAAATAAATTAAAAAAAAAATTAAAAAGTTCTTTAAAAAAAAAAAATCATATCATTATTTTGTTGAGGGCACAGCAATGTGAAGGATGCCGTCGCTTCCCCGGCCCGAGCTCCTGCCCCGGCCCGGGAGGCACAGGTGCACCGTGAAGCCTGCTGTGCTGCCCTGTCCCTGGGTCCCACCCTCGCCTTGCCCTGCTGATCCCCCCGCTCATGCCACCTCCCCCATCCAGCCGGGGACCGAATCCTGAGGTCATGCCTGCTTAGGACACAGCAACGGTGGCCGTTGTAGGCGACAGTTCTCAGGCGCCCGGCCCTGACCGGAGGACTCGGAACTTACGGTGCGTAGAGAAATCTTGAAGATTGTGCGGAGGCACCAGCCCCAGAATCCCACTTTTAGGAATCAACCAAAAGGACATTTTCAGAGGAGCCCACAAGATGTAGATTTAAAGATGCCGCGTTGCTGGGGTGCCGGGTGCTGCAGTCGGTTAAGCGTCGGACTCTTGTTTTCAGCTCAGGTGCTGATGTCGGTCCTGAGGTCGAGCCCCCCATCAGGCTGCACACTCGGTGTGGACTCTGCTGGAGACTCTCTCTCCCTTGCCCTCTACTCCCCCCAATACATAAATAAGTCTTAAAAAAAAAAGATGCCACATTGCTGATAATCTACAGAAAATGGGAAGTTATTTAAATGCCCAGTAAACAGGGTTAAATCATGGTGCTTCTCACAATAGATGCCACCCAGCCATCGGGAGTAAGTTGTCAGAGAACGTTTCATGAGCAAGCTGTTTTTGATACATGACATTTAGTGAAAAAGACAAGATAAAAACCTATGCTTGGATTCCATTATTAGGAAAAATGAATATGAATAGAAAAAAAAGACTGGAAGGATTTGCATGGAAGCATTAGGAGTCTTTCGGTTGGCACACTGTGGATTTTTAATTTCTTCTCTGTGTTTACTTAGATTCCCTACATTTTCTAGAAGGAACATAGCACATGTGGCTTTTGTAATGAGGACAAATAAGTTATTGAAAAAAAAATTGATCCTCCCCCTTGACTTCCCCATCACTCCCATAGAAAAAGAGTTGAGGTGATTAGGAAGATAGGAGTTTCCAGTGAGACCATTACCGGCTGCAGATGGCCCGTCTCCCTGATGCTCAGGACCCTTCAGCTTCACCCAGGACCTCTTTCCGGAGCGGGAGGAAGGGCAGTGAGCACCTGTCTGTGCCGAGTATCCATCTAGGCTCTTTCTTGGGACACAGCAATAAGCAATATGATGCCTGTGGCATTGGGAATTTTATATTCTAGTGAGCGAAGACAGTCAATTAATAAATAAACCAAGAGGGATCCCCGGGTGGCACAGCTGTTTAGCGCCTGCCTTTGGCCCAGGGCGCGATCCTGGAGACCCGGGATCGAGTCCCACATTGGGCTCCCTGCATGGAGCCTGCTTCTCCCTCTGCCTGTGTCTCTGCCTCTCTCTCTCTCTCTCTCTCTCTCTGACTATCATGAATAAATAAATAAAATCTTTAAAAATAAATAAATAAATAAATAAATAAATAAATAAACAAACAAACCAAGAAATAAGTGATGTGTCAGATGATAGAAGGTCTATGGAAAAAACATAGGATAAGTAGAGAATGATTAGGGCACGTGTGTGTGCACGCGTACGTGTGTGTACTCGGGGGCTACATTAGCGGAGACAGAAGGCAGCTCTGGTAAAGTTTGATCTGGGCCGAGACCTTGAAGTCTGGGCTGAGGAAGTCGTCCGTGCAAAGGTCCTGAGGCACAAGTGTGCCTGCCAGGTTTGAGCACAGGAGGGAGGGTGTTGGACTGGGGGCCGAGCAAAGGTGAAGAGCAACAGGACTAGGCCAGAGAGGGACGCGGAGGGCAGATCCCCGAGGGTCCTGCAGGTCATGGGCTGGTGGTGTCCGCAGAAGCTGGCGGGGGAGCACTTGGAGCAGAGCAGGGACACGGGGTGCTTTACGTCGTAAAAGGATCACCCTAACGACTGTGGGGATAATGGGCTATGGGGTCACCAGGTGGATAGAGAGAGCCCGCTGTGGACCGTAGGGTCCCATCAAGAGATGGCAGTGAACCACCGTATGGCTCAGCGGTTCCACTTGTGGACGGACACGCGAGGGAAGCAAAGGCAGATCCCAGGTGCTTGTCCACCAGGGTTCACGGCGGCCTTGGCCACGGGAGCCCCAAGGTGAAAACAACCCAAACGTCCGTCAGCAGATGAATGGGAGACTCGACTCTAGGAGACAAACGGAGGGTCGGACGGGGTGACCGGGCGACGGGCACGAAGGAGGCCACGCGACGGGGTCATGGGGGGGTGCTGGGTGCTCCACGTAGCCGATGAATTATTGAAAACTCCGTCTGGAACTAATGACGTGCTACGTGTTGACCAATTGAATGTAAATAATAAAAAAAAGATGAATAAAGTGTGGCATAGACACACGACGGTCAGACAAAAAAGAAAGTGGAATCTGATACCTGGTGCGACACGGATGAAGCTTTAAAGCACTATGGGGGGAGAGAAGCCCGACGCCGAAGGACACGTCGGCGAGATTCCACTAAGGTGCAGCACCTAGGAAAATCGGATTCCCGGGGAAAGTGGAGCAGAGGTTGCCGGGGCCTGGGGGGGATGAGGCACGGCAAGCCACCGTTTAATGGGTGCAGAATTTCCGTTTGCAACAACGAAAAGGTTCTGGAAATGGATAATAGTGGTAGTTGCCCAACACTGTGAAGGCACCTACGTCTGCCGAAATACCCACTTAAAAATCGTGACCATGGCAAATTTTATGAATATTTTACTTAAATCGGACAAAAAAAAAAAAAAGATGCTAGTGGCTTGAACCAAGAGGCAGAGGAGGAGGTGGTGGGAAGTGTTGGGTTTTGCACGCGTTACGACTGTGAGCCAGGGGGATTTTCTGATGGTTTGGGTTTACAGGTGGGGGCAGGAAGGGAGTCGGTGGTGCCGCCGCGGCGGTGGGCGGACAAGGTGGGGGGCTCGAGCTGCCCTGAGCCAGTCGGCGGCCGGTCGGGCAGGTCTTCCCTTTGGAGATCTGTAGGGTCTCGGCACAAAATGACAGGGTGGAGTGCGTTGTTTCAAGTGCTTCAGTTACCTGGGCTGTGCGTCACGTTGTATTTGACCATATATGACACAGGGACATAAACAAATACATGAATGGAATAGAGCGAGCGAGCCAGCTTCCAGGCGACGGAGAAGGAGACGTGGTGTGGGTGACGAGCCTCGAGGGGGACCTGCGGCCCTGTCGCCCGGGGCTGATCGCACCTGGAAATCAGGGCATTTTGTTCATTTGCTTTGATCGTGAGCTGGCCCTCGTTCATTTGCTGCTTCAGAGAAGGTTTAATGGGAGAGTCTCAGTCACCCTGATCCTCTTTACCTGACAAATTAGGGTAATACAGAACTCCAATCTGACCCAAGCTCCAAGTTGTTAAATACTTTAATTTTCATCTGTGTTTTGTGTCGGAAAATAATTTTAATATTAAAGGACAGCTGTAGACTGCTAATGACTTGAATACAGTTTGACTGTTTTCATGAAGTGCTCTGTGGGATGTCAGAATATTTAATTCAGGATGTTAAAAACATCCCAAAATGTCACAATAATTATATCACAGCAGGCAATTAAAACACTGGAAAATGCCAACTGACTAAGAGTGTTCCTTGTTATTTAGGAAACTATTAAGAACCTGACATATAAAGTAAAAAATGCTGGTTCTAACTTCCGATTTAAAGAGATAATCTCGTCACCAGACACGAAATTGACACTTGATGGAGTCGGGGGTCACGTTCAAAATGCAGCTCAAGGAGGGGCTAAGGAAGAGATCGCCACTTGATCTTCAACTTTATAATATCTATATTCACACATTATAAAAAACATTGTTTGGTTTTTCGTATCATACCATATGTGCTGCAATATCCTCCATACAATGGCTGTGTTAATTATATCATATGCTGGCAGCCTTCGAGGATCTGGTTGTGCCATCCTAAATTATGGGCAGTGGAATTATTCCCTGGTTCTTTTCAAATTGTACTTCTGTTAATCCTAAAGGATTAACAATGTAATGCCCAAGACCAGGGGCGGTGTTTGCTTAATCCCTGAGGATTAGAGCCTCATTCTCAGTGGGGACGTTTGGGCCTGGCTACGATTAGCCAGAGGGGAATATATTTAGGCAGAGGAAGGTACAGAAAACAGTGTGTCCCAATGCACCTACAGACACGCGGGGGAGCCGCGGAAGCCCTCGGAAGGACTGTGGGAGGGACGGAGAACCCACGGTTCACCTGAGGCTGCATTTTGGGAAACTATGTCCAAGTGTGAAACGGGTGACCCCAAGGGGTAAGGCCAGCTGCAGTCGACATGCTGAAGAAAGACCAGTCAAGATGCATCATTAACGTAATAGCTTTTCGGAGAGAGCAGGAATTATTACCACCAGCCTTTGTTTTTTATTTTGGGAAATATGAAAAACAGTTACCTCGCCTTGGAGAAGCCTCTGTGATTAAGTGAGGTAACGTCATAAAGCCCCTGCCATGATTTGCCCAGAAGAGCAGTTGCTTGAGACGTTTTGATTTCTTCTTTCCTTTGTGAAAACAGGCATCAGCACAAAGAGCTGTGGTGCAGAGATGGCATTTGGGCTGAGGATTAAAGGATAAATTAGACAAGACAGAAGAGGGAGAAAATGCCTTGGAGTAATGTCCAAAGTCAGCGGTGGAGTTTAGTGTTTATGCCACTTTGGGGCCCTTTTTAAGGAAAATCAATACAACATTATCAATACAGAAGAACAAAAGTAAATAAGAATGAAAAAAAACCCACAACAAATTACACATTAAAAAAAAATCTGAGAAATACCACAAATATCCTAAAATTGTGAAAAATAAACTGTTTTTGTTATTAACTGTCCACCTGGCATACTCCTAGAGTGCCCTTTCTTCACTTGGTAGCTGCAGAGGTTTTGATTGTTTTTTTTTTTCCACGACAGTGATTTTATAATCTCTTTTTCAGAGAGAATAGGTTAATATTCAGCTGTTTCTTTTTGCATAGCAATCGAAATTTGAATTTTTAACATTGGAAATATTTTTTAGAAAAGTTTCCTTTTTAGAAAAGCTTCATGGCTCATTATTTATATGCTCTGTAACTGTTTAAGACTCTTGCCAAATTCAGGGAAACTTCGATTAAATTCCTTCCAAATATGAGCTGTAAGATTTCAGGGAATTTCACATTTTCTTGTTCAGGACTAATCGTCAGCAGCAGTAGAGTCGGTGACACAGGTTGAACGGTTTGCCCTTGATGCCTGCTCTGCAGTGGAGTATTAAGAGTTAATAGGTAAGAATTACCTTGACTTAAGTATTTCATGTCGACTTAGCGAGAAATTTTCGTCTTTTCCCAGTTTGTTCGTGAATCAGTCCTCTTCACGAGTTGGATTATCATAATATTCAAGAGCTTATTCATTACTTCTCTTCACAATTTATTTCTTCCTCTTGATTAATCATTTCATTTGGTATGATCTGAAAGCTTTTTGTTACAATTTGTTCTTCAAGTTCAGAATCATTTCTATTGATTTCATTCCTTTACTGCTTCTGTTTCATATTTCATTATTTTAATCTGAAATTTATCAGTTATTTAAAACATTGTTTAAAACTGATAAATCAAGATAACCTGTTATGTGCGCCTGAATTAGGAGTCTGTCATTCCTTGCGTGGTTTTTTTTTTTTTTTTGGAAATATCTTTACAAATGGCAATAAAATTTGTGCATTTAAGCTTAATCAAATATTCCCATTCTCATAAAAAAGAAAAAAGCCTTTCGTATGCTGAGATGGTTTGCAATAGGTTTCCCATATTTGGGAATAAAGGTCCACACCAAACCCAAACTAAATATCTAGTCAACTTGCTAGATCCCTAAATACTCTAGTCATTCCAGGCGTGAGGTTTGATGGAAGGAAAGAGTAGAATAGAGAGAGAGCTGTCTTTAAAAATGAGAGTGCAAGTATCTTTTGCAAAATTTTTGAAAATACATGACTGTAGGAACCCCTTGCTAGTGCCCCTCCCAGGGCCCTGGAAGGGTTTGGTGGAAGTGGGGACCTTGAAGCTGAAGCTTCATTAGCTTGAGTGTTGTGGTGCCTTCACCCAAAAGTCTTAATTTAGCTGTTTATGGTTGGGCTCCAGCTGGGTCGCTCCAGCTGGGCCGCTCATCACTTCCTCTCCTTCGCTGTCTCGGCCTGAGCCTCATTCAGGGTCTTCAGTTCCTTGGTTCCGCCATCCTCTCTCCTCCTGCAGGGCATCCGCTCGTGATGTCCTTCATCTGGCTGGATATTCACCCTCCACATGACCCTTAGGGTCTCTTAGATTTCTGACTCCCCACGTCTAAGGTAAAGAGCTTCCATATTTCCTCTCGCAGGATAATATATTAAAAACAGTAACAAAAGCCCAGTCGTTGCTAATTCCATGGTATAGCGTAAGAAGAACGGTAATTAACAATCTACATTATAACCAATTAATCTGTCATGTGCTTCCTCACCTGTATCTGCCACCAGAGAGGTGAGCGCCGCGAGGGGAGGGTCTCTTGTCTTTCTTCTCCACTCTAACTCCATTTCTAGGCACAGTTCCGGGGATAGTCAGTAAATATTGATTTAAATGTAGAAATGAGGGAGGTCGAGTATTCCGGGTTGAGGGAATAGTAGCAACAGAAAAGGGAGCTTAAAAGTCAGTATAAAATAGTATTTGGGAGTGTGAGCTCTGGACCCCAATGTCTGGCACTTGGATCCCAGGCCCATCAGCTGCTTGACCAGGGGCAAGTTACCTCATGCATCTGTGCCTCCATCCTATGAAACGAGGATGACCGTAGTACCGACCTCGTACAGACTCTGAAAACTAAGTAGATAAAGACACATGAAGTATTTAGAAAAGTGCCTAATACCTAATAGGCACCCAATAAATGTTAGTTATTATGCACATTCATAGCTTAATCCAAGTCAGAAAGTTCATTTTATTTATTCATTCATTCATTCATTCATTCATTTATTTTAGAAAGTTCATTTTAAACTCCTCGCCATTCAGTGGTCACATCAGCCTGACGTTTAGGAGACATGAGGTCACTTTAGAGCTGGTAATCCTCAGAGATCATCGGTTCATCCCCTCATTTTACAGAGGAGGTGCTTTAGTGCCCAGAACCCGGGACTAGAATCCAGAATCTTCCAGATCAAGTTGATGACAGCAGGGAGTTAAAAGCCAGAGGCTCGGTGGTCTGTGGCTTACAGCGATGTGGGACGTGGAGGCGGTAGTTGTGGTTTGCGGGGCCGGGGATGGTGTGCCCAGGCCTTTACCAGCCTGGCCCCCAAGGCCCTCCGAGAGCAACAGAAAGGGTTACCGCAGATTCCTGATTTGGAGCTCAGCCCGCACTGGCTTTATTTGAACGTCCGCGTGGCTGATACAGTAAATGGAAAGCCAGCAATAGGCTTCGGGATTCTGGCTCTTACCCTCCAAGTCAAAGGGCTGCATTAACGAGCCCTCCTGAAGGGCCGAGAGCCACCAACCAGAGGAGGAAGTCTCTCTGGAGTTTGGCACAGGGGCCTATGGGGTCCTAGGAGACTGCGTATCTTGGATTTTAGAGCTCATGTGCTTGGAAGGATACCACACATACATAGTTAGAAAGAAGCATTTTTTTCCCCCCAGAATATTTGACTTCCGTGTCTGGCTTTAAAATTTATCCTAATTTACTGTAACTGTTTTGAATAGGGTTTGTCCAGTTCGATGTTGCTCAACCAAATAGCAAGAGTCACTATTCATATGTCATTCTGTTAGGAAGACTACTTACCATTTCTGCTCAGAGCAATAGGACCTGATTTAAAAATACGGATTTGGTCCACTGGCTTCTGCTATTCTAACAATAATTGGGAAGGGCCCCATTTAACTCAGGGCTTTGAAAGATAAACAACTGGTTGAGAAACAGAATGGACGGACAGTCAAGAATGAACTATGCCGTTTTGCTAAGCCCGTGTTAATATACCGAGAACACTGCAAATACTATAAAGATAAATAGATTGGATCAGGGCGGATCTGGGTCTGGATTTAACCTATCAAAGTGCTTGTTGGCAGGCTATGCTTTTTGTCAGAACGGGTAACAGACTGTCTCTTATTTCAGCTCTGTGCATTTAAGTAAAATATACTCAAAAATATATACCGGGGCACCTGGGTGGCTCAGTAGGTTAAGCATCTGACTCTTGATTTTTGGCTCAGGTCATGATCTCAGGGTCTTCAGATCGAGCCCCAAGTCCAGCTCCATGCTCAGTGGGGAGTTGGCTGGAGATTCTCTCTCCCCGTCCCCTTCCCCCTTCTCTGGCCCATGCACATGCTCTTTCTCTCTCTAAAATAAATAAATCTTTAAAAAGTATATGTATTAAATACCTACTAGGCGATGGAAGCTGTGGTG
This sequence comes from Nyctereutes procyonoides, assembly GCF_905146905.1. Lineage (NCBI taxonomy): Eukaryota > Metazoa > Chordata > Mammalia > Carnivora > Canidae > Nyctereutes > Nyctereutes procyonoides. The sequence goes on from NW_026575047.1 coordinate 816,030, forward strand.
TGCTCATTGGAGTGGATGTAAGGGTCACTAGGGTGTGGTTCTTATCTTCAAGCATCTTGCTTCTGAAGGGGGCTGGTGGAGGTCGCAGGATCTCAGCCACATAGGGATTATTTCTTTGGAGTTTTGGTTTGGTTTTGTTTTCAAATTTCCCTTTTATTTCTACATTGATTCACCCATGGATATCCTCCCCTGGACTAATTGCTTCTTGGTATTGGAATGTTTTTTTTCTCAGTATAGAGCAACCGTAATTGGTTAGAGTTCAGCCTTTGACCATCCAGTGGAATCGAGCTACTTTTTATCTATTGCATTAGCTATTTCCATTCTGACTTGCTATTGCACAAACTCAGCAATGCAGGAAATGACAAGTGCCAAAGAGAAAAGACCTTTTGACTAATTTGTGTGTGTGTGTGTGTGGGGGGTGCATCTTACGATTGCTGAAGTGGGAAGAGGTGTATAGTCCACCCTGGTTTGGAGCAGTAAAGAAAACACACACTCTCAAGGCTGGGTATTACCTAGGAGACCGTGCTCTGCCGTTCAAAGTCGTTTCCTTTAGGAGCGTATCCTGTGTCCTACAAGCAGTTAGACTCCCTCTAAAATAGATACCATGTGAAATTAAGAGCTGTGAAAAAGTGTAGCGCTGTTAGGCCTTTCCTGTTTGGTCTCACGTGCTCGCTATGTGAGTCACACCTAAGTAAACGTGTGTGGAGGCTGATTGGTGGCTTATGAAGACTGGGTCATTGATGTGGCTCGCCTACACTCTTAAGCACCTCTGCGCATGTTTACGGTAGGGCTACGTGTGCATTCACATGTGCACATTTAAATCTTGTGTTTTTCTTTTATGTCAGGTTTTTTTTTTTTTTTTTTTTTTTACCATGTAGACAGAGCTTTTATATCATTCTTTTCTGGTCTGCCTGAAATAAGCAGCAGAAATAGGACTGATTAGGTGTGTGTCTCCTTAGAATCTCTTGCCCTTTCTTTCAGCAATAACTTCTAAGTTTCGCGTGGGGCACCATGCCTTTCCCCGGATGGGACTGTGTGGACCGGATGGGACTCCACCCATCACTTTATGGCTGTGTCTTGTCAAAGGCCTAAGACAATCCCATCTCCAGTGATTGTTCAGAGTAGGCAAGTCACTGACATGGGCCCATTGGAAGGAATCCTAGATTTTGAGGGAGAGACATGGGAAACAGATCCTCTTTTCTTGTAGACTGGGTATTCGGGGGAGGCGGGGCTGGAGCTGCTTATCGCCTCCTGGAGTTTCAAACGAAAGCCAAGAGAGCAGAAGGCAATGCCAGATAAGGATTAAAAAAAAGAAACTCTGTGCTGGCAACGCCACTCAGGTAGGTGAGCGCCTCCACGAAGCCACACCCCAAAGTCAGTCTTACCTTTGGACTTAGTCAAGTAAAAATGTTTCTCTGCTCAGGCCTGTTTGGTTTGGGTTTTCAGTCCTGCCTGGTAAAACTCTGTAGGTGAATAAGCTATGGTTTCGGTTTTCAAGGCCCACGATTTCCTAATCTAGAAAATGAAGGGACTTTTCAAGTCTGTTATGGCTCTAGTCGTGATTCCTTCTTGAAATTCTTAAGGGTCTTCTCAAAGCACGCTGAGGGGTGATGCATGTTCTGTGGTGTCAATTTGAGTTTACTCTTGGGTGTGGTGTTTCTTTCCGTTTGGCAAATGGTTCATATTCCCAAGGCTGATAAGATCTAGGAAAGATTTATTGAAACCCAAGATTTTGATTCAGAAATAGCTATGATGTCATCCTTTGAAACATTAATAAAAACGTAGAAGAACTCAGAAGTCCACATGAGCAAGGTTCTATCCGTCTGATAGGCATCTGTGCACTAAGTCCATGTGTTACGTTGGTGGGGAGATAATTTGTACTTTAGCATTTAAATGTAGTTCCATCCACGATGACCAAGGTGGCTTCAAAAATTCAGCCATGAAGATTATGGTGCTTTATTGTAGTGTTAAGCAGAAATAATACATATTTTTTTAAAATTTTTAAAAAATTTTTATTTATTTATGATAGTCACACAGACAAGAGAGAGAGAGAGAGAGAGAGAGAGAGAGAGAGGCAGAGACATAGGCAGAGGGAGAAGCAGGCTCCATGCACCGGGAGCCCGACGTGGGATTCGATCCCGGGTCTCCAGGATCGCGCCCTGGGCCAAAGGCAGGTGCCAAACCGCTGCGCCACCCAGGGATCCCAATAATACATATTTTTGAAAGAATTATTCTAGTCACTGTGCGGAGAAAAACATGTTCTTCCCTGGTTGGATGTATAGGAAAGAGACCGGTTGTTACAAGTGTGACATTAGATGCTGAACTGAAAAAGGGCTGAATGATGGGGCAAGGGACACTGTAACACCATACCTCTCCTCCCAGAAGAGAGCTGACCCTTCACGATTGCCAGGTGGGGATGCTGAACGGAGAGGGGCAAACTGCCAGTTGCTTTATGGCCATCCTTGGTGAGTGTGAGATTTTATTATATTGATAAAATGGCCTGAATATCCTATTTAAACTCTCATGACAAATTAAACATTTGGGAGTGGTTTCGAGAAAGCAGTTTTTTTTACAGTGCCCTGAACACACCAGGGTGTTCCCTATTTCCACGCTTTTGCAGACGTGGCTCTGAAATGTCCAAATGTCATTTTCAGACCTGTTCTGAAATGTCATTCTTTGCATTCTTTGCCCAGTGGGTCCCTCATAACTTGCAAAAAACAGTGCGTGCGTTTGTTTCCCCTGGCTCCTCCTGCAGGCCTTGGGCTGCCCTGTCCGTGGCCCGGCCACTGCTGGCCCGTCCGTGTGTTTATGGTGGAGGCCGTCAGGGCTCCCCGGCACCCTCCGGCACCCTCCGCCGTCTCTGCCGCGGGCCTGGAGGAGCGCGGCCCAGCGCCCACCGCGTGTGCGGGCTGGAGGCACACCCTGGGGCCCCTGAGCGGGCCTCCCCTGTGCTCACGGCGGCTCCCATTCCCAACACCTGCTGATGACCGGGCGGTGCATAGGGTCGTCACCCAACCCTTGGCTCTGCTGGTGCGTGTCACCCTCTCGACCCCGGGGATGCGGAAACCGAGGCCCCGCGGGGCCACCGAGCTGCCCAGGATGGGATGCCCCAGTGAGCGGCAGCGCGGGGGTTCAGTGGGTGCGCGTCCCTCTAAATAATACCCCAACTTTGCTTGAAAGAGTCATTTAAAATTTTTTCTGAAATGCTTCCTTTTAAACATTCCCTGACCATTCCCTTGAGGGCTCTGTTTCCTGCTAGATTTGTGCTACCTGCTTCCGTCTGCAAAATCAAATAAGCCACTTTGTGCAGCTCCTTCCTCAGGAAATCTGGAAAACGGAGCTGCTCTTTCTAGGAACGCTGCCATCCGGCTCCGGCGCGGCGCGGATTTCCCGTTTAACCCCCGCGGCCCCCAGCCCGTGGGCTGCGGGACCGGCACACGCAGCCCGGAAGCACAGCCGGCCTTGAAGGGGTGGCCAGAAAAAGAAGCTGTTTTCAGTAATTGAAGCCAGACGTTTTGAGGAAAACGGTCTAATTCTCGCTTGGCTCTGCCAGCGGAGGTCCGGCCCACACCCGCTCGCTCGCCCCGCGCACCCCAGCCCGCCGGCTGCCTGCACCTGCGAATTCGGGGGGCTGCACCGGCCTCGGCAGCAGAGGAGCCAGCCAGTCTGGGGGGTGCGCCTGGGGGTACACGGACCTGTGCCCCAAGCCCCCACCCCATAACCGTTGGTTCCCTTTTTGGTGGGAATTGTTATTTATTTATTTATTTATTTATTTTTGGTTTTCTGATTTTTTTTTTTTTTCAGGGGAGAGAGCATGTCAAGCAGTCTCCCTGCAGAGCGCAGATCCCAGCACAGGGCTCGACCTCACAACCCCGGGATCATGACCTGAGCAGAAATCAAGGGTCGGGTGCTTACCTGATGGAGCCACCCAGGCCCTGCCTTTTATTCTGCCAAAAAATATATTTCTTAAAAGCGATTGTAGCACGGGTACAAGGCAGATCATTTTCTTAATGCCTCAGCTTGGCAAAAGGAAAATGTCTTAGAAATCCCGATTTCATTCACCTTGATTTTTTTTTAAGATTTTATTTATTTATTTATTCATGATAGAGAATGAGAGAGAGAGAGAGAGAGAGAGAATGAGAGAGAGGCAGAGACCCAGGCCGAGGGAGAAGCAGGCTCCCTGCGGGGAGCCCGACGTGGGACTCGATCCCGGGACCCCGGGGTCACGGCCTGGGCCCCCCGGGCTGCCCTCACCTTGATTTTTAAACAGATCGTAGGAGGCCGTGAAATTCCAGGGTCCCGGCACAGTCCCCCGCCCCTTCCCCCGGGTTCTGGGCCATCCATAAGGAACCCGCCACGAGGAGGGAAGGCTACTGCGCTCACGTCGGTCTCCTCGGCCGCAGCCTGTGTCACCTGCGGGCTTTTCCTTTCCTCGGGGGTCAGGACAGGGGCGGGCGTCGCTAGCGGCTCTGAGGTCCCGGCCGAGGGCCTGGGTCGCCGGGGGCCGAGGACGGTGGGGACACCCTTGTCCTTCAGCAGGACGGACGGGGCCAGCCTGGGGGCTCCGCTGCTTGAAAGCAGACTCAGGGCGTGGAGCCCGGGCAGGCGCTGGAGGCTAAGAAGCGCGTCGGGAGATCGAACCTCACACTTACCGAGTGCTCTGCTCTGCGTGGCTGGGCGCAGTTTTAAGTGTCCTGCACGTGTGACCCGACGGCCCTCCCAGTTCCCGAGGCGCTCAAGGTCTGTCAGCACCGCCTTCACTCCCCGCGGAGGACGGGCCGCGGCGGCGGGGCTCCGAGCATCTGGGGGGGCTCCCCGCCCTCCTCGGCCTTGCCTGTCCCGCAGCAGGTGCCTGGGGGGGGGGCTCCCCGCCCTCCTCGGCCTTGCCTGTCCCGCAGCAGGTGCCTGGGGGGGGACTCACCGCCCTCCTCGGCCTTGCCTGTCCCGCAGCAGGTGCCTGGGGGGGACTCACCGCCCTCCTCGGCCTTGCCTGTCCTGCAGCAGGTGCCTGGGGGGGGCTCACCGCCCTCCTGGCCTTGCCTGTCCTGCAGCAGGTGCCTGGGGGGGGGACTCACCGCCCTCCTGGCCTTGCCTGTCCTGCAGCAGGTGCCTGGGGGGACGCGGCGCCCGGTGACCCCAGGACACACACTGCGAGTCGCCCATCACCTGCGGCCGGAGGGACATCAAGGCCGACGAGCAGGGTGCTCAGGCAGCAGGCGCTCAGTTTCCTCCGACCACAGAGATATTAGGAAAAGATATTTATAGCTGACCTTTCAAGATTAATAACACTTGTGGAAGAGAAACCGTGGTAGTCAACATGATTAAAAAAAATCCTGAGCACTGAAGGAAAGAATTATTTTACTGTTTGTAGTACAGTTTGTTACATTTATTAAAAATTTAATAAAATGCATGTGCCCATCTATCACACTTAAAGGACTGCTAATAACGCAAATCATTCCACTTTGCTTCTTTAAAATGGAATGACTCCCAGTTATTTTGATGTTTTCTTAAAAATATGTGCATTTATCCCGTAATTTGAGAAAGTAAAATTCTGTAACAATCAGTTAATTGGAAACTCAAAAACGAATCTTTCAGGCACATTAAAATGAACTGCTAAGGCATTCGTGATTTTAAATGTTAGGAAATAAAAATAGAAAAAACATAAGAAATCTACATGTTCCTTTTTCTTCTTAACTTTTGATCTTCCCCGTCCTTCCTTTTGACTCTGTGTTCGACTGACAGTCTCATGTTTACATCGTGAAGATCTTCCTGGCTTATCTTTTTGTACGAAAAAGGCAAGGATTGGGAGGATCCATTTTGTCTCCAAATAAATGCATTCTCGTGGAGGCGGCTTCAGTTCAAAATCTTTACACTGTAAGTAATGAAATGTTCTGTGCTTTTGCTGTAGGGTGAACCCCGCCTGCCCCCCTGCCCGCCTTTCTAAATGGGGGTAACGTGAGTTTTGGACACAGGTGAGGGTGAGGGCAGAGGCGGACAGGACACAGTGTGAGTTAATGTTGTGGGAATATTTGTTCAAGTATGTGATGCTCCTGGTGGAAATAAAAAGGTCATTATAAATTAAGCTGGAAAACAATTTAAAATAGTTTTGTGAATATGAAAGCATTCACTGAATAGAAACACCTCAACCTTTTTATTTTTAATTTAATTTTAATATTTAAAATTTTATTTGAATTCAATTGATCAGCATATAATGTAATATTGGTTTCAGAGGTAGAGGTCAGTGATTCATATATAACACCCAGTGCTCATCCCATCACCCGGGAGCCCCATCCCCCCACCCCTGCCCCTCCAGTGACCCTCAGAGGGAGGGTATGATGCTTAGTGCAATAAGTCAGTCGGAGAAGGACAATAATCATATGGTCTCAGCCCTATGGGGAATATAAGAAATAGTGAAAGGGACCATAAGGGAAGGAGGGGAACTGAGCGGGAAAAATCAGAGACGGAGATAAACCACGAGAGACTCCTAACTCTGGGAAACAAAGAAAGGGCTGAAGAAGGGAAGGTGGGTGGGGGTACGGGGTGACTGGGTGACGGGCACTGAGGAGGGTGCTTGATGGGACGAGAACTGGCTGTTACACTATATGCTGGCAAATTGAATTTAAATTATATATATACATACACACACACACATAAAAGAGTCTCTCATGGTTTGTCTCCCTCAACCTTTCTTTTTAAAACTGTAAATTATTATAAAAGGATTTTTTTGGAATTTTTTTAAATTTTTTTTAAATTTTTATTTATTTATGATAGTCACAGAGAGAGAGAGAGGCAGAGACACAGGCAGAGGGAGAAGCAGGCTCCATGCACCGGGAGCCCGATGTGGGATTTGATCCCGGGTCTCCAGGATCACGCCCTGGGCCAAAGGCAGGCGCCAAACTGCTGCGCCACCCAGGGATCCCCTTAAAATTTTTTTATTTATGATAGTCACACACACACACACACACACACAGAGAGAGAGAGAGAGAGAGAGAGAGGCAGAGACCCAGGCAGAGGGAGAAGCAGGCTCCATGCCGGAAGCCCGACGTGGGACTCGATCCCGGGACCCCGGGGTCATGCCCTGAGCCGGAGGCAGACGCTCAACTGCTGAGCCACCCAAGTGCCCCTTATAAAAGGATTTCAAAAAGATTTATATAAAATAATCACCATTAACACACCAAATAGCCATCTTATTTATGCATATTCCTTTAAAGTCTTTGTTCACGTAGTATAATAAAAGTTTTCAATTTTATATTATTTTAAAACTTTGAAATGACATTACATTTACTCCATTATTATCATTACTAAAGTCTGCATAGCTCCTTAATTTGGTTAGTCACTACTTATTTAACCATTTCCTTGTTATTTTGATAATTAGGTTTTTGTTCATTTGTTTTGCTTTTCTAGAAATGGCAACTACACATTCTTAGTTTTCTATTTTGTTCAACTGTCCTCCTAGTTTTCTTCGTATTTGTGTATCCTACTCTTTACCTTAGAAAGTATAGTCTTAATAATCATAATTAATAATATAAGTCTAATATGCCTACATAAGTTTTTGCTGTGGGGAGATTGTTTTTTGTTTTTGGACAAATTTTCTTTCCTTCCTATTCTCATGACACAGTTCTATTAATTATTAATGCCCAACTTAAATATCTTTTTGCTGAGGTTTTCATTGATATTTTCTAGCCTGGGTTGTTACTCTGTCCTTTATACATTAATTCTTTGTAGCAGAGAGTACATTGTAATGCAGTTATGTTTAATTTCAAAAATATACTGTTCTTACAACCTTGTGTTGTAAGGTGTGTTGAGGACAAGCCCCGAGTGTATTTTGTACATATATCCTAACTTCACAGAACAATTTTGGGCAAATTCAGTGTTGATTAAATAATTGAATGAATTAAATAAAAAAGTTTACCAGGACGTAGGTGGGTGGAAGAAGAAATAAAGCATTGTTTTAGAGGAGTTCAGGGCAAGGAGAGCCCCATTAGGGGCTAGCAGAGGAGAAGGGGAAGGGCAGGAAACCTGTTTCTATTGAGCTTTGTTATGTACCCGGCGCTGTGCCAGGTACTTTACATACCTGGTATCATTTAACCCAGAGAACAACCCTTGAAGCAGGTTGTCACTCTCATCCTACATACTGCAGATAAATATATATATATTTATTATATATATATATATTTATTTATTATATATATATATAATGTTCAGAGAGACTGAGTAATTACAAAAGTTAAGAAGTGCCTGAGCTGGAGGAGAAAGCGGAGAAGGGGCTTTTCACCAGAATTCAGAAGAGGGCTGGATGGTCGATACCACCAGGCACATGCACAAACAGATAGGAATTATGAGCTAGTGTTTACAGGTGACTGAGGCCAACCTGGCCATCCGGGAGAGTTTGAAAGGGGGTGGGAGGATGATAATCTGTGTTCACAGTGTCGTATACTTTGAGAATCATGAAGTCATTAAGGCCTCTGACAGAGTAGAAGGGATTAAGGTTCTGCTGAGGGGTGTGCCTCGATCAGTAATGGTTACAACTCGGTTGGCCTGGGCGACCCCTGACACCCAAGGCAGGTCATGTTTTCACTACGGTTCTGCTACCAGATGGTTATGCTTGAGCCTATAGGAATTAACTTACATTGCCAAGAGCCTTTGGGAATGCCCAGGTGAGAGTTGTCTTAGGAAACAAAAGTGGGAGCTCATCTAAGGAAAATAGTTCAGGATAGAAAGAAGGTTCTGTACTTGAAGGGTCACATTAGAAATAAAAATGCAACTTATCAAACTCGACACCCAAGAAACTAACAATCCAGTCATCAAATGGGCGGAAGACGTGAACAGACATTTCTCCACAGAAGACATAGACACGGCCACTGAGCACATGAGAAAAGGCTCCGCATCAACCGGCCATCAGGGAAATACAGATCAAACCCACGCTGAGATCCCACCTCACACCAGTGAGAATGGGGAAAATTAACAGGGCAGGAAACCACAAATGTTGGAGAGGATGTGGACAAAGGGGAGCCCCCCACACTGTTGGTGGGAATGTGACCTGGTGCAGCCACTCTGGGAAACTGTGTGGAGGTTCCTCAAAGAGTTAAAACTAGAGCTGCCCTACGACCCAGCAATTGCACTGCTGGGGATTTACCCCAAAGATACAGATGCAGTGAAACGCCGGGACACCTGCACCCCAGTGTGCACAACAGCAATGTCCACAATAGCCAGACTGTGGAAGGAGCCTCAGTGTCCATCGAAAGATGATGGATAGAGAAGCTGTGATCTGTGTATACAGTGGAATATTCCTCAGCTATTAGAAATGATGAATCCCCACCATATGCTTCAACATGGATGGAACTGGAGGGTATTCTGCTGAGTGAAGTAAGTCAGTTGGAGAAGGACAAACATTATATGGTCTCATTCACACACGGAATATAAGAAATAGTGAAAGGGATTAAAGGGGAAAGGAGAGAAAATGAGTAGGAAAAATTAGAGAAGGAGACAAACCATGAGAGACTCCTGATTGGGAAATGAACAAGGGGTGGCGGAAGGGGAGGTGGGCGGGGGGTGGGGGTGACTGGGTGACGGGCACTGAGGGGGCACTTGACGGGATGAGCACTGGGAGTTACGCTATATGTTGGCAAATTGAATTTAAATAAAAAATATAAAAAATAAAAATGCATTATTTAAAAGGGGAAAGGGAATTAACAAAAGTTAATGCAGTTCCGATTTTCTTCTCCCTTGGAACACTTGTAAAATGAAATACAACTTTTAGGGATGGGAGATAACTTTGTCCATTTGGCTGCTATTTATAACAAAAACACCATAGATCAAGTGACTTAACAACAACAGAGGTCTATTTCTCACGGTTCTTGAGACCGGAAGTCCCTGACCATTATGCCGACAGACGTGGTGTCTGGTAGGACCTGCGTCCTGGTTCATAGACAACCATCGTCCTGCTGTGTCCTCCCGGGACAGGAGGGGCAGGGGAATTCTGTGGGGCATCCTTTATAAATGCCCTGTCCTCGCGACGACTCGCCTCCCAAGGGCCCTACCTCGTAATTCCATCACAGTGAACTTTGGGGGGAACACAAACAGTCTATAGCAGGTGGTTATGGGCGCCCTTTACCTTTGTGTTTTTGGATCCTCACCAGCACTACCAACAACACGGCCCTGCTCATACACAGCAGTGCTCACCGGTGGTTACATGGAGCAGCATAAGGCCCAGTTTCTGTTCTTGAAGAGGTAATAGGATGTATAGGGGAAGCAGTAAGGAGACTAACATTCACTCAGCGCTTCCTGAGTGCCGTCCACTTATAGCAAGTATATCACCCGAGTAAGGGCTTAAAAATACTGTCTTGAGCCCTTAGAATGGCACAGGAGTTGTTTTAGGAAAAGGAGAGTCTTTGTCTAGAAAGTGGGGCTTGGGGGACTGGTCTGGAAGAAGGCTGTGTTTAGGGAGATGGCAAAAGTGAAAGTGAAAAATATGGGGATGTGAGAGTCAGAAGTGCCTCACACAGATCACCTCTGAAATGACATATACAGGTGAACCCCAGATCCCATGCTCATATGTGCTTACACGCAAACGTCTAGGCAGGTAGGGCCAGGGAATGGGTTTCTGCTCTAACTCGGAGAGGTGAAAGTCATAGTTTAGGGCATCCCTTAAATATACGAAAGCTGTTCAGAAAGTGCTGGGAGAGCCAGAACATCATAGGCCTACTACACATAGAAATCTTTTTTGAATCTATTTCTATCTTTTATTTTTTTGATTATGAAGACTCATGAAAAATAGTGCCCGGAGGCCGCTTTGCACAGAAGTATTGGCTGTGCACTGCACAACTTGTCAGCCTGTGCCATTCATATAGACTCTGAGATGAATGGTTCCCCTGGAGTTGTGCAACTTGGGAGCCTCCAGGGCACTCCGTGCTTTTAAATATTAATAGGAAAAAGCATTATTGAGTGCCTGGCACGATTCAGGTACTGTCCTACTGCGGGATGTGGGACAGTCCAGAGCATGGAGTTTGAAGTCTGATCATCCTGGGTTTGAATTCCACGTCTGCTACGTATGTCGTGTGGCACGAACAGGTTATTTGAACTCTTGGGATCTTACTTTCTTTGTCTGTACAATGGAGGTGCCTATATTTAACTCATGAAGTTGTTCTACGTGCCCAGCCCAGGGTGTGCATGTGTGAAATGACAGCTGTAATTATGATTCACCAACATTATCTGATTTAATCCCCATTACAATCTTCTACTTTAGCTCTTACTCATGGAGAAACTGGTTCAGAGAACACAGCACTGATCCAAGACAGCTGTGGGGTGGCCGAGCGGGGGGGATTTACCCTCATGCTTGGGAGCATGGACTCATTCTACACAGACATGTTGATTTTTTACCTTTTTCCGAGGATGAATCTTCAATCTAAAGTCCTGTTCCTGAGCCTCTCTTGCCATGTCCAACATAAATATTAATGCAGTTACCATCTGCCGCTGTGTAAAAACACTTGGTCAAATCTATTTTAGCAAATGAAGCAAAATTGCCTTTTGTTTGGCTCAGTGTGTGTGTGTGTGTGTGTGTGTGTGTGTGTATTGCTTTCTTTTGATTATCCAGTCCGTTTTTGAAGTGGAGTCTTGGTTACCTAGGGAACTGGCATATAGCACCAGCAAATCTTTTCTTTCTTTCTTTCTTTCTTTTTTTTTTTAATGAGAGTTCAGAGTCGTTAAAATTGTTGGCTGAATTTCAACTGGTGACCTCTTTATTGACTGGCAAGTAATATAGTTTTACTTTTTTTATATATAAAAATGAAATCAAAGGTGGGAGAAAATTAAAGGAGTTGATGGGAGTTAGTGAACAATAAGAATTTTTAAGTTGCAGACATTCTGCTTGTAGTTGGAAGCTCCCTAATAAATAGCTTTATTTCAGGTTGTATAATTGACACATGATTCTTACCACTTTGGGACATGTTTTATATATTTTTAAATGAGAATAAATTTCACATGCCATGTTCTGGAAGATGTGTAGCCATTAATGGTTTTAAGTTCCTCTCTGGAGTGGCGCTATAATAAAGTCTGAGATTACTTTTTTTTTTTTTCAGAAAAGGGTGGAGAAGGGGTGGGGTGGGGAGGGAAGGAGCAGAGAGAGAGAGAGAGAGATAGAGATAGAGACTTAAGCAGGCTCTATGCCCAGGGTGGAGCCCAAGGGGGCTCCATCTCACAGCCCTGAGATTATGACCTGAGCTGAAATCAAGAGTCAGATGCTAAGCCACCCAGGTGCCCCTCTCTTTCTTTTTAAAGAAGCCTGGGCTTAGTACAAGGATTCAAAATTCTTACAATGTACCAACTATAATTACTAAAGTAATTGAAATTAAAAATGAGATAATTGCCCAGACACCCCTCTTCAGCGTCCAGGACTGCTTATAAAGACAAGGCCAGAGCAGAGATACCCAACCCGAAGTGACGCAGGGTTTGAGGAACTAACGGCATGAGTCAAAGCAACGTGTGTCTGAAGAATCTGAGGCTCTTTGGCCAAGGAGTGCACCGTGAGTGCCGGTCTGGACTGTAGGGTTTGGAAATATAGGAATGAAGAATGAAAAGTCTGGGGCCAGGTGGAGATTCAAAGTTTATGAACCGATTCAGCAAATGAACGAGGGGAAGTTGGATAATGTTTGTGTTTTACTTTAATGGTGGCGGGTTGGTGAGTCTGCGTTGGGAGGCCAGTGTTGGGGCAAACATCCTTGCAGAGCATGTGTTTTTATTTTTCTTTGTTTTCTTATATATTAATCAGAATTAAACTTGGCCACGAGGGAATTATTAGTCTGGTTTCCTAAAAGAGCCTGAGAATGTGGGGTCAACACCAGGTGTGTTAAATAGTCTAGGGTTGAGGTTGGAATTGAGAGCCAAGTGGATAATTACCAAAGTGTTGTCTGGGCAGATAATCAGTTATGTGTTGGGAATCAGAGACCCCGAAACAGAGGAAGCAAATGCGAATAAAAGGCAGGCGGTGCCCTGAAGTGTTGGATGTAGCCACAGGGGCATTTCCTAAAGTGCCTGTGGCTTGGTCTGTTAGAGCCAGACAGGAAGTCCTTAGGGGCACTCAACCAGGTCAGACTACTTTGGATCTTGAAGGGTGGCTAGGACCTAAGGGTTACCATAAGGGAAGGGGCTTTCTCTGGAAATGTGCCAGGGTGGGCCAACGTGGGAAGAGTAGTTGACATGTTTCATAGAGTTTTTGATCCTATTCTGCTCAGCTGTGTGACACCAACGTTATGCCACGTAAGATTCACTTTTGGAGTTCATCAGGCCCATTACCTTAGCAAATACTGGGAAAATAAAGCCAGCTGTTGGCTAGCTCATGAGTTAGGGGGTAGCCATGAACATTGTCCTGACGAGTCTCCCTCACGCTCACAATTCTGTTACACTCTGATTGGTGGTAAAGGATCAGAACCATGTGGCCTTGGCCCGTCCCGTATAGACATTCAGGCTGAAAGATAAGGGCCTTCCAGCAACTTCACTGGAGGACAGAATATTTTCAACCCGAAAGGGGCAGTGGCAGTCAGGTATGGCGTCTAGACCGAGCAATGCAGAAGAGAGAGAAGGAGTGCAAGGACCAGTGGTTAGAAGAGAAGGGCAGGATGAGCTTCTGGGAACCAGTTACCAGAACAGGGAGGCCTGGGGGACGCGTAGAGAAGCGCGGGATGAGCACGTTGGGAGCGTGTGAGTGGGCGACAGTCCACACACGGGAAGGAAGAGAACCGTCTCAGAGGTGCCAGGTGGACCCTGGCCAGTCGGGCCCAGGGCAGGTGGATGGACCGGCTTTTGGTGGGAGAGGGGCTGGCGGGCAAAACTAAAGACCCAGGTGGTTCATGTTGATATAATACCCACCCTGTTTCGTAGTTGAGCAGAACCTCTTATAAGTGTAACGTGTTATTCTCAACATGTGCCTTTTAAAAATTCCCGGCTCCGGCTGAGAATTCCAGTAGGTTAGTGAAAGACTTCAGTGTCGTCGGGCTCTACCACGCTCCTGTCCCCCGGCTTAATCCCCAGAGGGCGCAGTCTCCTAAGTTGGGCCTACCTCTATCCTTCTTATCCTGATACCAATGAAAGGGCTTTGGGTGCTAACTTGTGTTTAGAAATGAAGGATCTTTGATGTAATGGAGTTGCGTGTGTAAGTGTAGACAAGCTGCCTACTCTTCAGAACACTTCACTTTCCAAGTGGAGAAAGGTATACATTTATTTTTTATTTTTTTTTAAGGTATACATTTAATGACAAATTTATACAAATAAGTCACTCCATGTACACTTGCTGGTATGCGAATATACAATTCTTTTAGAAACAAATAACAATGGACTAAAATGTTTATATGGATGTGTAAATTTTTCACACTTGAAAAATAGGACCAAGGACATTAAATTATTCTTAGAGGCCCCTTTTCAAAAGAATTGACTTCAGACTGTTTTTTTTTTTGCCTTCAATAGACTGTAATTCATTGTAATGGAAAAGACTAGGAAAATCTACATCTTTGTCCCCATAACAGGTGCGAAGGCTAATGGTCTGTGTTGGAGGACAGTTTTAAAGCTGTTCAGAGTGAATTGTTGGTACATTATAAAACTTTTGGGAGCACTGAATATTAGATTTAAAAGAGCAGGCACGTACAGTCTTCAGGTGAATGGTTTATAATCTAGTTATAATTACGTATGGTATTATTTGATAATCTAAGAAGTAATGGCATGGGGGGGCATAAAAATGCATCTTTTTTTTAAATTTTTATTTATTTATGATAGTCACAGATAGAGAGAGAGAGAGAGAGGCAGAGACACAGGCAGAGGGAGAAGCAGGCTCCATGCACTGGGAGCCCGATGTGGGATTCGATCCCGGGTCTCCAGGATTGCGCCCTGGGCCAAAGGCAGGTGCCAAACCGCTGCGCCACCCAGGGATCCCACATCTTTGAATAAGATGCCAAGGAGAGAAAGCCTTGGAATTATTGGCTCTAATTTTTGTGTTTTTTACTATTTCTGAGTGACACTGGAAATCCCTGAAACGTAATCCTTTGCCATTTTGCTGAGGCACATATAGCATATTTTAGTCATAGAATTTATGTTAATAACCTTGTGAATAATTTCGTTTATGTCCCTATAGAATATACATTGGAAGACAGTCAGTTGAAATTTTCCAATTACACTTCATTTTTATGGGAGAAATTATATGTTGTCACATTTTAAAACATTTCTCATGAATGTTAAGGGTCTATCATATGAATAAAGGTAATGTGAAACATGTTTCTGTGTGTAATGGGAATTCGAAGAGGAAACAGAACTTGAAAATTATGAATTGTTGGAGTACATGCCTAAGTGGCCAGGGAGTGGGGATAAAGAAGTCATATGACTTCTCTGCTATTGCTTTTGTGTTTAATTCCTAAGGAACAAAAACTATTCCAGGGAGATAGGAAGGCCAAAACCACAGGTCAGGTTCAAAGACCAAGACATAGATTAAGGGCAGTTGGCAGCCAAGAGCGTGGAGGACACAGTGTGGAGGACAGGGGTCAAAGAATGGGCAGAAGTTCATAGTAGCAAATGGAAGCAATGTAAAAAAAAAAAAAAAAGGGAAGAAGGTTGCATGTTGGCCAAATTGCTTGGAACTGAGATATCCAGCTTTCGCAAGAGGTTGTTGTCTAACTCTTTCTGAATACTGCCTTAGAAATGCGACATTCTGTTTTGGAGTAGTTCTCGTTTTTGAAAAGTTCCCTTATGTATTGAACACCAATCTGTATTTTAATTGTATCTGTTGGTATTAGGTAATTTCCAGATAACTCACAATTCCTCTTTTTAATAGATATTTAGTTGAGGACCTGCCACGTTCTAGGCACTTCTGTTGTTGCCGGGCACACAGTGTTAACACGGCAGACAAGATCTAAAGACTTGGAACTTCTCTTTTAGTCAGGACAACACAAAGTATGCAAGTAAAGAGTGAACACAAACAAAAAATAGGAGAGAGTAACAAGCAGCACGGAGAGAATGAAATAGGGTGACTTGAGGTGGAGCGACTGGGGGGGGTCAAGGGAAGATTTCCCTGAGATGGTAGTTTGCAAACTGCAGACTGGAGGGAGCAGGAAGGAGAGGTGGTGATCTAACTTTAGGGAACAGCTGTGCAAAGACTGAAGGTTCTCCAGAGCGTCTGTGTAGTAGAAGAGCGTTCGCAAGGCTCTCATGGCTAGAGTGTAGTATATGAGGGAGACAGTCGCCCAAGATGGGGATGGAACGAAAAGCAAGGGGAAGGTTACCTAGGGCTTTGTGAGCGAGGAAAGAAGTTGGTTTTTATTTTAATTGTGTGTCAAGTCATTAGAAGTTTTAAACAGGGTCAAGAGGCTGTGCTACGGGCATTATAAAAGGGCCACTCTGGTTGCTGTGTAGCAATGGATGTTGGGGAGGCAAGAATGGGAGTGAGGTGACATCCAGGGCGGCTATAGCAATACTTCTGGTGGAGGATGATGGTAGGTTTAATTGGGAGGGTGGTGGTGGAGAGGAAGAGAAGTAAACCTATTAAAGTTAGTGTTGGAGGACTTGGTGGATAGATTAGGTATTAAATACAAGGAAAGCGGCGCCTGGGTGGCTTAGTGAAGCACCTGACTCGATCTCAGCTCAGGTCTTGATCCTCAGGGTTGTGAATTCAGGCCTCGAGTTGGGCTCCATGCTGAGTGTGGAACCTACTTCAAAACAAAACAAAACAAAACAAAACAAAACAAAACAAAACAAAACAAAACATTAAATACAGAGAAAGAGAGGAATCAAGTACAGCACTTTGATCTTTGCCTTGCACAACAGATGCACGGTGCTTTTGTTCCTGAGAAAGGAATCCATATTGTTATTTTCCCTCTGCGTTAAAATATTAAAAGTAATAAGGGTTACAAATGTGTCTGATCTATGAGATAAAGGACAATTAGGAAGGAATAAGTTTGCCATTATAGAGTTTATTCTATTCTTGTTAGAGTCTAAAACATACACCTATCCTCAATTTAATCATCTAAAAATTTAAATTCGTTTTAGAATTCTAAAGTGATTGTTTGAGACAAGACATTTATAGAATGCATTGGTTTTTTTTTTATAGTTAAGATCTCATAGGTGGTATTTCACCAGGAAAAATTTACATATTTTAGAATGTTTTAAAATAAAGTAAAAATCTATGAAAAAATAAGGTAACAAAAGAAAAATATCCTGGGCAAATATTTCAATAGATAATACTGATGAAGGGCTAAAACCCTTAATTTCTAAGGATTCTTACAAATAGGAAAAATGTAAAAACCCTGACAAGCGCCCCATTAGGAAAATGAGCATAGAACCCGAACAGGCAATTCACAAGAGATCAGTAGCTTCAGAGAAAGCTCAGCCAGTCTAACAAGCAAGTCCTATAATATTTACAGTGACAACGAGAAATAATATTGTAGTGGATAAGAACATC
This sequence comes from Nyctereutes procyonoides, assembly GCF_905146905.1. Lineage (NCBI taxonomy): Eukaryota > Metazoa > Chordata > Mammalia > Carnivora > Canidae > Nyctereutes > Nyctereutes procyonoides. The sequence continues at coordinate 833,464 of NW_026575047.1, forward strand.
AACTCTGGAGCTAGAATGCTTGAGCTTGAAGACCTAACTCTGAAACTTAACTGAGTAATTCTCCTGAATTTTCTTCTTGAGAAAGTAACTTAATCTTTCTTTGCTTCAGTTCCGACCCCTAAAATGGGGGACACAGTAATACCTGTGTCATTGGCTGATATATGTACCGTGTGTATCAGCGCTGTCATTATATTAACACTTACTCTTCTCTATTCCTATATTTTCTATCCCTTTATTGCTGAGTAGTGTTTCATTTTTTTTTAATTTTTATTTATTTATGATAGTCACACACACACACACACACACACACACACAGAGGCAGAGACACAGGCAGAGGGAGAAGCAGGCTCCATGCACCGGGAGCCCGACGTGGGACTCGATCCCGGGTCTCCAGGACCGCGCCCTGGGCCAAAGGCGGGCGCCAAACCGCTGCGCCACCCGGGGATCCCGTAGTGTTTCATTTTTTGAATGTACTATCACTTATTTTCCTTATGATGTATTTTGGTTGTTTTTGACTACCGTGAATAAAGCTGTTATGAACATTCTTTGTGCAAGACTTGTCATATGTTTCCATTTCTCTCGGGTAAATATGCAGGGAGATTGCTGGGTCATAGGGTAAGCGTATGTTTAATGTTGTAATGCTCTGCTAAATACTTTTATAAAGTGATAACTCCATTTTATACTTTCACCAGCCTGTATGTTGTTTACTGTATGTTGCTCCATTTCTCTTCTAACATTTGGTTGTCAGAATTTAAAATTTAAGCTATTCTCCTAGGTGTGAGGTGATACCTAACTGTAGTTTTAATCTATATCTCTTTGCTGTCTGGCGATGTTGAGCACCTTTTAATGTGCTTATTGGCCATTCGCACATCTCCGTTAGTGAAACATCTATTCAGAACTTTTGCCTAAGGTTGTAAAGATATTGTGAATTTTCTTCTGGATGCCTTATGGTTTAGTGTGTACACGTAGGTCCGTGATCCGTCTCAAATTAATTTTTGTGTATGGTGTGAGGTAAAGGTACAGGTTCACATTTTCCAAAATTCTTTCTAGTTGTTCCAGCTCAACTTACTGAAAAGGCTTTTTCTCCATTGATATCTTGGTGTCTTTGAAAATCAGTTAACTGTACACATGCAGGGTTTTTTTTTTTTCTGAATTCTCCAGTATGATGCAATGATGTATTTACCCTTTCCCATGCTAGAGCTACTCCGTTTCAATGACTATAACTTTACACTACGTCCTGAAATCAGATAATTTGATTGGTTCACTCTTGCTTTTTAAAATTGTCTTGACTCTTCTAGATCCTTTGAATTTCCATGTAAATTTTAGAATCAACTTTTCATTTGCTCCCTAAAAACCCAGAGATATACTTGCACAAACACATACATCCAAGGGCGTTCATTGTTGTTCAGTTCGATGCAGAAATCGTAAACAATCTATATGTTGACCAAAAGGAAACTGGCACTGTATAGCACGTTACATCCACACAGTGGGATTTTATGCAGCTATTAAGGAATAATAATGTACACCCATAAGCGCTAATGTGGGCATTCTACAAAATGAGTTATTAAGTGACAAATCGAAATGCAGAACAGGCAATAGGGCATGTTCCTATTTATTTTAAAAATAAGGATATAGGCATAATATATGCTTTCTATATATATGTATGAAATTTATTGGTTCATGGAACTGAAAAGTTAGAGTTGAGTTGATCTCAAACAATAGTAGGTCCAGGGGCTCACAGGATGTATTAGATGTTGCCCCTCGCTCTGTAGCTGGGCGCCACTTTTTTCTTTTTGGCTTTATTGTCAGATGGCTTCTATGCCATTGGAGCTCCAGGCTCCCATGGTTATCATAGTGCATAGAAGACATCGTCTATCTCAGTGTTCCCTCATCAAGTCTGGTTTGAGGTACCTGTCCATCCTCTGGATCCGTCACTGTAAATGGGGGGGGTGAAGAGCCTTAACTGGCCGAGTGGGTCACACACTCAGTCCTGTAACTAAAGGAGGGAAGGGCACCACGGGGAAGGAGCTGTTCGATGAAAGACGTGATATGCAAATTAAAGCCCACGTGCCCATGTAGGGAGTGACCTTAATGGCACCTTTCCTGTTCATGCGTAAGAATGATGATTTTTCTATAAAAATTCCCTAAAATTGTGTCCCTGCATCTCAAGAAATTCTTTTATGTTTTACCTCTCGCTTTCTAGTTGGGCACTGTCAGCCGTTTTCAGTTTCCTTGGTTTCCAGCTTTGAGCCCTTTTCTGTTTCTCCCATTTAGCCTCTTCCATCTGGACGGATGACCTGCTTGTGCTGTCTGCCAGGGACTGCTTTTGGTGTCCATCTTTGACCTTGACCATCAGATTATACGGTTTGGTTTAATGCACTACAGCCTTTGGGAAAATACGTTCTGTTCCCCATGATTAATGTTGAGTTCAGCCTCTGGGCTTCCCTGTGCCTAGAGGGGGATCGGACAAAATTATCTGAAATTTTGTTCCAGTCACTTTTATTAGTCCTTAATGGATTGGCTGGAAGGACTGCTTTCATGCCTGTATTCTCCTGCCAGGTACTATTGATTCATAAAAAGTTGCAAGGGTGGACACGAAACTGGATACAGCACCTGATTTTCTCCTTGATTCCAGTTAAGAACTAGGTGATATTGCTGTGCGGTCATAGATTATAAAGGATTATTCTGTAAGTTCTAACTGTTTTATATTTAAAATCAATCTGGTCGTGAGCACTCTGCTTCTGAATAGACAGTTTCTTTGTTGTTGAATAATATATACATTTGGAATAGGTTTGGATTAAAACTGTTCTAATGTGCTTATCACTATCTATCTAGAGGGAAGGGCAAGATGGTGAGATAAGGATGTATTAAGATGAAAATTAGTTGAGAGGTGATGATAATAATAGTGGAATAAAAGGATAAAATTGTATATTTGAACGAGTTTTAAAAACATGTTAAATAAGATGAGCCACTATCCAGATCACGACAGCCAGGTAGGTATAAGCAGCTCTATAATTAGAGCAAAAGCTTCTAATTATAGAAATATATCTGCTCAAATAATGCATTGCTAATTTTGAAATAAATTAGGATGCAGAGAAAGAGACTGCTTTGGTTTTGACTTCACAGATAAATTACCAGATATAATAACTGAATTGTTTGGCACTTACTCATTGTTAATCAGTCAGGGCAATATATTCTTTCGTTATATTTATGTTTAGCTTTTATATGAAGACAATCCATTCATCATACAACTGAGACCAGCCCCTGCAGGTATCCCCCAATCCCATCTTTAGGACTCAGGCAGGCCACACTCAAATATGCAAGCCTGGCCCACTAATATTTGGACTGATCATGTACTCAGGCCATCCTTTTTTTTCAATTTGTGATTTAGGCTTCCTAGCACACTGGGATATCCCACTGGCCTACTTAAAATTCATATTATTTGTCTAATTTTGTTTATTGCAAAAAAAATAGGTAGAAATGTAAAGAATGATATAAAGACCAATTGTAATCCTAGCTATGCAAAATAATGTCAAGTAATTCCTAACATTTTACTGTATTTAATCAAATCTAAGACAGCATTGACTTAAACTGGTTTTTTTTTATCACTTATTTAATCACCAAGAAAGAAGAAATGCTGTCAACTTACCTATGACATATAATAGTCCCCCATTATCTTGAGAGATACATTTCAAGACTCCCAGTGGATGCCTAAAACCATGGCTAATACCAAACCGTCTATATACTATGTTTTTTTTCTTATACATTCAAACATGTGACAAAGTTAAATCTATACATTGGGCACAGTAAGGGATCAACAACAGTAACTGCTAATAAAATAGAACAATTATAAAAATATAGGGTATACTGTAAGAAAACTTAGGTGAATGTGATCTTTCTCTCTTTCCAAAAATGTTATTGTCCGGAACCCACCCTTCTTCTTATGATGATGTGATGATAGAATGCCCGTGTGATGAGATGAAGGGAGACGCATGAAGTGGGCAGGCTCTGTAACGTAGAGTCAGGCTACTGTTGACCCGATGACACGTCAGATGGAGGATCTTCTGCTTTCTGACTGCGTTTGACTGTGGCTCACTCAAACTACAGAAAGCAAAGCCACAATAAGGAGGGACTACTATGCTCCCATTTATTTTGTATGAAAAATCCTATGCTCATTGGGAAAGTGCTTTTTAGACTTGTTATGATATAGACTATTCATCATGGATGGATTTAGAACATATCAAAAAAGGAAGATACGGGAAAACAAAATGGTTAAAGTATTTCCAAAACCTCTTTATATTCAGAGTCCAACGTGCTGTGTTACTTTTTTTTTTTTTAAAGATTTTATTTATTTATTCATAGAGACACAGAGAGAGAATGAGAGGCAGAGACACAGGCAGAGGGAGAAGCAGGCTCCATGCAGCGAGCCCGACGCGGGACTCGATCCAGGGTCCACAGGATCGTGCCCCAGGCTGCAGGCGGCACTAAACCGCTGCGCCACCGGGGCTGCCCCCGTGTTACTTTTTGATTTCAGAGTTGTCAGTATCTGTGTTTTTCCTAGTGCTTTCAACCTCTGTGCTGTCAAAAACATTGATGATGCAGCATCGCTTAAACGAGTGCTCTCGTATTGTCTCCCAGATTTTCATCCAAGCTCATCCAAGAAGTCCTCCCTTCTTTCTTCCTTAGTGTTGGAAGTGTCCTCTCTCCAGTGTTAGGTGGGCACATAGTCAGTGGCCCAGGTAGAGGTGTTTCTGAGCCTCTCTGGTAGTAGCGTGGGGCTGTGGTCTAAGTGTCTCCGTCCTCCCAAAATTCATGTTGCTGTTCTAACCCCCCCCCAACTGATGCCAGTTGTTGTCAGTAGGTAGGGCCTTTGGGAGGAAAAATGAGGTCTTGAGGGTGGAGCTCTCATGAATGTGATTAGTGCCCTTCTCGAAGAGATCCCGCATTGTTCCCTAACCCTCTGCCACATGAGGATCCAAGGAGAATTCTGCAGCCTGGGAGAGGGCTCTCGCTCAGCCATGCAGGCACCACGATCCCGTACTGCCAGCCTCCAGCACGGTGAGAAATGATCTTCCCTTCTTCTTCTTTCTTCTTTCTTCTTTCTTCTTTCTTCTTTCTTTTCTTCTTTCTTCTTTCTTTCTTCTTTCTTCTCCTTCTTTCTTTCTTCTCCTTCTTTCTTTCTTCTCCTCCTCCTTCTCCTCCTCCTTCCTCCTCTTCCTCCTCTCCTTCCTCTTCCTCCTCTTCCTTTCTTCTTCTTCTTCTTCTTTTTTTTCTTTTTGCTGTTTTTAAGCCCCCCAGCCTGTAGTATTTTGTTATACAGCCCAGAGCTGATTAAGACCCCTGGTATGGCTGTGTTCTGACCGGTGGGACAGGAGAAGCGGTGTGTGCAGCTTACAGGTCACATCCTTAAAAGGAAGCTGCATTCCTTTCACGTTCTCTTTCCACCCCTTCTGTGGGATGGGATGCAGACATGGGCTAGTGAGCCACCTTTAACGACGTAAAGGTGATAGTCCAGGCTTGGCGGGACAACTGGATAGTAAGATCTGGGTCTTTGGATTACTTCGTAGAGCTGAAGTGCTACTGTTTTCAGAAGGAAAAACAAGCCTATCTGGTTTAAACCACTTCTACTGTCAGAGCAGCCAAATTAATATCCATATCATATATACTGTTTATTGAAATTCCTTTTCAAATTTAATATCTTATTGAAACATGCTTTTATATATCATTAAATATTTCATTTGCCATTAAATATCTTACTGGCTACAGAATGTGCAGGGTAGATGCATCATTATTTATTTAACTAAGCTATCATTGGGCATTTAGGTTCCAATTTTTCTAAGTTATAAATAATACTGGAATAAAAAAATCTATTGCTTTATATATATGTGTATACACATTTTAAAATTTATCTGTATTATATATATTTATGTACATACAAGTATGTATACACACTGAAAACACATCTATGTATGTGTACGTATATAAGTCTTTGCCTTGTTTCCCTAAATAAATTCCCGTAAGTGGAATTACTTGGTCCAAGGCCTTTCACATTTTTAAGCTTTTAAGATTAATTATCAAGTTGATTGCCAATATGTCTGCACTAATTTACCATACACTAGGAATATGTGTAGGTCTTAAGAGTTCAGTTGTATAAGTTTTACCGATTGTGTACACACACACAGAGTATAAAATATTTCCTTTATGCAGAAAGGTATATTTGATCCCTTCCCTTAATCTCTGCCTTACAGAAGCAACTATTGTTTTGATTTCAGATCATGCCTATTGTTGGACTTCATATAGATGGAATCGTACCATAGATATTCTTTTGTTTCTAGCTTCTTTGCTTTCATTTTTGAGATGCACCCACGTTGTTGCAAATATGAGTAGTGGTCGTTAGGTGAAGTTACTTCATTTAAAATAAATGCTCTTCTGTTGATAAATAATTGTGTTATTTCCAGTTTGGAGCTACTATGAATATGACTTTTTTGTGGACATACATTTTTCATTTAGTTCTTCTTGGGTAAATAACTAAGAGGAGGGTTGCTGGGTCATAGGGAAGAGCCTATTTAACTTTTAAAGAAACTGACAGGTAATTCTCAAAAATGGCTGTATAGCCTTGTGTTCCCATCAGCAATACATGAGAGTTCTGGATGCTTCTCATTGTGGCAAATATTTGGTATTGCCAGCCTTGGAGATTTTAGTCATTCTATCATTCTGGAATGGAAAATGTTCATTTGTGGAAATGTTCATTTGTTTTTCTTTTGACTAATGATGTTGAACTCTGTATATGTTTATTGGTGACTCATGGATCTTCTGTAAAGGATTTAAGTCTTTTGTCCATTTTTAAAAATTGAGTTTTCTTTTTATTATTGATTTTTAGAAATCTTTATATATTCTCTATACAAGTCCTTCATCAGATGCGTGTGTTGTGGATTTTTCTTCCAGGTTTGGCTTTCTAAGCTGAAATTTTCACTAGGGTGAAGTAAAACATATCAGTTTTTTTGTTTTATGCATAGTTTTTTTTTTTTTGTGTGTGTGTGTATTGTAAAAAATTTTTGCCTACCAAAAGGTTACAAAGACACTTTCCTATGTTTACTTTTAGAAACTTTATGGTTCTAGTTTTTCTAATACAGTTTATGATTCATCTCAAAATAACTCCATTATTGAAGTGAGGTAGGGTTCAAATTCATTTATTTTACATTTTTTATATCAAGTTTTCCAACACATCGGTTAAAATAACTTTTAGTCTTTTTTGCCAATATGATAAGAACAAATGGTATTTTATATTGTTTTATACCCTGATGAAATCTTGACAGTGAATTTTTTCCTGAGTTTGCATGTTTCCTACAACTTTGAGTCAGAGCTTTTCTAATAGCCAACCCCAAAGGACTAACTTTTTGAATTCAGAAAAGAATCTCATTTTCTTTCTTTCTTGTTAAGAGAAGTGAAATTACTGTAGCAGGAGTAATCGAGTGACATCCTTGTCAATCATGATTTGAAAATACCCAGGAGAATTATTGGCAACTATCAATCTGTTTTAAATTAGTAAGGATTTAGACTGACTTATGAAACATTAAGATGGCCATATTTGTTTGATGTTCCTCAATTGGAAGAGGTTGAATTGTTCGACATAGGTTGACACATAGGAAAAGATTAATTATACCAAATATTTAGAATAGTATAATAACTGTTAGATCTGTAAAGCACGAGCTGTGCTTCCCAGGGAAATAAATGATACCTGTTTTAAATATATTTCATATAAAGAACAGAGGATACATTTCAAGGAAGAAGGTTATGCTGACAAGTTAAAACCAAGTTACTTTGGTGATTTTGCCCTTAGATTTCTGTGACCTGCAAAAAAGAGGAGCCATACACCTGATGTCAAAACCTGAGTTTCTAAGAAAAGGGTCTTATCTCCACTGAACTTTCGGGGATTATGCTGTACATAGATGGGCTAGAGCTCAAGCCCATTCACTTTCACATTCATGTTGGAGGGTTAATGTCTGAGAAAAGTGACTAGCTAAGCAGCGATAATAATTCCAAGAGAGAGTGCATTTACATTTTTCTAATAATACAATTCATGTAAGTCTTTATGCCACATAAATCTTTTCTGCACACTTTGGGATATATGGCTTCCATATGCTCTAAAAAAGCTATAAAATGAGCTCAATATTCTTTTCTTTGGTATTTTTCTATCAGTGAACTTCTTCTCGTGACCTCTGGTAATGATGTTGTGTTGTTTAGAGTTAGAACTCTCAATGATTTTTCCTCCATTCGGAAATGGTGACTTCTTTGCTGACAGTTGATAAGGATTTCTATTTAACTGTCTAAAAATATTTCTCACGTATATTTTATTGTAAATTTACATTTTCTAACTCACCACATCTTAATTTCTCATTTTCTGTTTGGTAACTAAAAAATAAGGCAAGGCTTCAACACAAAGGCACGTAATTGATGCTAGACAAGCATTGTCATAATTTCCCCCAAGGAGCTCCGTTTTGTTAACTCTTTAAAATCGCTGAGCACGTTTTTCCTCAGGGATTTAGCATTTAATTTTTTCCCCAGTACGTTCATGCTGCTAAAAACTATTTTATGTATTGAATAGAGTTCTAGTAATATCTGTGACAGCAGTCCTGTCAAAACACTTTTAAAGAAGTATGCTCACTCATTATGGAAAATATGAAAGCCTCTGTCCCTTCAAAAATACATGTTTTGCTTTGGAAGCTAAGCAAAACAACTTAAATTTTGGAACACTACTGGGAGCAATCTTCAGAGAAACCATGTTAGTTTTCTAATTAGAGAATCCAAGGCAGTGTTACAGGAACCAGTCTAGACAACACCGCTTTATCTAAGACCGTTCTAATAACACCTTCTAAAAGGTTCTTTGTAAGAGTGAAATTTTTATTTTTCAGCATTGCCCTAACCTTGTATCGGCAGCTTAAAGAATTGCAGTGCCTTAAATGGAAGCCATTGAAGATCCAAATGCTCTGAGTTGATCCTTTCTGACAGAGGAGAAAGGCCAATAAGCCAACCCCAAATGGTGTAATCAGGAGCAGTGCATAATTAAAAGCCATCTGCATGTCTTGTGTGCCCCTCTCTGTGTATAAAATAGGGCCAGCACTATGTGAGTACTTAAAAGCTCCTTTGAAAAATTTCAAATCCTTATTGAGACATTTATCCTACAGTGTGGAGGATAAGACAGACCAAAGTATTCATGACCAGCCCCCTCCTTCTTATTTTCTCATGTGTGAGTGATTTATAACCGAGTCGACATAATGCCATACTACCACACTAGAAATGTTTATTGTAGGTTTAAAAATATTCTATAGTTCATGAGAAGTTAAGTGGTAAGGCTAAGAAAATAACGTTGTTGTGTGTCTTCATCAAGATTATAGCCCAGAATTTTTTCTGGATTCTAATGGAGGTTGTGCTCTCCTCCCACAAACAAATGCTCGTTGCTAAGTCCTCAGATTCAGAACCTTTATTTTTTCTTTTTTTTTAGGATGAACTTGACTTCTAAGCAGATACTTAATATGTTTTCTTTAGTGGAAGTAAGTAACTGGTAAGGGAGCCTATTCATGAGTCCTTGCAGTAGGTTTGTCATAACTAAGTGAGGCTCCATGTAGCCCCATAGTGATATCCTGGTTTAAGAGAACATATGTGTTTAGCCAGTAATTTTAGAAGACTGGTTCATCCTACACAGATTGTCAGTACCATCCAAGAACATATTTTCTTGTTTCGTTCCTCTGGTATGGGATGTTATAGAAGGGAATCTGAATTGTTAGAGGGAAAATTGGTCCTGATGCCTTCAGAAGTCACTTCCAACTCTTAGAATCTATGATTTTATGAGCTTTAGTTTCAGAATATTGTATTTCAATGGTCAGTGAAAGTGTGTAGAGTTATTATATAGATTGATATGAGTGTTCAAAGATCTGGAATTTTATTTTATTTTTTTTCAAGATTTTATTTATTTATTCATGAGAGACACAGGCAGAGGGAGAAGCAGGCTCCCTGCAGGGACCCCAATGCGGGACTCAATCCCAGGATCCCGGAATCATGATCTGAGCCAAAAGCAGACGCTCAAGCACTGATCCACCCAGGCGCCCAAAGATCTGGAATTTTAAAAAAAAGTTTGCATTTAAATTTTAAGAAAAAATGATTTTGTTTCCTACATGTCATATCTGTAGGATTTATACCACTATTCTGTACTATTTCCCATGACACAGATTCCTTTGTTTTGAGATTTCAAGCCTACCCTCTCAAAGATTCAATTTAAAACCTTCCAAATGTAATTAGTATGTTCAGGTTGGGATACAATGGTTGATATTTCCAAATACAACAATTCCAAATTTGTACAAGTCCTTATATCAGTCAAGTGTCTATCCAGTTTTTCCTTAGAGCCTCTCTATTGATAAACCCCATAATCCAGAGGGATTAATTGGTGTCTAACTTGTCATATCTGTTCTTACCACCTGCAGCCAGAACTTAGTCCTCCCCACTCTTTTGAGGTCAGAGGACTTGTGTGGCTCTTCCTGTTGTTGCCATAAAAACCCAAGACTTCACAGAGCCGCCTGGTCTCTGTGTAGTTTTCTGTGGCCAAGAGACTGTACCCAAAGTGTTCAGGCCTCTCTGGACCTCAGAGTCTTTGGCCAGTTGCTTTTATCTCTAAAGAAAGGAAGAAGTTTATCTGTCTTCTTGTCTTTAGATTCTGTTTTCTGGCTCAGGATTAATCCTGATGCATCCTTGTCAAGGAATTCCTCATCTCCCACCTTGGAAGTGTGGTCTAGCTTCAACAGACCTGACAAAATAATTAGTAGCTAACCTGATATGAATATCAGGATTATGTGGTCATTTTTACTGTCAACTTCTTATGCATGGACAGGTAATGAAGGCACTTACCGAGTTGGTATTTACATGGAACCTATGAGGAATAAAATGCAAATGTATTAATTTCTCTTTTATCTTTTTATTCAAGATTATATTTCCTAAATATTTAAAGTCCTAATTTCCCCAATTTTTATGATGGCCAGTAATAACTACCAATCCTAGAGCACTCTCTATTTAACACGGATTATCTTAAATTGCACTCAGGAGAGAACAAGCACAGGCTTGGAGCTTATTCAGCAATAGTTTTGTGATTCTGTTTATTGAAATGATATAAATGTGGTATCACATTTTATTAATTCCACAAATGTTTATTTCATGTCTACAATGTGTCATCACAGTTTTAGATTCTCTGGAGACCATGAAGCGTATGAGACAAATCTGAGTTAAATTGTTTACATTTGAAAACCAGGGAATAAAGTGGTCATAAAATTTAATCACCATCAAGAATCAAGAAATTGATAATAATTAATAACATAAGTGGTTTATTAACAAAATTATTCTCAAGGATAAAATCCTATGAAAACATGAATGAAATTCACAGTTGTTTCAAAAACTATAAAATTAATATGACAAGGAACACTTACTGCTTTTCAGAAGAAGAAAAAGTAAATTTTTCAGAGAATCTCCACTTTTTGCTTTTCTCCTTGCTATGGAAAAATGTTGCTGCCTTGCATTATTATTATTATTATTATTATTATTTTCATTTTCACCAAGCTGTAGTCTGAAAACAAGCCTTTCATCAAAAGAGCTAAAATGTCTAATTGCAGTAGTTGAAACCAAGGAGTCTATGGATTTATTTAAGTGGTGTTGTACATACTTGGAAGGTGTGGTTTCAAGGATGTTGATATTGAAATAAAATTTAATTGCTGATTTCACTTACATCCACGACTGCTGATTCTGAGGGATTAACTCTCATTTCAAAAGTGGATGTCTGTTGCTTTTTAACTCATGTCTTAAAATGTGTTAGAGATTTCATTTGACTTGCCATTACCACTAGAAATGACAGAGAACTAACTTTTTATTTCTTTAAGTCACATGGTACTTTGTGCTAGACAGTTGCCTTGCAATCTTTCATCTGATTTTCAAACTCTAGGGGAAGTTTGAAACTTCTACCCATGCGTCCACATACCCAACAATTGTTTATGAGATGCTTACTATGTTACTAAACATAATGATGGTGATAATAACAGTGAGGCATACTTTGTGAGTACAGAGAGAAGTCTGTGCCAATGATTCAAGTGATTGGAAAGGGAAGGCTGTTCTGGATTTAACGTATCACTGATGCTAGAATCCTTCTTGATCCTAACCTCTAGGGAACTGTTGGAAAAGGCAGGGGTAGAGGCAATTATTGGGAGTTTGGTTGGCATTTCCCAGGATGCTTGGGGTAAGTGTCTATGCCAGGTGGTAATCAGCATCAGGGAACAGGTCCCTTTGCATGGGCTGATGATATTGTTTGGTAGTGGTAAATGGGATTGTTGCTGGGGACAGAGAAAGCAGCACTTGTCACCAAGGGACTACTTAGAAGGAAGACTGAGATTCACAGGGTAGGACTCGAAATGTGCTAATTTGGATATTAAAAGATTGACATCACTGTGTACCTCAGGGTAATTAGGCTGGACAAATGGTTTACATAAATATGAAGAAAGCGAGGCCTTGAAAAGTCATACAGGTGATAAGCAAAGACACTGGAATTCAAACTCAAGTTTGTACTACTTCCTTGCAAAACTTTTAATCATTTGTAGACACTTACCTAAAATGCTTTCCTGGAATTTGCCCTTACTACTGCATGAAAAAAAATCTATATAAAGTAGAGCATTTTTTATAACAGCAAAATGCTTTGGTAAATAATGAGAAAGCCATTTGAAGTTGTACTCTGACTCTATGTCCTTTGTTCAAATTGTATTATTCACATATGCAGAGACAGAGTGTCTCTGTGACTTAATTATGATGAGTATAATAATTGTAAGTAGGTGGTTATATTATGCCAGAGGAGATAATTAAATGGGGAATTGCATGATTAGCTGAGCTTTTAGTACATGCATTATCCTTATGAAATATGATATTATGATTCTACTATACAGTGCTCAGATAAAAAATATTTACAGAGTCAACACTTCAGATGTGCAGAGGGCATTAGAAATACATTAGATATAGATGGGATCCCTGAGATATCATTAAAATACTTTGGAAATTTTACAAGCATAAATCCAGGGCATTGATTTCCTTCTTGACCAGTAGTTTTATTGTCAGGAGGATTGGCAATTCTCCCTGCACCTATAATTTCAGCAGAAATAAATTAATCATTGAAGTGGATGTGACGGGAGCATGGTGGCAGCTTAGTTGTAAATCTTTGCACTTTTCTTGGAAATCATATATAAGGAGAATAGAAAAACCCTCAATTAGATTCTCAGCAAAGCTAGAAATCAGAAAGTACTCGCAAGCTCTCAGTTACATGAAACTGTGGCCCAAGCAAATGAAGTCAACATTAACTGCATAGAAATGGTGGGGCTTTGGGGGCTGAAGATGGGATGAAGAATGAGGGAACGTGGAAAGGGCCCAGTAGTCACACATCTTGGAAATAAGAAGCAGATGTTCACTCCCAGAAGGAGCAGACCCCTCTCTGAATGGGAAGTGCTGTACGTCGGACTGAGGTACAACAGGTGCAATTGCTAAGGAAGGTGGAAAAAGACGTTGCAGAAAGTATCTGGGGAAATCAAGAGGTGATTGAATTGTCTTAGAAAATTCCATGTCCCGGGATCCCTGGGTGGCGCAGCGGTTTAGCGCCTGCCTTTGGCCCAGGGCGCGATCCTGGAGACCCGGGATCGAATCCCACGTCGGGCTCCCGGTGCATGGAGCCTGCTTCTCCCTCTGCCTGTGTCTCTGCCTCTCTCTCTCTCTGTGACTATCATAAATAAATAAATAAAAAATTAAAAAAAAATTCCATGTCCCAAAAGGGAGCGAACAATTGGGAAGGCAGGAGGTATGACTTTTGGTAACAGAGACAAGTAGAGGAACTGAGGGAAATCGCAGTTAGGAGTGGAAGTGCTTCGGAACCAGGGTAGGACCAAGAGACAAAGTGTGTGTGGCTTACACTGTAGTAGTCCACTGCGGTAGCAGTACCAGAGGGAGCTTTGACCGAGAAATACAGAAAACTACCCCTTGACTCTCTTGCTAATAACTGGTCTAGGAAAATCCAACTTATTTAAATATGAATGACAAAAACGAGTTGAAGACAGCATTCAGACAAAAATATTATAAGAAAAACGTGCAACAGAACACCCAAACTCCCCTATATAGGAAGAGAATTCGTAAGGAAACGCTGCATTGAAGCGAATGAAAATTATAATCCGACATTGCAATCTGAATAAAAAACATTAGCAATTGCAGCTGCGGATTAACACCATGAAGCAGAAACATAAGAGATCAGGGAAGAAGTGAGCAGTCAACAGAAGGCGTCGGCAAGACTGTTGGAGCATTTGAAGTGGGAAGGGGTAGAAACCGGGAAAGAGAAGAAAAAGAAAAACGGTAATTTAGAAATGAAGACTAAATTACAAGGAATGCAACAGGGAACAGACATCTTGGGAAGGAACATAGAATAAAGAAATGAGAAAAACAAGCAGATGAGACATAAAGAGATACAATGATGAGAGAAAAGACGGAGACAGAAGAGACAAAGGAAACGCAACGTGTGCGTAATTGCAGCTTACGAAGGGAAAGCCCCCACACGGTATAATCGAACAATTATATAAGAATATATTTTATGAACACTCTCCTGAAAAAAAATAATTAAGTTTGAAAAGCCACCTTAGTTTGGGCTTCTGTAAGAAATTATCGCAGACCGAGTGGCTTAAACAACAAACCTTTATTTCCCATAGTTGCAGCGGCTGGGAAGTCCGGGCCTGGGTGCTGGCAGATGTGGTGTCTGGTGAGGGCTCCCTTCCTCCTCCGCAGGTGGCTGTCTCCTCCTTGTACCCTTACATGGTGGACAGCAGACAGGCCTCGCTGGGGCCCCTTTCATAAAGGCGCTAAACCCAACCACCAGGGCGCTACTCTGTTGATCCTAATTACGTCCCGAAGGCCCGACTTCCTTAAATTACCACACTAAAGCTCAAGAATTCAACTTACTAATTTTGTGGGGACACAAACATGTAGTCCATGAAGGGGTACATCATGTTCCATGGAAAAATGACTTAGAGTGGCCAGTGCCAAGATAGCAGGGTGGGCTGTCAATACGAGGAAAGCACTATTGGATAGACGGTTTATTTTTTTTTTTTTTTAAATTTTTATTTATTTATGATAGTCACACAGAGAGAGAGAGAGGGAGAGAGAGGCAGAGACACAGGCAGAGGGAGAAGCAGGCTCCATGCACCGGGAGCCCGACGTGGGACTCGATCCCGGGTCTCCAGGATCGCGCCCTGGGCCAAAGGCAGGCGCCAAACCGCTGCGCCACCCAGGGATCCCAATTGGATAGACGGTTTAAAAGATTGTCATTGACCAGAAGAAAGCCAGGCAGGTGTCAGCTTCTCCAGGGTAGCACCGAATTTCAGATGACAGTGGAACAACACCTGCAAGTGACTCAGGGAAAAATGTGCAATCAAGACTGTCTCTCGGGGGCGCCTTGGAGGCTCATTCACTTAGGCATCTGCCTTCGGCTCAGGTCATGATCCTAGGGTCCTGGGATGGAGCCCTGCATTGGGCCCCCTGCTCAGTGGAGAGCCTGCTTCCCCCCTCCCCCTGCTAGTGCTATCTCCATTGCTATCTTTGTGTGTCTCTCTCATAAATACATAAATAAATAAACAAATAAATAAAAACTTTAAAAAAGACTGTCTTCCAAGTATATAGTTTTGAGTATGCCAAAGTTTAGGGTATATTGTTCATACAGCTCTTCTTAAGAGAACTTACTATAGAGCAAACTCTACTAAGAGGTGATAGAGCAAGCTTCAGCAAAAATAAATAGTGAACATTGAATATATTTAATTACAGTTTTGAGATAAAATCATGGGTAGGATAAGGGTGTCAGTGTAGCATGTTCATATTATATGCTCTGGCTATATAAAAATGTAGTCCCAGAAATGTTTGAGAAGAGACTTGAAACTACTCTTTTTTTTTTTTTCCTCTTGAGAGAGACAGAACGAGATGACAGGGAGGGGCAGAGGCAGAGGGAGAGGGAGAGGGAGAATCTGAAGCAGGCTCCACACCCAGCTCAGAGTCTGATGTGGGGTTTGATCTCAGGACCCTGAGGTCCTGACCTGAGACAAAATCAAACGTTGGACACTTAACCAACTAAGCTACGTGGGTGCCCCCTGAGACTACTATCTTTCAAAAGGCTCACTTGGAAGGTGGATTAATGGTTGGCATTTGGGATTTTCACGAGTGTTTCCACCATTCAGAAGTGATAAAGAGTGGCTTTTGGTGTCTAAATTGTTCATGCAAACATGGTTTATGCTAAACATCTGCTTTCCTTCTGGAGTTTTGGTAGGTGCTGGCCAGAGGCACCTGTATGACTAGCTCCGCATAAAAATCTTGGGCACTGAGTCCGTAGTGAGCTCTCCTGGTGGACGGTATTTTACATGTGACGTTGCAACTTGTGGCTGAAGAAATTCTGCACCTCCTGTGCGACTCCACTGGGAGAGGACTCGTGTAAGCTTGTGCCTGGTGTTCTCCACGCCTCACTCCCTGTGCCGTTTCCCTTTGCTGATTTTGTTTGTATCTTTCACTATAATAAATCACAGTTTAAGGACAATTGTATGCTGTGTCCTAGGAGTTTGCCTAGTGAATCATTGAACCTGGGGGTGGCATTGAAGATTTCCAACATTGACTAAGGGTAACCATTGTAACAAAATACAAATCTTCCAAAAATATCTGAAGTATTAAAAGAAAAGAGACCACTTAGTGAGAACTTCTTTTTATCCATCCTTCTACCCTATAACATGACAGTACTAAAACCAAAATTATTGTAAATAAAGTAATTGTTATAGAGCTTAACTTACCTATTAAAAGAAAAAAAGGTCTTCATATTGGATCATTAAACAAAACACTTAAAGTAATCCAGAGATGTTAAAAGTATGAACAAACTTATGCAGACAAATGAAAACAACAAAAAAAGAAGCAAGTGAGGTTTGGAACCTAAAATATAGGACCTCAAAATATCTAGTCCCAAAGTCATTACATGAAATTAGAAAAATCAGTTAGCGATGAAACTAGAACAGTTACATAATGTTGAAGGATAAAATTCACAATGAAGATGCAGTTGTCATTATTTTTGCAGGAAATTATACAACTTTGTGAAGGAGAAAATAGAGGCAGTTAATAAAAAGTAGACAAAGACACAGCAGTAGTAGAAAGCTTTCATTCATCTCTCTAGTGTAGGATCAAGAGGACAAAAATAAGTAGGCAGATGACTATACAGTATGATCGTAAAGTAGTATAGTATGGTAGATATCAAACTCTGATACAGTGAAAATAGAGAACATTCTTTTTTTATTTTTTTTTAAAATTTATTTATTTATGATAGTCACAGAGAGAGAGAGAGAGAGAGAGAGAGAGGCAGAGACACAGGCAGAGGGAGAAGCAGGCTCCATGCACCGGAAGCCCGATGTGAGACTCGATCCCGGGTCTCCAGGATCGCGCCCTGGGCCAAAGGCAGGCGCCAAACCGCTGCGCCACCCAGGGATCCCGAGAACATATTCTTTTGAAATGTTTTTGAAACTGTCATAAAATTGCCTCCGTATATACTAGGCCATAATTCCAAAAAGAAGGAAAAAATGAAACAGCATTATTACAACATGGTAAAACTAGAAATTAATGGCAAAAGCACAAATGCAAAAGTGTTTTTCACCTTGAAAAAGGTGAAATGTTTTTTTACAGTTGTAATAAAGGACTTGAAGAAAAAGGCAAGGTGAGCAGAACATGCAGACTATCTTGACAAAGTATGAAAATACTGTATACGTGGGTCCTAGGGATTAACCATGCTTGAAGGAAAATGTGGAGCCTTAAATATTTATAACAGTAAGAAGAAACAATAAAAATATGACATTAGAGATAAAAAAAAAGAAGAACAAGGTAAACCAAAGGAAAGCCCAAGGAAAGGATTAATGAAGATAAAAACAGAGTGGAAGGAGTTAGGAATAGAACTAAAAAATAAAATAAAAATTTGGTGATTTGAAAAAAAAAATTGATTAAGAATAAAAGGGAAGGGGACGCCTGGGTGGCTCAGTGGTTGAGCGCCTGCCTTCAGCCCGGGGCGTGATCCTGGGGTCCCGGGGTCGAGTCCCACATCGGGCTCCCTGCATGGAGCCTGCTTCTCCCTCTGCCTATGTCTCTGCCTCTCTCTCTCTCTCTCTCTGTGACTCTCATGAATAAATAAATAAAATCTCTAAAAAAAAAAATAAATAAAATCTCTAAAAAAAATAAATAAAATCTCTAAAAAAATTTATTCTCTAAATAAAAGGGAAGAAAGTACATATATACAAGAGAAATGACAAGAAGGGAAAAACAAAGCAAAAAAAAAGGAAACTAAAACATTATAGAAAGTTATTTTGTGCAACATCGCCTATGGAAATAAACTTTAAAGCTTGAATGGAATAATTTACTAAGAAAATATGATGTAGACACATAACATACGTCAAATATGACAAAACTGACCCAGAAGAGAAAGAAAATCCCACAGACCAATTTCCATACGAAAAGAAGGAGAGAAATAGAGAAGACCCGGCTCCCCGAGTCAGCGCTCCTGGCCCTTCTCAAGTGTTCTCTGCTCCGGGGGGGGGGGGGGCTCCTGCTGTCCTCTGCTGCTGGGAGCACCGAGGGGGGTCAGGGCAGTAGACGCCCGCTTGCTTGCTTCTGGGTGCTGCTGTGCCTGTGTGTACCCCAGGAGGGGCGGGGAGCCCCACCCGTCTGCTTCCAGTGGGATCGTCTCCTGGGGTCTTTATTGTTCCCTCGAGGCCTGAGCCTCCACTGGCCGAGCCCTGCTCCCAGCTCCCATCCCAAGTCCCCGTCCTCCCCTTTGTTGCTCTGTCCCTAAGAGTAGGATCAGCGTCTGCGCGGACCCTCGCTGTGCCTCTGTGTGCTCTTCTAGCTCCTTCAGCTTTTTGGATCCCGTGCAATCCATTCCTTACAGTAAATTCCATCTGTTGAAATACACTGTGTGTTTCCTGCCTCCTGGCTTAACCTCTCGGTGCCTCAGTTTCCTTAGATGTAAAACGGAGATGACAATGATAGAATCATGATGATAACGATAAAAGCACTTAACCTCATTAGGTTGTTGTGAACATTAAGCGAGTTTAATATATGTAACAACGGGTCTGCTGAAGAGTGAACCCTATGAAGACCCTCACTGCTCTCAGAAAGGTTTACTCGCCCGCCCTCCGCAAAAACAAAGCACTTGGTTCAGACAGAGTTATTGGAAACTTTTACGAAAACCTTCAAGTTCTTCGTTACTTTATCTATTCTAGAGCACAGAGAAGAAGGAAGCTTCCAAATCAGTTCTTGTGATTCAAGTGTAACGCTGGTAACAAAGAGACATCTAAAAAAATTTTATAAAAAAGAATAAATCTGTCTCAGTTTACAAAGAAAAGTGGAAAAATCCTAAGTGAGGCATCAGCAAAGAAAACTTGGTAGAACACTGAAGAATGGTGCATCATGAATATATGTACTTATCAGACATGAAAAAGCCTTCCTAGGAAATCCAGTGACATAAATCTTCATATTAATAGCTTGAGTAGGTGTTTACTGTCGGAGGCCCCAGGGCCCAGTGTGTGGCCTCTCCCCTCGGGCTGCGTTCACTGCCTTGGTCGGCCCACCTTCTCTTGACTGTATGTGCCACCCATCAGGGACTTTTGTGTGGCCCTCAAGGTAAGGATGATTTTTTCACTTTTATTTTTTATTTATTTATTTATTTTTTTTTAAAAGATTTTATTTATTTATTCATGATAGTCACAGAGAGAGGGACAGAGAGGCAGAGACACAGACAGAAGGAGAAGCAGGCTCCATGCACCGGGAGCCCGACGTGGGATTCGATCCCGGGTCTCCAGGATCGCGCCCCGGGCCAAAGGCAGGCGCCAAACCGCTGCGTCACCCAGGGATCCCAATTTTTTCACTTTTAAAAGTTTGTACAAAACCACCCAACCATACAAAGAAACCCCCAAAAGACAGAGATAGTGACTCACAACGCCTACACTGTGTACTTACCGGGTTTTTTTCTTTAAAAGAAAAGACCGTACTGTCCCTTAGATACAATATAACGGCATTTGTTACGGTCTGACTTTTAGAAACATTCTCATTTACCTACGATCCGCATCTAGAAAAGAACACAAGCCCTAAGTGTACTACCCCACGAATTCCATACACCGGCCGCACCCGTTTAACCAGCACCAGCTCAAGAGACAGCGTGTCCCTCGGGGCCCGGGCACCACCTGGCAAGGAATGGCCTGGCCTTGTTCTTTCGAATGCTCCCCTCCTGGTCACCCCACGGCCGTCTTGAGAGAACAGGTTTTAAACTTGCCTCTCAGTCTTTGCTGCTCCTTCCACTCTAATTAAGCCCCAGCCCGCCAGACGAGAAAGTAGTTTAACCTTATCATTAGCTTGTCCTATTTCTTCTTAACAACCTGAAGATGGTAACAGAGCAGAGAATCGAAAACTCTCAAGCCGAGCGACGTGAACCTCGCCCAACAGCATCGTGTAGGACGCGGTGTAGTTTTTTCCCTAAACGGGCAGGACACGACGCCGAGCGATGACAGGGTACTTCACTCTAAATAGATCAGAGGGAGGATGCTGTGGGTCTTCAAGGTAGCGGATACACAGCCTGATGCCAAAGTTGCTATGGAAACTATTGGATGGTAGAAGAAAACAGTCGCATAAAATTTGTATAATTCATGGATTTCTGAGAATTTTCAGCCTTAAGTTCATAATACACGTAACTTCTTACCCAGCGGGGCAGGTATCTATTTGGTAAACATCTTTTTCATCTCCACGGGCTGAAATCCTTCTATTGATTGAATTAGTCTGAAAAGCCTACCAGAATTATCACAACTCTATTTCGAAGGCCTAAAATTGTCGACTGTACCTGTTTTTTGACAAAGTGGACTCATGTACATATTCTTATTTAAAGAATCAGTTAAATCCCATGAATAATTTAATCATATGAAGGTCTTGTTTAGCCCTTTAGAATTTTTTTTTTAAGATTTTATTTACTTATTCATGAGAGACACAGAGAGAGAGGCAGAGACACAGGCAGAGGGAGAAGCAGGCTCCATGCAGGGAGCTCGATGGGGACTCGATCCCAGGACTCCAGGATCATGCCCTGGGCTGAAGGCACTCAAATGCTGAGCCCCCCAGGCGTCCCAGCCCTTTAGAAATTTAACAGGGGTAAGTGATCTGTGGGAAAACAAGAAGACCAATCACTTAGAAATCAATACATTATTACAGTATGAAGTTTGGATTCCAGGGTGGATCTGAACCCAATTTGGAAGAGATGGTGGGAGTCGTGGTCATAGGCCACAGATATTTTCACCACCCTCTACAAAAGAAAAGGAAACGCTGACCTCATTAATGAAGCAATCATGCCTTCGAAGCCTTGTTTCCAGCGTGCTCTCAGGTACTGGGGAGTCAGAGCTCAGGAGCAGAATCGGCGCTCTCGTGAGGCTTACACTGCAGCGGCGGTGGACGGATGCTGCGCGGCGGCATGAGCTCGAGTGACCAACGCTGCCGTCAGAACCCAGTAGAGGGGCCGCTTGTTTTACTGGGGGGTGGTCAGGGAACGTCTCATCAGGATGTTAGGTTTGATCTGAGTCGTAAGTGGCAAGAAGGAGGCAGGTGGGTGAAGAATTGGGAAACAGCACCCAAGCAGAGGAAAAGCTCAAGGGAAGTCTCTAGAACGTGGATGGGTTTATTTCTCTCCCCCAAGAACTGGAAGCTGCTTTTAGGACCTAGTACCCACCCCACATCCGAGTGAAGTGCAGAGATCACTGTGTGGTTTGGCATTTGGAGTGTGGCACGAAGAGGAGAGAATTTTGCCTCTTTGTCGACTCCCTTGTCTGTAGCCCAGGCCTCGATGCTTCCCGGTGGCCTCCCCCGGCCATCAGGCGACTCAGGAGCTCGGAACCAGCAGGTGCTGGGCTTTACCTTACCTGTTGTTTCTTTTCTGTTCCCTCCTCCTTCTTGCCTGCCTGCCTTCCCTTCTTTCTGTCCTCCCTTCCTCCCCAAACCCTCCCCCTCTCCCTCCCTCCCTTCCTTCCTCCTTCCTTCCTTCCTTCCTTCCTTCCTTCCTTCCTTCCTTCCTTCCTTCCTTCCTTCCTTCCTTCCTTCCTTCCTTCCTTCCTCGAACATCTATGAAACGCCCGGGGTGTGTGTACACGACAAAGGCACAATAAAAGAAGTTTCACGGGAACAGATTCATCAGTTGGAGTTCACCAAGAACAGGTGGTCCCTGTCCAAGAAATTCAGACGCACAGCTTGCTTCAGCCTTGGCTGATTTTCTGAGGCAGAATTTAAAAGTTCCAGATTCCCAAATTTCAAAACACAATAACCTCTTCTGTTTGTTGCACTTATTATAGCAAATGTCTCCCATTTGTGAGATCAACATTTTTGGCATGTGCGTTTTGAGGTGGGAGTGTGGGGGAAAGTGTTATGCCAACAGTCAGGGGGAAAGGAAACTTTGTTCTCTATGCTTGAAAATAATGACTAATTCCTTTGCATCAGGGTTGGCCTTTGGGATATTGATTTTGAAAACCTAACTCATTTGTGGGGGGAAAAAAAAAAGCAGACAGACATGCAAATGAAGCCATAAAAAAGTGCAAAGTAGACAATGTGCTAAGGATGAACATTAAGACCTGTCATCACGTGCAGCTCATCTACAGAGGACAGTATTTTGGAGCATCTTAATGGGTGGGCTGGGAAGAATTACTTTTCCATTTTTGCCTCCTCCGGACTTCAGAATCTTACAGTTGTTCATGGAGTCAACATCATTTGGTTAATATCATTATTACTCCTATTGTTTGAGCAGCGTCTGAGGACGTCCTTTACCGAGAACCCTTATGAAGATAATTAAAAGGTTACGAGTGAATCCACACTAGCAAGTGAGAACCATGTGCAGCTTATTTTCTATTTTCTTATTTTCTTAACCGTAATTACATTTCAGTTCATTATAGGTAATGACTAGAAATGATGCTCCTGTCTCTTCTGCAACCCTTGGCCCTCTGCATTGTCAAAGGAAAGGTCCCTGTTCTGGGCTGACTAGGATTCTCTCTTCCTTTAGATTCTGTGGATCCACATCCTGCACCAGTTGGTCATGGAAAGGCTGTTTCGTGGTATGGGTGTGGGTATGGGTGTGGGTGTGGGTATGGGAATGGGTGATGTTACGTGTCAGCTGGACGGGGCTGCGTGGTGCTGAGGAAGCTGGCAAAACATTATTCCTGAGTGTGTCTGGGCGATTAGCATTTGGTTCAGAAGACAGTAAAGCAGATTCACCTTCTTGAATGTTGGTAGGTATTACCCAACCTGTTGCGGGTCCAAATAGAACAGACGGGTGGGGGGAGGGTAAACTGGAGCGGGGAGGTCCATATTCTCGCCTCAGACACGAGAACTCCCGGTTCTTGGTCGTTGGGACTCGGGGATTTACCCTGGATCCTCTTTGGACTTGGACTGAATTATGCCACGGGCTTTGCTAGTTTTCCAGCTTGCCGACAGCAGACTGCGTCAGCCATGGGAGCCAGTTCCTGTAATAAATCCTCACACACTCACACCCCCTTGGTTCTGTCCGAAGAACCCCGACGAGTGCAGCGGTGGGTTAGGACCAACCTGGGGGCTTCTCAGTCTTCGCTTTCTCAGCTGTTGGATGTGAAGTTCTGCTGCGGTCTGAGCCTGTGTGTCCCCCAAATCTGTATTTTGAAATTCTAAGGTCCGAGGTGATTGTTAGGAGGCCTGGTGGCCTTTGGGAGGCAATTAGGTCGGGGGGGGGCCCTCAGGAGGGGGATCAGTGCCTTCACACGAGGGACCTCAGCCCTTCACCGTCTGCCTGCCAGGGGGGGATGTGACGAGAGGGCTGCAGGCGGGGAAGAGGGGTGTCCCCGGGACCCGGCCGAGCGGGCACCTTGGTTCTGGACTCGCAGCCCCCCTTACTATGGGAAGGGCGCAGCTGCTGTTGCTCGGAAGCACCCGGGGCGTGGCACTTTGCTCCCGCAGCCTGATGGGCTAAGACGTCTGTCTGTAGTGTCCCCCGTCCAGGTTATTGTTCCCAGCCCAGCTCCCCCGACCCGAAGTCCGGGTACCAGCTCCACCAGACATCTAGCAGTTCTGCAGGGTTTCGAGTCCAAAGTGGAG
Organism: Nyctereutes procyonoides; assembly: GCF_905146905.1. Classification (NCBI taxonomy): domain Eukaryota; kingdom Metazoa; phylum Chordata; class Mammalia; order Carnivora; family Canidae; genus Nyctereutes; species Nyctereutes procyonoides. Next base: position 857,668 of record NW_026575047.1, read on the forward strand.
TGGTGGCTGTGCCCCCTGCCTTGTGTATCTGGGGCCTGTCCCTCCAGCTGCGCAGGCGGCAGCACCGGCGTCCTGCTCGGCTCGTCCCCTCCTCGGAACTCGGGGTGCCGGCTGCGGGCTGACCTTCAGGCCGTCGGCGTGGAGGAGGCGCCCAGGGACCCCGGCCTTCTGGGGGGCGACGGGCCAGGGCGCCGTGGGCGAGGGACTGGGCCTCGTGTCCTGGGCTCCCCGGCCTCCCGGCCTTAGGGAAGTGGCCCGACCCTCGTTAGGCGGCCAGCCCCCTGCCTGGGCCGCGACAGTGGCCACCGCACTCTTACTCTTCCTCGGGGTTCTCAGAGCTGCTGCGTGGGGCTGTGTCCTCGCCCCCAGCTTCCCCACACTGGGCACCGGGGGAGGATTAATCATCCTGACCCTGTGTGTGTGTGTGCGTGTGTGTGCATGTGTGTGCGTGTGTGCATGTGTTGCATGAGTACACGCATGTGCATATGTGTGTGCGTGTGCGCATGTGTGTGTATGTGTGTGCACGTGTGTGTGAACCGAGAAGCAAGTCCCCCTGGTAATCTCCCTGGACCCTGCTGTCCTTCCCAGTCCTACTGCCTCTGGCCATGGGAGCCTATAGGCTCTGGCCTCCGCGTGCCCCCTGCCCCCACTCCGTCCCTGCTGTGCCCCATGCTTGGCCGCACCAGACTTTTCTTAGTTCCTGGATCCGACGTACCCCTCCTGTCCCGGGCCGTCGTCCACGCTGTCCCTGAGAAGCTCCTCTGCTGCGATGGACCCTTTCCCCTGGCAGAGCAGCCCCCCTCGTGCTAGCGGATTCCGACTGTTTCTAAGGTCCCTGTCAACGCCTCCACCGCGGACCTGATGGCCCTCGAGCCGCCGTCCACACCGGACTTGCTTACACAGATTCTCTGCACTTGGTAGGATGTTAACTAATTCAACTCCCAGATTTCAGTGGTTTAACTCAACGTTTTCCTATATGGTTTCCTAGGGCTGATGTGGCGAAGTACCAAAGCTGGGCGGCTTAAAACAGGCTCGAAACCTTAAATCGAGGTGTCAGTTACTCTCCCTGGAGGAGGAATCCTTCCTTCTTTGTGCTTTCCAGTCTCCGGTATTTGCCCGTAATCCGTGGTGTTCCTTGACTCGTGCATGCATCACTCCATTCCGGATCCGCTTACCTCCCACGTGTGTCTTCACATTGTCTTTTCTGGGTGTGTCTCTGTGTCCAAACTCCTCCTCCTTTAGAAGGCCACCAGTCATCCTGGATTGGGGCTCGGTCTACTGACCTCGTTTTAAAACTGATTACTTTTCTAAAGACCTATTTCCAAATGAGGCCACAGTCCTGGGAGTTGTGACCTCAACATGATTCATCCCATGATACTTATACAGTGTAGATGTTTTTGGCCATTGGGCACCCTCCCTACCCATGGTGATTAGGCACCAGACTCCTCCCACTTTATGGCTTTGCTGTCCCTCACACTTTGGTATCATCCGCATCCAGCTGATGGCGAAAGAAGGAAGAGATGATGCTTGGGTGGCTCAGTTGGTTAAGCCTCTGCCTTCAGCTCCGGTTGTGATCCCAGGGTCCTGCAATCGAGCCCCACATCAGGCTCTCTGCTCAGTGGGGAGCCTGCTTCTCCCTCTGTCTCCTTCTCTCTCTCTGTCTTTCATAAATAAATAATTTTTTTTTTTTTTGAGGAAGGAAGAGAGAGCGTGGAGAAGGACAGTACCTCACTCCCACCTTGGCCCAGCGGTGGCACGTGGTCCTTCTCCTCACACACGAATGGGGAAGACTTGTTCGAAGGCCCCACCTTGATGCAAGGGGAGATGGAAAATGAAGTCCGCCGGGTATGGCTGCTTAAGCCACCTGTGATGAAGAGCTGGTATTTCTATTTACAACCCATCACAGATCAACGACTTTTTTAAAAAAAATAATTAAAATGTATTTAAAAATGAATTTGAAAACATACAAAACACGGGATCTATTTTCTATTCTTAAAACAAAGCAGACATAAAAGTATCTTACCAAAAGTTCGAAGTTGATAATTTGTAGGTGGTCACTAACGGGGTTTGCAGGCGAGTAGCCACAGTCTGAGTAGCGGTGCCTTACGCTGTGGGAGGGAGCCGTGCTGGTTGGCTGGGGCTGCCACGACTAGAGCAACCCCGACTGGGTGGCTTAAACAACATTTATTTCTTATAATTCTGGAGGCTAAGAAGTCCAAGACCAAGGTGCTGGCAGGTTTGACTTGGTGAGGGCCCTCTTCCTGGCCTGCAGACAGCCGCTCCTCCCTGTGTCCTCATATAGGGAAGACAAAGTGAGTTCTGGTCTCTACCTCTTCCTGAGGATGCTAAGCCCATCGTGGGGCTCTATGCTCGTGGCCTCATCGGAACCTCATTGCCTCCCAAAGGCCCAGATTCCTGATACCATAACACTGGGGGTTAGAGCCTCAATGTGAATTTTGTTTTGAGGAGGGACACGGGACTGTAAGATGTGTTACGCAGTTGTTAACCGTGTCTGGCCTCACGGTGACAGCCTCACCTTCGCCTTCATACTTCAAGTCTTTGCTTAGCGTTTGTCTTTCCAGTGTGTTCCCTGGAGTCTAAGCTCGGTGAGGGCAGAGACCACACTTGTCTTGTTTGCGGCTGTGCCCTCAGCAGTCGACTGAGTGCTTGGCATAAAGTTGGAGATTAACAAATACTTGTCAAAATTCTATTTCTGGTCCGCACCTGGAATAACCTCGAAGAAAATATGTTCACAACCGAAAATCTGTGACGTTAATTCATTTAACAGAAGCTCTGTCATTTTCTTCTGCCTTTTTAATATTTTGCTTATGTCTTGTTTATCGAACACTTATGTTCTAAATTTGTATGGTGCAGAAAAGAACGATTTCCTTGGAACAGTGGGCAGAACGAAACGACGAGCAGCGGTCAGGCTGGGTCGCTGGCTTGGGTTGGGCAGGAAGGGTGGCGGCGTCATCGGAACTCTGCACGTGAGAGGAGTAATCTTATAAGCAACGTAAGAATATTTTGCTCAGGAAATAAATGTTGAGAAATAAAGAGAAGGCCCAGCTAGTGGCCATAACCAGTAAGAAGTCTTGTAGAAAGAGAAAGAAAAATTATAGGTAATAGATGCTGGAAACAGGTAGCCATGGAGAACGGAATGTCGCTGAATCCTGTAAGGGATATATTTAGGGAGGATTCTGAATGCCAGATCCAGAAGTGGCCCCATTAGTCAAGCAAGAATCTAATAAAAGACTTGAGCAGGATTATTTGCAACATATTTCTCCAGCGGCTGGAAATATTATTGTTCTTTGGCAGGGAGCTTGGGAGGGCTTTCTCCTAATTTTGTATCTCAGAGTCTTCAGGAGTCCGGGTGCTCCAGGCAGAAAGGTGTGTGTGCTCGACACGCGCGCGTCGCACGAGCAGCGAACGCTTATTGGGAGGGTACTTCTCTCAGGTGCTGAGCCACGCGCTCCCTACGCCTTGCCCACTTTCCTCCTACAACAGCTCTGCCAGGTAGATTCTGTGGTTTTCTCCATTGCACAGGTGAGAGAACTGACTTGGTAACAGGTAAAGTGATTTATCCAAACCCTTGAGCTTGTAAGTGAGGGATATATACCCAATTATTAATAACTTCTTATATTAATACCAAATTCAGTCATTGAAAAGTCAGTCTTTTCCCCAAGGACAAATCATCATAAATCTCTTTTAGTTTTAGGGAAAAAAAACGTCATTTTCTGCGAGCGTATCTTTTTCTTACTGAAATTCTATGTTACGCTACGTGATGTGATGCTGTGTTGTCTTATACCGTATTGCGTTATCAATTTGGGGCGACAAAGATTTTTTTTTTTTAACTGAGAACTGTACGGATGCGGCATCACACCGAATCTTCAAAGCTGATATAATTCAGAGTCAGAGGAACAAGAGAACGTGTGGGGATTTAGATTAACATTACCCAGGATTTCGCAGGCAACCCACTGCTTTCATATATTTCCCTCAGGAGAAGCTCTTGAGCTACAGAGAAAAATGTTAAACTCCAGTGACAATAAGCCAGCAAAATAGTGTGTTAAAAGAATGTTTATTGAGGGTGCCATTCTGATGAAGCAGAAGTTATTGCTGCAAGAAAGGACTTGCCAGCATCTGCCAGTGACTCAATTTCTTCTAGGAGTTAATGTGTTTTAAGCTGGTGTGTTTCTGTTGTGTATTATTTGAGTTTCCTGTTTAGCCGTCTCAGTGATTTAGAACGGTGTGGCCTTCCTTTCCTCCTTTAAAGTGACAATCAACTGAGGCTGTGTGTTCCTTCCCTTCCTTTCTTCTGCATCCTCTGATTTGTGACAGATGCGTGCCCCATTAGCTTGGCAGGCGTCCTAGGAAGGGAGCCTGGAAGGTACCTTGTGTGGCCCATTGTCTGGGATACAGTAAACCACGATACAATGCTGTGTGCCCTCCAAGTACTAAGTATAACATGCTCTGGACTCACGGACGAGGAAATTAGCTTTATTTACACGGGTGAGGAGGAGGAAAGCCTCACACTGGGTTTTCTTGAACGCACCATCCTAGTGGCTCTACGAAGGTAAAGCTTAAATGTATTTGTTTACTGTATTGCCCAGAGCTTATGACCACTATTGAAATACAACAAGCGCCAAATAATATGTCTGTTGAATGAATGAATAAAAGGACGAGTGGTTGAGAAACCATTGTGGCAGAGTGGAAAAACGGAAGGCTTTGGAGTAGAAAATTCTAGGTTTGTTTCCTTCCCGCCTGTGCGCACCAGCTGTGTAGTCTTGGTGAAGTCCCTTGACCTGAAAAAATGGAGAAAGTAACACAAATGCTCAAATACCATTGTGAATATTGAATGAAGTAAAATACGTCCAAATACAAAAAAACGTTAGGCCATTAGTACATTTTAGGGATTTCTTTTGACACGGAATTTATAAGGGTTTATTTAATAACGTGCTTTTAAACATCCTCCATTTTTACAATGGTTCTTTGAAATATGTCTTAGGGTTAATTTCCAATTACCATTAGAAGAAATCTTTAAAGCGGAAATAAACCTAGTCGCCACCCATTGTTATATAGTAACACATATATATGTAGAATATATATATATATGTATGAATAGAATAGAATATATATGTAGAATATATATGTCGAATATAAAAATATAAAATATTTTATAAATATAAAAATATATAAAAATATTTCCTCTCCTAAGGACAAGATAGTCTTCCTTTTTTGCTCTACATAGGCAATTTAAATTCATCTAGAAATCTGTAGTTCTTTTTTTTTTCTTTTCTTATTTTTTAAGTAGGCTCCACACCCAGCACGGAGCTCAGTGTGGGGCCCAAACTGACAGTGCTGAGGTCATGACCTGGACTGACATCAAGAGTTGGACACCCAACCAACTGAGCCACCCCAGGTGCCCCTGAAAATGTTTAGTATTTTCTAAATCCAGATATTGATACTTTCCCCTGTAGTTTACTGTGTTTATTTGAAAGCACATGTTCAGTGAATCTAACGTTATAATATCTGAAATTAGACTTTCAGAGACCCAGGGAGCTGTCATAAGTTATTGGTCTTTTCCATGGTTCAAGACCTAGTGTTCATGAACACTTTCTCTTTTATAAACCCTAAGACCAAGCATTGGGTTTTCTGGCAGTTAACAAAAAGCAATTTGACAAGCAAATTTAAGGAAAAAGAATTCCATTCTTTACTGTCATTCCTAAAACACATTAAGACGTTTCAGACATACAGTGCGGTAGGCATTAAGGTGGCCTCGAGGTTTCCACTCTTGTTTTATGTGATCTCTTTTCCCTTGGAGTGTGAAGGAGACCTGTGAATATGTTGGGATATCATTCCCATGAGTAGGAGACTAATCAGTTGACTTTGAATTAATCAAAGAGGAGTTGTCCTGGCTGGGCCTGGCGTAATCAGATGAACCTTTAGAAGTTCATGGTGATGGCCTGGAAGAAAGCAAATTTACCCATGTTGTGAACTGACTATAGGATACGAGGCAAGGGACTGTGACCCCCAGCCACTGACGGCTAGCAAGAAAGGGAGGACTTTTTCAGCCCTACAACCACAAGCCGTTGGATTCAGTCAACACTGAATGAGTGAGGGAGCTTGGGAAAGGCACGCATGCTCCATGAGAACTGTGGCACAGCTAACAACTCTTTTGTAGCTTTGTGAGATACTGAACCACAGGATCCAGGTTAGTTGTGACTCTTGATGCAAGAAAACTGTGAGATGACAAATTTGTGTTGTTTCCAAGTTTGTCGTAGTAGAAAAACTAATAATACACTTGTGGTTTTTTTTTTATACTGATTAGAATTCCTTCTCCTCCTCTTTGCTCTTCTCTCATCTCTACAAGCTCACTCAACTCATTCTTCACTTCTCTAAAAATGTATTCCTATGAGTCAGGTCCAGCCCGATCAGCTTTATTAGGCTTTCTCTCCTTCCAACACCCATTCAGCATTTTATCAGGAAGATCAACTTAGCTTTCCTTTCAGTAGGAAAGACTCTTCTCTCAAGAAGTGAGGAGGAGGGCTAGGCAGGCACTCTCTGGAAACTCCTGCACCTGAAGAGAGAGTGGGGCAGTCTGTGAACCTGCCTTTGTTACAGTTTTTGTGCTGACACATGCACACTTAATCAGAAATTCGCATGCGTGATGAGGCTTAACCATTTACCTTAGATGCGGGAGAGAAAACAGAACCTGTTTAGCCCATCAGATTTTTCCTTCCACACTTAAGATTAGCTTGAATGGGTAGAAAGAGAGAGAGACAGAGAGAGAGAGAGAGAGAGAGAGAGAGAGAGACAGTGGACTTAGGGTTCTGCCTTTATTGGGGTTGAGGGTGAAGGGCCTATGGTTTCATGGGTTTGTTCCTTATTGGTGAATTTAAAACATAAGAGTGGGAATTAAGGCCCAGGAAGGGAAACACAGAGTCATTTAAGGCGCTAAGGGCTTAATCTAAGTCACTCAGGGCTCCCTAACGGGGGAACTTCATGGGTGGGGTGGCCTGGCTCTGTATCTAGTTGTGAGGCTGGCAACTTATTATTAGAGATGGTTGCCTTTGAAATGGATGCCTCGACAGTGAAAAACTTAACATCAGGCACTTACGTCACAACTTATCATTGGTTTAGTTGTCTGTTTTATCTACTGGATTGTGGTTCCTGCAACGTGAGGATTTGGCTTGATATTTCTCTGAATTCTAGTTTCTGGAAAGAGCCTAATATATAACAGGCACCCAGTTGAACTTTGCCAAACAAATAAATGTGGGTAATGTCTGATGGTTGTGGGAGGATGGAAGGGAATGGTGGGAAGGTAAAACTAAACAGAACTGGGAATTAGGACTTGGAAAGAAACTTGAGATGGTTTCCACAGCTCTCATTGGCTACATAGTTGGTTAGTTGACATTTCCAGAATATGAATATGTTGGCTGACTCAGTCTCTGCTTTTACTGTACCAATGTAGCTACAACTATATTTGAATCAGGACGTATTTAGGAGGGACAGCTCAAGGAGAGGTGACAAACAGGAGCAGGAGACAAGGCAGAATGTGTGTATAGATGTAAGAGCCCGTGTGTGTGTGTACCTGGGATACTGTGATTTATAATACTATACATTTGGTTTTCCTCTTGGTTCCTGTCACAGAGCTTCTAGAACCCTTGGAATTTCCTAAATGCTAAGAGCAAGGAAAGTGTCTATTTAAATCCGTAACAAGCCCCTTACAGCTACGCCTGTTTATGTTAATGAGGTGATTTTTGGAAAGCCCTTAAGGATGGGGGCTCATTGTTAGGGGAACCAACCACATAATATTAGAGGGTTGGAACTTCCAAATCCAACCCTTGACCTCTGGGGAGTGGTGTGGGACTGGAGGTTGAATTAATCACCAATAGCCGATGGTTTAATCAGCCATGACTATAAAACTGAAGCCTCCATAAAATCCCTGAAGAATGGGGCTCAGAGAGATTTCATGTGGGTGCTGGGCGGTTGGTGCTCTTGGACAGGACATGGAAACTCTGTCATATCCCCCATATTTGGTCCTGTATATCTTTTTTCCTATCTGGCTGTTTCTGAATTGTATCCTTTTATAATAAATTGGTGATCGAATGCGTAAGCTGTTTCCCTGAGTTCTGTGAGCTGCTCTTGCAAATTACTGAACCTAAGGAGGGGGATAAGTCGTGAGAACCTCTGATTTATAGTCCGTGAGTAGTAACCCCAGGTAGCAACCTGGATTCTCAACCGGCCTGAAGAGAGGGGGCAGCCTTGTAGGAATGAGCCCTTGTGGGTTCTGACACTATTTCCAGGTTATGTCAGGATTGAAATGACAGGACATCCAGCTGGTATTGGAGAAATGGTCGGGATGGGGGGTCCCCCACCCCCCCCGCCTCAGGGTGATGTCAGAAGTATTGGGAGGAGAGCACGGAAAAAGAGTTTTCCCTTTCAGTATCCATACAGTGGGTTTTGGTAGGATACTTTAACGGACCTAATTCTTCACTGGTTGCATATACCCATGCCCACTGTCATATGGCTTCACAGTTTATCCTATTAAAGAAACAGAGTGCATTTCCTTACTCTTTATTTTGGGCTCAAACACATGTTTTTGCCAGTGGAATAGCAGGCATGACGTGACCAAAAAGTCTACGTGATTGGGCTTGCTCCTTATTACCAGGAACAGGATGATAGATCAGTGGAGCGGAGACTAGTTGCTATGGTTGAGCCCAGTCCCGGATCTGCCGACCCCTTGACCCTTCAGATGGGTGAGTGAGCCAAGGTGGGAGCAGTAAAATGGCTCACCTGAGCTAAATCCTTATTATTTCTACATTGCTGATAGGGGATTATTGCTAGAAATAGGTAGTATAGATGATAGGGAGTGATGTCAGCAGTATTTTCTTGAAAAGGAGTTGTGGGAGTTCAGGGTTACATTTCAGTGGTAGAGCAAAGCCAGCGAAATGCCACATTTGCATGTTAGACTTGAGTGGTGTCCTCATGACACACATTTTAGCTTCAGATGGCAATATTTTATTCCAAAAGTGATTATTTTTATTTTAAAAAGACCAGGAGTCTTGAAATGGCACATTTCTTACCTATGTTATGAAGGCTAGATACGGATAAGTGGGAAATAAGATAAACAGGCATCTAATTATTAATTACTGCTGTGTAGTTGAAAAGTTAGAGGAAAATCTACTTTCTCAAAAGATGAACTCAATGTTATTTTTAATATTTGCACAATGCATTTGCTTTTTGGGGAGAGATACCACTTCACTTCACGAACACTTTTGCCTGTATAATTAGAGAGAGAACTCACCACCGCCAACAATACATTGACTTTCAATCATGGCAGGAAAGTGAAATGCTCTTGGCTGGAAGTTTTTCAAATTCATTTTGATTTAAATCCAGAGGCTCAGTGCTACGCCGACTCTCCTCTCACCATTCTTTCCATCAGCCAGGTCCTCTACCTCTATCATCCTTAGAGCTCTTCTTTTTCTGTGATTTCTTTGCCTCTGGCTAGGAATTTCCTTCTATCACCTTCAGTCCTTCAGCATCGTCACTTTTTTTTTTTTTTTTTTTTTTTTAGGGAAAGAGAGGCAGGGGAGAAGGAGAGGGAGAATCTTAAGCAGGCTTCTCACCCAATGCTAAACCTGATGTGGGGCTTGAGCTCATGACCCTGAGATCATGACCTGAGCCAAAATCAAAAGTCAGACGCCAACCAGGACCCCCAGTATTATCACATTCTTATGTCTCTTACTCATGACTCTTCCCGCGTCTTTTTTGTTCTATGAAATATACCAAGTCTGGGGGGCAAGGGCAAGGATCCCCAACCATCGGGGGAGATATCATACTCTTTAGCAAGGAGACCCCAAACCACAGAGGCCCAAGCAAGAGTAAGTTTTTTTCTCTGTCACTTAATGTTCCAGAGGGAGGGATTAGTCCAAGACAGGGAGATGACTCTGCCTCACAAGGTCGGTCAGTTTAGTCACGCTGCGCCACTGTTGAGGGGGGTGTTGGCCACATCTGCAGTTTTAATGCTGGTATTTTATGGTCACGTTTCTGTTCCAGTTTCTGGGAATAGGAAAAGAGAGACGCAAAGGGCAGATGATTCCCATTTAAGGAAGTGATATAAAAGCTGCCCCATCACTCCTGTTTATATTCCATTGGTGGGAACTTTGCCATTTTTAGCTGCAAAGGAATCTGGGAAATGTTATCGCTGGTTAGTTGGTTACACACCATGCCAAACCTTGTTGTGAGGATGGAATATTACAGGGAAGAAAGAGAGGCTGGACATTAGGGTCACCTAGCAGGTTCCGTCACAAGCAGTTACTCTTGATTTCCTTTGACGTACACGTGTTTATTGCACGCATGTTTTTGTGTAACAGTAAGACTCCTTGGGGGATCCGAGGAGTAAGCCCTACACAGGTGCTACTGGTATCCTACGAGGGACTACGAGGGAGGGATAGGAAGTGCCGTAGAGATCTTCCCGTGTGGGCTGTAAGGTCTGGTGCTGGACCCATGAGCTATGCAGTGAACTGTCCTGCCGACTTCTTCAACTGAACCTGCCAACCAACTACTTACAATGAAAAAAATGAACATGTCAAACTAATATATAGGAAAAATTAGAGAATGTATTTTTCTTCCTTCAGAAATAATTGCTTTGACAAAAAAAGTTTACAGATTTATCAGGGCATATTAATACATGTATTCTTATCTCTAATCCTGTGCCACTAAATACTAAAGCATCCTTAATGTGTTTTCTCCTTAAATAGTTGCAATGATAAGGTCCTGAATAATTTTCTAATTTATATGGAAATAGTTTTTTGGGCAGAAGGATTTTAAAGGGGTGGACTCTTCCTATTTCATTCCATTTCATCTGTTTCTTTCCTTTTCCATTCCATTTAATTCCATGCTACAGTTTCTTCCTTCCTTCCTTCCTTCCTTCCTTCCTTCCTTCCTTCCTTCCTTCCTTCCTTCCATTATAACAATCAAGGTTCAGTTAGGAAGCAGAAAACATTCCATTATTTATTATTAAAAGATTTATTGAAGTATAATTGATTTACGGTAAACTGTGCATATTTAATGTGTAAAATGTGATGTTTTGACATATGCATCCACCTGCAAAACCATCCCTCTAATCAAGATAATGAACACCTTCGTCACCTCCAACAGCGTCGTTGCGTACCTTCCTAAAGCTCCCTCTCTCCTCACACCTACCCAGTGCCTCCTTCTCAGGCAACTGTGGATCTGGTTCTTGTCGTTGTGGATCAGTTTGCATTTCCTAAAATTTTGTATAAATGAAATAGTGCAATATGAGTTACTTTTTTCTATCTTATTTTTTTTGAAATTTGTTTATGAGAGAGAGAGAGAGAGAGAGCAAGAGAGAGTGGGAGCCCACGAGCAGGGGAGGGGCACAAGGAGAGGGGAAGGGAGAGGGAGAGAAGGAGAGAACCTCAGGCAGACTCCCCTCTGATCGCGGAGCCCAGCGCGGGGCTCGACTTCACAACGGAAGGTCACGCCCTGAGCCAAAACGAGGAGTTGGGCCCTCACCCGACGGAGCCCCCCAGGCCCCCTTCTCTGTCTTCTCATACGTCATATGTATTTTGAGAGTCATCTGTGCTGTGGCGTGTATCAGCAGTTAATTCCTTTCTGCTGAATACTAGTTCTTGTGTACTTGTACCACAGTTTATTCCGTCACTGGTTCAGGGGCATTTGGGTTGTTTCCTGTTTCGGGCTGTTATAAAGAGAGCTTCTGGGCGCCTTCATGGGTAAGGTCTTTGAATGGATAAACGCTTTCGTATCTTTTGAGTAAATACCCAGGCCGGAGTGACTGGATTAAATGGCAGGCACGCATTCAGATTTTTAAGAAACTGCAAAACCTGTTTCCAAAGTGATTGTGCCATTTTCCATCTCCAGCAGCCGCCAGTGAGAGCTCTGGCTCCTTTACCCTCTCACCGGTGCTTGCCACTGCCAGTCGTTCTTACCTTACACTTTGCTAGCAGGCATCGAGTGGTATCTCATCGTGGATACGGGGACTAATGTTGTTACACTCGCACTGGCTTCTTGGTCACTCGTATATGTTCTTTGGTAAAGTGCCTGTTGTTTTGGTCCATTTTTTAAACTGGGTTTTTGTTTTCTTATTATTGGGCTTTTAGATTTCTTTATATATTCTAGATAACTTCCTTTACCAGATACATGACTTGCAAACATCTCCTCTCATTTTGTGATTTGTCTTCCCATTCTTTTAACAGGGCCTTTCAAAGAGCAGAAGTTTTAGGTTCTGTCGGGGTCCGACTTAACGGTTCTTTCTTTTATCAACTGCGATTCTGATACTATATCTGAGACACCTTTGCCCAACCAAAGGTTCCAAAGATTTTCTCCTGGAAGTTTTATAGTTTTAGGTTTACAAATGTGATCCATTTTCTTTTTTGTTTTGAATTAATGTTTAGATATGGATATTTAATTATTCCAGTAGCGTTTGTTGAACAGAATATCCTTTCTCTACTGACTTGAATTTGTATCTGTGTTGCAATGGGTCTATTTCTTTATTCTTTCCATTGTTCTCTTTGTCTTTATGTCAATCGCCTACTCTCTTGATTACTGTGGCTTTATAATATGTTATGGAATCAAACAATGTTGGCTTTCCAACTTTGTGCTTCTTTTTCAGAGTTGTTTTGACTGTTTTGAGTCATTTGCATTTTTACTTGAATTTTAGAATCAGCTTGTTAAATTTCTACAAAAAAAAGTCTGTTTGGATTTTGATTGTGATTGCATTGAATCTATAGATTAGCTTAGGGAGAATTAAAATGTTAACAAAATCTGTTTGTCTCCATGTTTTCTTATTTCATTGATTTCTACTCTGATCTTTGATTCTTTGATATTTTTTCTTTTCTGCAAATTACTTTTTTTTTTTGCAAATTACTTTGGATTTAATTTGTTCTTTTCTGGTTTCTTAATGTGCAAAGTTTATTTATTTGAGTACCTTCCTTTTTTTTAAGATAGGCATTTAGTACTATAAATGTCTCCTTAATTACTACTTTCATGGCATTCCCTAAACTTTGATATATTATGTTATAATTTTCATTCAGTTCAGTTCAAAATACTTTCTAATTTCCCTTTTGAGGTCTTTGATCCATGGGTTATTAGAAGTGTGTTATTTACATTTTAAATATTTAGACATTCTTGAGAAATGTTTTTGTTCTTGAGTTTTAATGAAATTCCACTGTAGTCAGAGAAGAGATTCTTATATTTGTTGAAAAAATTTTAATGAACCCAAAATAGGACTTATCTATATGCATTTGAAAAAAAAGTTGTGTGGAGTGCTCTACAAATGTCAATTCATGTCACGTTGGTTGAAAGTGCTGCCTAAATCTGCGTCCGTACTGATTTTCTGTTCAGTCATTCTATCCATTATTGCTATGGACTGAATTTTGTTCCCCACAGATTCGTATGTTGAAGCCCTAACCTTCTTGTGTATTTGGAAATTGGGCCTTTGGAGGTAATTAGGTTTGGATGACATGAGGGTGGGGCTCACATGATGAGATTAGTGACCTTATAACAAGAGTCAATAGAGAGCTCTCTGTCTCTCTACCATGTGAGGACACAGCTAGAAGGTCGTATCTGCAAATAGGCAGGGAGCTCTCACCAGGATCCAACTACACTGATGCGTGGATCTTGTGCTTCCAGCCTCCAGAACTATGAAAAAATAATTTCTGTTGTTTAAACTACCTAGTCTATGGTATTTTGTTATAGCAGCCCACGCTGACAAAGACAGTTACTGAGAGAGGGATACTGAAATGTCTGATCAAAGTTAACTTTCTTTTCTTTTCTTTTCTCTTTTCTTTCTTTCTCTGTTCTTTTTCCTTCCTTCCTTCCTTCCTTCCTTCCTTCCTTCCTTCCTTCCTTCCTTCCTTTCTCTCTCCTTTCTTTCTTTCTTCTTTCTTTCTCTTTCTTTCTTTCTTTCTTTCTTTCTTTCTTTCTTTCTTTCTTTCTTTCTTTCTTTCTTTTCTTTCTTCTCAGTTTCTTATGTTTTGGTGTTCTATTGGTGGGTGAATATATCTAAATTTAAAAGCTAACTTGTAGAGCAAAACAGAAACAATTCTTTGTGACCTTGGGCAGGCAAAGTAACAATTACTTCGGATACAAAAATCGTGAATCAGAAAAGAAAAAAAAAGCTGATAATTTGGAATTTATCAATATTAAAATCTATTCTTTGAAAGACACAGAAAAATGAAAGGGGAAGCCATATACTGGGAGAAAATATTCCAATACATAAATTTGATAAAGAACTTGCATCCAGAATATATAAAGAACCCTTATAACTCAACAATAGAGGATATATCACACAAGCAATAGGAGGACAAAACAGGCATTTTACAAAAGAGGATATCCGACCAGCCAATTAACATAACAAGGTGCTAAAAACTGTTAGTCATTGGGAAGTACAAATGAAAATATAATGAAAAAAAAAAGAAACTATAATGAAATACCCCTACACACCAAGTGGAATAACTAAAATTGAAAGACTGATCACACCAGTACTGGCAAGGATGTGGAGGATCTAGAACTCGAAAACATTGCTGATGAGCATATAAAATGGTACAACCCCTTTCAAAAACAGTTTGACTTCTTTTTTTTATAAATCTAAACATTACATCTGCTTTATGACTCACCAAGCGCACTATGAGGTATTTACCCACGAGAAAGGAAAACATATGTGCATTCAATTACTTGTACATAAATGTCATAGCAATGTCACTCATAATATCCCCAAACTAGCAGCAACTCTATAGGTGAGTAGATATAAACTATGTTACATCTATACAAAAAAAAAATTTACCAGCAATAAAAAAATTACTGATTCTTACAATCACATGATTGAATCCTAAAGATACTATGTTGAAAAAACGAAGCCAGACACAAAAAAGTGCATCCTGCATGCTTTCGACTTAAAATCCTTGTAAAGGCAAAACTAGAGAACACATCATTTCTTTTGTGGGACCTTGTATGTGGAGAGGTATTGATGGCAGAGGAGCACTACGGTGCATTTTGGGATGATGAAGATTATTTGTATTTTAATTAGAATGATGATTACATTAGTACATGTTAAAACTATATGATTAAAATAGTAACTTTTTTGTGTAAATTAAACCTCAGTGAAGTTGATTAGAAAGAAAAATTAGAGTAGGCTTTTAAAATTAATTTGAAACTCTGACCTCAGTACGGGGGTGCGAGTTGCCTGGTCCTGGTGTCCCCGGGGCGGCAGGATGAGGCTGCTTCTCCCAGCGGGGGGGAAACACCTGCTGCTCCTCCCGGAAGGCCCTGCCAGAGGTGAAGAAGCATGGCTACAGTGCTGCTCCCCTAGGGCTCGGGAACAGGCAGGCCGTCTACAGGAAGCACTCAAGGACGAACACTTGCTCTCTCCCTCCTCTAGCCTCCCGTTCTCCTCCCTCTCGCTGACTCCAAAGCAGAAGTTTGGTTGCTCAGTTCCAGCCTCACACAGTAAGTGAGCAGAGTGGGTTTGGAGCTGAGAAACAATGGCTTCATAACTGGCACACTGCTCGGCGAAATAATTTCTATGATCCTAAAGAATTCACTATATATGGAACCTACTTTATTTATTTATTTATTTATTTATTTATTTATTTATTTATTTATTTAATACATTAATTTTTTATTGGTGTTCAATTTGCCAACATACAGAATAACACCCAGTGCTCATCCCGTCAAGTGCCCCCCTCAGTGCCCGTCACCCATTCACCCCCACCCCCCGCCCTCCTCCCCTTCCACCGCCCCTAGTTCGTTTCCCAGAGTCCGGAGTCTTTATGTTCTGTCTCCCTTTCTGATATTTCCCACACATTTCTTCTCCCTTCCCTTCTATTCCCTCTCACTATTATTTATGTTCCCCAAATGAATGAGAACATACACTGTTTGTCCTTCTCCGATTGACTTACTTCACTCAGCATAATACCCTCCAGGTCCATCCACGTTGAAGCAAATGGTGGGTATTTGTCATTTCTAATGGCTGAGGAATATCCCATTGTGTACATAGACCACATCTTCTTTATCCATCATCTTTCGATGGACACCGAGGCTCCCTCCACAGTTTGGCTATTGTGGACATGGCTGCTAGAAACATCGGGGTGCAGGTGTCCCGGCGTTTCATTGCATCTGTATCTTTGGGGTAAATCCCCAACAGTGCCAATTGCTGGGTCGTAGGGCAGGTCTATTTTTGACTCTTTGAGGAACCTCCACACAGTTTTCCAGAGCGGCTGCACCAGGTCACATTCCCACAAACAGTGCAGGAGGGTCCCCTTTCTCCGCATCCTCTCCAACATTTGTGGTTTCCTGCCCTGTTAATTTTCCCCATTCTCACTGCTGTGAGGTGGGATCTCATTGTGGTTTTGATTTGTATTTCCCTGATGGCCAGTGATGCGGAGCATTTTCTCATGTGCATGTTGGCCATGTCTATGTCTTCCTCTGTGAGATTTCATGTCTTTTGCCCATTTCATGATTGGATTGTTTCTTTGCTGTTGAGTTTAATAAGTTCTTTATAGATTTTGGAAATGAGCCCTTTATCTGATATGTTATTTGCAGATATCTTCTCCCATTCTGTAGGTTGTCTTTGAGTTTTGTTGACTGTATCCTTTGCTGTGTAAAAGCTTCTTATCTTGATGAAGTCCCAATAGTTCATTTTTGCTTTTGTTTCTTTTGCTTTCGTGGATGTATCTTGCAAGAAGTTACTGTGGCCAAGTTCAAAGAGGGTGTTGCCTGTGTTCTCCTCTAGGATTTTGATGGAGTCTTGTCTCACATTTAGATCTTTCATCCATTTTGAGTTTATCTTTGTGTATGGTGCAAGAGAGTGGTCCAGTTTCATTCTTCTGCATGTGGATGTCCAATTTTCCCAGCACCATCTATTGAAGAGACTGTCTTTGCTCCAGTGGATCGTCTTTCCTCCTTTATCGAATATTAGTTGACCATAAAGTTCAGGGTCCACTTCTGGGTTCTCTATTCTGTTCCATTGACCTGTGTGTCTGTTTTTGTGCCAGTACCACACTGTCTTGATGACCACAGCTTTGTAGTACAACCTGAAATCTGGCATTGTGATGCCCCCAGATTTGGTTTTCTTTTTTAAAATTCCCCTGGCTATTCGGGGTCTTTTCTGATTCCACACAAATCTTAAAATAATTTGTTCTAAGTCTCTGAAGAAAGTCCATGGTATTTTGATAGGGATTGCATTAAACATGGAACCTACTATATTTAAAACATTAGATTTTTGTTCTTCATTAACTGATACTCAAATAATAAGTATTTACTGAATAGCTAGCAAAAACCACCTATCAGGACAACACAGATTTATACCCGTTATAAGTTACTTCACTGAGTATAAATAAGGACTCTTTCACTGAGGTTTATGATTTGCAGTGGGTTACTGAAATATATTGTAAAATCGATGTCAGTGAATATCATTATAAATACTGTTCTCAAGAGATACATCACGTGTATCAAGATACATCAAGATACGTGATGTATCTCTTGAGAAGGGGGCACGCATGTTATTTTCCAAGTTCATGTCTTCTGTGAATGGCAGGCACATTTGTGATATACTAATGACCCTAAAAACGCTGCATCAAGGTTTTACCAGGTCACGATTTCGTCGCCCAAAGATAATGGCTTCTTCTAAAGATTTGCAACTACAGCAGAGACATTGGAATTTGTTAGAAACGAAACAAAACATAATTATAGAGGACACACTGATGGTTACCAGAGGGGAGATGGGTAGAGGATGGGTTAAGTAGGTGATGGGAGTGAAGAAGTCCACTTGTCACGATGAGCGCTGGGTGATGTGTGGACTTGTTGAATCCCTGTATCGAACACCTGAAACTGGTGTAACTAGTATAACTGACATAACTCTGGGTGTTAACTAACTGGAATCAAAATAAAAATCTAAAAAAAAAAAAAACCAAACCAAACCTGGTACACCTACTTATATGCCAAGCAGTGTGATAAACTTTCCAGGATGGATAAGGGGTAAGGACAGCATTCGTCTTCAAGGAGCTTACGGTTTTGTAGGGAAGATAGAAGCTGCTGTAACAAAAATTAAGATGAGATTTTGCTGTCCTAGGGGTATGGAAACAACATGCTGAGGGTGGTCAGAAGGAGGATAAGTCATTTTCAGACGGTGTTTGGAGAAAGTTCTTTGGGGAAGTGGTATTTCAATTGGTGACCTCTAACTCTTATTTCAAGGGTCCTCTGAAGGGCCTCATTTTGGGAAGGCATCTTTGATCCCCAAAGCAAATGGGTGTTTCTTCTATTGTGTTTCCATAAAAGTCATGTCTAATGCGTGTTGAACACTTAGCATGGGCCAGAGGGGCACTGCCTAAAGCTCCAGTGTAGGTATGGTTGGAATCCTATGAAGTTGATCCAATTACCCCCCATTGTACCCAGGAGGCCAGGAGGATAAATAACTTGCTTTATTGGTAGTCAAATTGCCCCAGATTCCTATCTAGATGATCTGACTCTAGAGCCTGTGAACCGACCTCACACATCTGCCTGCATTTTCAATAAAGTCTACTTATATCTTCATAAAGAACTTCACTATGTGGTTATTATTGGTATGTAGACCTGTCTCTTTTGGGTTAACTTTGTAAGATATCATTCAACTTTGTAGCTACAGTCTCGAGCTCAGGGTTTAGGCCTAATAGTCCCTCAATGAGTGTTTTCTGAGTGGACGAATATGGTTGCTTCCATTGTGCCTAGTACTGTAGAAGTGAATACAAAGTGATTCCACCCAGGACACTCAAAAGACCCGGGGAGCATACGCTGCGCTCAGTGTTCAACCAGACAACGGAAATCATTAAATATTTAGAACAGAGGAAATTTAATGCAGAGAATTGGTTTCACGGGTTTTGGAGGGGCTAGGAAATCAAAGGATGATGTGGGAACCTTGAGATTAGTGATGGCAGGAAGCCATGACTGCCTCTGGGCGGAAGAGACACATGGAAGAGGTGGAGACTGAAACCATGCCAGACCTGTGCAGAGGGGACTGTGCAGCTAGAGATGCAGCCTGAGGCAGAGAGGGGGTGAGGTCTACCCTGCTTCTCTTGCCTTCTGTCTTCTAATCTCTTTCCATCGATTTGCACCAGCTTTCACAGGTGCCTGCAAACTCAGCCCACAGGAGTCAGTGTCCATGTGATGCAGAGCAGAGCAGATGGGAGCAGGGTGGTGGTAAGGAGATCCGGGGCCAGACAAGTCCAGGAATGGCACGAGGCAGTGCGTTTTGGCATCACCTTGTGTGTTGAAACTTGTGGTTTGCTAAAAAAATGGTCTCTCAAGAGGTGGAGTCCTTCTCTGGACTTGAATCTGGGCTACTTAGGGCCTGGATTTGGCCAATGGGAGAGAAGAAAATATAACGCAAGCAGAGGAACAAAAAGTGTATATGCACTGGGAATTGTCCTTCTCTCTCTGTGCCCGGAACCCCGAGGCTACCATGCGAAGGAGCCTGAGCTAACCTGGATAATGGGAAGCCACCGTAGGTAAGAACACTGGCACTCCAGCCTGCCCCCACGGAGCTGGTAGCTGACTGCGGTCACATCCGTGAGGCCTAGCGGAGATCTGTTGAGCTCCGCACAAATCTCTGACCTGCGGTTTGATCAACTCCATAAATGGTTCTTATTTTAAGCCATCAAGTTTTGGGGTAGTTTTTTTTTTAAGTTTATTTATTTATTTGAGAGAGAGTGTGAGAGCAAGAGAGATCACAGAGGGAGACAAAGAAGCAGACGTGACGCTGAGCTGGGAACCCGAAGTGGGGCTCAATCCCAGGACCGCGAGGTCATGACCTGAGTGGAAGGCAGACACTTAACCAGCTGAGCCCCCCCAGCGCCCCTTGGGGTAGCTTGTTATGCAGCCATGATAACTGATAATCTACCTCCGCTGCTTAAAAGCTGTGTGACTTTGTGCAAATCTTTTTTTTATTATTTTTTATTTTTTAGAATTTATTTATGATAGTCACACACACAGAGAGAGAGAGAGGCAGAGACATAAGCTGAGGGAGAAGCAGGCTCCATGCACCGGGAGCCCGACGTGGGATTCGATCCCAGGTCTCCAGGATCGCGCCCTGGGCCAAAGGCAGGCGCTAAACCGCTGCGCCACCCAGGGTTCCCACTTTGTGCAAATCTTTTAATTTCTAAGCATTTTCTTTCTTTGTGACACGGGGATGATGATAACACATCATAGAAAGGTTGAGAAGATTTAATGAAGTGATGCTTGTAAACAGAGCCACAGTGCCAGGCCCAGGTAAGAGCTCAGCAAACTGTAGCCATTATGATGACATTTTCAGGTCTTTTTTTTTTTTTTTTTTTTTGCCTGTCTGCTTTGTCCCATTGTTGACTCTCTCTATGTGGAAATATGATGAGGAGGTTATTGCTTAACAGGGCAGATTGACACAAATGTTTTATTAAGAAGCTGCCTTAATTTTCTTGCTGGCATGAGGCAAATGAAGAAGGCGGATAATTTGTTAATTGGAATGGAGAAGGTGCACACTTCTCTCTCTTTGGAATAAGTCTCTGCGTAACCGCGCAAAGCTGAATCTCTGCAACAGAGGGTACTCACAAAGGGGTGGCTCGCATCACAGTGGTCACGCGGAATGCGCATTGGGGGAGAGGCGACGTGGAGAAGACTGTGTCAAAAAGCGCAGGATAATAAATTGCTGAAACTCGTCATTTCACACAGAATCAACGTGCGCTGCCACATTCCAGATGCTCGACGGCGGCTCTTTACCGTTCGAGTTGCCAATTCCTTCCTCTAGAGGAGCACGGACAGATTGTGACGCCCTGATGTCTGTTGATGTGCCCTGATGGTGATTCTCGGTTGTCGCACCCAGCCCGGAGCCTTTGCTGGGGAGCCGGGCGCCCTGGGGTGTGGTGGCCGCGCCCGCCGGTGTTGGGGGAGGTGAACTGTCGGCTCAGAGTGAGGGTCAAGGAGCTTCGGGACAGAAGCAGAAACTGGCCAAGAATGTCACGCCGCGGAGCCAACGAGCAGATTACGGAGTGTGTTTTACAGAACAGAGGTCCTCGCAGAGACCAAGGGAAGCTGATAGAAGTGAATTATGGGGAGATTAAACGACCATCAGACCTCCAGGTGGTTGAAGCTTGTGTCTTTAAATCTGTGGGCACAGGGGAGCCGGGGAGAGGAGCTTGGGGTGGCTGGGAAGGTAAGGAGGTCGGTCCCGGGGAGGAATAAAGTCTTCGCGCCGTTGATTTGGGGCTGGTAAATACAGGTGCTCCCGGTTGATATTTAGGTCTTATTTACTCAAATTCCAAAAATGCTACGTGTTCACAGGCAGCGCGGTGCAGTGGTGCGGGTCTGGAATCAGCTCGCCTTGCTCGCCGTGGGGTCTGAGGGGACTGTTTCACCTTCTCCCCCGCACGTGCGTGGCAGGGATCACTGGTTGTACTTCCCAGGCTTGGTTTTTGGATAAAATGAGATGAAGCATGGAAAGCGCTTAGAACAGGGCGTGGAAAGCACTAAGCACCCCGCAAATGGTAACTATTCGAGAAAATTTGGGAAAGACCGCGCTAATGATAAGAGAAAAATGTCACCTGTCACTCAGAAAGCAATTACCACTAATCTTTTGATGTATCTCCGTTTGGAGTTCATGTCTCTGATTTACTTACTTTTTAAGTTTTAAAAATTAAGTTTAGAATTTTAATTCCGGCATAGTCAGCCTACAGGGTTGTATTTGTCCCGGTTGGACAATACCGTGATTCAACAATTCCGTGCTCATCCTGGGAAGTGTGCACTTTGATCCCCATCCCCTTGTCACCCCCCCCCGCCCCCCGCCTCCCCTTGGTGACCAGCAGTGTGTTCTCTGTGGCTAAGAGTCTGTCTCTCGGCTCGTCTCTCCCTCTCTCTTTTCCTTTGTGCATTTGTTTCGAGTCTTGAATTCCACCTGTGAGTGAGGTCACGCGGTATTCGTGTTCCTGTGGCTTATTTCACTCAGCGTCCTACCTGTAGCTCCAGTCCCGTCATTGCAAAGGGCACGATTTCATTCTTCTCTGTGGCTGAGTGATACTCCGCTGTGCACACGCTTAAAAAGTCAAAAAAAATTTTTTTGGGGGGTTAAAGGATTAGAATTCCTGGCTTGCTTAAGTTTTTTCAGGGGGAACGTTTTCCAGACTTTAATGACAGTTGTTTAGAGGTGAGCAGGTGGTGAGTTCTTCCCTGAGGAGTGAGCAGTAGGGTCGTGGGTCCTTTCTGGTCCGGCTCTTGCCGTGCTCATCTGGTTTGTCAGTTTCTCCCAGGAATTTCTAGGAATCCACTCTCCCGGTGATTCTTCCCCCCCCCCCGTCTTTATTGAGATATGATGGGCACCTGACAGCGTGTAAGCTTAAGGTGTACAACATGTCGATCCGATACACTTATCCACTGCAAAACGATTACTGCCAAAGCATTCACTAACATCTGGGCACATGATTACCACTTCTTCTTTGTGGTGAGGAACTTAAGATCTGCCCTTAGCCGGTTACAACACGGCTTTATTATACCATAAGATAGCGGGGAATAACAATATGGTGTTATTAACCACAGTGACCACGGTAAACCCCAGATTCCTTTAATTTATTCGTCTTATAACTTTTACTTTTACATCGACATCTCCCCCTTTCCCTTACCCAACAGCCCTCAGCAACCACCATTCTGATCTATGTTTCTATGAGTTTGCCTTTTTTTTAGATTCCACATATGATTGAGATCACATAGTATTTCTCTCCCTGGCTTACTTCACTTGGCATGATGCCCTCAAGTTCCATCCATATTGTAGCAAATGATAGGGTATCGTTTTGGCTTGTGGCTGGGTAGTAGTCCATTACACACACACACACACACGCAGACACCACATCTTCATCCACTCATCCACCAATGGACCCTTCGATGGTTTCCATATCTTGGCTACTGTTAATAATGCTACAAAGCACATGGGGGTGCAGGTATCTCTTTGAGATATGTACCAAAAGTGGGATTTCTGGATCATATAGCACTTCTATCTTTTAATTTTTTGAGGAAACTTAGACCAGCGGTTCTTAAAGTGTGGCCGCATAGTACAGGATCTGCTTCACCTGGGCCTGTATGAGAAATGCAAATTCTCTGTCTTTTCCTCAGAAGGGACTTAAATGCACGGTGAAATGTGAGAGCCGCTGTCCCACATAGTAAGTCCTTTGAAAGCAGGAGCCTCTGCATTGCCAGGACCTTGCCCAGGCCTTAGGATATGGTAAGTGCTGTGTTTCTCCAGTGAATGAGCAAATCTGGGAGATACGGATGTAGCGAGAGAGGTGTTTGTAAGCTACACAGGTCAATGTGATGAATGATCAACCAGAGGGTACTGATGAGTACCTACTATATTGGGAGATAAAAATCAGGCAGAAAGATCTCTGCTTTCATGAACTGTAGCATCTCCCTGGAAGAGAGAAATGAAATGGGGTAGATATTTAGAGGCCAGTGAAAGTGCTAATTTTCTTGTCTCTGATACTAAGTTTAGAAAAGTAGGATTTTTTTTTTTGATGGGCTGAATCTGAATAGTTAATTCTTTGGCCAACTTAATGATTTATAGATTTTTAGAGTGTTACATATTGCCTTTAGGAAGCCAATGAAGGTTAGATAAAAGCAATACATTTTTATTTATTTAAAGTCAATTTGCCAACAGGTACTATAACACCCAGTGGTCATCCCATCAAGTGCCCCCCTCAGTACCCATCCCCCGGTTACCCCATCCCCCCACCTACCTCCCCTTCTACTACTGCTTGTTTGTTTCCCAGAATTAGGAGTCCCTCATGTTTTGTCACCCTCTATTTTTTCCCCACTCAGTTTCCCTCCTTCCCCTATAGTCTTTTTCACTATTTCTTATATTACCCGTAGGAATGAGACCATATAATGTTTGTCCTTCTCCGACTGACTTACTTCACTCAGCAGAATACCCTCCAGTTCCATCCACGTTGAAGCACATGGTGGGTATTTGTCATTTCTAATGGCTGAGGAATATTCCATTGTATACATAAACCACATCTTTATCCATCATCTTTCGATGGACACCGAGGCTCCCTCCACAGTTTGGCTATTGTGGACATGGCTGCTAGAAACATCGGGGTGCAGGTGTCCCAGCGTTTCACTGCATCTGTATCTTTGGGGTAAATCCCCAACAGTGCAATTGCTGGGTCGTAGGGCAGGTCTATTTTTAACTCTTTGAGGAACCTCCACACAGTTTTCCAGAGTGGCTGCAGCAGTTCACATTCCCACCCACAGTGCAGGAGGGTTCCCTTTTCTCCGCATCCTCTCCAACATTTGTGGTTTCCTGCCTTGTTAATTTTCCCCATTCTCACTGGTGTGAGGTGGGATCTCATTGTGGTTTTGATTTGTATTTCCCTGATGATGAGTGCAACATTTTTTCATGTGCTTAAAGCAACACATTTTATTTTTTAAACATTTTCTTTTCTTTTTTTTATTTATGATAGTCAGAGAGAGAGAGAGAGAGAGAGAGAGAGGAGGCAGAGGGAGAAGCAGGCTCCATGCACCGGGAGCCCGACGTGGGATTCGATCCCGGGTCTCCAGGATCGCGCCCTGGGCCAAAGGCAGGCGCCAAACCGCTGCGCCACCCAGGGATCCCCTAAAGCAACACATTTTAAACACTAATTTGACCATGTCATTCTCCTGCTTCAAGTGTTTTGGAAGTTATTGACCTACTTAAATAGCAATTCAGAGCATTAGAATTTAAAGATATAAACTTCCCCTCAATTTTTCATTTCTTTATATAATATATATGCATATATATATATACACACACATATATAAATTTACCTTGTATGAGGCAAATCATAATTTTCCAAATGTGAATAATAGTTCTCAAAGTGCTGAACTTAAAAAATGTAAATACTTTGTAATAAAATCCTTCTTTGCCTCAAGTGAAATTGCTCACCCATATAATCAGCCCCATTATGTACTGAAGATTTGGTGGTTAATTAATAGATTTCAATCATAAGGTCAAATGGGATAGCTGATGCTGCAGAGTTGGTTTCCTGGATCAAAGGATCTAGTTTTGCTATCTGTCGAGATCAAAGAAATGGAAAATTGCCAGATATCTAGTTCATTTTGTGTTGGGTGGACAGGGCTAGGGATGGGCAAAAGAGCTGAGCTTTAAAGGGCAGGATGATTTCAAAGACAGAAATAACACGGGGGGGGGGTGAACTCCATATCCCGAGGAAAAGCCCTGATTAATCAGGGCCAGATGGAGCTGGAGTGGCAGATGAGGAGGACCAATTCTCTGAGGCTGTGGGATGGCCCAGGGTCCTGCTGGGAGGTGGCCTGGAGGACATTTACCAAATCATTAGACTTTGGAAAGCAGTTCTTTATCAGAAAAAGTCTTTGGTGTGCTGCTGAAACATACAGACCCAGTGCAAGATGGGGTGAGTGGATCAAAGTGAATCTTCCTAATCTCAGATTGGGCCCTTTTAACTGTCATTTAGTGTTAGTGTCTAGAAAACCTAGCTTTAGATGTGACTAGAGATGGAGAATCCAGGACTATCTTTAGGTGGAGCAGTGGGTCAGAAATCCCAGATTGTTCAGGATTCCAGGCTGTGATCTCCTCTGTGTCCACCTTATATTTGCATCCAGGGGTCTACCCTGCACCCAACTAGTGAGGGTCCCTGAAAGCTGTTGAGTGGCTGCATCTCTTGTTTTTCTCTTGCTCATCAGATGAAGGCCCCTCCTGAGTGAACTCTCCCCGCAGCTGGAAGGAGCAACAAGACAGCCTGAGAAAAGGCACTTGTTTCTGTGGAGATACTTAAATCCTGGAGTCGCATCTTTAAAATTTAATAACAAACACCTGACCATTGGGGCAACAGGTTGTAAAGACCTTTAAAGGGTTCTTTTGTTTTTTGTTTTTGTTTTTTTTTTTTTTTTTTTTTTTTTTTTACAAATATGGCTTCTTGTGATGTACACATTGATTTATTTAACATCTATTAAGGTTATTAGAAACTATTTGTAAAATATGTTAAGAAAAGTTGGGAAAAAATCCTGACCAGATCATGTAAGTTTTCCCCCTACCCCCCGCAAAATATTCAGATGGTAACTTGGAGTGTGGGAGTGGGGGCGAATGGGAGGAGTGTGGGGGAGAAAGAATCATCCACGAAGACACTAAGATATTCAAAGAAAATGTCAAACACAAAGTTGTCTTTGTCTCTCACTCACTCATTCATGCGCACACACCATCCTTGAATGATACAGGGTGGGGGAATCTGAACAGGCTTGAATCAGGTAGGACATTTGCCCTTGCCTCTTCTAGCCTTAACTCCTCATTTTTCTCTCTGTCCTTCTCTCCATCAGAAAGACCAGACTAGGGATCCCTGGGTGGCGCAGCGGTTTGGCGCCTGCCTTTGGCCCAGGGCGCGATCCTGGAGACCCGGGATCGAATCCCACGTCGGGCTCCCGGTGCATGGAGCCTGCTTCTCCCTCTGCCTGTGTCTCTGCCCCTCTCTCTCTCTCTGTGACTATCATAAATAAATAAAAATTAAAAAAAAAAGAAAGCAAGTATTGTCGTGTAAGTATATTCAAAAAAAAAAAAAAAAAAAAAAAAGAAAGACCAGACTAATGAGGCCTCAGGCTACAGAAAAAGCTTAAACTTCCTATAATAGACTATATTTCTTGTGCCATCTCAGTACAGGTCAGCTTGGAGAACTGCCTTCTCCTCCAATCTGTCCTCTACGTGTCCTTCTTCAGGACCCAACTCATATGTCACCTCCCCTGGAAGCCTTCACTTTTTTTTTGGCAGGGTCTCCCTTCTGGGCACATTGTATTGAAATGCTATGTCTTCATGTTTATCTCCATGATTCGGCTGTGAGCCTGTAAAGACAGCACTCTCTGATTTACTGTCTCCTCTCCAGTGACAAGTAAGGATCTGACCTATAGCAAGTGCTCAGTAAACAGAATGACTAAACTACTCATACCTTGAAGGATCTGCATTGGGAACCATGAATTTTCAAACTTTGGCTTTGAAAGGGGCTCCCCAAGGACAGAATGAAAGATCCATGAAATTTTAAGATCTTGTCATTATTTCTGAGCTATGTTTTGAGCCTACAACAGAGTGGAGATCAGACTAGTTTAAAGAGCTCTGTGAAAGGTTTGAACAACTCCAAAAGAATACTAAAGAAGCGATTCTAACATACTGCATGCAGAGAAGGCTTCGCCACTGGCTGGTGCCCCATTATCTTGGGTTAGTTCAGTAAGTAAGAAATTGAATGACTTAGATTCATACCATCCTTTATTGCTTATGAGCCCTTTCCCTAGGTGATTTCACCCGATACTCCTAAAACACTGCAGTAGGTATGGATTTGTATTCCTCTTTTAGAGTAAAAAGTGAGGGTCAGAGATGGTAAATGACTTCCCATAGTCCGGTGCTTTTTTCATTCCTCTCTGGCTCTGAAGAGATGCCATCTTGTTATCCACCTGAGCAGGGCCACCGAATAGCTTCTATGTTGAATAAGAATTGACATTTATCAGGTTGCCATAGTTGTGCCAGATGCTGGGTTAAGCACTGTGCATTGATTCATTTAATGCTCATGAAATGCACTATTATATCTATTTCATAGGTATGGAAACCAAGGGATAGAGAAGTTAATTAACTCCACAATCACATAGCTCCTAAATGGCAGTGCTTGATTTGGAATTCAGGTGGTCCGACTTTAGAGAACAGATTCTTAACCACTCTAATACATTGCTCTGCAAGAATACAGATTCTGAAATTAGACCACCGAGGCTAGAATACTGGCTGCGACTCTTGCTAACCGGGTAAACTTGGCCAAGAAATGTAATCTCTCAAAGCCTCAATTTTCTGATTTATAAAATGAGATTAAAAATAAAGCTAGGAGGGATCCCTGGGTGG
Organism: Nyctereutes procyonoides; assembly: GCF_905146905.1. Taxonomy (NCBI): domain Eukaryota; kingdom Metazoa; phylum Chordata; class Mammalia; order Carnivora; family Canidae; genus Nyctereutes; species Nyctereutes procyonoides. The sequence continues at coordinate 885,581 of NW_026575047.1, forward strand.
CGCAGCGGTTTGACGCCTGCCTTTGGCCCAGGGCGTGATCCTGGAGACCCGGGATCGAATCCCACATCAGGCTCCCGGTGCATTGAGCCTGCTTCTCCTTCTGCCTATGTCTCTGCCTCTCTCTCTCTCTCCCTGTGTGACTATCATAAATAAATAAAAATTAAAAAAAAATAAAGCTAGGAATAAAAGAATGAAGTATGCCACAGTGCCTGGCACATAGTAAATGTTCCACACATGTTAGCTGTTATTTTGGCAATAGATATTCTGTTATCCATCCCTAGATGATTTGATTGTAGGCAGTGATAGGAAGTCAGTCCTGGAACTTTGAGAGTTTGACTAATGAAATCACAGTATAACAGATGAAAACAGAGCCGTGTAATGCACTCTAAAGAAACAGTGATTCCCAGCCCACCAAAACCTGGACATAATTTAATTGGTAGGATGCCAATGAGTATGAAGATGGTAGAGCAAAGATGAGCATGGAAAAAACAAACAACAAACAAACAAAAAACCCAACCAAAACCCCCAACAGTTTAGAGATGTAGCTTTTGTGTGGAGGCATTCAAGCACTGTCCAGAGGAGAAGAGGACTTAACCTGGCTATCTGCTCCTGTCTGAGTGCTTGGGGTTTATCAATTCATGAGTAAGTATGACTGCATAAAACAGGAATCTGACTCCCGTAATTAACCTGATAGAAGATTTAATTTTCTCTTGGATTAGGTCTGATGATAGATCATTTGGACTGCTACCTCCGGATATCCTGTCTCCTTCCACGTTTCCACTCTGCTGTCCTTGGCTGTCATCCTGATACCTGCCTCATAGTAATAGGATGGCTGCTCATCTTCTATCCTCTTGTCTGTATTCAGGTAAGAAGAAGGCAGAGGGCATAAGAAAGAAGGAGTGGCATCTATATTTAGAAAGGAAAAATTTTCCAAAACTTCCAAACAGACTTTGGCTTATATGTCATTGACCAAAATGGTGCCATGGGGAGCTGTTAAAAAGGAAGAAGCCTGGGAAGTAGATATCGAGTATGCGGTTGTACAGCAGTATTCTCTCCCTAGATCCACTCTCCAACCTTTGCCATCCTTTCTGCCCTGGAAGCTGATCTGTATGGATTGCATCACTGAGTTCCTGGGGCTTTGGCTTCCAGTTTGGTTTGGCCCATGGGAGCACAGACAGGAGGCTGGAGGGAATGAAGAAGGGAGGTCATTGTGTATTTCCTCAGCTCTCTCCTTGAAGGATAAACTAGAGGTAGCTGTGTTCTTGACCGAACATCACAACTCTTCCAAGATGGTCCTCTATATAAACTTTTTTTCTGGGTCCCAGTCGCTGTTCCCTTCCCAATCTCTTAGGCTTATGGAGTTGTAACAGCCTCAGGATCGTGCACTTTCTCTAGGCCATACCCACAATTTTGTAAATACTTCTTTTATTAAACCCTCTTTAAATCATTCTAATTTGTATGTATGCCATGAACTTCCTGATAGAGACTGAGAATAACCATCAGTGTCTGCTACCCAAGCCATATTTCTATGGTAGAAATGCATTATGCATTGGTGAGGCCCATCATTTATGTCGGCAGTAGTTGCTGAGCTTCAATCTACCAGAGCACAGTGCTGATAAAAACCCAATTCCTTTTCCTCAAGGAGCTCACAGTCATTTAAACATTTACTTCCCCCAACTCACTTCCCTTGCTCAGTTTTCAAGCCTATCAAGTCAATTCTGAATTAGTTTGGCTTTCTGTGTAGCTTTCCTACACGGATCAAATTCACTATCCTTGTTATCCCAAGATCCAATCGATTACTAATTATATTCTTATTGAAAATGAAGACACATAGAATGGAGACATATAGACTGGAATAGTGGCCGAGAGATGGATTTCAGAGTCAGATGGATGAGCATTCAAAACTTACCAGATGTATAGCCTTGGGGAAGTTATCTTGTGTAAACTTGGGCAAGGTCCCTGTGGACCCGAGGAGCCTTCCCTGCTGATGGGGCTAAATTGCATTTCCTTTCTCTGCTGTGAAGACTGAAGGTGTTCATGTCCACACAGCTCTTAGCTCACTGACTGGTTCAATAAATAAATGGCAGGTATTCTAGTTTATCTATTGCTTTCTTCTGAGTACGGTACAAGCTGTCCTAAAATGACTGGTCATCTCTTGAGAGATGAACCATTGAGTTTCTTGATCTATAAAACTTATGAACAGACCCCGGTGTATGATGACTTCACCTAGTAAATGTCACAGAGGAAGACTCTCCCTGCACAGCCTGCAAGTTAGTTTCAATGCCCTGCTTTGCTTGAGAGAATATATAGTGAGACTCTGGTCAAGGCAGGGAGAGGATTTAGGAGTTGCAGAATCTGTCCTGCTAAGACCTTGATTAGTTACGGCTGTTTTGAAATAATCTAGAAAGATCCTAGATTCTTAATCACATAATTAAGAAGCAGGAAATAATTCCCAAAATCTCTTACCATTCAATAAAGGGTTAGTGTCCAAAATACATAAAGAACTTATAAAACTCAGCACTCCCCAAACAAATAATCCAATTAAAAAGTAGGCAGAAGAGGGGCTCCTGGATGGCTCAGGCAGTTAAGCATCTGCTTTCGGCTCAGGTTATGATCTCGAGTTGGGGTCCTGGGATGGAGCCCCAGGCTGGCTCTGTACCTAGTGGGGAGTCTGCTTCTCACTCTCCCTCTGCCCTTTCCCTGCCTATTCTTTTTCTCTCTCTCTCAAATAAATAAAATCTTTTAAAAAATGGGTAGAAGACATGAATAGAAGCTTTTCCAAAGATGACAAATAGATGGCCAACACACACGTGAAAAGATGCTCAATATCACTGTTCATCAGGGAAATACAAATCAAAACTACAATGAGATATTACTTCACATCTGTCATAATGGCTAAAATCAGCAATGCAAGAAACAGGTGTTGGAGAGGTTGTGGAGAAAGGGGGACCCTCTTGCACTGCTGGTGGGAATGCACACTGATGCAGCCACTCTGGGAAACAGTGTGGAGGTTCCTCATACCCTAGGACCCAGCAATTGCACTACTAGGTATTTATCCAAAGAATATAAGATTACTAATTCAAAGCTTAGTTTTCAAAGCTCAGTGCTTATAGAAGCATTCTCTACAGAAGCCGAATTATGGAACCAGCCCAAGTGTTCATCAACTGATGAACGGAGAAAGAAGAGGTGGTATGCATATACCAGCAATGGAATATTACTCAGCCATCAAAAAAGAATGAAATCCTGCCATTTGCAATGATATGGATGGAGCTGGAGGGTATCATGCTAAGCAGAATAATAAGTCAGAGAAAGACAAATACCATATGATTTTGCTCATATGTGGAATTTAAGAAACAAAACAAATGAGCAAAGGGGAAAAAAAGAGGGAGGCTAACCAAGGAACTGACTCTTAACTATAGAGAACAAACTGATGGTTACCAGAGGGGAGGTGGGTGGGGGGATGGGTTAAATAGGTGATGGGGCTGAAGGAGGGCACATGTGATGAGCACCGGGTGTTAAACAGAAGTATTGAATCCCTATATTGTACACGTGAAACTAATATTACACTGTATGTTAACTAACTGGAATAGAAATAAAAATTAAAAAAAGAAACCCCAGAATAAACAACATTATACTACTACTCTCCAATGTGGTTTTGATGATATATTGTTTTTAACTTAATAAGACCTTAAGATTCCAGAGCCCATTACAATTTTCAGAATGTTTTTTACTTGGATGATCTATTTGATCCTTATAGTAACACGTGAGGTGGTTATGATTATATTTACTGCTCTATTGTAGATTCAGCTTAGCTCAATGCCACTGAACATTTATTGAGCACCTACTGTGTGCCTGATATTCTTCTAGGTTCTGGGGTTTAACTCCCTTCACACATAAATGAAGAGCATCCAGATGAGAACAACCAAAGTTTTTTTTTTTTTTTTTTTTTTTTTTTTTGTAATCCAGAGCTCGCTATAGCGAAGGGTCAGCACCATCACTTGTGTTTGGTAGAACTCAGTGGCAGGCAAGGGAGTGGGAAGGCTTTACAGTGAGGAAAGCAGGTTTTAGCTATGTCCTGATCAGAGACTGTTGTCTTGGGGAAGCTGGAGGTGGACCATCTAGATGCAACGCAAACTATGTTATTGGTTGGTTGGTAGAGCATCATTGGCTTTTTCTGGTTGGTCCCAACTTGGAAGTGGGGCAAAAATTGGGGAAGCTGTCAGTTGTTGACCAAGTCTTGGCTGTTGCGGGCAGATTGCTGCAGAGGTTGTGGTTTGATTTCTTGGGCTGGTTGCTGCTGAAGTTGTGGGTCAGAGTTCTGTCTGGCTGTTGTCTGTTTGTAGGGTGGGTGACAAAATGGTAACAATATGGAGCATGGATTTTAGAGTCAGGCAGATGAGCATTCACGTGAACTCCCCAGATGTGTAACCTCAGGCAAATTGCATAATCTCTGTGGACCTGAGTAGCCTTACTTGAGGCTACTTACATGTCTGAGGGGATGAAAAAACTTCTTTAACCAGCTTCTCTGGAATCATGAAACAAGTGAAGAGCTGAAGTTGAATCTGGGTTTTCCAACTCTGTCCAGTGCTCTTCCTGTTGATGGCTTTGGAGTTTATAACTCGCTTTGGGGAAGAGGTGGGCACAGATCTTTCTTTTGGTAAAATCGTAGTACACTTCTGAGCACGAGTAATTTCCTCTTGCATCTTCTGTGTTGCTGTAGATGGTGATCCTGAAACATCTGCCTGATTTGCCCTAAGAATTTGACAAGAGAAACTTGGTCCAATAGCAGAGATGCTACAGAGCCCAGAATCTTGTCTCCAACTTAATAGCTGTGGCCTCCTTTTAGAGGCTATGTGACTATTTTTTTGTGTTCCTTGAGATTTCCACCATTATTTGGTAACCCCCCAGACAGACACTCATTTCCTTTGTGGTTTTAACAGGTGCTTCACGTTTTACTCTACACCTCAGCTCCCTCGGCCATCTTTGGAAAGTTTGACAACTGTTCTGAGCACTCTTCCAATATTATGGCTTCACATATTCTCTCTTCATTTGTTATTTCACTAAGCAAAATTAACTAGGCAATGACTGGGTGGCAGGGAGTGTTGTAGGTGCGGGGAATACAGAAGGGAAAAGATTGTACATGTGAAAGTGTATACAGCTCGCCAGGGAACCTCGTGAAAATGTGGATTCTGACTCAGTAGGTCAGAGTATTTCTACGGAGTCTGTTTCCAGTGAGTTCCCAGGAGATGCTACAGCTTTCAAGACCACAAATTGAGAAGGGTGGAGCTAGACAGCGTACGTGAAGCATCTAGCACACAGGGCTGCTGGTCACAGATGTCAGCTGTTAAATATATACCTTGTGAGCTGAGTGGAACCTTTCAGATTCTCATCGGATTAGCGAGGTTGGACAATTAAATGATGCTGTCAATAGGGAGAACAGTTTAATACAAGGCGTTACGAGGTTTACTCACAGGTAAACATACTGCTCCTTTTTTTTTTTTTTTTAAGATTTGAAAATGTAAATAACGCACTGAAAAAGCCCTTTGACAAAATGAGACCAATCTTTTAGAGAGATTGGATGGTACAGTAGAGAGAATGATCATTGCTGGAGCCACACAGCTTGGGGCTAGAAACGTGCTCTGTTCCTTTCCAACTGTGTGTACCAAGAAAACCCTAGTTCTTCCATCCGTTTGTAGTGGATAATTTTATGGTCAAATGTGCAAATATGAAACTTGCTTTGTTCCCCTAATAACTGAACTAAGCATATCTTTTAAGCTTCTCTGTTTCCTTAAGAGCAGAAAATTTAGTCATACCAAAACTTGGTAGACTCAAGCACATTTCCCTCAATCCCTTTTATTTTATTTATTTATTAAAAGATTTTATTTACTTATTCACAAGAGACAGAGAGAGAGAGAGAGAGAAAGAGAGAGAGAGAGGCAGAGACACAGGCAGAGGGAGAAGCAGGCTCCATGCAGGGAGCCCGACGTGGGACTTGATCCTGGGGCCCCAGGATCAGGCCCTGGGCTAAAGGCGGTGCTAAACCAATGGGCCACCCAGGCTGCCCTCCCTCAGTCCCTTTTAGATAAAATTTACTCGATTCAAGATTGCTCCCCTGCTCCTTCTTTTTCCATTCTTTTCCGAGATGTCTCAGCTCTGGAGAGTTCATGTGTGGTCCACTTGCTGATGGGAGGCAGCCTTTACTTCTCATTCCTGAGCTTTCTCATTTCTGTGTTGCTGCCTGGTGCTCTTAAACCTTGTCTATTTGCTCCTTGTCAATCTCTTTCTAGGCCTTATCTGCTGCTAAATTATCTACAGCACCAGTGTTTCTGGTCTCTGTGTCCTTGCAGACCATTTTGCATTCTTGTCTGCTGATCAGTCTCCCTATAGCCCACCTGACCAATCCTCAGGTACTTCTGGATTTTTCTTGGGGGCATGGAAAACATTTAAAAACTCATGTTTCTCAAGGATGTTTCTCACCTATATTTTATGTAATTATTCAATTAATATCAAGTGTCTCCCATGTAACAAGCATGGTGCTAGACACTGGCACCAAATTCTTAACCCTAACGTAGTGCTTAGTTTACAATAGGTGCTTGAGAAAAGTTTACTGAACAAATGGCTATTTCTTGACGTGAAAAACTTGTTAATGAGAGATTCCTAACTCTGGGAAACGAACTAGGGGTGGGGGAAGGGGAGGTGGGCACGGGGTGGGGGTGACTGGGTGACGGGCACTGAGGGGGGCACTTGACAGGATGAGCACCGGGTGTTATGCTATATGTTGGCAAATTGAACACCAATAAAAAAAAAAAGAAATAAAAAAAAAGAGGAAACGGAAATATTTGGATAGACCAATGTTTCCCACTATAATAGTCATTCATGAAAATAAGTAGAAATGTCTCAGAATACTTTATTGAATACAACCTAATCTCCCCAGGGGTGAATGAAAATGACCTTTAATATAACAGGGCATGGAAGATGCACCTTTAGAATGTACGTGATGTTGTAGAGATGTCAGACTACCGGCAGCATGTTCCGTAGTGCTCATGGGTGGTATCATTGATTTACTTATAGATTCCTGATTTACTTAAACCTTCGCTGTGTCATTAATCCTACTACCTGATTATTCATTACTGGGGCAGTCCCTTACTACAGCTCATTTCCTGTTGTATCTTCCCTTCCTGGGCTGCAGGAGTTCTTGTGTGTGCACTTTATGATTTAGTAGCGTTACTGACGGCATCAGACACATTTATAAATATGGAACATGTGTAATTGTGCTGTTCTGACATCTCTGTCCTTTGTTATTCTTGAGTCTTGGAGGCTTTTTGGGGTAGGGGTTGAAGCTACTTTAGTTTTCTTTGCCTAAACGTGGCCTTTTGACTCTACTATGACTTGATCGTAGATACTTGATATTGGAGGATGTGATGGTTTAGGAAGAGGGCTTCACTTGGCAGGGACTTACAGGTTGCCTCTGCTCAGGAAACACCTAAACCGACATGGGGTTTTATCAGCTGTGTCTAGCCCTTAGCTGGAGGTAAGCAAAAGGATCCCTGAGATAGCCACTACCAACAATCAGTCCTTATTCCTTCTTATTTTTATTATTTTTTTTAAAAGGGAGAGCATGTGCGCCACCCTGAGATCATGACCTGAGCCCAAAACGAGAGCCAGGTGCTTAACTGACTGAGCCACCCAGGCGCCCCAAGTCTTATTCCTTCTAATTTTCTTCCCTCTACTAGCTTTTTGCAATTTGGTGTCTTTTTGTTGAGGAAAATAAAGGGCTTGCACAATAGGATTTATTTGTTTCTATTCTGTAGCTGATGTCATAAACTTTCTCCTCTTAAGTCTTCCAAGCCAGTAGCTTTATAGAGTTCAAATCCCCTTTTCTTTCTCTAAAGTCTAGCTTGAATAGACAACTTCAGCTTTCAAACTATTTTCCCAGCTCTGAATTATTTTTTTTTAAGATAGATTTATTTATTTATTTATTTATTTATTTATTTATTTATTTATTTATTTATTTATTTATTTATGATAGACATAGAGAGAGAGGCAGAGACACAGGAGGAGGGAGAAACAGGCTCCATGCCGGGAGCCCGATGTGGGACTCGATCCCGGGACTCCAGAATCGCGCCCTGGGCCACAGGCAGGCGCCAAACCGCTGAGCCCCCCAGGGATCCCCTTCAGCTCTGAATTAAAGCAAAACAAATCAAAACCAACAATCCATCCAGAGACTCCTTTGCCTTCCTGGCTGTTCTCTGTATTTGCCCTCCCTGCAAAGTGATGAAATTCCTCTTGCAAAAGCTGATGGATCACAGGGTAATAGGAAGACTGAAGCAAAGAGAAACCTGTCACTTTCCCACAATTTTATCACCCCCTGTGTAAAAGGGGAAAGCATCATGACATAGCTGGACGTGGAACAGAGATGATCTTCTCCATCAGGAGCATTGGCTCCTCTTGTGCCCCCAGAAATGTACCAAAAAGTGTGGAGACAAAAAGGGATAAAGATGGCAGATATAGAAGTACAAGTGGGCCATCAATTTTACTGACTGTTTTCAAACATCAACTGTTTAAAACATTGTATTTTTATATTAAAATGAGTATTTCATATGAATCTATGTACGCAGAACTCAAAATTTTCTTTGGATTTCAATGTAGCACCCATAATTAAAGCATCCAGCTCGTCGAGGACTACTTAAGCCTGTCTGCGTGGCCCTTGAGGGTACCTGTTGGTGCTTTTCTGTCATTAGGTATACGCAGTAGATGCCGTCCAGAAATGCTTGCTTAGGGGAAGTATTCTAAGCTGCTTGGCTGCGTATTAAGACTTAATTCTCCCCTTCGTCTCAAATGAAATCTTCAATCTTTATCAAATGGCTAAAGCCCAATCTTTCTAAGAGAGGGAGCTGGCTGTGCTACAAGAATTCATGTTTCCATCCTCCCAAGTCCCATCTGTGCCCCTGATGTCACCTGGAGAGATGGCTTTTATAAGAGCAAAGCAGGGACAGGCCAAGGACAAAACATGGATGAGTCAGTCCGAAGCCATCAGTAGGGGGCAAGGCCTCTTCCTTGCCTTCTCACATTGTTCCCGTTAATGGGGGTTGTTTATTTTAATGTTCCTTTCCTGTGCTTTTAAACGCTGCTTTCTGAAATGGCAAAAGCTTCCAAGACCTTTAGAAATTCTGCATGGTTACCTATCTCTGAGCGCTTTTGAGGTTGAACCCCGAGACATTTGCTTCTCTCTCCAGGATTATGTGGATAATTTTAAGGTTATTTCTAATGGGCCATGGCTGAGAAGAAACAGGAAAAAAATAATTTGTCATGTAGTTCCCTTCCCCCTACTCAACACACACACACACATGCATACATGCTGCAAATGGAAAACATGTTCGAAATAGAGGCAGACTCATTATCCAGGTTGGACTGGGGCCAAGATATTGGTCATTGGATTCTCTCTCTTCCCTCCCCAGTTTCTTTTCCTCTCCCTTCTGTCATCTTTCCCCAACCATCAGGTGGGTGGGTGGGTTGCTGGCTGGCTGCTGGTTGGCAAACAGAAATAGTTTAGGAGCAAGTGTTCTTGGGGTATGTTCACTGAAGGATGAACCAGAGCAACAAAATCATTTTTCTCTCGATGTTCAGCCAATTTACATCCAAGGAGAGCAGGTGGGGAGATGTAATTCGTAAAGGACTGCAGAGATTTAAATCTGAGTAGGTGATAGTAAGCTTTTCCAAAGTGAAATGATAGAATGTAGATATTAAATAACCTTGAAGAAATAGGAGTGGGATGGGAAGGGCTTTACTCAAAGAGGAGTCTATAAGGGATGTACATATCCATCACCGCAGACAAGTCACTTTATTCTGAGGGGTCTAAGAATGAATGTGAGTGCCTTAGAAGAGAACGGATTCTGTCGTGAAGTAGGAAAGTGGGCAGTTAAAATCCGTAAGGTTGAAGACATCAGAAGTTGAGCAACTCCGGGGAGCCAGGTGTGTTTAATGACCTAGCCTTTTCCTGGCTGGCGAGGTGTCCTGCATGAGCCCCATCACATTGTTTGTACGAGGAAACCGCTCGCGCGTTAATTCAGTCATCAGAGATACGCCCAGTGAGTGCTACGATTTGTAATCTGGGTTTCAGAGCTGCAGTCTGTTGATGTGCAGACAGTTTAAGAGGATTTGTTCAATAAGCAGAGATTTGTCTTGCAACAAAACTGTCTGGGCCACCTACAGAAGAAAGCAAGCTAAACTCTGGCAGAGTCTCCTCTGAAGCACTGTGGTGACGGGCTGCCCCGGACGAAGCATTCCACACACGTTGCTGGCTCCTTTTGGACCACTGGGTCCCTTTGCTCTAGCCAGACTGGTCTCACCACCAAAAGCACCTGTCTGCCTGATTTCAGGCAGTGTGTCTTGGCTGATGCTCTTCCTTTCGTCTAAAAAGGCTTTTTCTTCTCCTTGGGCTCTCCGGGTACGTAATTATTCTCTGGGAGTCTTCCTCTGGATGCGCATCATCCAAAACTCCTTCATTCCGTGATGACAACCTCCCGGTTGGGAGGAAAGGATCTTAGAGATTATCTACTGGAATCAGTAGCCATTGCAGTGTCGTAGGAAAGGCACATCTTTTGGAGCATGAGCTCCACTTGGTAACAGTTGCTATATATTTTAGGCCGTGCACTTAGTAATTATAGCCACTATTTCATTTCTTTCTCATAGCAATCCGATAGGGGAAGAGCGAAGCACAGAAAGATTCAATAACTTGCCAGGGCTGAACATTGAGTAAGTAGTTGATTTGGAATTATATCCCACATCTCTCTGACTCCCATGTCCAATGCAAACTGTTGCTACGATCGCTCTGGCCTGGGCAAGTTTTTTGCATTTCCGGGGCCTTCCAGGCCATACCTATCAGTCATGCATAGGGATTAGAGATGATGCATATTAAACACCCCGTACAACGCCTGACAATATTGCTTCCTAAATGGTAATTAGGTTGTTATTAGTAATCACGTGGCTGTTTCATTCCTTGCTATTCAGAGTTTGGTCTGTGGACCAGAACATCACCTGGGAGCTTATTAGAAATGTAGAATCTCGGCCTGACCTCAGACCTCCTGGATCAGAGTCTTCGTTTTAACAAGATTCCCAAGTGAGCTGTCTGCATTTTAAAGTCTGAGAAACACCGGCCTTACCTTGCGCTTGCATACCCACTGAGAAGGAAACCTGCTACCTTTTTATTTTTGTTTACTCTTTATAAATATTTTCACACTTACAGAAATATGACAAAAATAGTACAAAGAACTCTGGTTCCTTTAAGTGGAGAATTAGGTATGTAGAAATTAAGATCCACGTGCCAGGTGTGCTCAAAACCACAGGACTCCTTCCAACTTTCTCCCTCCGCATATTTGTGACTCACTTCTCTGATGGTGAAAAACCTGGCTCCATTATCCTCAATATGTTTATGGGTTTGCTCGTTCCCTTTGTATGTCATCAATTGCCTGATCTGCCCGTCTTCCCATTTGACTGTCTTCCTGGTGTGGGTCCCAACCCCCACCTGCTCACCACTCAACCTGGTGGCCTATTTTTTTATTTCCTTTGGTGGCTCCTTCTAACCTAGAACAGCCCTTACTGAGGGAAGGTTGTTTTCCTTCTACTGAACTAGAGCCATACTCTTACAGCTTCTTCTCCTCTCTTCCTACGTAGGGGTATGAAGTCTAAGTGTGCGTAGGTGGCGTGTAATATGGTTGGAAAGAGCATGGCCTGGAGACATTGTTCTACGCCTGCTCCCTGTGCGAACTGTTCCCGTTGTATCATCTCCCCTTGCCTCAGTTTTTACATTTGCAAAGCCAGGGACAACGTATATGCCTGTAGGTAATTGGGGAGCAAGCGAGACAGGAATATAATGGCTTAGCAGAGAGCCCCATCCTTACAGAAGGCAAAATAAAATGAGTCTCTCCCATCCCTTCTTCCCTCCCTCCCTTCCTTTCCTTCTTTCCTTCTTTTATTTAATAGAACATTGGCTAAATGCCTAATCTGTGTTGTATAGCAATAAACACAATGGACATGGCTCCTTCTCTTACAGGGATTATAGGATGGAGGATGAATAGATGCATTTTTAAAATTACCTAAATATATAATTAGAGGTTGTGATGAGTTGGGGATCCCTGGGTGGCTCAGCGGTTTAGCGCCTGCCTTTGGCCCAGGGTGTGGCCCTGGGGTGCCGGGATCGAGTCCTGCGTCGGGTTCCCGGCATGGAGCCTGCTTCTCCCTCTGCCTGTGTCTCTGCCCCTGTCTCTCTCTCTCTATCATAAATAAGTGAATAAATAATAAATCTTAAAAAAAAAAAAGAAGTTGTGATGAGTTATATGCTGTAAGTGCTGGGACACAGGAGTGAGCTAGATAGACATGGCCCTGCTCTCATGGAGCTTATATTTTAGGGGTTGTGAGAAACAGTAAACAAGAAACAAATAAATAAATGCATAAGGTGATGTCAGATAATGCCGAGGGCCGTGAAGAAGCACACACAGAATGATGTAACTATGAGAGGGCCGGGGAGACTCTTTGGACGGAGCGGTTGCGGGAGGCCTCTCTGATGAGGTGGCCCTTCGACTGAGCCCCGAGAGGCAAGGAGTCTACTACGTGAAGAAACGAGGAAGCATGTCCCAGGGGAAGGGAACGGCTGGACGAATGGGTTTGTGTGCTTGAGGAGCAGAAAGAAGGCCTATGTGACCAGACCTCCGTGAGCGAGGGGTGGACGGTGCGAGATGGAGCTGGAAGGGGAGGTGCAGCCAGGTCACGCAGAGCCGTGGAGGTCACCTAGGCTGTCGTGTGCCGCCTCTAGAGAGAAGGGCTTAGTTTCCATGTGTGTAAAAGGGGGAGAAGGCTAATATTCTCCACGCTGACTTCCCGGGGTTTGTTACGAATGTAAATCAAGATAAAATATAAGAATTTTGTACAGCACAACGTGATTGCTTTTGTCACGTCTACTAGACGTTTGCTAAGACTCTTGGTGAGTGAAGAGACAAAAGAAAAAGATAACAAACCTATGAGAGTTGGCCAGCTATGCAATCTGTTTTCCTCATCCCCAAAAGCAAAGAACAAGAGGCACTTAAAAAAAGGACAACAAATTTGAGATCACAAGGGAAGAAGCTTTTTTAGCAGAGACGTGATGAATCTTTAGAACCACATTTTCAGGGAGGCAGGTAGACAGCATTTAAATGGCTTGGCAAAAACACTTTTCTTTAAAATGTACAAGTAAAAAGGTTAACAATTTGAATGTATCTTGACATTTTCGAGTGTCAGCCCAGGGCTATTTTCTTCCTCGCTCCGGAGCATCATCTTTCGCAGACGCTTGAGATCGCGATTTCCTGGGCTGGACCACCCACCGCGGAGTGGAGGCTGAGCAGGAACGCTGGGGAGAGCAGCGACTGGGCCATATCTACCCCCCACCCCGCTCTCTCTCCTTCCTCTTACCCCCGCACCCCATGTTGCCGTGGCCTGGTTACCCTGCGGATCCTGGTGGTTGCGGACTGGAGCCTGTCTACACAGGCTGCAAAAGCACGGGCTGCGCTGAAGAGGTTCTGCGTTCCCCAGGCAACTCCATAGGTGTGTAAGGAGCTTGGAAAGCGGCACGTCCACTGACGAGTCTGTGGTTTTAGGGAAAACTGGGAGGAAGGAAGGCATATCTTTCCTGATTTGATTCTCTTATTATCATGTTTTTCAACAGTGCAATGCCAGGTGTCTTCGATTTAGTCTTCCATCCCCCGTTCCTCTGCCTTTCCCTCCTCTGTGCCTGGGAGGCCCACTCACAAGGGCCAGCTCCCCAACAAAAACACATTTTTGTCTTGCGTGAGGATTAGTATTCATAGGTGTCATACACGCCGACGGGCGCACATGGATTCATCATTCGCGTTTAACAAATGCGCTTTGAGAGCCCAGTAGTGTGTGTCAGGTTTGGGGGGAATATGGCGGTCAATAAAGCAGGTGAGGGCCTTGCCCTTTAGGAGCTTCTATCTCAGCTATTACCTCTTCCCTCCCAGGGAGCAATAAAACAAAGTAAAGCAAAACAAAGCAAGAACACAGAGATATTAGGGTTTTAAAGAAATTTTTTTTTTATACTAAGGGAAGGGACCCCAATAGTTGCAAGTGGTGGCTAAAGTGTAAAGATTAAATGCCCACATCCTGGAGGCCAGACTGCCTGGGCTCATGTCCAGGATCTATCACTTACAAGCCGCGTGACTTTGGACAATTTACTTACCCCTTTTGTGCTTCTGTTTCCTTGGAAAGATGGCGGCATCAGGGCACCAGCAGGGACTTGTGAGGACTGATGGTGCATGCCATTTGGAAGCCGTCCATAGCACTTGTGTTTTAAGCTCATGAACAATGATTACGTGGCTGATGGCCACACCGCCTTCTAGCAGAGTTGTAGACACCTCACTCTAAGCCCTCCCAGCATTATAGGTAGGCACTGTTGTTGCCCTGCTTATATCAGTGATGAAGACGTGAAGACGCAGAAAGGTGAGGTGACTTGCCCAAACTCGCAGAGCCTCCGTGTGTCCAAATTGGGCTTTGAGCCAGGGCCGTGTCGGTTCAGAGTCTGTTCTCTTCATCGCTCTGTGCTCTCGAGACGCTGGGCCTTAGCTCAGTTCATACAGGCTTTGCGTTATTTGTGCTGTTCCCTTTGCAGGAAATGTCAGAAAGCTTAAAACAGAGTTAGTAGCATGGCCTTAGTGTTTTCAGTGGTGACCTCCCTATGACCTTCCCCCTTTCTTCCCAGAGCAGACATGCCGGGACCCCCACTGAGGGTTTCAGAAGCTCTGGGATCCACGTTTGGCCAAGAAAGGATTTGTTGGTTTTTCTCCCTCTCCCCGTGGGATGGTTTCATGTCTCTGCGATGGTGTCTTCTGATCACTGAGTGTGAATTCGTGAATTCTGGGCCTCTCACCTCCTTGGATGAAATGGACAAAGTAATTTTCATCTTGTGTTGTGTGGGCGGTCTCCTTGCTCCTGCCACACGCACAGGCCTTTCGTGACCTTATTGCCCTTCATCGGACCTTTGCATTTCCTATTACCTCCAAGGGTGTTTGTCTTTGGAGGTAAAGTGACGCGGGCTGAATGCATCATACATAAAAGTGAAGATGCCCCACTGGCTTACGTTGCGGCTTTATGGCATTTTTCATGTTATCTTTTCCATTCTTGGTATAGTCTAATTTATAGACTTTTTGACCGCTGCCGTGCATTCAGCAAATACCGTTATTGGGCTGTCTGTATCTGTAACAATGCCCAGATCTGTTTCCTGTGAGGTGGCAATTAGCTTAGATTTTTCCGTATATGAGAGCATTCTACAGTCTCGTCTCCAAAGTTGTCCTATCAACACAGTAATGTGAAAGATGAACACATGTAATTAATAGAAAGCTATTCATTTGTTCCCCGGGCTGTCTATCCAAAAGGGAGATAAGCTTTTTGCAGGATATGACTCTAATCACGGGATGAGAATTTTAGTGGCATTTCTTTATAATGTATACAATAAGTGTGGCATTGCAATTCGAGATGGTATTATTCCATAAAGCAGCTCCATAATGATACACTCCGACGGGATCACATAGTCTGTCTCTCAGTCCTATGCATGCGATGGATTACACAAGGTCAGACGTACTCCAAGTTACAGTACGCAAGAATGCCCACACACCTGTCCGTGCACCTGTGCAGTGCCGCTGACCCCAACTCAGGAGAACGGGGGATTTTTTCTTTTCCTCCTGCTTGTGGACCTTTACTGATTTACCCATATCATTGTTTCTCAGTGGCTGTGACCCTCTTTCTTTGGACTGTCCTTCCTTCTCTCTCCTGATAGAGATCCTTTCCCTCCTGGAGCCCAGGCCAGTTTCTGTGACCTCCACAAAGCCTCCCCTGATTACTCTAGGCCACCCTGTTCTCTTCCTTGTTTCTATTCACGTAGGATTCGTGGTCAGTAACACACCCTTGGAGATTACGGTTAGTATCTAACTGCTCTAGGCGAACTGTGTTGCCCCGTTAAGGTTAGGGACCCGAGAGGAACTCTGATGAGATGCATCTAGCCGTGCCTGGAGGAGTGTAGGTCTTCAGAAGTTTTAGTTGCTTCCAATGTGGGATGCCAAAATCTTTTATGTTCTTCCTAGACATCTAATACAATACCGGGGCCGTACTCGATTTCGATGACGATTTCCTTGTGGGACGCAGAGATAAGTAAGGACAATAGCTTGTGGACAAGAGGAGGCTTAACAAAATTGGAACGCGTTTAGCACGAGATAATTGGTTTTTCTTAGAAAAGGAACTTTTTTTTTTCCATCAACGTAGTTTCCGTGAAGCAACGTGCGCACGAGTAGCCTTTGCAGGTGTTTAGAAAATATTTGGCTCTGGGATCCCTGGGTGGCGCAGCGGTTTGGCGCCTGCCTTTGGCCCAGGGCGTGATCCTGGAGACCCGGGATCAAATCCCACGTCGGGCTCCCGGTGCATGGAGCCTGCTTCTCCCTCTGCCTATGTCTCTGCCTCTCTCTCTCTCTCTCTCTCTCTCTCTCTCTCTGACTATCATAAATAAATAAAAATTTGAAAAAAAAAAAAGAAAATATTTGGCTCTGAGGAGCTCTCAGAAAGTTGGCTTGAGGTCGGCATTGCTCCTGGGTTATCCTCGGCAGGGGAATCTGATGAATGCAAAGGGCCGGCCAACTCAAGGGCTGGGAAGCCGGGTGTAAAGGGGGGCGTGTGGATTTCTGCCCTGGTGTAAGCTCCGTCCCCCTCGGGGGTCAGAGTAGGGCCTGGCCCTAGAAGGGACTCAACGAGTTATTTACTGGATTAGTGTAGATCTAGCTCGCGAACACTGATGTCGAGCAAGTTTTGTGATTCCTTAGTCTGTTGATCACAAATATTCATGCCAGACAACATTTCTGGAAGGAATTACATCAGCATAATGCAAAGCCCAAGACGGTCTTTGAATAACCAGCTGGCCGCAGTTTGGGTGTTAAGCGCTGACATGCCCTACAGATTACTTTAGGTGGCCAAATAATTCACTTTCCCAGCTTCAGTACCCGTTAGAAACTTGATTAAAATGTGTCAGAATCGAGACCTGTCTCTCCCTATCTGCTGCTGATTGCTGTTTATTGCTCACATAATTTACCATTTTGCCTAGAGAGAAGGCTTAGAATGTGGGGAAGCTGGTAACAGGTGTAGTGTATGTTCTTGTATTTCCTAGTAGCAGATGGTGCTGAAAGAAGATCATCTCTGTGGGGCCATTACAGGATAATGCACAGAAATAAATAAGCACAATGATAGGTCTCAGCAAAGACAGCCGGGTTTCAGGATCGGTCCCACATTTGGAAATGATACATAGACCACGAGCAGATTTATCTATAAGCTCGGAAGGGCCTGTTTAAAACTCCAGCTCTTTCTTTTTTATTTTCCTCCATATAAAAATTTCCTCCACATATCAAACCAACTGGCGTCTCACTTGAATTATAGGTAGTGTATTGAGAAGGATCTAAAGAGAGTGAAGTTCTTTGCAATAATGCTTTGTACTAACAGGATAAAAGGAAAGGGATAATTTTCCTGGGCGTCCTCCCCCAGCCCCCACCAATTTCTGTTTTTAGTTTAATGGGTTTGATGGGACCTGGTCTTTGATCTTGGCCTCTTAAAAACCAAGGGAGCAAAGGAAGGTTAATTCCACCAATTCCGCCCTAATGCACCTGTGCTCTTTGCCTGACGGACACCGCGTGAATATAACGTGACCTCGTGTTGGGCTGAGGAGGTCATTATATTTTCCTTTGTGCAAAGGCACTTTTCATCTTTCCTGAAAAAAGTGAGCCCCTGCGGGTACATACACGTGTATGTATTCATCTGTACGTGCTTCCAGACATACATGTGCACACGTGTGCATCCATGTGTTTTCCCAGCAGATATACTCTTACTCGTATCCGAATACGTGTCTAGATCTGGCAATGCCCGGGCATGGTTTCGGCAGGATGTAGGCTCATCTTTTTCCGTCTCTTTGTCTAGATTTTATTTCCTAATATCCCAGCCTCAGCAGTATTTGAAGAATACTGTTCCCTTGGCCTAATGCAATTTTTTCCACATGATGTATTCTTAGTCTGTCCCTCATCCTCCCTTCGCCTGCTGACACTACCGTTTAGTCCATTTGGGGCTAAAATGCACTGAAAGCAAATACGCACGATTTTAACATTCTGGCCGATTCTTGTTCATTAGCAAGAGATTCCGTCGAGCAGGTTGGTTAAATGGCCTTCACCCCTTTTAAGGAAAAAGGGCAAAGAGTTCTGTTATGTCTTTGACAAAGGAGGTGGTGCACGGGTACGGGCTCATAGACCTCGCCCGGAGCGTCGAGTGCATAGTGCGTGTGCCTCTGCGTGTGGGTTTGTGCGTGTAACTGCGCGTCCACAGCTAGATTCATTTTTCTTCTTTTTTTTCTCAGCACTGTAATTATTGTTGCTTCCTGAAATCCCATTACGCGTCTAGATCTGAGACCTGAAAAGCGTGTCCTTTACCCTATTAAAAAAGAAATCACATTTAATGTTGAGTATTTGCAATGTGGCTTCTGTGTGGCTGGCTGACCCCCGCAGGACGTGGGCACTGGAGCCGGGGCTCAGCCCTGCTGCGCCTGGTCCGCGGGCCCCTGGGGGGGGGGGAATCTCGATTGCCTGCTCTGCCTGCCCCCCTGGAGCTGAGAGAGGTGCACGTGACAAAGAAGAAAAACAGGCCGTCTTTGTGACGTCATGGGCATCTGCCCCTAGATTTCTGCATGTGACATAGATGGCAACAAGAATTGAAAGAGCAAGTAGAAGAGAGATCGCTCTTGGACTGGGATTGTTCAGCCTACATGATCCCTTCAGTTGCAGCTCACCCTGGCACACTAGGGTGTGCATGTGCACACCAGGTGCGTGTGCGGGTGGTGCGGGGCGAGAGGGGCTCCGAAATCGAAATCGGCTAAATCTGAAGAGATCTTGCCATCGCCCTGTAGCCCCAGTGTGGCTAAATATCCGCAGAGCAGCCACGACGGTAGAAACAAAGTGAACGCAGTTATTATTATTGCTATTATTATTTTGTCAAGCCCTTGTGTCTAATAGTCATGAACACCTAGGGAGAGTTATTGTCATGCTGATCCTATAGATTCAACTTCTTAAATGAAAACATTACTTCCACGACTGAGAATCCCACGAAAGAAATCAACCCTTTGGTTGGGCAACTCAATATGAATTCCTTTTATTGTTTACCATGTCTAATTAGCCTTAGCCTCATTTCATGGGCAATATTTAATTATTGGTATTTTAAATTTATCTTTTTTTTTAATATTACCATCTTACCTCGAGTGCAATTATCCATTCCTGTCTGGTAGGAATAAATTTGTTGAGAAGTTACTGCAAGACAAACATTGCTTAGAAACCATAACTTTTCTATTGTATTTGTCTAGTTAATAAAGGGAGGCATTTTATTTTCCCCTGGTGACCACTTGTACTTTGTTCAGTAATTAAGGAAGTGAGCTGCCGCTCCTACGTTTTAGCCTTTCTGTAACCTCTGCAGGTTTGGCGGGGACGCCAGAGCCAGCCGTGCGACGGTGCTGGGTCCTTACAGGAGAGCCTGGGACGAAAGCAGAGAGGATTCTCGTAGTAACACCTTGAATCGGTACCAGTAGTTTGACCAGCGTCCAGTCCGTCGAGTATATTCCATCTGACAGTAATCGGTGGGCCGCACTCCACGTGTGTGCTTCAGAGTTTTCAGAAACAGCTCTTGAGCTACGGTGGAATAAATTAAAGGATGTGTGTCATCTCTGTGTAGATATTTTTCAAGATTTTCTTTATTTGAGAGAGGGAGAGAGAACACGAGCTGGGGGGAGGGCCCGCGGGAGAGGGAGCGCTGGCTCCCCGCGAGCAGGGGCCCTGCACTGCGCCCCGTCCTGGGACCCCGGGGTCATGGCCTGAGCGGGAGGCAGATGCTTAGGCACCTGAGCCCCCAGGCGCCCCTCCGTGTGTGTCTGTGTGTGCACTCGCTCACAGGAGCAGCTGCATCTCTGCTGTCAGATGAGGGTTTGAATCCTCTCCTGTTAATTAGCTGCATGATGGTGAGCAGGTCCCTTGACCTCCTGAAACCTGTTCCCTCACCGGTGGGGTGGCAGTGACTGTAGTGCTTGCTCCTTCGTCCGCGAGGCACCGCGTGCAAGGCGCTTGTTTGGGGCTAACCACAGACCCAGGAGTTCGCTAACTGCTGGAATGATCACCTTCGCTAAAGTGTATTTACATCTAGGCTATTTTAGACCAGGAGGTTATAACGCTGAGTTTTAGATGAAATCAATGGAATCATTTCAACTTCCTCTCTTTCCACTTTACCAACACAAAGAGCAGCTACAAGCAGTCCTTGTGACGTGCACTTTCTTGCCTTGTTCCCTTCATGCTTCTAGTCTCCACCCACATGTTTCCTCTTTCTGGAGGCTTCTCCTCACTCCCCTTTCTCCTGCTGGGACCCCTTATTCTGTGTGGCACATGCGCTCCAAACCCATTTCCGTGAAGATACCGTCGTTATAGTGTGTTATAATCATTGGTTTCCATGTCTTCCTCTCCAGAAAGTCAACTTCATGTCTCGCTTGTCATCCTCATTGTTTTAGGAAGATGTGGTCGTGGCAGGAGGCCAAAAAAGGTTTCTTAAATAAGTGAAGCATAAAGTACTATTCTTTATGAATGCAAATATTGATCTTCTTTCAGTGGTGGTGTCCTTTCTTATATTGTTTTTACCCTTATGTTATCTTTAACCATGGTTTATTTTTTTATTTTGTATTTTTAAAGACTTTATTTATTTATTCATGAGAGACAGAGAGAGAGAGGCAGAGACGCAGGCAGAGGGAGAAGCAGGCTCCATGCAGGGAGCCCGACGTGGGACTCGATCCCGGGTCCCCAGGATCACGCCCTGGGCTGAAGGCAGGCGCTCAGCCGCTGAGCCCCCCGGGGATCCCATATTTTTGTTTTTTATTCAAGTAGCCTTTAGAACTTCTCACATGTTCCTTTAAAATGTTGTGTCTTGTGGCCTTCAGGAGGATTACGTGTCTTGTCATTGGCTCCCCGGGATCCCACACGGGGTAGCAGTGTTTTTTGAAACCACTACATTTTTAACTGTTTTAGTGAGTATGTTGATGTTCCAACTGTTGTCTTTTTAAAGGGAAAGAGACTAGAGGAAATGACGGGGAAGTGAGGTGTCATCCAGGACAGATTGATTGGCCGCTTCCCCAGGGCAGGGGAGCCAGAACCGCCCCCCCAACCTCCAGCTGCACCCCTCCCTGGGCCCACTTCAGCGGAGGTGCAGGCACCCGTAAGGCCAAAGGGGCCCGAGGGGTGCTGTGCGAGCTCAGGGTGGCTGGCACCCACAGCACAGGACGCCCCTCAGGGCGCACCTGCTTCTGTGGCTCCTGACAGAACCTCGGATTTCTCTGCGTGGTGGTGTCGAGTTGGGGTCCCGGGGCAACTGCCCACGGGCAGGGGGCCGTGTGGCTCGTCTCCCAGGAGCCCCGCGTTGCTGGAGCCTCGCCCAGGCCGGCCGAGGACACAGCCTTCCGGGGCCTCTGCTGTCGGGGGGAGGCTGGGGGCTGGGACAGGCCGTGTGGGGGTCAGCAGGTGGGGCCGGGGTGCTGCTGGACCGAGGACCAGCGTGTTCGGAGTAAATCAGCAAAATGGAATATTCTCTCTCCTGCCACAGTGGGCACTAAGCCTGCAGCGTGTCCGTGTGTGTGTGTGTGTGTGTGTGTGTCTACATCTGAGTGCGTGTGTCATGACCTGTCATCTCAGGCGTGGATACATGCAGGCACTTAGTCTACGGGCTCGGCACACATCCGTGCACAGTTAATGCCACTTACCAGGAATCAGGGTTCTGTGCTCTTATCGGCATTTCAGCCTCTTACACGTAAGCCCTTAGAAGTTTTCCGATTTTCACCCTTCAAACAAACTAAAAAAAGAAACCGGAGGGAGATATCAAGTATTACACGAGAGTGGGAAATGTTTGATCTCGGCCACCCCTCAATTTTTTTCCTGGCTGTTGGCTGCTTTGCCTGTGGTAGTAAATAAGTAGATAAATCTTTTCTTTAAAAAAAATTTTTACGGGGGCGCCGGGGTGGCTCAGTGGTTGAATGTCCGCCTTGGGCTCAGGTCATGATCCAAGTCCCGGGATCGAGTCTCACGTCGCGCTCCCCGCAGGGAGCCTGCTTCTCCCTCTGCCTGTGTGTCTGCCTCTCCTGTGTCTCTCATCAATCAATCAATAAAATCTTAAAAAATAATAATTTCATGTTATTGTGTTTCTTTATATACTTATATTAATAAAAATCAATTTCTACTCTTTTCACTAAATAACTACTGAATGAATATTAAAAGAATATTGGTTGGAAGTGGCGCCAAACCATTAGCCAGCGTATGGAGTCTAATTGTGTGACTGTTGGATGCAGTCAGGAAGCGTCTTGGGCCCCAGTGTACTGGGCGTCTGGGCCTCTCAAAAGTTTCTTGCCTTCTTCATAAAGAGCCTCTCCACCCACACACAGTGGCCCAAGCCCTAAACTTGAACGTAGATTTTGGTTACTTCCCTTCAACTCACCACGTGTAACGAGCAATTGACAAGCGCTTCCAAATCCACTTCCCGAAGGTGTCTGAATTCCATCCCTGTTCCCCCTTTCCCTTTCTTATTTACTAGCTTAGCTCGAGACCTCCTCATCCTTCCCCTGATTCATTCACTGTATACACACCCGGCCTTGTCTCTCTGCGTCTGATTTTGTTCCCGGTTCATTCTCGGTGATGAGTCAGCATGCGATCTACTAATTCTACCCCAAAGTATTTAACCAAAAAAGAAATAAAGCATAGAAACCATTGTACAAGACTGTTTCTAGCATCTTTATTCCCAGTAGTCTGGACTTAAGGAAGGCCGGGGGTACACCAGCAGGTGCGTAAAGACATTAGCACAGTAATGCAGTGGAGTACTGTACAGCAATTACAGATATGCACGATCACCTACAGTGACCCCAAAACTAATATGCTGACTGATTCAATTTACAGAAAGTTCTAGAGCAGGCAAAACTGACCTACAATGTTAGAAATCATCCGGAGGGAGCTGTTGGCCAGAAAGGGGCACGAGGGAGATTATCCGGGGTGATGGGAGTGCTTTACATCTTGATTGGAGCGGAGGTTACGTGGATGCATACGTTGATCGAAAATCACAGAAATGAATACGTAAATCCCAAGCATGTTATCTTATGGAAATTATGTGTTAGACACACCCAGGAGCTGTTAATGAGCTAAGCCTACCTCATCTGGGGCACAGGCGCTGTCCCACACCCTCACCTCTTTACGTTTAATTTAGCTCCGAGTAAAAGTGTGACCAGAGAAGATGGCATTTCAGTTCATATCTACAATATGTTGGTATCACTATATGTTAACTAACTAGAGTTGAAATAAAAATTTGGAGAAAAAAAGGAATATGTTGGTATAACATTTGTAAAATACAATCTGACCCCATGACTGCCACTTACTGTCCCTGCCCCTCCAGCCTCCCGACCCTCTTATTTCTCTTACAGTGTCCCTCCCCCACACCCAGGAGCAGAGCTGGCACTTGTGAAAGAATTAACGTCAGGACACGTGAGTGTGCAAATGACCCGCATACATGAGCCTCGGGGTGGGGACGGCGCAAGGGTCCGCGGCTTTGCCGGGGGTGCCTGCTGCCTGGCCCCTTCTCCCCAGCACGTGGATGCTGTCCATCGTGGGGGGTCGGCTGGAGTGGAGGCTTCGAGGTGGGTAGCATTTCATGGTCAACACTGGGACATGCTGTTTTTCCTGCTCACACTCTCGCCCCCCGCCCATGCTCTGATATCTGCTACCCCCTTTCCTGATTCTTAATTTCTTTATTTTTATTTTTATTTTATTTCATTTTTTTATTTTTTATTTTATTTATTTATTTATTTTTTGATTCTTAATTTCTTATGACCAACTCTGCCCTCGTCCGATTTGGATGGCTGCATCGTGGGCACGGTGGGTCATTGCTTCAAAGACATCGGAACGCTCTGTGTCTGTATAATGTCTTCATATACACTTAGGTTTCTTTTATGTTTCACCAAATTCTGCACATACCTGCAAACTTGTATTATTATAGGTATTTTCCTGTCCTGAATTTTCAAGCTAATTCCTTAGTTAAAAGAACATCATACATGGTGCTTCTTGGTTATTCAATATAGAATGTTTTTGCTTCACAAATTGCCTGCAGGGTCTTTTTTTTTTTTTTTTTTTTTAGTGTATATGTTAGCGTGCTGTGGATGCCCAAGCCTCTGGAAGGGCCTAGAGTCTTACTTACAGGATGTGGTCCTAACTAGGCAATTAATAGGTCTCTGTTCCTACTAACATATGGAACTAAGACAAGAGAGCTATTTTTTTTAACCATAGGTGGGCCTCTGATGAATGTGCACATTGACCTATCTGAAAGTTCAAAAGGAAAACTAATGCTAACTGATTAGCTGTCTCAACTGCGGGGAGAAAGAGACACGGTTGAGGTGAGTTTTATGTAATTTATGTAACTTTCATTATTTGCACTTTAGATTTCTGAAATAACCCACCACGAACAGTAGTTAAAAACAGCCAATCTGGGATCCCTGGGTGGCGCAGCGGTTTGGCACCTGCCTTTGGCTCAGGGCGCGATCCTGGAGACTCGGGATCGAATCCCACGTCGGGCTCCCGGTGCATGGAGCCTGCTTCTCCCTCTGCCTGTGTCTCTGCCTCTGTCTCTCTCTCTCTGTGACTATCATAAATAAATAAAAATTAAAAAAAAAACAGCCAATCTTTCTCAGAGAAAATGTATTTCCTAGTTGGTGAAAAGACCCGCTACATTCCTAACACATTATGGGTGACAGCTGTGTGGCAGCCAAAACATGTGAAATGTTTATTAGGTAAGGCGTACTCTGAAAATTAGCCGCAGGTAACGATGATTGCCCCGCTGCTATGTTACTTTCATACAGGTGGCATCGGTGACTATTGTATTAAGAGCTGAAAGGGCAATGCCCTGTGCTTAGCGATGAGGTTGCTGTCGTGCCTCTACGTGGCATGTCCTCACGTAATGTTCATTCACCTCCGTCCTGAATGAAGCACAGGAAGCATAAAGGTGACTGGGGCATGGCCCATACGCTCCGAGAGCTTAAGACTCGGGTGTCGGAAAGAAGAAGGTGCAGGTAATTACAAGACGGGGAGAGCACGGAAGCACCCTGGGAGCCGTTGAGTTGTGGGCAAGCTCAGAACCCTGCGAGACCCGTGTGTTTGGGAGGAGTGGGGAGGCCTCCTAGATGGCGGCCTTACCTGGAGGTCTAGCAAAATCGGGGCAGGTCTTTGCCAGGGGCAGAAGGGCGCCAAGAGATGGGAGGGCATTTCAGGCACAGGGAATCGTCTGAATCAGGTGTGAAAAAGGACACTTTGTGGGGTAGAGTTGGCAGCTCGGGGCATGTGCACTTGGCTGGAGTAAGAGACACGTGGGGGAGAAATGGGAGAAACACCTGAAATTATAGGTTTGTTCCCTGATGGTGAAGGAGCTTGGCCATGTCATTAGGGATTTAGGGCTTGTTCTGTGGATGTCATGGCTGGATGTGCCTACATGAAGCGGTGACAGGATCCATGATGCTTCAGGAAGTTCCCTCGGGTTGTGTGTGCAGGTCAAGTCTCAAATCCTTAATGGGACCTGTAAGTTCTGGCGTGATGGCGAGGTCACCCTTGACTGTCCTCCCAGTGTCTACTGTCGCCAGGGTCCCCCTCCCTTCGGGTCCACTTGGGCTCACTTGGCCTGGGGGAGGGTGTCAAACTGCTGGCCACGTCGCCCCCTGCCCCCATAGCCCGTTAATCCCCCCTGCTGCTTTCACAGCTCAGCTAACTGTCCCCCCTCAGGGAAGACATCTCGGCCACCAACCCGCTCTTCCTTTGCTTTGTATTTATCATTTACCCCAATGGTGGAATTATTTGGGAGAAAACTGAGGCTCAAAGAAGTACTCATCCCAGAGTAAACAGAAACATTTCCAGTGTTGGGTTGATGTTGTGCAATGATTTCCTGGGTGCGCTGCTTGGGGAGGAGGACACCGGTACATCCCTTGCATAATAACCGGCCGCTCTATGAAGATGCCTGGTTTTCACGGTCGCGTGAATGTGATCTTCATATCCCGCTTGACCTCATGACACTCCTGGGAAATATGTAGAGCAGGTGCTCCCCAGTTTTTCAGATAGTGCCCCTGAGGGCAGAGAGGCGGCTGACCCGGGGCATGGCTACTTAAGTGACAAACGGGGACGTTAGTTTATAGGTCCTGACTTTGAATCCTGTTCCTTGGGATTGAGTGATTTTTTTTTTTCCTCTCAAAGAGCATATCACAAAGAGAAATTAATAGAAGTGCAAAAACTGCTGTGTAATGTGTAGCTTGAACATCCAATATTCCATTAACGTGTGGGGGAAGTGGCAGGAGAACAGAGAACCTACCTGGGGGAGAGAATGGAGTCAGGTTAGGGCATTGACTCACTTCCAACTTGTTAGAGAGCGACATTTCTTTAAGTCAATTTGAAAAATTGGCCAGGAAAAAGTATTTAAATCCTGCCTAAATGACCTCAATTTCTATTCCAATAAATTACTGGTCTTCGTTGCAATTAGTCATCCAGCTTGTCAACCATATGAGCAGAGGATTTATTTTCTGTTTCAGGCAGTTCTGTTGAGCAGATGGGCAGGCTGCCATGTTAGAACCTGGCTGGGCTTCCAGGTAGAGTGTGAGTGTGTGAGTGTGTGTGTGTGTGTGTGTGTGTGTGTGTGGAGGGAAGGAAGGCAGAGGCTGGGTTTACCATTTTGAGAAATTTTCTTCTGGTTCGGCCAGCTCCCGGTTGATGTGCAGGCTTTGTTCTCAAAGTTAGGGTTAGGTGCCCGGTTCGGGGGTTGGGAGGCCTCGTCCTGCCGCGTGCGTGGCCCGGGCCTGCGGGCACAGGGCGGCCAGGGCGCGGCGGTGGCAGGCCCAGGAAGCCCAGGCGGTGATGCTCAGCTCAGCGGCAAGGAGGGCTCGGGAGCGGGGGCCACTGGCAGGTGCTGTGGTCTGAGCTGGGGGGGGGGGGCTGCAGGTCAGGCCCTGGGGACAGAGGAAGAGGACCGGGGGCTGTGGCTGCGCCGCGTGGGGCCCGTCGCAGGGCCGCGCTGCTTGCCCACGGGGTCTTCAGGGGCTCGCAGGCCTCCTGGTTGCGGGTTGCTGCCAACACCTCAAGTCAAGCTCCTCCAGCTCGTCCCACGACCCTGCGGGTGCCTGCGCGTCCGGCAGCTTGGTTTCCGTGGGGAGCACACCAGGCCAAGTTCCTAGGACGCAGGACCTGTCGGCTTTGTGTTTCTTGTATGTCAAGCATCGAGGCCAAAGCCTGGAGCATTTTGTTTTTTAAACATTTCATTTATTTATTTGAGAGAGAGAGAGAGAGAGCGAGCAGGAGCCGGGGCAGGAGGGCAGGGGCAGAGGGAGAGGGAGCAGCAGACTTCCTGCAGAGCGGGGAGCCCCGTGCGGGACTCGATCCCAGGGCCCCGAGATCCTGACCTGGGCCCAAGGCAGACGCTTCACCCACTGAGTCCCCCAGACATCCTGAGCCTGGAGCATGTTTGACGCGTAATAAATATTTGTTGGTTATGTTATTAGGATTATGTTTCCTGGAGTTAAACTATCTATGTTGAAACCCGCTCCCCCATTGACTGTCCTTGTGACTTGGGGGACGTTTTTGACTTCTGTGTGCCCGTTTCTTGTGAGTGCCACAATAGGGACCCTTTCCTATGATCGTTGTAGGGATTAGTGACGATAATAACAAAAATAGCTGCCAGGATTGAGCAGTGACTGTATACCAAGGCACTATTTTAAACTTTCCTTATATTAAATTATTTAATCCTCAGCAAAACCCTGTGAAGTGGACACTATTCTAATTGTCATATTTCAGATGACTCAATTAATTTTTGGAAAGACAATTACTAAGAGGTGGAAAAGGGATCGAAGCCCAGGCAATTTGGCTCCGAACCTGTGCTTTTACATGTGCTTAGGATATAGTAATCACTGAATAAATGTCAGCCATTATTATTATTGTTAACTGTGTAGCATTACAAATGGATATACGGTAAATCCTGTTATTTTCCCAAAGATGTCAACTGTGAAGCAGGCAGCTTCATACTGGATTCCAGAAAGAGCAAGAGAAAATTCACGCTCGTGTAGAAGATAGAGTTGACCCTTGAACAGCACAAGGGTTAGGGGCACTGAGCCCGCCTCACTCCCAGGCTCAAAGTGGCATATGACTTTGAACTCCCCAAAACTTAATTACCAATAGCCTCCTGTTGACCAGAAGCCTTACTGGTAACAAACCGTTGATTGACATGTATTTTGCAGGCTGTCTGTAGTAGATGGTGTAGTCTTACAATAAACTATAGAAAAGAAAATGTCATTAAGAAAATCATAAGGAAGAGAAAATACATCTACTGTACTATATTATTGAAAAAAAAAAGCATGTATTGGCGAACCCACGCAGTTCAAGCCTGCGTTGTTCAAGGGTCAGTTGTAATTTGAACGCGCAGTCCTTTTGTTGCAGAGGGAGCAATTAAAATACATACAAATAAATGTATTTTATTTAATTTGATCATTAAATTTTATTGAAGATGTAGCATGTGCTACATTATACTGGCAACCGACATCTGTTAAAACAAGCTTCCAGAACGCCAGTTTGGCTTAGGTAATTCTGTGAAAGAGGTTCAATTTCTGTGTTCTGGATAATTCCCCAATAAAAATATCTTGGCAAATTACAACACACAGGCTTTCAAATTTGCTTTTGAATAGTTAAAACCGAACTGCAAATTTTCAAATGTCAAGGGAATACAGTGTTTTTTTTTTGTTCTATTCTTTGCAACGTGCATTATGCACATGTATATACTTATCAATATTTACCAAGCTGCAATATTTTTTGAGAACAGGTAATATATTTTCTTAATTTTTTTTCTCACTACCCTTATGCCAAAACCTTGCATTTTGGAGGGAATAAAAAATTTATACCACTCGTAGATAATCTTGGTTATCTCATGCATATATGGGTTTTATATTTCATGCCCAGGGAAATTGTTTTTCCTGGAATTAGATCATGATGTTGAGTAAGTGTGTATACCTGTCAGCTATGGTTTATAAGAGAATACAGCCCTGTTCAAATGGAAGATTTGTGTTTAGACTTTCTATAAGGGCAGTGGATATACCAAGAGGAGGCACTTGGAGAACAATAGGATTTTAGGGCTAGAAAGAACACTGGGACCCTGTAGTCCAGTTTCTTCCTTTTATAGTTGAGGAAACCAAAGACCAGGGAGTGTAAGTGGTTTGTCTAAACTCACACCACTGATTTTAAAATCATTCTTCTTCTTTTTTTTTTTTACAAAAAAGATTTATCTATTTGAGAGACAAAGAGAATGAGAGGGAGAGAAAGAGAGAAAGACAGAGAGACAGAGACAGAGAATGCATGTGCAGGGGGAGGGACAGAGAGGATGAATCCCAAGCAGACTCCCCACTGAGCACAGAGCCCACGTGTGGGAGTGGGCTGGACCTCATGACCCTGAGACCATGACCTGAGCCAAAATCAGAATCAGATGCTTAAAAGACTCATGGGCTGCCCAGGTGCCCCCAAATCATTCTTCTTTTAATGCTTTGTCAGAGGGAAGAGTTAATATGCTCTAGGAGTTTTGCCTTCCTGTATAAAAGGTAGAACTTGGAAAATCTAGATGAATGGATAGTTAATGTGTCCATTAAGACTGTTTGTCTCAAAAACAAATGCATTTAGCAAAATTTTCATGAGTCTTTTAACTGAATTTGTTAATAAGAGTCTATGGTGAGTAGAGTTATATATCTTTTAGTTTTACTTAAAATAATAAATTTCCCTGGTTAATATAGCACATTAATTATAGAAATTAGTAACATTCAAAACCATGAAAATAAAATAAGTTACTATTATATCACTCTTAGACAACTGTTGTTAACTTATGGATATTTGGTTTCTATCTTTTATGTAATATATATATGAGAATATGTGTATAAAATAATTATATATTGAATAGGTTACATATACATATATATGTTACGTATTAATATATATCAATACAAACCAATATTGTATATTTTTGTGTATATAGTTAACATTTGCTTAGTTGGGGTCATATGAAACATTATTTTTTTTTCATATGAAACATTTTAGAATTTGAAAATGTCTTGGGGAATGTTCTATCTTTTCTTCGTCTTTGTCTGAGTTTGTTTAACTTTAGAATTATTTCACCATTTGATAAAGCTCACTTTGGGCATAATAGTTTTTGAGAGGTGGATTTTTAACTACCAGCTCACTTTCCTAAAAGTAGAGACTTATTCAGTATTTCTATTTTGTTGAGTCATATTTGATGTGTGATAGTTTTCAAATATATTGGTATAAATTTGTTCATAATACTCAATTTTTGTCTCTAGTTTTGTCCCATTTTCATTCCTAATGTCTTTACTTTTTTTTTTTGCCCCATTCATCTTATTTATTTTTGGAACAAACTTGTCAGATGAAGGTCAGTTTTATTAGATGTTTTGGAGAACCAGCGCTGGTGGACACGGACATATGCCACCCAGATCCTTCTTTTAGGAAGTCCTTTTTTGCTCCATCTTCCTGGAGCACAGTGTTCAGCCTCCGGCTGTCAGTGCTTTCAGGTGTGCCTCTGCTGCAGAGAACCCCTGGGTCCCTTATCCCCGGGCAGCTCATGTACACTGACCGAGGCTGGGGTATAAAGACCAGCTATTTTGGTTCAGTGTGGGGCAATTTTAAGGGCTCTGTTCAAATTCTAAGCTCCTTGTAGGTTTGGCTGAGGTTCCTGGGTTTGTGTTGCACATGAACGTTCCCCCTCTGCTTCCTTTTCCACAGGTGTCAGCCCCAAGAACACTTCTTAATAAGCATCCTGAACCCTAACCTCTGTCTCAGGATCAGTTTTTTGAAGAACCCAAACTTCAGCAGTTCATGCCAGGAACAGGCCAAGAAAGCCAGCAATAAGATGGGGTTTGGGAGTTGTATCGTGTACTGCTCAGTGGGCCGTGAGGATCCCATCACTTGGTGGCGGGAGGAACACAGTCTCTGGTTATCCAGTTGTGAACACTTCCACTGGTGGGGATTTGGGGTATTTTGCTAGAAGCCAGTGTACTAGCTAGTGTGAAGGATTAGGTATTTGTAAAACATGGTGGAAATTATAAGTGAAAAGACAAAGGGATTGCATAGCTATTACTATGCTCTGTTGAAGCTCTAGGAAAAGATAATGAAAGATCGAAGATGAATAATAGGCAGTTGAAAGCCAAATGTAAAAGCCTTAGGGCCTCTTTGAGAGCCAGGAAAGAGGATTGCCTCTGTTGTGATAGGAGGTGAGAGAAAGCTGAGGACCAGGTTTATGACTTAATTAAAGAGTATTTGAGCTCCAGAAAGTAGTTAAACTTCCAGTGAAGGCATGTGTGCTTCACCAAGGTCAAGACCCCAATTAGGAAAGAATGAGACCCTGACACTTGGAATGGGGATCTTTGGGTTAATTCCCTGAAACATCTGAGTGTGTATAAGTAGGATATCCTCCTCATTAGGCTCTGCCTCACCGCTTCCTCTTGGCCATATAACAAGGCTAAAGTTGCCGTATAATCCAAATGGAAATATACCAAACCCAATAAAGAAAGGGACCATACTCCAAGGAACTCTACGACCTAACCAGATACATACTGGTAGAAACCAGGGAAGAATATGTGAGACTGTGTTCCAAGGGTGCTTGATCAAGAGAGTCAGAAATTAAAATTGGATAAGGGAGAGTTTATTGATTTTAGAACCCTCTCCTGGGACACAAGATCTAACACCCTGGCAAGGACCCCAGGAGATGGTCTAATGTTCCTACTATGTATGGTTTCTTCTGAAAGTATGGACAAAAGTAATGGTTCTCACTAAATGAGGTCAGAATACCACTAACTAAATATTGACAACCTTATAAAAAGGTGTTTTGTGGACACAGAAGCTGACATGCATAGAGGGAAGACAATGTGAAGACAGAGGTGGAGATTGGAGTTATATTACCACAAGGCAAAGAGTGGGACTTACCAGAAGCTGGAAGAGGCAAGGAAAGGTCCTTTCTTACAGGTTTCAGAGGGAGCTTGGCTCTGCTGATCCCTTATTTTGGACTTCTAGCTGCTAGAAACTGAGACAATACATTTCTATTGTTGTAAGTCACATAGTTTGTGGTACTTCATTATGGCAGCCTAAGAAACTAAAATAGTCAGTGTCAACAAGAGGTTATATGAATAGAGTTTCTGGAGTAAGAATATCTATATTTGAATCCTGGCCCTATAACTTATTAGTTTCTTTTACATAAACAATCTATACAACGTCTCTCTGGGTCTTGGTTTCCTCATCTGTGGTATCTGCATTACAAGGTAGTACTCAGTAATAAATGAGTTAGTGCCTGTAAAGCACTTAAAACAGTGCTTCACATACAGTAAACAATATATAAAATAAATTTTAACATTATTTTTTCCGAATTACTCTAAAATTTGGTGGAATTTCAATCAAAATCTCCAGCAGATTTTTTTTTAGTAATAAAATTGACAAGCTTATCTCATTTTTAAATTTTTCTTTTCTTTTTTTTTTGTTTTTGTTTTTGTTTTGAGAGTGCGTGTGGGTGGTTGTGGAGAGAGGGCAAAGGGGAGAGACAGAGAATCCCTAGCAGGTTCCACACCAGAGCAGTGCCCAATGCAGGGCTTGACCTCATGACCCTGAGATCATGACCTGAACCAAAATCAAGAGTCGGACGCTTAGCAGACTGAGCCACCCAGGTGCCCTGATAAACATATTTTAATGAATTTAGAAATAGGTAAGATAAGAGAAAAGATGGTTTCAGAAATGCAGAGGGGTATTTGCCCTACCTGATACCCATAATTATTGCAAAGCTTTAGTATACCAGGGGGCATTTTATTGGTATTTAGAGCAATAGCACAATGAAAGCTAAGAACAAATTTTGGTACAGATTCACATATATGGTGAACCTTATATATGAAAACATATTAGTCTATCCTGGGATGAGGATAGACTGCTCCATAAATGCTTCTGGGACAAAGGGATCTCATATGGAAAAACAATTGATGATTTCTTTACATCACAAAAAGTTACAAGTGGGTTAAGATATAAATGTGTAGGAAGACATTTTTAGAAATTGTTTGTAATCTCTCTCTCTTTCTCTCAAATAAATAAGTAAAATCTTAAAAAAAAAAAAGAGTGGCTCAGTCAGTTGAGCATCTGAGTCTTGATTTCTGGCTCAGGTCATGATCTCAGGCTCCTGAGGTGGAGCCCTGCATCAGGCTCCAAGCTGAGCATGGAGTCAGCCTGAGATTCTCTCTCTCTCTCTCTCCAATAAATAAATAAAATCTTTTTTTAAAAAGAACTTCTTTGTAAGAAATGATAGCATAATATCTTTATGGCTTCAGGATCTTGCATAATATTCCAAACACAAAAAATTAAGTAAAACGTTGATAAATTCAGACACAAAAAGTAAGATTAAAGTATTCTGAAACCATAAAAAAGCAAAACTAGAAGCCACAAATTGGGAAAGGATATTTTAACATACAAAATAGGCAAGGTATTAGAATCCATATTCACAAATAACAAAAGAACTTGTAAAAAGCAATGAGTAAAACCAGACAATAGAAAAAAGAGCAAAAGACTGCAAGTGTAATTTCACAGAATAGGAAACAAGAATGACTCTTAAATCTGGGAAAAGATGTTAAGCCTCATTAGTAATCAAAGAAATGAAAGTTAAAAGCATAACTAGATGACATATTTTATAGCTAACAGTTGGCAATAAAAATGTGTGACAATAAGGATTATTGATGAGGATGTAAAAGACTAAGCATTTTTAGTTCTTGTAGGTGGGAATATAAATTGATACAACTGCTTTGGAAAACAATTTGGGATTATGTCGTGTGGTTTAAGACAAGGGCAGTAGGCAGACTCTGGTGACTCCCAAGGATGCCTGCCTTGTGGTATTTGCATTTCCGTGTAACCTCTGCCCCCGGAGTGTGGGCAGGAGCTGTGACGTGTTTCAGTGGAATATGGCAAAAGTGAAGCGGTGTCCCCCCTGTAAGTAGACTACGCACAATTCTGACCCCGGCTTGCTAGCAGATGCCCTCGCTCGTTGGCTTCAATGATGCAGCTGCCACATGGTGAGTCACCCCGTGCTGGCGCCCACCTGAACAAGCACCTAAGGGTGAGGCTCGTGAGGAACTGAAGCCATCGGTTCAACAGCCCACAACTACTTGAACCTCAAAAAGCACATGAGCTTGGAAACATATTCTTCCCCCTTTGAACAGTTCAAGGAGACCTCAACCCTGGCTCATAGCTTGGCTGCAGCCTGTGAAGGGCCCTCCAAGGCAAGGGTCTAGCTCAGCTGCACTGGGACTCCTGCTGCAGAAACTCTGGGAGATGATACGTGTGCATCTTTTTACGTTGCCGGGTTTGTGGTAACATTGCTACACAGCGATGGATAAGATAGATAACTAATGTAACAGATCTCCCGTGACTGGCCCAGTCCACTCAGAATTACAAACCCCCGAGAAACCCTTATGCGTCCCTAGTAGACAGGTACAGGAAGTTTGTGTGAGGGTATCATTAGTAAAATAAAGCTGTAAACATTTACGTAAGAGTCCATGCATAGGATGACAAGTAAATACATTTTAATGCACTTATGCACTGGAACAGTGAAAAGCAGCAAAGTAAATGAATGACAACTGCGTACATGAACCTGATGAAATGCTCACAGTGTTGAGCAAGACACACAAATACTGGAGAATACAGACAGAAGGGTTCCATTTACAGCCCAAACCGTGTGACGCTACGCCATGTAGCGTTTTGTAATGTACATGTTTGTGAAAGGGAATTATAAATGTAAAATTGAGTAGTTACTTTGGTAGAAATATTGTGGGAATTTGTATTTTTAGAGTAGGGTGGTGCACATAGTTGGTTAAAACGCTATTGGTAGCATTCTGTTTTTTTTTTTTAAATGAGATTGTAGTTGAAAATCTTATTTAAAGATGGTTTAAAGATGGTTTGTATATTTATATTTTGTACATTAATGTATATTTCATTTGTGCTTTTTTTGGTCTCTGTGAAATACTGCACAATAAAAATTGATCCAAGACTCTTTCTATCCTAAAAAAAAAAAAATGTATAGAGAGCTACATTACGGTGGGCCCTTCATTTGACTTAACTGAAAAATGTAGCCCCAAAGACCTAAAAAATTCACAAATTTTTGGCTGACCTATCGAATATTTCACTGGTAGTAGATATCTTTATGTTTTGGTCTAGAGATTGGGCTTGGGAACATATAATCTCTGACTTCTGTGGGTTTGTTTTTTGGTTTTGTTTTTGAGTTACTCATAGTTTTCTGAAATCATTATCAAAGGACAAAATGAGGGAATACGATATATGTCTAGTAGGAATCCAAGGTAGACAGAACTGGAAAGAGGTCATACTGAAGAGATAGTGGTTGAGGATTTTCCAGACTTGGAAGACATGAATCCTCAGATTCAGTAAATAAAAAAAAAAAAAAAATCCCAGTCAGGTTAAATAAGACTCAGTCTTGCATAATGAAATGGTAGATTAAATACCAGAGGAAATAATTATCTGAAAAGCAACCAGAGAGAAAAATCAGATTCCTCATAAAGGAAATATTAGAATGAGAGTTGTTTCTTGGTAGCAGCAACAGAAATTGGAAGGCTGCAGAGTATCTTCTCCCAGGAGAGCCTTCCAGATTCCTGGGGAAGAGGACATTTCATATTATCAGTTTAATAATGAATGGAAGTCCATGTTTCTAGCACAAGAAGAAACTTCTGGTAGAAAACTGTGGGATGAATTAAGACCCAGAAAGTGCTTGTATGACATTTATGACCTATTATTTAAAATTATTAGAGCAGTATATTAGTTTCTTATTGCTGTTATAACAAGTTACCACAAATGTAGTGGCTTTGGGCAACACGCATTTATTACCTCGCAGTTCTGGGGGACAGAGGTCTGCAATAGGTTTTACTGGGTTAAATTCAAGGTGTTGGGAGGCTCGTGTCCGTGGGGAGCCTCTGAGGCAATGTTTCCTGCTCTCTCCACTTCTAGAGGCTGCCTGCACTTCTTGGGCCATGGCCTCTTCCTCTGTCTTAAAAGCTGGCACTGGCTGCTTCAGAGATTCTCATGCCCTATTGCTCTGAACTCCTTTTCTGTCGTCAAATCTCAGGCTGTCTCCCTTTTACAGGGACACGGTTTTCTTTTTTCTTTTTTTTCCTGGATCTACCTGGATAATCTAGGATTACATCTTATGTCAAAATCCTTAATCACATCTGCAAAGACTCTTTTACCATTTAAAGTAGCGTGTTCGCAGGTCCCAGGATTCAGACACTGACCTCTCTGGAGGACCATTATTCAGCCTATAAGTAGAAAGGAACATTCAAGATCATTCCTGTCTAACACTGTTATAATGTGAAGAGTGCTAGATCAGCAGGGAACCTGGGCGCCCTTGTTTAGCTTTGTCGCTAACAACCAGGGTGACCTAAAGCAGGTCCCTTTACTTCTCTGGGTCTCCCATTCTTCTTTCTTTCCTTCATACATTAATTCAAGAAACATTTCTTGAATATTCCCTACAAGCCAGGTGCTACTGTAGGTTCTCCAAAATGGCCTATTTTTGTAAAGAATAAACACTATGCTTACAGCTTCTAGTAAGATTCCTGGCCTTAGAGTGAGAACTTAATAAATGGAAACCATTTTTATCAATAATATTGTAGGTAGAATAGAAAACCAAGATACTTAATTGCAACTACGTCTTTAGAAGCCGAGTTCGGGAGAGTATTAGTGCAATTCGGTTACCAAGTATTTGTGCGCTGCCTACCATGTGTGTTATGCTGTGCGTCCACGATGCAAAGGTGAGTAAGCCCTTGCCCCTGCTCCTGAACGTGATGCTCCTGGACATGAGTAACTCTGTGCAGGGGAGACTGCCCTAGACTCGGTGGTAGAAGCACAGAGGGAGGGCTCTAGGAGTGCAGAGATGAAACTATAGAAACAGCATCCTAGACTGACCCCAAAGGTAGGATTCTTACCCTTACAAAAGGAATAGTCTCAAAAAAGGCCAGTCAGGCAGGGGGATGTGGGGGGGCTCCACGTTCTCCTTGTCTTTTTGCTCTTCCTACCCATCTCCTTCGGCTCTCTCATTACTCCTGTGTTGGGGAATTACTCTTGTGCTGTTCCCCTCCTGCAGGGAGGTCATGCTGCCCTTTGAGATTTAGATTCAAGTGACTGCTGCCCTGTTTTTGTTCCCTAGGAAGTCCTGTTCTCTCCCACAGGGTTTTTCTAGTACCTTTGGCTCTGACCTCTTTCTTCCGCTGAACTCTGTGTTACTTTTGTCTCACATTCCATGGTGGTCTTTCTCTTCTCCTTTGTGACACGCTGCGTATGAACTTGTTTTTGTTCTTTTTCAATGGATTTTTTCTAAACTTCAAGACATTTGTGCTTGAAATTGATGGCAGTTTGGGGAAGGGAAGAGACTTTAGTCTGTCGCATTACAAAAAAAAAAAATCAAAATGGGCTATTTTGAGTACTTTGGCAAGTTTAGATATAGGGACTTCTCATTGGTTTATTCAATGACCAGTTGCTATTCATGTTGTCCTGCTCTCCCTTCTCTGATTTTTACTACCAGTTAAATTTCTATTTCCAAGGCAGAAAAGATTAGCATTCCCTTAGTGTCCCTTTCCAACTCTTTCTCTCAAGGTCTCCCCTCCTCTAGGTAAGCTTTATCAGAACACTTTCCTAATCAGATAGTTCTCTCCCTAAGAGAAACCTGGAACCAGCCACTCATTCATCAACATTAACTCAAACGTCACCTCTTCCAGTAAATCTTCTTTTATCTTCCTAGACAATTACCACCCCCTTCCTTTGTGAGCCCATGATTATTTGCTTTTGTTTCTGTTTTTCTTACTTGTGAGCAACACGAGGGAGAGACCAATTATCATTATTATCTTTATTTATTTATTTATTTATTTATTTATTTGTTTATTTATTTATAAAACCAAAGTTCTTTATGCCTAGTCCAGAGTGAAATCCAGCTAATGATTGTTGAATGAGTGCATGCCTGCGGATCAAGGGAGTACCTTAAAACTAAATTAGAGGGTCTGCAGAATCATCCTGATACCTTTTCTCAAAACTCAGAGTTCTGCAAATTTATGGCTGACCTCATTAGGAAGTCTTGCCTATTCTTTTTACCCTTTAGGTCCGTTTGTATTTCCTTTTTTTTTTTTAAGGTTATTTATATTTATTTATTTATTTATTTATTTATTATTTATTCATGAGAGACAGAGGGAGAGAGAGAGAGAGGCAGAGACACAGGCAGAGGGAGAAGCAGGCTCCATGCAGGGAGCCCAACGTGGGACCCAATCCCGGGTCTCCAGGACCATGCCCCGGGCTGAAAGCAGGTGCTAAACTACTGAGCCACCCAGAGATCCCTGTATTTCTTTAATAAACTGATGTGTTGGTATTGTTATATGTGTTACCTCCCACCATCCTTAAAACAACCCAGTTATGAGGATGTTTGTATCCCTGTTTTTAAGACATCAGAGTTGAGGCTAAGTAACTTCCTCACCATCATGTAAGTACAGAATGGTAGATGAGGATTCAAACTCAAGCTTGTGTCTAAAGCTCAGGTTCATTCCCCAGCATCACATTCTCTACCCGCCTGAACTCTGCAGCTTCAGTGTGATCACTTGACTTCCTTTGGGGAGTAGTCTGGGGAATGAAGAGGCTCAGTTATACCACCAGAGCGTTGGGGCCATGAGGTTCAAGAATTCTTTATGACTACTGCTGTCAAGATGGTTGGTGACCACTTTGAACGAAGGCCAGGCTGCCGGCCACTTCTTGAATTAGCAGGACATGGTTTTTTCCTAACATAACACAGCAAGCCTGGTCGTTTGAAGTGGTCCTGGGGTCTATCTTTATAGCCTTCCTTCTGTCTGCCTTGCCTACAACTTCCTACTCCCACTTGCCATTAAAATATTTTAGACATCCCATAGTGGCTGGTGCCATACTGGGTCTTACCTACCTGGAGGGTATTGGCAGCCTTTTTCACTGGCAAGTGCTCCTGCGGTATAGACTGTACTGGAGTGGGTCTTAACTAATATTTCTTGGTGTTAGTGAAATTATTTGATTGAATAATTAGAAATGCACTATTAGAAGATTAACCTGGCAGCCTTGAAAGGATGGATAGGAATGGTGAGAGATAGGAGGTAGACAACCAATTAGAACATTAAAGCTGTGGGGAGGGAAGGGACCGGAGCCTGAACTGTAGTGGGGACATGAAGTAAAAGGCAAATGCAAGAGCCACTGGGGACATAACTGGGGTGGTAGTTGAGGCCGTTCCAGTCCCTAAGCATACACAAGTCAGGGTATTGGTACTTCCTTATAACTCTTTACCTTGGTCTTGAGTTTGTTGGAGCATAACTCTAATTTAATCCAACAAGTATTTGTTGAGTGTATGCTATTATGCCAAGCTTTCTGTTAGAGGTTAGGAGAGTTGCCCTCAAACACCTTACAGGGTAGTAAGTGGTATAGGTAGAGTGGTGAACTGCGGCTCACTTGAGCTGTGGGAATTGGGTGAAAGTTTTATGTAATTCTTGGTAGTTGAGATGGATTGAACAGATGGACGTGGCTTTTAACAAGTGGTGATATGATAGGAGAGAGAAGGTATTCCAGAGGGAAAGAGATCATATGGGGGCAAAAGAGGTACCAAATTTGAAGAAACAGTGGCTGTAGGAGACAAAACTGGAATGTAGGCTTCCCCCATATTTGTAGAGTGAGGAATTTTATTCCACTTAAAGAGAGCCA
Source organism: Nyctereutes procyonoides (assembly GCF_905146905.1). Lineage (NCBI taxonomy): Eukaryota > Metazoa > Chordata > Mammalia > Carnivora > Canidae > Nyctereutes > Nyctereutes procyonoides. The sequence goes on from NW_026575047.1 coordinate 925,501, forward strand.
TTGAAGGGTTTCATGCTAAGTGACATAGTATGAGCTGTATTTTGGGAAGACTGGACTCTGGCAACCATCAGGTGATGTGCTATTAGTAAAGGGATATTAAACTTGCGAGGCAGTACATGGGGGCAGGGGGGTTGGGCCTAACTATTTTATTCAATAGTTGAACAACCTTAGGTCATTTAGTCTTTCTGAATTAAGATTTCTTCACCTGGTGCCTGGGTGGCTCAGTCGGGTAAGTGTCTGACTCTTGATTTAGGCTCAGGTCACGATCTCAGGGTTGTGAGATCGAGCCCCACGCCAGGCTCTGCACTGGGCATGCAGCGGACTTAAGATTCCCTCTCTCCCTCTGCCTCTCTCTGACCCCGCCCCCCCGAAAAAAGATTTCCTCATCAACAAGAGCAGATAATACTCTCTTGAGTTCCTCAGAGGTTATCGTGGGTCCCTAATGAGAAGTGGGTGAAAAGATTTAATAGCCGAATAAGACCAAATCGTCTTATTGTTAAAGATGGCAATGGATTCAAAAAGGAACAGGTATGAGCTTTAGAGAATATAATCACTGAGGTGATAAATAAGGAGAGCTGAAGTGGCAGTGAAGGAAATGGAAGAAAACGGTTTAAAAATAATCATTAACATCTCCGGACTACTAACTAAAAGCTGTTCTTCCAGGTATTTTGTATACATTAACCCAACAACCCCATGAGGTGGGAACTATTACTATCTTTAAAGAAAGGTTAAAAATCTTGCCCAAGTTCAATCTGTTGCAGAGGCTGGGATGTGAACCTGGATAGACTGACGCCGACCGAGGTGGGCGGACTCTAGAGCTTTTGTTTTCACTGCAATGTTGTAGAGGAAGGTCTTGTTAGCACGGAATTTCTGTGTTAGTTTTGTAGCTAACGCTCTTACAGGTAAGGAAATATTGTAAACGCTTCAGAGTATGGATCTATGAGCAGAGCGTTTGGATTTACTTTCCAGGTCAACTAGTTTGCTTAGGATCAAAGGTGCTTGGTTTTTCCACCTACAAAGTGGGGATTCATTAAGTACTTAGCCCCTAGAATTGTTGTGACAGTGACTAGAGGTAATCTGGTAAAGCTCTGGACGTAAAATTGCCCCGTCAATTTTAGCCGTAATTATTTCTGTAGTCTGAACCTCTTGTTCCAAGTGTCACGCCATTCAAGGTCATGCATCCTTGACTGACCTTTCCGTTGTCGTGATGTGCACCGGTTCCGCCGTATCCTTAGGAGCCGAGTTTCACGGAGAGCTGCGTTTTTCAACACAAGCCCCACACTGCTTTAGAAGCACTGTTGTCTTTGATTTATTGTGTGACTTTCTGTCATGCACTTAACCTTTGTGGGTTTCGGGTAGCTCCTCTAGGAAATGTTGCTTACTCTTCTGCAGAAAACTCAGTTTGCTGGAATGGAGTCAATGTGGCTTAACCCTAGAGGAGAACAGTGTCAAAAGTGTTATGAAAGTGGTTGGAGACTTTGATTCCAACCAAGAGGGAAATGACAGATGGCTTGGTCTCTTTCACTTAGGGCTTCAGGCCTACGGGGGAAAATGATACTGGTTACGAGAAAAGACAGACTTGAATAGGGAAAAGAGGCTTTGGAATCATGCTAGCTTAGCACTTACTTGGTAAGCCCGTGACTTGATCCCTTTGGGCCTCAGTTTCCCTTTTTCTTAACATCATAAGAGTAATGATAACCTCATAAAGTTACCGTGAGGAATAAAGGAGATAAGGGGAATGGGTCCGAAAGAGAGTAGATATTTAGTAAGTTCTATAATGAATCTCCTATTTAGGCTTTTAAATGAGGAAGGAAAATACCTGGTGATTATCACTGTGTTTCCTCACAATTCCTGAATGACTCCAAATGCTACAAGTTTGTCCACTGAAATGGTAGACAATTGTGAAAGACAAGTTGGAGAGTCATTCCTGTTCAGTGGTACCTGGAACCAATGAGGCCATTCATCTTAATTTTGATGGAGAAAAAGTAATTTTGCAGAGATAGAGCAATTACCTCGTTAGTCAAGTGGCCAGACCTGGGACCACTACATGGGGGCACCCTGGCAGCACTGGTCTTCTGATGTGATACAATAGGAGTTCATAGCATCACCTGGGAAGTGCTGTTACTGAAAATGTTTGTCGAATTGAATGTAATGAAATTTCCATACCTAATTTCCAATTTGCAAGGAATGTAGAGGATAGAAGGTCAAGATAAGTGAGCCTATAAGGAAACAATCCAGACTGTGCAACATTCTCTAAGACAGTTGGTCTGGTCTCTTTAAAAAGTCAATGTCATGAGAAAAGGCAGAGAGAGTGTTCTAGAGTAAGAGATCACAGAGATATAATGAGTAAATGCAAGGTATAGATCGAGACAGGGTCCTCCACTGGAAAATGAGAGAAAACAAGCCTAAAATACATTTTGGACAATTGGTAGGTGAAATTTGAATATTTACAAATTATATGTTGGGAAAAAAGGCTTGGCATTCCACCTTCTTGCTCCCCTCCCACCCCTCTCTTCTCTTACCTCCCCACCTCCACCCCTGTGATTTGAATCAGTCATTTATTTGGTCTGTGACGGGGCCCAGGCCTCAATGTCCTGTAAGAACTCCTCAGGTGGACTTTAATGACAACCGCAGCCCTAATCTAACTTGGACCCATGCACCAGGAGGTCCATACAAAACAGTTCATGGCAGCACCGCTTATAATACACAAAATGGAAACCGCCCACGTGCCCATCAACAGGAGAACAGAGGAATTGTCCTTTTTATAACAAAGGAAAATGATTGCTTTAATGCCTATGAATGCCTGGTAGTTAACTTTTTGGTTTCCTTAGGTTGAATTCCCAGTTTCCACTAAATGTGTGCTCTTCCAACCCCAGCATTGGTTGTATATTATAATGAGGACATTCCCAGACATTGCTGTAAGAGCTGACCTCCACCCTTCATTTCCGTAGGTTTCACTCACTGATGATCAGCTCCTCCAGAGTGAATTTTGCCATTCTGCTCATGTATGTGACTCCCATCTTCCAGTTTGTGGTTACTGGAGAATAGGAACTAGCTTGCTTCTTTAAAAGCCATGTGCAGTAGCCTGACCAGAATTTAAGATTTTATGACTTATTCTATTAGTCCATGTGATATTATCCCATCTGAATTTAGCTAACTGAGCTAATGCATAATTAGCATTTCTTTCCACTCATACCTTTGCTTCCCTAATGAGTTGAGAATTATGTTTTCACAGTGTGTGCTGGAAAGGGAGACATGTCTGGGATGACTTTCTGAGCGTCTGTTTCCTCTCTCTTCCCTGTAAGCTCCCACTTTGCGATTTTTGATATCATTTTAAAAATGTTCTTGTGGCCAGTGGAAATATAATTATTTAAAAAACCTATCAGGTTTGCAGTTCCTCATAAACCCAAGTTCCAGCATTCTGACCTTTGCTAGCGACTTAATTAACTGGGCCTCTCCCCGTGAAAGTAACAGTGTTGTTTTATTTCTTACTGTTGAGATGTGTTAATGATTCATCAGCAGGGTATTAATGTTCATTTTCATCCAACAAGGACTGAAGATACACCTTTCACAGTTTATTAATTTTAAGGTTCCCTGGATCAGAATAATCTTTGAGGGTTAGAAGCCTCTTAAAAATTGTAATGTGCTTACTTGGTTTATGATAATTGGAGCCCATGTTTGTTTTGACAAAGGGAGGTATATTAGTCCACAAAAGGATGATGCTGTGTGATCAAGGTGAACTCCTTTCTGAGCCTCCAAGGTAGTTCCTGAATATGTCACTAATTAGACATTTAAGATTCAGGTGTGTTTACCTCTATTTGAAAAGAATAGGTGGTGAGAACCTTTGGATTTCATTTTTAAAATAGATTTTAAAACAAAAAAAAATCTCATGATTTCAGGTGATAATATTCTGGCCCAAAAGAGAAGTAAATATAGAAACCAAGAGGTCTTCATTTTCCAGAGCTTTTTCATTTTCTAGGATTTTTCAGAGCACAGTGCCAACACTGTTCAGCTAGTGGGTGTGTCTGTCAGTTAGCTTTAGCTTTATAATAAATCATCTCAACGTTTAGTGGTTTATTTACTTATTTGTTTTTTAAAAAAGATTTTATTTATTCATGAGAGATACACAGAGAGAGGCAGAGACACAGGCAGAGGGAGAAGCAGGCTCCCCGCAGGGAGCCCGATGTGGGACTCGATCTTGGGGCTCCAGAATCACGCCCTGAGCTGAAGGCAGGCACTCAACTGCTGAGCCACCCAGGTGCCCTACATTCAGTGGTTTAAAATGGCAATCGTTTCCTCAACTCACAATTGTGTCGGTCAGCAATTTGGACTGGGCTCAGCTGGGCGATTCAACTTGGAGTTCACTCATGTGTCATTGGTCAGTTAATAGGTTAGCTGGCAGCTGCTTGGTGCAGGAGAGACCTAAGGTATGATGCTCTCTGCTGTCTGTGTTTTCCACATATCCCGGGAGTCTAGTTTGGGCTTCCTCACATGATGGTGACAGTGGGCCCAAGAGCATCCAGAGAGGGCAGGCTCCAGGACACACGTGGTTTTCAGGTCTCTTCCTTTATCATGTGTTTGGTTGTCCTAATGGCCAAAGTAAGTCCCATGGTCAAGCTCAGAATGAGTGTGTGTGTGTGTGTGTGTGTGTGTGTGTATGTGGAGGGAGCTACCAAGCACAGAGACACAGTGAGATGTGAACGGGTCAGAGCTACTATTGTTAATAAGCCACCAGAGTGATCTTGGAGAGAGATTATTTGTCTACCTTATTGTAGACCAACATTTTACCCAGTGGATTGTAAGGAATAGTGGTTCAAGGGAATATGTCTACATGATTTTGAAAGAGGAGTTCGGGGGTTCAATACATTGGGGCGATGTTGGGTTAAGCAAAGTGAAAGAAAGAGGTTTCTTTATTGTAGGACTTGATAGTCATTAATATGTGAAGTGTCACTGTGACTCTTCCAGAGTAGATGCAGAATTTCCATAACTTGACTATTTCCTCCCATCTGCCACAGATCTTCTTTAGAGATGCGTGCTCTTTAAAACACATTAAAAATGCTGTGTAGACAAATTACGAGCTCCGTGATTAACCTTTTGTTTTTCAGTTCTTGCTTTTGACAAAGGCCCTAAGCTATATAACCTTAGTGTGCTCACTACATTTTCCTTCTTTCTTTTTAAAGTCTCTGTTTAAATTCCAGTCAGTTAACATGCAGTGTAGTATTAGTTTCAGGTGATAATATAGTGATTCAGCACCTCCATGTAACACCTGGCGCTCATCCCAAGGGCGCTCCTTCATCCCCATCAATATTTAACCCATCCCCCACCCACCTCCCTTCTGGTAACTATCAGTTGGTTCTCTATATTATTTCTTGGTTTTCCCCTCTCTCTCTCTTTTTTCTTCCCTTTGCTCATTTGTTTTGAGTGAAATCAGATGGCATTTGTCTTTCTCTGACTGACTTATTTTGCTTAGCATGATAGCCGTTAGTTCTATCCATGATGTTACAAAGGGCAAGATTTCATTCTTTTTGATGGCTGAGTAATACTCCAATATATTGGAATATTACATATATATATACACATATGTTACATATATATTATATGTAATATATATATCCCTCCCCCTTCTTTATCCATTCATCAGTTGGTGGACACTTGGGCTGGTTCCATAATTTGGCTGCTATAGATGCTGCTGCTATAAACATTGGGGTGCATGTATCCCTTTGAATCAGTGTTTTTGTATTCTTTGGGTAAATACTGAGTAGTTCAATTGCTAGGTTTTAGAGTAGTTCTGTATTTAACTTCTTGAGGAACCTCCACACTGTTCTCCAGAGTGGCTGCTCCAGTTTGCATTCCCACCGACAGTGCAAGAGGGTCCCCCTCTCCACATTCTTGCCAACACCTGTTGTTCCTTGTGTTGTTGATTTCAGCCATTCTGACAGGTGGGAGGTGGTATCTCATTGTGGTTTTGATTTGTTTTTCCCTAATAATCAGTGACATTGAGCATCTGTTCATGTGTATTGACTATCTGTATGTCTTCTTTGGAAAAAATATTTATTCATGCCCATTTTTAAATTGGATTATTTGTTTTTTAGGGTGTTGAGTTTGATAAGTTCTTTATAGATCTTGGATGCTAGCCCTTCATCTGATACGTCATTTGCAAATACCTTCTCCCATTCCATAGGTTGCCTTTTAGTTTTGTTGATTGTTTCCGTCACTGTGCAGAAGCTTTTTATTTTGATGTGGTCCCAATAGTTTGTTTTTGCTTTAGTTTCCTCTTGCCTCAGGAGACGTGTCTAGAAAGAAGTTGTTGTGGCCAATGTCAGAGAGGTTGCTGCGTGTTCTCCTCTAAGCTTTTGATGGTTTTTAGGTCTCACATTTAGGTCTTGAATCTATTTTAAATTTATTTTCCTGTTTGGCATAAGAAAGCGGCCCATTTTCAATCTTTTGCCTGATGCTGTCCAGTTTTCCCAACACCATTTGTTGAAGAGACTCCCCTCCCCCCAATGATTGGATATTTTTTCTAGCTTTGTTGAAGACTAATTAACCATGTAGTTATGAGTTCATTTCTGGGTTATCCATTCTGTTCCATTGATCTCTGTGTCTGTTTCTGTGTCAGTACCATACCGTAGTGATCACTACAGCTCTGTAATATAACTTGAAGTCCAGAATTGTGATGCCCCAGCTTTGGTTTTCTTTTTCAAGGTTGTTTTTGGCTATTTGGGGTCATTTGTGGTTCCATTCAAATTTTAGGTTCTATCTCTGTGAAAAATGCTGTTAGTATTTTGATAGGGATTGCATTAAATGTATATATTGCTTTGCCCAGTATAGATATTTTAACAATATAGGTTTCAGAGTATAGGTCTATTACCCTTTTAGTTAGATTTATTCCTGGGTATCTTATTGTTTTTGGTGCAATTGTAAGTGGGACAATTCCTTAATTTCTGTTTCTGGTGCTTCATTATTGGTAGATAGAAATGCAATAGATTTTTGTATGTTGATTTTGTAGCTAGCAGTTTTTTTGCTGGAATCTTTCAGGTTTTCTCTATAGAGTATCATGCTATCTGGAAATAATTGAAGTTTTCTTCATTGCCTGTTTGGCTGCCCTTTATTTCTTTTCATTGTCTGATCGCTGTGACTAGGACTTCCAGTACTATGTCGAATAACGATGCGAGAGTGGTCGCCTGTGTCGTGTTCCTCACCATAGAGGAAAAGCTCTCGGTTTTTCCCCGAGGGTGATAATAGCTGCGTGTTTTTCGTATATGACCTTTATTATGTTGAGATATGTTCCCTATAAACCTACTTTGTTGAGGGTTTTTATCATGAATGGATGTTGTGTTTTGTCAAATGCTGTTTCTCCATCGATTGCAATGATCATAGGGTTCTTATCCTTTCTTTTATTAATGTGGTGTGCTGTGTATATTCTAACACTTTTCTCCTGATTTTAACTAGCTGAAGTCCAGATTCAGGAGAAAATGATCTCCACATTTAATCTTTGGGAAGAATTAGCAGTATATTTTCCATCACCTAATCCTGCATAGAGATAGTTTATTCCAACAGAGATGAAACGGAGAAATATCTAGATTTTTGAGATCTCTCTTTATATATTGAGCTAGCCCCCTCTCCACCGTATGACTCTGAGTAAGTTTTTGAACTGCTCTGAGATTTGGTTGACTGTGATGGTATTTAACTTTCAGGGTTCAGGGGATTTGGCAAGCAATGTGAGTAAATTTTTCTGTTGTGGTCCTTGGAATATAGTAGATGCTTAAAATATGATACAGTTGCTATTGCAGAAGGATTCCAGCTTTTGAGGAAGAGATGGAAAAATCTTGGAGCCTTAGTAAGGTTGGGGTTCAGCCTTGAACTCTGGTTTTGCAGGATTATTATAGAAAGATTCCCTTTCTAGCCCTCAAACAGACCAAAGCTTACCTTTGAACTTGGCGTACCTTCTGCTATTTCCAAGGTTTGTGCACGGCCTCATGGCACTTAAGTCATTGCACAAGTTGGCTTCTCACCTCATCCCGGATCACACTAACTAAAGAAGCCCTTGCCTTCATTTAATTGCTGCCTCCCTAGTTCACATTCTGTTACCCAACTTACAACACTCAGCACTTTCTCGTATGACTATATGTGTTTATTTGTTTGTGTTGCTTATCGTCTGCCCCTGTTTAGCTAGAAATTAACCTCGTAAGAGGAGCGACCTTCTATGCCCATGGCCTAGAGCACGGTCTGGCCCATAGCAGCAGCTCAGCAGATATTTGGGATTGGACATGGAATACGCAGAGACCAAGCAGGAAGTTCATCCTGTGGACTTGGCTTTGCAGGAATCACAAAGGGCAGCCCTGGAGTTTGGTCTCCTCTGTGTGGCTCTCGATTTTACTGCTGGGAATCTGATGGCTTAGCCTCCCTGGCCGGTGAAGAGGAGGCCTTTGGGTACACCTGATGTTCCTCTGAGTCCCAGCTCAGGACCTACAGCAGGCGGAACCCCGAGGTGGAGGCGGGCGTACCTGTGCCGGTGTGAGGACAGGAGAGCTGGGGAGGAGGAGAAGTAGAGGATTCCCTACATTTCCCCCAGCAGCCCCTCGGTTTCACGGCTCTGGGATTTTGCTCAGGAAAGCAACTTCCTTTAGTCTTCGAGGTGGAGCGAGCACCTATTTACCTTTTAGTATTTCGTTCAAGCACAACAGGTCTGTCCTGATCTCCCCGCTCATGGATGAATTAGCCCTTCTCCTCCTCCGTGTCCTCCCATGTTCTACACGCGTCCCTAACCTGAAACACCTGCTAGCTGTGGAGGGCATCTGCAGTTTTTGTCTGGCCCGCATCCAGTTCTCTTTGGTTTGGTAAGCGCTCCTTGAGGTTTTGGTTCATGTTCTCAGCTCATGTGGTTTAAGTGGTGCCGACCACCCTCCCTTGCTTGGCAAGGAGCGGGGCTACTTGGCCCATTGACAGTGCTGTCTCCTTGACCCCAGTCATGGCTTCAAAAAAAGATGCAGTCTGGTGAGTCAAGCCCAGTACTTTTGCTGGCGTGATTGGAAAAGACACTCTTCCTTTCCACTGGTTTTTCCCAATGAGTAGACTGTAAGCCTGCAGTGGCTAGAGCTGATTTTGTCACCAAAAGTGTAGAAACCAAGTAACAGAAACCAAGATGGAAGAAAACAGAATTTTTGAGGAAGAGAGACATAATTCTGTTGGATATTTGAATATCTGAATCCAGAAGTGCCTGAAACAACTGGGTTTTGCCATGACACGACCATCTCTTTTGTTGGGTAGGTCACTTTGGGTGGAAATCAGCCTGATTTGCAACCAGCGCCTTGGCAAATGCAGTGCTTTTTTTTTTTCCCCACCAGCGGAATGGGAGCTCCTTGACAGCTGGAACTAACTCCTGACTCAGCTCGAGTGATTTGCTGTATTAGTGGATGTGATAGGTAGGAAACTGGTTACATCTTTACTGGCAAACTCAGGATTTGGGATTTTTGTCTTTCCCGGTTTTCTTACCCAATTCCCTGTGTCCTGGCCTCATGCCAGCAACTGGAAGTGTTTATTTAAAATGTTTCTTTAAAATGTCCATTAACTTGTTTCACTGTCATTTGATTCTTTCTCTTTGTGCTGAGGTGCAGGGGAAACAAATTCCCTTTAATTGAGGGTTTCTGTTATGAGGGTTTGCATTATTGCTTGGTTTTAACAAATAGGATATTACAGAAACTGGTGATTAATGTGATGGGAAGGAGCGAACATGCTACATGAGTCATTACATTAGACCCAACATGCTTAATGGCCTGTTATGCTGAGCAGAGAGCAACAAGGAGCCTGCTGGGGGAAAGACAAGGCAAAAAGCTCAGAGTCTAATTGTTTTCCACACTGTCTAACTTATAAGCAGAACGCTGTCTCCATTCTCCAAACTGTAAATGAAGCACCAGCTCTGAGGAATTTCTTTTCTTCCTTCAGCCAATGAATGTTGGACGTAAGTTGACTCATGCTTTTGAGGAATGATCTCAAGTGACTTGGTGAAGGTAGTGATGGTCAACTCTTGTGACCACATCAACCAGTAATGCCTTACTGTCTGCTTCATGGCTAGAAAATAGGCTCGTAAGAGAGATCCAGTTTACAAAGTCATAATGAAAACATATTGGGCTCATTAAGATGTTTGGGGTTTTTTTGGGGGAAGATATTAATCCAAGTACAAAAGCATTGGTCTGGGGACCCCTGGGTGGCTCAGCAGTTGAGTGTCTGCCTTGGGCAGGGCGTGATCCTGGAGACCTGGGATTGAGTCCCACATCAGGCTCCCTGCCTGGAGCCTGCTTCTCCCTCTGCCTGTGTCTCTGCCTCACTCTCTGTGTCTCTCAGGAATAAATACATCTTAAAACAAAACAAAACAAAACAACAAAAGCATTGGGCTGGGAGTCAGGAGTCTTGCTTGGTTCCTGTGTTGGCTCAGCTTCTGTTTGGAAGAACCACCTGTGCAAGATAACATTTTGAGGCTTCATCTTCTCACCTCCTACAGGCTTAGTAATTTCGGCAGCAGAGTGCTTGCGAATATTGAGAAGGGATTTACACAAACAATGGCAAATGTCAGGAAATTTGGTTATCAATGGTGGTATTGTTGATAATAGTATTGCAGGTCACACAAGGTGCAGAGAGTCATGAAAGCATGTTCTAAGATGTTTTCCAGGAATGTATTGAAATTTCTCTCCACTTCCATCCTTGGCACCTCCAATCCATTCTTGACACTAAGGCCAGAGTGACCTTCTAAAAAGGTATAAATCTAATGATACCACTCTCAATGCTTGATGGCCTCTGGTGGGTTCCCATTGCTGTTAGAACTGGAGTCCGTGTTCCCAGTATGACTAACACGCATCTGTACCATCTGCCCGTCTTTACATCTCCCTTCTCATCTCACATCTCTCGTTTCCTCTCTGTGTTCTACCCCCATCGCGTGTCTTTGGGAGCTGAGTGCACCGTGCTCCTTCTTGTATGAGAGTCTTTGCACCTACTGTTCCTTTAGCCTAGAATGCTTTTCACCCTCGGGTTCTTAACTCTCACATTATGTGGTAGACTGACTAATGACCTCTTTCCTGTCCCCCAAGTTGTCCATGTCCTAAACTCCAGCAGCTGAGAACATGTTATCTTATATGGAGTAAAAGGGACTTTACAGATGTAACTAAAGATCATGAGATGGAGAGACCATTCTGGATTATCCAGATGCATTTGGTGTGATCACAGGGGTTCTTATAAGAGTGAAGAAGGTGAACCATAGTCGTAGGAGATGTGACTAAGGAGAAAGAAGCTGGAGTGAGTGTGAACAGTTATCATAGCATGAGGTGGATCTGCCAGGGGAGCACGTGGGTAGGGCATCTGCACTTTTCTTGAGAGCACAGTCAATGGAAGCTGCCTACAGAAGAAGACTTGCGTGAAACTCTGATATTTGTTGGAAGAGGTGGGGGCAGAGGGTTTCCAAAGTATCAGAGACAGCGGGGCATATGTTCCTGAGGTAAAAGCTGGGAAGAACACAGAATTCTGATGTGTGCAAATGGTGGTGACTGAGGTTGGAGGAGAAATCTGGGGCCTATGAGCACATTAGTGACTTTGGTCAGTACGGGGCCATGAGAGGATCTTACACCGGGGAGAGAAAGGATGAGGTTTGAACTGTAGTGGGCACGTGGGAGGAAGGGGGAAAGTGGCTGTTTCAGTATTTGGCAATGGGAAGTCTTTGGTCTGAAAAGGGGAGTGGCAGTGAGACTGAAGCCAAATTGGTAGATCTTAGTGATCTTTGGGGGTAGCTTCCATAGGACCTGGACTGACGGGATGTAGGGAGAGAGGGGGCCGAAGATTCCTCCTAGATTACTAACTTGTAAAACTGAAGAGATAGGTGGTGATGCCATTCAGTGAGACCAGGAGCAGGGGAGGAGGAATATCCTAAAGAGACTACTGTCTACTCAATGTCTGGAGCGACAGGTACTTTGTTAAGAGGGTTATTAACTGAGCTTTGAGATTGAATCTGAAAGGCAGTTTGTAGAAGGGATTCTTGGTTGTGAACATGATCTGGAGGGGTTAGAGTCAGAGGCACCTAAGACAGCCCACACCTAGGATGATTAAATAGGATCAAGACAAGTATAGGGTCATTCATTCATTCAAGTTCCCAAATTTATCTGCACAGTGTAGGCTCAAGGAAGTATAATTTCTTGATTATATAATTTCTTGAGTTTTCTTCATAAACCACACACCCTGTGATGTTACGTAGTCTCTACGAAGCGAATGTGACCTTTGGTAGCAGCACTGGAGGCATGACACTTATAAACGAGATGTTTCTACTCTACGCTGAGCTGCCCAGTCCACTTTCGTAATAGGGCGCTCAGTTTTGGGTGTCGCAGATGCACAGTAACACGGATAATCTTGAGAATATTCACAGGAGAGTGTCAGGAATGATGAAGCCCTTTAAAGCCATTGAGAAAGAAGACTTTCCAAGGAACGGGCATGTTTGCTGCGAGGAGTCCCTTTGTATGTGCCTGTGGGGGTGCATTGTATTGCACAGAATACTTGTACATGTTACATGATATTGTAGTTACGGAGTATTATGCAAAGGCCGGCCTGCGGAAGAAGGGTTGGTTGGACTCTCTGCCACCACAAGGGGTAGGAGAAGTGGAATTAATGGAGGTAGGTGAGGAGGTCAAAGGATTGAGAGGCTTTGCTCTGAGTGGATTTATGTGGAGGTTTTGCAATAAGTGTTGAATAGAGTGGTGGTGGAGGTCCACTGCTCACAGTGAGACCATTGACATAACGAGTTTGGCCAAAGGCGAAGCAGGCTGCCTCAACTCAGTCCTTCTGGGAAGTTCCTAAGCGTAAGCTTTATGTTTAGTATCCAGAGGCTTCCTGGACTAAATGAGTTGGCCCCTCTTTCGTCCCTGAAGGCCGCTAGTTACCTTAAGGATGAGGGTCTGGGTGTACCGTCCGCTCAGACGGGGGTTCTCAGGCTGGGGCCCAGGGGTGAGGGAATAGCCGTGACCACCCACTCCGTGTCCCCACAACTGGTGTCAGTCTTGCCTTGGAGCCAAGGGGGAGTGAGGGGTTCCAGAGGCCATGCGTCCTGTTTGCCATCTGCCTTAGGGCTAGTGAGCTATGGCCATGGGCCGAGTCGTCGGGTGGGAGGAAGGAAGCTTGAGCTGTATGGCCTGGAGTAACCTGGTCCCGGGATGACCTTGATTGATCTCTGTCGTCATTTAGATAAAGGTAATATCCTTGACTCTCAGTGACTGAAAGGACCTCAGAGGTCAGCCTCCCGGCAGCTTCTGATTAGACTCCGCTGGGAGCACCGGTGGCGTCTCAGAGGTAGAAGTTCCTGAAATGACTGGGTATGAATGGATAGTCTCAAATCTCAAAAAAAAAAAAAAAAAAATTAGAATTTGGATAACATTCAAGCATGTCCAGGACTGTCTTCAAGTCAGCCGGAAACGGTCGTAGCCCTCCTGCTGTGTGAGGTACACGGCAGCTCATGTGGACACAGTCCCTTGAGGCCCAGTAATACAAAACATTTGCAAGTTCAAGTGTGTTTACTTGATTTGTGTGAACTTTCCTTAGTTTCTGACAACTCTCTCCGATAATAATTTACCAAGAGGGATAGGGGAGGGGGTCTAGAGACTCTTCTCCTCCCTGGGCCCTGGAAACCACACACTGTCCCACAAAGGCCAGAGCTGAGTTCATCGTCTGTTGCTAAAGGGATCCGCGTCTCCTTGGGCGAGCTGTCATGGTGACATGGTTCCCCTCAGTTATCCTGGAAAGTGGGGCATTTGCTTGTAAGACAGACTGAAGACAACCTCTCTGGCATTTCTAAAAAGGTGGAGAATGAACCAGCCCCCTTCCTCCTTCCCTCCCTCTCTCGCCCTCCCATTTTCCTGCTTTTTGACAGTTTGCATGTAGATAAAGAACACTGCAGCGGGGGGCGGGGGTGGGGGAGGCCAATTAAACCCAATTACAGCCCGACTGACCTGTCACCACAGGTCAAATCACCAAAAGAACAGTGTAGCCTGTTTGGAAACCACTTGCTCCTGGAGCGCACATGCCTGATTTGGTCACACGTCACTTTAGGGAACCTCGGTACGATAATCACTTGGCTGTGACACCAGTTGTCCTTCATGTCTTACGTGTTTGTTTTCCCACGGTGGGATCCTGTCCTTAGAGAATCTAGAAGAGAAGGGAAGAAGGCACAAGGAGGGGATGGGGCGGCAGAGAGGGAAAGCAGGGCCCTGGGACCCGGGAGCGAGCCTGGGGACCCTGCGCTGCCGCCTGAGCGTGTCCCCCAGCTTGTGTCTGTCCCTCGACCTGCAGCAGCCGTTCCCTCCACATCGGTGTGCGGGCCTCCCCCCCCCCCCGGGCTGGGCCGCTCTCCTTCTTCCTGGCTGCGTACTAGGCCGCGGACAGCCGATCCGGGCTCGCTCGGCCCCTTAGTGAGGGGAGTTTGATTTCTACGTTTGTCCCGCCAAGCAGAGCCGCAGGAGGCAGCCTCCCGCACCTGCCAGCCTGCGTCTGTGGATCTGAGACGGTTCCAGGGGTGGCGTTTCTGGGCATAGGTCGTGTGAACGTTTGATTTTGACAGATGTGATCACTTGCTTTCCAAAAAATGGGAACTTTTCCTGTAGCAGCAGCAGCAGCAGCAGCAGCAGCAGCAGCAGCAGCCCTTAGAGGGAATTCCCTCACATGGTCACCAAAAAGAAGCACTGCAGCAGTTTTTAGGTTTTGTTAGTTTGACGAGGGTGTAGAAAGTATTTGATGTATATTTTTCCTAGGTAGTAGAAAATTTGAGTAATTTTATAATTCTTTTGCCATTTGGATTTACTTTTCATTGAAGCATCTATTCAGGCCCTTGACCTATTTTTGTACTGGAATCTTCTTTTTCTTGTCCGTTTATGAGCTCTTTGTATAAATATTACTTCTTCATTAGAAAATTTCCCAGTCATTTGTCAAGTGGATGTTTCTTTTATCTTTTGCCATACACAGATTTTTAAAAACATCTTTATAAAGACAAATACCTTTGTCCTCTTTTCCTTTAAAAATATCTTCTGGCTGTCCAATTTTGATTAAAATGCTTCTTTTGTTTTTAACTTGATTGTGTAGTTTCCTAGATACTTTTGAAATTTTCTTGTATATCATTTTAGCCAGTTTTCCCAGTTTAATTTGTTAGACAAGCTACATTATCTCCACTGAATTAAACTATATTTGTCGTATGTTAAGTTTTTCTACTCCTGGGATTATTCTGTATTCCTATGCCATTATCATTCTAATGTGATTAAAGTGGCTTTATGATATGTTCTGATAGCTGCTTGGGTCAATCTTCTCTCAATGTGAATTGCTGCATTACATTTATATATTAATTTTAAGGTACTTAATGACTTACATTAACTCTTCTCATCCAAAAGTGATGGTGTTTAAAATATAGTCAGATCTTCTTTTAAGTACTTCAGCAGTGTTTTATTATTTTCTGGTATATATTCTGTGCTTTTCTTGTTAAGTATATTCCTATGAATTCTAGAGTGAATGGGATGCTTTTGTTTCTATTTCCACTTATTGGCGCTCATTACTTTAGTAAGACTATTTCAAAATATATATTCATCTTATATCCACCCATAGGATCAAAAACGTTAACTGTTAGGGGCTTTGTCTTAAACTGAAATATCTTATTTTTGCCTTTATCCTTTACTCTTAGTTTGACCTGTTTTAGAAATCTAGATTGAAATTACTTTTCTTCGTAACTTGGAAGGAGTTCTTTTGTCTTCGAGTACTCAGTGTTGCTGATCAGCCTGGTTCCAGTTCGATTCTCATTCTTCACAGGGGATTTTTTTCTTTGAGATTCCTTTTAGCATATTTCTCTCCATCTGCAGTTGTTCTAGAGTTTTCTAGGTTTTGATCTGAAGGTGGTGATTTTGACCAGGTGACTGGTCATTTATTCTGCTGGATACCCAATGGGCCATCTCAACTTAGAGGTTTCTCTCTTTCTTCAGCTCTACAAAATTTCTTTTTTAAAGCATGTATTTTGTCATTTCCTTCATCTTTTTTCTTGTCCTTATTTTCTTGAAGTCTTCTTAAGTCTGACCTTAAGTCCCCTGAATTGATTTTCTATGGCTCTAATTTTTCTTTCCCATTTTCTAGAAACTTGCATCTGGGCATAGCTCTCCTGAACCAAAGACTTTTGTAGCCATCCTGCATCCCTCATCTAACATAAACGAGAAATACATGTTTGTTGGAAACCACTGGGACTTAGGGTTGTTCATTGCATGGAAAAAATGGACAAGATAATCTATATATGTCTTTGTTATTTTGTAATATATACTTCTAGATTAATTGTCTTTTAGATTATTCAATATATCTTTCTATTTTTCAAACTGCTCTTTTTTTCCATAGTGATCTTTGTTTCAAGTTTTTTTAGGTTTCTTTAATTTCTCTGAGGACACTAATTAGATTTTAATTTCATCTCTTTTTGGAGATTATATCCATTTGTCTTGTGGTCATTACTTCTGTCTGTTTATAAATACACAAGCAGAATTGAAAGAGGATTTAAAAAGGTAGAGCACGACAACTATAAGCGTAAGAAAGCAAATGTGGCCATATCGACACCAGACAAAGTAGATTTCAACCCCAAAGTATTGCCGGGGATAAAAGGGACATTTCATCATGATTAAAGGGTCCACCTGAAGCTACAATAGAGAGAGACAGATTTTTCTTCCCTCTCTCTTTGGCAGGAGATGGATATTTTATTTTCGTAATTTGACCTTTCACTAGGGATGGAGCCCTTGCACAGCCAACATAGGTCTTTCTTTTTGTAAGAGTTTTAGGTTTATTTATGGGCCTGAGGGTCCCTTGTGTAATCTCCAGTTTTGATTTTTCTAAGTTCCTACCATTATTATTTGCCAGCAGGAAGTCCCAACTTTTGCATTTATTTATCCACTTTATGGGGCCAATTTTTTTGGTGTTTGGTGGAGAATTCCCTTGCTTTCTTTTGAGATCAGAAATGGCCTTTTAAACTATATGTGCTGTGATTCATCTAGCAGTGATAGTTCTCAGTGGGAAGGATTTTTCCACAATATCTCGTCTAGCGTACTGCCGAAAGGGGAAGTTCTAGCTTGCCTTTGAAACTCTGGTTTGACCATTTACCAGTGACCTTGGATAAATTAATCTCTGTTGTCTTCAACTTCTTCCCCTATAAAGAAGATAGTAGTATATACCTCATAATCTTGGGTCAAGTGAAGTATAATAGTACGTATTAAAAATATGTAGCGAAGCGTCTGACACACCATAAGCACCCTGTAAGGGATGGCTATTCTTTTTTTTCTATGGCTTACGTTATTAGTAAAAACGAGGTGTTCAGTAAATCTGTATTTAAAATGGCATCATAAAACATTCTGCAGCAGGGGTTGGCAAATGGCTGCTTGCTGGCTGGACACCTGTGTTTTTAAAGAAAGCTTTATTGGAACGTGGCCCTGCCCATTTGTTCGTGCGTTGTTGGTCTGCTGTTGCACTGCGATGGCGGGTTGCACAGTTGCAACAGAGACCAATGCAAGCTTAAAATACTCTCTGGCCTATGAAGGCGGAGTTTGCGCGTCTCTGACCTAGTATGTACGAATAATAAATTTTCAAGACTGAGCTCAGTTCAGAGTCTCCTAAAGACTTGGGTTTATCTGCATTAGATCTTCTATTACATTGTCTAGATTCTGTTTTTTAAAGAAATTCTCTTAATTACTTCCCCTTCATTTCCTCATTAGCATTTAAGCTTTCCCCTGTCCTAAACCCTGGGTGTCCCACTGACTCCTCAAATGAAACACTTCCAACTTTCGCACTGTCCTTTTATGTCTTCGAAGATTGGACCCCTCTTTTTGCTGTCTCCTTTCTTTTTGATCACCTCATTATTTTCATATCTTTTATTTCTTCTGTATTTCACCTTTCTACTTCAAACCGAAACAAAGGCCCCCAAATAAAAACGACCCTTATCCAATCAGTTTTCTAACTGTAACAATCCTTTTCTAAGTTAGCTGTCATTCTTGAATCTGTTAACCTCTTGCTGCTGCCCTAGCTTACACTTCTGTTTCTTCGTGTCTGGATGTGTTCCCTGATGCGGGTTCATCCTTCCCTTCCATCCTCAGCTCTCGCTCCCATCTTTATATACCCTAAGCTCTGTATTCTTAAAGCTATTCAAACACCACACCTCCAGCCTTTGTGTGATTGGATGTGGAGATCTGTCAGCCTCTTCATTTCTCCACCATCAGTGTTTTCCTGCTCATCATTCAAGGCTTAACTCACTCTCTCTCCTCCTAGATTTATCTCACTGTCTCTGTCAGCAGAATTTCCTTCCTGCTTTGAGTAACCATTGCTCCTCCAGGACATTGAAGTGCTGAAGCCATTCTTCCTAAATTTTATTATTATTCTTTCTTCAAACATATGTCTCTGCTAGTAGATTATAATCCAATTGAGGAATGTGTAGTGTCTCACTTATCTTAGTGCTTAGTGTGGTGTCTGGCACAGAAGCATGTCCAATAAAAGTTTGTTAAAGAAAGGAGAAAATTTAAATAGATTCTAAAATAATCTTAATCAAATTATGAATAATTAATTTCCCAGGCATACTTTTTTGGGTTTTGATGACCAATAAACAGCCACAGCCACCCCCACAGACACTCAGGACTTTTGTACAGAGCTGTTGCTGACCTTGGATGGCAAATTTTTACATCTATAAATAATCCTGAGCAAGCTGCTCTGTGAAAATTTTTTTCTCCTTTATGGAGTAAGACAGAGATGTTAATTATGAAAATGCAGAGAAAACTAATGATCTGAGTGACAGTGGTTTAAAAATCTTGAACTTTGGCTAAAAATAACGTTGTTTATTCAGACAATTCTCTACTCATCTTGAAGCATATGCAAGTCGCATTGTCAACGATCCAGCTAGTCATTATCCCTGAAGAGTATATGGTATCTGGATACATATCACATATCATCTCTACAAGGTAAGTATCTACAAACACTGTGTCACAGACGGGTCGATCTAATGCTCATAAACATTGAACAAAAGTCTAGATTTTGTAGGAAGTCTATAAGAATCAAGGTTACACAAAATTCATTTGCTTTATCAGCTACTCTAGCTCTAAAAATAACTTCATGCGTTCTCACTAGAGGGTTGGAGAACAAATTGGGGGAAGCTATCTGGGCATGGGAAAACAGTAAGAGTATTTATGCTCTTGGCCACCTGACTCCTTAGAGCCCCCACCATGACTCCTTGCCCAGAGGAGGCTGTGCCTTCAGGCAAGTGTCCTGGGGACGATGAGTCTAGTCTAGGGCCAGTTCATAGAGCCTGCCATGAGGCCTAGGTGTTTCAGAATGTGTGGATGACCCTTTGGCTGGTATTTGGTTTGATCTATTGGACTGCACATTCAATGAGTACAATAAAATATGATTAAACAGGAAAGTAGAATTATTTGTAAGATGCAATGAGAATGCCAGCCTCATTTTTCAGTCAAGGGAATCAAGGCTGAGTATCTTTCCAAGGTCATTGAGCTAATAAGTGACAGATGCAGGGTTTGAACATGTTCTATTTTACTCATGCATGTGTCTTTAATCAGTATATGATTCAAGAATTTGGATATTTATATAATCTAAATATTTACATTAACAAAATATATTATATAAATACTTTTATATATACATGTATGTATGTGTATATAAACACACGTTTTGTATACACACAAACACACACATGTACGTTATTTTCAATATGTGGTAAAGATGTAAGTGGCTCACACATGGAAAATTCAGGGATGTTTGACCTCTATATATGATTAATGAATCTGTGTTATTTAATTATTTCTGTGTAACAAATTCTCCTAAAATGTAATGTCTTGAAACAACAACTATTTATTATTCTTTCATAGTTTCTATGGGTCAGAAATCTGGGAAGGGCTTATTTGGATGCTCCTAATTCAGCATTTCTCATGAGGTTGCAGTCAAGCTATTGACAGGGGTTGTGGTCTCCTCTAGAGTCTAGACTATGAGAGGGTTCTGCTTCTAGCTCACTTGTGTGGTTGTTGGCAAGCTCCGGTCCCTTCTACATGACTGTCTTCACAGGACTGTTGACAGCATGACAGGTGATGGTCTTCCACACAGCAGGCCATCTAAGAGGAAGCAAGGAAGAGCCCTGAGACAGAAGTCATAGTATTTTATAACCTAATCTTTGGAAGTGATGTACTGTTACTTCTGCCATAGTCTGCTCGTTAGAAGTGATTCATTAAGTCCAACCCTCAGGACTCAATGAGGGGAAGAGAATTACTTAAGGGCACGATACCAAGAGATGCAGCTCACTGGGCCATCTTGGGTGGTTACCTGCCACAGGTGATGCTTTTTAGTCTTTTTTTCATCAGCCTTTTCCAAGACCATGTTCAGCTTCCTGGGCTCAGCAGTACTCGTTTAGAGGATTGCAGGATCACTACTGCAGGCATCAGACAGAAATCAATGCAATATGGCATCACGTCTTATCATTCTGGGCAATCCTCACAGCTAGTATGTCTTCTGATGACAGATCTGTAGGTGGTAAAGCATTCCATTAGGATCAGTAAATAGTCATCATTATTACAATTGTCTTTGGCAAGAGCAGAGGCACGATAATATTTACCTATTTATTACAGTCAATGAGGTGTTAAATGGTACGTATCCATATGTCCAATAGATATCGTTAAGGGCAAAAAAAAAAAAAACTGTGGTGTGGGTTAGCAGATTGGGACCTAGACTGGGACCTTTTCCTTGCGGGGACATGTTATTTAATCTCTCTGGTTCTCAGTTTGCTTATCTGTAAAATGAGGTAGTTGAACAAGAACAGAGGATGACAATCCCAAAGCCTCTAGGGATCAGATCAGGCAAGTAATGCAAAAGGGTGAAAAGTCGAGGTTTAAGGCCAAGTGAGGCATGGCACTGTGACAACAGGAGATGCATCTCCAGGAGGGGTGTTCACTGCCCAGGGGAGGTATGGGTGCAGCATTGCCAGGTGTTTTGATTTTTCAAAAGAAGTTAGGAATCAAGGATTTTTTTAAAAAGATTTTATTCATTTATTTGAGAGAGAGAGAGAGAGAGAGAGAGAGAGAGAGAGAGAGCAAGCACCAGCAGGGAGAGGAGGGGCAGAAGTAGAAGCAGAGTCCCCTCTGAGCAGGGAGCCCGACTTGAGGCTCGGTCCCAGGACCCTGAGGTCATGAGCTGAGCCGAAAGGCAGACTGAGCCACCCAGGTGCCCCCGGAATCAAGGATTTTTGTGACATTTTCCTATTTTTAAAACTCTGGATAGGCCAGACATTATTTATCCTACGGATGGTCAGATTGAAATCCTTGAATGAGCATATTTTTAAGACCTCTCCAGTTTAAAAAAATAATGATTCTATTTTTTTCATATGAAACTGTAAACTGAGGAATACTGTGACGCAGAACATATTTATTATGCACACTGGAAAAATACATTTTATAGTATAATTGTTACAGGTACACATAAAAATATTCTTTGTCCTCTTTTACATGGTTTGTTTTTCCAACTCTCCAACTGCTTTGGAGATATCTACATTTCTGCTCCAAGGAATCAATAAAGAACAGTTAATGGGAAAGATACTTCTCATTTCATTTATATTTGACCCTTAGTGCTGCTGGGAAAATAGAAAAGGAATCGCAAAATGAGAAATTTAAATGAATCTCGATGCTATGTGATAGGAATCTTCACTACCTCAGGTCATGGACTCAGTGATAACATCTATCTAATACTTGTTAAAATTAAGTCATAAATTATATTCATAAAGATTTTTATAAATAACCTCACACAGGGTCAGTGTCAACAGAAGAAATTAAAAAAGCAATTGAAGAGTCCTGATGAATGAGCTCATGGGCTCTGGAATTGACTGCATGATTGTCAGGACCCAATTTTTACCTAATAAACACGCAAATGCCACCGTTAATATTGACACAGGGAAGTTAAATGGAGATACTCTCCATGATAAAATGTCATTTTGGAAGAATTAATATGAAGATTATGAGTTTAAATACACAGAACAGACATGAAATGGAAAATTCTGGGCCCTGCGAGTTATGAAAGTGACAATTGGGAGAGGGCTATTTCTAGAAGGTTCTATGCAATTTTTCTTATAATTGGTTAGGTGAAAGGGACGGCTACTGTACTAACTTCGGGGAAACCATTGTCTTCCCTGACTTTAGGCTTCAGGAAGCACACGTAAGCCCGGTGGGATGTGTTGCTGTCTCTGCCTTGCTCTCGGCATGGGCCTGTGGCCGCTGGCCCTTTCGGGACCACGTGCTCAGCACAGACCCAGTGACTAGTGTCCCGGGGTCACAGCTTGCTGGCCATGGCCCCGGGCTCGGGCTCCTGCCAATGGGATGAGTCAACATCGAGGAGCTTGGAGGCCACCTGGCAGAGGTCCCCGGGGGGCGGGGGGCTCTGCACCGAGACTGCCCGAGTCTTCCTCCTGCTTACATCACCCGCTTGTCAGCTCCGGGACTCTGGGCAAGTAGCCTAACATCTGGGCCCTTGGCTTCCTCACCGGCAAGCGAGGCTGATTGCATTAGGTGGGATTGAGGATTAACTGATGCGCTTAAGAAGCAGTGAATTAGCTCAGCCAAAGCCGGCACTGCCCCTCCCGGTGCCCGGTGCCCGGTGCCCGGCCGCCTCCTGGGGCTTCTCCCCTTCCTGCACCCGCCGCAGCTGCCGCCCTGTTGGGAGACGGGCTCGCTAGCCGTCGTCGTCAGAAAGTCCTCGGCGGGTCTCGGTTTCGCACCTAAGAGGCGAAAGGGCTCCTGGATGTGTTTCAGGGGCCCGAGCCCCCACAGAGCTGCGTATGTGGGCGTCCGGCCTCTGGTCCCGGGCCTCCTGCGGTGGGCACCGCGCTGCTAAACGAGCTGCAGCAGGGCCCGGGCCGAGCTGGTGAGCATCCGCCTTCGTGTAGGTCGTGATCTGGGGCCTCGCTGGGCTCCCTGCTCCCCGGGGTCTGCTTCTGCCTCTGCTCCCCAGCCTGGGCGCTCTCCTCTCGGGATCTCTCTCCTCTCGGGATCCCTCTCGGGATCTCTCTCACGCTTACTCTCTCTCAGATGAAAAAATAAAATGTTTTTAAAGAATCTGCAGTGAGAGTTCATCTTTCTCCCCTTGCCCCTCTCTCCCTCTCGGTCCCTCTCCCTTCCTAGCTTTGGCCTGTGCTCCCAGCTTTCAAAATGTTGTGAGAGCCACCGTCGCCCACGGAGGATCGGCCTCTTCCTCATCGGTGATGCCACGTGTCCTGCGCCAGCTTCGTGCCGGGAGCCACACCAGCTTAGTGCGGCTTCTGTGTCCGTGTCTCATCTGTGCTTGGGGTCCCCCGAAGGGGTCTCCAGTGCTTTGCACAGGCCTGGCAAAGTGCTTCTCGAGTCAGGATGAGGGGCTGCCAGGAACATGGTGCTTGACGAGCACCTTTGACGGAGGAACAATTGTTTGCTCATTCAGACTGGAGCAGCTGTGATCCGACATCATTTCCTAAGGAAGACGACCGGAGCCTCGAGCACTAGGTCTGAACACAGAGAGTGGCTCTTAGGAAGGTCGCCCTAACCCGGACTTGGTACAGCTACCTTTAACAGTATTTGAATTAGGATCGTCTAACCGAAGACTTCGTAAAGGCGACTAAAGGATTTTTCTTTTTGAGAACAGAGCCCAAATTGTGGAATGAACTTGTGCTGATGTTAATATTCATGTAAACATAAAACCACACGCACATGCACACACGTGCTATTGCACAGATATAGCTTATGTGGGAGGCATTAGGGTATGGTATTAAATTGCCAAACTCCTTTTTTTTTTAAATTTTTATTTATTTATGATAATCACACAGATAGAGAGAGTCAGAGACACAGGCAGAGGGAGAAGCAGGCTCCAAGCACCGGGAGCCCAATGTGGGACTCGATCCCGGGTCTCCAGGATCGCGCCCTGGGCCAAAGGCAGGTGCCAAACCTGCGCCACCCAGGGATCCCCCAAACTCCTTTTCTATAGAACTCCTTAACCTGGAAGATAGTACTAGAGTCTTCTTGTCGTCAGAGCCCTTGGTTTTGGGTCCCCAACTCATCTGTTCCTCTTCTGCATTTCGTCCTCTGGTCTAGGATCTCTGTTGTGCCTGAACTAATATTTCCAGTGTGGACAGGTCTCAGCCACTTGATCAAGAATGCTTGGATGTGCATTCTTCTGTGTTTTCTGATCTGATTATGCTGAGTACAGCGATGACATTTCAATGGCCATTGCTATTTCTATATCCAGTTGTTATTATGCAATGAAGTTAAGGTAGTGAAGAAATGGCGACTGTTTCTAAAATCTGTAAATGATCTAAAGTGTCAGCCTAAAATACACCTTCCAAAGTGGTTGTGATTTCAGTTGAGAATAAAGAATATTTTCCACATTGACCGATGACTTGGAAGATTATTTCCGTTATGCATACACCCTTCTCTCCACTCTGTTTTCTCCCTATCACCACGAATGCCTCCTGATGACACTTGCTGAGGTCACAGCCATCTGCTAAGGTGTCTATCACAATATCCTGGCTGAAGATGACATGGTTGGACCTTTGTGAATTAACAGTTTCATGCCAGCCACATGGGGTGACACAGTTTAGGACTAGACTTGGCATCTGACCAGGCCACTCTCCAATGAAAGCTGTTGCTATTTGGGTGGAGCAAAGAGTCTAAGAGACGAAAGTGGAAAGGTCGCATGGTGTGATCTTAGAGAGAGTGTTCTGGAGTCAGGCAGACCGGGCTTTGACTTCCAGGCCCACCGTTTACAAACTGTGTTCTATGGGGCAGGTGATTTAGCTTCTGAGAGTGTGAGGGTTCTCATCAAAGATGACTCATTCATAAGTAGTGTGTATCTCATAGGGTTGTTGTGAATGTTAAGTAGGATTATATGAAATCTCAGTGAATGTCAGCTCCAGAAGGAAAACCCAGTCTGTCACTGAGGCCATTGTCTGAATTAGATGATGAGATCCTTTCTGTTCGGAGAGCAGACTTGAAGTGGTCTTGAAGAAGGCGGAGGTGGGAGAAAGGTCTGGAGAATACAGTGATATTGAGGGCAGAGAGGACGTTAGGACCTGGAGTGCCACGAAAGAAAGACAACAGAACATTGGTGCTCTGTCACAGACCCAGAGCCGGGCCACCTACCCGCATGATCTCACCTGTGGAGGGATACATTTGGGCCATTGCAAAAATGAGAAAACCAGGGCTGCCTCCGAAAGGGACTTGGGACGGTGTGCGGGGAAGTGACAAAGCTTGAATGACTGAATAGGTTGACCTGAAGTTCATGGGCTGGGCCACAGTCCTTCCCCGGGGAAAGAAATGGGGGGGGGGGGAGCGGTGGTGGGGATGGTGGGGACTGGCCCATACCTGCTTAATTCTCATCATTTCAGAGGTAGCAGCCTGCATGTAGTGACGTGATAGCCTTTGTTCCCAGGAAAAAGGGTCCAGACAAAGATTCTCACAATTTTAACAGGTATTTTACAAAACACATGATTTCTTAGATGATTTAAGAGACAATGTTCTATTGGTTGTTAGGTTTTTTTTTTTTTTAATTGGCTAAAAGGGAAATGTCATGCTAAGGTGTATTCAGGCACTCGGTCCTTTAGAAATAGCTTGACGGCAGCCCCGCCACTCACCAGAGTTCTGAGTCTGTCCTGTGTGTCAGGCTCTGTGCTGGGCCCTGAGAGTATACACGTGGGCAAGGCAGCGTGGGCTTTGCCCCCTGGAGCTGTCACTCTGGATGGGAAGATGGACCCTAAATAATTATACAGGTGACTCTAATTATAAGAATGGTGGAAGGAGAGTAAAGGTCATTAAGGTCCTTACAAGAAGAGGAGTAACTATATATGCAGGTGAGGAGGCAGCTGTCATCAGAATCTGTCCCAAAGCTGTGATATTTCAGCTCAGCCCTGAGAGATGAGTAGAATTTATGCAGCGGGAGAGGAAGGAGCTCCAGGTAGAGCCCGGGCTTATCTGTCACCTGGTAATGTCAATTCCTGAATTTTTTTTTTAATACTTGCTCATGCTTCGATTTTGGTACCAGTCGCAGTCCCCTCTGGGCATATTCCATTTCAGATAGGAGGTGACTGGCTTGGGCTTCAACCAGTCACTACCCATCGCCCCCTCACTGGCTTTGGAACTGGTTTCCGGCTGCTTCTATATTGCCTTCTCTGTGCCTCTTGGGTTTTGCTTTCTTCTGCGTGCTCTGTGCTTGTACATTAAAATGGAAAAGGAAGAGATTTTAGAAAAATACATTTTTTAAAAAAAAATCTTAGAGAATGCTAGTTGTACCGCAGAGTGGTTACCTGAAATGCAGAGCAAATTTAAATTGCATCTCTTATTTGATACGACTGTTCGTGAACACAAGCAAATAGCATCCATTTATTAAGGGAGCCATGTGCAAATGCAGGGCATGTTTGCAAAGGCTTATTATCGTACAAGAAGCAATTGCTGCTTTGTTTATTTGGTTTGTGGCTAAGTTATTACAATGCTCCTCTTCTAGAAAAGAAAATGTACATAGACTGAGATGTCTCTGGCAGCATAATCGCTCCCATTTTATTTAAAGATAACTCAGATTTTAAAGACCGTTGTTGCAGTGGGCATCGCTTATTTGGGGCTGTCCAACATCTATTTGCCCTACTTTTGGAAATGCCACTCCAGTACTTCTTGTAGTATATTATATTAGTTTAAGTATGATCACTGTTGCAATAAGTAAATGGTAAATTTTCAATGCTGAAGCATTGTAAAAAAATGTATTTGTTGGTAATGTGCACATTCCTGACAAAGTGACTTCTACTTTTTCATTCAGAGATCTCTGCTCCTTCCATCTTCTTGGTTCTGCCCTCCTCTAGATTTTTAGAGTCCTCTCTTTAGCTGACAGGTGGAAAAAAGAGAGAGAGGATCACGTGTGGAAGGTTGTCATGGCAGGGCTTTCACGCTGTTGGCTGCAATCCAGTTGCCTGGGTGGAGGGGGAGGAGGAACGGGCAGTCTGTGCTGTAGATATCTGTCCCTTCCCCATGTTTTAGAGGTTGCTGACTTCACTCTCCCACCCACCACCCCCAGAATAAAGCATGTAGCGTAGGCCTCCCCTGTTCGGCTCAGAAGTGGACGTATGACCCAAGCTAGTGCAGTCAAACTGGAACTCCAAGCTTTTGTTGAGTGTTTGAGTGGATGCTCCGTTGTGATGAAGTCAGACGAATGCACACGTAATTGTGTGGCAGCCGTCCTGGGATGGGAGGTGTGGTGGGGGGAGGTACCTGAGAGGGTGAGGCCAGCACCTGAACGTGGACTGGGAAAGGAGTCAGACAGACCACGGTCTGGCCATTGTTTTAGCTGTTGGATCAAGCTGTACCTGAAGCCTCACCTAGTTTTTCACTTAGAAGAACCAGTCAGTTCATTTTGTTTAATTCAGCATGATTCACGGTTTCTGTTCTTGAAGACGTACAGTCTTGCAGATGGCATCATAAATGATACAATTCCTCAAAGACTTTGGGAAAACGTACTATTTATGTGGCTTTATTTGGAGAATGATTTAGTTGAAGAAATGGGGTGTTTCTGAATATAAGGCCTTGTAATTACATCCGATTACACACTCCCTAGTTCAACAAAGACTTTACGTCACGTACCTTTGTGCTTTTTACCCTCACCAGCTATTTGACTTCCCCCTTATTGGCAATAATGGTCATTTCAGTTGTTTCACTGTTTAAACTCACATCTCTAAATACATTGGATTTTAAACCAAAGCCAGGGTAGAGTAGGGATCAAACTTCTCCCTGTGGCTACATACATGTGGATGAGCATTTGGCATTTTTATTTAACACTTCCTGAGAACTAACGATTAGTGCAGTGGCGTGTCCACATCTGTTTACCAGTGCCCTGGTCAAACACAAAACTCCAAAACGTGCAATGTTATGGTGGCAACAGGGCTTCCAGAATTTTTTTGAGACTGAAGAGGAAGCAACCAGCCAGAGAAGGTGTGCCCTTCTTTATTAGCCAGGGTATGCGTTCAACTACAACGAAATAAAACACTTTAAACAAAATGGGAAGTTCATTTCTCCTTCACAGAAAATTTGAGCTGATGTTAAGTCTCTGCTCTGAGAATTCTTCAGAGACCCAGGTTCCTTCTATTTTGTTGGTCTCACATCACTAGGATGTAGTTCACGTGACCCAAGGTAGCTCACTAGTGTGTCTGAGTTTCAGCTGGTGAGAGGATGGAGGGGGAAGGGGGGGGATCAGTCGGAAGAGCTTAGCTTGTGCCGTGGTAATAATAATGTGAAGGATATTAGTGGTTTATTCTCTTGCTCGTGTGGTATGTTTGCCATGGGTCACTAGGGCTCTGCCGTAGGTTCCTTTCACTCAGGGGCACCAGAGGTTGGACCCGCATCATCAGGAGCATTGCTAAAGCCTGTGGCAGGAGGAGGGCAAGCTGGATAGTTTGCATCAGCAGTTACGTGACTTTGCCTTTCACCCGTTGGCCAGAACCAATCGTGTGGCCATACCTAGCATCAGAGTCAGGAGTGACAATCCTACACTGGACTGTGAGCGAACGATCCTAATGACTCCTACTCAGGGCCTGTCCCTTCAAAGCGTGACCAGAAAGATGCACATATGAATTCTTCTCATCTCCTGTCAGTCGGAATCCAGGCAGACGGTTACACCAGCCAAAGGGCAAGCTGGCAAATGTGTCTTCAGTTCTGTTACGGTGGCTGTGCCTGGATTCAGAGATTCCCCCCGGACAGCTTGCCTTGCACTTGTTCTTCCACATTGTCTACTTTTTCCATCAGAGTCTTAGGATATAAATGGCGGTTATTTTTGCCTCGTCTAACATTTCTAGACTATCTGTCATATCCGAGTCTGGTTCCGTTGCTTGCTTTGTATCTTAAGATTGTGTTTTTTCTTGCCTTTTGGCACGTGTTGTCATTTTTTGCTGAAAGCCAGACATGGTGTATTGGGTAATAGGAAGTGACCTAAATACACACTCCGTGTGAAGTTTTATGTTTATCTCACTAGGAGTTACGTTCTGTTTACTGTTTGCACTACTGTAGGAGTCGGAGGTGCCAGTGTCTCTCCTTGTGTCCTTGTTTCTGTCTTCTGGGTTGTCCATAGGTTTTCCTAGGAAGTCCTCAGATACAGTCAGGGTCTTGCCGTTCTTTCAAAGATAATATTCTTTCATTATCCAGGATCCTTGTGTCATGGTAAGGTGTGGGAGGAGGAGGGAAAGCATTGCATCCTCTTAGGATTCACTCCGCCTTTTAGTGAGTGTGTGTCATGGGCTGTGACCTCCACAAGTGCTCCTCAGGTTTTCACTTGAATTATTTTACTTCTTTTTATATTTTTATTTTTTGGTGAGACAGGCAGGTTAGAGGGGAGTTTGGCATTTCCTTTCTCTTACATGAGTTAGGCTTTAATAAAGTAGTTTCTCTTAAGGGAAGATGAAGAAGAGGACACTCCGGACGTATTTCAAGCTGGTTGGTTACTTTCTCCCTCCTTCTCTGCAGGAAGCACAAAGAAACTTCTTCCAGTCTTCACCACCAGAACTTGATGGGCTCCTGGAGGTAACAGGACAGTTCCACATGAAAGTGGGGGGCTCCTCCCTCAGGCTGGGGCCTGGGCATTTCAAACTCTCTCAGTATCCACTCTCAGCCTCCAGCAGTTCATCGATTACAGCTTGAGCTCTCCTGCCCATTCCTGGCTCCAGCAACTTCTTCTCCTGGTAGGTGGTGAATCTCTGTATTTGCCATCCGTCTCTCTAGTTTCCGGGGCTTCGGTTTGCCCTACGATCTCAATTCTCTGCCAGATTTAAGTAGAGTTGTTGACTTTCAGTTTGTTTAGTTTTTTTTCTTGTGAGGAAGGGAGTGACAACTTCCAAGTGCTTAATATGTCTGAGCAGAAGCCAATTATTGATAGTGGTTTCATCCTTAAAATAATGTCAACTGGTAACAGTTGTATTTAGGGCTAGAGGTCATGTGTCCAGTTAATAATTGGGATTCCATAGTGGGGGAATGGCGGTCTCTAACATACCCTCATTAATGACACTGTTGGTGAGAACATTACAGGGCTTCGGTGTCTCTGAAGAACCCACAGAAGCACCCATAAGGGCACAACTCAGCATTTGGATTCTTTTCTTTTTTTTAATATTTTATTTATTTATTCATGATAGACACACACACACACACACACAGAGAGAGAGAGAGAGAGAGAGAGAGAGAGGCAGAGACACAGGCAGAGAGAGAAACAGGCTCCATGCAGGGAGCCCGATGTGGGACTCGATCCCAGGACTCCAGGATCACACCCTGGGCCAAAGGCAGGCACCAAACCGCTGAGCCACCCAGGGATCCCCAGCATTTGGATTCTGCTGAGCACAGGGAATCCCAGTACTAGATTACAACTGTGCTAGTAAAGTTGGGACTTTCTGTCTTCTATCTCTGTCCTCCAGCTGCAACACTGGACAGTCACTGGAGTCCAGTCAATGGGGCAAAAGGATAGAGCCATTGGGGTCCAATCCATGGTCAACGTATAAGTGGGGGAGGCTGTAGTTGAATGAGGGTTTGGAGTTTTATTATAATGGACAAAGTAATTTATTATCTGACTGTGACCAGAGGTCAACTGAATTCCTGGAAAAGCTGTGGACGCTGAGCAGAGACTGCCGGTTGCCTATCTGTTGTCACCTCCCTACTTTGTAATGAACCCGGGTTGTTAACTAGGCACGTGCTACCCTACCTAAACCTACTTTACACAGCCCTATAGACAATAAACTGCAAACATAAGTGTTATGTAATATGTAGAGTGAGTCTCCTTAGGCACCCTTTCCTTTTTTTTTTATTCCTTTCTTCTATTCCTTGGAACGGGCGTACGGTAGCCAGATCTCAGCAGCCATTTTGGATTATGATGATGGGGGTAGGGTGACACATTTTAGGTTTGGGGGAGCAGTGAGCTAGAAAGAACCCGAGTCCCTGAGGAATATGAAGCTGGAAAACCAGCTGTGGACATTTCACCCCAAGGCTTGTTTTATATGAGTCATAAATAAGCTTCTACCTTATTTAAGCCACTCATTTTCGGGGTTTCTACCTCGCCTAATAAAACCTCATTTTAACTGATCTAAACTGCCCACAATTAGATGCAGGAGGGGGAAGATGGCTCCCACGGGGCAGGTTGGCAGAACTGTGGTGGTGAGAAAGGATAACCTTGATTTCTCTGGAGTCCAGCTCATTTAACAAACCAGTTACAGAAGAAGCAGCTCAGAGCCAAGCAAGGTCTGCTACCCAAACCAAGAGAGAGGGGAGGCGTGTAAATTCAGGTTCTTCCAGAAGCAAGCATCCACGTGGGATTCAAGATGCAAGGATTTTAGGAAAACACCTGAATGAGGGGATTGCAAGGGCCCAGATCAGCCTGGGAGAGCCACGAACCCGTCTCGGGTGTGACCCTGCATGGGGAGCGGAGGGCAGAGAGTCGCATGGAAGCTTGGCCGCCTGTCATGCAGTTGAGGGAAGCTTGGGCATAGCCACCAGGGAGCCCCTGAGCCCACCCTGACCCTTGGGGAGCTCCCGGGTCTTTCAGGGCTGTATCTGCCTTAATACCTCTGCCATGCTCAGGCCCTGGCTGGGGGCACCCCGGTGGGGCACGGCATGGGAACTCCAGAGCTCAGCAGTGAGGGCCTGCGCCGGCTGCACCCCCTAACCGGGCGCCGGGCCAAGTGGGCAGTAGGCAGCTCCCGCCAGCGGGCACCTGGATGCGCGGAGCCGGTCGTGCCAGGGGCGTGGGCTCGCAAGGGACTGGCAGGATCGTCCTGCGTCCTTCAGGCTCAGGGGCCACACGCTGGGTGTCCTGGGGGGGGAGCACGCCCGACCTCGTGCCACCTGGAAGATGCGAGGGGCCCTGGCGTCGGTAGAGACGCGGGCTCCCAGGCTCGGGCGGGCGGCGCAGAAAGGCCGCTGCAGGCTCACCTCCTGGAGCGCGTTCTCACCTTCACCGACGTTTGCCAAGACTTTCCGCGCGCAAAGGGGCATTTTATCATCACGAAGGCAATGCGGCGGAGAGGCCCGCGGTGCTGCGTGTGCAGCCGGGCTAAGACGCGGTATTGCACCAGGAGCTGCGCAGGGGGGATTAACAGTCACGACTTTCCTTCGAGGGGCCCCGGATCGTGATCCATTTCTAATGACCTGTTGATTCAAGGCTTTGAATTCGAGTTCTAGTTTATTAAAATTTTATTTGCATCTAAAGAAAAACACAAACTCCTGGCAGAGGCTTGTGGCCGTGGCACGAGGCGGGCCGTGGAAGTTGCTGGGGGCGCCCAGCCGGGGAGTGACGGCCGTCGGGGGGCAGGGCCTTTCCACTCGTCCTCCCACATTCCGCTGGCTCTCCTGAAGGCGCTTGCAGGGAGAGCGCGAGCTGCAGGGCCCGGGGCCGCCTTCCGGGGGGCAGGCCTACTCGCCAGGGCCGGACGGGCTATAGCGGAGGCTGGACGTGTCCCCGCTGGCGTCCTGGGCACCTGGTCAGGGCTGAGCGAGCGGAGGGAGGCGCCCACCTGGGGGGCTGGGCCCTGGGGAGGAGCCGGGGCTGAGGACCTGGAAGAGGAGGGAGCCAGGTTGCAGGGGTCACGGGCCTTTCCGTCGTGACCTTTACTGTGGCAGTGGCTGGATGGGCAGCTCTCAGGGTGCGGGCCACTTGTGATGGGGACAATCACGTGGATGGGGAGACGGAGGGGAGGGCGGGGGTAGGGGGGAGCCGAGGCCGCTGGACTCGGGCGGACCCGAGACCCTGGCCTGAGCCCAGGCCCCAGGGGGGACGCTCTGAGGCTGCACAGGGACCAGGTCAGCCATGGTGCAAGCTCGGCCTGCCCGTGGAGCACGGTGGGTGTGCAGGGACCGGCCACGGGAGGAATGACCCGGGTGTGGTGCCGGCCTCCCCTCCTGCCCCACCCGGTGCTGGGGCCCTGAGCTGCAGCCCCGCTGCCAAACACCTGCCCCAGGTGGCGCCCGGAGGACGGAGCGCACCGTGCACCTGTTTAGGACCGACCCACCCTGGCTGTGTCCTGCCCCCAGGCCTGTGGCCACCATCTGCCACCTGCCACCTGTGCCGCCTGCCACCTGCCACCTGCCGCCCGCAGACCCGGGCCGGGATGCTCAGCAGGCGCAGGGCCACATGCTCTGGTTCTGTGGGGCCCGGGGCAGGGGGACTTGCTTTCAGGGAAATGGGGGACCGACGACAGCCGTCCCCGGGTGCCTGCACCCCCTGGGGCAGGACCCGCCGTGTCTGTCCCCCGGAACCCCGGGCGGCCACTGTGGAGCTCGGCTGTGCCTCGAGTCCCGGTGAGTCCACCGCGAAACACGGGTTTATCCCGGGACACCTGCTCGAGCCTACTCGGCTCGTTGTAAATACTCAGTGCGCTAATTGGACGACGGAGACCGAGGGAGTGTTCGCTTATCCAGAGCTTGTAAGTTGACTTTTAGGTGCATTTTCAATTATAATAGTCGCGCCGTGTCCTTGTGTAAATCGTTAATTTCTTGGAAGACCCGCGCGGGGGACGGTGGGTACCGTGAATCCAAACCCACAGCAGACGCCAAGGGTCAACGATGGTCGGTGGGGGCATCCTGGAGCGTGACCTCCGTCCCCTCTGTCCTGAGCAGGTGATGTAACCGGTGTTCCCCGCAGGCCCTGTACCCAGGGCACCTGCCCGCACCGCCTCCATCTCGGGGTTGGGCTGTGGGAGGTGCGGGGGACCCGCTTTCCAGCAGGTATCGGTGTGGTGCTCCCCCCTCCCTCAGTGCCTCCAGCAGGACCCAGTGAGGTGCTCCGGCCGGGTGGGGGGTGAGGGGAGGCCCAGTGCTCCTGGCTCCCATGTGCTCTGGGGGCCAAGGCACAATCATAATTCCAAGATAAGATTGTTTTGATTTTTTATTTTGAATAAAAACATCTCAAGGCAGCCGGTTGTAGGAGACTGAAAGTAGAATAGGAGGACGAAAGCTTTCGTTGACCTTTGGGGGACACGGAGGGGGCTCCACTAGTGAGCCGTCGGCCTTGGGCTCAGGGCATGACCCCCCCCCGCCCCCGTGTGGCCGAGGCCACCAGTCCTCCCTGTCGCTGCTCAGCAGCCCGGGCGCCGCAAGCAAGGGGCACCCCAGCTTCCTGCAGGCCGGCGCCGGCTGAGAGTCGAGGGGTCCCTGCTACACAGAAGCCGTATCGGGGGCCCTGCAGGCCTCAGCGGTTCGGGGGCTCAGGCCGTGACCCCGGGTCCTGGATCGAGTCCCCCTCAGCTCCCCGCAGGGAGCCTGCTCCTGCCTCCACCTGTGTCTCCGCCTCTGTCTCTCCGTCTGGGGGTCTCACGGATAAATAACTAAAACCCTTTGTTTCTAAAGCCTCAGTCGTCCCCGAGCCTTTCCTTTATGGCTCAGAGCAGCTGCTCTTGGCTGCCCCTGGTCAAAGGGAGATCCGAGGAGCGATGGTCGGGGCCTTCGGGGTGGGGAGAGGCCCTGGCGGGGGGCGCTTGCCTCCACGAGGAAGGGGGAGGTCTGGGCCCCGGAGCCGGGCGGGAGCACACCCGGCACCCCTCTTCCACGGAGGGCGGAACTGAAATACGGTGCAGGCCCAGACTGCTCTACGGCAGGGGCAAGCGAGCAACCACACTGCATGCTAAGGACGGAGACCAGGTGGTCCCAGGCTGGCCTCTCTGTGCCTTCGGTGGTAGGGGCACAGGTGCCGTGGGCCCGGGTCGCAGGAGTAAGTGTCATGGTCTAGGACCTATCAAGGGGGCCGGATTCCAGCCTTTTGCCTTTTCCTGTCCCCGGGCACTTCCAAATTCTCGGTGTCAGCCCCCCCCCTTCCCTGACGGTCCTCTGACTCCACCGCCTTTCTGTGCAGACGGGCTCTCCGCTCCGTCCTTCCTTCTGTCCTGCGAATGCGCCCGCCTAGGTCTCACCTGATGATTATTGAAGATACTTTTCCGTCGTTCGGTCCTTTATTGCCTCCGAAGTGGCAACGGGGTGATTGGTCCTCTTGGCGGGTGGCAGGGAGGACTGGTGGCTGCAGCTGCAGCTCCAGCATGTCCAGCAAAGCGGCTGTGTCTGCACTGGACTGAATTACCTCAAGCGGCAAATAAAACCGACTCCTCCACGGAGGAGCGTCCAGGAGCCCGGCCGTCGCCAAGGAAGGCCCGTCAGATCTGCAAACGCAACGTGTGCCTGACAAAACCTGGATGGCATCATGAGTACAAAAACACTAAGTCGCTGCATGAGATTCAGATGCAGCACACACACGTGCCTTGTCGCGGAACGCCACCGCCACCGCCACCAAAGAGCATTCAGCGCCCAAACAATTGCATTCCCATGATTTTCTGTGTGAACGATCTGTCGAAGAGTTGAAGGAGGGATCGTCACCACTGATTTCAAATTTGGGAGCGCAAGAACGATTTTAAAGGACAAAATAGGTTTTTTAAAGATTGATTTATTTATTTGAGAGAAAGAGAGTGAGGGGTGGGCAGGGGCCGAGGAGGAGGATCTCAAGCAGACTCCCCGCCGAGTGCGGAGCCCAATGCAGGGCTCGATCCCATGACCCTGACATGATGGCTTCAGCCAAAATCCAGAGTTGGATGCTCAGCTGATGAAGCCACCCAGGCAGCCCTCAAAGTAAAAAAAAAAAAAAAAGGGGGGGGGGCAGATAAAAGGGAAAAAGGAAAATAGTAAGAGACTTAGTTAGGGATAGGTGTCTAAGACTTGGATAGACGTTTCAGAAGAGCAGCAATGAAACCAATAAATACCTGAAGGGGGTCACTGGGTTCTAGGGCGAATTGACGAGAAAATAATCAGTACTTGCAGGTGCAGGAAGGCGGGTACAGGATCCGTCTCAATGACTCTTTCTCTCCAAAATTTAGATCAAAGACGATAAGGACACATTGGGAGTATGTAATCCAGGTGCTGCACAAGGGGTCGTAGGAGGTACATACGGCTCTACTGTCGGAAAAAAGTCACATAATCATCTAGACCTAAAAGCAATACTCCACTTTAGCAAAACTAGGCCCTTCTTACTGGGGTGGAACAAGGGGAAGGGATGAAATGTCTTGAGGGAGGAAATAGTTGGTATCCTGTTTTCTCATAAAAAGTAGAGGATTTTGTGACTATGAGAACAGGGAAATAAGGTGGTCCCGGTGAAATTCAAAATAATAGAGCTTCCAGATTAACAAGGGAGAAAATAGAAGAGCAATGGGATCATATCAGCAGACAAAGGAAAATGAAATAATAATGTAAAATAATCAAACTAAGGTATCATAAGAGGATGGAATCAATTCATACAGAATGAGCAGCCCCGGTTTTCTCCTTTAAAATATGAACATTTTCAATTGGGTTAAAACACAGAACTGAGCTATATGCCTTAGAAAATCTATATGCCTGTACCTGTGTCTATACTTGTACCTCTATCTGTATATCCATCTGCATCTTTATGCTTAAAAAAGCATAGAGAAAACTAAGGGAGGTCAAAGAGACGTAAGAGCAAAGGGTAAATGCAAACAAAAGGAAACCGGTGTGGTCATGCTCGTCTCTGAGTAGGAGGAGTTCAAGGTTAAATGCGTTGAATAAAATAACAAGGGACGTTATGTAGATGCGACAACTTATGAGGGCAATATATTAATTTTCCCATCAAGGAGTTATAAAAATCAATTATTTCCTTGGCCATAAACATTCAAAATTTAAAAAATATTGTAAGGCATATTCTCTGATCATAATTCAGTAAAAAATAATAAAAAGGTGACAAATCTTACCTTTTTTGGAATTTATGAAAAATTCCACTAGGTAGGCTTGGCACTGAAAGCAATTGAAAAAGAGAAATTGTAAACTACCAAAGAAATACTTAGTTCCAAAACCTACGGGACATAGAACTATACACAGAGAAGATTTTAATCTTAAGTACTTGTATTTTCTTTCTTTCTTTCTTTCTTCTTTCTTTCTTTCTTTCTTTCTTTCTTTCTTTATTTTTTATTTTCATCTTTAAAGAAGAAAGGAAAAAAAATGAATGCTTCTTTTGTTTTTTTTTATGAATCCTTATTTTAAAAAATTGATAAAATAACAAAATAAAATCAAAGAAACTAGGAAGCAGGAATTAAGATAAAATGTGAAGTAAAATAAAAATTACCATAGAAATAATGAATCAGGGCAGCCCAGGTGGCTCTGCGGTTTAGAACCACCTTCAGCCCGGGGCCTGATCTTGGAGACCCGGGATCGAGTCACACGTGGGGCTCCCTGCATGGAGCTTCTCCCTCTGCCTGTGTCTGTGCCTCTCTTTCTCTCCATGTGTGTCTCATGAACAAATAAATAAAATCTTAAAAAAAAAAAAGAAATCATGAATCAACTAAAGAGCTAGCTGGTTGCTAAGAAGGCCACTGCGTATAGGTAAACGCACTGTAAATCTGATCAACAACAACAAAAGACCAAACATTCAAGAAAAAGACATAAAGATTCAAAGAGATGAGAAGAACCATCAAAGGGTGCCCTGCACACCCCCGACGGGCACCGCGCTCTGCTGCCCAGGTCCTGGCACCACTGGCATCTCCGTTCTCCGGGGGAGCACAGGTGGCCGGTGGCCCACAGCCTTGTCCCTCGCCAGTGATCGCCTTGGCCAAGCGGGTACCTCATCCAAGGTTGCATCAGCGGCACGTGCAGCACGGCTCGGGGACAGCTTACATCCCAGAGCCAGCTGAGTCTCGGGGCCCTGCTGTCTCTTTCTGGGGCGGCCCTGCAGGGCGGTGGCTGGGTGGGATTGCCCCTGCCCCTCTGGCTTCGCCCTCGCTCGCTGCCCCGCCGGTTCAGTCACCCCGCCCAACCTTCCCCACGGATGCTTTCCCCATGGGCACGTCCCGGTAAGCCTCATCGGAGCAGCCCCCCACTTCAGGCTATTTCAGGGGAACCAGATTTAAGATGTGGCCAGGGATGAGCGCTGGGTGTCACGAGCACTGGGTGTCATGAGCGCTGGGTGTCACGCTATATGTTGGCAAATTGAATCTAAAAAACAAGAGAGAGAGAAAAAAAAAAAGAGATCTAACCCAGTGAAAAGAAAATGAAACCCCAGAGAACATGGACAATTTCCTATGAAAAAGTAAATTGAGGCTGATTTTCGTCATTCTGATGTTTCCAAATGTACTTTACTAAGGTGTAATTCACATTAAAAAATGGCCCCAGTTTAAGTGCACACATTGGTGACCTTGGACAGGTCTGCACCTCTAGGTTGCACCGGATGTTCCCATCACCCCAGAAAGGTCCCTTGTGTTTCTGTCCAGGCAGCTCTCACCTTTCCAGCCTCAAGTATCCCGCGACCTGCTCCTCGGTGTCATGGGTGCGGTGGCAGCGCCCATATGGTGCATGGTCCTCGGGGTGCGCCCTGGCCACTGGGCACAGCGGGTTTGAGATTTGACTTGTTACCCCTCCTCTTTGCCTTCTCTCCGGGACGCCTTAGTCCTGCACCGCTTACTACTTACTGAAAGCACTTTGCTTCATGTATTTTGCCTAGTTTTGTAGTTACTTTTTAAAAAGATTTTATTTATTTATTAATCAGACACAGCAAGAGGCAGAGAACCAGGCAGAGAACCCGCGGGGAGTCCAACGTGGGACTCGATCCCGGGACCCCAGGTTCATGACCTGAGCCAAAGGCAGATGCTCAACCGCTGAGCCCCCAGGCGCCCCAGTTTTGCAGTTCTTTAAAACATGGTGTTCACTGGGCTCCTCATGGCTGGAGGCGGAAGCCCTCGTTGTTCTTAGTTAATATTTTCTTATATGGTGAGAATGCACTATGAAAAGGAGCAGGAATTAAGTCATTAAAATAGGTAAAAAAGAGATAAGGCTATTTTTAGTTGCTGATTTTTAAAGAATTCTAGGACCCTATTAACAATATTTTATACAGTAAGAGTATTTGGTAATTTGCCTGAATGTAAGATGAACACAACATTAATTGGTATTCATTGGCCTAGTGATAAGCAACTAGACAGAGACATGGGGAAAATATACTATTTTTGGTATCAACAAAGTCTATAAAAATGTTTAAGAGTAAATTTTGTAAGCAAAGCCTGGATTTATATGGGGGAAAAAAAAACACCCAAAATTCTTATCGGTAGATTTTTCACAAATGGCTAAGCACTTTCTTTTCTCATTATTCTTAGTGCTTTCCATGTATTAGCTCATTTAACCTTCCCAGAAACTCTGGAAGGTTATTATTATTGTTCTCATTTCATGGATGAGATAACTAAGATATAGAGAAATTAAATAACTTGCCCAAGTTTATCCAGCCTGCAAACGATAGAACCAGTACTTGAAATTGAGGCTACACCAATGGAAAGACATTCTCTATCCTTCCATGAGGTCACTTAATGTAAAAATAGCTTTCTAATTATAAAGCTCTTTATTCATTATCTGCTGCTGTTAGGATGCTCCCCAAATATGTCTAAACCTCCAAAATATTTCCCCAAGACACCCCTGCTATCCATCACTACGGTTTGCATCTAGTATTTACAGTGGCAGCTCCTTTTATTCCTTATTTTGATATTCAGTAATTACTATACTGTCCTAGTTCAGATCCTCAATATCCGCCCATCCACCCATCCACCCACCCATCCATCCACCCATCCGCCCATCCACCCACCCGCCCATCCACCCATCCATCCATCCGACAAACAGATGATCTTGGTGGCATAGTGGAGGGTAGGTTTGAGGGGTCCAGAGGAGACAGGAGTGGGCTCACTTGTGAGACTATCATAGAACAAGCAGAAAATGAGCAGAGATCTAAGAGTAGGTGGGGGGGAGGCATATCAGAAATATACTTAAAAGGGAAAAAAACGGCAATGCTAAAATGTACCCAGATGTGTACATTTGACAAATGTGCACATCCATGTAGTCATACAGAGTATTCCCATCACCCCCAAAGTTTCCCTTGTGTTTCTTTCCAACCAGCACCCGCTGTTCCAACTCCAGCCTCAAATAATCATTGATCGTCTCCGTATCATCAAAGACCGGGTTTCTAGTTTACGTACAGTAGGTCCTTCGTAGTGTCACGCGTAAGTGGGTGTGAACACTGAGGGTGTGATTCTACTGCACTACGGCATCTGACTTAGATGATTGGGAAATACTTCCAAGGCCTCCACCATGTTGGGGGGGGGCAAGCTGGATGATTGAGCTCGATCATAGAATTCCTCATCCCGACTGATGGTTTATTACTAAGTAGTCTTTGGTTTGACATCAACAGTAGCTTTTGCTTCATCAAAAGTACGGCACGTCTTTATGAGCTTCAGAAATCATGCTTTTAAGGTCTAAGCAGTAGAATAATAACAGTAGAGAGATTTACAGATGCAAGGAACTGGTTTGATGTAATGGTTAGACTCTGGAATAGAATTGCCCGGGCCTCTGTCGAATCTCAGTTTACCACGTCCTAGTTCTACTTAACCTCTCTGGAACTCAGCTTCCTTATCATCAAAGTGAGGATAAAGGCAATAGAAAGGCAGTTAATTAATTAATTAATTAATTAATTTTTTATTTAACAGATTTGATGAGGTTATGGAAAGCTCTTTAACAACATACGTGGCCTATAGTTTAAGATCCCACAAAGTTAGCTACTATCACTTACAGTGTTTGAAGACTTTTTTTTTTTTTATATATATTCACCGAAACAAAGCCGTTAAGTCCAGACACTATGTAAAGAGACTGTTGATGTGATTTTTAAGCTGACAAACCTGGATACGGGGCAGCTGATCCTTGTGTTATTTCTCATTTGCCAGAGAATGTTTTCTAGTGATGAAACGTACACATAACGTGACACTTACCACTTTGACCGGTTTTAAGCGTACAGTTGGGTGGCATGGGTGCCTTCGCAGCGCTGTGCAGCCGTCATCACTGTCTCCAGAACTTTTTCATCATCTCCCGCCGTCAGAGCGTTTTAACCGTCACTCTCCTCCAGATTTTCAAGGAGATACTTGTAGTTACCTTTTGGCTTTTTGGGGGCACTGCAGGCCTGCAGAGAGAACACCGCCTTCCCAGTGTCGGATGACTGAAGGGTACTGGCGTTGACTTCCCGGCTCCCTCCATGGTTCTAGAGATGTAGGGTGATCGGGAGGTTGGGTGTGTTTTGGGTGGCTCCTTTGACTTACGTATCGCGGCTGAGGAAGCATTCCTCCCACGTCCTCTGCGGACCTAGGGCCACGCAGCCCGGCTCTGCCTGCGGACACAGCTCCCCAGGGCACGTGCTGTCAGCCTCTAAAGGAGGCAGCTCCCCGTCCCAGGAGTGTGTCCCCTTAGCTCTTTTGGAAAGAAGTCTTGTAAAGTCTTCTGTGCTGTTCTGTCATTGGCCTCCGTCTGCTCCGCAGTCCGTACCTCAGTTCCTCTGGGTAATTATCGCCAACGTGATGCTATGTCCAGAATAGGACTCCGATTCCAACCAACCTACTTCCCCTCCCAGTGTTCTCGATCTCCGTAAGTGGAAAAATCATTTATCGACCCTCTTGCTCATGCCACATACCAGAAGTGACTGGTCAAAGGATCATGCCGTCTCTTTTGGTCCAGAACTTGGTATAGGGCCTACGTTGGATGAGGTGAAGGAAGCAGAGGTCTACTAAGGGGCTTCTAGGAAAGTCGTTTTTATTTCTGGGAATCCTTTCGGAAGTAATCTCTCTCCCTTCCGCTGAGCGTTGTTGCATGTCAAAGTCCAGAACTTCCGTTGCTCTGGCCTCCAGCGTGGTGAGGA
Source organism: Nyctereutes procyonoides (assembly GCF_905146905.1). Classification (NCBI taxonomy): domain Eukaryota; kingdom Metazoa; phylum Chordata; class Mammalia; order Carnivora; family Canidae; genus Nyctereutes; species Nyctereutes procyonoides. The sequence goes on from NW_026575047.1 coordinate 967,240, forward strand.
TAAGGCTGACGTATGGATTTAGGTGCCTTGTAAGCAACTTTCATTTGAGCCAGTGCATTTTTTGAATGTTTAAGTTAGTCTGAGTTGGATTCTCTTTTATTCATTGTTTAAGTTATCCTAACTAATATGCAAGTCAAGGGGTTAAAGTTTAAAAAGATAAGTTTTCTCCCACTCACTAGGTTGCCTTTTGGTTTTGTTAATGGGTTGCCTCATTGTGCAAAAGCATTTTATTTTGATGTGGTCCCAATAGTTTACTTTTGCCTTCGTTTCCCTTGCTTTACAAGATATGTATAGAAAAATGTTGCTATGGCCCATGTCAAAGAAATTATTTCCTCTTCTGGGAGTTTTATGGTTTTAGGTCTCACATTTAGGTTTTTAATCCATTTTCAGTTTATTTATGTGTATGATATAAGAAATTGGTCCAGTTTTATCCAATAAGGGGCTACTATTTGGAAAATACATAAAGAACCTTTATAACATGGGGTGCCTGGGTGGCACAGTCGGTTGGGTGACCAACTCTTGGTTTCAGTTCAGGTCTTGACCTCAAGGTCCTGAGATTGAGGCCTTTGTCAGGCTCTGTGCTCAGTGTGGAGTCTGCTTTCGATTCTCTCTCCCTCACCCTCTCTCCCTCCTGCTCATGCTCTCTCTCTTCTCTTTAAAATAAATACGTCTTTAAAAAAAGAACTTATATTGCTTAACATCCAAAAACCATAATCTGATTTAAAAAAATGGGTAGAGGACCTGAATAGACATCCAGATGGCCAACAGACACATGAAAATATGCTCAGCATCACTCATCATCAGGGAGATGCAAATGAAAACCACAACGAGAGACCACCTTAAACCTATAAACATGGCTAGTATCAAAAGGATGAGAAATAACAAGTGTTGGTAAGAATGTGGGGAAAAGGGACCCCTTGTGCACTGTTGGTGGGAATGTACATCGGTGCAGCCACTGTGGAGAGCAGGATGGAGTTTCCTCGAAAAATCAAAAATAGAAACGCCGTGTGATCCAATAACTCCACTACTGGGTATTTAAGCAGAGAAAAGAAAAAAACTAATTTGAAAAGACCTCTGCACCCCTGTGCTTATTGCAGCATAATTTACAATAGCGGAGATACGGAAGCAATCCACGGGTCCGTCGACAGAGGAGTAAAGAAGCTGTGGTACACACACAACCACACACACGCAGGAGTACTACTCAGCCGTAAAAAGGGATGAGATCCTGCCGTCTGAGACAAAATGGATGGACCCCGAGGGTATTACACTAAGTGAAGTGTCAGAAAGGCAAATAGTATATGATTTCACTTCTGTGTGGAATCTAAAGAACAAAACAATTGGGTAAACCGGCGAAAAGCAGAGTCAGACCTATAGACACGGAGAACAAACTGATGGTTTTTTCCTCTAGAGAGGGCGGGGTGGGGGGTGGGCAAGATGGGGGAAGGGGAACGGAATATACAGGCTTCCAGTTATGGGCGAAAAGGTCCTGGAATAAAAGGGGCAGCCTAGAGAATATGGTCATTGGTGTTGTCCAGGCGTTGTCTGGTGGCGACGGTAGCTGCCCTTTCGTGAGCGTAACACACACGGAAGTTGAATCACTCTGCTGTCCACCTGGAACTAATACACCGTTTTGTGTTCACTGTATTCTCACAAAATAAATAAATAAAAAATATGTCCCCGAAGGGGGTGGATTTTTGGTGCGTTGAAAAATTCACTTAGGGCAGGCTACATGCTATTTTCTGGGATTGTTTTCTCCCCTTAGGACTTTTGAATTACCCTAAATCAAGAGTGGATAACCTCGTTTACATTAATTTGAGGACATCGTCTCTTTCCCTTCTTCATGAAGTTCTTAGACTGAGACTTAGAGAATGGATTATTTAGTCTCCTATCTAGAGCATTCTAGCACCGACAATAGATTTTTCTGAGGTTTTGCTGCGTGCTGGTCCGGGAAATTTAGTTGTGACTCATGTAACTCCTCATGGCTTAGCTTTGTGAACCCTGTGCCCATTTCTTCCCCCGAGAGTGGTGTATCTGCCTCTCTCACCTTACAACTGCCCTTCGTCCTGGGGGAGACGAGCTGTGGGAACCATATTGTCTAATCTAGATGATTCATTTTTATTTTCTTAAAGATTTTTATTTACTTATTTGACAGAAAGAGCACAAGCAAGGGGGGGAAGTGGCAGGCAGAGGGAGAGGCAGAAGCAGCTCCTACTGAGCAACGTGGGGCTGGATCCCAGGGCCCCGGGATCGTGACCTGGGCCAAAGGTCGATGCTTACCCCGCTGAGCCACCCAGGGGCCCCTGGATTATTCCCTAGTAGAGAAAGTGGACTTGGACCTTAGGGATCAATTCAGAAAATTTCTCAGCCACGATCCTTTCAAAAATTTTCTTCTCTCCCATTCTGTCTCCTTTTTGTCTAGAGCTGCAGTTAGGGTGTTTTTATATTTTGTCACTCTCTTCTCAGTATCTGCTTTTCTTCCTTTCTTCCCACCTCCTTTTTCTGTGCTGCGTCTTGGTAACTCCTTCTGATTTTCCAGCTCACTCTGTCTTCTGTCGTGTCCAAACTGTTTACCGTGTCCACGGAATTTCTGTTTTAAATGACCGTGGCTTTCGTTTCTAGCAGTTCCATTCTCCTTTTTCAGATCAACCTGATACCTTTAAATAATCTGCTGATCTTTTTCATGCCTCTGAAACTCTATTTTATTACTTTAAATATTTATTCTATGATCCGGTTTTAGAATTCCAGTGTCTTTGCTGTTGCGGGCCTGATTCTCCCATCTGTTGCTTCTGCTGGTTATTCACACTCACAATGGCTCATTTCCTCCCGGTTTGCCACTTCTAATGTGAATTCATCTTCCTTGGAACTTTGTCAGTAGGAATTATGTGAATCTCCAGTTTAGAGTATGTTCGTCGGAGAAGATTCGAGTCTGTTTCTGCGTGACTCCTGGTAAGGCATAAGACCGGGTAGTTTGTTTTGGTTTGGGTTCCATTAATCCCGTTGGTTCGGTTTCTCTGGAGAAGCCTAATACAGTATTTAGGAGCAGAAGATTTAATCTGTGTCCAGAAGCATTGGCATTTTGGTCACCTCTGTTTAAGATTCCAGACTCTTGGCTTTCTTTCCACCACACGTGTTATCTTTTTCCATTCACCTACACCAGTCTTACTTTCTCCACCTACCTTGTCGATGTTGGGTCTTTTTTAAGGACACTGTCCTGGCTGGTCTCCTAGTTTCCCTCTACTCCCTATCCTGGGAGATCTCATTTAACCCATGGCTGCATGTTGAGGATGCTCTCATCTGTATCCCAGACTTCCATCTTTTCTCTGAGTTCCAGATACACAGATCCAGTTCCTTACTGGGTGACTCCACGTGGGCATCTCACAGACATCTCACACTTAACTTTGCCACAACGGATTTTTTTCCCCCTCCTGGATCCATTAAGCGGTACTTTATTAACAATTCTCTGGGAAAATTATATAGTTTTTCTTGCTCTGTGGACCCAAACCTCAGGATACAGGTCTATAAAATGAGGATAATGATAGTATTAAATAGCCAATATATGTAAAAACAGTTAAGGTGCTTAGCACGTGTCATATATTAGCTGTTGTTCTTTTTGCTTTATACAAGAAGGATATACACTCCTTGGGGTCAGAGAGGTTCGCTGCAGATCCCAGAACAATGCCTTTCCCATGATCGGTCCTCAGTAAGTATTTGATAAATCGAGTGTAAGAGGAAATGTACTTACTGAAACCTAGAATTTATCTTGGACTTTGCTCTTCCTTTCACGGCCCTGCCAAGTCCGTCCATCAGTGAGGACTGTTCCACAGTCTGTCTCACTAGTAGTCTCTAGTCCAGAAAACCATCACCTCTTTGCTTCGTTGTGTCTGTTGTTTCCTGTTTATTAAACATGCTGTAGTTTGGGACATATTAGGGAAAGGAGCAAGTGCAGGAAGAAGGTAAAAAATGAAGGGCCCTTCTTTTTTTTTTTTTTTTCAAGATTTTATTTATTTATTCATGAGACACACAGAGGGAGGCAGAGACACAGGCAGAGGGAGAAGGAGGCTCCATGCAGGGAGCCCGATGTGGGACTCGATTCCGGGACCCCAGGGTCATGCCCTGAGCCAAAGGCAGATGCTCAACCGCTGAGCCACCCAGGTGTGCCTGAAGGGCCCTTCGGATCGAGGAGGAGAACATGGTGCTCAGAGGAGTCCGTGACGACTGGGCGTTTCTAATTCGTGGCTGTGGCTGGCTTCCTGCTGGCTAGAACCAGGGTGTGGCCAGAACCTCCACGTCCCTTTAGAGCGGAGGTCATGCTTGGCCGCACTGCTGGGAGAAGGTCTCCCTCGGGAGCTGCTCAGCTCCTCCAAGGGCTGCATCGTGGCTGCCTCTGGTCTCGACCATGTCCCGGTTCCTTCAACACTCCCCAGGTGAGCTCTGGTTGTCCGCCCTGTGGAACCAGAGCTGAAAGCCACACCTCTTGTTCTGACCACTGGGGCTTTGCTGAGACGCTGCCAATGCAGAGGAGCCTGAGGCAGGGATAGAGTTACAGGCGCCAGAGCACGTCCCGGAGCAAGAAGAGCTGGGCTCTGGTTATGAGGACCTTTCTGTTCCTTTTATTTTTTATTTATTTATTTATTCATGAGAGACACACAGAGAGGCAGAGGGAGAAGCAGCTCCCTGCAGGGAGCCCAATGAGGGACTTGATCCCGGGACCCCCAGGTCATGCCCTGAGCTGAAGGCAGGCGCTCAACCGCGGAGCCCCCGAGACGTCCCTGCGCCTTTCTGTTCCATCTTCAGAGTGGAAGCCCCTCCCGAGCAGATGATGCTGCAAGCCCCACCGAACACTTGCTGTAGGGGGTCTCCTCGAATGCAGCTTCCCGGTGGGGAGAAGGAAGAGGGCAAGGAAGAGGAGAGCATCTCTGACATAGTCTCTCTTCCTCCTTCTGGAATTATTATCTCCTAATCCTGGAATACTGGCGAGGGAAGAGGCAAAAGGAGGAAACCTTCCATCCGGTGCCAAATAACTTCTTGGACTGAATTAGAATGAGGAGACTGTAGTCCTGTCCGACCTTCTGGGGACGTCATGACTTTAAACCTTCCACTTCTGTGTCTGATGTGAGCTTGCTCGAGCAGCTTGCAAACCCTCACCCAGGAGGATGTGTGGGCAGCCGTGAGTCCCAAGGGAGCTGGCTTGGAGCGGACGACTGGGCGTGGTTGCCTCTGTGGAAGGCCGCTGAAGCCAGTGGTAGCTGAGTTTAATAAAATTAGTATTTGCTTTAAACTTATTACACGCTCAGCATGGTACCAGATATCTCTGCTGCTGCTGGAGAGAGAAGCGGTGTAGATGGAAAAGTCCGAATGATGCAAAATAATACGGTTGTGTGATCTATTAAGACATTAGGCTGCGTCTTTCTCTTCTCCCCCTACATCGCCGTGTGTGTGTGCACACACTCTATGTCTATACAAACGTGCATATGTAATGGTTTCATCTTTCCAAGAGTCACTTACTGAGGAACAAATGTTGAAATGACTCTACGCTTTGGGGGCGACGTTAGGTGACCAGGTGTTGTAGAACTCCGGTTGTTTCCTTTTGCACAGCTGGGTTAATTATGCTACCGGCCGGGATGGGCATATGATAGGAAAAGACCCTGGGGCTTAGCAGCTAGGAGGGGGAAGCCGTGAAGTGCCAGAGGCTGATCCGTCCTTTGTCCTTTGCCAGCACCCGGAGCTGGGGGCAGGCCGAGCCAGCGGAAGGAGCCTGGTCAGGACCAGCCACCAGCCCCAGAGGCTCAGGCTGCAGCCGGCCTCCGCACCCTGAGACCTGAGACCCCTGAGCCCGTCTGAGCCACGGTGTGGGCACGCCCTGCCTCCCCCCGGCACCCTGGAAACCTTTTCTAGATGGGCAGGTAGGGAGTTTGGACACTTTATAAGGTGGCAGTAGTCTGAGATCTCTGCTCCTGGGCCAAAGGGAGCCTGTTCACAACACATTTGAAATCTCTCCTCTGAGCCGGGAAAGTGGTTCTTGTGGGGGGAGCGTTCGGTGGGGTGGAAACCTAGGAAACCGTACGTGAGCTTCTAGGGGTGATGCTGACCGACCCTCGGTGGGTTGAGCGACACAGATCCCAACAACCATCCGCGTGTTAGAAAAGACGTTTTTTTTTTTTTAAATAAATTTATTTTTTATTGGTGTTCAATTTGCCAACATATAGAATAACACCCAGTGCTCATCCCGTCAAGTGCCCCCCTCTGTGCCCGTCACCCCGTCACCCCCACCCCCCACCCTCCTCCCCTTCCACCACCCCTAGTTCGTTGCCCAGAGTTACGAGTCTTTCATGTTCTGTCTCCCTTTCTGATATTTCCCACCCATTCTTTCTCCTTTCCTCTTTATTCCCTTTCATTATTATTTATATTCCCCAAATGAATGAGACCATACAGTTTTTGAAAAGATGGGTTTAAATCCGGGATACGAAACATATGAAGCATGAGAACTTTGGCAAGTCATTCAACTTTCTGGGATTAGTTTTCTTCTCTACTAAACATTTTTAAAATTAAATTATGGGATCCCTGGGTGGCGCAGTGGTTTCGCGCCTGCCTTTGGCCCAGGGCGCGATCCTGGCGACCTGGGATCGAATCCCACGTCGGGCTCCCGGTGCATGGAGCCTGCTTCTCCCTCTGCCTGTGTCTCTGCCCCCCTCTCTCTCATTCTATGTGACTATCATAAATAAATAAAAATTAAAAAAATTAAAAAAAATAAAAATTAAATTATATTTGTGAAATCATGTTGGAAACTGGAAAGTTTCCATATAAATATGAGTTTTTAGTGATTCTTCTATGAAATGAGAGTAAGAATAAGGACTATGCCTAAGGCTTGTTGTAAAGGTTAAGTAAGACAACAAGAAATATTTTTGAAAACTCATATCTAGAAGAGCTTTATTATTTTTCAGTGCATACGTGGATTTAATTATTTTGTTGCTTTCACACAGCAAGGTAGTTTTCGGCTTACCTTCCTCTTTCCTACCTTTCACCTTCCACTACTAAGATTCAATAATGTTTGTCTGTTCCATTGGGATAATAATAGAGACTGTTTTGTCCATGTAAATATAGTTACAGGAGATAAATCCTTTCTCTTGGTGACTGAGTCTTACCTAAATACAAATTAATATATCTTCATGGGTCTTTCCCCTGCTGCCACGATTACATTCATCAGAAAAAGCTATTATCATCGCCATATCCCTGCTATTTCACTGAAATGTGCAGTGAACATTCCTTTTTTTTAAAATTTTTAAATTTATTTATGATAGTCACAGAGAGAGAGAGAGAGAGAGGCAGAGACACAGGCAGAGGGAGAAGCAGGCTCCATGCACCGGGAGCCCGACGTGGGATTCGATCCCGGGTCTCCAGGATTGCGCCCTGGGCCAAAGGCAGGCGCCAAACCGCTGCGCCACCCAGGGATCCCATGAAATGTGCAGTGAACATTCCTAATGCAACTCCTTACTTAAGTTGTGGTAAAATCATATCAAATACTTCTTCAAGCCAAAATAACCCTACTACTTCATTTATATACTAAATGGCAGAGTCCTAACACCAGTGTTACATTTTATTTAAAATTTTTTAATAGTTGGGACATCTGGGTGGCTCAGGGGTTGAGCGTCTGCCTTGGGCTCAGGCCATGACCCTGGGGTCCTGGGATCGAGTCCCATGTTGGGCTCCCTGCATGGAGCCTGCTTCTCCCTCTGCCTGGGTCTCTGCCTCTGTCTCTTATGAATATATACATAAAATCTTAAAGAAAATATTTTATAGTCAAAATCTTAATTGTAGACTTTATAACCTTGTAGACCTTATATTCTCCTTGGATTCATATCAATGCATTTTATTTTTTACATAGTTATTGTTAATAGAGTCTCCAGGTCTCTTTTTTCACTTATGTAAATTTTCATGAAATTTTCATACTTTTTGTTTGTTTGATACTGCTTTTTTTTTCATAATTTGCTTTACCATTCTATTTTAAGTCAGTTGGATTTACATCATCTGGATGTAAAAGTTAGCTTCTCTTTATTCATTGCTGATCTCTCCGTTTTCGAGTTGTTTAAATAAGTGGTTCTCCCCATTTGATGGACACCTAAATCACTTTTGGAAAATTTTAAGATAAAGAGGTTATTTCGTGGGTGCGTGTGTGACTCAGTTGGTGAAGCGTCTGCCTTCGGCTCAGGTCATGATCCCAGAGTCCTGGGATGAGTCCCTCCTTGGGCTCCCTGCTCATCGGGGGGGCCTGGTTCTCCCTCTACCTCTGCACCTCCCCCCCCACCGTTGTATGCTCTCTCTCTCAAATAAAATAAATAAAATCTTTTAATAAAAGAGGTTATTTTGTTCTATGACTGGTTTACTGAATAGATTCTCTAGTGATGCCAGGTTATGAATTTGGAGAAAGCTCTTTAGCTGAATTTGATGGAGGAAGAAGTGTCTACCGTGTGGATACAGCTAAGATCAGCTCCAGAACAACCATCATCTTCTCTAGCTAGTGTTTACACACACACACACACAACTTAATTTAATTTCTGTGTAATCCTAAGTGCAGTGGACACGGTCAGCTGTACCATGATGTCACACTGCGGTGATACGCTGCTTTCCACTCCTGGCCCTTTAAATGGAGCTAACTCACCCACTCATATTAGGAAGCAGGTGGTAAAAGCAGTTCCCATGTCACGGGATCACCTGGCCACACCCTGACGTGTCCATTTGACACTTTCTTTAGTCAACCGAGCTTAGTTCCCTGGGTCTCAGGGTTTCTAGAGATGCATCCATTCGTTTAACCACTTATTGAGTCCCCGTGTGTCTGCGCCTGACACCCAGGACATAAAGGCTGGTGGCCTGTCCAGTCTGCCGGCAGGAATCTTGTCATTTGGTGGTAGGTCTGGGTGAGAAGTGTTCCGTCCTCAGGGACAACTGGGGGGCTCAGTCAGTTAGCATCTGACTCTTGATTTCCACTCAGGTCATGATCTCAGGGTGGTGAGATGGAGCCCAGCATTAAGCCCCGTGTTGGGCTCGGTGCTTAGCAGGAAATGTGTTGGAGATTCTTTTTTCTCCCTCTCCCTTAGCTCCTACCCTCTCTCTTTCTCTAAGATAAATAAATCTTTTTTTTTTTTTTTAAGAGTTCCTTTCTCAGTGGAAGAAGTCAGGCAGCCACCTCTGGCTCTGTCAGGTAGGGGGATAGGCGAGCCAGGGGAATAATATAGTTATTATTTGAAATATAGTTATTTGTGTGTGTGTGACATGCATTGATTTATACATTAATCTTGTTTCACCAGCTAGGCTGTAAGCTCCTTGAGGGGGAGAAAAAAGTGTTATTTGTGTTCTCTGAAACACACTTGAGAAACATACACTGTGTTGATTTATTGATTTCTGTAAATAAGTGATGAATTGGCTTTGAGACTTGGCTCGTGTTCCTAGATGATTTGACTTGTCCTGTGTTGCGTGCACATCTCACTCCGTCTCCACTTAGCCTACCTCCCAGGACCCGTGGGTTTGACCACTCTCTGCTCCTTTGGCTCCTTGACTTACAAGGCCCACGTCCAGTCTTGGATGTAGTCAACCACCAGGTTTTTCTGGCTCTTCCACCCTGGTGGCTGAGCACTTTGGAGAAAAATCGCAGAATGGCCGAGACGAGGGCGCCTCCAGACTCCTGACCTCTCTCTTCAGTGGGGCTCTGACTCCGCTTGGACACACTTCTCTTTGGAGAATTCATCAGTGCTGAGAATTCATCAGCATAGGGAAGCTCTTCCAACTCTACAGCTCCTTCCCCAGGGCCTCTTCCTCGCCACCTCACCCCCTGCTCTCTGGTGATTAGCTGCCCAGAGAGAATGGAGGCCTTACAACAGCTTCCTCACCTCCCTGCCTCCTTTACCTCTAGCAACTCTCATCCTCAGGCTCTCTCTTCTTTGAAAGGAAGTGACTCTTTGCTTCTTCCCCTCTTTCCTTTGAAGGCTACTTCCTCTCCTATGCCCTGATTCTCTCCCTTCTTGCTTTTTCAGGCCCTTGCTCTGTCAACTACTCAGTTTCTTTCCTGACTCATTAACTCCCCCCTCTCTATTGGCTGTTTCCCTTCGGCATAGAATAAGATACAGATACCTTCTACCCTGAAAAACCAATTCTGTGTGTCTTGCCACAGGATGATGGAAGCAACCCAAGACACGTGAAATGCTAGAGTTAGCTGTGAGATGGGCCTGGATCTGATTAGGTGTGAAGGTGGTACCAGCCACAAAGGGTAGAGCTCCGACGGGGCTCCCGGGAATGCCAGAGCCACACGCCGAGCTGAGCCAACAGTGTGGAGAGCACCCGACTCCAGCCCTCAGACTGGAGCCTGCATCCCCTGAGTTGAGCTTTGCCCAGCCAGTGTGCAGCTGGACTCAGATCTGTGAACAAGAAATCAAGCTCATTAAGTTTGGGGATGGTTGTCACACAGCGAAACTGCAACCATAGTGATGAATACTAGCTGGCACTTAAAAAGTGACACGAAGGAGATACAGGAGACGAAAGGCAGAGAGGACATCGGGTCCTCTTCCTCCCGCGCCCAGGACGCCATATTGTGTCACCTTCTGGTTGCCAAGGGAGGAGATTAATCCACCACAGTAAGGATTATTTTAAGGTCTTGGAGTTCTTTCTTTCTAGTTTTTCTTTGCCTTTATCTTCTGTTCTTTGTTCCTTCATTCTTGTCCTCTAGCTTCTTTCACTGTTGAGGCCTTACATTCTGCTGGGCCCGAGGAATACGAAACAAAACCCACCTTTTCGTTTAAACGGGGAAATGAACTGTAAACAAGTAATTGACCCACATGCAAGCTGCCCTGTCAGGAAGCTGTATACAGAGGGAGGAGCAAATGGGGTCACTGAGCTCTTTGTATCGCTGCTGATGCTCACTGAACAGCTGGGAGAGGCCCTGTGTGAGGAGCAGAGTGGGACAAGGACGCAGTCCCTGCCCTTGTCCCTCCTTTCCAGACTTCTGGACTTTAATCTGTGATGGCACATCAGGCTCTACTCTGCGTCCCTCACACACATTATTTCCTCTGCTGGAAATCTCCTCCTCTACTTCACCAAGGCACCAACTTTGGGTCCTTCCCAAGGAGGCTAGATTCCCTTCCTGGCTGCATTTATAGCACTTGATGTGTCTCTTACGGTGACCCGTGTCCTACTTGAATTACTAGTTAAGTGTCTGTTTTCTCTGCTAGCCAACTAGTCCAAACCAAAGCTGTCTGGTTTACTGCCTTATCTCCAGTGACTGAGTTGGTTTAGTGAATGGGATAGAGTTGAATCTCCAAAGACCGGTTACGTGTATGAGGCAGTAGGCACGGAGGCAGGAAGAGGGTTTGCAGAAAGCGCATCAGTTCACTTCCAACGTCCTCGAACAGAATACCCGAGTTGCTACCCCAAGTTGATCCCTGACGTTGGAAACAAAAGAAAACAAGAGAAATCCAATTTGGGTCTCCAAGGAGCTTAGCAGTACTTTGCGTTGTCGAGAACTCTCTGATAGCTAGAAAATTCCACTCATGAGCAGCTGGCCTTGCTCATGGCTCATGACGCAGGCAGCATTTGGCGATAACATTTCCTGGCACTGATGTGTATCTGCTGCGTGTACAGCTCAGGGACCTTGTCTTGTTCCAGGGATGCAACCCCAGTGGCGCAACGTGGCCTGTGGATCCCGCTAACCCTGGCAGGCGAGGTGGTGGGCGGCCTGGCAGGAGGCTGTGTGCTCCTCCCAAGTGCCTGCCTGGGGCCCTGCCTCCTCTGCCACCGTCCTTTGTCTTGTTGTTGAGAGGAGGCTGCGGTGCTCTGCTCTTGGTCGAGGAAGACACTCAGTTCCTTCTCCTCTTAGTTTGCTGCAAACAATAGAAATATGAACATTTCCACCTGCTGGAACCAGACCCCTTGCAATATCTACCCAACAACTTAAAAAGATTGCTCAGAATAGAAAGGGATATTTTGCACATGCAAATTCATCTCCATATCCTCAATGAGTTTTCAGTCATCACGGCCATTGGCTCCGTGTGGACTCGTGTCTGACTCACACGATGGCAGGGTTTTCTTAAAACCAGCTCACCATCAAGTGATGGAGAGCAGTAGCTTTACTAATACACCAGGGTGGGCAAATGCTGCCTGCTTTCCTATGAGCCCTCAAGTTGATAGTCTTTACATTTTCAAATGGTCATTAAAAAAAAAAAAGCCAAAGAAGAATGGTATTTCTATAAAGGGGGAAATGAGCTGAAAGTGAAATTATAGTGTCCTAAATTAATAAAGTTTTATTGCAACACAACCACGCTCATTTGTTGAGGGCTTGGTTAGGGCCACCTTCCTGCCGCAAGAGCAGAGTTGATGAGTTGTGGCGAAGACTAGGCGTGGTTGGCAAGGCCTGAGACATTTGCGGTCTTGCCTTTACGGAAAAAGTTTGCCGAGCCCCGTATTGGAGGGATATGGAGTTCTTTAATCGCCCCATATCGAGTGTACCAGAGGCTTACTCGAGGGCCTATTTTGTGTTTCCAGTAGACTTCTAGACTGACTAAGGGTCCACACTGCTGTCTGCAGACCTCCGACGGAAGATGGGCCGCGTCTCCAAGTACCGCCAGAGCGGCCGCGTCCTTCAGCGGCCCGTCCCCTCCTCTCCTCTGCCTCCCGCCGTTCGTGTGCCAGCGGGGGCCCGGCCAGCTCAGTCGTGGAGAGCGTCACTCTTGATCTTAGGTTGTGGCTCAAGCCCCATGTTGGCCGTGCAGATTACTTAACGATAATTTTTTTTTTTAACGATAAAATATTTTAAAGAATAGGAATGGCCACATTCCAGGACCTGCAGAAACAGCACTTCAGTCCTTCTCTGACAATCTCACCCCAAAGATTTCTAACTACAGGACAGAATGAATTTATCCCTGATGCCCCTCCCTCGCTGTGGGGACCTGGGGCAGACCCCAGTGACCACCAGAAGCGGGTCAAGTTCTTTGAAATCTGTGCTCCATCTTGAAACGTTCTGAGTTTTTACTCTATAATCTAGCTGTGCTTGTGTAAAGGTAAAAATCATAGGGCACCTGGGCATTGGTACTAAAAAGTAGACTCCAGGGATGCCTGGGGGCTCAGTGGTTGAGCGTCTGCCTTCAGCCCAGGGCGTGGTCCTGGAGCCCTGGGATCGAGTCCCGCGTTGGGCTCCCTGCATGGAGCCTGCTTCTCCCTCCGCCTGTGTCTCTACCTCTCTGCCTCTCTCTCTCTCTGTGTCTCATGAATAAATAAAAAAATCAACAAAATCTTTAAAATCAATCAATCAATCATGATTTCTATCATAGATCTTCAAGTACTATCAATACCCAGAAAGCTAGGCCATGCTAACCTGCGGTGCGGGTACTGGCTTCGCACCACCACGGACTCTCCAGACTTGTACTCTGTGAGGAGCGTGACCGATTTTGCTGATTCCCTGGCTATTCTGCGTGCATCTACCACGATCCCAGCCCTTTCCAGATGCACATAACACAGAGTGTGGTTTTGTTGCAAGCGGTCTCAGTCCTGGCCTGTCTTCTCCGTGTCTATGCTGATCCTTCGTTCCTCTGGGGGGCGGGGGGGTGACCAGGCTGGGCGGGGATTTCCCCCTGCTCAGAGCCTGGGTCCTCTGCTTCCGTCTCAGCCTCACATCCTGCGACTCGGGCCACACCGCTTCCCACGGGCTTTCGCTGTTTGGTCCCCGCAACTGTGCCCCCCGTGTCTTGGCCCTTTCCGTCCCCAGGGGCCGATTGTCACCAGGCGTCTGGGTGTGGCCCCAGACCAGCGCTGCCGTGACGGTCCCGCGGTGCTGTCAAACACGCAGCCCCCTGGCCTCAGGCAGCTTTTGACACGTGTAAGGTGGCTGATAGGGCCGCGAACGGAGTGTTTAGTTTTAGTTCATTTAAATTGAAGGAGCCACTTGTAGCTTTTTAAAAATATTTTATTTATTTATTCATGAGAGACCCAGAGAGAGGCAGGGACACAGGTAGAGGGAGAAGCAGGCTCCAAGCAGGGACCTGATGTGGGACTCGATCCCGAAGCTGTTTATTTTCCATCACTCTCATCCCCGTTTTGTTTGCCTCTGAGGAAGAGCAGCCTGAGGGCCCCGGGGGTGTCCCTTCCCATCCAGCGCCCTGAGCAGCGCGGGCCGCGGCCCGGACGGGGTGGGGGCCGCTGACCGGGCACAGAAACACCTGCCGCCTTCAGACCCCGTCCTGGGGCACAGGCTGTCCGGCGGCCTGCTCTTCCCCTCCAGCCTCTTCCGAGCGCCTCTGTACAAGTAGAGGCCAGGCCCGAGCGCCCCTGGGCATTCACGAGCAGGACTGCAGCCCCCTCCGTCCAGCAGCCCCCACACCGGACCCCCGGGTGACCCACTTGTCGCGAGGGCTGGTGTGCACGTTGCTCAGGGCAAGGGTGGCGGGCTAACGGGTCCCCGAGGGGCTGGTGGGCAGCCCTGGGATCCACAACCACCAGAGGTCTCCGCCGTCGGAGGCCCGGATCCAGTGAGGGAAGGCTCCAGGGGCAGCAAACTGGAGCACAGCCCGGGCTGGATTCCCGGGTGATGACACATCCGCTGGGTTTCCTGTGGCAGCAACGGCCCGAGCTCCCACAGAAGCTTCTCCAGGGGTCTTTTCAGATTTATGGTGTAGGTAGTGTCAGGTCCTTCTGCAGACGCCCTGGTCCATTTGGAAGTCGAGGTTGGTGCCGCCTAAGTGGATGGCTGCTGCCAGGAGCTTGAGGACATCTCCTCCTTCATCTGCAGGACTTCAAGAGCTCTAGACTCCGAAGCTTTCCCTCTTAGTTACAAGGGGAACGCAAAACAACACCGGTGGACGCCCCGGGCCGGTGGCGTGGAAGGGCCACGGGCCGTCCTTTGCACCCCCCGGGCAGGCGGTGTCAGATCCCTGCAGCACAGCCAGCGTGAACTGCGGCAGCCCCGGCCCCGGCGCTGGAGGCTGTCAGAAATGCAGTATCTTGCTCCTCACCCTCGACCTACGGAATCAGAGCCCGCGCTTTAACCATATCTCTGGGTATTAGAGCGCAGTAAAGTCTGAGAAGCAGTGCTGCGAATGAGCAAGTCTCCGGAAAAGATGTGCTATCAGTCAGAGCAAGCTGGGTTATGCTGCGGTAACAAGCACGCCCCGAATCCATCGGCTTAAAATAAGCAAGTTTTGCTTCTCATGGACGCTGCTAGTCCACGGTGGGCCGGAGGGGGCTCTGTTCCACATCGTTCTTCCTCCAGGTTCCAGGCTGTTGGGCCAGTGCCGTCTGGATCCTTGGTCATTGCTGCGACATGAGGGGCCACAGGCAGCGTGGTGAAGCCTCTCATTTCTCCTCACACCCCCTGGCTAAAGCATGCCACGTGACTGTTCCTAACCCTAAGGGGACGAGGAAGTGCCATCTCGTCAAACACCCCGAAGGGGCAGAAGCAGAATATTTGGTGAACATATACGGTGAAGGGCACTAATGACCACCACGCTCAAGCATAATTACAGCTTTTGTTTTTTGTTTTTTTGTTTTTTTAAAAACAGCCAGGTCTGAAGATCATCATTTCAAGCCTGGACTTGCCATAGCTTTCTAATTGGTCTCTCTGTTGTCCTTTCTTTCTTTTTTTTTTTTTTTTTTTACATCACTATCACATTAATCCTCTTAAGGCATTGCTCTGAGTATTTTATTTCTCTGCTCAAAAGCCTTCAACGGCACCTCATTGTCTATCAAGTTAAGTAAACTCCTTTTCGCATGATGTAGTGGAAAGAATGCTACTAATTTATGTGTGACCTTGGACGGGGTTGCTTAAATTCTCTGAATCACAGTTTTCTCATCATTTAATTTGGAGATAAAAATACCCACCTTCAGGGGCTGCTATGAATCTTAAGTAAAATAATGTGTATGAAGTGCATCGTGTATTAGACATTTAGTAAATAAGAGCAGAATCCCTGTCATGAGCTTCCAGAGCACACTGCGTATCTATATTATAATATTCACCCAAAACCTATCTAGATGACCTATTACATGTCTGTTTCTCCTAGTGGACTTGAATTCCTTGAGGGTGGAGGTTATGTCTTTGACTTTATAATTACTGAACCTAGCGTAAGGCTCTGCATGTGGAAGATTCTTGCTAAGTGTTGTTTTAGCTGCACATCATTTGTGAAGGATTTTGAGCTCTCCCTAGGAAGGTTGCCTTATGTGTCTACCCAGAGTTATAGCCAAGCTATACCACTTGCTGTTCCCTAAACTAATGGCATATTTCTCACCTCTGGACCTTTGTTCATGACGTTTCTGTTTCTGATATATACTTTTTCCTTCCTGTACCTTAGCCTTTCATTTTTTTTAAGATTTTATTTATTCATGGGAGACAGAGAGAGAGAGACAGAGGCAGAGACACAGGCAGAGGGAGAAGCAGGCTCCACGCGGGGAGCCCGATGCAGGACTCGATCCTGGGACTCCAGGATCATGCCCTGGGCCAAAGGCAGGTGCTCAACCGCTGAGCCACCCAGGTATTCCCCACTTAACTTTTCAAAAGTCTGCTCATCACTCAAGCCCCACCTGAAGTGGCACCTCTACAACTATTATTTTTCTAATTCCTGGCCTGAAAGCAACATCTCCATTCTTTGGACATTCATAGTATTCATAGAAGACTTCACACAGAAGGCTGGATTTGGGATTCCTCTGGGAAAGTAGTGACCAGGGGGTTTATACTGGGACGGCAAAGTGGAGAGCAGGAGACAGAGAGGACTTTCCAGATGGATCAGGACGGGCCTCCACGTCTGCAGATGGCTGAGGTGCAGGGAGGATAGAAAAAGAAGGCAGAGGCAAGGCTGGAGCGATAGGCAGGTACGAGAAGTTACTAGCTTGCGGGCCATGGTTAAGAAGGTTGAATTTTATCCTAAGCCAGTGAAGAAGGTTGGAGATATAAGTGTTTTTGCGACCTAGAAACCAGTTTATTGAGGGTGAGAGTCTGATATTTAATGATTGATATTTAATAGAGATATTATAATATTTAATAATTGATCTCCCGGGACTCCAGGATCATGCCCTGGGCCAAAGGCAGGCGCCAAACCACTGAGCCATCCAGGGATCCCCTGGCTTCTCTTTTCCTGAGTGAACCTGTTGACTGATCTATTCCCTCTTACCTGAATTATTTGACTATAAAAATTTTGGAGGCTCTTTTGATAGAATACTGTTTATATGGCCAAGCAGATATGCTGTTTTACATTGCAAATACCCTTTGAAATTACATATCTGAATATTAAAATATATAGTATAATTACATTTATATAATTATATATTACAATTTATATTATGTTTTAAAGACTATTCTACATGTATTTCTTTTGCCCCTCTGAAGCATTGATTTCCCAGAGTACTAGAGAATACACCTCTTGCTTTAATTACATTATGACAAAATCAATGCACAGATTTTTCCAACATTTGCATTTCTATATACTAACAAAGAGAAGAAAAAGAAATTAAGGAATCGATCCCATTTGCAATTGGAACAAAAACTGTAAGATACCTAGGAATAAACCTAACCAAACAGGTAAAGGCTTTATATTCTAAAAACTACAGAACATTTATGAAAGAAATTGTGGAAGACACAAAGAGATGGAAAGACATTCTATGATCATGGATTAGAAGAATAAATATTGTAAAAATGTCTATACTACCCAGAGCAATTTATACATTCAATGCAATCCCTATCAGTTACCATTGATCTTTTTCACAGAGTTGGAACAAATAATCCTAAGATGTGTATGGAACCAGAAAATACCCCAAATAGCCAGAGGAATGTTGGAAAAAACACCAAAGCTGAGGGCATCAAAATACCTAACTTCAAGCTATATTACAAAGCTGTGATATTCAAGACAGCATGGTACTGGCACATAGATCAATGGAACAGAACAGAGAACCCAGAAATGGACTCCCAACTCTATGGTCAACTAATCTTTGACAAAGCAGGAAAGAATATCCACTGGAAAAAAGACAGTCTCTTTAATAAATGGTGCTGGGAAAATTGGGCAGCCATGTGCAGAAGAATGAAACTAGACCATCCTCTTACCCCATACGCAATGATAAACTTAAAATGGGTGAAAGACCTAAATATGAGATAGGAATCCATCAAAATCCTAGAGGAGAACACAGGCAACAACCTCTTTAATGTCAGTCACAGCAACTTCTTGCTAGACACGTCTCCAAAGGCAAGGGAAACAAAAGCAAAAATGAACTATTGGGACTTCATCAAGATAAAAAGTTTCTGCACAACAAAGGAAACAATCAACAAAACTAAAAGAACCTAAAGAATGGGAGAAGACATATTTCCAAATGACATATCAGATAAAGGGCTAGTATACAATATCTATAAAGAACTTTCAAAGTCAACACCCAGGAAACAAACAATCCAGTCAAGAAATGGGCAGAAAACATGAACAGACATTTCTCCAAAGAAGACATACACTTGGCCAACAGACACGTTAAAAAATGCTGCACATCACTTGCCATCAGGGAAATACAAATCAAAACCACCTTGAGATCCCACCTCACACCAGTGAGAATGGGGAAAATGAACAAGACAGGAAACAACAAATGTTGGAGAGGATGCGGAGAAAGGGGAAACCTCCTGCACTGTTGGTGGGAATGTGACCTGGTGCAGCCACTCTGGAAAACTGTGTGGAGGTTCCTTAAGAAGTTAAAAATAAGGATGCCTGGGTGGCTCAGAGGTTGGGTGGCTGCCTTTGGCTCAGGGCATGATCCCAGGGTCTTGGGATCCAGTCCCGCATTGGACTCCCTGCATGGAGCCTGTTTCTCCCTCTGCTATGTCTCTGCCTCTCCCTCTCTCTGTGTCTCTCATGAATAAATAAATGTTTCTAAAAAAGGAGATTAAAAATAGAACTGCCCTACGACCCAGCAATTGCACTACTGGATATTTACCCCCAAAATACAGATCTAGTGGAACAAAAGGGCACCCGCACCCAGTGTTCACAGCAGCAAGTCCACAATAGCCAAACTGTAGAAGGAACTAAGATGTTTTTCAACAGATGAATGAATAAAGAAGATGTTGTCTACACACACACACACACACACACACACACACACACACTGGAATATTACTGAGCCATCAGAAAGGATGGATAGTTACCATTTACATCAATGTGGATGGTACTGGAGGGTATTATGCTGAGTGAAATAAGTCAGTGGTAGAAAGACAATTATCGTATGGTTTCACTCATATGTGGAATATAGGAAATAGTACAAGGGACCATAAAGGAAGGAGGGGAAGCTGAATGGGGTAAAATCAGAGAGGAAGATGAGTCACAGGAGACTCTTAACTCTGGGAAACAAATTGAAGGTCACTGAAAGAGAGGCGGGTGGGGGGATGTGGTAACTGGGTGACAGGCATTAAGGAGGGCACGTGATGGGATGAGCACTGGGTGTTATATGCAACTGATGAATTATTGAAAACTACATCTGAAACTCATGAGGTACTATATGTTGGCAAACTGAATTTAAATTAAAAAAAAAGATAAAGCAAATTGCCCCGTGATTGGAGCTGCCAGGAAAAAAATTACATTATGACAAGAAGGTCTATCGCTATGTTCTGTAAAAATGCCTTAGGAGCCCGTGCAGGGTAGGGTGGGAGTAGGAATGGTGATAGAGTCCAAGAGAGGTAGAGGAGCTCCAGCCTGGTGGGACTCCAATCTGAGTTCCCAGCCCTGTAATCTCACTTCATCTATAGAGCTCAGCTTCCATTAGTTGATATATGAGTGATCCACTCAAGATTTAATTTGACAGGAAGTGCTTAAAAATAAAGTCAAAAGCTGCACCTTTAAAACCCTAAATCTGAGATGTGCATTTTAAGTGTTAGGTCCTCCACTTACTAGCCATGTGACCTTGGCCATGTCATGAAAACTCTGAATTCAGCTTCCTCAGGGGTACAATAATACCAATGGCAAAGCTTTGCTGAGAAGATGGAAAGAAATAATGGATATAAATTTGAAAGGGTGTATCAGCCAAGGGTCATACTCTCAAGTGCCTCTAGGGCCAGGTGAGTGACAGAAATGAATGAAATAGGCCATTGTGAATGGGAAAGGACATGTCCCAATGAAGAGGGGCATCCTCAACTTACTGCACTTGTTAACGTTTGGGGGATATGATCAGACCTCTTGATTTTTCAAGAAAACTTGGAAATAAGGATTTTTGGAGAGGAATCTCAGGATTTTAAAAAGATTGATACTAATTTCACTTTTAAAAGCTAATCAAAACACATATGTTCATTTGTGGGCCTCCTTGTATGACCTTTAATTACACAGACACCATTTATTGTTATTTGTAATGGGCGTTGAAAGCTGTTGTTATTTTAGCCTTTCCTGTGAGCTTGCCCACCTCCTTGCTTCCTGTAACATACCTTTCTCCTTGGCCCAGGTCTGACTGATCATAGTTTTCCATCCAGGTGGCCGGTATTGGACCTACCTAGGCCTAATTAGGCTCCTTCTAGGGATCAATATTTGGATGCTAGGGAAATCAGTCTATTCTTCTTTACTTGTCTTGCTCAACTGCTGTGCTGTAAGCAGAGAGATGCCAAGGACCATATTCCTTAGTCACTTGGTAGAAATCCAGTTGTGGGAGAGAATGAGGCCAAAAAACAGAGACAAGTGCAGAGAAAAGAGACCAAGAGAGTCCTGGCAGCATTGACTTAGTGAGGCCTTCCTTTTTATAGCTCTTTCCTTTACCCTATGAGTTACTGAAAAATATTCCTCTTAGTCATAGAAGCCAGTAAATTCCCTTTCGATTTGCTTATGGTAACTTGAACTGAGTTTGTTTCAATAACATCGAATGAAAAGGACTACTACTACTACTAGTAGTAATAGTGTCACTAATAGAGATAACATTCATTAGCCATCAAGTACTTTAGGAATAAGGCAAAAGTAAATTTTTTGGACTTTGAAGAACTGTCCTTGAACTAAAATTATTTTTGAAGAGTTTAAGAATTATATTAAGAGAGTTGGTATTTGGAATAGTACAAAATGAGACTTTGTATAGGTTGTGGTGTGTAATGGTCCTTCATGGATTCTGTGCTGACCATCACTTGTTCATAGAATTCTCTTAGAGAAGTTTCCTAGTACCATTGTGTGAATAGTTCAATAGATTTTTATTCTCCCAGAGAACAGATCGAGAAGAAAAGATTCAGTAGGCACTGACATTATCTGTCTGGGATAAGTACTGAATTGATGAGAAAATGAAAAATAATGCCTGAGAGCACTTTCTTAGATGTTATGTGTGATGTGCGTAACTAAATAGGTATGTTTGTCTTTTGCTAAGTATAACTAAATAGCACTTGAAACAGGTCTATGAAGGAAAGAAATTTAAGAATGTAGAGTAATATGTAGGATTCATGTGTAGATAATACAAAGGCAAAACATAATCAAAAATGGAAATGCCTCTCGTTTTACTGTAATAGGAATTCGTCTAGGCCTGGGAGGTTGAAGTGCTGATACTGGTAGTAGGAAAAGTCACGTGTCTACCTTTATGACACCCCACAAGGATGTAGTGATTTCTGAATGTGTGCAGTCAGTTTTACTTTAAATGCTATCAGAGTGATCAGAGATTCTACAGAAAAAACATCTTCCCCAGAGATAGGTAAGCATCCCGTTGGGAGCAGTTAGAAATGTTCCTCGGAGTTGGCAGGAAGCTTGGCAATGTGCTATTTAAGCATCCCTTAAAGTGCCTCAAGCTCCGTCTTCATTCAGGCCCGTAGGTTTTTTGAAACCTCGAGCCTTTAACTGGAGAGGAAAGCTTAGAAATCACAACAGAGCTGAGACAGTAAATCCTGTGGGTGCTTGGGTTAAAGACAAAAACAAAAACAAAACTCACCTCTCAAGACACAGCTCCCTTATTGAGATTGTTTTTGTGAATTTAGTCACATTAATCCACGTCTCAGTTAATTATGCAAAAACATCTACATGCCTGGAGGCAAATTCATAATTTTGCTCAGATTTTTTTTTTCTGAAAATGCGTCATTATGCTCTGAAAACAGTGCCAAGACATTAACTGTAAATTGACTTGGAGGGGCAGGGCTTGAATTCCTGACCCGGCCCTCGGACATGTTAGACTGCGAGGGACGGTTGCAGTCCTTCTACCCTCCTGGGATACCAGATCAAGTTTTCTACTAAAGGTTCAAGTTTTTTACACTGAGTTCACCTCTGAAAAGTTCCTTTACTGTTGCTCGTAAGATAAAAATGTGAACATTTCAGTCTAGCATTAAATATTCTAGCCTCACCACCAAATGTGTGCCTCATACGGGGCCAGAGTGACCCTCCCAGGGCTGCCTAGAGGGAGTCCGATCAATGCTCGTGGAAGTGTGAAGTCTGAGCTACGCCTGCCACGTGGGATCTTCACCTCCCCGAGCCACACTGTGGCCAGATGCAGAGTTCAGTTGAGGTAGTTTTCAGGTGCACGTCTTCCCTTCAGAATCTTGAGAGGAAGACTTCTGTCGCAGAGGGTTAGATGTGAGCTATGCCCGAACATTCCCAAGACGTTGCTGGCCACGTTATTAATTTTGTCTATTATGAATGAAAACTCCACAAATTTCTATGGTGATATATTTTGACTTGTCATAACTTTGAGAATCAGAGGATTATGGAATCTGGGAGGAGACAAATTGTACTTCACTCATTCAGTCTCCAAGTCAAGGCACAAATCCCTTCTGTTGTGTCTTTAATGCATTCAGTCAGCAGGGAAACACCTATTAAATGCCTACGCTGAGCCAGTGATTGTGCCAGGTTTTGTGAAAGACTCAGAGATTAGTAAACTATGCTCTGTCCTCAGGGGATGACAGTCTCACAGCAATTATGCTTCATGTTTCTACATATAGTAGCTGATGGGCAGGAGGGACAGGCGGCTTAATAAAGGTGGAGATAGAATGCCAGAGGAATTTCAGGACAGAGGAGACTAATTTTGGCTGAAGGAATAAAAAGTATTGGAGGAAGTGGCTTTTCAGCTGAGGCATAAAGAAGGGTAAAGGTTTGAACTCGGAGGGATGGGAGAGGAAGAAATCCCAGTTAGATGGATAATATGAGACAATGAAATAATTTTATAAAGGGGACATGGAGAGTTAGGTGTGTCATAGCTTAGCAGGGTAACTGGTTGGAAGCATAGTTAGAGGGACACATAAGGGGAAACAGACTTTGTAGGTCACTGAGACTTTTTTCTTTTAAAAGATTTATTTATGAGAGAATCTCAAGCAGAACCCCTGATGAAGGGGGAGCCAGATGAAGGGTTCAGTCTCCTGATCCTGAGATCATGACCTGAGTCAAAACCAAGAGTTGGACATTCAACCAACTGAGCCACCCAGGTGCCCCCAGGTCACTAGGTTCGCCTTTCTCTCTGCAGGGCCTGTGGAAGCACTGGCCGTTTTGAAGCAGGGAGGTGATGCAATCAAACTGTACTATTGGAAGATGACTGTCAGGGCCAAATGTCAGGGGGAACAAAGAGACTAGAGTCAATGAAATGAGCTGGAGACTAGTCATGGTTCAGTTAAGAGGTAATTAGAGCTCTAACTAGAGAAGTAGCTAGAGTAACCATGAGAAGGGGAAAAGGGTTTAACCTGTGGGATTGAAAGAAAGACACGGCAAAAGAAAGAAAGACACAGAAGTTACCTTAGCAGTTTTTATCCAAGTACCTGGGGAAGTGGTGACGCTGAGGAGGACAAGCAGATGTGGTGGAGGTAACAGTGGGAGCTGAGATGAGTGTACATCAGAAGCCACAGCTTATCAAACTGGAGATGTCCAGAAAACAATGGGAAACATGGGGAAAAGCACCAGTAGAATAAGCAGAGATTTGGAAATAGAAATGCTATTTGGTGCCATAAAAGTACAGGAAAGTAAAGGAAAGAGTGTAGAGAGGAGGGAGAGAGGGACAAAGCCAAAGATTTATTCGGGGGGAATTCCTACATTAAGGAGAGTGAGAGTTCAAAGAGTGAGCATAAACTAGAGAAGAAACAGTTACAGAGGACGACGATCAGGAGAATACAAGGTTAATAGACAAGAAAGGAGATGGGAGCATCTCAGCCTGGGAATGTGCTAGTATGACATGTGCCAAGAAGATGAACAAGGGTAGGGGTTGAGGGAAAGCCAGTGTCTCTTAGGTGAAGTAGCTAGATGATCATTTAAGGGAACCCTTTCTGTAGAGCATTGTTGTCATCAGCTGGTAAGGGCTTCAGAAAAGGGTTGAGACGTGTGCTCAAGGTGGGGCAATGCGTTCATGCTGTGTAAATATCTTTTTCGTCCCAAGTATACAATAATAGATTTTAACAAGTAAAAAAGGTAATAAAAGACTTCGTGGAAGGTTCTAAGTTCACGGCCAATAAAAACCACAATGTTGGTGACAGCTGCAGTACAGATCTTCTGGGGTTCTGTGTTGAAGCAGGGAGCTTGGTTTCTGCAGACGTGCTCCTCATGAGGTTGGGGAGCAAGCATGTCATTGATTAAAACTACACAGTTTCTACCGCTTATGGAAAGAGACTGCTATAAGAAAAAATGCTTCATGTTGTGTAATTGGTGACTGCCTTTAAAAAGCCATGAGCTGTGGAGTGAGGAAGAGTTTAGGGGGTGGGAACAGGGATTCAGGAGGGATGAAACACAGCATCCTGAGTAGGAACTGGCTTCCATCGCCCCCTGGCTTTGTGCCTGTATCTGTGACAGTCACACTTCGAGGGTACAGACCTGCATTTGGACTTAGGATACCAGGCTGTTGGGTGAAGTTAATTACAAAACTTCTACACAAGAAGGATGTGAGTGTGATATACTAAGAAATCACACACAAAGATAGCATGAAAACCAATGAATTTTAAAAAGTACATTAAACAAGCTTATAAACAGAATTTAAAACACATGAAAAATTAATGCTTTTGAAAAGGACAGTGAAAAAAATAAATTAAAAAATCAGAACACGAATTCACTCCAGATGAAATTATTTTAGGAAGCAGTCTGACAAAGATTTTTGTGTAAATATGTTTAAGACATCAAAGCAATAAAAAAAGAGATACATTCTATTAAAAATGGAAATACTACAGGCAAGTATTATAGTCAACACAACACACACAAAATACTATAGCATATGATTTCCATTTCATAAAGTTTAAAAACTGGTAAAGCCCATGTGGTTTTAGAAGTTAGGATAAGGATAGTGCTATTTTGTATTATAAAGAAGGAGAAGAAAAAGATTATAAGGGGGCATGAAGGACTTTTGGGATGACTATTTGTTTACTAGGTTGTAATAATTCATTAAGTTATATATGCTTATTATTTATACTTTTTTCTGTATCTATGTTATTAAATACAGAGTTTATTTTAAAAAGGGAAAATAGGGGCACCTGGGTGGCTCAGTTGGTTGAGCATCCAACTCTTGATTTTGGTTCAGTTTATGATCTCAGGTTGTGAGATGAAGCTCTGTGTTAGGCTCCATGATCAGCAGAGTCTGCTTGAGATTCCCTCTGCGCCTCCCCAGAGTGCTCTCTTTTTCTCTCAAATACTAAATAAATAATAAATAAATAAATAAATAATAATAAATAAATCTCTCAAATACATAAATAATAATAAATAAATAAATAATCTTTTTTAAAAAATGGGAAACTAGACAGAAATAAAAATAAATGGCTTTATAAATAACTCTTGGGAATTAAAACTGTAGTTACTGAAACTGAGAAGTCAAAAGTTATGAGGTTTTCTGAAGACACAGAGAATGTACAAATGAGCTTTATTAAGTGGAAGAATCCAGACCAAAAAGCCATATATTATACAGTTCCATTTATATGAAATGACCAGAATAGACAAATCCACAGAGATAGAAAGTAGATTAGTGGTTTCCAGGGGCTGGGAGTGGGGTAGGGTTGGGTGTGACTGCTAATGGATACAATGTTTGTTTCTGGCATGATGAACATGTTCTGGAATTAGATAGTATGGTTGTACAAATTTGTGGATATACAAAAATATGAATGAACAGTAGAGTTTAAAGGGGTGACTGTTACAGCATGTGAATTATATGCCAATTAAAAAAAAGTAAAAGTCAAAAAGTGAGTTTTACCACTGATACAACAGCTATGTTGGAGGACAAGGCCAAACTATTGCAACCAAGTGCCAGGTAAGTTTGCTGATGCTTCTTGTTTTCTCTAGCTTATCCCCATCTCCAGTTGGATCACACCTATGGATATTTTTGGGTAGTACACACACAACCAGAATTGCTGTCTCATACCAGTTCAGAATGCAGAAAGAGGAAATGTGTGAACTTCCAGGGCTTATAGACTTCATGATGGATTAATTCAATCCATCAATTCCAATCAAAGAATGTGAACTATTCATGTCACCCAGCAATCAAGTGAAGGACTGTATAAGGAGCGGAGCAAGAATAAGGAATGTCACTTTCTAGAGGACATCCCTTCATGTAGATAGCTAAGGGGTGAGGAATAAGTCTTTTTTTTTTTAAGTTCTTATTCATTTAACTAATCTCTACACCCAACATAGGGCTTGAACTCACAACCCCAAGATCAAGAGTTGCATGTCCTTCTGACTCAGCCAGCCAGGTACCCTATAAGTCTTACTTTTTAACAAAATCAGCTATAGGTTCACTGGACACAAAGTCAGAGTTGGTGCATTAAAGATAGTAGTGACAAATTCACTGTGTGTTCCACACTGTCTTGTCATTGTAGGGAAGCTGCAAAATATCAGAGAGAAAGGGAAACTTTAAAGCCATGACAGAGAAAAGGCTGACAACTTACAAAGAAACAGCAGTTAGACTTACAATTGACTTTTCAATCAGCAAAACAGATGCCAGAAGACTCTTAACTACCACTGTAAAATGTCAACCAAGAATAATAACTCAGGTGAATTATTACTCAAGAATGAAGACAAATAAATATATTTTTAGATATATAAAGGTATAAGAGTTTACTAGACAAATACTATGAATGTAAGAATCATTAAAGATATGGAGTATAGAAAAGTGAATGCAGAGGTAACCCCTGGGATACAAGATACAATAGAGGACACACTGTATTGGAAAATGTCTCTAAGAGTTGATGTAAAAGAAACAAAATACCCCAATATCATGTTTTTCAAACTAAAGAGGGGACATTTGATGGATATAGAGTGCTAAAATCCTTGTTGTGTCTAAGAAGGAGATAAAATACCATAATCTTTAGAGTTTTAGTGTAATGTGTAGCTAATTAGGTATGCTAAAAAGTTAACTGAAACCATGGTAATAAAATCTACAGGTGGATAAAAAAGTAAAAAACATTACCTAATGGGGACAAAAAAAGGAAAAAAAAGATAAAGAAGCAAAGAAAATATTGGTAAACTCCAAATACAAAATAAGATGCAGAGATAATTCAAAATAAATCAGGTATTACGTATATATAAGTAGATTAAGTCTTCATAAGACAGATATTTTTAGATAGATATAAAAACAAAATCCAGCCATATGCTGCTGATAGGTTCACCACAAAAACAAAATTACATGGAGAGGGTAAAAACAAAGAGATGGGAAAATAAACTAATTAGTGTAGCAATATTAATATCATACAATGTAGATTTAAAGTATTAGTAGAAAAAGAGGACAATTGTGTAAAGAACAGTCTTCTGAAAAGATTTAAGAGTCACAATCCATTTGTGCCTAAAGGAATATCCTTAGAAAACATGAAGTAAAAATGGAACAAAATATAAGGAAAGATGGTCAACTCAACAAGTTTAGTGGGATATTTAACCCCTCTCAGATATTTTCAGAACAAGCTGAGGGGATGTTAGTAAGAATAGAGAATATTTAAGCAACACAATTAAGAAGCTTACTCTAACAGACAAGGTAAAACTCTTTTGAGTTGAACAAAGAGGGAATATGGCATATCTTTCAAGTAGATGTGAAGTATTTACACAATGATCACATTCGGACACAGAAGTCTTAATAAATTTCAAAGAATCAGTAAATTCCATGTTCTCTAACCAAATTAAATTAGAAATCAATAAGGAAATATTTAAAATGCCCAATATGTTTCAAAAATGAAATTATTCTTAAAAATGGTTAATGAATTAAAGAGTAAAAGCCCAATGAAATTACAAAATGTTGGAAGAATGCATCATTAGTAAGTGCATTTCTTAATGAGTAGATGATTAAACATAAATTATCTGGTTAAAAATGCTAAAAAACAGAACAAACAACCTGAAGGTTGTAGGGGAGAAAGAAATCATAAAATGCCTCTCCTCCCCAAATTAAACAGAAAATAAAGGAACTATATAAAGAACCAAGAAAATCTAAATATTATTTTTTGATAGAAAACTAATAAGAGATTACCCTTTAGCAAAACTGGTAAGAACAAGAAGGTGCATAAGAGTAAAAAAGTAACTTGTATCTAGTAGGGCTATAAAAACATCAGAAAGAATACTACAAACATCTTCATACTGCAAAAAAAAATGATTTCAATACTTAGATAAAACAATTTTTTAGAAAAAATATGTTTAAAATACCAATTTGAGTCAGGAAGATGTAGAGAATATAAATGAAAGAATAATCATCAAAGAAGTTGTGATAGTAATTAAAACTCTCCTTCTCTCTACCTATTAACTCCAGCCCACAGAAGCATTAAAGTCATCTGTCTTACAGCCCAGATAATTTTAACAAGTAAGTTTTGCCAGACCTCAGAGGTTCAGGCCTTCATTTTATAAGACTGTTTCAAAGAATTAAAATAGAGGGAAAGCTGCTTAGCTTGTTTTGTGACAATATCATAATCTTGATATTCAAACTAAATCAGGAAAGGAAAATAAAATTATAGATCAGTTTCAGGAATACAGATAAATACAGATGCAGAAAGTCTAAATAAAATATAAAGAAATTGAAGTCGGCTTATGTGTGGGATACATATATATTCTCAGGTATATAAATGTCAAGAAGGAGTTATTTCAGCAATAACTCTATATGAGAAAGTCTAATCGTGTAATTCATCATATCAACAGATTAAAAGGGCATACTGTACATGATCAACTCAACAGATGGAGGAAGAAACCTAGTAAAATTCAATACTCAGTCACAGTTTATATTAAATAATATTATAATATTTGCATGTATAAATAGTATATATTTTAAGAAGTCAGTGAATTGGAAATGCAGGGAAACTTAAGTTTTTTAAAACTTCAAAGTAAACATAATACTTTATAAGCATTCTTACTAATGCCAGGAAGTACTAAGGAAGGAAAATTGAATCATTTATATTATCATTACATTAGAAACCATATATTATCATTATATTAGAAACCAAATCATTTATATTATCATTACATTAGAAACCATGTAGAAAACCTACATATCTCTTTCAAAGATAGAGAAAGATTAGAGTTTAAAAGGAGTAGAACAAAAATTTTTAACTGCAGTGTGATTGCTTCCATAGAAAAGTTTAATCGAATCTATAAACCTCTAGAAATACTAGAGTTCAGTATGTTTATTAGTTGTGAGATCAATGTAAAAACATTAATAGCCATCTTGAACACCACAAATAGAACAGTGGAATATGTAATAACTTAGCACATTATAAGGTACCAAGGGATAGATTTAACAAAAATAATATATTTATGGAGAAAATTACAAAATATTTTTGAAGGTCACAAAATGGATACGAGGAAGTTGAGATATACTATATTCATGGATAAAAATATTAATGATGATATTGATCTTCCAAAGTCATTCTAAACATCGAATGAAATTTTAATTAAAACCCTAATTTTTCATTGACAAGCTCATCCTAAAAATAGTGTGGAAGAAGAAAGGGACAGAAGAGTTAAAATTTTAGAAAAAAAGGTGGTAGAGGTGCCTGAGTGATGCAGTTGGTTACATGTCTGATTCTTGGTTTCCACTGAGGTCATGATCTCAGGGTCATGAGATCCATCTTGGCGTGACTATCCATGCTCAGTGGGGAGTCTCCTTGAGGGTCTCACTCCCTCTTCCTCCTCCTGTTCGTGCTCTCTCTTGTTCTCAGAATGAATGCATATATCTTAAAAAAAGAAAAAAAAAGAAAAAAAAGATGGTAAATTGCCTTATGGATAGTAAGAATTTCTTAATTTTTAAAACTTTTGTAATAAGACATGGGGCTTCAAGCTTCAAGCTTAAGGGATAAATAAATGGATCAATACCATAAAAAAGGTCCATGCATATGTGGAAACTTAGTATATGACACAAGTGGCATTAAAGAAAAAGTGCAAAAGAGTTATTTCCCAAACAATTTGGAAAAAATATTTAAAATCACACTCTTGCCACACACCATACACAAAATGGCTAGAGACATATGTGATAAGCAGATGTTCAAACATTTAGAAGAAAATACAGGAGAAAAACTTTTTGGCCTTGGGGCAGAAAAAGATTTTATAAAAAAAAAAGAAACAAAAACCATGAACTGTAAAGGGAGAAAATAAATTTGAGTATATTAAAATGAAAATGTTTTTAATGTGAGATGACATAAATTTAAAATAAATCAGACTTATTAAAGAAGTCATAGGCCAGGTGAGGATATTTACAACACCTGTACATTACAGATGTTTAGCTTCTAGAATTTAAAAAGAACTCCTCCATATCAATGTGAAATGCAAACATTTTGTTAGAACAACGGATAAAGACAATGAATAGGCAATCTGCAGAAGAGGAAATGTGAGTGGCTGACAGGCTTAGGAGAATGAGGTTAACCTCACGAATAATCAAAGAACTAGAAAATAAAATGATGAGATACATCTCCTTGTCACAGTTATCAAATTGAAAAATAACACAAAATTAAAGTTGGCTAACGTCGAAGTTTGAGGGCGATAATGGAGACTTAGCAACTCACCCCTGCTGCTAGAGTATCACTAGTTCAACCAGTTTGAAGAATAATTTGGCAATATTTGTTCAATTTGAAATGTGCCTTAATTTTGGGGTGGGGAAGCGAATGCTTGATGGCTTAGGGTCAGTTTCACATGCTGGGTGTTAGATTTCACGTCTGGCACGTGGAGTGGGGAGGGAGCACAATATGTGGGGGAAAGGATTTGGGTTGAACATCAACAGGGGCTGCCCCACAGACCAGCAGATCCCCCTTCTCCTTGCTCATTGGTCCGGGAGACACATATAGGAACATTCATAGCAGTGTTGTTGATAATAGCAAAACACCAGAAGTAATTAGAATGAATAGGGTAATACTTAAATAAATTGTGATTTGTAAGTACGAGAGATACTTTATAGCACTTAGATGAATGCGAGCGTACACTGCTTCGTGGATGTAGCTCAGAAACACAAAGCAGTACAGTTTAAGAAAGCAACCTGCAAAATGAAAAATACCGTATGACAGGCATCATTTATATGAAGTTGGAAAACCTACAAAATTCTGCTTTTAATGGATGCACGCACGTATGACAATAGTGTGAGATGTGCAGAGGAAAGATCAATAGGAAGTCAAGATAGTGATTCCCCCTGGGGAGGGCAGGAGGTAATGTGGCTGGGCAGGTCTGTAAGGGGGGGTGTTAAACTTCATCTGTAGTGTTTTGTTCTCTAAAAAAAAAAATACCAAGCAAGTATGACATAATTTGATTATGCTTGGGTGATGGGTAGTACATGGTAATCACTTGGTGATATGGTGAGGAGGAGTGTATTGCTTTTCAGAAGGCTAGAGCAATGGTAGGTCAAGAAAGTGATTGGATCGAATAAAGATGATGATTATTCTTATTTTAGAGTAGGGGGGACAATCTCTTGCAGAATGAGACATTAAAGATGTATTAGAAAAGGGATCAATGATGAGTTTGTTCTTAATCGTTGCATATCCTTTATGTCTTTACTTGGATGCTTTCTACACATTCTTTAAGATTTGGGTCAGCTGTTGACTTCTCCGGAAAGACTCCAGAGTGAGGTGTTCCCTCATATGTGCTCCTATACGAACGTGTGTATTTCCTACTTCCTTGTTGCCTTATTTTATGACTGTAGGCTGCATTCATGACTTTCACTAGAAGATATTGACTGTTTTTATTTACCTTTGTACTTCCAGTACCAGCCATGGTGCCTTATTCCATGGCATGGAATAAACATTTTTTTTTTGAATAAGCATTTAATTTGATAAACTAGTCTTATATTAGTGTCTGCCATTTGTGAGGTTGGAACTCACTAAATCTTGATTGACCTTGAGATAAGTAGGTATGTAAGAAATAAGACATCGCAAAAGAAATCTTTGTCAGGCTTTTTGAGATGTTCAGTTTGGGAGGTGTAAGAGACGGTGAAGGGATAGAAGACTTGTAGGGCAAGGAGGCACGAACCAGAATTTCAATATGAGGAGAAATAATTAATCAATATGAATATTTAAATAATTTGCTCATGGTCACACGGCTAGGAAATGAGAAGGCCTAAATGTAACTTCAGAGCTTTTCATGCCCACCTCTGTGCTACCAACCACAATATTGGTTTTTGAGTAAATGACCATGAATGTTTTGAGCTTCATTCTTTATGAAGGTTAGTTACTCACTTTAGAAATACAAGGTTAAAGAGTCAGTACTAAAAAAATATGTATATAAAATAAAAAAAAATAATTAAAAAAAAAAGAGTCAGTACTAGGAGCACCTGGGTGGCTCAGGGGTTGAGCGCCTGCCTTCGGCCCAGGGCGTGACCCCAGAGTCCCAGGATCGAGTCCCGTGTCAGGCTCCCTGCATGGAGCCTGCTTCTCCCTCTGCCTGTGTCTCTGCCTCTCTCTCTCTGTGTCTCTCGTGAATAAATAAATAAAATCCCCCCCCCAAAAAAAAATAAAAAGAAAAAATGTCCATGCCAGATGCTGCGTGAACTGTACCATGTGGTTGGAAGGAAGGAGGGATAGAGGGGGACAGACAGGTCTCTTTCTGTTTGCAGCTTCTTCCCGTTAGCGTTGCTCCCCAAAGGCACCTGGGCTCCAGTGCCTTCCTCAGGGACGGCAGAAGCAGCCTCAGCCAAGTGTCTCCAGGGCCCGGGGGCCGGGGCGCCTCCCCCTGGTCGGAAGCAGCCCAGCTCTCCTTGCTCCTCCCCTGCGCTCCCGCAGGCATCCCTCCCTGGGGTCCAAGCCTGGCCTGGCGGGCTCCTGCTCAGCCTTGGGGTGCTCAGCCCCTCACTGCTCTGCTCTTAGCCCAGCCCCGTGGGCGGTACCCGTGGGCCCCACCTGGGCGCTTCCCTCTTGCACCTTCAGTCCCTGCCAGCTGTTGGACCAATTCCCTAGATTAAATTCTCACTGTTGAAGTAGCCAGGGTGCTGCTGCCTACTTTCCTGGCTGCACCCTCGCCAGTGCGGGCCACTTGGCTTTCCTCTAAGATGCGAAGTGAGCGTAGAGCTCACTGCGCCAGTAACTGATCGGAGACCCAACTTTTACATTTGGAGAAACTGAGGCTCCAGGAAATTAAGCAAAAACTGACCAAAGTAGAATTATAGAGAAAGGCTTTTCACTTGCATCCGTATCATTCCACATTCCATCCGCTCCTTGTTGTCCCCCACTGTCTTTCTGAACTAGGTGCTGCTCTTCCTTTTCAATCTTGTTTTCCTTTTCACTGCAAAACTGCGTTATTCTGTCTACTAATTTGGTTCTGAAAACGTTTTCTTAAACGTTGGAGACTCGTCGTGCAGGTCTGCGTGAATCTCCAGGCTTTTGGCAGGGCGGGAAGGAAGGTTTTACAGTAATGAAGCACTGCGAGGAAGCCGAGGTGGAAGGAACCCAGGTCTCGGAATCACATTGTCGCTTTTGCTGGGGAGGAAGCAGAGCTCAGTGTGAGCGGCTGGCAGAGCCGTGCCTTGGTCGTGAGCACCTGCCACCATCACCAAGGATCCCTGAAGCGCCAGGCGTGGAAATACCTGCCTTCCGCCGAGGTCTGCGCTACCAGTGGAGGCAGTGGGTGCAGTTCAGCTTGCAGGGGAGCAGGACTGCAAGGTGCAGAGGCAGCCGGAGAGGAGAGGAAAGAGGAGGAGCAAAGTGGGGGGCAGGTAAGGGGGCACAGGAGGGATCAAGGGGTCGGCATGGGATGTATTCCATTGGCCTTCAGACTCGGTTAGCCTTCTACTGAGCAGCTTGGCTTAGGGCCCCGGAGATGGGCACATGGAGCCATCAGCCTCCGAAATGGGCTGTTTCTGGTGCATCTTCGGGGATCGGCACTGAGGTGAGCAGGTGTAGTGCTTAAGCAGCTCCCATCCAACACCCCCACGTACAGGCCGCGGGCTTCAGCTGGTCGTCAAATGAGGAAGTGGCCATCTCGTTCAACACTGGCTCTGTTGGTCTCAATGGAATATAGAGGATAGACTCCGAAGGAGCAGCCTGTCTAGAGATTAAAACAAAAAATCGACATGACTCCTTCCTTCCAGTCTCACTAGAGTCAGCCTGCGGAAAGTGCCCATTCGTCTAGTTTTCCTCAATCCTAAAGTGCGGGTACTGATGCCTGGAGAGGGAACAGAAGCCACACAGGGAGTATAGGGCCGAGTTGGGATTTGAGCCCCACCTCTCCCTTCCTCCAAAGCCCAGCTGTGGTTGAATCTGCCACCTTCTGCAGGTCAGAGAATCAAGGTTGACCGGCGTACCTCGGCCGCCAGGGAACCGAGAAGCAGTGCGTGGGTCTGACTTCCCCAGGGTCTGACTGCTGCCTGGTGCCAGAATGACAGGACAAGGCTGGATCCAAAACCAGCATCGTTTGCGTAACACAGTGAATTTTAATCTGCAAAACCAACCAATTTCTTTAGATCATGCTATTCCCTTGAGGGACTCACTTCTAAGGGCATGTTTCTCTTCCCTTTAGGGAGGATACTGAATCCCCCAGAAAGAAAATGGGCATATTTGTCACTTGAAATGACCTGGTGACTTAGAATAGCAGTGCTTATTTCTGCAATTTGTCTTTCCCTTGCCTTCACCATGGTCATCTGGGTTTAATATCCCGGGTGGCGGGGAATGAAAGGCAGTGTGTATTTTTCCTTGATATTTTCAAATTTGAATTTCCTGCTGTGAGTGCTCTTGCTGCTCAGTTGAAATTAGAGCAGGATGAACTTCTTGAACTGTCACCAACTTGGCCAGGGGCTGACTCCAGGACCTCCTGCAGGGAAAGTTCCCTGAAGGGACAGCATGAAATGTCTCTGCAGGAGAGATTAAATGGTTTAATAATGTCCTATTAAACCCACAGCTTTCGAACAAAACCCAGCCTTTCAATACCACTTGTCACTCCAAAGCTCCTATTTAAGTGATTTTAATCTCAGATAAGGTTTTTTTTTTTTTCTATTAGAAAAGAAGGCACTGGCAATATCATCACTTTTTAGCCTTTTTGGGGGTATGCGGTGGTGAGCTTTTGTCAGATTCTCATAAAGCTTGTTACCATGGTTGCCTATGTGGGTAGGAGGGGATAGGAGTGGTTTTGTGAACAAACAGGTGTAAAACTAAGGGTGAATCAAGCACCAATGATGACAGATGCCTTGGACTGAGAGGTTGGATTGCTTCGATTCTGTTCATAAACGAAAGAAAGAAACAGGACGAAAGAACACAAAACAAGGAGGCAAACCAGATGCCGCCAGGATGGAGCGTATCTGTGCTGTTTCCATTCCCAATGAACAAGTGAAGTGTCAAAATTAAATGTATAATTCTATCAAGGGAATCAACAGAGAGGCTCCAAGTGGCTTTTTGATGCTCCTTATTCCTACTCTCTTAGAATGACTGGATATCACAGCCTTCTCGAAACTACCATTTTTATTCTTACTGTAGCCAGATGATTCTTTTTTTGAAAACAGACTTTTAATTTTAGAACAGTTTTAGAGTCACAGAAGAATTTCAAGGATCGTGTAGAGACTTCCCATCTATCCCGTACCCCGGCTCTTCTACTGTTAATGGCTTAGGTAACCATGGCATGTTTCTTAAGACTGACGTCCACACGTAGCTCACATTTCCGGAGATTTTACCTCATGTCTTCCTCTGTTCTAGTATCTCACCCAGGATCCCACGTTACGTTTACTTGTCGCGTCTCCCCAGGCTCCTCTTAGCTGTGACAGTTTCTCAATCGCTTTTGTTTTTGATGACCTTGACAGTTTTGAGGGGCACCGGTTGGGTATTTTGTATAACATCCCTCAATTGGAATTTGTCTGATGTTTTCCTCATGATTAGATTGGAGGTATGTGACTTCTGAAGTAAGACCACAGAAGTAAGGACCATTTTTACTACCTTTTAAAATCTCTCTCTATCTCTATATGTTGACCTCTATCTATATATGTACGTGTGGCTTGTGTGTGTGTTTCGGGGGGGCATACCTTGTTTTACTGCACTTTACTTCATTGCGTTTTATAGATGTTGTGGTTTTTGTTTTTGTGCTTTCGAATTAAGGCCATGGCAACTCTGTGTTGAGCAAGTCTGTTGGCACCATGTTTTTCTGAATAGCATTTGCTCACTTTGTGTTTCTGTGTCACATTCTGGTAATTCTTGAAATATTTCAAACTTTTTCATTATTATTACATCTGTTATAGTGATCTGTGATCAATGATTAGTATTCACTAAAGGCTGAAACGGTGGTTAGCATTTTTTAGCAATAA
Source organism: Nyctereutes procyonoides (assembly GCF_905146905.1). Taxonomy (NCBI): domain Eukaryota; kingdom Metazoa; phylum Chordata; class Mammalia; order Carnivora; family Canidae; genus Nyctereutes; species Nyctereutes procyonoides. Next base: position 1,003,789 of record NW_026575047.1, read on the forward strand.
AGTATACTTTAATTAAGGTATATACATTTTTTTTTAGACAAAATGCTATTGCACACATAATAGACTGTAGTGTAAACACAACTTTTATATGCATTGGGAAACCGAAAACATTATTTGGCTCGCTTTACTGAGATTATTGAGATATTGACTTTATTGCAGTGGTGTCTGAAACCAAATCTGTAATATGTCTGATGTAAGCATATAAATATGGTCACATGTATTTTTATTTTTCAAAAAAATTTTAAAGATTTTAGTCATTTATTCATGAGAGACACAGAGAGAAAGAGGCAGAGACACAGGCAGAGGGAGAAGCAGGCTCCATGCAGGGATCCCAACGTGGGACTCGATCCCGGGGCTCCAGGATCACGCCCTGGGCCAAAGGCAGTGCTAAACCGCTGAGGCACCGGGGCTGCCCAGTCACACGTATTTCTATCTCTCTATCTATCTACCTACCGACCGACCTAGAGAAGAGACAGATTCTTAAGGAATTGGCTCATATTGTTGTGGAGGTCTACATCCAAGATATGCAGGGCAGGTTGACAGGCTGGAGAACCATGGCCGAGTTGTAATCCGCACCCAAAGGCAGTCTACTGATAGAATTCCTTCCTGCTTAAAGGAAGTCAGTCTTTGTTCTATGAAGGCGTTCAACTGACTGGACGAGGCCCACCACAGTATGGAGGGTAATCTGTTTTACTCAGTCTGCTGATTTAAATGTTGATTTCATCCAAAATAACCTTCACAGAAATGTCCAGAATAATGTTGACTAAGCATCTGCACACTGTGGTCCCACCAAATGGAAACATGCAATTAACTATCAGGAGCAGACTCATGAAGCGATGATAATAATTTCCTCTTCTACCCTTCCTGCAACCCTAGACTTGTGTTCTAAGGGCCCAAGGAAGAATTCATAGGACTCTGTTTCCATCAAGAAATGGAGATTGATTTTTTTTGATGAGGAGCAGAGGAGGTCTAAAGATAGAAAGTTGAAAGTTACCTGAGTTTAGTAGCAGAGCATCGGGTTCCCCAAGACTGAGAATTTGAAGACATTTTCTTTTCTTTTCTTTTCTTTTCTTTTCTTTTCTTTTCTTTTCTTTTCTTTTCTTTTCTTTTCTTTCTTCTTTTCTTTTCTTTTCTTTCTTTTCTTTTCTTTCTTTTCTTTTCTTTTGTTTTCTTTCTTTTCTTTTTTTTTTTTTAAAGATTTTATTTATTTATTCATGAGAGACACACACACACAGAGGCAGAGACACAGGCAGAGGGAGAAGCAGGCTCCATGTGGAGAGCCCAATACGGGACTCGATCCCCAGACCCAGGGATCACGACCTGAGCTGGAGGCAGACGCTCAACTGCTGAGCGACCCAGGTGCACCAGATGTGGCAGCTTCTTAATGTGGCCAGAGTCTCTGCCCCATGAAGCTCCTGGAGGTGGTCAGATGGGGCACTGGAGCAGAAAGTTGTACGGGTTAGAAACAGGGTGTCAGGGCTTAGACGCCTCTAGTAAACACTGAGAGGGTAGACAATCGCCCTTCTAATGGAGTGCAGGAATGTGGACACTGAGCATCTCAACTACAGTCAGGATAGGTTGAATACCAGAGGCTTAGTTTTGTTTTCTAGATGCCCTTTAAATCCTATGATTTTTGTTGGACCTCAGGAGGGAAGAAAGTAGTGAAGTAGGAAAAATGATTGCGATTGGTTTACTTGTTACCCTGGTAAATAAACCTAAATAAAATACAGTGAGATAGATGTAACTGAGAATAAGTAATGGGCTGTGCTTTGTGTCTCAGTGTATGGAGCAAACCATCCCATTGTAATAACTTTGATCTTTATAATTTTTCTCAGTGATTTTTGGCAACCAATTTCTTTTGAAATAACTATAATTTTGAAACATATGGAATTTGAGAAACTCTCATATGTGAAGACCTTTCTTCAGTGATAGAGAAACATGACTAGCTCAAGGTCGCATAGTGAAGAGCCAAGGCTCTTCACCTTTCACACTTTCCCTCTATCGCACCCTCATAGAATACTGATACTTTACACTCCAGGGCTCAATTATTTCATTATTTAATATAAACTAGTTTTTCACTTTAGACACTGTTATGGACTGAACTGTGCTTCTTTAGGATCTGTATGTTGAAGCTCTAACCCCCAGTGTGACTGTATTTGAAGACAAGGCTTTTAAAAAAGGTAATTAAGGGATCCCTGGGTGGCGCAGCGGTTTGGCGCCCGCCTTTGGCCCAGGGCACGATCCTGGAGACCTGGGATTGAGTCCCACATCAGGCTCCTGGTGCATGGAGCCTGCTTCTCCCTCTGTCTATGTCTTTGCCTCTCTCTCTCTCTCTCTCTCTCTCTCTCTGTGTGTGTGACTATCATGAATAAATAAAAAAAATTTAAAAAAAAGGTAATTAAGGTCAAATGCTGTCATAATGGTGGGGCGCTAATCCAATAAGACTTACGTTCTTATAAAAGAGAAGAAGACATTAGGGACATGCACACCCAGAAAAAGCCAAGTGAAACATAACAAGAAGGCAAGAAGTTTGCAAGCCAAGAGGAGAGCCCTCAGGAGAAACCAAACCTGCCAACACCCTGATCTTGGATTTCCAGCCTCCAGAACTGTGAGAAATAAATTTCTGTTGATCAGACCACCCATTATGTGGGGTTTTTATGGCAGTCCTAGCAAACTAATACAGAAAACATTTTCTTAAAAAAAAGAAAACATTTTCTTTATCACACTTATTTTAATGAAAATTTGATTGAAGAGAAAAAAATCACCTGTAAACCCATCACCAATGGCATGGTGTTTCCTCTTTTGTCCATTCCCTTCTGGTGATGTGAAATGTTGGGGTCTAGGAGCAAATGGTCAAGAAAGAATTCTTGAGATGTCTTTGGTGCAAAAAGGGTGGTTTTATTAATACACAAGGACCTGTGAGCAGAAGGAGCTGCACTGGGATTGTATGCGTTGACTGTATGTATTTCCAAGTTGGGGGAGGGGTTATGGGGTAATGTAAGTCTCTAAGGAATTTGGAAGCAAGGTTTCCGGGACCTTGAGGGGTCATTTACTACCATCTAGTTAAGCCTGCTCACGAGACCCTTCAGTGAACTGTGTGTTTAGAGGATGATTGCTGACATATATGTTGGTTTAGGGGGCAGGTAGAGGTAAAGGAAATTTCCAAAGGGATTTTCATATGCTAATGAAGACTTACAGGATCCTGGATGTCAGGCTTTTTTCTATATTTCTTTAGCCTTTTTTCTCTACGTCACTAGTAATCTCCATGAACACATATTTTACTCCTAAAACTATTTACTTATGCTAGACGATGATCTCCTCAAGTGCCCCCTTACAATATTTTTGTTCTTCGAGCTGTTATATTTTGTTAGTTTCTGCTCATGTTCTGTGTTCTGTTCATTCTTTTCTGGATTCCTGGGGAGTGTCATTTTCCCCCCATCTGCTATTTGGGGCTGAAGTCTGGCCGTTGGGTGTGTTAAGTGGCACAGTGGGCTTAGACCCAGGTGGCAGTCTGGGACCCCTGTCAATCATCAGAAGGAAGCTTCTCTCTTCCCTGGTTCTTCATGTGCAAAAGCTACGAATCTCACTCACTCAGTTGCATAGCCAGAGAGAACCCAGTGTCCCAGTGGTTGGGCTCCCCTGTGACTACGGCAGGTCAAAAGAATCAGAGGGATCAGCTGGTTCCCAAGGTCAAGTCATCTGGTTGTGCCTAGCCTCGTTGCCTGTGGATCCATAGATCTCCAGGCCAGGCTCTTTCCAGAGTTTACACCTTAGGTTCTTCACCTCAAAACTGATACCCAGCCTGTCATCTGACCCAGCACGTAAAAATTCCCCTTATAGTCCCAACTCTTTTCTTGTGGACTCCCAGAGCTGAGATATTGCTTCCTTAAGAACTGCCAGCTCTGGTAGCTGGTGGGCTCAGGAATAGTAGAGGCAGTACTTGGATTTTGCACCTAGGTGATCGTGTGAAGCTTTGCAGGGCAGGACAGATACTTGTTTGAAATGGGTGTGGATATTGTGATTTATAATAAGAAAGTAGATTTGGTCTCTGTCTTCATTTAAGGCACAGAGTTCCTCACATCCTTAGAATTTCCTGAGTAGAGCATGAGACTGATAACAGTATCCTTTACTGTGTTAATGAGGTGGCTTTTGGACCCAGAAAGGACCGGTTGCCAGGAGAGCCAATCTTGTGATTGGAGGGTATAGGTTCTCAAATTTGGGAGCTTATCTGGGTGAAATCTGAAATTGACCCCTGTATGTGGAGGGCAGGGAGAGAGGAAGGAAGAGGTGGGCCACTGAGAGGAGTAGGTGGCGGGTGTAATGAGCAAGGGAGCTTACATAGGAGGCCTGGCTTGAGTGGGCTAGAGAGCTAGATCTCCACACCTTGTCTATCTTAAAGGAGTTTATAAAGAGGCCTTCACTGGATTCAGCCACTTGCAACATGTAGGTGTTCTCAACCCCACATCACTGTCTCAGTGTCTTGCCCTTGAAAACAGGGAACGGGAGGCTGCCCATACATTCCAAGGACAGGCGTGGGGGTGAGGAGCCTCTAATTGCCCAGTTCCCGCTCTTGAGCCAACCGCAGTCACATCCTCTCGATGACCTCCAAGAGAGGAGGACTGGCACTTTCATTCTCACCCCCTGACCTCCAGGGAGGGAAGAAGGGCTGGAGGTTGAATCAATTACCAGTGGCCAATGATTTATTCACTCAGGACCATGTAATGAAGCCTCCATAAAAACTCAGAAGGACAGGGTTCAGAGCTTCCAGGTTGCTGAACATGCAGCGGTGCTGGGAGAATGGTGTACTCCGAGGGAGCGTGCAAGCCCTGGGCCCCTCCCCGCGTGCCCTGCTATACGCGTCTCTTCCATTTGGCTGTTCCTGAGTTATATCCCTTAGAAAAACCTGGTGATCTAGTAAGCAAAATGTTTCTCTGAGTTCTGTGAACTGCTCTAGCAGGTTAATCACACCCAAGGAGCATATCTGGGAACCTTTGGTTTAGAGCCGGTTGGTGAGGAGTCCAGGTGACAACCTGGACCTGTGACTGGCATCTGTGTCCAAGGAGGGGGCTGTTGGAACCTCCACGGTATAGCTGGCTTGTCAGAAGCACAGATGACAATCTGGGCTGGCGACTGGCATCTGAGGTTGGCGGGGGGCAAGACTGGGAGAGATCTTGTAGGACGGAGCCCATTAACTGTGGGATCTGACGCAGCCTCTGGATATTCAGTGTCAGAATTGAGCTGAATTGTTGGACACCCAGCTGGTGTCCAGAGAATCGTTCGTTGGTGTGGAGGGACCCCCTTCCCACATGGGAATCGGGTCCAGGAACCTGTGAAGAGAGTGGGAAGGACCGTTCAGGCTGGGAAAATACATGTGCAAAGGTAGAGAAAATCAAAGATGTCCTGGGAATATGGAATAAATTAGTCTGGCTACAGCCAAGGCCCCTGTACTCATGAAGTCACAACCCATCTGTCCCACAAAGTACATCATGAGGAACAGCTACTTTGAAAAATCCGCATATATTACCTAATTATAAATCTATAAATGCACATACATTTATATTATATATGAAAGTGTCCATAAAATTCTTTCGCAATTTGAGTTTGTAATAAATTTGCTTCTACGTAGGATGTGACCAATGTGCAAAATGTGACAGAGGGTTATTTAGATTTAAAGTGTTGAATGTTAATGTTCAACAAGTCCGCCATCATATTGGATACATTTGGATGTAGCCATCGTTGCACACAGGGCTTATTGCCTAGAAAATGGAATAAAGGTATTAAAACAAATAAAGGGTTTATTTAAATCCTGAATAGTTATCTTCTGTTGTATTCTACAAATTGCTTTATATGTTACAGAGACATGATTTATGTACTGTTTGAACTGAACCAGGACTTTATGTACACCTTGTACTTTAAGATTCACACACACACACACATACACACACACACCATTAGTTCTGAAACTTGAGTGTGCATCAGAATTACCCAGGTAGCTTATTAGGACGCGGATCACTGGGTCCCATCCAAGAGACTGAATTATTTGACCTGGGGTGCGACCCAAGAATTCTGAACCTCCATTTTCTTTTTTAAATTTTTTTTATTAATTTTTTTAAAATTTATTTATGATAGAGAGAGAGAGAGAGAGAGAGAGAGAGAGAGAGAGGCCAGAGACACAGGCAGAGGGAGAAGCAGGCTCCATGCACCGGGAGCCCGACGTGGGACTCGATCCCGGGTCTCCAGGATCGCGCCCTGGGCCAAAGGCAGGTGCCAAACCACTGCGCCACCCAGGGTTCCCATGAACCTCCATTTTCTAACAAGCTTCCGGTGATGCTTATGCTGCTAGTAGGGAACCACACTGAGAGAACCACTGGTTTATAAAATCCACGAAGCAAAAGACACGGGACTGGTAGGAAAAATAGGGGATCCATCCTTCCTTCCTTCCTTCCTTCCTTCCTTCCTTCCTTCCTTCCTCCCTCCCTCCCTCCCTCCCTCCCTCCCTCCCTCCCTCCCTTCCTCCCTTCCTCCCTCTCTTCCCTCCCTTTCTTCTCTCATCCCTCCACTTGCTTTTGCACTTTTCTCTCCTATGCTTGTATGTGAGTATTTCAGCCTTCCTCAGGCCTGACTCGGCATGGTGGTTGTTGCCAGTTTGTGGTGATCCTAGATAAGGGAATGACACGACCACTTACCACCTTGGTTGCCACGGTCCCTTCGCCTGTTTCCTTGCCTCCCGTGTCTGTCTGTCTGGCTCCTTCCTTACACAGTTGCCGGCTGCTGTCTACAAACAGGTCACTCCTCAAAACTTCTAGTGACTTCATTGGTACCCACGGTGGAGCGGGAATTCAGACTCAGTTCTACGTAACCTTGAAGCAAGTAGCGCTTTTAACTATTATATCTTGTCTTCCTCACACGTGTGGAAGAAATGGGTAATTGAAACATAAGCCTTCCTATTTTAGGAAATAGTTTTGACTTTATTACTCATTAAGCTCTTAAATGCCGACCACTAAAGATATGGTTTATCTTATATGTTATTATAATTGTTATATGTTTGTGGTTGAAGGCCACAAGCAATAAATCCTTATGATGGACTCAGCATTGTGTGGATAGAGATAGCTCTGCTATTTTCTGAACATGCCTTTGGGTTTGAATAGTGCTATGGCCAAACAAACAAAAAATCCAAGGTGAGGGGGGAAGAAATCTCTCTAAAACACAAAAGCCAGTGCACAAAAGGGTGATGGAATAATCATTTCCTGGGGTTGCAAAGGGTAAATTGCCTTAAAAAGAAATTCATGGGTTCTGTCTCTTAAAAATTCAGGCATACCTATTCAAAAGAAACTCCGGAAAACTAGAAATTCTACTATTACAGAAATAACTGGTTTCTAGAACTGGATCTTCCTGAAATAGCCGGTGTATCTTTGATTAATTCACTTTATCTCTCTGTTCTTTCATCTGTAAAATGAAAGGCCGGACCCAGGTGATGTTGAGAGTTCCTTGCAGCACCAGTATTCTAGGTTTGCAATGTTTAGTAGGCAGACACACAAAGCAGTCTTTAATTATAAGTTTGCAAAGGCATCTAGGGGGCCAGCTCCATCTGCTTCTGAAGTCTTAAACCTTTATTAATTACTCGTTTCTCAAGGCCACCTCCATTGGTGGGAGGGACAGAGAAGCAGAGAAACCCCCTGGACCACAAGCCTCCCACTTCTGGTCTCACACAGCAAAATATTCCCCAGGACTTGAGGGCCAGATGGCAATATTTTTGAAGATGCACTAAGGATTTGAATTCTGGTTCATATTAAATATCACATGTAAATTATTAATCTGTAGCAGATGTAAATGTATATTATTACACTACATTAAACCCTAATGTTGCAAAGACCAGCCTGTGGACCACGTGGAGCTACTGGGGGACCATCAGTGGTCCTCCAACTAAAATCCAGATTTATAATCCAGGTAAATTAGGCACGAGTTTTTAGAGCGGATATTTATTCCCATTGTAATATACAAAGAATATGAGCATTTTTCCAAAGTAAATCACAATAGTTAGCATTTATGGAAGTCCTTCCTATGATGTGCCAAATAATCTTCTAAATGCTTAACACATACTGACAGATTCAGTCTTACTAACAACTTTATAAGGGAACCTTATTACTTACTGCTCCTAGGGAACAACCTTTATTAGGCACCAACTGTGTACCAGGAACTGTTCTAGATGGTGGGGACACAGAGGTGGGATAAGCCATTTTATGGAATTTACTTTCTGGGGGAGATGAGACAGACAGTATAACCCCAAATTAATAAAGTGAATAAAATAATTTCAGAGAAGAATAAGGGTCATGAATCAAATGCAACAGCTATGCGATTGCAAAGGATTGACATTTGGGCTAGTGGTTCTCAGTTAATTGGCTAAAAACAACTGGACACATATCACTTCTTTAAATGACCAAGGTGTTGAAATATCAGTTTGCCAAAAACTTGCTTTAATCAATTACCTATCAATGTGGGATCATTTCATGTTTCTCCAAGGTCACTTAATGCACAGTGTGTTTTTAGAATGACAGTTTCCTGAGTATTATGTATTTCAGCTGTCGTGTGTGCCACTGATGTCAAGAACATTATAAAGAGTGTGTGGCTTTCTGTTTTCCAAAGCATTTTTCTATCCAGGATACAGCTTTTTTGCTTCTCTCAGTTTCATCTCTGCTTGGATTATTCCATTTTCTTGTCATGCCCCACTTTGTCTGTGAATGGCTTGAAGTAGTTTGTGGAGAGACAAGCTGGGCAGCTCCAGTGTAAAAATGAATATAAATTAATAGGAATAGATGTAACTGTCTAGAAATGGCTTCTGTCACTGTAGCCTCTCTTCAAATCTCTATATCCCCTCCTCTCCCAGGATTCCACCAAGGAGAATGACCTTGATATTATCCCTTGAGTATTTACCATCTTTGGAGCCTCTGTCCTATTTTTTGAGGACCCCTTTCCCTGCCTTAGAAGATAGTCAAGGGGTGCCAGGGTGGCCTAGCAGTTGAGCATCTGCCTTCGGCTCAGGGCGTGACCCCGGGGTCCTGGGATCGAGTCCCGCATTGGGCTCCCTGCATGGAGCCTGCTTCTCCCTCTGCCTGTGTCTCTGCCTCTCTCTCTCTCTCTCTCTCTCTCTCTCTCTCTCTCTCTCTCTGAGTCTCTCATGAATAAATAAATAAAACCTTTAAAAAAAGTCAAGCCCCTCCCCCATAACTCCTCAATTTTTATCTGTTTACTTGGTAACTATTAAAGATCAAAAGCTGTTTGTTGCCCCAAAACTCATTCCAACCCACTTGGAAATTGGTTTCTTCTATTATAGAGCCCACAGAGCCCAAACCAACATTGCTCTAACTACTCTGGGTGTAGGCACGTGACCTAGGATCTGCCAATCAAAAGACCCCCAGATTTGGGGTGAAAACAAGCAAAGGAAAGGAGTAATATGCCATGAAGAGACCAATGCTTCTAAAAGTTTGGTGGGTAGGTCTAGGGCAGCTGGTATGGTATTTCTAACACTCAATCCAGGGTATTATACATGCAATTGGAGCAGTGATGGTTCCTCTAGGATCATCTCATGGTGGGCTCGAGTGGTTTTCATAGATGCCTTTTATCTAGCTGCATCTATGCTGGCTTATGTAGCATGTGTGTGGTAATTTGGATTTTATAGAGGTTCTATGAACCCCAGTATCTTTTACTAAATTACTTTGTGCTTAAACCAACTGGATTGTGGATCCACTGTAAGTGGATTGTGTTGTCTGTAAGAATTCTGATCATCATATCTGATGTATTTATATTTTATTGAATACTGGATGATGATGATCCCTCAGTCCATTTGGGCGGCAATAGCACAGTACCACAGACTGGGCAGCTTTTGGACAATAACAATTTATTTCTCACAGCTCTGGAGGTTGTCCAAGATCATGACACCGGCAGACTCCATGTCTGGTTAGGGCCCTCTTCTTAGACTGCTGCCTTCTTGCTTGTGTCCTTGCATGGTGGAGGTGGCAAGAAGTTTTCTTGGTCCTTTTTGGTGGGTATTAGTCTCATTCATGAGGGCTCTGTCCTAATTATCTAATTACCTCCCAAAGGCCCCACTTCCAATATCATGACCTTGGGGATTAGAATTCATCCTATGAGTTTTGGGGGAGACAACCATTCAGACTACAGCAGATGAGAAACATCAAAGGGAGGATGCTGTAATGGTGGAGTGACTAGTACTGAAATCACTAGGAGGCTCTAAGTCATAGATCATGTTGGGGGTCACTCATTCTTTCTCCCTATTAATTTGGTTGCCTTTTCCTTCTTTCTTACAGTTCCTTTCTTAAACACATGCCAGTTTCCTCATTTATAAATTGAGAATCATAACCATGACTATCTCACAGGTGTGTTTTTTTGAGTTAAATAAAATGCCTAGAATAGTACTTACTTGTTCCATAGATGTGTCTAATAATAGACATTGGTCAGCATTTTTGTTAGTATTACGAGGGACTGATTAGTTCTGTCTAGGATAGCACGAGACTCGATGTCTTCAAACAAGAAATAGCAGGTCTGGGAGAAAGGAAGAAGGAGAGGGAGAGAGAGCAACGTCCCCAGAATCAGAGGCATAAAGGATCATAGCGTGTTCTGGGAGCCAGGGGGCCTTCTGTATGACTAAATCCCCAAGGGTGGGGTGGGGACCGTTGGATGGATATTGCCGGAGTAAGTGGTGGGACTGAGAGAGTTGGGTGGGGGCTGGATCATGTAACAAGTTACAGGCCCTTTTCATAATGAGGCAGCCCTGATCTCAGCCCCTTCCTCCCAGTTCCGTTGGAAGGACTTCCTCCTTTCACAACATGAACTCACCTGGTCACCTCCAATTTCATGCCAGGTGGATAACCCCTAGTTAGCTACCTAGGGGGCACGGTCCTAATCTAATGGTCAACTTGATCTCTCTGAAACGTTGAGGAGATGGGGCTAAATGTGTGCTTAGGCTATAGCAGGGTTAGGAAGAATTATTTTTTAAAACTCTTAGATAAGTATATGCTTGACAAACTCGTAACTGAGAGTTTGGATCACTTGGGTAATACCCTCATGCATTTATTTCTTAGGAAAAAAAATGCCACCCCCCTCAAAAAGAAATGAAAAAAAAAAAAACAAAACTCAAAACCAACTCACTTTGGAAAAAACTGCAAATTCAGTAACAAAACAGAATCTGTCTGATGCCAGAGTCCAGAGAGCCAGTTTTGGACTCATTAATTCATTGATTTGGTATAACAGTTCTAAAATTTATTCTTTCCTTTCCTACCTTCCTCTTCCTTCTCCTGCTCCTCCTCTTCCTCCTCCACATCCTTCTTGTTAAACCCAGATTCTCTGTTGAGATTTAGAGTCAACATCTTGGAGCTAATCTGGAATTACCTTTGTCAGTTTCTGGAAATAGTCTTTATTCCAGATGATTTACAAGGAATTGTTTATTTTACTGAGGCTTGCCTTGCCTTGTAAAATCAGCCCAATTTCCTGCATCTGATCAAGTACAATTAGCCACAAAGACTGATTATTTCATGTAAAATAATAAGAAAAACTTTTATAGTCATCAGTGACAGGAAAAATGGTCATTATTATGGGCCAGGGCCAATCTAGCCATGATTTTTGTTTTATTTTGTGTTTTTGTTTTTGTTTTGTTTTGTTTTTTTTAGTGTGTTAAAACTGAAAACATATTTTGCCAGCCACCTCCTCCCTTGTCTATTTGAAAGTCCATATGTTCTTCAAGAGAAAATTGAATTCAGCTTTATTTGGGTCTTTGCAAAATTTTAAAGAGTCATTTGATGTACAGGATTTCTAGGTCTTCAGAAATCAGATCTAAAGTCAATTGCTTGGAAAAAATTCAAATTGCATTTTTTTTCTAGCACTCCAAAAAAAAAATATTTGGGTCATATTCAAAAGCCCAATCCTCTGCTACTTGGAAGTAGATGCACATACTGACAGGGCACATTTACACATTGCTTATTTTCCAGTAGACTTTAGTAGGTCATAAATTTTGTTCGCATTCGGTATTCAGTTCACATTCGCATTCCATAAGCATAATTTTTTTTGGAACTAGCATCTGGGTGTAGTAGTTTGGGGATTCCCCTCTCTTACTGGTGGAGAGGGTTCTTTTCCTTAGTAGAAGAATGCATTGCTCTATGTGAGTCAAGCAACTTTGAGAGTAAATACCCAACTGAGGATTGTTAAAAGGATCTGAGTGTCTCCAAATCAATTTACACTTGCTTTGGATTGGGCAGGGATCTGCTGATCACACTGTTTTAGAGTCCAGGCAACGATTCCATTCAGCAGGATGAGGCTAGTGTGCTGAACTGCAGGATAAGAAGTTGAGTTCTAATCCTTGGCTTTCTTACCACCTGGCCGTATAACCCCAGGAAGGCATTTTTTTTTTTCACCTTGGGGGATTTCCTTATTCTAGAACAGAAGGGGATATAGACCACAGCACTATTTTCAAATTGGGCTCTTAAAAGTGGTTAAAAAAAAAAAAAAAAGACAACTGTCACCAGAGCTCCCTGCCTTTTACAGGTTTTATATATGAAGATTTTTGCAGAAAAGGGCTTTAGATTAAAGGGATTATGCTGCGATAGAACAAAGAGCTAACAAATCTCAACTCTAGTGTTTTAAATTGTTAAATCTGTTTTAACTTCAGTTATTTAACTTAGTGAGGAATTATTATATGTTGTTATGGATCCTAAATGACCTAGAGGAAATGATACCTGGATTTTATTTTATTTTATTTTATTTTTTTTAAAGATTTATTTATTCATGAGAGACACACACAGAGAGAGGGGCAGAGACACAGGCAGAGGGAGAAGCAAGCTCCATGCAGGGAGCCTGACGTGGGACTTGATCCTGGGTCTCCAGGATCACACCCTGGGCTGAAAGCGACGCTAAACCGCTGAGCCACCGGGGCTGCCCGATACCTGGATTTTAACAGAGGAAATGGAAATTTGGTTTTACTTGTTGCCACTGATCTCTTACATCTGAGGGAACATGAGCCTAGGGTTGTTTCTCTGGTGTTCGAAACAGACTGCTGGGTTCTAAAAGTGACCTGCTACAAGCACCTTGGAGAATCTGGGTGGAAGCATTTATTATGGCTAAATACACACACACACACACATATACACACATACACATACATATATACATATATATCTAGTATATATATATATATATATATATATATATATATATCCTCTGACCAGAAATATCATTCCTAGGTAAATACTCTTAGAAATGTGTATGTGGGGATCCCTGGGTGGCGCAGTGGTTTGGCGCCTGCCTTTGGCCCAGGGCGCGATCCTGGAGACCCGGGATCGAATCCCACGTCGGGCTCCTGGTGCATGGAGCCTGCTTCTCCCTCTGCCTGTGTCTCTGCGCCCCTCTCTCTCTCTCTCTCTCTGTGACTATCATAAGCAAAAAAAAAAAAAAAAACTAAAAAAAAAAAAAGAAATGTGTATGTGTGTCCCCAACAGATGTTCACAAGAATGTATATAGCAGCAATATTTGCAATCCCTCTAAATTGGAGACTCAAATGTTCATCAACGGTGGAAAGGAAAATAAATTTGTGTTGCTCCGTTGTAATGGAAAATTATTCAGCAATGAACAGATCTACAACTATATACAACATAGATGAATCTCACAAGCACAAAAGAGTACATAAGTATGAGTTCATGTGTAAGACACAAAAACAGGCAAAACCAGTCTATGTTGTTAGAAGTCAGGATTATGGATACCATTGCAGGGGGAGGAAGTGGGAAGGGATCATGAGTGGGGACTTCTGGGAAGCTGCTAATGGACTTTCTTAACCTGGGTGCTGGTAACACAAAGGTGTTCCGTTTGTGAAAAATGTACTAAGCTGTACAGCTAGGGCATGTACTTTTTTGTATGCCATTATAGTCGTTAAAATTTTAAAAAATTCCTCTAGATTATCTTCTCAAATCTGCTTCCTAGGATCAGTGCAAAAGAAAATAGCATCAATTCTGTTAGTACTTTATGTCACGGGCAAAAGGGCATGTTTTCCACTTCAGAGTATTAAGGTGAAATAATACTGGGATGAAAGGGATTTACCTAATCATGCAAATGACTACCGGCCACCCTTGTACCAGTGGATGCTGGTCGTAGTGCTCTGCCAGTTGTAAGGTTGGAAGGTGCTGGTTTAAACCTTTTATGTCATGCAACAAGCCTTTCTTTTTCTTATTGGTTGTTAAAGGCCCAATTCCTACAGTCTTCTGTTTCCTCTCCTGAAAGATTAACTGCAACAGGAATTTCTCTCCTGCCATAAACAACTATAATTGGCAAATTATATGAACTAATGATTTCCAGACATTGGGTGACAGGCAGTGCAGGACTATAATGCGTAAAAGAAGGGAAATAGACATGGGAGGCCCAATGACTGGCCCAGTTTATTCTTTGAAAGGGGAATGGAAACAGGATCAGTGGTCTCCCTGAGTTGAAGAGACAGAGATTGAAGTTCAGAGTAGTTGGGGCAGCTAAAATTTGAGGAACAGAGATGAGGAAGAAGCAAGTGAGAGAGACAGAAAGAGAAGGAGAGAGAGAGAGACACAGAGAGCCTGAGATCTACAAAGGGGTACCTCTAAGTTTTTACTAAGTACCCACAGGTGCGTGTATGAGAGGAGAATACTTGGGGCTTGGAAAGAAGCACCAGAAAGCAATAGGCTGAAAAATTTCTGATGCTCACACAGGACTGAGAATAGTTTGTATTCCCACAAGCCTTAGCATGTTTTTCTAGGGCATTTGGTAGAGTCCTTAGAAGGGTTGTACCTTAGTAGTGGGGTTAAATTAGCTCCAGGTGACACTCGGCCTGCCATAAAAAGCTTAAAGGCAAGGACTGCAGGGATTAAATTTGCTCTTTAAGTACTTGAGCACTGTGGTAGGCTTAATAATAGTGGGAATATATACCCCAAAGATATAATGGGCCTTGATCCTTGGAAACTGTAAATGTTACCTTCTATGAAAAAGGGGACTTTGAAGATATAAAATTATACTAGGGCTCTTGACATGGGAATATTATCCTGGATTATTTGGATGATGCCTAAGAGGAAGATTCACTTTACAAGAGGAGAAGGCAAAGCACTGATGGAAGCAGATATTGGAGTGTTGACACCACAAGTCAAGGAGTTCTGACAGCTGCCAGAAGCTAGAAGAGGCAAGAAATGTCTTCCCTAGGAGGAACTAGTCTGCCCAACACCTCGATGTTGGTGCTTGATGTAAGTCTTCCAGAACTCACTGAGAATAAAGCTTTGTTGTTTTAGCCACTAAGTTTGTGATGGTTTGTTATAGCTTCAGTAGGAAATTAATAAAGGGGCTTGAACAAAATTCAGCAGTCTTCAAGGAATACAACACAATCAAGCACCCAACAATGTAAAATCTGCAAAGTTTTCCATCCAATAAAAAAATTACTAGACATGTGAAGGAACAGAGATATATAACCCACAACCAGGAAAAAAAAAATCAATCAATAGAAACAATTCCTAATATGAGAGAGGAATTCAATTCCTAAATATGCGCAAGGATATATATATTTTATTTATTTTTTATTTCTTTGGATATATACATTTTAAAAGCGTGAATAACATGAGCAGAGAAATGAAGGGACACAAATGGAATGTTTAGACATCAAAATGCCGTATCTAAAGAAAAATATTCACTAGATGGGATAAATGGATTAGATATTAGAGAAGAGAAAGTGTCAGTGAATATGAAGACATAGCAAAAGAAGTGATCTAAACCGCAGCATAATGAGAAAAATGACTAGGGGAAGAAGTCTCAGTGGGTAGCAGGACAATTGAAGATTAACTGACACACCTGTCATTGAAGTCTCAGAAGGATTAGAGATCAGAAAAATTATTCCTGGAAACAACAGAAAAATATTTTCCAAATTTGATGAAGACCATAAACCAAGGAGCTCAAAAAATCACAGGTAGGAGAAACATGGAGAACGACACCAAGCTACATCATAATCCAATTAAAGGAAACCAGTGAGAAAGAGAAGAATTTCAAAAGCTGAGAAAGAAAGGGACATATTATATACAGAGGTGCCGAGATGAGGATGACAGAAGACTTCTTGTCAGAACCACGCAGCGCTGAAAGGAAAAACTGTCAACTAGAGTTCTATACCCAGTGATAGCATCTTTAAAGAATAAAGGCAAATGAATGACTTTGTCAGACCATCAAAATCTGAGAAAATCTGTTACTAGCAGGTCTGTCCTATAGAGAAATGTTGAAGTTGTTCAGGCAGAAAAAGACAAAGGGAAATTTGGGTCTACGGAAAGGACTGAAGTGCTAGGAATGACGAACATATGAGCAAATATTAAAGATCTTTTAAAATCACTTAATCGTTTAGAAGGATAATCAATTTTAGGACAGTGGAACTATTGTTACAGTACTGTTGTGGTGGGTACATGTCATCATAAATTTGTCCAAATCCGCAGAATGTACAATACTAAGAGTGAACCCTAAAGTAAACTTGGGATTTGGGGTCAGTGTGATGTGTTAACATAGGGTCGTCGGTTATATCACATATACCACCCTGGTCGGAGATGCTGAAAATGAGGAAGGACAGACATGTGTGGGGACAGGTGATATTGGGGAAATCTCTGTACCTTTTGCTTAACCTTCTGTAAATGTGAAACTCCTCAAAGTCTATTAAAGGTGAATGAAGGAGAAGTTCTGGAAATCGATGCTGGTGATGGTCGTACAACATGGTGAATGCACCCGATGGCAGTGTATTTGTACACGTGTAGTGATTAACATAGTAAACTTTATGTATATCTTACCACCATTTAAAATTTCTTAAAAAAAATGTTATTTGAGAGACAGAGAGCACAAGCAGGAGGAGGAGCAGAGGGAGAGGGAGAGGGAGAAGCAGACGCCCCACGGAGCAAGGTACCTCACGTGGGGCTCAGTCCCAGGGTGCTGGGATCATGACCTGAGGTGAAGGCTGGTGTTTAACCAACTGGGCCACCTGGTATCCCTAAAATTTTTAAAAAATATAAAAATAAATAATCGTTAAGGCAAATGTATAAAAACCAAACAAACCAGACAACAACACTGCAGCCAACTACACACTCAAGCGTCTTGTGCTCCTACACGCCAGCCGGGGAGGGTGGTCTGGTTAGAGCTTCCCTGGTTGAGACAGTTCAAGCTCAGTGAGCATAAAATTGCCGTGTGAGTTGCACGGGAGGAAAGTTAGATCCTGTGTTTCCGGGAACCTTTGGTTTTTGGCATCACCGCGAGACAGCCGCGAGGCCCACGTCTTGATCGGGCTCCTCGCCAAAGGCCAGGCACTAGAAGTACTTCTCGGCCCCACCTTCTGGACGAGTGGTGGCTGGGAGGCACGAGGGCGCCCCGTCGCCTCGGCAGGCCCGGAGGGGGTGGTCAGGGTGAGAGAGCACAGCGGGAGGAGAGCCGGTGCAGGCCAGACCTGGGTAGTTCGTGTGCAGCGGAGTCGCTAAGGTCGCACACGGCTGCGGTAAAGGGATCCAAAGTGGGCCAGGCAGGCTCTGTCTGGAGGAGTAGGTCACTACGGTGACATCCTGTTTGCTTCCCGTGGCTCCGCTCGGTGCCAGGAGAGCCGAGAAGGTCACCTTCAGTTGCAGGAGATGCAAACCCACTTATGGTGATAGAACGAAGTCAGTGCTTGCCTGGGAACGGTCGTGGGGGCAGGGACTTCCGAGGGGCACGGGGACACTTTGGGGGGAGACGGGTGTGCTCCTCATGTTGATGGCGGGGATGGTGTCACGGACGTGCGCACGTACCAAACTCAGCAGGTCGTGCACGGTTAATTATACCTCAGTGAGGCCGTTTGCTTTCTTGTCCCAGTTGCTTCACCAACTGGTGGAGTCGATGAGGCTCTGTATGCTTGCTTGCTTTTTTTTTTTTAAAAAAAGATTTATTTATCCGAGGAAGAGAGAGAGCACGCACGTGTGAGGGCGAGAGAGCGGGAGGGAGAGCAAGAGCCTGCAAACACGGAGGCAGAGGGAGAAGCGGACGCCCCTGAGCGAGAGCTAGAGGCGGGGCTGGGCCCTGGGACCCGCAGGGCCTGAGCGAAGGCGGGTGCTGCTCCCACGGGGCCACCCCGGCGCCCCAGCTCTTTCCATGTTAACTCTTCCGGAGTTAGACCTGGTATCGGACTGAAAGTCGAAGGCAGTGAGATGGCTTGAGTGACACGAGTGGCAAATCAGTGACTCAGTTTACGAGGGCCGCGAGTTCTAAAACGTGCAGGGAAGTTTGACGTTAGATGCTCAGGCGCGGAGGGGCAGCCTGTGCAAATCTCTGCTCACGTCTCTGTCTAGGACTCTGGGTCCTCACACTCCTGTTTCCGGCACCAGCAGGCTGGGCCTCGCCCCCCAGTCTCTACCCTTTGTTGACCTAGAATGAACACATGCAACTCACATGCAAATGAGGAATATTCCCACATTTGGTTATTTTCCAGTGAAATATGGAGTTGTTTGATTTTCGATAAGACTGTTTATCGTAGTGACAAAAATTCTCAGACTTGAGATTGAAATTTATCATTTGCCAGAATAACGTCTTATTTTGGAATATTCATTGAAACAAGGATGGATTTTTTTTTTTAAATTAATATTCTCCGGTCCCTTCAGAATGTGAAATATTGGAAAAGGCAGAGGCTTGTAAATCAGGCTGAAGTTCAAGTCTTTCATAGATGAGATTTGTAACAGTGGATAGATTGTTTAAATTCTCTAGACCGCAGCTTCCTTGAGGTCTAGAAAATGGAGGTAATAATGGCTTTCTTGTAGGCCGTGTGTGTGTGTGGATCAGAGAAAGCGTTTGTAAAGCTCACAAAATGCCTGAATGCACACTCAGTCAACAGTGGAGGACCGTTAGACTGGAAACACAACCGGGCTTCATGAGTGTTGTTGTTCTTTAAAAGATTTTATTTATTTATGAGACACAGAGAGGGAGGCAGAGACCCAGGCAGAGGGAGAAGCAGGCTCCCTGCGGGGAGCCCGGCGGACGCGGGACTCGATCCCGGGACCCCGGGGTCACAGCCTGGGCCCAAGGCAGATGCTCCACCGCCGGGCCCCCATGCATCCCAGTGACGCGAGTGTTTTAAAGTGACCGTGTGATGAGGCGGTTGGGGCCAGGCGTCGCGGTCCCCTCACCTGTGTGCATGCCTCCTGCCGTTCCTCGGCTCCTTTCCACTTGACAAGTGGGACATCGGTCGTAGCTTTCCTGAGCTCGGCGCTAAGTCCTCCCCCGTGTCTGTGCCCCCTGCCCAGGTGTCCTTTCCCTTTGTTTCCAGGCCAAGGCCAAATCGCTGGCCACGGGAAATGTGCACCGGGTCCCCTTGTACACAAACACAGAATCTGAGTGACCGCTCCCGACCACCGTGGGCTGAAACCCACCCCGGGGTTGCCATGGATACTGGCTGCTTGGCCTCCGCTCGCACCTCGGAGCCTTGTCGGCTCAATAGTGTGCAAGCGGCAGATGTGGCCACGCGCTGTGTCCCTAATCAGCGTGGGTCTCTTCGCGCGGGGGGGGGGGGTGTGTGTGTCCTGGCTTTGCCGTAGCACAGGAGGGTCTAAATACTCAGGAGGACAACAGAACGCCCGGGCCCTCCGGAGCTTTCCGCAGAGTGACCTCCGCGCGCCAGCGGTGCCTTTCCCTCTGCTGGAACCTAGACAGGCCACTCCTCCTTGATCCCTGCCTGGAGGTGAGAATCTCTACCGAGAAACACCCGAGAGCACCTGCTGGGAAAGCTTCGCTCAGCTTTGGGTGCGGGAATAAAGACGCGGAATGTTGGAAGGAGGCGGTCGGAGGAGGTCCGGGGTTCTGTTGAGAGCTGGAGGGGAGTCGCGGAAGGCGGGTCCCGGGCTGCTCCAGAAAGGCCTGGCTTTGCCCCTTGCCCCCTGTGTGTCCTTGGGCACGTTAGACCAGGTAAGCCTCAGTGTCTTCATTTGTGGGTCTCCCACTGGTAAGAGCCGCTGTGACTTCCCCGGGCGCAGCCGGATAATCCAGGGTCAGCCTCATGTTTTAAGGACAGTTGGTTTTCAAGCCTAACTCCATCTGTGCCCTCAGTTTCCCCTCGCTGTGTAACACGCTCACGTAACCTGCGGATCCAGAGACACCCGCAGACATCTTCGAGGGGGCGGTAGCGTCGGGAACGCTGTGGTACCAGGGACTTTCACTTCCTTTCTACCCCATAAATGTCAAAATTCCCTTCCCACTGTTAGCAAAAGGAGGCAGTCACAACTATCTTTTTAAGGTTTTTTTCAGCCCCTTTCGGTAAATATTCAGTTTAATTCCTACCCAGGGCCACCGGGAGACTCCTTTCCCGTCTCCCTTGCAAGTTGGTATCCGGGCGTTTAGAAGCCTGGGTGACCTCACGATGCCGGTGTGGACACCTGAGACACGGTGCCCCCCGGCCCTGGGGACACTCGGCCCGCCCCGCCTGGCGGATCGTCCACACCTCCGCCTCCCCGGCCGGCGCTGTCCACACTTACGACCGCTGAGAAGCGGCTTCTCTTCTAATGCGCGTGCAATGTGCAAGCCGCCCTACGCTACTGAGCGTCAACTTCTAACAGATGCTTCCAGAAATAATACGCTCTTAGCGGCAAGGCGTTGAACCCAGGAATGTCTTGTGCAAGAAGAGCTATTTCCGTCGCCCACTGCCATCCGGATGGAGCCCGAGGCCTCTCGCTGCACGGGGCCTGCTCTAGGCCGCTGCAGGTGCCGGGTCTCCACCGCGGTGCAGCGGGCGGTTAGGAACAGGGTTGCAAGCGGGACGGTGCTCACAGGAAGACCTGCTGGTCCTCCCCAAGAAGTCCTTGTGGTTCGTACAGAGAAGGGGCGGCCGGCTCCTTCCACGGGGCCCAGTGGTTGCAAGCACCCTGGAACCACACAGCCCAGGCCCCTCTCTGCCCGCACATCTCCGCCTGCCAGGAGTAACTGCACCTAAGGGAGGTGCCCCAGCCCCGCGCGCGCCGAGTCCCTCCCGTCCAGCCGCCTGGCTGTGCAGAGTGTGGTGGCTGCTGTCCCCACGGGCAGGGCTGCGGTGGGGCAGCAGGTGCAGATCCAGAGTGCGAGGCACCTGGTGGCCACCGCGCCTCATGCCCAGGACTCAGGCCTCCCTGTCCTGAGCCCGTGATGTCATCCCTAGGAGGCGGGGAGCTTGCTTCTAGCCCCGGGACAATGTGGGACAGTGTGGGATGGTGCGGGACGGTGCGGGACGGTGTGGGACAGCGTGGGACAGTGTGATGGAGGCAGTGGGGGGGGGGGTGACTGTGGCCCAGGACAGTGACATGCGGGGTTCCTTCCCAGAAGGGCTGTAGCCTCCCCTCCAGCGCCGTGAGCCGCTTGTACCCCACGACACCCAGGCGGCAAGTGGCCCTCGCCTCCATGCTCCCCGCACCCAAACGTCGCCCAGTTCTAGTGATTTCTGGACGCCTCTGCTTTCCCCGGTGTGGCCCAGGCCACCGTGACTCCCGTCACTAACCGCCCTTCCAGTGGTTCCCTCTCCCTCTGCGCCCGGGCTCTGCTCTTTCCAAAGCACTGACGCCTTTTTAACAACCTGCGCGGTCTCGCGTCCTGGCCCCGATTAAATCCCCACAGGGCCTCCTCAGATAGCTTCCCCTGAGCTATTGCTTCAGTCGGGAGAGGGAGGCCAACTCTCCTGGGGTCACAAAGACAACGTTCATTTTCTTGCACGTGGCATGCCCGTCGTGAGCCGCACCGTGGGCTGCACCGCGTCCGCCCAGACTCCTATGTGGAGGCCCTAAGGACGGGCCCCGGAGGGGCAGTTAGGCATAGATGGAGCTCATGGAAGTGAGCCCCCCGGCAAAATCAACGGCAGGAAGAGGAGCAAGAAGAGGCAGCGGAGGGCTTGCTTCCTCCCCCCGCCCCGCCATGTGAGACGCAGCGAGGACGCGGCCGTCTGCAAGCCAGGAGGAGCGCGGGCTCTCAGCAGCAGGGCCAGTGGAGACCTTGGCCTTACACTTTGCCGCCTTCAAAATGATGAGAAATAGACACCTGTTGTTTACGTCAGTCAGTGTAGGGCCGCCCGGGGGGCCCAGCGCTGGAGCGTCTGCCTGCGGCCCAGGCCGTGACCCCAGGGTCCCGGGATCGAGTCCCCATCGGGCTCCCCGCATGGGCCCGCCTCTCCCTCTGCCTCTCTCTCTGGGCCTCTCATGCATAAATACATAAACTCTTAAAAGCAAAAGTCAGCGAGCGTATCCATGCAGCGTGTGCGGCTTTGTCCCGGCGGCCCAGGCGGGCGGGTGTGGGCGGCGCAGGGCCCTGGCCTTCAGGGAGGCCCGGGGAGGCTCTCTCGTGCCCCGGCCTCCCCCATCACGGAGGAAGGCGAGCAGGTGTTGGATCCTGGGCTGGCTCTCTGGCTTCCGTGGGGCAGTGACCCACTTCTTTGGTCTCAACGTTCGCGGGTCAGAGGCGGGGATGGCGCCTGCCTGCGTGCAGCTGGCGGGGAGCGGAGGCCACATCGCGGCCCGCTGGGCGAGGACACGCGTGCTGAGCCGCCCCAGTGGCCACCGCGGGTGCAAACCTCTCGGTGTCGCCCGGGCTTCATTTGGTTTGGCGCCCTTCCTTCCGGGGTGTCCTCTCCGTTCATCGCGCACGTTCTCCTGCGGTGCCGAGGCCTCTGCGCGGCTGCTTCCCGGCACGGGCGCCTTCTCCTCGGTCGTGTGCGTGGCTGAGCGACGGCTCGTTAGAGCATCAGCCGGTGCGTTCGTCTGTAGCTGAGCGGTCTGAACAGAGCTTGCTTTCCTTTCTCTAAGTTTTTGCCGCTGAGCTACCTATTTTTTGTTTTCTTTCCATATCCTTCCTTTGAATTAATTCATGAACTAACTTATTTATGGGTTCAGGTGTGTGTGTATTTATTTCAGCGACGTGGCCTTGGGGAACTGCTCGGGCCTCACGTCCTGTCGTCAGCTCCTTCGCGCCTTCATTCATTTCGGCTTCTGGGGACGCGAAGACGGGCGGCACCGCGTGTACCCAAGGAATCACACAGCCTGGGGCTTATGTGCAGGTGTTTACACAGGCCTCTTGACAACCTGGCCAAAGAAGGAGCCAGCGTGAGTGCTGACGAACGCTCGGCAGCATCAGGCATTAGGCACATGGGGGCCAAAGCCACCTGCGCGGCGGTAATAGGGACCGTGGGCGGTCGGGGCGGTGAGGCCGCAGGCCCCGAGGGAGCTCTCCCTGCAGCCCAGGCCGCGGCCGTGGTCCCCAGGCTGGCTGACCGTCGGGCAGTTCCTCCACGAGGTGGACGCGAAGTTCCCACTATGATCCAGCCGTTCACTCGTAGGCTCGTACCCGAGAGAAGTAAAAACATGTATTCACACACGACTTGCACACGAATGCTCACCGCAGCTTTGTTCACCGTCCCCGACAAGTGGAAACAGGAGGCGTCTACGAGCTGCTGGACGGAAAAGCAAGGTGTGGGGTCACAAAGAGACATGAGGTGCTGACACACTCCGCGGTGAGGGGACGCTCGGAAGCGGAATCGTGAGCGCTAGAGGTCAGGCCCCAAGAGCTGCGTGTTGTAAGGCCCCACCAGGATGACATGTCCAGAGAAGGCCGCTCCTTAGAAGCAGAAAACAGATGAGTGCCTGCCAGGAGCTGGGGTTGCGGGAGGCAGTGGGTGCGCCTGCACGTGGGCACGGGGTGGGGGCTGTCCAGCAGCCCCGGCGGCACTAGGTGTTCTCTGCACCCGTCCCACCCCGTGGCCCTCGTCAAGGATGCGGCCTGGAGAAGGCCCGGTGCTGTGCAGTTGCTGGAGGCCCCGCAGTGGGGTCAGGCGGGCAGGCAGCTTCCCCCGCTGCGAGCCCGGAGCTGGGCTCCCACCTGCCAGTCCACAGCGGCACCTTTCCTTGGTCTCCTCACCCTTCCTGTGCACGGACCACCTTGCAAATGGCTGCAGAATTTGTGAGAATACTGAAACCCACTAAGTCTTATGGTTTAAAAATGTGGATTTTTATATGTGGGTTACACCTCCAGAAGAAAGCAAAGAAAGAAGGGAAGGAAGGAAGGAAGGAAGGAAGAAGAAGAAAGAGGAAAGAAGGAAGGGGAAGGAAGGAAGAAGGAAAGGAAGGAAGGAAGGAAGGAAGGAAGAAGAAGAAGAAGAAGAAGAAGAAAGAGGAAAGAAGGAAGGGGAAGGAAGGAAGGAAGAAGGAAAGGAAGGAAGGAAGGAAGGAGGAAGGAAGGAAGAAAGGAAGGAGGAAGGAAGGAGGAAGGAAAGAAGGAAGGAAGGAAGGAGGAAGGAAGGAAGGAAGGAGGAAGGATAGAAGGAGGAAGGAAGGAGGAAGGAAGGAGGAAGGAGGGAAGGAAGGGAGGAGGAGCGGACTTACGCACGCCCCGAGGCATCGTTAGGCCGCATGCGCTCCCGGAGACTGTTTGCGGTGAGCGCTGGCACAGTGTCGCGTCTCCTGACAGCCCATCCCACAGCAGCGCTTTGTGACGTGGGAGAACTGCTCTGTCTGCAACAAATGGTTAGTTCGCTTCATTTCATTAGCTTAGAGCAGTATTTGCCTAAGAATAGGAGGAGGCTAATATATATATATATATATTTTCACTTTTTTTCGACATTTTTTCAGGAGGCTACAGAATTTGATAGTAAAAACGTACACAACAGAAATAAAAAGAAATCTCCAGAGCACAGAATGGGGTAACCGGGCCTTGGAGTGTCAGGGCAGAGGTGACACTGGTCAGAATCTTCGTGGTAGGACTTGCCCCGCAGGACAAGGAGAGTGGGGAGCAGAGTGGGTATTCCGGGCGGCGGGGAGGCGGGGACAGCAGGTGCAAAGAAAGGCCTTGGGGTGGGAAGGGCTACTGTGGATCTGAGCGCTGCCCGTCATCCTGCATGGTTGAGGCAGAGTGTGAGAGAGAGGTGCCACCCAGGTGAGGTGGGAAATCAAGTGACCTGGCCATGGGTTGGCCCATCAGCTAGTAGGTGGCGGAGTAAGGGGAAGGAGGTGTACAGTCCGGAGGTGATTATAGGAACATGAAAAATGCCGCTTAACCTCCTCCAGTGACTTCCCATTACCCTTAGAATAAAATCCTTACTGTGCCCACCAGGGTCAGTCATGGCGACGGCTGCACGATTTTGTGAAAATACTCAAATCCACAGAATCGCGCACTGTGAAGGGTGAGTGTTCTTTAAGGGCCAGTGAATGCTTTTATTGTGTGCTTGGAAATGACGAAGATCGAAACAAGGCAAAATTGTGCCTTTCTTTTGTGGACTTTCATCAAAAGGATCTGAAAAAGAAAATGATGCATCAGCATTTATGTTGAAGGAATATCAGAAAGTCCATTCTGGGGCGCGTGGGCGGTGTAGTTGGTTAAGTGACCAAATCTTGGTTTCAACTCAGGTCGTGATCTCAGGGTCGTGAGATCGAGCCCCTTCTGGGTCTCTGCCCTCAGCAGGGAGGCTGCTTGAGATTCCCTGTCTGCCCTGCCGACCCCCTAAATAAAATAAGTGCATCCGGTCCATTCGACTGAAGCAAGATAGTTGGAGGCTACAGCTGACGTGTGATGGTAACCGTGTTGCACTGTGTACGTGTGTCCAATCAGCACGTTGAGCACCTTCAAGTTATCTCTCGTTAACATGCCGATTTTATCTCAATAAATATGGGGGGAAAGCAAGCAGAAGCTTACTTTAAATTTTTAAGAGTCCCCACGTAGCTAATAGCTCAAGCCAAGACTGATTCACAGTTCCAAACGATGGAATTCTCTTCCTGCCGCGATATAAAAAAATGAAGCTCCTCATGTACTGATGTGGAGGCTCTTTCTCTTAGAACGTATTTGACATAAGTACCTTTTAGTGACTAACTCTTGGCAGTGCTGTGGTCACCCGCATTAGGGTGGTCGGTTCTCTACGTCAGTGGGCAGTCATGGGATTGGGTCCTGGGAGGTCTCCCGCCCCAGCTCCTACCGCCCCCCCCTCCCCGGTACGCGGCAGCTGCCCCCGCTTTGTTCCTGCTCCTTCCACCTCCCAGCAGGTCCCCCGGGCAGGGCTTTTCAGAAGACTTTGCCCGCAGGCCCGTCTTGAGAGGTGACTTCCTGTTCAGGGCCTGGTTTCATGCCACCTCCCCAGTGTGGCTTTCCGGAACTACGCATGGGGGTTGTCAGCTGCCTTCAGCTCGCACGCCTTGGCTCTTCTCCTGTTCTTTACAGCGCTCCTCACCATCTGCGGCGATCTTGTTCATTAGTTCCCGTACTGACTTTCCATCTGCTTCCAAAGAATATGTTTGAGGAGGGCAGAGGTTTCGCCTCCCTTGCTTAGTCCCGTGTCACCGGAATCTTGACCTCCACCCAGCACTTTAGAGGTCTCAGTAAACACTGGTTGAAACGGTTCGATAAATAACGTTAGGAATGTGTAGTGTTATTTATTTGAGAGAGAGAGAGAGAGAGAGGGAGAGAGGGAAAGGCAACATGAGGGGGAGGGGCAGAGGGAGAGAGAGAGAGAGAGAATCTCAAGCAGACTCTGGGCTGAGCGCAGAGCCCAATGCGGAGCTCGATCCCAGGACCCTGAGATCATGACCTGAGCCAAAACGGAGAGTCAGATGCTTAGAGGACTGAGCCACGCGGGTGCCCCACGGAGTATGTAGTTTTACAGACAGTCGTGGAGGTGATGGGTTCAGGCCTCTAGTCCACCACTTACTTGAGGTGAGGGCCTCACCCTTAGCCAATAATTTAATCTCGCTGCCACTCAGGTTCCTATATTTAAAATGGGCATAAGAATAATGCAAATGTGCATTTAAAAAGGGAAAAAAGTGCATGTTACAGTGCTTAGTCCTATACCTGGCAAGTGGTAAAACTTTAGTGTCATCTGTATGGTAAGTAGTAGTAGGTTATTTCATCTCCCTATAACTGTCAGCCTTGACCAATGGGACGTCTCGTCCAACTTCACAAACAGCTCACGTATACTATACAGTTTTATCAAATGTCCATCTGGGGGCTTAGAAACGTGATTAGAAGATTACCTTAAACAATGATATTTTATCTTTTTTTATATATATATATTTTTAATTTTTATTTATTATTTATGATAGTCACAGAGAGAGAGAGAGAGAGAGAGAGAGGCAGAGACACAGGCAGAGGGAGAAGCAGGCTCCATGCACCGGGAGCCCGATGCGGGATTCGATCCCGGGTCTCCAGGATCGCGCCCTGGGCCAAAGGCAGGCGCCAAACCGCTGCGCCACCCAGGGATCCCGATATTTCATCTTTTTAATGTCACCTTAAACCATAGAAAATTACTTTAGTTTGAGTATAGTTATTTAATTTGATTTCTATTTTGATTAAATCAAAGGCATATTCAAGATGTTAGATAGATGGGTTTACTAATTGGCTTCATCAAAGTTTTTTTTTTTTTTAACACCTAAAATTTTTCAGCTTGAAATAAATCTCTGAGATCAGACCCATGCCAAGATAATGATAAATACCTTTTAACATATGGTTATCAAGTTGTACATATATATATGCATATACATATTTTTTAATACCAGAGACAGTCCTTAGAAGGGATCATGAGTTGGGGGATATTTTGAAGGGAAATAGAAATTTATATTAGCACATGTATTCATCATTTCTCTCTAAATCAGCTATGGAGAGGAAGGGATACATATATATGTACAAAAATCAAGTTGTGAATGAATAAAAGGAAGTAGGAGAGAAAGCTCGCGGAACCCGAGTACCTGAGAGCTGGGAAGGTGTTCAGGTGCAGAGTCCGGAGCCCCTGCGGGAGGCTGGGGGGACAGCGGACGAGATCGGCAAGGACGGGGCCTGGCTCAGCTTCGTTACCAGCTGGCGTGCGCCCTCGGCCACTCTGAATGGCCTCTCTGCCTGTTTCCCCGTGTTAAATAGGCTTGATTTCATCGATCTACTTATGGGGTTGCGATGATAAAGTAAAATAATAATAACGAAAGGGTTTGGGAAAAGGTAACGTGCTTCATAGGTACAAAACACATGCACTGTCAATCCGAATATCTGGAATAAGACTACCGTTCCGCGAGTCGGAGCTGACGTATGCTGACTTCGTCTCAGTACAATCGTGTGAGATTGGTGCAATTCTCTCCCTCCTGCCCCCAGCAAAACTAGGCCCAGGCGGGAAAAGCAGCCCAAGAGGCCGAGGCGGGCTGGCAGGTTGGGCGGTGCGGCCTCGAGGCCCGCGTGCGGGTGCACCTGTCGGCCCCAGATGGGTCACGGGGCCGAGTGCGGCTGTCACCCCCGAGTCCTGGCTGGCCTGGGCTGATGGACGTTTGGCGGGGATGTACATTTACCTAATCACACATTTATTTCCCACATTATATAGATATATGTATATATACATACAAATATATATATATATATATTTTAAAGAATTTATTTATTTACTCATGAGAGACACAAACAGAGAGAGGCAGAGACACAGGCAGAGGGAGAAGCAGGCTCCATGTGGGGAGCCTGACGTGGGACTCGATCCCAGGACCCCGGGGTCACGACCTGGGCCAAAGGTGGCACTAAACTGCTGAGCCACCCGGGCTGCCCTAAAAATATGTATTTATTTTAAACGTTAGAATTAGTGATCTGATAATTTCTGACAATTTGATAAAGTTGCCTTCTGGTTTTCTCAGGGCTGGATTTCATCGTGGTATAAAGAGGGAGAATGTTTTCTTCCCCTTTATTGCAAAACCCTGTTGCTGCCTGGATTTTGCCCATCTCGTGGGCTTTGGCTGGAGTTGGAGTTTGTCCCCAGGTGAGGACGTAGGCGCCCTCCGCTTGGCACGTTGCACCTGTGTCTCCCAGCCAAGCAGCTCTCCGAGGTCTCTCCTGACCCTCACTTGGATGAAGAACCCCTCGGTCGAAGTGGTCCTGCCTCGCCCCCACTCCTGGGAGGAGACGT
Organism: Nyctereutes procyonoides; assembly: GCF_905146905.1. Taxonomy (NCBI): domain Eukaryota; kingdom Metazoa; phylum Chordata; class Mammalia; order Carnivora; family Canidae; genus Nyctereutes; species Nyctereutes procyonoides. The sequence goes on from NW_026575047.1 coordinate 1,032,695, forward strand.
GCAGGAGTCCCCAGCAAGGTCCCATAAAGACAGAGGGCCGAGGTGCTCGGGAACAGTGGGGACGCGGCCTGTGGGCCAGGGCAAGGAGGGCGCGGAGCTGTTTGGTGCAGGATGGCACCGGTGACCTCTGCTGTGCTGCCAACCTGCCGCCCGGGGCAGGCCCAGCCCCCCACGCAGGGGACAGCAAAGGGAAGCCGGTGCCGAGCGGGATGGACACACGAGGCCCCAACACACAATGGAAGCCAAGGATGGGGTTTAAACCTGTGCTGCTGCCCGAAGCCTTGACCGTCGCTCCACGTCCCAGGGTGGCCTCCATGGGCCAAAGATGCCAGGAGTGGCCCTTTACTTGATGTTCACTACTGGCCAGGACTACACGGAGCTTATTGTTGAATTTTTAAAAGTCTTTATTTTGGGCAGCCCGGGTGGCTCAGGGGTTTAGCACCTGCCTTTGGCCCAGGGCATGACCCCGGGGTCCCGGGATCGAGTCCTGTGTCGGGCTCCCTGCATGGAGCCTGCTTCTCTCTCTGCCTGGGTCTCTGCCTCTCTTTCTCTCTGTGTCTCCCATGAATAAATAAATAAAATCTTTTTTAAAAAGTCTTTATTTTCCGTAAGCCTCATTTTCTCCATGTGTAGCGCAGAGCTTCAGCACCTTGGGGCAGCGAGGCACCCACAGCACGGCCTCCTCCCTGGGCCGTGGGCCACCAGCCTGCATGCCCACAGTCTTCCCTCCCTGTCCCTCTGTGGGGCGCAGCCTGGAGGAAGAATGGGAGCCCGGCTTCTTTCTCATCCGTGTCTCCCTCTGGCTGCTTCACAGCCCCCTCGGGTTGGGTAGTCCTTTGGGCTGCAGACGCTGCCATTGGGCCACCGTTGGGCTGTGGACGCCACTGTTGGGCCGCAGATGCCATGTTGGGCCGCAGACACCACGTTAGGCTGTGGATGCTGCACTGGGCCGTGGACGCTGCTGTTGGGCTGTGGATGCTGCGTTGGGCCCCAGACGCTGCTGTTGGGCCGCGGATGCCACTGTTGGGCCACGCTCCTCGAGAGCCCGCAGGGCGGCCCTGCTCTCGCCACTCAGGAGAGCATACGCCTTGCAGAGGCCCGAGTCTCCGGGAGTCTCCGTGTACTTACCTGTAACGTGGGCACGAGACCTAGTCACCGTCCCAGGGGCTGGTGAGCATCAGTGCAGCAAGGTCAGGGGCCTGTGGGCCGGCTCCGTGGCTAGGACAGAGTGGACTAGGACTAAGGCAGTGGGCTGCTGGCATCTAGTCCTTTCTATTCCAAGAAGCGCCGCCCCGGCTTCATGTCTGTCCCCAGAATCTGGAGACCAAGGCGTGGTAGCCAGGCCTTGCGGGGAAGCCAGTCTGAGCCAACGTGATGCTTCTGCAGAGGACTGGGCATCAGGAGCGAGTGTCGCCAAGAGGTCGGGAGATGCCTGCGGTGGAGGGTGGTGGTGGCGGGCGGGCCGGGGCCCCCACAAGTGCCCTGGGGGGGGCGCCCCTGTATGCCCACTGTGCAGGGCGTCCTTGGCGTCCGGCTGCAGTGAGAAGAAATGAGACCTCTCCAGCGCCCCTCCCCCTGCCGCCCCTGCCGCCCGTCTCCCGGGACAAAGGCCTCCTGAGATGCCCCACGGGAAACCCAGGCTCCGTGTCTGCAGATCTGCAAGCTGGAGCATAATGCGCTGCCCACCCCCCCACCCCCAGGAGTGGCTGCTTCGAGTGTAACCTTCCTATTACAATCACTCTTGCATGATTAAATAGAAAGTGTCCTCCTGTTATGCTCTTTGTTGATAGATTAAATGTTCCAATGAGACATTAGGCTGTATTATAATGAAGCATTTCTGGAGCGTCAAATTAAAAATTAGGTATGTCTTTGAAGATTACCTTCAATGAGATTTGATTATACGACTGTTAATTCTAAATAATAAACACTGTCAGTACTTTCATATATATATAAAAATGTACATATAAAAATATATATATATAAAATCTTATTTGATATTGATAGTCATTTTTTGAGATAGCAGTGGTATTCTAAATTCTTTTTTTTTTTTTTTACCAGTTTAAAAAAAAAAGTATCTCAACTCAGAGAAGTTAAATAGCTTCCCCTAGATCCTCCAGCCAGGAAGTGGAACTGAGACACGAATCCAGGTTTTTTATTTTTTTCAAAAGGAGGGTCTTCCCACCGTACCATAAGATTATTTATCAAGCCAACATATAGGAAGAATATTTTGATTTTCTCAAAATTCCGCAAAGGGTGTCTCCACATGCTAAGGAAAGAAGATTGGCAAACTGTGATGTTTGTCTTCAGAAGATAGGATTTTGATGGAGTTGTGCTCTCTCCTACCAAGTGGCCCAAACACACAGAGGGAGAGCAATTATATTACCAGACCCTGTTCTCGACAATGCAAGTCATATACAAAACTTGGAAAGGAATTAAAGAGGCTTGTTGGCTTCTGTTCCACAATAAGCATGGGAAAAGAGATCAGTGTTTGCTTAATGGAAACCTTAATTCAAATTTCTAATTGAGTGTAATGAACAAAGGAGAATGTCCCCAATGCTCGAGAACTGTAAACAGAACAGTGTTCTTTTAATGATCACACACTGATTATCTTAGCGAATCTAAATTACATGGGTCCAAATGCTGCCGTGGGAGGCATCATCGCTCCGTCTCTGTGTTTCCAGGAAGCTCCGGGCTGTCCTGGCAGGGGAGTGTGGGGACGGGCAGGGTCCTCGCTAGCTGTCATCAGGAGAGAGTTGCAGACGGGAGGGCGGCCACGTTTCAAAGAATCCTAATAAAGGAAAACCTGAGCTGTGACCTTGATGGAGGGATCTTGGCTTCTGAAACTCGTACGTTAGAAATAAGTGCAGCTCGTGTTTCGGTGAGGAGTCTCCAGACACTCAGCCACCAATTCTGAAGCGTTGCTCACGGTCATTTTTGGCACCTACGCCGTGCGTTGTCCTGAGAGTTTGCGTCGACTCCCTTTCGCTTCCTCAGCACTTGCAAATCTTTGGCCACAAGAGACAATTTGATTTTGGAAAGACGGTGATGATGTCTGGAATCAGAGAAGGTCTGGAGAGTTAAATGGCGGGTTGCGTTGGGGCGAGGCCATTTGGGGTGAAGACGAAGTGTGACAAAGTAGGAAGAATCATTTTCTCGCGTGCCTCGCTCGCTGTCTGCGAGGGCGATTCCGGAGGAGATGTTCCTGGAGTGTTTCTGGTGGTAGAAGCATCATTGAAATGATTCTACTCTTTAGGTTGCCTGAAAACAGAGTTTTTCTCATTATAAAAGTCGTATGTACCCATATACGCACACAGGTAGAGGTGTGTGTTCGTGCCTATATATGCACACATGTAAAATATACTTTCATATGTATTTTTTGGTAGGAAATTTAGGATGTGTAGCTCTGCACGAAGAAGGAAGCAGTCATTGGGATGAGCAGGTAGCCCTGACCCAGCAAGGCGTCTGCTCTCTGCTCTGATTCTCCCCAAGGACACATAGTAGAACATAGTGGTTACGGGTTTAGGTGCGAGAATCAGAGACTTGGGTTCAAATACCAACTTTATGATCTCCTAATTCTGTGATTCTGGCCAAGTTACCCAAACTCTCTCAACCTCTGTTTTTTCATCTGTTAAAAAAAAAAAAAAAAGGGTTGAGTTGTGCTCACTTCGTTGGGTCACTGTTCATTTACTTTTTATGTACTTATTCATTCATTCCTCAAGTGCTTATTGAGCACCTGTTAGGTTCCTGACTCTGTTTTAAGTCCTGGGAACAAAGGAGTGAACACAACGGGAATCCTGGGACTCGAGGAATGTGCTAGGGAGGAGATGTAGACAAAAACCTTAAAAATGAATTAAAATATGTGACACATAAAGTGCTTGTATCAAGCCCTGCGCCTTAATCCTCCCAGGGCAGCGTCGGGAGGGCCAGATGATGCCTCCACGCAAGGGGCCCGACGTTACAGGAGCAGCGTCGGGAGCTTAAGGAATCCTGATCTTCTAGAAGGACGGTGAGAGCGACGTTGGCATCTTTATTAAACAGGATATAACTAAACTTGCCTTTTGCTCTCTGCATCTCCTAAGGCTGCTCACTGTACAAAATCCTTGAAAAGCAGTTGAGAAAAAAAGGAAGCCAGTGACTCTGCTCGCAAGATGTGAGGAAATGCTAGGTCTGTGGAGAACTGTTGCTCAGCGACGGATAGAAACGCAAAATCTTGCGCGCTTGTAGACCTACTGTCCCCGAAACTCTTGGGGTGGGGCTGAGCAGTTTGTGTTTTCCTAGGCGTCCAGGTGATTTTGAGGCAACTGAAGGTGGCTCCCCGTGGTGGTCACGCACCGGGTGGACCAGGGTGGGGGTAGGGCCCAAAGAGACGACATGAGTGAATGTGGATTGATCTAGAAATCAGGATACTGGGTTTCCAACCATTACCTTTGCCATGTAAACCTGAACAGACAGTCTAGTTTTAAGGACCTTTTTTAAACTGAAAAAGACTTTGAAGATCACATAGTTCTAGGATTCCAAATAGGGGTTTTCTCATGTGACACCTCTAATCCCCTGATCCACAGGCTTTAGTGGGTTGTGTAGGTACCTGCCCTGGTGACAAACGGGATGTGGGGATACTTTTACAGCTGACATCACTGATCTGTCCAAATTTCTTATTTATCTTTAGCACAAGAGAGGGCAGGTTCTCTCTCTTTTGGTATTTACTAGTTCTCTCTTCTCTCTGTTTTTCAGGGACCACCCCCGTGCTGGCTTTCTTTTACAAGCATAATTTCTGTAATAACTTTGCCTTGCTTTGGTGAATCATCAGTGAGGTGGCTGGAGAAATGTGGCGCATTTGGGTTCTTAGGCTGTGACCGTGTACTAAAATTCAGCCCAGTTTAGCAATTTCTGGAGCAAACGTCTCTGGCAGGTTACTTTCTTTGAAGTGTTGCTGGTTCCAAAACCAAATGGATTTTGTTTTTTTTTTTTTTTAGTTCACCTGCAATCAGTAACAACAAGAGAAAGCAAAAATGCATTTTGAAGCAGTTTCTTGGAAACTGGTTCAAAGGTTTTAGCAAATTGGATGTATTATTAACCACCATCGGAGTTCTCAAAAACCGTTTTGAAACTCTTAGAATCTCGTCTATTTTGACATTTAAAAAATTTTATCTATTTATTTATTTGAGGGGAGGGGAAGGGGCAGAGGGAGAGTCAGAGAATCTCAGTCAGACTTGGTGCTGAGCACTGAGCCTGCTGTGGGTCTTGACCCCACGACCCCGAGATCACGACCTGATCCAAAGCCAAGGGTCGGATGCTTCACTGAGCTACCCACGCACCCGTATCTTGACATTTTTTAATTAAATATTTTTAGTCAGCCAAGCACATTGGAAATAAATACAATTTTCATTTGAATTGTAGCAGTTTCTTAAAGGTGAATCTGTAATTTTAAGAGCAATTAATACATCAAAAGGGAATTAAAGAACATTAGTGCATAATGGTTTTGATCTGTTTCCAAGAAAAAAAAAAAGAATACTTCTGAGCCGCAGATTGGTCACGGCACTAACTAGTCACTGCACCGGCAAGGACAACATTCAGAAAGATGAGGAAAAACATACAGAATCGCAATAACAGTAGTGCAGCCGAGAAGGAGAGAGGGGACGGGAGAGAGGAGAAAAGAAGGAGCAAGGAGAGAAAAAGGAGAGGAAGAGAGAAGACAGGAGAATGAGTAAGAATATATGAAAGGCATTTGTCAGACTCTCTCCCTCTACCCCGCTCTGGTTAAAATTGTGTCATTTCCCAGGGATGAGCAGCTATTCTAGAGTTTTAAGCTAATGCTTTCCCAGAAGATGTTTTCTTTGTTCCCTAAATTATTGATCGGGCTATTAAGGGTACAAAATGAAATTTTAATCCGTGGTAAGAGTCTTCCCAAAGTGTGACCTCCTGGAACACCCTGATTCACTGGCTACACTGCCATCTGAGTAATGGAAGTGAGAGGATGGAAGAGCATGAGAGCAGAAAGTAGATGTCCAGGGAAGGCAGGAGCATGAGCCCTGCAGCATGAGCTCTGCAGGATGCCCTCTGCAGGATGCCCTCTGCAGCATGAGCTCTGCAGGATCCCCTCTGCAGGATCCCCTCTGCAGCATGAGCTCTGCAGGATCCCCTCTGCAGCATGAGCTCTGCAGGATCCCCTCTGCAGGATCCCCTCTGCAGCATGAGCTCTGCAGGATCCCCTCTGCAGGATCCCCTCTGCAGGATGCCCTCTGCAGGATGCCCTCTGTAGGCCTGGCCCCGGGGAGGCGGGGGTTCGAGAGTCCAGTAGAAGCTTGGGAATGGATCACTGTCCTTCCTGCCACTTTCACTGCCTCTTGGTGGGATGGAGATGATGAGGAACAGGGGCCAGCACTGGAGCCAGGGCTGCACGTAAACAGCATGCTTGTCACGCTCGGGGTCCCCATCCTTAGCTCATTGATTGTACAGCGACGGTTATGTCATCGTCCTTTCTGTCATGGTCAGAGGCGAGGGACAAGGGGCAGACTCTGCTGTCGGCCCACCAGGTGAGGAGCAAGTCGGAGGGTGCGGAGCCAGGGGCGAGGGCAAGGTGCGGGAGCCTAAGCTGACCCCCCGCGGCGCGGCACCTGCCCGGCCCCGACACTCGCCGCATGGGCCAGGGGCTGCTCTTTGTTCCCCTGCTGTCGCGGGTCCTCATGTCCTCTCTGCGAAAAAGAGCATCATTCTCTTGTTTTAAGTGGGGTGGGAGGCCGGCGGGGAGGAGCTCAGAACAGCTCCCGAGCGAGCGGTGGAGAACTGAAGGCCTCATTCCAAGGCCCGCAGTCCTTGTGGTGCCCGCAGTCCTCAGGTGAGTACTCGCTGGGCCATCACAGGTGTCCGTGTCGCCTCTTTCCTCCTTTGTCCCTTCCACCTTGTAGCGGCCCGGCTTGTTGGCCCCAGAGAGCGATTCGGAGGTCTGCTCCTCCCTCCTATCTGTTTCTCCTCATCTCCCTTTAATTTCCTGGCTCCTGTTTTATGTTGTGCTGCTGGTGGGTCTTATTGTACCTCTGATTTTATTATGAACAAAATGTTCTGCAGTAGAGACTATATCAGTTGGATATTGTGTGTAACAACTCAGCCCAAGTGGCGCCCGCTTATTACTTCTCACGGTCTAGGAGTTGGCCCGGGGTTGACTGATCACAGCGGCTCAAGAGGGCAAGTGGAAGCACACAGGACTTCTATTTATTTATTTATTTAATTTATTTATTATTTACTATTTATTTATGAGAGAGAGCTGAGTGGGTGGAGGGGAAGAGAGAGAAAGAGAGAGTCCCAACAGACTCCCTGCTGAGCACAGTGCCTGACATGAGGCTCGATCTCACGACCCTGAAGTCATGACCCGAGCCGAAATCACGAGTCGGATGCTTAAGTGACTCAGCTGCTCAGGCACCCCCGTACCCAAGACTTCTTAAAGCCACCTTGTTCTTTTGGTCAAAGGAGATCACATGGTTGGGCCCAAAGTTGGGAAGTAGGGGTGCCCTCACCTACAGCGGAGGATGCTACCAAAGTATATGGCAAAGGATATGGGATTAGGGAGGGGCAGGGAATTGGGACCGTGGATGTAGCTTATCGCAGAGCTCTGTCAACCAAGCACACATGTTGTGGCCTACCGTGGCCCGCTGGTTCCTCTTCCTCTGGCTCTGACTTAAGGAAGGGTTAGCTCCCTCCCGGGTCCTGACAGCCGTGGGAATCAGATGTCTCCTTGCAGGTGGTGGCCTCTGAGGGTTGCTTTTTTCCAGTTCTTTACTCTGCTTCCTCTCCCCCGTGAAATGATCAGCTCTGGTGTATCTCCAACCTTGCATCATCAAGAAGTAACAGATTTCTTTTTTTTCTCAAACATCTTCCTTAAAAGTCTCTATTTCCTTCAGTAAGTAGGGACAACACAAGTGTGTCCATTTGCACCCTGATCTGGTATTCTTGTATTTTAACTGATTCACCCCTGTACCGCTTTTCCTGGTATTATGTAACTGAAACTTCATAAGACGCAAAACCTTCTGTTTGATAATGGTGGAATTTTAAGCAAGAAATCATGTTAATTGGGTAATAGAGGGGCTGTGAAATTGAAATCAGCTCTTCTACTTGAGTGTGCATCCTGTTCACACACCACCCTGATGGACTCTATGAATAAAACTCTTGGTTTCACTCTGTAAAGTTCTACCCTTCCAACGTAGGAATCGGAAACGTTTTGACCTCCTTCTGGGGCGGGGTTATAACATGCCGTTTAAATCAATCTTAACCTGGCCCCCAAAGCTGTGTGTAATCCGGACTCTTCATTCTTTGCATCTTGAACTCTCGTTGTCCCTCTCTGATAACTTTCTTACCAAACAAACCTTTCCTTCCTTTCTTAAATTCCAAGCTCCTTCATGCCTCAGATCCTTATACCTCCCATTCCATCTGCCTGGAATGTCCTTTCCCCAGCCATCTCTCTGTCGCCTACCTGAACTCCTGCATGTCCTTCGGGACTCAGCTAAATCTTAATTTATTTAAGAGGCTGTCCTGACCTCACTTGTGCTAGAATTCTCCGTCTTCCTTCCTAGAACGTCTCACATTTCTGCTGACAAAATGGGATCATTGATTGCATGTTTTCTTTTTGTTTGTTTCATGTGTGTTTTCCTTTCCAATGTCTCAGTTCCTTGAGGGTTTCTACACCTTGTTTTCCCAGCCTTGGCCTATAGTGTTTGGCACAGAGTGTGTTACTAGTTGCCATTTGTCGAATGAAGGAATAAACTCTGCAGAACATAGATGTTCAGAACTGGAATAGACGATGAAACCAGTTCCCATCTTATAGTTTCTGCAACAGCCCTCCTGGTCTCCAGGTAGCTGATTGCTTCTGCTTCAACACTTCCCCCAATTAGGAACTCATTTTTCTTGGTGCTGTCAATTTCAAATTTCTAACAGTTATAACATTTTCATGTTTCCATTTCCATTAAATTAAAATTTGTCATCCCATAACTCTTATCTGTTATTTTATCACCAGCTTCTTGAGATTTTACAAAACAATCCAAATTTACTCTTTGTCAGTATTTTGTACATTTGAAAATTATGATTATAACTCCCAAGCATTTTTTTCTGTTGAAATACCCGCTCTTTTATATGCACACTTTATCAACATTATCTCATTTGATTGTCAATGTGATTCTCAGTGGGTTGTATTTTTATCCTCATTGTACAGATGAGAATACTGAAGCTGAAAGAGTTTAAACAATTACCGAAGACCATGAAGTCAGTAAGGTGCAGAACCTGGATTTGAAACCAGGAACAATAATTGGTGTAATCAGTATACCCAGGGGACTGATGTGGATAATATATTCCACAAATGGGAAGGACTCCTTAGAAATTAACACACTGGGTGGCTGTTTGCTTACTTATTGACATTGATACTCTTTCGAATGGTGCTCCAAGATGCTTTTGTCCATGGTTCCTTAGTCTTGGTGATCTTGATTCCTTTCTGCATTCACCGAATGGACAGCCATATCGGGCTGCATATATGACTAGATATCCATCCCTGTATGGTACATCCAGCACCCCGAACCTGGATGATGACAGTGACAAGTGTCTTTAACCCTAAGGCATTTTCTTACTCCATTTCACCATCTATTCCTGTGTTTTTCTCCGTACTTGATTTCTGGCTTCATCCAAATGTGCTCAGCCCTGTACTTCCATTCTCGCTTCTATAGTACCTGACATTGCTCTTGTACTGACATTGCTTCTCCTTGATGCTATTTCATTCATACCTGCAGATCTCCTGCATGCACCCCTGGGGAACGTCCTAATATAATCTCTGTGTCAGGTTACTTACATTATGCTGCTATAACAAGCAACACCTGAATATTAGTGGCTTACACAGCAAAGGTTTATTTTTAATTCCTGCTAAATATCTTTAGTAGGTTAATAAGCAGGCTATTGGTCACAGTGCCTCAGAGATGCAAGCTAATAGAGCAACCACCACCTTGAGCAAGACCTCTTGTGATGGGTGAAAAAAAAAAAGGAGGAAGAGCTCCAGTGTCTCTTATCAACAATTGAATGCTTAGCCTGGAAGCGACACTAGTCATCTGGCTCACCCAATGACGAGGGGGCCCGGGAGGCCAGTTCTTCCATATGTGCAGATTTGGGGGAACTAAGAAACAATTGGTTTATATTTGATAACTTAGTCCATAAGACTAAGATTTGTCTTAGACATAATTTGATTATATTAAATAGAAACCTACTCAGTGTGGCTCACTGGGGATTTAAAATAGAAATTTATTATAAGGAATCAAAGGATTTTAATGGAATCCAAGATTTGAAGTACAGTAGCTCTGTACTTCATAAACTATGAAGTACATAAACTATGGATCTCCATAGCTATCGTAAACTATGGGTATGGAGAACTGGAAGGCTTCCAAAGGCGAGGCAGCAATTCCAGTACTCTCTGTGTCTTTAGAAACAAATGGCCTCTCATCTCTGTTTCCTTGCACATTTGATCCGTTCTCTCTTTCTTTCTTCCTACAAATTAGCCTTCCCTGTTTATTTTATATTTTTTTTTAGCACATGAGACCCTAAAAGTAACCATCTCAGAATGGGAGGTTTAATTCTTGAGTCTATTTGACTTTATAATTTCAGGACCTACCTTCCTCTCTTATCCTTGGGTTGGTATCCTTCTGTAGTCCGATTAAGAACTATTATCAGCCATGCAAAGATGATGCCAAATGGTAGTAAGTCATCCTGCCTCTAGGGAGCACAGAAGGGGAATTGATAGGAATCTTTATCACATTAGCCTTTCCTAGAACTAGCTTAAATGGCCCCTAATACAGTTCCTGAGAAAAGGAGTTAGACATCATCTGTCCAAATAGTGTGGAACATCAGGAAAACCCCCGTGTTCCTTTGTCTTATCTTTTCCAGCTGACTTCTGAAATCCTACCTTATAATTTTACCTCTTAAATATTAAGGTTTAAACCTTAGTTACATCTAACATTCTCTCCCCTAACCACTCCACATATTCTTGTCAACTAGTTAACGAATTAATTAGTTAAATGATTATTGCGTGCTTATTAGATAGAAAGTATGCTTTGTGTTGGATAGAACTGCCCTCAAAGTACATATAATCAAGTACTAATAGGTCCATGTGAATTGAGATTTTAAGGTCAGGTTTCCAAGACTGATAGATCACAAGCACTTGTGGATGGAGGGTCATGAACTGACTTCTACAGAATAGCCACTATGTGCCGTGCACCACGTGCTGGGCCCTCCATGAGTAATTTCTCATAAATCCTTACATTATATCAGCAGAGGTTGATGTCATCATTCTAATTTAAAAAGGAGCAAGATTTACACTTTGGTCTTTGAGATTCCAAAGACTGTTTTTCTTTCTAGGTCACGCTGCCTCTAGGAATTGAGGTGGTGATATCAGCCAGAGTTGACTAAATTGGGTTGGTCTTTGACTCCGTTCATTCTCCTTTTGGCTTGTAGCACTACCTTAACAATCTCTTCTAAATCACTTCATGAAAAAACTTGCTTCTCACAGTCCATACATAACTGGGGGTTTTGATTTAGGTTCTTTGTTAATCATTATATTTATACTCAAATGCAAGCAAAGCTTCATGATAAGAAGAAGAGGTGGAACAAGTATGAGTTGATCATTAAAGCTGTCAGTGATGATTTCTGACACTGTCATGGTGGGAAAGAAATTCTTATCAGCAACCAGGTTAACAATTGACCAGGTTGTGAATGCCTCTCTTCAGGAGGAAGCTGACCCTCTGGGAGGATGTAAGACAAGTTCACATTGTTTTCATCTCAGAGGTGATAATTGCCTTTTTCCATCTTGAAGGCTCATCCAGCAGTTTATTAAATGGCCCCGTGGCCTCAAAGAGCTCTGTCTTCTTCTATGAGTTTCTATCCCATTCTGGGGAAGTTAAGTGGAATATTGCAAACTGTAAAGGCTTCTGAACTTCCTCTGCTTTAAAAGGTATTCACTAACAATCAGTAAACAGGAAGCACAGTGGAATCATGGAAAATGCATGGAGCAAGGCAGACCTGGGTTTGAATCTTGGCTCCTCTTGGCTTAGGAGCCATGTAGATATGGGTAAGTTATTTAACCTCACTGTTAGCTTCCAGATCTGAAGAGGGTAACAAAATCTACCTCAGAGGCTTGTTGCTAGAATTCAATGACATAGAATCCGTGGAAACTATTCAGGGCAATAGTGCAATTGTGGTATACTTATACAGGCCTGCCCATGGATGACTGTGTAGCCTGGGCACTGTGTGACTCTAGGGAGTACCATTCACATGTGGTCAGTACTGTGCTGTGAACAACCTTCACAACCATAGTCACCCTACCGAAGGACTTCGCATACTGCCCAGTGCAAAGAAGGTATTTCTAAAGAAGCAGTCATTATCATTCTTGTTACTCCTCCCATGGAATTTTCATACCTGGTGCTCACTCTTGATGTCTTCTTTTTTGATTATTGGTTCAGTTGAGCAACCTAACTTCAGTTTGTTTTCACTCCAGCTGGACATTGCTTCTTCAATAACCCATTTCCATTTTGGAAACTGCAGACCATAGGCAAATTATGCCCTGGAATCGTGGGATTCTTTTCCTCATCCTGAAGCTAGAGCTTAGCTTTTGCGTTTGCCTAGGAGTTGGAATTAAAGACCATGCACAGGAAAGGAGGACCTGAGTTTATGAGACAGAGAACCTGCTTTTGTGGGTGAGGGTGATGGCTTCAGACTGTTAGAATGTGAATTTGAAAATTGTGGTGATCTTGAACATCTGTTTCACAGTCACAGAAGCACTAAAAGCCCCTGAAGGTGGTAACAAAAAGAGTTCAAGGATCTGGAGAACTGTGTGACTAGAAAACTTGGCACTTCTTTAGAGAGTATCTATGGGAAGCACAACTTATAGTTGAATTGTCAAGTATTAATATAAATTTATGAATGCTGAACCATAGATGCAATCAAATTCTGTTGTTACCTGATGGGGAAGTATTTTGTAAACCTTGAACTGTGTTAGTTTTGAATAACTTGGTGCCGCACCTACATTTTTAACAGGCTGACTTGTTCTCACATTATAAGGCACTGTCTTACCCCAACTGATAGATGTGCAGTTTGTTCCACTCCTTTGGAAGTATATCAGGAAAAAAAAAAGGAAGTATATCAGGAGAAAGAAAGGGGAGAAAAAAATGAGAAATTACATCCATTTGAGAATCCTAAGAAGCCTTGGTTTTTGTCCTTTATAGGCCAGTGAATGTATTGGAGATAATTTTTTTGTAGATTGAAATTGTGCTGCTCAAGAGAAGGGGAATGGGTTGTGTATGGTGAGGGAGGGATGAAGGATGGACACATTCATATTTGTGAGGTCTACTCTGTTCCAAATTCTTTTCACATGTGTTTAATCCTCAGCGTCTCCAGGAGGCTGTGGCTATTGTTTCCAGTTAACAATGGGAAAAGCCACGTTCAGAAAAGATGATCTGTTCATACTGGTAGAGTTTGGGTTCTCACCTATGTCTGCTGACCCCAACGCAATTCTCTTTTCTTTAGACCAGGGTCAGCAAGCACTTTTGGAAAAGAACCTTTGTCAACAGGTTTTGTGGGCCATGAAGTCTCTGTTGCTGCTACTCAACATGCTCAGGTGGTGCAAAACCAGCCATCAAGAGTATGAAGACTGCTGTGTTACAATAAAGCTTAATTTACAAAAATAGGAAGGGTAGGATTTGACTTACAAGCCTATTTGCCAAACCTTAAAAGCCTCAGAATAAAAACTAAAGCAACAAAACCCCAAAATGAAAAGAACAGAAAAGAGCAAAAGGAAGGTAGGGTTTGGAGGATGACACTGTTTAGTAAAGGGCTTCATAAAATTTATGTATAGTATTCCTCATAGAGTGAGAGCCAAGGCCATTTCATATACACTTTACAGCCTTACACTTCACATGACTGTGTCAGTCCCTCGAAAGCAATGAAACTCTTCTTTAAATCTATACATGAATAGGGCATCTGGGTGTTCAGCCGGTTAAGCTCAGCTCATGATCTTGGGGTCCTGGGATCGGGAATCTGCTTCTCCCTCTCCCTCTGCCCCTCCCCACCGCTCCTGCTCCCTCTCTCAAACACTTGACTAGTGTTTCAAGTATTACACCTCAGTTAATCACCTACGATTAGGTCAGAGCATTCCCCAATACACACAAATTGTTGCAGTGCCTCTCTCTCTCACTCAGTTGGGCGGCTGGTTCCTTCTCTTGTCATTGACTAAACTTTCTTGCAATCCTTAGATTCCCATAAACAAACAGATCATCATGTTGTTGGAACAACTCTAATATCGTAAAGCTGGACAAGTATAATGTACTTTTCGGGTAAAACTATGATGTTATTCTCTCTACTGAAGATAGCACGAATGGCACATTTCTTATGGAAAATCTTCTTTGTCATTCGTTTATTTGTTTTTATATGCTAAACAGAGGTGGGAAGCCCAAAATAGGATACTAAGTAAAACATAGTAAAAAGATAGTTCTCTGCAAACAACAAGGTAAATATTTGAAAAAGATGAAAAGAGCAGCTTCTCAACTCTCACTAAATTCCATAGAAAATTACCAACTTGTTCTACTATTAAAAGTTGCAGGTCACCTCATAGTTGCAAATCGCCTAATACAATAAGGAAACCAAATCACGTAACTCACAAATACTAAAGACTCAAAACCATTTTGCCATGGGGTTCGGGTCTGGTGGCTCGATACTCTGGTTCAGAAATCCTATTGCAGTGGTTCAGGCTAGGAAGGGTGGAAGTCCAAGTTGAAGCAGCAACTCCAACACAGCAAGGGAGGGAAGAACATGATAAATGTTTGTACCCAGAACTGACAAAATGTGAGTTTTTATTATTTAAAAGTCATCATAGTTGATGATGATGATGATGATGATGATGATGATGATGATTCTTGGTGGCAGATACCAGAAACTGGCCAATAAACTTAAGCTGAAATGATGATTTATTGGCAAGATTCTGGGGTAGCTTACAGAATTGAAGGAAAGTGGCACACAGAATTGGTCAAGTCATGGGAAGGCATAAATCAGGGAGTCTCTGGGCGCATCAGCATTGAGCTTCCATGTATTTTCATTCTGGGGGGTACCATATGTTACTGACTCCAGCCCATGGTGGATTAGTGGCATTAATAGTCCCAATTAAAGACTTCATTGCATCCCTGCCCTTTGCTCCGTAATTCCATAGGCCCCTCTCATTCTGATTCTGAAATTGGCCCTGGAAGAGTAACAAATGTGATATACTCAGAAACTTGAATAGGCACTTGTAGATTTGTGCTTCCTTGCTTATTCCTCATCTTTGCCCTGAGGATGTGCCCAGGCCAGTCTACTGGATAATGCGGCACATGGGGAAGAGTCAAGTGATCCCAGCTGTCTGAGCCGAGCCCCCGGTTACGAGAGAAGGCTCATTGGAGAGCTGCCTATCATTACCTGCAGCCGACTGAGACCCGTGAATAAACCTAGCGTAGATGAGCCAAACTGTCCACCTGGCCCGTAAACAAATGAGAAATGATAAATTGTTGCTTTAGGTAAATTTTGTGGATATTTATTACACAGCAACAGCTAATTGATACACCACTAACGTGTCTCTTGATTCAAGTTTTGATTTCTTGAATATGAGGATCTGTTGGATTCAGCTCGGTTCTTGTGCTGTACTCTGGATCACTTAGCTGTGCCCGGGGGGCAGGTGGTAGGGCTAAAGGAGAAACACTGTGAGGCTGTAAAAACAGCCCAAGTGGTGATATAAGTCGTATATTTATAACATGGGGGAAGAGCTGGGATAGAGATGGAGAGTCAAAAACTCCTGGGATATTTATAAATATCCTGAGTTTCATCAAACTCCTGAGAGAGGAAGGGCTTTTTAGCCTCCCATTGATGGTAGCTGTGAATCAGCCCTGGGGAAATGGCTTGCTCATAAGGAGTCAGAAAGTGATTGATCAAACCCCTGAAGAACTTGATCGAGTGGGCAGGGCCTGTTTTTCATCTCTGTGTCCTTAGTGCCTAGCAAAGGTTGGATCATAGAAAGGCAGTATTTTTTTTTTTTTTTTTGAGGGAGACTGGGCATCAAAAGAATTGTTCAGGATAAAATATCAGCCGTTGATATTGAAAAGACAGTGGCCAAATTCTGCAGGTTTTAGGCGTATCAATACCTGAAAATGTGGTGCCTACATAATGCTAATCATCAGAAAGTAATAACTTTGTGCCAGAAAGAAGATCATTACTGTTATCATGTAATAAATGTGTTTTTCAGGCGACTAGCTCATTAACTGCCTGCTTGTGTATTTATGGCTGTGCTTTTCTTCCTTTCCATAATCACAGAATTCTAGAACCATAGGGGACCCGAGGCCGTCTAGAGAGCCCGTGGCACAGTGTGGTACCTCTTGGCTCAGCCCCACATGTTCCTCCTTTGTAGAAGGTTCTCACTGGCTCGTCCAAAGCCCCATTGGCTAAGTCCCCGATTCATCCTCTGCTCTGGCCAGACCCCTGTGCGCACAGGCCGTGTGAGCAACCAGGAGCCAGGAGCTTCCGGCTCTGGTCAGTCTGTGACTAACACAATCCTGTTCACATCCATTTCCCCACTTTTGTTTCCCATACTTCATAGCCTCCCGCACGTGCGCCTGGGCTGCGTCTGGATCCTAGCCGCTGCGCTGGGAGGAATGCGTTGGGCCGCACGGCGCGGGGAGCCCTTGACCCTGGTGAGTTCTAAACGCTAGTTGCATTTTAACTGTCATTCCTCTTCCTTCTTCCTTCCTCTTTTCTTTATTTTTCTGTTGTTGCCCTTTGAACAAATGCCGATTAAGTCCTAGTGTTCAAAAAGTGGCAAGCAGAACGGAAGCCACTGCGCTAACCTCAAGCTGCCTGCAATCTAGCGTGTCTTGTGGGGGAGCAAGTAGAGGTCTCACTGAGCTCCAAGAAGGAAACGAGCCACTGGGGACAGTTAGGGTTCCCGTATCGTCTGGAGGTTGACACGAAAGGTCTCGTTTCATCTACACGGCTGTTCTACGAACGAGGTATTAGAAAATAAAGCTCACGCTCTCCGGTAATTTTCTCGAAGTCATGCAGCTAAGGCATGAGAGAAGTAGGATTTGAATCCTAGCTCTTAAGAGTCGTGACTGCAAAGCCTGTGCTCATAACTCTGCACTTCGTGGTGGTTCCCCCGCTCTCCGGCCCTGCTCCCGCTCAGCAGATGAGCCACAGTTTCTGTACTGTTTAGCTCTTGTCAGAGTATCGCTGCATGACAACTAACCCCAAACCGGTGGGCTTACAGCAGCAAGCATTCAGTTTTTTCCACACATGGATCTGCAAGCTGCCTGGCCTTGGGCTGATGTGAGCTGCATCTGGATGCATTCCTCGGCATTTGGCTTCCCCACGCACGGTGGACCCAGGTCTGCTCCAAATGTCTTCTCGAGCTCCTTCTACCGGGAGCGTCTTCTTACGGTAAGTGCGAGGCGTGCGAGGGGGCCATCGAGGCTTGCAAGCGTTCTGACGCGATTGCCTGCATTGTGTTCACCACCACTCGTTGGCCACAGTGTGTTACCAGGTCAGCCAGGCCCCAAGGACACGGTGTCACAGCCCTCCCGTGGCGGGAGGAACTTGCAGCTGGATGGCAAAGTGTCTGGAGCTATGACTCTAACGCGAGGCAGGTGGAAAATTTAGAGCAAAAATTCAGTCTACCACACCCCCAAACCAGCAGGACGGCCGGGCGGGCGTGTGCCAGCCTTTAGTGGTGTTTAAAGTCTGAAGTCCCGGCTTCGCTGCTCCCTGCCCGAGAAGCATTTGGCCCCACCTGGGCTGGAACGGTCATTATATTCCCTGTCCCGTATTCCTTGCAGACTTATTTAGGTCTCAGAGAGCAAATGTGAGCTTCTTTAGAACCTTTACTGCAGTACTCAAAGTCGATTGTTAATATTGTTACTTAATATTTTTGTCAATATTATTACCACCTCAATTAGAGCGTTCCTGAAGTCTTTTTGGGGACCACCTGGCAGTCCCCAGTTGGAGAACCAGGTGGTCTGCGGGCTTTGTGGCATCAGTGCTTATGTATTTTATTATCGTGTCCATGGCTTGGTTTCTGGTATTATTAAGTCATTTGTTTATGATATTTAATAACAGCGAGCGCTGTCTCGTCTGCAGCCCATCAGAGGCAGCACAGTCTTTCATTTCCTGGGGTGTGGTTTTCATTCGGGGCAGCCCCCGGTGGGAATGAGGACGGTCGGTGGTTCGCGGGCATCCTCTGTTTCGCCAAAGTGGTCTGCCGTCTGCAGGAGCTTGAGAGCCTCACTTCCCCTAAGTGCGCTGATTCTCGAGCTGAAAGCATTCACACAATTTCTATTGCTTCATAATGGGCTGAATTCTCTCGCCATCAGACAAACACAAATAGTGCTTGAGGTAAGCAAGAAAGGGCAGGAGGTAACCGCCGCCAGCACCAACTAGCTGTAAGTGTGGAGGCAAAATAACATTTCCCTGAAGAAGGAAACCATAGCAATGGAAGGAGGAGGGGGGGGGGCGCAGAAGTTGCTATCATAAACCAAATATAAAGTTCCTAAGATAAATCCAAATGTATTTTTATAAGGTTTACGTGTTTGCTCAGTTCAGCTCAGATGTATGAAATTCGATTCTCTGCAACTCCATCCAATCAATATTTCTAGACACTACAGGACCGACAACCCAGGGATAAGCTCTAACTCAGAGATGAATAAAATATAGACGCTGCCCTTAAAACACTCCAGCTGGTGGTGAACACACACACACACGTACAAAACATTAATAGAGGGTGGCGGCTAGGGTTTGGGAGTCAGGCAAGGCCGGGTTAGAGTTTCAGCAGGATCTTGGTCTTGCTAAGTCTTAGCTTCCTCGTCCACAAAAAGGGGACAATAATTTATATTTCATAGAGTTCGATCTCCATGTTGCCAGATTCCGCGGTCAGTTCTCTGTCCTCATTTTGCCCTGCATTTGACACAAATCGATCATGTCCTTTTTGATCACCTCTTCTCTTTGTTTCGGGGACGCCATCCTCTCTTGGATCCCCCTAACGCACTGGCCACTTCTTAATCTGTTTTGTTGTATCTTCCTAATCTTCAAGGCTTATAACTGATTTTCCCTTCTTCAGTGGCCTTAATACTTCTGTTCCACCCTCCAGATTCATGTTTTGAAGCCCTAACTCCCAGCGTGATGATCTTAGGAGGTGGCGGCTGTGGGAGGTGATTAGGTCATGAGGGTGGAGCCCTCAGGAATGGGATTAATCATCCTACAAAAGGTACCCCAGAGCACTCTCACCATCTTCCTGTCATTTGAGAATATATTGAGAAACCTGGGAACCAGGGAAAGGGTTCTCATCAAAACCTAAGCATCCTGGCACCTCCTCAGACTTCCAGTCTCCAGGACTGTGAGAGAGAGATCTCCTTTCAGTCACTTACTTCCAAATGACTATTTCCAACCTAACTCCCCGCACCGCCCGCCGACTTGGATATCCGGTTGATATCTGGACTTGAATATCTGGTAGTCTTGCAAGGTATCAAATCCAAAATGGAATTGTTGTTTCTACCTCTTGTCTTCTATATTTCAGGATGCTGTTCTTACAGTTACTTAGAGGAAAGGCACTTGGAATCATTCTTGACTCTTTTCTCATAATTCACATTCAGTCCCTTGGCACATTCTGGAAGCCTGTGGTCGTAGGTTGACTGCCTTAATGACCTCGGTTAATGATGTTGCTGTATCCCCAGCCTTTGCGATGTAGTCTTGCAGCTTCTCCCATAAAAATATAGTCCATCTCCCCACCCTTGTATCTGGGCTAATTTTGTGACTTGTTTTAATCAACAGAAACGAGGGACTGAATATACAAATGGACAAGGGGGCCAGACTATGTATAAAAACAGAACTCTGACCCGCAACTGGCAGCAGCCAGCCCACGAAGCCAACCTACTATCTACAGTAACCAGAAATTCAAGCCACTCTCTGGAGCAAAGGGTCTTGGAGGCCCCAAAAACTAGAATGTCTGTAACAATTGGCCTAAAATGACAAGACTTGATTGATAACTGACAGATTTCCTAAACTTTTGCTCCTATTTCCAAATTAGGACCAATCAGAGAAATCTAAGTAGGGCCCCTAACCAATCACACAGGATGTCCCCCTTCTAGATACCTCATCTACAGCTTTCTTAGGGCCACAGCTTCCAATCAGGGCCGACCTGAAACTGTCTATATATATATTTTTTTTTCGTCTATATTTTTCCCACTATAATGCTTTCTTCCTCTTCTGCCTTTGAATCTCTGCCGAATGCAAGTGGCGGTGGCTGACTTCCTTGCTGTATCAATCTCTGAATAAGCCTTTCTTGCTGTCATTTGGGGGTCTTCATTTATTCCCACAACAATATGGAAGAAGTAACAATGCGGCCATTCTGTGTCTATGTCTCAAGAGGCCTTTGACAATTCTGCTCTCCTGCCTTTCTGCCATCACCATGAGAACGAGCTCAGGGTAGGCTTCTGGGCATTCAAGGGCCTCCTACAGTTTGAAAGACGTTATGGAGCAGAGCTCAGGTGTTCTTTTGAAATTGAGTACACTTAGCAGTGGAGCTGTTTGCAACTAAGAAGCCCAAATAAGGAAGTAGAGGGATTTAGTGATTTGGGAGTTATTTAGGTGACGGGGGAAAGGCAAAGGATTCAGCTTTCCAGTCAAGTAACAGACAGGTGGGCTGGGAGGAGTGCTAACTCGGATCGTTCTTTGGTGGGTGCAGACTTGACTGGAGGGGGCAGGCTCACTTCAGGGGGCTGAGCTGTGACATGGCTCGGGGTGATCGGTTAGCCCGGCAGGAGCTGACGTTGAAGCGCTGAACCCGTCAACCTCTCCTGCACGCTGACCTTTGGAGGCTGGAACCCCTTCAAGAGCAGCGTAAGCAAAGCTACCGTTATTTCCTGGGGCGTTTAAAGACATGGTTCACGTAAGAAACGTCTCTTACAGATCTGTGAGGACTTTGTGCGTTTATTAATGCTTAGCAAGTATTATGTAAAAGAACAACGGGTACACAGTCAGTCTGGGAGGTATGCTGGGTGTGAGGAGCTCAACAACCTCCCCAGGTTGGGGTTTCCGTTGTGGGCAGGTAATGGGAAGGAACCCTCGTGAGCACTTTCAAAGGTTTCTAACTGCGGCCGCAATTTGCATTAACGAGACCACAGCTTACACCTTACCCCGAGAACACAACAACCAAAGAAATACTAATGAGCTGGAATTTGAACCCACGTGGCTTAGGTTTTCAGCTGCCCGTGTTTTTCTTCCTTTTTGTTCTTCCCTCGGTGCAAAAAATATTTTGGTTTCTTCTATGACATTTCTTGTTCTGTATAATTGGCGTCAAACACAGGTGCCAGGTACGTGTTCTGCGTTTGGGATTCCAGTTCCTATCTCCTCGCAGGTCAGGCCGTGAGGACGGCACAGCCCCCGGTGAGGGCCAGAGCAGCTTCTTTCTAAGCAGGTCATGAAGAAGTACCCCAGGGGCTGTCTGTAGTTCATTATCACCCGGTAGAGTCTGGTGACCTTTTGCCTCTGGCCGGTGGGTCCAACGCGGTGCTGTTTCTAGGGGGTTCTCAACAGCTTGGGGATCCTCAGAACGCACGTTGGTTTTAGTTTCTACCAATCGAACACACAAGGAAGAATGTTGATCTCACATGAGAGACTTTGTGCTGACTTTTTAAAAAAAAATTTTATTTACTTATGATAGTCACACACACACACAGAGGCAGAGACACAGGCAGAGGGAGAAGCAGGCTCCATGCAGGGAGCCCGACGTGGGATTCGATTCCGGGTCTCCAGGATCACGCCCTGGGCCAAAGGCAGGTGCTAAACTGCTGGCGCCACCCAGAGATCCCTGTGCTGACTTTTTTGCTTTATTATTAAGCAACTATGTCTGAGACTCTGTGGGCGAACATACAAAATGACTAGGGGTAACCAAAAATATATCAGGAACGTTGGGTCCAAATCCTAGCTGGGTGACTCGAGGCAAGCCATTCACCGGGCTACATTTCCTTTAGCTTAATGAGACAGGGTCTCCAAAATCTTTCTACCACCACCATCGGAAAACTTCAGCTATATGCAACTTCTGAATCCCAAAATGCGAATAAACCCTAAATCCCTTTTATTGTGTACTTATATCATCAAGGGATTTCAAGATAATCATTTAACAAGCGCTAATTGCCCCTTCCTAGGTATCAGGCATCCTTTCGGGTGCTGGGATGGAGCAGTAAGACAGAAACGGTTCCCATAATCCTGGAATAAATGTCCCAGTGGCAAAACCGGCGTAATGTACCGCTGTGATGAAATAATGAAGTCAGGGTTGAACCCAGGTGTGTGTGACGTCAGTGTATTTGTTTTTATCCCCTCGGCTTGCTTGTGTCCAGGTAATAGAAAGACCCAGACTCTGCGCTCTTGGCTTTGTCTGGTAGGGACACACGAGTGGTGGTGGCGGTGGCGGCGGTTAGGAGGATTATTATCATTCTAGAAGTTTATCTTAACAGGAATCCAATATAATCATTGAAAGAATAGTTCTAGGCATGTGGCAGATGGTAGCATGATGTCCTATATTTCTCTTCGTACCTGCCTCATAGAGGTGCAGAGTTAATATCGAGCCCTCTTCTCCCAGATTCTAAGGTATTTCTTCTGCACTTTGCCTCTGTAACGGATTTGCTGTGGGGACAAGAAAGAATGTGCGGAATTGCCCTACAAGAGTAGACTACATAAAATTAAATGTTTTTTCGACTTTGTATCAGATCAGCCTGGACTTCAGCAAAGGGTTTAAACTCTTGGGACGCCTGGGGGGCTCATTGGTTGAGCATCTGCCTTCCGCCCAGGGCGTGACCCCGGGGTCCTGAGATCGAGTCCCGCGTCGGGCTCCCTGCATGGGGCCTGCTTCTCCCTCTGCCTGTGTCTCTGCCTCTCTCTGTGTGTCTTTAACGAGTAAATGAATAAAATCTTTTTAAAAAAAAGTTTAAACTCAGAGTAAAAACAAACAACAAAAACATCAAGCTCACAGAACTCAGCTCTGTTCTCACTGGCTACGTGGCTTTGGCTGGCTTGAATCCTCTGGTCCCCGTCACAAGATTTTATCTGTATCTACCTCAAATGAGACGTGACCTGTTAAGTGCATAGCATAGTGTCTGAACCCGTTATAGGTGCTCAGTAAACACGAGTCCCTTTCTCCCTGCGGAAGTGAGTACATGTCTATACATGTAAGTTAATCACCGGTGCCGGAGGCTTAGCAGTGGGAGGGCTGGGCTCAGTGGGGCCTATAGCCTTAGGGAATAGCCAGGTCAAATGAAAAGTAGTTTAGCTTTCAGGGTGATGATCTTTTATCCATTTATTCACATCTTCATGTCATGCCCATTTAATAGATGGGAACACCAGGGAACAGAGGGATTTGATTCATCCAGCATCATCCTGCAGCGGGAAATATTATTGAGAATTATTAAGCACTTAGAGTAATGGATGGGATGAGAGTTGGTGGCCATCGCTGATGCTCTCTCTATTGTAGACAGATGCACCCCAAAGGGAACCGTGTTAATCCTGAGCTTTCTATCCCTTCCCCTCGTGTCTCTGGAGGGGGAATCCGGAAAGGCTGCGCGCAGCTGCTCGACTCAGGTGCTAGCGGAGCGGAGCCAACTGTGTCTTCTTTGGTCAAAGGCCACAGGGCGAGCGTGCGCTCGTGGTCAGGACGCCAGGGAGAGGACCCCGGTGAATGCACCAAGCGGGAGCCAGGAGGCCTTTGCTTGCCCTTCGCACTGTGGGCGGTTACACGGTTTATTTATTATTACGTGTTTGTGAGCAGCTCTGTTGAGGTGTAATCGGCGCGCAGAAGCTACCTGTCCCTGCGGTTCGACCATGCGCAGCCACCGCGAGCTGCCATCACGACTAGGGCCATCAACACGGCAGGAATGTTTAAATTGTGGGAAAAGGACGTTTGCTGAAATCGACGCTGTCCCTCAGCAGCACCGTTGGTGTCCGTCCCTCCCTCCATCTGCTCGGGCCTGTGGACGCCGCTTGCTCCAGGCTTTGGCCCGGGCCGGCGCCGGACGCGGAGCGGGGCCCGGGTGGCTGCGACACGTGCCTGGCCGCGGAGCCGGGGCGGCAGAGGGGCGAGGCCGGGAGGCAGGGGCAGAGGCGGCCAGGCCGAGGGTAACTAACGGGCCGGGGGGCTTGAGGAACGTAGCGGGGCGTAGGGTGCTTTGGTGGCATCGCTACCTCCCAGCTGCCGAGCGCCTGGCGTGTCCTGGACAGCACGTGCCCTTTACACGCTCCCCTCTGGGCCACCGGAGGAACTGCAGAGTCCACACCGGTAATGCCTTGTGCGAGCGAGCGGACTCGGTGACGAGGGGCCAGTTAGGGATCTGACCCAGACGCCCGAGCGTGAGCTGGGGCTCCTGCTGACCCGCCGTGCTGGGGGCCCAGAGCCCCCTCAGGCCCCTCCGGGCGCAGTAGGGGGCCGCAGGCCGGAGAGGGAGGCGAGCCTTCTGCCCAGCACTGAGCTTTAAGAAAGGCCGCAGCTGATGGGGGACTTGCGGGGCCAAGCTGCATTTACCAAAAGTGAACCAAGCGGAGCCGGATGCTTAAAAATAAAGGGCCGGTTGGGGCTCCCTATACACGACATGTCTCCGCGGCCCACAGGCTGCGGCCATGGGCCCGTCTTAGCTAAGGTCACACTGTGCCTTGGAATAAGCGCCGCTTGGGAAAGACAGATTTCCCAAAGCCACAGGAAGATTGATTCTCTTTGCCCAAGAGCCACAGCATGTCTTAGCTCGGGCTGCTGAGGCAGGGGAGCACGGACAGGTCACGACTCTTGGGGCCAGGAAGTCCAAGGTCACGGAACGGGCACATCCAGTTCCCGAGGGCGGCCTCTTCCTGGTCTGCAGGTGCATCTCCCGCCCCCCCCCCCCCCGCCCCTGCTGTGCCCGCACAAGCCCAGGGAGGGAGCTCTGGTGTCTTCCCATCAGGGCAGAGTCCCGTGATGGGGTCTCTACCCTCGTGAGCTCATCTAGCCCTAGTTGCTTCCCAGAGCGTCACCTTAGAGCATCACACTGCGGGGTCGAGGCACTAGCACAGCCTGGACCAAAGTCATTCAGCAGAAGAATTTGGGGAGGATGCAAACACTTGGTTCACGACAGTGGCTCGTTCAGTGTTTCAGATTTGCCGGCCTACCATGCGGATGCACTTGGTTTATGCTTTGTGTGATGCTGCTTTATTGTTAATTTGGATTTGAAGAGCATCAGGAAGGTTGTTAGGTTGTGGCGATTGATTCAAATGGCATCTCGGGCCAGATGGCAATAGGTGATTTATATTTAGGTACTTCTTTATGCTTAGTTAAAGCTTTTTTTTTTTTTTTTTTTTTTTTTGGTGGGATATTTAAGGTCTACTTTACAGAAGAGGAAGCTGAGGCTCTGAGAAGTTATGTAAATTTTCCAAGGTCACGTGTCCACTAAGAAGATAGAAAGGAAATTGAATTCAGATCCTTTTTTTTCTTTTTAAAGATTTTATTTATTAGAGAGAGTGGAGAGAGAGGAGAGCCCACAAGCAAGGGGAGGCCAGCAGGGGAGGAAGAAGAGGTTCCTGAGCAGCGAGCCTGATGTGAGGCTCGATCCCAGGACCCTGGGATCATGACCTGAGTTGAAACCAGATGCTTAACTGACTGAGCCACCCAGGCGCCCCTGAACTCAAACCCTATAACTGAATCCTACATTCATTCTAGGTTGTCAGGAACTTCTCTAGTAACCCCAAACTCCAAGTGCACTAACCAATATCCTTGGGGCACAAAATATTTGAGCTGCAAGGGAATGCAAGACCATCTAGTCTCAACTGTTTTGAGGTCCAGAGGAAAAAAAATAGGGATAGGTCCCAAATTGAGGACATAGGACTTGATTTCTGATCCAAGATGTCCCTGACCGTGAAATCTGGTAAACAATTTTCCCTCTATCAAGTACTTTACATTAAATTACTATCTTCATTCTTCAAAAGTCTTATAAAATAAGGCAAACATCAGCTCATTTTTCTGATGAGGAATGAGATGCTTTGAAAGATTAGGTTACTTGCCTCCAATTGTCCGGTTGGCAAGGTGTGAGCTCGGTATTACGAACGTCCTTTTATTTTTATTTTATTTTATTTTTTTAAATAAATTTATTTTTTATTGGTGTTCAATTTACCAACATACAGAATAACACCCAGTGCTCATCCCGTCAAGTGCCCCCTCAGTGCCCGTCACCAGTCACCCCCACCCCCCACCCTCCTCCCCTTCTACCACCCCTAGTTCGTTTCCCAGAGTTACGAGTCTTTATGTTCTGTCTCCCTTTCTGATATTTCCCACTCATTTCTTCTCCCTTCCCTTATATTCCCTTTCACTATTATTCATATTCCTCAAATGAATGAAAAGACCCCGAATAGCCAGGGAATTTTAAAAAGAAAACCATATCTGGGGACATCACAATGGCAGATTTCAGGTTGTACTACAAAGCTGTGGTCATCAAGACAGTGTGGTACTGGCACAACAACAGACACATGGATCAATGGAACAGAATAGAGAACCCAGAAGTGGACCCTGAACTTTATGGTCAACTAATATTCGATAAAGGAGGAAAGACGATCCACTGGAAGAAAGTCAGTCTCTTCAATAAATGGTGCTGGGAAAACTGGACATCCACATGCAGAAGAATGAAACTAGACCACTCTCTTGCACCAGACACAAAGATAAACTCAAAATGGATGAAAGATCTAAATGTGAGACAAGATTCCATCAAAATCCTAGAGGAGAACACAGGCAACACCCTTTTTGAACTTGGCCACAGTAACGTCTTGCAAGATACATCCACGAAGGCAAAAGAAACAGAAGCAAAAATGAACTATTGGGACTTCATCAAGATAAGAAGCTTTTGCACAGCAAAGGATACAGTCAACAAAACTCAAAGACACCTACAGATGGGAGAAGATATTTGCAAATGACGTATCAGATAAAGGGCTCGTTTCCAAGATCTATAAAGAACTTATTAAACTCAACAGCAAAGAAACAAACAATCCAATCATGAAATGGGCAAAAGACATGAAGAGAAATCTCACAGAGGAAGACATAGACATGGCCAACATGCACATGAGAAAATGCTCTGCATCACTTGCCATCAGGGAAATACAAATCAAAACCACAATGAGATCCCACCTCACACCAGTGAGAATGGGGAACATTAACAAGGCAGGAAACCACAAATGCTGGAGAGGATGCGGAGAAAAGGGAACCCTCTTACACTGTTGGTGGGAATGTGAACTGGTGCAGCCACTCTGGAAAACTGTGTGGAGGTTCCTCAAAGACTTAAAAATAGACCTGCCCTACGACCCAGCAATTGCACTGCTGAGGATTTACCCCAAAGATACAGATGCAATGAAACGCCGGGCACCTGCATCCCGATGTTTCTAGCAGCCATGTCCGCAATAGCCAAACTGTGGAAGGAGCCTCGGTGCCCATCGAAAGATGATGGATAGAGAAGATGTGGTCTATGTATACAATGGAATATTCCTCAGCCATTAGAAACGACAAATACCCACCATTTGCTTCAACGTGGATGGAACTGGAGGGTATTATGTGGAGTGAAGTAAGTCAGTCGGAGAAGGACAAACATTATATGGTCTCATTCATAGGAACGTCCTTTTATGAGTTCACTTTCGTGATTAGCAATGTGTCCACAAAGTCGTACGTAACCGATGGATTGTAAATCCAGTGCAGTCACATCCTTCTTGCTCTGTACCCCACTCTCCCTAAGGCAGAGGGACGGTGTCCCCCTCCCACTTCTGCTGTCCTTGTGGGAGTCGGCTTGCTTCCTGAAGTTGCCATGACAGCTGCGGCTCGAAGCCCGCTCTCTTCAGCCTCCGACACCTGTTAACCCTCTCACTTTCCCCACACATTTGCTCCGTGTGTCCCACCGTTCACGAACAGCCCGTTTCCGGAGGGGAGCCTCTCCTCATTGTGTGCATCATGAGCTGCCAGCTCCGGCCCATCTTCCCTTCCTTCTCATCCGTCATGTAGGCTTGTGTCAGAAGCAGGGTCAATTAACTTCCCACAGAGATGTTAACTTGGCAGACACAACTTGATTGTTTTGTTTTAATCTGACCCATTTTTTTTCTTTTTCTTTTTTTTTTTTTTTGCTATGAACATCCCAGGTGGGAGGCATAGCCAAGCCCAGGAAGGGGGATGAATGTGAAGATTGATTGCTCTTTTATTTTAGAAGAAACACAGAGTAAATAGTAGATGTGGGCCGAGGGCGGTGTGTCTCGTAGATTGGTCTCATCAAATGCTCGAATGGATTGTTCCTCCTCAGAGCATTCCTGCTTTACAACATCCCCTCCCACTTGGCCTTGTCATCCTCGCTCTCCTGCAAACAGACCCAGCTCCGTCCTGGTTATGTCCTCACTACTCATCTAGTGGCTCAATCCGGAAACTAAAAATCACCCTTATCCACCTTTTGCCTCTGCTTAGATGGTCGTTACATCAGGTTGGTTCTGCCTCTGAAATATTCCCAACGCCGTCCCTCTTGCTAACTCCGAATCCACTTGATTATGCCAGGCTAGCGTCTCTTCATTGCCGTTACCTCCTAACAGGTCCTCCCATCTTAACTTCTCCACTCCATTGTCCAATCTGGTCTTGATTGGGAGGCAAATTTGGTCGTGTTACATCTCTGCTTATAAGGCTGAGTGGCCTTCACTGCCTGTAGAAAGAAGGTTCGTTTGCGTATCACATAAAACTCTCCGCTCTGGGACCCCTGCATACCTCTCCAAGGTCGTGTTCACCCATTCCCTTCTCTCTTTTTTATTTTTTATTTTATTTTATTTTTGTTTTTATTTATTGTTTTATTTTATTTTTTCCATTCCCTTCTTTGAAACCATGCTAAACTCCTGCTTTTCCATAAGCTTGCTGTAATGGTTCACAGAGTTGTATCTTCGCACGTGCTCCCTTTAGTCTGAAAGAAACGTTCTTATTTTGTCGCTTGTCCTTCATCTTCAAGACCCAGTTCTAATATCACACTTTTAGACCAGTCCTCCCCAATCCCGAGATGGAATTGCACGGTGCCACCTGTACTGTCCGCAGACCTCTGTGAGGGTAAGTGTTCTGCTGACTGACGGCTGTTCATCCCCGTGTTTGTTCCTCCCACCAGCTTTGAACTCTTCGGGAAGAGAAACCATGTCTCATAGATCCTTGGATCCCAATTACTTTGCCAGGTACAGGTGCCTACTAAGTTCTCAGTAAGTTGCTTTGGAATTACATGCATTGATTGGCCCTCAAGTTCAACTGCAAGCAGAGACGTAATGAGAGCTCTTTAGAGGCGGCGCAGTTACTCCTTCATGGTAGGATTTTTTCTCTCTCTGATCTTTTGCACATGATTCCTCTGCTTTAAGTGACCTCGCCACACCGTCACCTGAAAAACCATATACACTCCTTAAATCTCAGCCCAAACATCACTGCCTCATTGAAGCTTTTCCCTACTTCCCCAGGTAAGATTAATCACCTCTTCCTTAGAATTAACTCATTTGGACCTGTATATTATTTCATTCTTTCTTTTATTGTAGTTACTGGATGTTTTCTTAAAAATCCTTTGAAAAATTAAAAAAAAAATCCTTTGAAAAACCGTTGAAAAGCAAACAGATGCCCGTTCACTCCACTCTACTAGAATTAATTGTGGCTTCTTTTGTATTTATGTAGCATTTGTCTTAGCATATAAAAGACATTTGTTTACATGTATTTACGATTTTAGCTCCTTGAGGGAGGGATTGTGTTTAATTTATTTGCCTGTAGGTTTACTCCTGACTCATTTCTGTTGTTTTCCCATGATCCAAAGATGTTATTTTTGGTCACTGATTCCAGATGATTTATAATATTCAGTTTCTACACAACTTTATTATTTACCAAAACTTTAAAAATCACATTATTGTTCAGCTGTTAAGGCTGGGATGCATATTTAGTTTTTTAAGCTTTTCCCTGTTTTTAGTTTTGTTTTTAGTCCATGATTTTTATTTCTGTGTGTTGATAAGAAATGTAAGAGTGGAATGTTAATCAATTTCAGTTTAGTTCTGTAATGTCAAGAATTTAAAAATTAAAACATGGGTCTGTTAAAAAAAAAATTGCCTGGCAGAGAACCTAGTACATAGATGCTAAACAATTATATGTGAAATTGAATTGAAATCAACCAAAATATATGTTTTTTAAATTTATTTTTATTTTTTTTAATTTAATTTTTTAAAATTTAAATTTATTTTTTAAAAAATTTATTCATGAGAGACAGAGAGAGTCAGAGACACAGGCAGAGGGAGGAGCAAGCTCCATGCAGGGAGCCCGATGTGGGACTCGATCCCTGGACCCTGGGATCACGACCTGAGCTGGAGGTATACAGTCAATCACTGAGCCACCCAGGCATCCCTCAAAATGTAAGTTTTTTGAGGATAATGAATATCAACTTTGATCAGTGTTGTCACTTGGGGGAAATGAAACCAAATGAAACACTTTGGTTGTGCCCACATGACAACCCCAAACATTTTTGAAAGAAAGTAGAAAAAGCCTTATTACCGTTTGTCTCTGTAGTGTCCCCAATTTTTAATAAATCCTTTTCCTTGTTATATGATTCCTGTACTAGAGCTACATAGTCCTTGTGGTGGGAATTTGCAGGTAGACCTTGCTTATGTATTTCTTGTAGGATGGGGGGCTCATTATGAAAATGCAGTGTTCCAATATGCCAAGCTGCTTCCGCAGGCTGCGGATACCCAAGAGGTGAGCCTAGTGTATTATATCAAAAGTAGCCTGCATCTCTTTTTACCTCAGGATAGTTCCAAACACTTGACCAGCCCATCAAGAACCAAAATAATTTAAGGTAAAGCATAATTCATAAAAAATAATCGTAGCAGATTATTGCCACCAAGAGACAGTAGAGCCCAGTGGTTGAGAGCATGGGCCATGGAAGTAGAGGCTCTTTGTTCAAATCTCAGTGCTGCTGCTTTCTAGCAGAGTAAGCTGTCGGGTCCTTTAACTACTTTTCATCATCTGCAAAATGGGCTGACTTTAGTTGGTTGGTCTCAAGTTTAAGTGAGTTAACCTTTGAAAAATCCCTTGGTATGTCATTTGCAAATATCTTCTCTCATTCTGTAGGCTGCCTTTTAGTTTTGTTGACCGTTTCTTTTGCTGTGCAGAAGCTTTTTATCCTGATTAAGTCCCAATAGTTCATTTTTGCTTTTGTTTCCCTTGCCTTTGGAGACGTGTCTAGCAAGAAGTTGCTGCAGCTGAGGTCGAAGAGGTTGTGCCCTGTGTTCTCCTCTAGGATTTTGATGGGATCTTATCTCACATTTAGATCTTTCATCCATTTTGAGTTTGTCTTTGTGTCTGGTGTAAGAGAGTGGTCTAGTTTCATTCTTCTGCACGTGGCATCCAATTTTCCCAGCACCATTTATTGAAGAAACTGTCCTTTTTCCAGTGAATAGTCTTTCCTGCTTTGTCGAATATTAGTTGACCATAGAGTTGAGGGCCCATTTCTGGATTCTCTATTCTGTTCCATTGATCTATGTGTCCGTTTTTGTGCCAGGACCACACTGTCTTGATGATCACAGCTTTGAGGGCTAGTATCCAATATCTATAAAGAACTTATCAAACTCAACAGCCAAGAAACAAACAAAAAATCATGAAATGGGCAGAGAACACAAACAGAAATTTCACTAAAGAAGACATAGACATGGCCAACAAGCATATGAAGAAATGCCCCGGATCACTTCCCATCAGGGAAATAGGAATCAAAGCCACCACGAGATCCCACCTCACACCAGTGAAAATAGTGAAAATTAACAAGACAGGAAACAACAAATGTTGGAGAGGATGTGGAGAAAGGGGAACCCTCCTGCACTGTTGGTGGGAATGTGACCTGGTGCAGCCACTCTGGAAAACTGTGTGGAGGTTCCTCAAAGAGTTAAAAATAGACCTGCCCTACGACCCAGCAATTGCACTGTTGGGGATTTACCCCAAAGATACAGATGCAGTGAAACGCCGGGACACCTGCACAGACAACAAAAAGACATTAAAGGCATTCAAATTGGCAAAGAAGAAGTCAAACTCTCCCTCTTCGCCGATGACATGATACTCTACATAGAAAACCCAAAAGCCTCCACCCCAAGATTGCTAGAACTCATGCAGCAATTTGGTAGCGTGGCAGGATACAAAATCAATGCCCAGAAATCAATGGCATTCCTATACACTAACAATGAGACTGAAGAAAGAGAAATTAAGGAGTCAATCCCATTTACAATTGCACCCAAAAGCATAAGATACCTAGGAATAAACCTAACCAAAGAGGTAAAGGATCTATACCCTAAAAACTATAGAACACTTCTGAAAGAAATTGAGGAAGACACAAAGAGATGGAAAAATATTCCATGCTCATGGATTGGCAGAATTAATATTGTGAAGATGTCAATGTTACCCAGGGCAATTTACACGTTCAATGCAATCCCTATCAAAATACCATGGACTTTCTTCAGAGACTTAGAACAAATTATTTTAAGATTTGTGTGGAATCAGAAAAGACCCCGAATAGCCAGGGGAATTTTAAAAAAGAAAACCATAGCTGGGGGCATCACAATGCCAGATTTCAGGTTGTACTACAAAGCTGTGGTCATCAAGACAGTGTGGTATTGGCACAAAAACAGACACATAGACCAATGGAACAGAATAGAGAACCCAGAAATGGACCCTGAACTTTATGGTCAACTAATATTCGACAAAGGAGGAAAGACGATCCACTGGAAGAAAGACAGTCTGTTCAATAAATGGTGCTGGGAAAACTGGACATCCACATGCAGAAGAATGAAACTAGACCACTCTCTTGCACCATACACAAAGATAAACTCAAAATGGATGAAAGATTTAAATGTGAGACAAGACTCTATCAAAATCCTAGAGGAGAACACAGGCAACACCCTTTTTGAACTTGGCCACAGTAACTTCTTGCAAGATACATCCATGAAAACAAAAGAAACAAAAGCAAAAATGAACTATTGGGACTTCATCAAGATAAGAAGCTTTTGCACAGCAAAGGATACAGTCAACAAAACTCAAAGACAACCTACAGAATGGGAGAAGATATTTGCAAATGACTATCAGATAAAGGGCTAGTTTCCAAAATCTATAAAGAACTTCTTAAACTCAACACATAACATTTTCTGACTTAAAATCTTGTGTGCAGAGATGTTCTATAGACGGCTGGCTCAAACACAAGGCATACTTCAAAAATGCCTCAAGAAGTGTTCAACTTAAATACTATTGGGGTACGTACGTGCTTAACCTTCCCCCATCCGCAAAGTGTCTGGCAGGCTGGGGGAGTTCATTAATACTGTAGGTAAACCCAGGAAGGGTATTTTGTATTGAAAAAGAGGCTTTGTTCAGTAGTCTCATGTGCACTTTCACTAAGGCAGTAAAGAACTAAAATAAGCAGGAGCTTATTCTCAAAAGCTTGTCAAAGGCCCCAGTGGGGATCCCTGGGTGGCCCAGCGGTTTGGCGCCTGCCTTTGGCCCAGGGCGCGATCCTGGAGACCCGGGATCGAATCCCACGTTGGGCTCCCGGTGCATGGAGCCTGCTTCTCCCTCTGCCTGTGTCTCTGCCTCTCTCTCTCTCTCTGTGACTATCATAAATAAATAAATAAATAATTTAAAAAAATAGCATTATAAAGGCCCCAGTGACCTAGCGTGGAGAGTGGAGCTGTTGTCTGAATGTAGTGGCGGGACTCAATTGAGACTGAGGACATGTGTTGTCCCCCGGGACCGTTTGAGTTGTCGACTTCCACAGGGTGGAGTGGGCGATAGCCCTGAAGTTTATGTTTCCAGTCTATATTCCTTCCACCTGCACCGTCCACTACAGTGGTCACTAAACACAGTCGCTAGTGAGCACTTGAAATATGCCATTTTGAATGAAAGTGTCTCATAAGTACATAGGACAGGCTGGATTTTTGAAGACTTACTCTGAAATAAGAAGGTGGGATACTTCATTAACCTTTTTTACACTGATGACGTGTCAAAATGATAATATTGCAGATACATTGGGTAAATGGAACACTAAAATTGAACTTGCCTGTTTCTTTCTATCTGTCTTTAGATGGGTCCTAGAAAATTTAAAATTGCCCATGTGGCTCACACTGTATTTCTGTTTAACAGCGTTCCCTTAGAGTGTGGTTTTGAAAGGTCACACACACTCATTGAGCACATGCATTGTACTGGGCCTTGAGAAAATTGCTGTGATTAAAAAAGAAATGAGGTGAAAAAAAAAAAGAAATGAGATGAAGATCATAGCGTAGAGACAGAAACAGCTGCACAAGCACCTGTCTTTCATGCAGAGTATGAGCCTTGCAATTGGGTGGCATATTGTGTGGAAGAAAGATAATAGGTTTGGGTCATATTGGGCTGAATTTGAATTCTAATTCTCCTAACCTGCTGGTTGAATAGGTTCATTTACATCTATGACTCTCAGTCTCCTTATCTGTATGATGGTAATCGTTATATCTAGCTAATTTATCTGTGGTTAGCATTTGCATAACTCATATTTAGTGTTTAATAAGACTGGAGTTCATGTCATTTGATTATATGATAAAAGTTCTGTGGTACTATGGGGAAAGAGAAAATGTAGGGTCTGTAATACCTAACGGTGATAAGGCAGGAGGGCTAAGGCTTAAGGAAAAATGCCACCTGACTAGTGTCATTAATTAAGACCACTAAGAATTTGCCCGGTGGAGAAGGGATGGCAGGGGTCATTAGGAGAATACAGTAGTACACCAGTCCAAGCAAAGCGTGTTTCTAGTTTGAGCTAGGGCAGTGGCAGCAGGGATGGACTCCAGAGGTAGAGTCCATGGACGCGGTGGTAGGAATCACATTGCGTGTAGGTCATTATAATTTTATTGTTTCCTTTTCCCCAATTGTCCATCTTTTTTTTTTTAAACTGGCATATTGCATCTTAGTTGGTCCAGATTGAGGCATTCCCCCCCCCCTTTTCTCTCTCTCTCTCAAACACTCTTTACACTGTTATTTATATTCTGGTGATCATAATACATGATAATTATTATGCTTCAGGTTACAGCTCCATGTAAAATACAGTGTGATTATTGTTCATCTGTATTTTTTTTCCTTAATGCTTAATAGTATATTTTTACTGGGCACCAATAATCATCTAATTGCTATGTAGTTATTGAAATCAGATACAATGCTCTGTTAAAGATTACCCTAATTATGAGGAAAGGTTATTAGATCCTCTCTTTGCCTGGTTTTAGGCCTGTAGAATTTTCAAAAAGCAAAAGGTTGAATAGGCATTGAAATCTCAATACTCTCCTATTCAGTCCCCCTCTCTCTTGGCTGTTAGGGCAACCTTTGTACACAAACTGGCCGACCCTGGTCACACTCGCTGCTTTGATGAGACCAGGCAGCATGAGAACCTGTAATAATGCCCTGAGGCATGCTGGGAAAACCATTGTTGCCTAAAATGAGACCTATCTGATGGGATGTTAGATGCTTGTGCTTTTGTTTCTAGTTAGATTTTCAGTCAAAAAGTATTTCTTGATCAAATGCACATAATGTGGATTTCTCATATTTTTTTTTAAACAAATTCATTTAGTTAGATTTTTTGCTAATGTTTCTGGCACTAGAAATGCAGCAGTTTAACCTTCCATTTCTTAAGCAGACTTCATCAGTGAAAAATGTAAGGGTCCAGAAGAATGAATATGAAAATGGGCAAAGGATTAAAATACCATTTCTGTGGATGAGATAAGGTGTGTTCCAAATCAGTGTAAAATGTACCCTTTACCCATTCTCGTTCACTCATAAGGCCATGATCACAAGGAAGACATGCACTGTTGAGTCACAGATGACTCACAGCTGGAAGGAAAAGGAAACCTGTTAGGCTCTCGGATTAAGGATCCCAAGAGATCTTGATTGAGGCAATAAATTCAAACTAAGATGTCATTTTAAGATGTATTTATTTGGTTCCAAAAAACCAGTCACACAGGTCCATTTGGAGAGGAAAGTCTCAGGGGCTATGTGCAAGAGAGGGACACAGACTGAAACCATAGAGTTCTGGTAGAGATGGCAACTCTAGTATTTTAAGGAATTGGTCAATAGGGGAGGAGAAAATGAGGGTCTGGTGGTTCAAGAGAAGGGTATTCTTCTCCTTCCCTGTCTTCCTTGGAAGCACCGAGCTCTAGCTATAGGTAGAGGAGAGAGAGAGCTGTTGGAGGGTGTGAGATCTAAGGTTCTGGAAAAAGAAGAGAACCTGGTTATGCTGTTCTACTGGGTGAAATGTGAAGCCAGTTGAGGCCGAGAGTGAGGATGGGATCAAGACTATAGTTGGAGGGATTAGCCTGGGAAGACACAAAGGATACACCTTCTTCTAAGACAAGAGGGGACGAGGTAAGCCTGAGTGAACACAAAGCCATATTAGGTTATGAGAATCCTGTGGGGTTAGGAGCAGAGGAGATGAAGGTATAACGAAGCTGGGAGGCTTCAGCTTTCTTAGAAGCAGTAGACGAAGTCCTCCGCCGAGTAGAAAAAGGTAACATCTGGAGCTGGCGAACGATGGAAAACGGAATTTCAGATGTGGGAAGTATCAGTGGAGGGTGAGGGGTAACTTGAAGCTTAAAGACATGAGGTCTTGGTGTGACCTTGCAGCATAAAAATCAGATCTTGCCACTCTCCTGGACCCCATTGGCCCGTGGGATGCAGATCAGTGCGGATCATTGCACAGTTCCTTCCTGACCCTGCCGGCCTTCTGTGGCAGCCTCCCCCTGTCTGGGTCTCCACAGGGTGAAGTGTTCTCTGTTGACTCCCACTAGGCACCCCCGGGGTCCTGCACAGGGCTCTGCCTGGAATGCGCTTGTCCCAGCCCGCGGGCCTCCTCGAGCCCCCCCATCCTCGAGGGAATCTGACCTTCTGAGGAGGGCTTCCCTACCTCCTCTGGCCACACAGTCCACAGCTCTCCTCTGTTTTCCTTTATCATATTTCCCCCAACTGTGATTAAAGAAACCATTTTATAAATAAACCCAGGGAAGGCCGGTTTGAAGTTAGGATGAATTTCTGTGACCTCAGGACCGGCAGTAATACATTGTGATGCAGGCACCTTGTTCAAAGACCATTAAGAATTTCCACTCAGTGCCAGCAGGGCATTAAACGGAACGTGGGCCCTTCAGGCCTGAGCCTGTGCGCAGCCTTCGCGGTCACCCACTCAGGGCGTCCCCTGCGCGTGTCCTGCAGGAAACAGGGACTAGGAGCCCTGGCACGTTCGAGGGGTGACAGCTGCAGTTCTGGGGAGGGCAGTGTCGGGATGCTGGGCCACCGTGTTTGCGGTGGGGTGGGAGGCGGGCCGCGGCCTGGCTGAACAGGGAGCCCCGAGTGCCAGTGCTCAGCGGGGCGGTGACAGGTGACAAGTAGAATGGCCACGCACTGTTTCTGACGCATCAAGTCAGCACTTTTTTTTTTTTTTTTTTTTTAGCTCCTACGTTCTCTTGATGGGAGGAATGATTGAATTTTTCAGTCTCCCCAAAAGGAAGACCTCGAGAAGTTTTAGAGAGGGGAAGGTGGGGGTGGGAGTGATTGAAAGAACAGGTTGTGGACCCGGATGGCCCGTGTTTCAAGCTCCAGTTTACCAGTTAGAGGCCCTGTGCCCTGGACAGTTACTAACCTCTCTGTGCTCTAGGTTTTGGGGAGGATGTAAAATTGGGGTAATGTCAGCATCTCCCACGGTGGTTTAAGGGACAAATGAGTGAATGAAGAGTGTCCGATTCATAGTGAGTTCTTAATTAGAATTTCACACGAGTGCACTTAGTGTCCCCGTCTGTGCTGTTTCAGTAAGAGAGTCGGACTCCGTCGCGGTGCTGCCGTGTATCATAAACAGCTAACCCTCACCATCAGGCTCAGGTGGATGCAAAGAATGTACTAGCATGCTTTGGGAAACTTGGAATGGGGCGCACTTAGGCAAAAGGAACATAATGCACGAGCTAAGTCATCCCTGTGACCGTGGGCTGGATGCCAAACACCTCTCTGGAGCACATTAGCATACCAGTGTGTAATACCTTTCAGTGAATTCCAGCATTTTACATTTGTACCTCTAGAGGCAAAGAGCCTTCTTTTGGGCACCTTAAGATGAGACCTAGGGTTAGAGATTGTGGGCCATGAGCAGGAGTTAATGAGCTATGGCTCTGTCTTCTGTTTTTGTAATTCATATGAAATTAAGTCAGGGTCTGTTGTTTAGTGAGCATATACTATTGTTCTTAACTGTCAGGATGCTGTTTATTTTAGATTGTTCTGCTCTGGAGGATGTTCTGATCAATTCCCAAACCATCATCTCTGGTATTTTCATTTTTGTGTAGGACCGTCAATACCGTCCTCTTTGGATGAACCCGACAGCCACTCCTGGCTTCCCAATCTGCATCCCCAGCCTGCCTCTCTTGTGAGTTCCTGAGTCTACAATTAATTATCCACTCAACAATTTTGCCTGCACATCTCCCAACACCTCAAACTCAATTTGTCCCAAGCCAAAATTATGATCTTTCCTGCAAACTCAGATTCATCTCTTAAACAACTGATTATCTGGCTAACCCGTACAAAAAGGTCCCCTGTTGTTCCAGAACTCACTTTATGTATAAGTCCTGAATCCATTCTTATCTTTTCACCCCTGATGCCGTTGACCCAGTCCAGATCCTCATCATGTTTGTCTTTGACCACTGCGGTCGCCTGCCAACCACGTCGTACACTCCAGTTTTCCTTCCCTTGGAAAGAAATTGCTCCCAGATTAACCAGGGCCATTTCTCTAAACTACAGATCGGATCATGCTTTTAGTTATCCCCCTGTTGCTCGTTACCTAAATTCCAAATGTTTTAGCATGAGATGTAAACACTTGCGCAATCTATACCTGGCATTTCTTTCTTCCCACGTCTTGCAGGATGGGAGCGTAGATGAAGCGAGATGGAGTGGGGAGGTATTGGTGGAATAATCTTCTGTTTTGGAAGCTCTCTCTGGCTGCTGCATTCAAAATGGATGAGTGGAAGGCAAGCGTCGTAACAGGGAGGTCAGTGTAATTACGTAGGCACAAGTGGACTAGAATATTCAGTCGTTAATAAAAACATACAGCACCTACTCTGTCCAGGCCTTTTACTAGAGACTGAACTATGCTAAGGGACTATCGCTGTACGTAACAAGCAAATCCTTTCATAGAGGAGAAAGATTCCGAGACACCTCCCGTAGGATTAACACACGCTCTATTAGCAGGAAGAAAAATCAGCTGAGGCAGCTCGGAGAGGGGAAGGGTCATCCTGCTGTAGCCGCGATCAGCAGGCTTCACAGAGGGCACAGTAATAGCAGGGTCATGGTCTGCAGGAGTTGATAAAAGTCCACAGGTGGCCTGGGGCACGACGACGTGCCCCGCCGTCCTCCTGTGTGCAGGTGGCTGCGGTTGAGAGTAAGGCCTCGGACCTGGGTTCTGCACAGAAGAACTGAAAACAGGGAGCACAAGTGGGCCAGTGCAGCTAGTTGTACCTCGTCCTCAGTCTGGTTCTTATCAGCGTCACGAACAACATCTTTTTTGCCTGCCTTCTGGTCTTTTCTCCTTTCCTTCCTTGACATAGGCATTGGCAAGAGGATGATTGCTAATGAAGCCGAGCTGACTTCATAACCCCCGATGATTTGGCACGCTAGCTCGTGGCTGAGGTTTCCACTTTGATTGGATAAGACCCAAAACAAAGAGTTGACTGCTTCTGATGATTAAAAGCTCCCTTGACGATTTTTTAAAGGGATTGCTCAAAGCTTTTAGTGCCACTGACTAGGGAATTACACTTTGCTTCCCTAAAACCCCTCCCACAATTGCACACGGACACAGCAGACTTCTTTCCTGCTGCACGACACTACCGAGAATTTTCTTTTCAGAGTAGTGGCCTTTTAGTAGGAGGTTTAAGTGATCCCTATATATATAATTTATAAGACACTTGGAGCTTTTTGTATGGAAGCACATTGGAAAAGTAAAATCATTGTTACTTATATTGTTATTAGTGTTTTTATTCCTGTTCTCATAAGAGACATTAGTTTCTGAGCTAAATATTTAGAGCAGAACTATTGATCATAAAAATAAGAAGGAATAGAATAGACAACCATGAAAATCAGGGGTGAGCAGTGAAACCAGGGAAGGATGAGTATTGTACGGTGTTTGTTTTCCCTTGAATGCTATTCTTTGAAAAATGTGCAAACACACTTTGTAAATTGTGATTGTGGTCTCCCCTTTGTCTTTACCGGGCAGAAATTAAAAAAAAAATAAAAAAAGTTCAATAAAAATACAAAGAAATGGTTGAGCCAAAAAAAAAAAGAAAGAAAGAAAGAAAGAAAGAAAGAAAGAAAGAAAGAAAGAAAAAAGAAAAATGTGCAAACATTTTTTTTCTTGGGTTCCTATATGGAAATGATCCTGGAAATGGTGCCCATTTATTGGCACACACATACACGTGTGCACGTGCTTGCACGCACACACACACAATACCTAAATCTACAAATTATTTGAAACATCTGTTTTCCTCCTGCCTCCGTACAACTGACATATAAATAGCCAAGTTGCATAACTGGAATCGTGATGCTTTTAAATAAACATACGGAAAACGGTGAACTTTTGCCTCTCTGTCACCCATCAGAGAACTTGTCCTAGATATACCTTGTTGGACTTCAGACATTAAACATTTAATATGCCCGGGAGGTAGGAATGAGAATGGAAGCATAATATAGAGTTTGATTAATGTTTTAATCCCGTTAGGATAAAAAAAAATCACAGGTTAAATCAATCTTTTCCACTATTAACTCACATTAATTAAAATATTCTAAGGTCTTTTAGGTATGTATTTTGTTAGGATTAGACTTTGCTGCATACAACAGAA
Organism: Nyctereutes procyonoides; assembly: GCF_905146905.1. Classification (NCBI taxonomy): domain Eukaryota; kingdom Metazoa; phylum Chordata; class Mammalia; order Carnivora; family Canidae; genus Nyctereutes; species Nyctereutes procyonoides. The sequence goes on from NW_026575047.1 coordinate 1,073,651, forward strand.
AGACATTAAATAACTGGGGCTTAAGTAAGAAGTTTCTTTCTCAATTGAAGTATGATTAAATGTTGATAGGGCTACATCCCTACCTGCTTATTAGGGCTCCCTGGTTACTGGGGACCCAAGGCTCTTTCTATCTTGTCGCTCTGCTATCCGCAGCAGATTGTGTCTTGGTCCAAAATGGCCATCATGGTCTCAGCCAGTATGTTAGCATTCCTGGCAACAGGAAGGAGGAAAGGAAGAAAGGTGGGCTCGTGACGTCAAGAGCGCTGGGTATTACAGAAGACTGATGAATCGCTGAACCCTCCCTCTGAAATTAACAATACACCATACGTTAATTAATTTAATTTCAGTTAAAAAATAAATAAAGAAGAAAGGTATCCATCCTCCCTTTTAGGAGAACTTTCTAGAACCCCTCCTCGTGAGATCACATTGGCCAGAGATGCGTCACATAGTGGGCAGGCAGCTGAAAGGGAGCCTGGAAAATACAGATTTTGTGACATTGTGCGCAGCTGGACACGTACTTTGCTGTTGCTGGTGAAGGTAAGAAGAGCGGCCATCAAGAGGTAATCTGCAGTTTCTGCCTCTGCACGTCCTTCCGCTTGATTTCCTGAAGATGGAGGATTGGGCTTGGTTTAAATTTGGTTGATGTTATCGGGCGTGAGAGGTGTGGTGTGCTGCGGTGGACAGGGTCCTGGAGCGCTCGATTCTGATTCCAGGCTACCTTGACATTTGGCTTCAGGGTCTTACTCGAAATGAGGAGTTCGTATTTTAGTCCCTCGAGGAAGCCTGTGGATTCTTATTCCCTTATCTGGTTTCCAAGGTTTTACAACAAAGGTAGGCACGTATGTTCGTATACACACATAATCACATGGTACATAATTTAAAAACCCGTTTCTGTAGAAGTGAAAGACGTACAAATAGGGCCGCCTTAGCAGACAGTGGCTGGGTCAGTGTTTTCCAGTTTTCATGTTCCTCGCTCTTAATAGGATTGGACCTCGTGTGGGGCTTAAAATGATGACAGGTTAAAGGAAATCATTATTCTCTTTTCAAATCAGAAGTCAACTTTTCATCCCAAGGAACAGGCCTCTGTTTTCTGTGAGTTTTGTTTGTTGCCATTGCTGTTGTCTTTTGCGCATCACCGTTTGCAGAAGCCCGTGACCTTTCAGAAGTGGAATTTGTGTCCTTAAATATGTGATGTGACCCAGGCCATCGGCATGTCGGGATGCTTGGGCATATTAAGGCTGATCTTTCTGGGGGATAATAATATGGATAATGACATTCTTTCTGTCTTCATCTGTCTCCTACTCAGTTTCGCTTACTGTGGCTCTTTGTGTTGGGGCAGCTGGCGCAGTTGCTTTGTGCTGGTTGGTGCTCCACAGGCCACGCAGGTGTCCCCCTGAGGACACTGGGCAGCTATCCCTTGCTAGTGTCCTAATGTGTTTTTACCAGATGGGATGATTCTGAGGGCAGTTGTGATTCTAAAGAGAACTAGCATTTAAAAAAAAAAAAAAAGGCAAACCAAAGCAACAATTGCAAAAGATTAGTTGCATTTTCTTCTTAACTCCTGTATTGTTTTTTTAAGTAGGCTGCACACCCAGAGCCCAACATGGGGCTTGAACTCATGACCCTGAGCTCAAGACCTGAGCTGAGAATAAGGGTTGGATGACTAACCAACTGAGCCACCAAGGCACCCCCTAATTTTTAATCCTAAGAGGGGAACAAAATTATAGAATGTCAGTATCTCCTCTTAGATCCTAAATGGAATAAAATAAAGGTACAAATAAACAAAACAAATATAGCTACCTTTCTATGTTGTTGAAGCAAAAAGATTATTGACCAGTTAGATGGTTTAGTTTGAACCCACGAAACTGCTGTTTTTGTAGGTCAGAGGGGTTGAACACTGGCAATGCCTAATGATTCAACCTAAGAGTAGTTTCAATTCTGGCTACACAATAGAAATCATTGACCTTACAACTAACACCATCTTAGCTAGATGTTTCCATTGTAAAAGCATTTGACTATTAGGTGATATTTTTAAATTCAAGGAAATATATATTTATCATTGATATTAAAGCAACGTAATTGAGAAGAAAATCCGTCCGTAATCCCATTGTTCTTACATAATTATTTTATTCTCTATTTTTTCTTTCCCAACTCTATTCATATATTATAAATGGTATTTTTCCAGGATAAAAATCAGAAAGTTTAAATCTTATTTTCAAAAAAGATTGCATAGATTTAAAAAAAAAAAAGTCCAAAGCAAAGGAAGCTTTTCTGATCTTTGAGTTTCTGAATCCATAAATGAACGCCCAATACAATGGAGCAGAAAAAAAGCCTTTGCATAATGAAATCTGCAAGGAACCTTAGTGTGGAAAACGACACCCTCTGATAGCCTCCAGTACTCTCCAAAGGCAAAAATATACTTTAACAAATTATCATAACGAGCTGAGGGACATTCGTCTCCATCAGGAATGACTTAGCACCTACGCAGTCAAGCCTGAACAATTTAGGAGGAAACAAGACTCCTTCCCCTCTCTTTGCTAAGAGATGACCCCCTCCAGCACCCTTGTCCATGGCCAAGTCCCTGAGCAATTCTTCACCAGGGCCATCTCCCTCTAGGCTCCAGGAAGATAAGGGATGCAGTACGAAAAGTGACAGGCAGGGCCACGATAGAGTAATTGTGGGGCTCATTGTGACTTGTTATTTCTAGACACTCCAGGGAATGTGGCTGTGTCTGCTTTGGACGGTCCTGATTTCTTTTGGCTCTTTAGAAGTACAAAAACTACCAGCTAGCTATTTGCTGGCTTTAGAGGGCTGAAACCTGATAAGGTAAGTGCTGTGTGCCCTAGGTCGCCAACACCTGACTTGCCTGGTTACTAAGGAACCATTTGCCTAGCTGGTTACTAAGACAGGGAGGAGGAAAGAGAGGAAGAAAGCCCAGCATGGGATGTAGGCCCCTCCCCCTTCACTCTGGCTTCATTATGCTTTCAAATTTTAGACTCTGACCTGAGAAAAAGAAGCAATTCCCTAAAATCTAGGAATCCTCCGGATGTAAATAAAAGATCCTGAATGACATTTTAGTTTTTTTCTTGAATTGATATGCAAATTCCTAATTTATTTAAAACACACTGTTATGCATTATAATAAAGTCTAATACATGCTTCCATGTAATTATGCATAATAACCAGTGATCAGTGGGAGGAGGGAAGGGGAGAAGGGAATTGTGTTTCCAGCTGGCCCTCCACACCTGCAAATAACAGACAACTCCTTTCAGTGTAGAGGAAACAAGATAATGACAGTATGATATTAAATACAAACATTAATTCTTGGGAACAAAACATAAGGAAGAGGTCTATCAATTAAGATGTGTGAAAGTGAGCAACTTAAATTACATTTCTCACCATCTTAAAGAAAAATAAGGACCAAGCAGAATGAAAACCTTCATTTGCCATTTACTGCAATACTGCTGATGCCGTTAATTTTATTTTCTTTTTTAAAGAAAGATTTATTTGGGCCACTAGAATCCTACATTGGGACCCACTCTTCATGCTCATTTGGTTTAAGAATCAAGTTGTAATAGGCTTGTCTGGATGACTCAGTTGGTTAGGCAACCAACTCTTGATTTTGCTCAGGTTGTGATCTCATCAGGGTCATGAGATCAAGCCCCATGTTGGGGCTTTGTACTCCGGGGGGGAGTCTGCTTGAGATTCTCTCCCTTATCCCTCTGCCTCTCTTCCATACCTCTCAATTAAATACATCTTAAAAAAAATAATCAAGCTGTAACATTCTATCTCTCTCTCTCTCTGAAAGGATGTCAGATCTTAGAAGACGTCAGGAGCCCAGTGAGGCCTCAAGTTGTGAGGAAACAAAATACTATTAGAAAAGTCTTTGTGAACAAGAAAGTATAATCCCAATGTAAAGGAACATTATTTTCCTGGTTGCTGTCAGTGGGAGTTTTCTTACATAAGAGATGTATTCCTGTAAAGTCATCTGCAGAGTGATTTTCTTGACTTTTGAACATATATTTCCATGTATGAGGCAGTTTACCATAGTGAGCTTTCTGACCCGGTTTTGCTTCCTAGATCTACTAATTATGAGCTGTGTGAACTTTGGCATGCTACTTAATCTTCTCTAAGTCTCAATTTCCTTGTATATAAAATGGGAAAAAAACAACTATAACCGCTTGACATCATTTTGATAAGAATCAAGTGAAATAACATACTTACTGTATGCCAGGCTTAATTCCTAGGGCCTGTAGATGGTACTTGTATATAAATAATCCACTTGAAAATAAAGAAATTATTTTGTAAGAACAACCATTTATATCAGAATATAAGTCCTTCAGATTGGTGTAAATGCACCCAAAAAATGTATTATAAAACAACAGAATCTGCGGAGTTCAAAAAGTTTGTGGTGAATGTTTTTACATGAATTGTGGTATAGAGTAGCCAAGAATGGATGCCTGTGTAGGACAGGAGAGGAGTCAGGTAGTCAAGGGCTCAATTCCAGCTTTTCCGTGTGCTCATTCTATGATCTAGGGCAAGTTGGTTAACTTTTCTGCATTACTCAGAGAAGACTGTCCCTTTGGAATATGTATCTGGTATGTTCTAGATGTATCAGATCCGTAAACTACCTTTTACTTTTGTTGACTTATATGGGAATGAAAACACTTCCAGCTTCTAGTTCTTGGGACAATGAATGGAGATTTCCCTAGGTCCCATCCCTTCATAGCTCTATAGAGAGAAGCGGGATCATTTGTGTCTCTATCTGGGAAGCCATCAAACTCCATTTGGGGAGAAATGTGAGCCTTTTGGTATTGCAGAATCTGTAAGAGAGGAGGTAGAAGCATGAAAGGGCAACCGGAAGATGGGAAGGTAAAGGGAAGAAGGGAGATTTAGAAATTTGAACTCAATCGAGCCAAGTCTCCCAAAGTGCTGAAGCTAGTGGACCAGTGTTGGGGAGTGTGTTGTGGGAAGTTCCAGAAGAAGCTGGACTTTTGAGTCCATTCCGGCACCATAACTCAGGGAACAGGTCACTTCAGGAGTAGGATCCTTGCTTTGGTTAAAGGACTTTATTATCAATGCCTTGTCCACTGTGTGAATTTAATCTATTCTGTGGTTTTGCTTCAAGTCCTAATCCACAAGCCTTTTATGACTTAATGAGGAAACATCTCAGTACCCAGAATACTGGACAGCTCCTGGATATTTGGATACTGAAAGGGATGGGGAAGATTAGCTGTGGCAAAACCAGCTCTATAGTAAAGGCTTCTCTAGTATTGCTAAATACAATTTAAAACAAGGCTGGAAAGGATCAAAGAATTTCAGTATAATTTGACCGTGTCTCAAAACAACTCTCAAGAATCGCCCCCCCCCCAAAAGATAACAGTATGTCCATTACCCAACAATGCAAAATTAACAAACTTGGGCATCCAGTAAAAAATTACATGGCATATAAAGGAGTAAGAAATATAACCATATTGAATAATGAATAAAATAATTAATAAACTAAAACTGACCCCCAAATTATATGCATGATGATATTAGTGAATAAGGACATTAAAAGTTATAACTATGTCCTTATGTCCAAGAAGGTAGAAAAAATCCTGGACATGTTAAGGAACAGGATAGAAGATATTAAAAAGACACAAATAAAACTTCTAGACATGCCAAGTGATTTCTAAGTTGAAAAATACCCTGCATGGAACTGACAGGAGATTAGAAACTACAGAATAAATGTTTAGTGAGTTTAAAGCCATAGAAACTGTTTACCATGAAACAATGAGAGAAAAAAGACTGAAAAAAATTAACAGAGCATTGGTGAGCCAAGGGAAAATTTCAAATAGCCTAATATATATAATATATATATATTATATATATTAGTATTACTCAAGTATATATATACATATATATACAGTATATACATATATAATACATATAATACATACATATATATGTATCTATATATATATATATATATATATATATATATATATATATATACTTGAGCCCCCAAAGGAGAAGAAAGAGAAAAAAGGAGAGGCAAAAAAAAATGTTTTTAAATCTTAAAATATTTCTAAATATGATGAAAAATGTAAACTCCTAAATCTAAGAATCTTTTTTTTTTAAGATTTTATTTATTTATTCATAGAGACAGAGAGAGAGAGGCAGAGACACAGGCAGAGGGAGAAGCAGGCTCCATGCAGAGAGCCTGATGTGGAACTCGATCCAGGGTCTCCAGGATCATGCCCTGGGCTGTAGGCGGCACTAAACCGCTGCGCCACTGGGGCTGCCAGTTTCCTTTGCCTTCCTAAATGTATCTTGCAAGAAGTTGCTGTGGCCAAGTTCAAAAAGGGTGTTGCCTGTGTTCTCTAGGATTTTGTTGGATTCTTGTCTCACATTTAGATCTTTCATCCATTTTGAGTTTATCTTTGTATATGATGTAAGAGAGTGGTCTAGTTTCATTCTTCTGCACATGGTGGTCCAATTTTCCCAGCACCAGTTATTGAAGAGACTGTCCTTCTTCCTTATTAAACTCAACAGCAAAGAAACAAACAATCCAATCATGAAATAGGCAAAAGACATGAACAGAAATTTCACCAAAGAAGACATAGACATGGCCAACAAGCACATGAGAAAATGCTCCGCATCACTTGCCATCAAGTGGCAAATCAGAGAAATACAAATCAGAACCACGATGAGATCCCACCTCACACCAGTGAGAATAGTGAAAATTATTAACAAGACAGGAAACAATACATGCTGGAGAGGATGTAGACAAAGGGGAACCCTCTTGCTCTGTTGGTGGGAATGGGACCTGGTGCAGCCACTCTGGAAAACTGTGTGGAGGTTCCTCAAAGACTTAAAAATAGACCTGCCCTACGACCCAGCAATTGCACTGCTGAGGATTTACCCCAAAGATACAGATGCAGTGAAACACCGGGACACCTGCACCCCGATGTTTGTAGCAGCAATGTCCACAATAGCCAAACTGTGGAAGGAGCCTCGGTGTCCATCGAAAGATGATGGATAGAGAAGCTGTGGTCTGTGTATACACTGGGATATTCCTCAGCCATTAGAAATGACAAATACCCACCATTTGCTTCCACGTGGAGGGACCTGGAGGGTATTATGCTGAGTGAAGTGAGTCAGTTGGAGAAGGACAAACATTATATGGTCTCATTCATTCGGGGAATATAAAAAATAGTGAAATGGATCAAAGGGGAAAGAGAAACTGAGTGGGAAATATCAGAGAGGGAGACAGAACATGAGAGACTTCTAACTCTGGGAAATGAACAAGAGGTGGTGGAAAGGGAGGTGGGTGGGGGTGACTGGGTGACGGGCACTGAGGGGGCACTTGATGGGATGAGCACTGGGTGTTATGCTCTATGTTGGCAAATTGAACTCCAATAAAAAATATACAAAAAACTGTACTCATATGCCAAAAAGAAGAAAAATAGAATCATAAAAAATCATAAAAATATGTAATCAATGGAATGCAGAAAAAGAGAAAAGAACAAAGAAGAGATGGGACCAATAAAAAACAATTTTCAAGATTGTAGATTTAAATGCAAACATATCAATAAGCACATTAAAAGTTTTAAAAGATTTTATTTATTCATCATGAGAGACACAGAGAGAGAGAGGCAGAGACACAGGCAGAGGGAGAAGCAGGCTCCACGCACGGAGCCCGACGTGGGACTCAATTCCGGGACTCCAGGATCACGCCATGAGCCAAAAGCAGACACTCAACCATTGAACCATCCAGGTGCCCCAATCACATTAAATTTAAATGAATTAGACACCCCAAATAAAGAGAAAGATTTGAGACTGGATAAAACGTGAGAGCCAACTATATGTTGCCTACGACACATACACCATAAATGTAGACAGAAATAGGTCAAATGAATAAAGATAAAAACATGTATACCATGCTAAAGTAATCAAAAGAAAACTGGAGTTCTTATATTCATGTTTGGTTAAGTAGATTTCAAAGCAAATAGAATGACCAGAGATAAAAACTTTAATTTGATAAACATAAGAAGATTCCTTCACCAGGGGGACAGAACTATGCTAAACATATTGCACCTATTGACAGATGTTCAGAATACATGAAGCAACAGCTGATAGAACTGCAGGAAGAAATAATCAAATTCACAAATACAGTGAAGACTTCAATACTCTTGATAATAGATAGGAAGCATATAGAAGTCTTTACCAACACTGTCAACAACTTGATCACATTGGCATTTATAAAATATTACACCCAGCACAAACGGAATATGCATTCTTTTCACATATATGTGGAACATTTACTGAACTAGAATGATGCTTTGGACAGTAAACCAAATGTGAGTACAGTTTACAATGTCTAAAGTCATATAAGGTATGTCTGTGACCACAGGGAATTTAGAAATCAATAATACAAAATCTCTGAAAAATCCTCAAATATTTTAAAACCAAATAACACATTTTTAAATAATTCATAAGCAGAATTAAAAGTATTTTACAAATCAGTGACCCATACTTTCACCTTATGATGCTACAATATAAAGAGCAAATTGAACCCAAAATAAGTAGAATAAAAGAAAAGATCAGAAATAAATTAATTAGAAATTAAAAAAATAGAGAAAAATCAATGAAATGGAAAGGTTATTCTTTGAAAAGATCAATAAAATTGCTAGAGTCTAGCTAAACTGACCAAAAAAAAAAAAAAAAAAAAAAGAAGATACAAATCACCAATATCAGGGGTGAAGATGGAGACATTACCACAGATATTATGAACATTAAAGGATAAATAGGGATGATTATTAACTTTGTCTCAGTAAATCTGATAAATGAAATGATGAATTCCTTGAAAGATACAAACTATTAAAGCTCACTCAAGAAGAATTTGATAATCCAAATATCCTTATACTTAGGAAAGCAATTTGTATTTGTTGTTAAAACTTTCTCAGGAAAAACACTCAAGCCCAATGGCTTCATGACTAAATTTAACTAAACATTTAATTAAGAAATAATATAGGGCAGCCCGGGTGGCTCTGTGGCCTTCAGCCCAGGGCCTGATCCTGGAGACCCGGGATAGAGTCCCACGTCGGTCTCCCTGCATGGAGCCTGCTTCTCCCTCTGCCTGTGTCTCTGCCTCTCTCTCTCTCTCTCTCTCTCTCTCTGTCTCTCTCTCTCTCTCTCTCTTTCTGTGTGTCTCTAATAAATAAATAAAATATTTTCAAAAAAAGAAATAATATAAAGTCTACATAAAGTATTCCCCAAAAATTAAGAGAAGGGAACATTGGAACATTTCTTAATCCAGTTTACGAGTCCATCATAACCCTGATACCAAAACCTGGCAATAAATATTACAGGAAGAGAAAACTGATAACCCTCATGAACAGAGACACATGAAAAATTATTAACAAAACTTTACGAAATGAATCCTGCAATAAGTAGAAAAGATAGCAAATAATGACCAAGTTTGGTTTAGCCTAGAAATATAGTTCTGGTGTGGTATTAGAAAAAAAAATCAATCAATGTAATTTACATCAAGAGATAAAGAACAACAACCACCAAAAATCCCCCATAGAATCACTAAAGAAATGCAAAAAAAAAATAATAATAATTTAACATGTTCTTCGACATCCACTCATGATGGATGGTTCCAGCAAACTAGGAATAGAAAGGACCTTCCTTAACCTGACTTAGGACATCTGCAAAACGCCTGCAGATGATAATGCACGTAACGGTAAAGACTGTGAATGGTTTTCCTCTATGATCAAGAACAAATAAGGACGAGTACTCTCAGTGCTCCTATTCCACCTGGTACTGGGAGTTTTAGTATAATAAGGCAAGAGAAAGGGATATAATGCCTAGAGGTTGGATGGGAAGATGGGGCCAATCTCTTTTTGCAGATGACATGATCCTCTACATAGAAAACTCCAAACAATCTGCACGAAGGCTTTCTGAGATGTAATAAATGCGTTTAGCAAGGTCACAAGATACAGAGTCAGTACACAAGGTCAGTGGTACTTCTGCAAACCAGTGACGGGCAATTGGAAAAAGAAATTTAAAATTCAGTTTTACTTACCACTAGTTACGTAAACGTGAAATACGTACACATCCAGCAAATCATATGCAACATTTGATGTTTAAAACCAGAAAACATTAGAATTGATCAGCTGATTCTAAAATTCACGTAGAAATCCAAAGAAACTAGAATAGCCAAACAGATACTGAAAATGAACAAAGTTGGAAGACTCACGCGATGTGATTTAATGACGGTGTAAAGCTACAGTGGTCCAGAAGAAGTGGATTTTAGTAAAAGGATAGAGATATTGATCGGTGGAGCAGAATGGAGACTATAGAAATAGACCCAGGCATATATGGTCAGTTGATTTTCATCACGGGTGATGAAATTCAATAACAATTCAATAATAATCTTTTGAGTGAACGATCTGAAACTACGTTAGCGCAGAAACCTACACGCAGAAGTTTATCGCCTCTCGGTTCGTAGTTGTGAGAAACCGGAAATAACCCAGCTGGCCCTCAGCTGGAGAACGGATGGACAAATTGGGGTATATCCATCACGTGCAACCCTACGGGGCAAAAACCAGGAACGAATGAGTGACTCACGCAGCACGAACGTATGCCACGTGTGTAGGCTCGGGGACAGAGGCCTGACCCAAAGGGCTGTACATTGTACCATTCCTGTTACATGGCATTTTTTTTTAAAGAAAGCAAAGCCGTAGAGAGACAGAAAACAGGTCAGAGGTTCCTGCAGGTGACAGGTGGGTCCAGAGGTTGGCGGCACAGGACTGTTCTGTACCTTGCTTGTTGTGGCGCTGGCCGCATGACTATATGTTCATCAAAATGGACAGAACTACAGTGAAAAAGAGTGAATTTTAATGTCTGTAAATTGCATGTTTTTTTTTTAAAGATTTTATTTATTCATGAGACACACAGAAAGAGAGAGAGAGAGAGGGAGAGAGGCAGAGACACAGGCAGAGGGAGAAGCAGGCTCCATGCAGGGAGCCCGACGGGGGTCACGCCCTGAGCTGAAGGCAGACGCTCAACCACTGAGCTACTCAAGAGCCCCGATAAAATGCACGTTAATTTTAAGAATATTTTCTAAAAAATGACTCAATTCTGAAATGGGGCGGCCTAAGTGGTGAGGCATCCCCTCCTTCTTAAGAGGGGCAGGCAAGTGCTGTGACCGAAGCCGTCGTATTCGGCCAACAGCGCTGTGATGGGACACCAAACGTGGGGCGGGGCGTGAGTGGCAGAGGACGGCGGCTAGCACGGCTTCCGGTGACTGGAGATTCTTCTGTGCCCTCCAGCGCCTTCCGAGGCCACGGCTTGGTCTTCACTCTGAGCCCAGGACACAGGCCGTGGGCCGCCCTTTTCACAGACAGAGGAGACGGCCTCCTTGCCGTCTTCTCGTGCAGGTGTTTGTGTTGCCCTCGGCCTGCTGCAGTGTTTTCACGAGGGCCGCTGCCGGCTGCGGGGAGGGCTCCCGAAACACTGTGTCGACCCCGGGGGAGACTGATTTTGACATATTCTTCTGACAACTTTTGATGAATTTTCTGCTTCATTAAAAAGCCTTAATTAGATTAGCATGGTGTGGAGCAGTATCCTTGACAGATTTTGTGTACTAGCAAACAAGGCCTCCGATTTTCAAAGACCCTGACAGTAGAGCCCCCGAAGCGAAGTTTCTGGAAGTCTGTGGTCACGAGGGCGGTGAACATGGAGCTTGTGCGAAAGCCCCGTTGGGTTTGGGCGGAGAAGCTGGCGAGAACACGGAGGCAGCCCTGTGTGGACTGGGTCCGTGATGCTCAGGCCCAGCCGACCGCCGTTGCCTGTCCTCCATCCACCCCCCACCCCTTGCCTTAACACGTTCCCCTTCCCACCAGACAGCACAATTGAAAGCAAACTCCTGAGCAGATGATCCACCCCAGCACGTCTGATCCTTCGTGCGTCCCCTTTGCACGTACAGATATAGCTTTGCGGGCACGCTTCTCGTGCAAGGGTTGAGAAACGAGGTGCCAGGACTCGCATCTTCAAAAATTCTAAAAATGATAAATTGATCATTTTTAAAGTTCCTCTTTCACCTCTCCCCATATGTTGGATTTAGCAGCACATATGCTCCTGTTGGCATGCTGGCCGTCCCCGCATTGTGTAGAGCTTCGAACACGAGGGTGGGGGAAGGTAACAGAAATCAAAGGTCTACAAGACTATACAAATTATTAACACTTACAAATCCAGAAGTTTATTGCTTCAAATCTAATGTTTTTTTTTTTTAGTGAGATTTATTGACATGCAAATTTCATAGAAAAACATCTAACTTTCCACCTGGTCCTCTTCTGCTGTAATAGTCTGGCCGAGACGAGGTCACTTACAGTCTCCCGTGTACGAGCGGGCCTGACCTCTTCCTACCACCGCGGTCATCGACATGTGCCGCATGCAAACCTACAGATGTTTTGATAAGCAAGAAAAGTTCACCATAAAAGAAAAAGAAAAAAAAAAAAAAAGAAAAGTTCACCATCTTCCTTTGCTTAGTAGCGTGAAGCTACAACGCTCTGCTTCCGACGTTTGGGAGGAGCATGGTGTGGGGTTCCTTACGAGTTCCCCCCTCAACGAACCTAAATATACTCAAATAATAAAAAACAAACTCAAAGGAGTTTCATCCACTTGTTCAGCGTAGGAGAGCTCAGGGCCTACTACGTGCCAAGCGTGTCCTGGAGACAAGAGGCGAAAAACACGGCTTCTGTCCTCAAAGAAGTCACAGGTTAGCGCGGCAAGCCTAGGAACTGAGGTCAGCACACGGGGATCTGGGCGTGTCTAGGCAACCGGATTCAACGGGGTTGGGGAGAGGGGTCTACAGAGGGACCCCGGGGTCCCCAGGGCTGCGGCCGGGTCTCGCTGGACAAGCAGATACTTGAATGCAAGGGCCACGGTGAGGTGCTGGGGGAGCGTCCGGGGCGAGCATCCTGCGAAGACGGGGCTCTCCGTGCAGGAGAGCGAGGCCGGCCGGGGGTGGCCAAAGGCTCGAGGCTAAGGAGGCAGAGGCAGAGGCAGAGGCAGGGGAGGCCGGGGTGCAAAGCAGCCCAAAGCTCGTGAAGGCTTTCACGCGGCAGCCTCAGAAATGGGGGCCTGCTGTGGGGGCCGAGGAGCTTCGGCAGTGCTTGGGGGGGCTCCGGTCTGGCCGGAGGTCGCTCGTGCCAACACGCCCCGGGTCGTGGTGTAGAAGGCTCGGGCGGCTCCCGCGGCGGAGGTGAGCGACAGGGCGCAGGGACAGCACGGGAGGGAGGAAGAGGCCAAGAGGAGGATCCAGGCTAGGCACGGCGAGAGCTTGGGCTGGGAGGAGAGGGGGGCGGGTGATGCTCCGTGGAAGCTGTTGAATTTAATTGAAAGAACAAAGGGAGAGCTGCTGTCAGCGCCAGTCAAGGATACGGGGCTCATGGAAGGCTCCTAGAGAACGGGCCGCGTCTCCTGAAGATGAACGGCAAAACCATCTCCATGGTGACAGCACATGGTGACAGCACACAGCCTTGTGCCGGGTGATCCGTGCGCTGAACATACTGCTTTACCTTGAACGCTGCGGTTCTACACTCGGCAGAGGCAGCAGCATCTACACGAGGGACCCAGAGAGTGTCTGGCTTCGGCGTGGGCGACGCTGGGTGCCCGGCGTGGGACACTGGGCATTAACCCTTGCGGCTGTGACAGCTGTAGAAATCCTTGCAAAAGTCCCGCTCTCGAGGTCGTGCCGTATTCAGGGAGACTGAGGCACGGAGTAGGCCGACTGAGGAATCGCCCGGCTGGTGAGGGCAGGAACCAGAATCCTGGTCTTCCTTGCCACCCCTCCCACGAGGCTCTGCAGCCTTTCTCTTCTCCCCCCCCCCCACCCCCGGCCTCGGCCTCCCGCCCCTGTGGCTCTGTGCTTAGCCTGTAGGGTCGCGCAGAGCCCCTCAGGACAGCTGGCGAGTCCGAGCCGGCGCGGCGATGATGCGCGGGCCCAGGACCCGAAGGCCTCAGCTCGGGGAACGCGGGGCTCGGGGCCCGCTGGCTCGTGGGCCAAATGGAAGGCACAATATCTTCGTTTCGGGGCTTCGGGGAGCATTAAATGAGTTTATGGACGTAAAGCATGAGTGGGGGCGCCTGTCGCCCTCAAGGGCTCTCACTGAGCCGTTTTGTATTGGACCCAATCACAGCGGGGGTCCCTGGGTTGGGACAGGACACCCACCCCTCTCTGGAGCTGCCTCGAGGGCCGGGGGGGCACCAACCGCGTGCAGGCCCAGCCGTCGGGCCCGGCCTCGCAGGGAGCCCGGGAGCTAGCGCTCAGCAGCTCGGCTCCTGCATCTGCGCGCGGGGCAAGGCTCCCAAAGCCTCCAGACCTGGGGGCCTCACCCCCGGTGACGCATGGAGGTGGCCTCACTAGCGGCGACGAGGCTCCCCAGGACGCGGGCCTGCGGCCTAGGACTTGCCGCGTCGCAAGAGGGTCTGGGCCACAGGTGCAGCCACTGGCCGTGGGCCGGGGACACGAGAGCACCCGGGGAGCGCTCGGAGGCTCCCAGCTGGCCGTGTCCTGTGTCCGTGTCCCTTCGGGCCTTTCGGGCCACGACAGGGATGGTTCTCCAGAGCCGTGTTTCGGGGGACAGGGCCCAGGTGCAGAGTGTTGGAAAAAAAGGTTGAAAGCACCGTTTTCACCCTGACATCTCGGGCTCGCAGAGGAGACCAGAGCCCCAGGGAACTTAGGCAGCGGCCCGAGGTCACGGGGCACGTCAGGATCCTCCGACCTGGTTACTGTCCCTTCCACAGCATCACGGTGCCTCGGTCCCTCCCTCCCTCCTCCCGGCCTCTCCAAGGTTTCTGACTTTGATTGCCTGGGTTTAAAAAGGTGAGTCAATGTAGGTGAATCAGTTTTGGGGGCGTTTAACTGAAAACAAAAAGATTAGGACCAAGTTAAAAACATTGGAAGATTAGAGCCTGAGACCGATTGTGCTGGGCGGCCTGGGGGGCTCAGGGGTTGAGCGTCCCCCTCGGCTCAGGGCGTGACCCCGGGGTCCCGAGATCGAGTCCCCCGTCGGGCTTCCCGCAGGGAGCTGCTTCTCCCTCTGTTTCTGCCTCTCTCTGTGTCTCTCATGAATAAATAAATAAAATATCAAAAAAAAAAAGAGAAAGAAACCGATTGTGCTGGCACTTCCTCCCTACGGAGAATCCAAAAAGAAAGTCAGTATCAAACCATAATAAAAATGTACAAAAATCTCCCCCCAAAATTGTCATCGCCAAGGATAAGTGTTTCTCATACCTTTTTTTTTTTCAGACATCGATACAAAATCTTAAAAAAAATCAAGCTTCCCCAGATATGCTGCTGCTCTAAGTGTGTTCACGCCTGCAGACCACACGTACCGCGCGTGTTGGAGGAAGGGGTGCGTTGTCACGGGAGCCCAGAACACAGCCCGGGTGTCACACACAGAGTCATCCTCCCTGTGCGTCCATGCATTTCAGTGTCTTTCCCCCAAAAGGCAGCATCCCCGGCGGTCTCCTCCGGTGACACGGGCCATGAATCCAGCCACAATCCCCGTTACCTTGGGAGACTTCTTGAGCCGGTTGGCTGGGTCAGTCGTGCAGGGCTCGTCCCCAGAGCGCCAGCGGGACCCAAGCAGGGCGGCTCAACAGCTGAGGGACACCCTTTAGGGACCCCCGACTCCTGCTTGCATTTTTCTGTGTCCGCCAGGAGGCGAGAGATGCTCCCCAAACAGCTCATCTCCCCCCACCCCAGTGTCTCCTCTGCACACTCCTGGCAGCCCCCGGCCTCCCCGAGGGATTCTGTGGTCTTCGTCCCGTCCCCAGGTGCCCCCCCGCGATTCACAGCGAGGGGTGGACGGTGGGGCTGCTCCCCTAGTGGGTCTCCGGGTGTCGCCCCTTCAGTACCCAGGCCGTGTCCAGTTTCCAGGGAGGTCTCTGCACGTGTCTGAACGGCGGGAGGAGAAGCCGGCCTGCAAGAAATCAGAAATTTTACACCCACTCGTCCCATTGTGACTTGGACACTGTGTTTTACGGTCAGAGTGAATTTTCTTTTTTTTTTTAATGAATTTATTTTTTTATTGGTGTTCAATTTGTCAACATACAGAATAACACCCAGTGCTCATCTAATCCGGCAAACCAGTGCCCCGTGCCCCGCAGGGCCAGCCCGCAGGACCGTGCGGAGACCCTGGCACCGTGCACCTTGACCTGGGCGCCGGCGGGGTCGCAGGCTTCCCGAGCTCTGTGCTGGGCCGCCTGCCCGCGACTGCGGCCCCAGCCTCTGCTGAAGCTTCTACTACTACGAAGCGCCTTATAATTGGCAGTTTCCTTGACTAAAAATGACTCGGTAGCATTCATTCTCCTTGGCGGTCAGGTCGCGGTGCTCGGGGTCAGGCGTACAGATGGCTGGACGGGGAGCCGTCGGCCTCTGCATGTGGGAGATGCCTCTACTGTTGGGAGAAAGGGCTGCACGCTCCTGTTTTCAACTTTGGGAAACATGTAAAACATCGTTCCGTCCCGAGTGTACGCCCTGCTCTCTCTCTCAATGGCTTTGCCTCCCTAAGGTTGACTTGTTTCTGCAAGTTTGCGCGTCATTAATTTTAACAGAACAGAAAGTCGTTATTAAGTAAGTATTATTGCAGTCTTCAAAGTGGAAACATGCAGATTATTATAAAATGGATTATGGGTGGGGGTTGAAAGAATTTGCCACTTTCAAAGCAATGTCGTGGCCAAGTTATTGATAATGTGGCCACACTTCACTATTGAAGATATTTACTCTCTAGGTGAGCGGAGAGACCTGAATGCTGAATCCCAAGAGCCCGGACCGCAAGTAACCAGATCGTGTTGGGCGGATTATGACCATTTAGTCTAATAACATTTTCAGGGCTATAATCTACGGTAAACGATCCCGAGCATCCTCCCAGAACGCTAATCAGAATAAAGCGAAGGAGTGTTTTTCAATTCAATCGTCGAAAGAAGGATCAGTGAGGGGTGGAGGGTGACAGAGAAGGGAAAAGACTCAGGCAGATACCCTGTCCCAGTCCGTGCCGGGTAGTGGCCGTGTGGAACCAGACTCGGTTAGTGTGGTTCCGCTCCAAAACCTCAGGACAGGATCCTCTCCCTTAAAACAAGAACAAATGAGCGAATCCAGTGGCCATCCTTGGATACGCACCACACGTGTGCCATGGTAGCAGGCTGGGGGTGCAGTTCAGGTCTGCGTGATCCTCCCTCTTGAATGCCCCATTTTCCCGTTTTGTAAGGACTGAAGGTTTACCGACGTTTGCAGACATTTTCGGAACGGAAGAGAAAGCCAAACACATACGTAAGGTCATCTCGCCGAGGACGTGAGAGGACCAGCGCAGGCCCCGCGTCACCGGGCGGGCGCTCGGGGAGTCGTGAGCTGCGCAGAACACCAAGCGGCCTCGCACCTGTGCAAACTCCTCAGGACTGTAAATGCGGAGGTTCTGTCCCGGCAAAGGTGTTTTGTTTGCCGTTTTGAAGGAGTTGCTGCCCTTTTAAGGATGAGTCAGACACGAGCTACCAAACATTTCTGTTAAACGGACTCCGGTATCTGCCGTAGGAATTCCTCTCGCTGTTTTAGGAACGAGCTCTTTTGGACCTGCTGTGCCTAAACAGAATTCTGAAACTGGTGATCACGTCTTGGTCGATCACAGAGCATGGCATCCTCGAACCTTGGACTGAGAAAGGCGTTTGCAAGTCATCTGGTTCAGTGTTCTCATTTTGTTGATTAGGACATTGAGGTTCAAAAAGATTAAGGGATCCGCCTTGACTTATACACACGGTTAATTATATGTGTTTGGGCCCAAGTGGCCTAGTGAGTAATATCACCCAATCCCTCCTCTCGCTGATGAGCTGACGACATACTTGAGGACAGAGACAACATGTCTGTTTCCATTTCCTCCCCTTGGGTGCAGAGCTGGACCATAGAGAAGTATATGGAGGAAGAGACTCAAGTAGAAGATACGTCATAGTGAATGTTTCGGGTCCTTATTTATTTATTTATTTATTTATTTATTTATTTTTTTTTTTTTGATGATAAGCCAGGCAAGAAAAATATACTGCTAAACAAGGAAGGTTTCTGGTTTTGTCAACGCATGTCAGATATGGTTACGTTTTGGTTTAGAGGTCAAATGGGGCACGCCCGGCTGCCACCCTGCGGGAACAACAACCATGACCAAGAGAAGCTATTTGATCAGATCACGTTCTCATCCTGATGAGTGTCCCGCACCTTCCCTTCCAGTCCTTTCTTCTTTCGACATCAGAAGGACTCCACAGAGCGCACCACCCCTGCTCTTTACCCAGGCACGGTGTTGTTGTCTATTACCTGACATCCAGAAAGACTTCGCTCTTGGTTCCAGCCCACGTTTGTATAACCTGCTGGTGCTTCGTTTTGCCTCATGGCACATGACGGTTGCTTCGTTCGTGACTTGGCCTTCATGACTTACTCCAGCCCCGCTTCGTACACCAGCCAAGACATGGCCAAGCCGACGGGGCAGCCATCGTCCCAGGCTGAACAGTTAAGAAAGCTGTAATCAGAAGGGAGTTATCCCTTCTATCGCAATACACAAATTCTCCGAGATTTTAGTAACGAACAGCCCAAAAGGTAAACTCATCCAAAAGGCAGGACTACAGATGGGGTGTTTTTCTCTTAACTTATGGAACTAATACTTATTGGCACCCACAACTATTAGTGATGATATGTTGGTGGGATTGATGAGAAGCGTCTGTCCAAATTGTTCAGAGTCAAGTGAGTAAAACAGCCGCGGTGGCAGAGACTGGCTAGATGGTCAACATTTCCCATTTCCGTTTCTGCTTCCTGGGGGCTCAGGAAAACTACGCATCCCAGCTTCTTTTCTGCTGTCGAGGGGATCATATGGTGAGCTCCTGCCAATGGAATGTTGACGGAAGAGATTCTAGGCCTAGTCTGAAAACACAGGTCTCTTTACGGTTCAGTATGTCCGCTGTGACGATGAACTCACAGGATAGGAAGAGCCTGGATCTCTGAGTCACTGCCTGGAAATGAGCTTTCCGAGAGATCCACCCAACTTCTACTGGATTGTGACTTGAATGAGAAAGGAAACTTTGTTGCGTTAAACCACTGGAATTTGGATTTATTTTGTGACTGCAGCACAATCTATATTACGCATGATTATAAAACAGTGGAATAGCTTACCATTGAGAGCTTTCCCCAAATAGTATGCTGTCACCAAGGGGAGCGCCTCTTTTATCCTGGGGAATTACACGCTATTTTCTATAAAAGAAGATGTGTAAGATGAATCTTAAAAAAGTCTCCATCCCCCTCCATTTTCATCATTCTCTTTTGGATTTTTCCTTTGTATATCCACGTTTCTCTAATTGAAATAAAAAGAGGAACCTAGGAGAATACTGCATGTGAATTGACGTCTTTGGCCGTGTTTCAGGAATGAGTTCAGGAAGTCTGAAAGTCTGCTTTCATGTAGGAGGAAATTAGGTGCTAATTATTACGTGGAGACAAGTTGCTGAGAAGGAAGAGCATCAGAATAAGCATCTCGGAGTTTATGTCTAGTCTTTGGAACCGGAGTAATGTTAGTGTAGGACCGGAGACCTGTGCTTTGGAAACAAATTTGTTCTAGGTCTTAAGCGTTTTCCTTGAGAACGTTCACACACAGAGGCCAGTCTTAAATGCGCTGGCGACTGGCGCCATTTGGTCAGAGCAGACCTCCTGCTTCAGCACTTGGGTGAGTCTAGTTTGGATTACTTACTTACTTTTTGAATATAATCAGCCCTATTATTCCAGGTACTGTTCTAAGTACTTTATAAATATTGACTTATTTCCGTGAGGTACTTGCTAGTATTATTATCATTTTAAAGGTGAGGAACTGAGGCACAGAGAGTTCAAGATTACATATCGCCCACTAGCAAGTGCTGGGACTAGGATTCGAAGCCAGATTGTATGGTTCTAGATCCCCAACGTGCCACCGCTTTGCTGGGAACGTGCTGGGTCGCTTTTGCTAATTAGTAATAGCACAGGCAACAATGACCATTTATCGCACTCATTATGTGCCAGGCACTGTTCTGAATTAACTGCAGGTATCGTCTCCTCGATGCTCAAAGCCACGCTGTGAGTAAGCATGACCATTACTTCCATTGTCTAGACGAGGAAAGAGGAAATGCGAGAAGGAGCCAGAAGATGTGTGGTAAGAGGACACGCAGAGCTGTGCTGGAAGGCAGGCAGGCCTGGGGCCTAGTCTGAGCACTTTGCCACTGTAACACGTGTCCTCTCAGCGGTTGGGGCGCAGGATTTTTCTGGCCACGGATGCCGGAAAACTCCCTTGAAATCAAGAACCAGGGGTCTTTTGCCTTTGCCTCTTCCTTCTTCGAGGTCAGTGAGGTAGGTATTGGCTACCTTCGTGGTCTGGATTAATCTTCTCTCCTTTACTCACGGAAGCTCTGACAATTACTGGACTAGCAATCAAAGTCCATTTAAAAATCCAGCTTTTTTTCAGTGAAAACATCTTCCTTTCCCTAAGTTATGATGCAATGAACTTCCTTCTGACGTTTCATTAGAAACATAACATCGAAAAACTGTCATCAGTCTATTCCTCCCGAAGCTTTACTGGAACAGACTTTTATTTTATTATTTTATTTTATTTTATTTTATTTTTATTTTATTTAAAAAGATTTTATTTTTTTAAAATTATTTTATTTTTTATTTTTTTATTCATGAGAGACACAGAGAGAGAGAGAGAGAGGCAGAGACACAGGCAGAGGGAGAAGCGGGCTCCGTGCAGGGAGCCCGACGTGGGACTCGATCCCGGGTCTCCAGGATCACACCCCGGGCTGCAGGCAGCGCTAAACCGCTGTGCCACCAGGGCTGCCCTGGAACAGACTTTTAATGGCAACGTGATATCTTCTCTGGTTTTTGCTTTGTTGTCTTGTTTCCTGGATTTTAGCTTTAGCCACAGGAGACAACTTGAAACAGCTTGCATTTTGTAGTAAACATCTGATAATATGCGCAAAACAGAAGAGCCTGGTACTGTGGTAATGACTTTTAACCTAGAGATAGGAAGAAAATACTAGAAGTATTATGCTTATTTAAAATTGGTTAATATTAGGTTATTGCAGATAGCACATTCATTATGTAGTGCTGCACTAAATACTTTTTTTTTCTCAGAGATTAGCTAATTGTGTATATCAATTTCTATGATTTTAACACGTTTTCTTTCTTGGAATTTAATAAGGATTTTTGAAACACGCATAGCCTCATCACATATGATAATTGCCTAAAATAAACCAAAGCCACCAACCAAACAACACACACAGTGAAAACAATTCAAAACACAGTTTACTTTTGGAGAAAACTCGTGGAGACGCCTCTGGAACTACTAATCTCATTATAACTCTGGATAATTTGTTCAACCTCTCCTAGCCTCTCCATCTAATCTTTGGAAGATCAGATGGAATTATTACATAAAAATATTAAGCACCGTGGATAACAAAGTGGCTTTATTCAACGTCCCTCCCTCCCTCCTGCTTTCCTTCCATCGTCCCTCTATCCCCCCTTTCCCTTCTTTTCTTCCTCTCTCTGCCTCCGAGATGTCTTCAGGGCACAGTCAGAGAAAGGAGAAGAAAAACAGAGGAGGAGAAGGTGAAATGAGGCCGCTTTTGATAAGACTGGGATTACATTGGGAAATGTGTTTCTTACATGGCGATGCCCCCGGGCTATTTCAGCACCAGGAGGAAGGGGGACGGATCTTGCGGAGGAAGCATCATAGACCCCGGATTCTGTGCGCTGGTGCATTTGTTCTCAGCGCTGACTCCCAACCAGGGATTCTCCCGGGCGAGGAGGATGAAAGCCCCTTCCTCTAACCGCAGCAGGTGTACTGATATTGCTAACGCCAGAAAGGAAAAAAAAAAAATCAGATTGAAACAATGTAGGTGGCTAGGATTCATGAAGTAGAGTCCTGGTTCCTAAAGCCATTTTTGTTCCCAAGTAAAGCAGGTAACCAGCTCTAAGTAGTACCAACTGGAAGAAGGCAGGTGCTTCCGGCAGAAATAATTTAGGGTAGACTCAGACCCCAAAGACTACTTTGAACAAGTGCATAATCAAAATCAAGGACTTTCTGCAACCAACAACAAGTAAAGGAAGGTGTAGGCAAGTGACAAGGGGACCCCAAGGTCAGTTCTAGATTGGAATTGTTCCCTGAGCCCCCGGAACGAGTTTATTTTTGCCATAAATTGCCACAGATCAGTTGCTTAGAACAGTCCACATGTCTTATCTGGAAGTTTCCACGGGATCAGAAGTCTGGGCGCAGCCTAGCTGGGGCTTCTGCTCATTCTCACGAGGCCTCAGTCAAGGTGTGAGTCGGGCTGCCTTGTCATGCGGAGGCTTCCGGGAGGAAGGCTCTGCTTCTCGTCTCTTTTAGGTTGTTGGAAGAATTCACTTCCTCGTGGCTTATAACCGAGGGGTCCAATTTGGCTGTGTGTAGCCTGGAGCTGCCCTCAGGTCTTGGAGGGTGCCGACAGGTGGGCCCCAGCTGGGTGGGCCTCCTCTACTCCCCCAGGCCAGCTAGAAGAATCGCTCCCCTGAGGAAGGACCCAGCCTCTCTTGTAAGGACTCTCCCCTGATTCAGTCACACCCACCTAGATAACTCCCCTTGTGATGAACTCAGAATCAGTCTTTTTGGGATTTTAACTACACTCACAAATCCTTTCATCTGGTTAAGAGTAATTAAAAATGAGCATAGGAATTCCTATCTACTCTTCACGTTTGTATGGTTTCATTTAAACTATGCAACTTGTATCACCCCACAAACTGGTGAACAACCTATAGGACCGGCTTGATCCCTACCAATGAACCCTTTCTCATCTTTACATTGACTTAAGTCAATATGGCTCATCTGTATGCATTCGTTTATTCATTCATTCCACAAATATTTCATGATCGTTGACTATGATCCAGGCATTATTTAAGTGCTGGGGGTTTCACCACAAGCAAAAAGATTAGAAATAATCTACCCACCTATGAGCTTTATATGTTAGAGGAGCAGCGAGACTCCTCTAACATATAAATATATATAATATAATATTACAACTATGTTATTTATAAAAGAAGATCTCTATTACGTTTTGTAGTGGTAAGTGCTAAGGAGGCGGATGGGCGGGTTGATATTTTAGAGACTTTGCGTAGGGAAGGTACCTTCTGTAGGAAGGTAGCATGTGAATAAAGGCCTGAAGAAATGAGGGAATAAGTATTGTGGGCATTTGAGGGATGAGCATTCTAGGCAGGAAGAAAAGCAAGGTCAAGGCCATGATATTGAGAATGTGCTTGGTGGCCCTGGAGGGGCTGCCGCAGAGTAAGCCAAGGCCCCGTGAGGGAGATGCAGTGACACAGCAAATGAGATACTGGGTCAAGCCAGGTTCTGTAGGTCTTTGTAGGGAATTTGCTGATTTCCCTAGAATGGGAGTGATTGGGACATTTTGAGCAGAGGAGTGGTCTGGTTCCCCTTTACCAGGGCCACTGGCTGCTGTGTGAGAATAGACGGAGGGAGTCAGGAGTAGAGCTCAGAGACTACTAGGTGGATGCTCAAGGTGAGTGATCACTGTGGCTTGAGCCCGTCATGGATGGTAAAAATGGAAGGTAAAACTGAAAGAATTTGCTGACACTTCATGCATAGGTTGTAAGAGAAAGAGCGAAGTCAAGGGTGACTGTATCCACATCTGTCTGTGTATCTATAGCATTTCGCTGACCACCCACCTGCCATACAATCTGTGTGAAAGAATGTATACGTGTAGGTATATCTGGTGGGGCTGCATTGGACTTACTCTAAGTCAGTTGTGTTTGGTAAAATAAAAAATCCCATGGACTTGTATTTTGTGACATATTCCTTGTTATTATGCTAAGTTAAACACTCACAACAGTGTATACTCTGTTTTATTGGCAATTTAAGAGGGTTTTTTAAAAAAATATATTTTATTTATTTATTTGAGAGAGAGGCAGAGAGGCACGAGCTGGGGGAGAGGCAGAGGGAAAAGGACACGCAGACTCCCCGCTGAGTGTGGAGCCCGACGTGGAGCTCTATGCAGACTTGATCCCGTGATCCCTAGATCATGACCTGAGCTGAAGCCAGATGCCCAACTGACTGAGCCACCCAGGGGCCCCTTAAGAGATTTTTCAAGCAGAGTTTTTATTACATGCGGTTTTTACCTTTCAGGTTCATTTTAGAATCCTACTCCTGAGAGAGACGTGCTTTTGCTTTAAGGCTCTGTCCTGATCTTAGTGTCCATGGTGATGGTGCTCAGGGCATACTAAGTGACCATTGTTCCTTTGAGAGTTCTGTCTTCAAGGGCTTGCTCCCCTCCCCTGCATGTGTGCAGAGCAGAGCTGACATGGAAGGAGGGCTGCTTCCCAGGTCCGTCCTCTCTGACCACTGTGTTCTATGCTGCTGAGGTCAATGGGATCCTCTCAAGTCCGGTGACCAGTACAGCAAAGAACGTTTGAAATCAAAATTTTACAAAGACAATAACATACCCTGATTCAAAGTAACTGGTCATACTCCTGACTGGGCTATATATTAATTGATAAATAATCATATGGACAATATGCAAATGTATGTGTAAATATTTATATGTACTTGATCCTAAGTAACACCAGCTCTATGGTCTTGTTGCTGATACCAGTCTCTCCTCACTGGGCAATCATTAGATCCTCTATCATCTCTCCAGAAACGGTGGCCTTTTAGGCATATTGGAGCGTAGTAGTCTACGAGACAGAAATATTTCAGCTGGAGATGAGACAACATTTGGCCTAATGGCTTAAGTAAGAGAGGGAACCTTACTGGCCCCTGTAACTGAACAGTGCAGAAGTAGGATTGACCAGAGACCATTTATGGATCTCATTTTCCACTAGGTCTCCAGCTCTGCCTTTTGGCACGCTCCCGGGCTCTGACCTCTAGCTTGTGTGGCTTTGACCCCATATGGCTCTGTCCACGATAGAAGCAAGGGCTGCCATTGTTGCACACTGTGCCCTCAACTACAACCGTGGGAAGGAAAGTCTATACTCCGGCACTTACAGACAAACTTTGGGGCATTCTCATTGGATCAGCATAGGTCCCATGATCTGGGACCTAGCTCTTTGCCAGGAGAAGGCAATGCACTGATGAGCTTAGCCTTGAATTTCTTGCGCATTCCTGAAAGGACTGTGGCTAGGAGTTGGGAGAAGCAGGCTTCTCACAGGGGATCCAGACCCGGGATCACGCCTGAGCTGAAGGTAGACGCTCAACCGCTGAGCTACCCAGGCGTCCCATAAACCAATCCTTAATGTAAAATATGGATGAAACTCTTAGGAGTTGTTAAGGTGAATTCCTGCTTCTTTGTCCAGTGTCAGTTTCCTTTGATGTTTATTCTGGGTTGATACTGTTGAGATTTTATAAGCTTTTACTGAACTGGCCACTACTTATATCAGAGATTACATCCTACTGTAAAATATCTGGATTATTTTTTCTCTGTAGTGTCATAATTTTGAAGATATAAGAATAAATCCCAGGTGAAGTGCTAAGTCAAATTATATTAAAGTAAACATTCCAAAGGTGCTTCCTGGGTCATGCTATCAACTCTTTTTCCAAGTTTATAGGAGTTGAGATTTTGCTTTTCAGACTGTTTCATGCTTGTTTACGTGTGTTCAGTGTGACCATATCACTCTCCTGGGCTCTGAATCAACTTTGAATTGTATTTTATCTACTGCCTCTGAGTTAAAATGCTTAATTGCTTAAAGGAAAGAAATATTCTCTGAGCTGCTTGAACCCTAATAATCTTTGACCAGGAGCAACTATTTTTAAAAAGTCTGTACATCCCACTTGATATTCATGTTCACTCAAGATAATAATCAGTGATGTTTTGGGGGTGGTGCCATATGTCATGTACTATTTTACATACACTCCCTGCTTGAATTCCTCCAACATCCCTATAGGGGTAAGTGCTGTTATCAATTCTATTTTATAGACAAAGAAATAAAAACAAACGGAATGAAGTTGCTTTTCCAAGGCCATAAACCTGTGAAGTATCAGCATTGAAACTTCAGCTCACTGACAATGCCTCTGCCCTTAAATGCCCCATGAAATTTATTCCCTTCCCAAGTGGCTGTTTTACTGTTAATACGGGGCTATATGTGGATCAAGTATTACTATTGCTTTACTGACAGGAAATTGAGTGGTATAGTTGCCCTAGTCAGATGTCTGATGTTAATAATTATATTACTGTCCTTCCATTTCTTCCTTCTGTGAAAGTTGTATCATGGCAGGTAACCAATTTTTTTTTTTTTTTTTTTTTTTTAGGTAACCAATTTTTATAGATGATCAGAGCCTATACCTCTTGTTTGGCCTAGGGAGGTTTTTTTCCCACCTGTTAGACCATGCTTTAACATGTCTCCTATTGTTGATTAGGGAAAAATGTTTTTATATTTCCTCTTAAAAATTGGGATTGGGTCTGGGAAATATTTAGGAAGATATATATATATATATATATATATTATATGTAAGGTAGACTTTATTTATTTATTTATTTATTTATTTATTTATATTTATTTTTGAGAGAGTACAAATGGGGTGGAGGAGACAGCTGGAGAGGGAGGGAGAGAATCTTAAGCAGGCTCATGCCCAGTATGGAGTCCGACATGGGGCTTGATCTTACCACCCTGAGATCATGACCTGAGCCAAAATCAAGAGTCGGATGCTTAGCTGACTGAGCCATCCAGGTTCCCCAGGCCTTTTTATAATCAAATTCAATTAATTATATTTGCCACATGCTAGTGTTAGCATTCATAGAATACGTTCATTTGGAACCAATCTTAAAACTGAAGCTATCAAAGAAGGGGATAAGAATTAAAAATATGAGTTCATTTGATTTCCTAAGATTCTTCAGGTAGGCTGTTCTAGTTCTCATTTATCTTGCAGGTCATTTCAGCCAAAATAAGCTAAGTTAAAATCCTATGAGCCTTCTAAATCTGTAGTTCCCGGAAACAGATGTTAAGGCTTCTTGATATGTGCGAAAAATGACGAATATATTAACCCTCTAGAGGGTCCTAACCCTGATTTCTCAGTCTAGCATCCAGAATCTTACTCCTACTTGGAGGGAGACAGTAGACAATGCGTGCCTCAGTCTAAGAGAATAAGAAATAAAATCATGAAGAAACCTGAGATTTAAGGAGAACATGCCATAGGAAGGAAAGGCACAAATAGAACATGCATAAAAGAGGATGTAGGATTAATGAAACACATAGAGCAAGAATTTAAAATAAACATGCTCTTTTTTGTCAGAGAGATAAAGGAGAACGTAGGAAACATAAAATAGGTCAGATAATTATGAAGAAGCAACTAAAAGAGTTAGATCTGAAAATAAAATTGTTAAGCTAAACTACTGCATGGATGTGTTGAACAATAGAATATATATACGGCTGAAGAAAAACCAAGTAAGCTGTGTGACCAAGCTGAAGAATTCTGCTGAAAGATGTGAGGAAATGCTAAGTAAGTGGAAAGAATAAAAGAAAGATTAAGAGGGAGGACAGAATTAGAAGTATCAAGGAAAACTGAAAGGACTTTCAAAAGGAGAGCAAAGAATAGGTTCAGGAGATAAATTAGCAGGAGAAATAATGAATAAGAGCTTCCCAGAAATGGACAAAGATATGAATCCTTAGGTGGAAAGGAATCACAGAGCACTGATAGAATTGATAAGAAAGAAAATGCTACACCTACACCCATTATCATGATAATTGAGGATGTTAAGAGACAACAAAATCTTCTAAATGCTCCAGAAAGGAAAAACCAGGCACCTAGAGAGTCAGTGACACCATCAGTCTTTTCAGCAGTAGCACTGGATGCAAGAAGACAATAATAACTTCAAATTGTTGATGGAAGATAACTTTGAACCTATGATTTATTTTAATTGTTATTTAAAATTATTATGAAGTATATCAAGGTCTCATTAAGTACATTGTACAAGACAGCCTTAATAAATTCCAAAAAATCAGTATCATTCAGGACATGAAATCCAGCCGTAATTTAAGAAAGCCAGGAATCAAAAACAAAGTCTAAAGTCTAGAAAGCATACCAAAATACTATTTATATTATTAAAATATCCTTGGTAAAAAGAGAAAATCAGGGAAACTATAAAATATTTAGGCCAAATGGCAGTGAAAGCAGCCTGTGCGTGTCACCACCTGTGGGATGCATGTTAGAAGGAAATTAATAATAAACTTGGAATATTTATCAGAGAAGAGCTATTGAAATAAATTCGCTCAGTGTTCAAATGAAGAAGTGAGGTAGAGAGTAACAAGTAAATCCTAAGAAACAAGAGGAAAGGAATAATAAAAGTAAACATAGAACTGGATAAAACGAGATCACATGAAGGTTAGGGAGGATCCACAATTGTCAAAACTTGTTCTTTATAAAGACAGGTAGAGGGCAGCCTGGGGGGCCTAGCGGTTTAGTGCCGCCTTCGGCTCAGGGCCTGATCCTGGAGACCCGGGATCCAGTCCCATGTCGGGCTCCCTGCGGGGAGCCTGCTTCTCCCTCTGCCTGTGTCTCTGCCTCTCTCTCCGTCTGTGTCTCTCATAAATAGATAAATAAAATCTTTTTTTAAAAAGGTAGACAAACCAATGGCAAGACCTATAAAGAAAAATGATACGATTTAAATAAAATTTGGAGCAAAAAGTTAGAAATAAACATATGCCTAAGGCATGTTTAAAACAGATACTTTAGGGGCGCCTGGGTGGCTCAGTTTAGGGGCAGCTGACTCCTGATCTCAGCTCACGTCTTGATCACAGGGTCGTGAGTTCAGGCCCTGCGTGGGGCTCACTTAAAAAAAAGATGAGGTGGGGGATAAAGTGAACACTTTATGATATCACTTATATGGGAACCTAAAAAAGTTGAATGAGTAGAAACCGAGAGTAGAATGGTGGTTACCAGGGGCTAACTGGTGGGGGAATTGGGGAAGTGTTGGTCAAAGAGTATAAACTTAGAAGATGAGTAGGTTCTGGGGACCTAATGCACAACATTGTGGTTAAAATTAACAATAGTATTATATACTTAAAGGTTGCTAAAAGAATAGATCTTAAATGTTCCTACTACAAAAATGAAATCATAATTAAGTGACATGGTGAAGATGTTAACTGACACTACAGTGATAATAATAGAGCAATATAAAAGTATATTAAACCAACACGTTGTACACTTTACACAGTGTTATATGTCAATTACATATCAAAAGTGGGACAATAAATATATTATGCAAATGATATTGAATAAATTTGAAAACTTTGATATAAGAGATAAGTTCCCCTCAAATGGTAAAAAAAGATAAAATTAAGGGAAAACTAAAATAGATTAATAACCACTAAAGTGATTGAAAAAGGCTTTCAAAATTTCCCTTGCCCCAGAATTCCAGATAGTTTTATATATGTATTCAATCAAACTCTCAAGGATTAGATAATTTCTTTCTTATCCATGTTATTATAGAACAATAGAAAAAAGAAGAGAAAGTTTGAGGAATTAAGTTTATAGGCCAATTCCACTTTTGAATACTGATGTAAATATCCAAAGAAAATATTAGCTAAGCAAATACAGCAGTGCATTACAACTGTATTATGATATAATAGCTAATGTGTCCTCTAAAATGCTTGCATGATTCAACACAAAGCAAAATCTATTCTCTTGACAGGTAAAGAAAGGAACTGGATAAATGTTAACAATTATTTATCTTTAAAATGATTAGAAAAGAAGCAATAGAAATTAGTTTTCTTAATAACAGCTATTAAAAGAATCCTATAGAGTACAACGTATTAAATGGAAATAATTAGCCATATTAGCTTTAATGTAAAGTACAAGACAATGATTTCTACTCTTCTTGCTACCATTCAGCCAGTTCCTACAGGCAAGGTGATCAAGTCATTCTGGTTTGCCTGGGACTTTCCTCAATTTAACACCGCATCCTGGGAAACTCTTCAACCCCAGAAAATCTTGGTGATTTGACAGGGACAGTCAGCAGTAAGTCCCATGTCCTAGAAGCCCACCTAGACACAGGCAAACTGGGACAGTTGGTCAACCTACTACTGGTCATGACCAAAGCAATAACATAAGAAAAAGACACATGAAGTATAATGATTGGAAAGGAAGAGACAGATTTTTTATTATTTAGGATAGTATGATAATTTATATATAAACCTTAATACAATGCAAAAAAAATGCTGGATCTAAGATCAGCAATAAAAATCAACAGGATTCATCCATAACAAATCAGGGAATATAGAGTAAATACCGTTTGTACAAGCAACAAAAATTGTAGGGATTGTCTAAGAAAGTGTGCAAAGAGATTTGTGAAAAAAAAATGCTAACATTGCTTTAAAGTACCTAAAACAAAAATCAAATGGTGGAAAATATTATATCCATGAATGAGATAATTTTGCATTGTAAACATGTAAATTTCTTTCACATTAATTAATAGATTCAAAGCAATTCTAACGAAAATTCCAGCAAAATTTTTGGGGAAAGGTGGCTTAGAAAATTACTTTAAAATTGTATACAGAAAAAAACCTCCTCAAATGGATAAGATTTTGAAAAATAAGGATAAAATAGATTGGAGAAACCAGGTCCACGTATTAAGACAAAATACAAAATCCATAGTAACAAGACAATGTAGTAGTACAACAACAGACAAATAGACACACACACAAAATCAGAGAGCCCAGAAACAAACCCAAATTTAAACAAATCGGTAATTGAAATGGATATACAAATTTGTAGAGAAATGATTTGGTAATTGGTTATGACATAGGAAAAAGTCAAATGGATTTCCTATTCTCTATCATATAACATAATATTTCTGAGTGCAACAATGAGGATTGTTGGTGCTCCAGAGACTCAACTGTCAGGCGCAATAACCCCCCTCATACGGACGTGCCTCCTCATATATGAGGTGGAACTAACTAAAGGTAACTAGCTGTGGCTATTCAATTTATGCCAGTTGCCTAAGCAGTCCGTTAATGGAATAGCAACCAAAAATGTTGTGTTAAAAATTGGGTAGCGGACACACATATTGAAATGGTGAAAAGTCAGAAACCAGGCCATATCAATTGCCAGTGAGAATACAGGGCTACCGGAACTCTCTTAGTTGCTGGTGGGAATGCAAAGTGGTGTGGTCACTTTAGAAGATAGGCAGCGTTTTATAAAGCAACACACAGTCTCACCATATGATCGAGGATTAGCAGGCACGTACCTAGATATTTACCCAAATGATTTGAAAGCCTACGTCCACACGAAAGCCTACATGTAATGTTTGTAGCCGATTTATTCATTATCATCAGAAACTGGAAACAACTAAGACGTCTTTCACGTGTAAATGGTAAGATGATTGGGATATATTCATACAGTAGAATAGGACTGAATGATAAGAAATGAGTGAACAGGCAACAATACATTATGAATAAGAATTAAGCACTTATTGCTAAATGAAAGAAAATAGCCCGGAAAGGCTACACACTGTATGACTGTATATGATAATCTGGAGAGGGCAAAACTATAGAAGTGGTACAAACGATCATTGTTTGCCAGGAGTCTGGGTGGGGAGAATAAAGGGAATGAATCAAGTAGAGGGGATTTTTTTTTTTTTTGAGGTGGTGAAACTATTCTGTATGATGTTGTAATGGACACATGACACCATGCACTTGTCAAAACCCATAGAACTTGACTGGATATTAGTGAAACCTTAGTGTATGCAAATTTAAAAATCATTTAGGATGTTGGGAGATCTCATGGTAGATGCAGAATGTGGCAAAATAATCTGATTGTATTCCGAATTATGAAACAACCTCACCGAAGGGGTAGGGAGGAAGGGTGCTGACTTAACGTAACTTTAGTATTGAGTGCAATCTATGATATGAAAAAAAATCCCAGAGGTACAGCCATACATTTATACTGGGGTAGAAAAATTAAGGAAATAAGGAAATAGTGTATGACTGTAGCTGGGTTTCTCACGATTGGGATGCGAATTGACATACAAGTGTGGGAAGAGCCTACCATGGTACATGAGATAATGGATCCGAATTGGAGACATCATTGTTAACTTATGATTGGCTTAGTATTGATATCGGTGGCTACATGTAGAAACACTTTTAGATAATGTATGTGTCCCAGTTAGGATATACATATACATATTTCTTTGCTTAGTATGCAGAGAAAGTCTAGAGGCAACAGCACCCCATGAGCAGTGGCACGTCTATCACCCAGATTCTGGTTTCCACTACCATTCTCTACCAAGAGGAACCAGGATGAATTAGAGAAGTGGCTGATTTTAGCACTGAGGAAGGATATACACAAGATGAACCTGGAACATCTAGTACCAGAAATTTGGGAAGCAAAAACAAAGACAAAAACAAGCCATAATCATTGGGGTTTGTCAAAAGGATCAAGAGCCAACTGAAAGAGTTCCTGATGTCCAAAGCAGAGAACAACAAGCAATAGAAAATATTGGATTATAATGTAGGTATAAAATAAATAGCTACAAGTCCATAGCAATATAAGTAAGTGATCAAATACGTAAATGAGGGAGAAGAGCCAAATCTATGGAGAAGAGATCCAAATAATTTCCATAGATACTTCACTCTCATAGAGGTGGAGCGTAACTCTCCTTAAGTGTGGATGTGCAGAGTGCCTTCTTTCCAAGAGCACAAGGGAAGAAAACAAGAGTAATTTTGAGTGGAGACACCTGAGAAATACTAAATCAGCCATGTGTGGAGTTGAACATCAGCCAGGTAAGGAAGTAGTAAGTCTTGTTGATAGCGTGTACCCTTAATGTGACGCGAGGACGTCTTAACCCTGTGATCTTAATCCCCCGAACCAGTAACCCCAGGGCAATTATGACTATCAGTGCCAGATAAATTCCATTTGAGGGACATCTGCAAAGTAGTTGATCAATACTCCTCAGAAAGATCAAGGTCATCAAAAATAAGGAGAGGCTGAGAATCTGTCATAGCCGAGAGGATGCTAAGAAGACATGACAATTATATTTAAAGCAATATTCTGGGTGAGATCCTGGAAAAGAAAAAGAACATTAGGTAAAATGCTAGGGCAATCTAAAAGAAAAAGTATAAACTTTGGTTAGTGATAGTGTATAAATATTGGCTCAGGGGATCCCTGGATGGCTCAACAACGGTCTAGTGCCTGCCTTTGGCCCATGCGTGGTCTTGGAGTCCTGGGATCGAGTCCCACATCAGGCTCCCTGATGAGCCTGCTTCTCTCTCTGCTTGTGTCTCTGCCTCTCTCTTTCTGTGTCTCTCATGAATAAATAAACAAAATCTTTAAAAAAAAATATTGGCTCATTAATTGTAACATATGTACGATAGTTATGGTATTTGTCTCTGATTGACTTATTTTACTTCTGTAAGGCCCCGTAGATCCATCCATGTTCTTGCAAATAGCAAGATTTCATTTTGTTGATGGCTGATACTCCTCTGTGTGTGTGTGTGTGTGTGTGTATCACCTCTTCTTTATCTACTCACCAGTTGATAGATATTTGGGCTCTTTCCATAATTTGGCAATTGTTGATAATGCTGCTGTAAATATCAGGTGTGTGTGTCCCTTTGGATCAGTATTTTGGTGTCCTTTGGGTAAATACCTGCTAGTGCCATTGTTAATTGTCAAGTAGTTCTACTTTTAACTTCTTGAGGACCCTCCGTCCTGTTTTCCAGAGTGGCTGCACCAGTTGCAGTCCCACCAACAGTGTAAGAGGGTTCCCCTTTCTCTGCAACAACAACACCTGTTGTTTCTTGTGTTGTTGATTTTAGCCATTCTGACAGGGATGAGGTGATATTTAATTGTAGTTTTGATTTGTATGTGCCTGATGATGAGGGGTGTTGAGCATCTTTTCATGTGTCTGTTGGCCATCTGGTTGTCTTCTTTGGAAAAATGTCTCTGCACATTTTTTAGCCGGGAGTTTGTATTAACTTCAGAAGAGCAGGGGTGTTATGACTCTCTTCAAAGCTTTTGGTGGCTGTTCTTAGATGAAAGACGAGAACTAGGGACTATGGATGGATGTTAAGGGAGGGCAGACTTTAGTTCCTTGGAAGAAAATATATACTAGTGATTAGAATGGGATGCGGGTGAAATGGCCTGCCTGAAGTCGGCGTCTCACATCTGTAAAATTTTTAAACAGAGTCTGCTTTTCAGATCTATCATACGTGGAAGAGTAGATGAAATGCTGGATGAGAGGGTTAGAATAGTCTAACCGAGAAGGTTGGAATTGTCTCTTCTGAATGGGACATTCCAGGTCTCTACTGAGTTCACAGTGTGCTCTTGCAACCCAGGTTTGCTTTCCATTCACTCATTCATTCATCCAACAAATATTTGTCAATTGCCTACCAAATGGTTGATACGATACGTCCTCAAGCCCTAGGTGTACGGCATTGAGCAAATAGAATGAGGCCCGCCCTTCGTCCAACGACAGCAGTGACCTTCTGTGGAACAGATCACAGATCAGGGATGGTTCATGAAAGCCGCCCCCCCCCTTTTATTTTCTTAGTTTCAAAAGCTACTATTATTTTCTTTAAAATAGAATCATCTGGGAGGAATGAAATCCTAAGAATTTTTAAGGCTATAAAGATACGTCAAGGGCATACTTTACTCTTACACTTTTTTTTTTTTTTTGGTGGGGGGCAGGAGAAATCTGGCGTTGTTGGACAGTATCTTCCTTGACCTAACCTTGGTTACCACTCTCCCCAAGATAGATGTAAGAAACTAAAACTGCTGTGTTGAAGACAAAAATGTGTATAATTTAAAGAGAGGTGGGTCATTAAAAATTCTTATCTTCCTTATTCCTATAAAGTATCATGTAATTTAGGGAAAGTCATTCTTTTTAGTTCTGTTCTGGGGCTAATAATTCTCCTTTGCAAATAACCACAGATGTTCTCCAGTGAAACTGTTATGTGAAGTCCAAGCGATTGCAGGAATTTAAAGAATTTTGCTTAGATATTCATTAATTTAGGGTCAAAAAGAGGTCAACTCATCTCAAGAAAAGAGGCAATATTTTATCCAATGCCTACTATGTAGATTTTAAATTTGTGATTTGATTCACTACCTACAACAACCCTTGGGGGCTGAGAGTTTAAATGATTTACTCATCTAGTCTAGCTAACCGAACTGTTAAGTGGAGGAGCTAGGCATTAAGCCCGTTTTAAAACCTCAGGGTTCTTTCCCCACAATCAGACTTCTGGATATGATGAAAGACATCAGGAGCCCTATTTTACAAGCTTCCCTTGGCCTTCAAGACAGATTTATTTTCTCTACAGATATTTCTCAGAAAATCTACCATATTTCAGATATCACGCTAGACGATTAGGGCACATTGCTTTATAAAATAGACATGTGGAGCTTAGAGCCTGATGGGAGAATCAAACAGTAAACACGTAAATACATTTAATAAAATTATGTAATAATAAATTAAGAGATAAGGGCTCTAAGTAAAATGAGCATAGTGTTACGGCAGAAATCATTGAGGATGGGGAGAAGGTTTCAGTTAAATAAATTGGTGGAAGTCCCTCTAGGCAATGGTATTTAAGCTGGTATTTAAAGATAAGCAAGTGTCAGTTGTGAAAGGTCAGGGAGTAGAGTATTGTGGGAATGTCTGAAGGTCCAAAATGTGTTTAACATTTAATTCTGTAATTCATTTTGAGTTAAATTTCATATTAGGTATGAGACTTAGGTTGAGACTTATTTTTCCCCCTGTGGATAAAAATTTGCTCAAGCACCATTTGCTCCGTTGAATTGCCTTCATCAAGTCAGTGGAGCTGGGTTCTGGGATTTGTTTTCTGTTTTATTGATCTGTGTGTCCGCACCCCCACCGGTACCACACAGTCTTGATTAGTCGTACATAATAAATCATAGTATTGGGTAGACTGATTCCTTCCACTTTGGGTTTTTTTTTTTCAAAATTATTTTAGCTAATTTACTTCCTGTGCTCTTCCATATACATTTTTGAATAATCTTGTCTATGTCTACAAAAAAATCTTCCTGGGATTTTAATAAGAATTGTATCAAACTTATGTGTTAGTTCAGGGGAGAATTGACTGTAGGTTTTCTGTAGATGCCCTTTAAGTTGAAGATGTTGCCTTCTATTCCTATTTTTCTGAGAGTTTTTAAAACATAGGGATGTTGAACTTGGCAGATGTTTTTTTCTGCATTGATTGATAGAATTATGACTTTTTCCCAACCTATTAATATAGTAAATTAAATTGATTGATGTTTCAGTATTAAACCAGCCTTGCATCCCTGAATAAATCCCATGTGATCACTGTTTATGATTATCTTTCCATATTGCTGAATTGCATCTCTATTCCTGAAGGAAATATCTCTGTTTTTGGTATCAAGATAATACTAGCTTCCTAAAAATAGTGTGTGCTCTTTTATTTTCAGAATACAGTGTACAGAATTGGCATTTATTCTTCTTTAAATGCTTGTTAAATTTTTCCAGTGAAATAATCTGGGACTGGAGATTTCTTTTTTGAGAGTTTTTAAATTATGAATTTAATCTTCTTAATAGTTGTAGGGCTATTTAATATTGGGTGAGTTGTGGTAGATTGTTTGAATGCTTTGTTGGTTTTTTGTTATTGTTTTTTTTGGAAGAATTAATCTATTTCATTTAAGCTATCAACATCATATATATATATATAGGTGTGTTCATTGCATTTCTTTTTCATCCTTTTTATTTGCTGATTTTCTGTTGAGTTCTATCAGTTGTTGAGAGGACTGTTGAAGATTCTGACTATAGTCAGAGATTTGCTTATTTAATTTTTCAATTTGTCAGCTTTTACTACACATAATTTGCAGCTCTGTTTGGTGCATACACATGTTTAGGATTGCTATGTCTTTTTGGTGTATTGGCTCTTCTGCTATTATATAATGTCCCTTTCTGCCTCTGGTAATTTTCTTTGCTCTGAAATCTATTTTACATGATATTAAATAGTAAATCTTGCTTTTCTTTAATTAATGCTTGCATAATATATCTTTTTTGAGCATTTCGCTTTTGACTTTTCTATATCTTTATATTTGAAATGAATTTTTTGTGCATAGCATATAGTTTGGTCATGTTTTAAGATCTATCCTGTCAATCTCTGTCATTTAATTTTAGTATTTAGACCATTTTAATTTATTGCAATTATTGATATCTTAGAGATTAAACCTGCTATTTGTTTTTATTTTGTATTGGTTCTTTCTGTTTTTGTTTGTGTCTCTGTTTTCTTTTTCCTGGTTTCTTGTGGGTTACTTGGAACAGTTTTTAGAAATCCTTTTGGTTTACCTACAGTGTATTTGAATGTATCTTTTTATATAGATTTTAAAACATTTTTAAAGTAATCTCTACACCCAATTTGTACACACAATCCTGAGATCAAGATTTGTATATTCCACCAACTGAACCACCCAGGCAGTCCCTCTTTGTATAACTTTTTTCGTGGTTGCTCTAGGAATTATATACACATAACTTACTACATTCTGTTGATGTTATCATTTAACCAGTGTGAATGAAGTATAGAAATCTTACCTCCCTTTATGTCTTTTTACTTTCTCCTTTATATTATAATTGCCTTTAGTTCTTCTACATGTATTTGGAACTACATCAGTGTTACAATTTTTGCTTCAAACAACAAATATAATTTAGAAAACTCAAAAGATGAAGGAAAGTCTATTGTACGTTTTTTTTTGCTAATCATTTCCTTCCTTCCTTCCTGCCTTCCTGCCTTCCTTCCTTCTTAGTGTCACAAGATTCATTATTTAATCATTTCCTTCTGTTTAGAGAACTTTCTTTAATCATTCTACTAGAGAACTTTCTTTAACCATTCTGGCAACAGATTCTCTTAATTTTCCTTCATCTAAGAATGTTCTGATTTCTCCTTAATTTTCAAAGAATACTTTTGCTGGATATAGGACTTTGGTTTAACAGATCTTTCAACACTGGAAAAATGTTCTGTCATCTGGTTTTGACCTCCATGATTTCTGATGAAAAAAATCTGTTATTTTATTTTATGTATTTTCCATATGGGTAAAATGGCATTTCTTGCTTGCTACTTTTAGGACTTCTTTCTTTGTCTTCAGCTTTTGGGATTTTGCCTTAGATGTGTCTTGATGTGATTTATTTGAATTCATACTCTTTGGAAATTTCTTAGCTTCTTGAATCTGTAGGTTTATGTTTTTCCCCCAAATTTGGAAACGTGCAGCCATTAAATTTTCAAGGATTTTTTTAGTCCTGCTTTCTTTCTTCTCTCCCTGGATTCTGGCAACATAAATGTTAGATCTTTTGTCTGTAGCCCCAAAGGTGTCTGAGACTGTTTCATTTTTTTTTCTCTGTGTTGTTTAGATTGAATTACTTTTATTGTTCTGTCTTCAAATTCAAAGATTCTTTCATCTGCCACTTCATTTTGCTATTCAGCTCACCCACTGAATTTTTTATATTGGATATTGTATTTTCTTGGAAAACAAACTTTTGACATATTTCCAAAGGCAGTTTAGTGCAAGATTGTCTTTTCAACAAGTGATAATGGATCAATTAGATATCCATATGCAAAAAAAGAAAAAGAAATTTGATCCATTTCTACCTCACAGGGTATACTAAAATTAACTCAAAATGGATCAAATATTTAAATGTAAAAATAAAAACTAAAAAATTTCTAGAAGAAAACTGTTCTAGTTTGCTTATTGTACTTACCACTCTCTTAAATTACCCTATTATCTATTCATATGCTTACTTACCTATTAATTTTTTACTTATTATTGACCATCTCCTCCCTGGTAAAATGTACATTACACATGTACAGATACAATAAAATGTATTAAACAGGGAGCCTTCAGTAAATATTTCTTAAGTGAATGAATGGACCACAGAACAAAATGAACTATCTCCTAAGAAGCCATGTGTGTGCAGATGTAACAAACAGGAAGGGAGCTGAGAGGGGCTTAAAAAAAAAAAGGCATTCTAAGTCAACATTTGCGTTTAAAATGGTTTGATCAAAAATTGGTGCCTTTTTTTAAAAAAGCTTTTAATAGCATATATAAAAAATGCACAAGTAGCAAACTCAAATGCTCCCATGTTGATAGCTCTTCAGCCACCCAATTTTCAGTTTTAAAAATACTTTCCATTGTCAAAAGGTTTAGTACCGAATGAATCTGTCAGATTCTTGGTTTTCTATGGCTTTGCTATCAAACTTGCTCCATTCTTATGAAAGTGTCTACTTCAGAGGTGTTATCAGTTTGACCAGGCATGTGCATATATTGATGTTTGTAAGTGTGTCATGTGCTTATTTGTGTGTCTACTCCTATCAGAAAAATTTCTCCTAGGTAGCTGAGGCAGGGTTTCTAAGTGTATAAGGCACATTGTTTGGAATGCCAATGGGATAAATGATTTTTGCATATTAATGTTAATTGTATAGTAATGTTGTTCTACTCTAATGGGGTCATGAATTGTATTTCCTCTCTCTGAACTACTGTATTTAATTAACAGTAATTGCTTCTTTTTTTCTGGTCTCTTGCTCCCCACTCCACAACCTACATTTAGTTTAAGCTGGAAGATTGCACAATAAAAATCATTTTCTCTCATATCTGCTTTCTTACTGAAACTGGAAAAATGGCTGAGTAGACAGGGACTCAATGAGCAGAAGGGAGCCATTTTGTGATGCCTTTCTTGTGTTCTCGATGTTTAGTGGAACATCCCTTTGATGAAAGAGTATGTTAGAGCCAGAAAAAAATAAGTTTTAAAATATGTTATTATTATTACTACTCTACTACTATAAAACTATGCTTTATGCTCCACATTGTACATATATTATTGCATTTAGTTTTTACAACAATTTATATTGGCTTATCATCCTCATTTTACAGATGAGGATACTGAAGCTCAGAGGTATTAAGTAACTTGTCCAAGGTCATACAGCAGAGGTAGCATTTCAACTTTGTCTCTCTAGCCCCAAATTCCACATCCTTAATCATCATACTATGCCACCTCCCCCTCCCTGCATCTGTATTTAAATAATCTGGAAAAACTAGGACACAGAGACAGAGGCTGGTTATCCAGAGTCACAGTAATATTTCATTCGTTTATTCATTTAATAAACATTTAATACAAGCACCATTTGCAAATAGTGCTAATCACTGAAATGCATGTGGGCAAAGAGAAGTGAAAAAAAGTAAAATAGAGTCTTGTTCTCCCTGTCTAAACACTTTTTATCATTTTATTGGGGGAGGTGAATACATACAAAATCAGGGAGAGGAAATGAATGAAGTGGTAGGAGTGGAGACATTCTGGATGTGGGTTGAATACAGCAATAACCCAACTTTCCAAATGAGAAAAATGGGCCTTTGTGTGTTTCATGATTTAATCCTGTCACAGTGGTGTCACTGTGATGGTCTTAGAAGTCGTCCCAGGTTGGGGTCAGCAAAGCCTGCAGGGTTGACTCTTCCATCTGTTCTTGGTAGCCGGGTTGGCCATTAGGCCAAACTAGGGCAGGGGCACGTAATCTCAAGACTAGCCCCCAAGCCCAGGCCCCTGACAGTCAGTCCTGCACATTTATCGATATGTTTTCATGTTGCAATAAACAGGACCCGAGAAATTAGTTGGCAGGCAACTCTAACCTGAGTAAGGGCTCGAGGAAACCTTAGAAATATCTTCCGAGTCACGCCAAAGAAAATCTAAAGAAAACTGTTGGTCACGTAAAGTCATGGGAAAATACCTCTGTGGGTAGCAAAATAATAAAAAGACCTTTCCTCTGGAGAGAGATTGGTGACCAAAATCATCACTGCTAGCAGCTGCTGAGTGAAACCGTTTTCTCGGATTACAAATTATTTTATCCTAGTTGAAAGGATGAAAAATGTAGGAGCCATACCAAAAACTGGATCATTTTGGAGGGACTCTTTTCATTATGAGTTATTCTACCTGTCAAATCCGTTTTCCAGCCTTCAGATGCTTTGCTGTGTGTGTGTTCTTTTGTATAGCTTTACTTGGTTCTGTGCAAGCCCTAAAACAGCTCAATTTTTAATTATAAGAGCTAATTCTTCTGACTCCAAATCCCCCTCTCTGCCCACGTGCCACATTGTCCCATCTCGTAGCTGAGTAGGAGTTCGGCCCACTGTGCGCATTCCAGCTTCACGGGCTCGCTGAAGGGAAAACGAGTTTTGTCAGAGCGCGACTCCCTTCCAGGCCAGCTTATTTGAGGTCCTATTTGCTGTGGCCGAACAGCCGTTTTCCAACAAAAATCGATAAAAGGGTGTTTGAAAAATCAACCTTATGAATCATTCCATTGTGTGTGTGTGTGTGTGTGTATGTGTGTGTGTGTGCTTGTAGCATTTCTGTGCCAAGTGTCCGTTGGTGACCTTACTTCCATTTCCTGCAAATTTATCTTGTCTACAGTATTTTGATCTCTTTAGCCTGAATAGAAAAAAAAAAAATCTTCACAGCAAAACACACGCTCACACTGTAGACCGATTTGATTTCAGGTTCCTGTGAAGGTTTTTTTTACCTCTGTATCGGTGGAGGCCTCTGTGAAGGCCTATTTCTGGTTTGCATTTTTGGCTATTTTGCAATACATGGTTAGTGTGAAAAGTAGGTGATCTTAAAAAACTTTTTTTTTTTTTTTTGCGTTTTAAGGTTTTTTGAAGCTAATGCTTTCATAGCTTTATAGGATTTATAACAGAAAAAACATTTTACAGACTTTTTTTTTTAATTTTTTTATTTATTTATGATAGTCACAGAGAGAGAGAGAGAGAGGCAGAGACACAGGCAGAGAGAGAAGCAGGCTCCATGCACCGGGAGCCCGACGTGGGATTCGATTCCGGGTCTCCAGGATCGCGCCCTGGGCCAAAGGCAGGCGCCAAACCGCTGCGCCACCCAGGGATCCCCATTTTACAGACTTAATCGAGAGGTGACACTGGAAGGTTTACGGCAACTGGCAGAGAAATAATATGTGTGCTGGTTTCCAGACAGAGTCATTTGAAAGTCATCCTGGATGACACCAGTGAAACTGGCTTCCAGCTTTGCCGTATGCCAGCCTGCGTGACTCTGGACAGATCACTCACCCCTCTGAGCCTCGGGAAGAACTGAGCTAGAAGTACTTGCCTGACCAATCTTAGGATGTAGCTGAAAGATTCACGTGAAATAATAAACGTGAAAATGCTTCACTGACCATAAATTGCTTTGAAAATAAAAAGGGTGAGGTTAAATGAGTTTA
The DNA here is from genome assembly GCF_905146905.1 of Nyctereutes procyonoides. Classification (NCBI taxonomy): domain Eukaryota; kingdom Metazoa; phylum Chordata; class Mammalia; order Carnivora; family Canidae; genus Nyctereutes; species Nyctereutes procyonoides. The sequence goes on from NW_026575047.1 coordinate 1,115,912, forward strand.
AATAAAAATATAGCAGATGTATCAATATGGGACCTAAGTAGAATAGGTTGGGCATCCTAATAATGATGATAACTTCATCAGAATAATAATATTGAAGTTGAATGTTATGGAGTTAATAATAAAATTTCTTCCTTTTCCTGCCCAAATATATCCTTTAAAAAGTACTGTTTCTATTTGTCTGTGGGTGTCTTTGCTCGTCTCTGGACTCAAACTTTTGTTGTTCCTAAGGATGTGGCGGGATGGAGACAAGCATCATTTTGAGACCAGAGCAGAGGCAGGAAAAGAGGAAGAGTCAGGAGCAGGTGGTGGGGGGAAGGGGTAATGGACCCAGGCTCCAGTGTTTTCATTATAACCAAACAAACATAAATGACATCTCTCAAGTGAATTTAAACATTAACAGAAAAGACAGGTGTTTCAATTTGATAAGAAACAGAACAACTAAGTTAATTATTAGCCTGGGAAAGGCTTTTAATATTTTTAGCCATACCAACCTCCAACAGTTGATTTATAGGCAACTCAACTGCTCTCCCTCTAAAATGACAATAATAATTAAAAGAATATATACGACCTTCAAAGTGCTTTCACATACTTATCTTACTTGTTTTTCGTAACAGTCCTGTAAAGTGGGCAAGGGGAGCAGAAACTGAGCAGAGACTTGCCTAAGGTCACACAGAAGACAGATGTCCAATAAGCTTTCTGTAGAAAGAACACGTATTGGATTCTTGATCCAAAAAAGGTCTAGCTACCCGTTTTTACTTTGCCTGGCTTTGTTTTCAAACGAATAGAAGTTCTAAGTTATAAAAATCACAACAGAAACAGCAGCAAATTTCCACACACACACACACACACACAAAAAAAAACCAAAAAACCTAAGTTGGGAACTCAGGATGTAAGTTTTGTTACCAAATCCATTAACGTGGAGTCTCAATTCTAAATCAATTTACTAAAATTTCAGTGGTGGACATTTTCTTCCTATAAATACAACCTCCCACCTCTCTTTCCTACTTACTCTGAATCCAGCTTAATTCAGTTCCGCCACACAGCACCTACTGCATGCAACAGGCTGTGCTACATGTTCATGGAATCACAATTTGACTAGATTTTGTGAGAAGCCTCTATAGACACGCTGTCCAGTAGACCCTTTGCAATGATGACAATCGATCGCTCCGTGCTTCCAACATGGTGGCCACTCGACATCTGCAGCTGTTGAGCGCTTGAAAGCCCTAGTGGTTTGAGTGAGGAACTGAATGTTAGATCTTTAAACTTTTTAATTAATTTAAATTTAAAGGAAATGGCCACATGTGGCTAGCGGTACCATATGGGGCACTGTGGCTCCAGGTCAAACTCACAAAGCCTGGCCTCGTGATCTTCTTGATGGAGGGCCTTGGAAGAATTTGCTCTTAGATATATTTTGTATGGAAGCAAGGGCACCGAAAAACATTTTTTCCCATCTCTTTCTCCAGCACATATATCCCTATTTTTATTGTTATTGCAACGCTTCCTTTCCCTCCACCCCTTCCTCCTCCTTTTCCTCCTTCTTTTTCTTCAAGTCCATTCGAATTCCTGCCCATCTGGTTCGGCACTGCAATCACCGTCGTCTGTTCTGCTCTTTCCTCATTGATCCCCTGGGTTCAGAGCTTCTCGTGAGTGGATTCTTTTCACTTCTTGGGACCTCAGTGAAGACATATTCTATATAAGATTCTATTGAAATCTTTCAACATAATTTCATTCTTTTCTCGATGTATCCCCTTTTTCTCTTGGACATGTGTTATCAGCTTGATCTTGTCAATCTTTTCCTGACCCCTCTGCGAGCCTTCTGTTCTTTTCCAATGCGTGGACACAGTGGCTGTCATAGTAATAAAATCCATAACCTAATTTTGGCCTCTGTGGTTTTGCATTGTCTGCGATGTGACTGGAGGGATCTCACTCTTAGCCCTTGTTCTTCTATTTCTTGTTTAGGAGACGTTGGGCCAATTGCCTAATCTTGGTGGCCCTCAATTTCCTTACCTATGAAATGGGACAGGCAGACAAGGCCAGTTCATAGGATCATTGTGGGGGAATTAGGGGCCACACCTGGCCTGTAGAGCCCTCAGTGAATGTTTCCTTCTATCTTCTTTTTCTCTGTTTTGGATATGCCTTCAACTAGGAAGAAAACAGTTTTTTTAGGTAATTTAGTGAAACTCTCAAATACTCACAATTGTTCTGAAATGTGTTTTTGCCAGACTAAATGGAGGGCTTACACTGTTTCACATAAAGGCATTTGTCTTCGAAATGGAAGATTATATTTTGGCTGGCGCATCTCACCTGCTAGAAAATAGAGGTAGTTACTCATCAGGGAAACGAGGATTTCCAGAGCTTAGTGATGCTTCGATCTGAGGAGATGTCACCATTTAGTGAAGTCAGGGCAGCCGGAGGTGGGTATGTCTGCCTTATTCCTTAGCTTCCTGTGAGTGGAACTAAACACTGAAGTTGCCCTTTGAGTTCTTAGAGAGATGTTTCAAGCCAAATAAGTTGCTATTTATTTGAATGTACTGTTTTCCCCCTTACAGGTGTGGGCCTAGGATGCTCAAATATCCATCAAAGAAGGAAAATGAGCTTTACATAATAAATGTAGAGAGAATGTAATAATTGAGTTTTGGTGGAAAGAGCTTGATCCAAAGTCAGGAGTCCTGTAAGACTGGGTCTGTGCCGTGAAACTAGCTGTGCAACGTGGGACATCGGGGTCATTGCATCACTCGGGCTTCAAGTTTGTGTCCTGACTGACACGTGTAGGTTTAGACGATACGTTCAGTGCTCAATTTATATGCATATTGCTATTCGCACCTTTTAATTTTAGCGCTCTCAGAGATATATTGCCTTTACCTGGAAAGTTCTTTCCCTAGATATTCATAATAGTAACCTCCCCACCTCCTTCAAGACTTTGCTAATGTCACTTCAGTGAGTTCTCTCCTGGACTCTCTTTGAAAATTCTAATTTCATCCCTGTCTTCTCTCACCACTCCCCTTCTCCTCCTTTGTTTCTCCATAACACTTACGACCTAACAATACAGTTTACAAAGTATTTAACATGTTTGTGGTCTATCTTCCAGCCTGGAGTACTAGCATCAAGATGGCAGACATTTTCGACATTTCAGTTTACACCTACAGTAAACGTAGCAGGGACTTAATACCCATCGAGTGAATGAATGAAAGGATGCCTTCTCCCCTTGCATTCTCAGATACTCCTGTGATGTAGTTTGATTATTTCTTTGCAAGTTATAATAGGAGACCCCAAAGGGAGCATGTCCCATGCCTGTCTTTGCTCTGCAACCGCTGTAGAGATTTGCCAAGGGTTATTCACTCAATTCCCCATTTTAGAATATTTTGATTGTTTCCAAATTTCAAATTTACTTTAATTCTTATTTATTTATTTATTTATTTATTTATTTATTTATTTATCTATTTATTTATTTTTTAGTTACTTTAATTCTTAAAGGTGTGGCTTAACTCTGTGGAACCCTGAGGGTCTTGCTCTTTTCCTGTTTATTCATTTTATCCAGTGCCTTTGAAATGCCTATTTGACGGATGAGAAAGGATGAGAAAACTGAGGCTCAGAGGAGTTAAGGAATTTGCTGTTGTCTAAGAGCTGAACGGATCTCTCAGTCCAAGCATGTTTGGAAGGAAGTTCTTTTATTTTGGTCACACCTGCATTGTTGGCTGGGTGAACAGAACATGATTTTCCCTCTACCTCACTCTGCCATAAATTCTTTTTCAATATAATCTTAAATACTATCTCAACACCTAGGTTACCTGGGCCGGGCCTACCTCCTGAGGCTGGGTTGGTTTTCCTTGTTGAGCCTCAGCAAAGGCAGGAGCATGAACGAGTGCTGCTGGGCCAGGGGCCAGTGAGCTGCCCGTTGTGTCCTGGGTAGAGCAGAGAGCAGCGAGAACTCAACCTGTGCTAGCTGTTTGGGACACAAAGAAGTCTCTGAAAGATTATGCTTACAGTGTTTGTAAGCTGACCTTCTGGATGAGGGGCGTGTATGGTCCATTAATTTACATGTGGAGTTCTAATGGGGAATCCAATTAGGCAGGGTGCCTAATTGCTGTGCTCTCAGATACTCAAATCACCAGAGTATTGAAAGTGTTATTTCCCTCACACGTGTACGCAAACTCTGAGGCCTTGGACATGAATGCCTTTGTTACATACTGATTAAATAAGTAGCCCTCCTTACATTCCAAGGTCACTGTTTATATATGTTGGGTTTGATTGGCTTTTAATTAGCTTTTATTTTACTGACCATAAATTCAAAAAATAAATTTGCTTGTTCTTATAAGTAACGTCCTCGTGGAAGACTATTTTTAGCTAATTAGGCCTGGTCAAGTTACTTAGTGCCTTCTGAGTCCCAGATTGCTTCTGTAGAAAGTGGAGAGCGTATACCTCACACTTGCTGTGATGAGTAAATGAGAAAATAATATACATAAATGCCTGACTAATAACAGGCATCAAATCGATAGTATCACTGTTAGTAGTACTAATAGTGATACTGATAGTATCACTATTAGTAGTAGGAGGATCCCTCTTGTGCTGTGAGATCATGACGAGAAAGAGATGGCTTATTGCTTTATTGGCATATTCATTCATTATTCCTCCATTCAACATATATTTATTAAATATTTCCTGTGTGCCAGACACCGTTGTAAGTTTTAGTGGTAAAACAGAAAATATAGCAATGTTCTTGTCTTTACTGAGCTCATACTCTGCAAAGGGACATGTATGACTTTTCAGTGGTTGCTATATCAAATTGCTACAGTCTTGGCTTGAAATAACACATGTTTACTAGCTCAGCATCTCTAAGTCAGAAGTCTAACATGGTATCCCTGGGCTAAAACCAAGATGTCAGCAGGCTTACATTACTTTCTAGTAGCTCTAGGGCAAAATCCACGTCCATGACTTCTCCACCTTTAAAGGCTGCTCCCATTCCTTGGCTCCTGGCCCGCTTGCATCTTCAAAGCCAACAAAGTTACATCTTTCTGACCATTCTTCCATCTTTTTTGGCACATCTCTCTCTGATGTTTCCTTCAGGGCCTTCTGTGATTCAGTTAGGCCACTCTGGGTACCCAAGGATACTCTATCTCAACGTCTTTAACCTTAATCACATCTGCAAAGTCTCCTTTTTTTATGTAAGACAGTGTAGTCACCCACTCCAGGAACTAGGACGCAGACCTTTTTGGTGGAGCATTAGTCTACCTACAACAGAATACACATCGTTAACAAAACAAGTGAATGTGAATATGTGGAGTGAGTTTCTGATGAGGGTTAGGAACTAAAGCAAAGAAGGCTGAAAGCAATAGGGAGTGCCAGGGAAGGGAAGTGGTTCCCGTTTGGTTTGGGGGTAGTCAGGAAAAAGTCCTTACTGATAAGGGGACCTTTGAGCAGATAATTGAATTTGCTTAAAGCAGCATTTTTTTTAAACAAATAAACTTACACTTTATTATTATTTTTTTAAATTTTTATTTATTTATGATAGTCTCACACACACACACACACACACACACAGAGAGAGAGAGAGAGAGAGAGAGACATAGGCAGAGGGAGAGGGAGAAGCAGGCTCCATGCACCGGGAGCCCGACGTGGGACTCGAGCCCGGGTCTCCAGGATCGCGCCCTGGGCCAAAGGCAGGCGCTAAACCACTGCGCCACCCAGGGATCCCTAAACTTACACTTTAACCATGTTTTCTTAAGTGTATAATGCATAAACGAGGTCTGTTTACCAAATATTTGATGAAGAACCATGCCCCTTTTGACTGCATGTGCCTTCAGATGGGACACTAATCATGCATCATCCAAGATTTTCCGTTTAATTTTTTTTCAAGCAGACCAAGAACCTAAAGATAGTGATATAAGCAATTTGAAATCATAGTCTTCTGGATTTTGTCTGTTTCATTGCAACCCTGTGTAGTTGTTTCAACGGCAAACTTTTTATTAACCTGTATCTTTTTACATGTATATTTTATCAATTAACTAAATATTTGAGTAGATTATGTAATTACAATAGTAGATACAACTACAAATAGGGACAAGTATAAATGACTTCTGATAGGCCTGCCATTCAGGTGTTGGGAGCACTACCTGCTGTATATGGGTGTAGGAGAGTGAGGGTGCCACACACAAGGGCTCACGTAGTTTATGGAGGAAATGAGGACTATCATTGTTTTGTCTGATGTGTCATTTAAATGGCTTTTTAAGAAAACTTACAGTATCACTAACTAACTTTAATTCAGTCAGGCCCAATCCTGACTAATCCAGGTTCTATAATGTTATCGTTTTAAAATTATGGTAAGAATGTAGGGGTGCCTGGGTGTCTGACTGATGATTTCCACTCAGGTCATGATCTCAGGGTCGTGGAATCGAGCCCCTGTGTCAGACTCTGCACTCAGCTCAGAGCCTGCTTGTCCCCCTCATTCTGCTCTTCCCAGTGCTCATGCTCTTTCTCTCTCTCTCTAAAATAAACAAATAAAATCTTAAAAAAAACCAAAATTGTAGTAAGAATGTTTAGTAAGTTTTGGAGGTAGAGAGGAGTTTTTAAATCTAATATATCGGTATAAAGCTAGAGGAAGTCACAGAATTACATTCATTCAATATTTATTCCAAGAGACAGTCTACTGAAGTGGTTCAGATGATGCCCAATATGACTCGATATCCTAGATTCAGGTCCGTCTTCTCACACTGAAGAGCTGAGCTTTGTGCAAGTTACTTACTCTTTCTGTTCCTTAATTTTCTTATCTAGAAATTGGGAATAAGAGTAGAACTTATCTCATAGGGTTGTCATGAATCTCAAGTAAGTAAATTCCTATTAAGAGCTTAGATAAGTGCCTGAACATAGTGATCCAGCAGCAAGTGTAGGTATTATTGTCAACAAAACAGACATTAATTAATATTTATTGAGCATCTAGAACTGTGAAGAACACTGTGGATGTAGAGACCAAACAAAAAGTCTATCTCCTGAGTTCACTTAGTTGAGTACTATGTTTGCAGTTGAAATCTTGTGGGTATCATAGAGCATGAGATGACCACATCAATAATTCTCTGCTGAAAATTGGATTTCCAGAGAAGTTCCAGAAAAATATAGATGTTATGCAGATTTGGGACACCTGGGTGGTTCAGTGGCTGAGTGTCTGCCTTCAGCTGGTGACCCCGGGGTCCAGGGATCGAGTCCCACGTTGGGCTCCCTACTGGGAGCCTGCTTCTCCCTCTACCTGGGTCTCTGCCTCTCTCTGTGTCTCTCATGAATAAATAAAATCTTTTTTTTTTTAAAGGAAACACAGATTTAACAGGAGTAGGGAGAGGCATAGGAAACACCATTTTTAACAAGCATTCCAAGTGGTCAGAGGACTACTCTTGAGAAACACTGACCTAAGCACCCATAGATTAAAGTCAAACATTTTAATATTCTGCTCATTTTGCATATGTGTATATTTCCACTCTTCTGTAGGATGTGGGTACTAGTGGCAGCTTAACGTCCCCAGTACAACTGAAAACCTCCCCAAATTTTTAATTAAAAAAGAATCTAAAGATTAGAGATTAGAGGAAGAATTGAGAAATAAACAAACCAAAATTCCAGAAGGGGATAATTATTCCACGGTGAAAATACCCGTTTTTCCCTTGGACCAATTGCCAGTTCTGGACATAAGGAGGAGCAGGCTGACTGGATAGAGAGCCTCTGTGGGGGAAAGAGGAGCTAGTCAAGTTTCCAGGACTATGTGGGGCAGGAGTGATGAATTTGGAACATCTTCTGAGTTGTGGGGCCATGCGGATGCTAGGGGAAGGGCGCATGAGGGCAAGACCAAAAGCTAGTAAGGGCAGAATGAAATTTTCCACAATATTGTGGTATTTATGGAGTGGTCCTGGCCCCCACACATAACTGGTCTCCCCCTAGGAGCTGCTTGGTGAGGGAAATTAAAACCTTAGGAGAACAGAATTATTTCTAATAATTATTTCAGAGCTAGAGAGCTGGGGCGGGAGTAGGGTTGAGAGAGAGAGGGAGATAGAAAGAGAGAAAGGGAATTATAACAAAGGTTAAGAAATACATTTTTTATATAGATAGATTAAAAATAAAATGATTTAAGAAGATAGAATACCAAGGAAAATATGGAATAACCAAAAAAATATTAAAATAAGCTATAGGTAAGGAGCACTATTAGGCAATATTTAGGATGGTAGAAATACAAAAGAATATTTCAAAATGAAAAGGAAATATATCAAACAGTATGATATCTATATCACAAATCTGTATATATCAAGAATATAATTTTAAGATATGTGAACCAAAAATTAATACAACTAAAAGAATAGAGAACTTCACAGTCATAACTGAGATTTTAACACATATTTCTCAATAACTGATTTAAAAAATACAAACAAAAATCCACATTCTACTTTGCTTAAATCCAATTTTCAGCAGAGAATTATTTATGTGGTCATTCAGCTTCTTGTCAAATCCTTTTTTATGACAGGGCCCTCCCTACTTTTTGAGTTAGCCCAGTCTATCTCCAGAGAGCTCTGATTTGTCTAGTGACTCGGATTTTATTAGATAGTAGGTTTGGGAAACTAAAGCACAACAATAATATATGTACTGCCTAAGACTATCCAGCCAGTTAGTGTCAGATCTGGGTCATGAATCCTGGTCTCAAGACTCATAATTTAATTAAAAAAATTTTTTTTTCTAAATGAATTATAGATCTTATCTGACTGGCCAAAAACTCCTTGAGAGTAGGGACTTGCTCTTGGCCCTTTTTACAATATATATCTTCAGAGAACTCAGCACATCACTGGACACCTGGGTGGGGGTGGGGAGTCGTGTTGGTGGGGAAGGGGCAAGAGGACAGAGACCACTGCCCTGGTACCCGGGTCCGTTCACAGCACGAGTTACTGATCACTGATCACGTGGCCCCAAGACACCCATCCAGCTTCTCTGAGCCTCACTTTTCTCCACTTAAATATGGATAATCCCTGTTGAATTTCGTTGTGAGGCTGAAGAGCTGTTATATTTAAAGAGCCCGTATAGTACAGGAATATCATAATTGGTAAATGCACAGTGCTTGATGAATACTTACTGTCTAATGAAGAGGCACATGAAGGGTTACTGAGTTAATCATTAAATGAAAAAGGCTTTGAAATCCTTCAGTGAGAAACGTGGCACAAGCATACAGGCCAATCTAGACTAATGGTAAATTCCACACGTTATTTGTTAGAAAACAGCATCCAGTTTCATAGCAGTAGCCCATTATGAACTCAACACACTTCTTATCTAAGTGGTTTTTAGCCGACATTTACTCTTTTTTTTTATAATGTTGCAAAATTATCCTCTTATTCAAAGTTTGAATGGCTCATGACGAGACCATTAATAAATATTTCCCTCTGTCAGCCTGAGTTTTCAGCTCTTCCTGTCCAGAAAAGCAGAGACCAATATAATAATAAGTGGGAACGCAAACATATTCTCTTTTTACAATGTCTCTGGTCAGAGGACAGGCTCATTAATGTTGCCATGGCAACCATCCCCTCACAGGTTACAGGCTCCTAAGCTTCTACTAAGATGCAAATCTAGCTTAAACAAAGCAAGCTTACTCTAAAATGGCACGTCACCTTTCAAGGGGGACGCTGGCGTTTCCGAGAATTTTATTTTTCCCATATTCAGTGTACTATTTGAAGAGCTCAGTTTCCTGTTTGGTCTTACATGCTAATTTTTATTTTGTCCAAGAGAGAAAAGAGAAGTCAAAATGGAATCTAAATAAAAGCTCTTCTTCCACATGTATTTGCTTCCTTCTATCGGCTATCTTATCATCCCTTGATGAGTCAATGCAGATTGAAACATCCAAAAGTCAGCCTAAAAAAATTCACTGTGAACTCGCTGTTGAAGCCTTCTTCTCCTCTTGGATCCATCTGTCTTGTCTTGCCCATATTGTGGCTACGGTTATTAGCATTATATTTTGGAAAGTGAGAAAGCTGGGATGAGAAAGCCTAGTCTGAGTCAGTTCTTTGGTGTTGGAGGTTAATTCTCTGTTCCCCCGGACCCCCGCAATCTACACATCTGGTCCTTGGCCCATAGAGGATGGTGCATCTGCTCCCTCTCCTCACAGAAGAGTATTGAAGGGAAGACTTCGGCTTTACCTTTTTTTTCTCCTAAGAGAAGGGGAACAACTAATTCATTCAGTCACAACTTGGCCCTCAGTGGGACTATCTCCCTTACTGGGTGCCATTGATATGACCCCAGAGCCAGAGCTAGGCCTCACACTTCCCCTTTGGCTTCCCCCACTGAGTTGCAGAAGGCATACTGTCTGCATTGCCTGCTCTTTTACTTCCTCTCCCCAACAGCAGCAGATTCCTCTCCATCACATTCCTGTCCTGTTTCGTCCAGCCTGTTGCTAGGTAAATTCCTGTAACTGATCTTCTAAACCAGCCTTTTCTGTCTGAAATGCGGCAGAGTTGTAAGGCAGGCCTGTTCTTCATCTGTGAAGCCGACTGGGCATAGGGCCTGCTCTGAAAGCTGGAATTTGGGTCAGAAAGGTGGAAGTCTCACTTTATTTATATTTTTATTATTTTTATTTTTTAAAGATTTATTTACGAGAGAGAGAGAGAGAGAGAGAGAGAGCCTGCACAAAGCGGAAGGGCAGAAACCAGTCTCAAGTAGGCTCCCCACTGAGTACAGAGCCTCATATGGGACCTGAGATTATGACCCTGAGATCATGGCTTGAACTGAAATCAAGAATTGGTCACCCAGGCAAGCCTATCACAACTTGGTTCTTAAACCAAATGAGCATGAAGAGTGGGTCCCAATGTAGGATTCTAGTGGCCCAGACAAATCTTTCTTAAAGAAAAAAGAAAAGAAAACTAATGGCATCAGGAGTATTGCAGTAAATAGCAAATTAAAGTTTTCATTCTGCTTGGTCCTTGTTTTTCTTGAAGATGGTGAGAAATGTAATTTGAGTTGCTCACTTTCACACATCTTAATTGATAGACCTGTTCCTTATGTTTTGTTCCCAAGAATTAATGTTTGTGTTTAATACCCTGCTGTCATTATCTTGTCTTCTCTACACTGAAAGGATGAAGGACATCTATATGGGAATCCCGATTACCAGCAAGGATTGACTGATGAGCAGGTTATTGTGAGAAAGAAAATGAGCTGGGGAGTCTCAGTGTCATATCCATAAAATAGCTGAGTGTAATCATCACCATTAAAGGGTGTAAAAGATGAGGGTCGATATGTTGGTTGGAGCCATGATGGAGACACTTGACAGTCTTGATTGGTTCCCATGACTGGTTCTTGCCTACTGGTCAGCTATTGCTCATCTAAGCCCCATCATTTTTATACCTTTAGTAACAGTGGGGATTGGTATCTTAGCTGTTCTGGATGGTAGGGAGCCTGTTCTTGCTCAGAGGAATATCAGGTGTGCTTGGCGAACCTTCACGGAGAATTCCTTTCTAAGAGTTGAAGGAGAGAAGGCTGAAAGAGTCGCTGATATCGCGATTGTGGGTAGACATTACACGACCGGCTAAAGAGTATCATCCTCATTCTTAGATTGTGGGGAGTCACTGAAAAATCTTGAGCAGTCATCTTTATGCGAGTTTATCGAACTACGCACGAGGTAGATGAACCTGGCTTTTCTGGTACCTGCTGTGAACGAGGTTAAGGTCATGCCTTTTCTGTGACTCCATTTCCCTCGGTACTTTTGTCTACAATTGCACTTAGACATTCCTCTGCTAGTGTCGATTCTGTGTTTCCCTCCTCCACTCTAATGAGCTCATCCTGGACTCAGACTAGCTTGATTTGTTTTCCTATCTGTGTTTCACATATTGCCTGATAGAGGAGACAGCAGCCCATTTGTGGAGCACAAATTCTCCAAAGCTATTTATAAGGTCACCTCCCCCATCCTCCTCATCAAACTAATCTAGTTAATTGGCACTTCAACTCTTCTGTGAAATGGATATTCCCGAACCTCAGCCCTGAAAGAAACCAAGTAACCTCTGAATCATCAAAGAGATTCAATTATACTCAACCTATATTTTAGTAATTGATATGTTGGTTGTATAAAATTATTTGGAAAGTTGCTCCTCTGTACACAGGATATTTTATTAAGTAGGGCATCCTGTTTCCCGGCTATCATTATCTCTTTATGTGGATTTAAACCATCTGCGTAGGTGAGCAGGTGACAGAGAAATCAAATGATTTCAAGAGCTTTATGAATATTTAGTGGGGATTTACAAACAAAAAATGGAGTATAGAGCCTGACCGACCGGATATCCTTTTCTCTGGGAGTAAGCTGAGTCCTACAGGATTCCGGTGAGATGTGGAAAGAAACTAAAATCTTTTGAACTCCTGCAATACTCTGGGAAATATGCTAGGCATTTTACATATATTTTCCATTTTAAATCTCCTCATAACCTGCACAGCTAGCATTAGTATCCCCATTTTATAGGCAAGGAAATTAAAGCTCAGGGAGATTAGATCTATTATTCAGAGCAAACATCCAATAGATGATCTTGAGGACCCCAAGATTGGCAAACCAACATTCCACGCAATGAAGAGTAGGATCTGTCTTTAGAGAACGTGTCTTGTAAACATACGACACTAACTTTTCCATGATGCAATGGCCATTTTTCTGCCTTCCCCTGTTCCCGTTCTTATGATTCTTCCAGACTGTTCTAATTAATTGGCATTGCTGGAGTCTGTCCCTTGGGGATTTGCCTCACCTTAGATGGCCTGTATGCAAAGCACCTCTAGGATAGAAAGATCAACTTATAAATGTTTCTATGGTAACCGTGGACTCCCAAAGACAGCATAGCTCCTCCTTTGACCATGCATCTGAAAGCCAGTAAAATAGATGCTTTTCAAAGTTGTATTTTAAAGCAAAGTCCACTTACCAATGATCAGCCACTATTTTTTTTAAGTGTAATTAGTTATGCAACCCCTGCTGATTGTTGCCAATCTAAATCAAGCCGCTTTGAGCTGTACTCTTCCCTCAGCACCTACCTCCCTTGCCAATAGATTTTTTTTTTACTCGATTTTCTCCTGGAGCGGCCCTCCTGGCATGGGTTTCGTACACAATTGAAGAAATAAAATACAATGATGTATTTCAAATAAAATCATATTCTCATTAAGGCTTGCCATATCTTTGTCCCAACAGTCAGAATATTTTGTGTAGTATCAATGCTGCATAACACAAATGAGCATATTTTTGCTTTCAAAATTTTTTGGGAAAGGAAATGGGAAAATATTTTTATTTTTTAAGATTTTATTTATTTATTTATTTATTTATTTATTTATTTATTTATTTATTTATTTATGTATTTATTTATTTATTTATGAGAGACACAGAGAGAATGAGAGGCAGAGACACAGGCAGAGGGAGAAGCAGGCTCCATGCAAGGAACCTGACGTGGGACTCGATCCCGGGTCTCCAGGATCGTGCCCTGGGCCGAAGGTGGTGCTAAACCACTGAGCCACCCGGGCTGCCCGGGAAAATATTTTTAAACTGCCTTTTCTCTCTTTCTGCTTGACAAATAAGAAAATGGTTGCCTAGTGGGAGATTCATGGAGTAGTTCCATTCAAAGTTGTAAGTTGAAAAAGAGGTCTAACAGCTTGGAAGTTTCTTGTTCTTGTAATGATTTAAAACACGATGATTATATTTTTCTAAACAAAATATGGGGACGAATTGTCTCATACATTGTGTGGCAATGGGAGGAAATGTCGGCAATGAGTATGGTCTAGGAAAATATCATGAATAAGTAAGTTGTTCTCTTGTAACTAGAGAAGAAAGAAGAGATGATCATAAGCTCTGGAGCAACTTCATGGAGGAATTACAAAGAGACACAGGCAGGTTATTTCACCATATTTTACCCACTAAGTGTCTCCTCCTATGGCTTCAGCCTTATGCTCCCATGTGGTAGGATATTCAAAAGAACATAAAAAAAAAATATTGTCTTTGAGAAACTTCTAGTGTATTTGAGGATGTAGGGTGAGCACACCTAAAGCAACCCATGAACAATGGATGATAGAGGAGAGCGGGTAATTCTTAGCCATGCTGCACCATCATCCTAATGAAGTTGCTGGGGATGGGGGCGGGAGTAGTTTTCTGTTTCTACAACTGAGCCTAATTTCTTTTATCCAATGGCAGAAACTGATATTTTCCATCCATCTTATATTTTCTCAGTCATTTGGGGCCTACCTCTGTCATTTTAGGTTTTTCCCTCTTCCTCCTAATCTCCTTCTCCTTAGTTGATGCCAGGAAGAAGGACTCTTTGTAAAATCATGACACTGAAGGAGTGCAGGAAAAGGAGACTGGGCTGTATTGTCTTCAGTGCAGAGCTGGCATCTGCTAGGGTGGACCATTGTGTTTGTTCTTGGCCGTCATGACCCCTCCTGCTTGAATTTGCTGAGATGACCCAAGTGTGCTTGGCTTCTGGTCATGTGATTTATGGTGCTTTAATGCGTCCTCCCACTGACAAACCGTTTTCAGAGGGAATTCTGTTCTCTCTCTTTCTCTCCCTCTCTCTCCAGGCATCGTCCAGACTTGGACTAGAAAAATGCTTAAAAACCCAGCCAAACTGTTTTTAGACATTGGACCATAGGCAGCGTAGGACCGGGATCCCCGAGAGAAGGAACACATACAGGATGAACTTTGCCCTGCCCCAGCTTTCTGCCTAGAGGGAATTTTCAATATGTAGTGCAGGCAGGGAGAACCCAAGCAGAGCGTGGTGGTTTTGCTGAGTTGAGGAGTCGGATGTCTGGAGCTTTTGATTGAATGCCATTCTGTGAATGTATTGGATGAAATTCTATAAGTATGGATGAAACAATTCTTGCGGGAAGAAAGATTTCCTGGGAGCTATAAGTTGAATAATTTCCAGACTAACACAGGACTGGAAGTCATTTGACTTTCACACCCAGAATAGAGAGAACTTGTTAAATATATGGGACAATTATTATAAACCCTAGAAAAGTCCAGGGTAAGTAGTGATACTACATTTTACCAGTTGATGAGTCTGCTATTACCCCTAAAATAGCTGGAAAATTATGCTCTAAAGGATCAAATTGTTGAGCAAATAAAGCAATTGCTTGCAGTAAGAGTCTAAAACTCTCTCATAGATTACACCAAAATTTAACATTCAGCCATGGAAAATTCACAGTATCTGACATACAATCGGAAGGCATAAGACACATAAAGAAGCAAGAAATTGTGACCCATACACAGGAGAAAAAACAAGACAATAGAAATAGGTCCATTAATAATGGAGATGAAACAATTAGCAGGCAGAGATTGTAAAAGAGCTTTTATAAATATGCCCAAGCTTTTAAAGAAACATGAACCTAAAGAGGAAAGACATGGGAAAAAATGTGTCAAAAACTAATGGAGACTGTAGGCTGGAAAATAAGATATCTGAAATAAATTTTCATCGAACGTGCTTCAAATGTGTTAGACACTTCAGAAGGAAAGATCAGTGAACTTAGAACATAGCAACAAAATCTGTCCAGAATGAAGAACAGAGGGAGGGAAAAATAAATAAAAATAAAAACTGAGCTTAAGTAATTTGTGAATAATAAATATCAAGCTAACACACGTATTCTGTGACTGAAGCCCCAGAATCTAAAGTTTTCTGTAAATCTAAAACTTCTCTAAAAAAGTAAAGTCTACTTAAAAAATAATTAAGGGATAGAGTAAGATATTCTATGATACCACTAATCATAGGAAAGTTAGGATGGGCTATATTAAGATCAGACACAGTGAATTTCTGGGCACTGAGTATTGCCAGAGATAAAGAGTGACATTTTATAATGGCAAAAAAAAAAAAAAGATGGATTCATTATAAAGACACAGCCAATATAAATGGGTATAAATCTCATAGCAGATATTCAAAATACATGAAGCAAAAATTAGCAGAACTAAAAGGAGAAATAGAGAAATTCACAAATATAGTCCGAAATCTCAACACTGTCTTTCACTAACTGATGTAATAGTAGTAAGAAAAATCAGTGGGGACCCAAAAACAACTACCAACCAACTGGACATAACTAATATTTATAGAACTCTCCACCCATCAGCAGAAGAAAAAGACATTCTCTTATTTACCAGAATAGACTGTATCTTGTACTGTAACCCAAGAGTCTCAAGTCTCTGACCCACGGTGGACTTGACTTGGAAGTCAGCAACAGAAAAATATCTGGACCTTTCCCACACATCTGTAAATTAAGCACGATGTCTCTAAATAACCCAATGAGTCAAAGAAGAAATCACAAGAGAAATTAAAACCGTTTAACTGGAATAAAATCAAAACATATAAAAACTATAGGATGGCATGTTTCGGTCTGTTCAGCTGCTGTAACAAAGATACCATAGACTGGGTGACTCACACAACAGAAAGTTATTTCTCACAATTCTGGAAGCTGGGAAGTAAGTCCAAGATCAGGCTCAGCCGGCTGGTTTGGTTTCTGGTGAGAACTTTCTTCCTGGCTTCTAGAAGTCCTCTCCTGCTGTGCCCTCACACTGGCCTCTCTGAAGTACTCACACGAATAAGAAATATTAGAAAGGGAGACAGAACATGAAAAACTCCTAACTCTGGGAAACGAACTAGGGGTGGTGGAAGAGGAGGTGGGTGGGGTGGGGGTGACTGGGTGACAGGCACTGAGGGGAGCACTTGACGGGATGAGCACTGGGGGTTATTCTGTATGTTGACAAATTGAACACCAATAAAAAATAAATGTATTAAAAAAATAAAATTAAAAAAAAGGAGAAAGTAAGTGATCTCATTTACTCTTCCTTTTGTTCCAAAGCCACTAGTCCAGTGCTCATCCCATCAAGTGACCCCCTCAGTGCCCGTCACCCAGCACTGGGTGTTATGCTATATGTTGGCAAATTGAACTCCAATAATAATAATAATAATAATAAAAGCGCCCCTAATCCTATCACGAGGGCCCTACCCTCGACCTCATCCGACTCTACTCATCTTCCAAAAGTCTTATCTCCAAATATCATCATGGTGAGGGTTTAGGGCTTCGGTATATGACTTTCGGGGGACACAGTCCTTCAGTCCATAACATGTCGCCAAAATATCGTTCAGTTTTCAAAGCAACAATAACAACAACAAACCCACAAAAAACAAAACCCAAAAAGCTCTGGAGAGAACTTTTTCATCCTCCCACACTAGAACTCTGTACTATGAAATAACAACCCTCCGTCCCTCCTCCCCTAACCCCTGGTAAGCACTGTTTTACTTTGTCTCTAAGAATTTAACTTCTTATTCTAGGTACTTCAGGTAAGTGAAATTATATGATATGGGTCCTACTGTGTTTGGCCTATTCCACTTAGTATAACATCTTTAAGGTTCATTCAGATTATGGCAGAGCTCCATTCTTTTTAAAAGGCTAAATAATATTCCATTGCATGTACATACCACATTTTGTTTATCTGTTGGTCTATCAGTGAACATTTGGGTTATGTTCACTTTCTGGCTATTTGACTGGTACTGTTATGAACATTTATGTACGAACAGGTGTTTGAGTCTCTGATTTCAGTACGTACCCAGAAGTGGAGTTTTTGGATCACATTGTAGTCCAATGTTCAATTTTTTAAGAAACTACCATCCTGCTATCCATAGTGATTGTATCACCTTACATTCCTTCCAGCAATGCACAAACGTCCCATTTTCTCCACATCCCTGTTGAGATCCTTGTTGTCTTATCTTTTTGATAATAGCCACCCTAATGGGTGTGAAGCGGGTTTTATCTCCTTGGGGTTTTGATTTGCACTTCTGTAATTGTGATGTTGAGCATCATTTCATGGGACTATTGGCCAGTTGCATGTCTTCTTTGGAGAAATGTCTATTCAAGTGTTTTGCTCAATTTTGGGTTTTTAAATTCTCAGATTAGAAATAAGAAAGGTTTTTAATCAGTTATGTTAAAGAAGCTAGAAAAAGAGCAAAGTAAACTCAAGTCAGTATATGTAGGGAAATAGTAAAAACAAATGTGGAAATCGATGAAATAAAAACTAGAAAAATGGACCAAATTGATTAAAACCCCAGTCAATTAATCCTTACTTCCTGAATATTTCTTTAGTCTCTTACCCTTTTAGAGTCTAGGCTCTTAGATACCATGTTACAGTGTAGTAGGAACTTGTTTACCTGTTATTCACAATTGACAAGGAGAACCGTGTGGTTTTCATCTTGGTAACTCCAGTGTCTGGCGCAGCACCTTGTTGATAATATCTGCTCAATTATTCCTTGACCAATTCACAACTTTGCCTCATAAATTCAAAATGATAAGATAGGCGGGGGGTGGGGGTGAATGGGTGATGGGCACTGAAGGAGACACTTGACGGGATGAGCACTGGGTGTTATTCTGTATGTTGGTAAATCGAACACCAATAAAAATTAATTTATTAAAAAATAAAATTAAATTAAAAAAATGAAAAAAAAAGATAAGATAGGACAGGGCAGACATATATAAACAACATAGGACAGCGAGGGAAGTGTAGGGAAAGGACACAACATCTAGAATCGGAAAACTCACCTCTTAATTGCGTTACTCTACACCAATTCTTGTTGCTCGATGGATCCTCATCTGTAAAGTGGGTGCAACTTAAATGATAAATATGAAAAAAATGGGGCAGCCCCGGTGGCTCAGCGGTTTAGTGCCGCCTTCAGCCCAGGGCCTGATCCTGGAGACCCGGGATCGAGTCCTGCGTCGGGCTCCCTGCATGGAGCCTGCTTCTCCCTCTGCCTGTGTCTCTGCCTCTCTCTCTCTCTCTCTCTCTCTCTCTGTCTGTTTTTCATGAATAAATAAATAAAATCTTTAAAAAATATATGAAAAAATGTTGTGCTCCTTAATCCCCTTGGATTCCCCATTCGCTAAAAATAATTTCAACGATTCAGAGTTGAGGGCTAAACTTGGTTTGCTCCTGTTGAATCCTGCTCTATTTCCCATTGGTTCTGTAGGGTGTCCCCACACGTGCCTCTTCATCTGTAAACTCACCCTCTTTTGCGTCTCCTTCTTTGAATTGTCATTCCAACGAAATCACTCCACACGAGAACCTTGAGGTCAAGTACGACGCCTTGTCCTCTTTGTCTTCCTTGAACCTAGCAAGTTCCTGGCATAGAGGAGAGCATAATAAATCATTGTTGAACAGTAGAGTAGAACAGTAGGAACTGGTACAGAGCCTAGAGAAAGGAAAAACGGCCTAATACTTTATTTCTGAAAGAAACTAACATAGGGTCCACTTCTCAACAGTTCCAATATCTTTATTTATTTATTTATTTATTTATTTATTTATTTATTTATTATTTATTTTTTATTTTTTTTGTTTGATTTTTCAGTTCCAATATCTTTATGTAGCACTTGTCACTTGAAATGCCAAGGATGAGGTTCAGTATTCGGTTCTTGGCAGGCTTTTGCCAGGACCTCATTGATACCAGACTCCAAATTGTTTTCAGACTATTTGGCAAATCTCTGTCCTGTTCTACAAGCGTTGGAGAGCTTTTCTCCCTGGCACACATTTTCCATACCGTGCTTTCCTTATCCACCGAGACTTGTGGAATGTGTCCATGCTTTCAAAGCAAAATAGAAACCGTGAACAGGAAAAGGAAAACTGTAAACCCGACTGCGAACTAGCACAAGGTAGAAAACTACGAAGCTGGAAGTTCCTGAAAGTCGGTCTACAGTCAAATCGCAACAGACTTGTCTCTCCTCTGCGTCCAAACCACGTCCATCCTTTCAGTCCCTACTCCAGTCCCAGGCCCTTTATCACCAGACCATTCATTACCCAGTGCCCTCCGTTCATCTGAATTTCTGTAGCACTTTAAGTGGTGCCACAGAAGCTAGTGCCTGTTTAAAACCTGTCCTGTCAACCTAATTATGTCTGTGCCACACTATATTTTTGAAAATGCTTTTACATTGACCTCATTTGGTCTTCGCAGTTCTTTGGAGAAGGTATGGGTGTTAATGCACCCATTTTACAGGTCCGAGTCAGAGGGTCTCAGGGACTTATACATGGTTACGTACCTGACTGGCATAAAGTTTCTGATTTCAAACATGTTCACTGGCCTTCCCGACTGTTTCATGTGGTTTGTGCAAACCTGGCCTTGTTTTACTCATTTCCAACGTAAACACAATCTGTCTTCCCATGAGAGCCTAGTGGAATGCTAGGCACAAAGCAACATGCTTGGTGATTTCTTTCTTTCTTTCCTTTTTTTTTTTTTTTTAAGATTTTATTGATTTATTCATGAGAGACACAGAGAGACAGGCAGAGACACAGGCAGAGGGAGAAGCAGCCTCCATGCGGGGAGCCCGATGCGGGACTCGATCCTGGGACTCCGGGGTCATGCCCTGGGCCGAAGGCGGACACTCAGTTGCTGAGCCACCCAGGAGTCCCTGCTTAGTGATTTCTATTTGTCTACCTCAAAGCATCTGTTGGTGCAAAATTCACATTTGTCCTTAAAACATCATATTTCTGCTCTTTTGTCATGTTAAATGATCCTTGCTTCAGATTTTAACTAGCTCCTCAGGTAGAGGCCTAGAATAATAGAAAATAGAAAAAAAAAACAAAACAAGCTGTGAGGAAACTTGAGATCATATAAGCTACCTCTCTTCTTTTCCAGCTCAAAATTGATTGTTCCTTCAGATAAAGGACCTGGCAACTCGGCCGAGGAACCAGTTCCACATGGCTCTGTTGGTGGTGGGTGCTTCCACCCTCCTTATCAGCCATAGATTTGAGCACATGACTCGGGTCCAGACAGCTACCTGATGCCCTCGTCAAGGTTGTTGGTTCAGCAACAGGCACATGATTTAAGAACAGCCAATCGGAATTCTCCCTGAGAGTTTTATCTTTTCGCCAGCGCTATGGGGAAATGGACTTTTTCAGTGAGTCCTGGGCTCTGAGCCTCCGTCCTACTCATACATGGAGAGACTGTACCCGAGTACAGTCACTGGAGTCCTGTACCTTGCCACACCTTAACTAACACCAAACCTGGTCTTTTCAATTAATAATTCTCTTCAATGCTTAAAACTAGTTCAAGTTGTACTTTTGTTACTTAAAAATTGAAAAGAGTATGGACTAATTCATCTGTCACTCTACAGAAGAGAAGACTCATGTCTAGAAATGATTTAGTGAAAAAACACAAGTCTAGTTAGTGACCATGTCTGGAAAGAAATAACCCAGGCCACTATAATTTTAGTAGAAGAGCTTTTGTTTGGAGTACACTTCAGAGCCGTACTGGTAACACAGGGCCAGAGAAGCCACATAAAATTGCTCGATGTCACATAGGGAGTAAGGGACAAGGTTAATACCCAAATTCAGTTCTGTTTGACTCTAACCTATGATCTTTTTTTGTACCAGAGACCTTCACATTTCTCTGCTTTTATCTGAGCTTTTCACTTGACTGTTGAGAAAAATAAAGCTCAGAAAGTTTTTCCACTTGTTCATACCATTTAGTGGCAGAGCCGGAACTTATTCACCAAACACCAAACACCTAGATAATGCTGTGAGTCCCGAACATAAGCACTCATGGGTCCCCCTTGGCTTTTGTGTAACCGGGATACTAGCTGACAATGGAATTATTTGCTTTGCATTATGCTTGAGTTGGTATTCCCACTCACAGCACCCAAATGTTTAGGCTTCTGGACTCCAGAGCTTTAAAGAAACTCTTGAAAACATAGATGTTCCATCCTCTGATCGGGGTTGTTATTTGTCAGGGTTTTCCAGAGAAACAGAGCAGCCTGGGCATAGGGGGACATGTAGGTATAGATATAAAGGAAGAGACTTATTATGGGGAGTTGACTCACCTGATTATGCAGACAGAGAAGCTCCACAGTCTGCCGTCCGCAACTGGAGACCCAGGAAAGCCCATGATGTGGTTCTCGTCCAAACTGGACGGCTTGAGAGCCAGGGGAGCTGATGGTGCGAGTCCCAATCTGAGTCCCAAAACCTGAGAGCCAGGGCCCCTGGGGGGCTCAGATGGTTAAGCATCTGCCTTCGACTCAGGTCATCATCCTGGGTTCCTGGTGTGGAGCCCTGCGTCGGGCTCCCTGCTCAGCTGGGGAGCCTGCTTCTCCCTCTCCCTCTGCTGCTCCCCCAGCTCATGCTTTCTGTCTCTGTCTCTCTCAAATAAATAAATAAATAAATAAATAAATAAATAAATAAATAAATAAGATCTTTAAAGAAACAAAACAAAATGAAGACAAAAATCCCAAGAGCCAAGAATGTTGATGTTGGAGGGCAGAAGACAGATGTCCCAGCTCAAGCAGAGAGCAGATTCTCCCGTTCTCTGCCTTTGTGTTCCACTCAGACCCTCGGTGATTGGATGACCCCCTCCCACCTTGGGGAGGACGGCTCCTCTTACTCAGCCTGCTGAATCGACTTCTAACCGGTTGCAGAAACCACCCTCATAGACACACTCAGAAATGATGCTCCACCAGCTGTCCTGGGCGTCCCTTAGCCCACCCAAGTTGACAAAAGCAGCCATCACAAGGGGGCTGGGCTGCCTAGCAAGTGTCCTCTGCCAGGATGATGAGTCAGCCCAGGTGGCCTCTTAGGGCCAAGGCCAGGAAACGCTCCAGGAGGCAGGGGTAAAGCCACGGCAAGACCCTTCTGATGGTTACAGTGAAAGAGACCAAGTCTGTTGTTGTGTCTCAAGGAACAATATGGATCTGAGGATGGAGAAGAAAGCCAGTGGGTGGAGATCGAAGTAGCACGGGAACAGGGTGGGTGCTCAGGTACAAAGGCAAGAGTGACCGTGGGGGTCTAGGAATGTCACGTCACGTGGTGCAGGGACGCTCGTGTTACTGGTCTGCACTGCACGGCGCTTTGACAGATGCAGCCTGACTTATAGGAGATGTCGGCAATGTTTAGGGGAGTTTGGGAATTCCACTTCAGAACATACGTGGTACGCCGACTTCGCCTTCCTAATCATCGTGGGTGAGGGCCTGTGTGATGCTTCTTCGCCACCATCAGGCTTCCCCGTGAAAAAACTCTTTACTCCTTTAATACCTAAAAACTATTAGCCATTAAATTCACATTTGCTTGATTCTTAGGGAGGTTAATCATCTTTTTTTTCATATGTCCATATTATTTTCCTTCTGTGAATTATTTGCTAAATATCCTTTGCCTACTTTTGCTTTGGGATTTGGGTGATTTTTTTTTAAATTGATTTGTGAATGTTCTTTATAGATTAAGAATATTATCTTATCAGCATGTTTCTTATAATTAGTTTCCTTAGTAAGTAAATTTCGTTTAAAGTTTTATTGTGTTTATTGTGTTTTAATTTCATTTAAAGTTTGATTGTGTTTGATGTAGAGATGTCTTTTTCATTTATTACATTTAAGCTTAGAAAGATTTTCTCTGTCACAAGATCTTTAAGATCTTTGAGGTTTTATCCACCCGATTTATTTATTTGGTTGCCATTTAGCAGATAAGTGAGCCTGGCTTTGTTCTATTTTGTGGTACGTAGTAAAACGCCCCCAATTTTTTTCCTTACAATGAAAAATTCTTTGGTACTATTTGTTGAGTAATCCATCCATTTACCTGTTAAATGTGATACTTGTTTATTTGTTTGAGAGAGAGAGAGAGAGAGAGAGAGAGAGAGAACAAGCAGGTGGAGGGGCAGAGGGAGGGGAGCCCGACACGGGCCTGGATCCCAGGACCCCAGATCATGACCTGAGCCGAAGGCAGGTGCTTAACTGACTAAGCCACCCGGGTGCCCCTAATATACTTGTTTTATCACATATCAATACAATATTTTCTACCAGTTATTTCAGGCTTATCGTATTTAAACCTTAATGATGGTAGTTTTGGAATATTTCTTAAATGTGTGGCAATGCCAGTCCCTGTTTGTTTCACTTGGCTTGTAGAATAAATGATCGTTGCCACCATTATCCGTTTATTATTCTCTATAAATCTGAGAATTGCTTAGTCAGTTTTCCCCAGAAATGTTATGGGAACCGTGTGAAAACAGTCATTGTCCCTGCCCTAATGAAGTATAATTTACAAAAGGAGAGAGACAGTAACCATATAAACAAGCAAGTGGATATATAATTTTAGAGAAGACATGCACCGCAAGCAATGAATAGAGTTTGGTGACTGAAAATGAGAGTATGTGGGATTTAGAAGGCTGGTAGGGAGGCGACTAACATAGCACGTGCAGGCAAGATCTTCCTAAAATCTTTAGAGCCAGGGTCTGAAGACTTGGAAGATCCAGGTACCCAAAGAGCAAGAAGTAAGGACAGACAAGGCAACTGGAACAGAATATGCAAAGGCCCTGTGGTGAGGCTACCTGAGCACGTTTGAGAAGCTTAACCAAGGTGAAGGGGCTGACGCATCACAGGCAGGAGCCGGAGGCAGGTGATGAGGCTGAGCGGGATGACGAGGGCAGAGCTAGGAGTGTGGCGCGTGTTGAAGGTGCCCTGGGAACTCGTCAACGGTATGATCAGATGTGTTTTAAAAGGATTATTCTAGCTGTTTTGTGGAAAATACACGTTGGGAGGTAGGAGCGAGAGGACGCGGGTCCACGAGGCTGTTGCAGTACCGTGTGTCATACGTGACGCTATTATTCATTGTTGCATATTTGTTTTGTATTCAGTTACTATATTAAAAATCCTGATTCTTATAATTCTAGAGATTTCTAGGTTCATTTATTGAGATTTACAGATATATAAACATTTTCAATTAATAACATTTTTTCTGTAAAGTATTAATTTTATCTCTCGTACCAGTTTCATCTCTTGTAGCCGTGCTTAGGCGTTCCAGAGACGGAAGCTGAAGTAGCAAATGTGACGGTGGCGGTTTTTTCTTTTCTGTCAATTTAATGGCAGTGCCTCGTGTGTGCCATAATTAGATAGCGTGACGCATTGTGTCTCAGAAGGCTATTTTTATCATGTTATATTTTTATTTTTATTTATTTATTTTTTTATTAATAAATTAATTTTTTATTGGTGTTCAATTTGCCAACATACAGAATAACACCCAGTGCTCATCCCGTCAAGTGCCCCCCTCAGTGCCCGTCACCCATTGACCCCCACCCCCCGCCCTCCTCCCCTTCCACCACCCCTAGTTCGTTTCCCAGTTAGGAGTCTTCATGTTCTGCCTCCCTTTCTGATATTGTTATATTTTTAAACGTGGTTTCACGCATAATAGATACGTGGCTGCATCAATGCCATCTTTGGCGTCTACATGATGGTCACGTTGCGCTTCTCTTGGTTGTGGGCTTAACTCCTCTCCTGGTCACACCTTTCATGAATCGTGTCTTCAAAATCCAGCTCGGGCGACTCTGTGGTGGGGGAGATCACTGGCTACACTAAGGAGCCCTGGAGGAAGGAAATTAATTGACTTCCATAGTCACACAGGATTATCCGGTTCTAGACTTTCAAGACTTTGCAAATGCGTCCATAAACATAACCTCTTCTTGAGTTCATTTGCTAGTTTTTACCTGGTGAGACTTGGTCCTGCATGCAGGAAGGGACAGAAAGGAGAGAAAGGAAAGAGCCAGGAAGAAAATATGACATAGTCAAAAGTGCAAAGAATTGGGCATTTCTTTTTTTAAAAAATTTTTAAAAAATTTAAGTTCAGGGGATCCCTGGGTGGCGCAGCGGTTTGGCGCTTGCCTTTGGCCCAGGGCGCGATCCTGGAGACCCGTGATCGAATCCCACGTCGGGCTCCTGGTGCATGGACCCTGCTTCTCCCTCTGCCTGTGTCTCTGCCTCTCTCTCTCTCTCTTTCTCTCTCTCTGACTATCATAAATAAAAATTAAAAAAAATATAGTTTAAAAAAATTTAAGTTCAATTAGCCAACATATAGTACTCATTAGTTTCAGATGTGGTGTTCAATAATTGATCAGTTGTGCATAACACCCATGCTCATCCCATCACATGCCCTCCTTCATGACCATCACCCGCCACCCCACCCCCTCCTCATCCCCTCCAGCCACCCTCAGTTTGTTTCCTGTAGTTAAGAGTCTCTCATGGTTGTTCGTCCTGTCTGATTACTTCTCATTCAGTTTTCTCTCCCTTCCCCTATGATCCTTTGCACTATTTCTTAGATTCCCCATATGAGTGAAACCATATGTTTGTCCTTCTCTGACTGACTTCACTCAGCATAATACCCTCTAGTTCTATCCACGTCGAAGCACATGGTGGGTATTTGTCGTTTCTAATGGCTGAGGAATATCCCACTGTAGACACAGACCACAGCTTCTCTATCCATCATCTTTTGATGGACACCGAGGCTCCTTCCACAGTTTGGCTATTGTGGACATGGCTGCTAGAAACATCGGGGTGCAGGTGTCCCAGCGTTTCACTGCATCTGTATCTTCGGGGTAAATCCCCAACAGTGCAATTGCTGGGTCGTAGGGCAGGTCTTTTTTTAAGTCTTTGAGGAACCTCCACACAGTTTTCCAGAGTGGCTGCACCAGGTCACATTCCCACCAACAGTGCAGGAGGTTTCCCTTTTCTCCGCATCCTCTCCAACATTTGTGGTTTCCTGCCTTGTTAATTTCCCCATTCTCACTGGTGTGAGGTGGTATCTCATTGTGGTTTTGATTTGTATTTCCCTGATGGCCAGTGATGCAGAGCATTTTCTCATGTGCATGTTGGCCATGTCTATGTCTTCCTCTGTGAGATTTCTCTTCATGTCTTTTGCCCATTTCATGATTGGATTGTTTTTCTTTGCTGTTGAGTTTCGTAAGTTCTTTCTAGATCTTTGAAACTGCCCTTTACCTGCTAGGTCATTTGCAAATATCTTCTCCCATCTTTAGGTTCTTTTAGTTTTGTTGACTGTTTCCTTTGCTGTGCAGAAGCTTTTTATCTTGATTAAGTCCCAATCATTCATTTTTGCTTTTGTTTCTCTTGCCTTTGGGGACATGTCTATCAAGAACTTGGCTGCAGCTGAGGTAGGAGAAGTCGCCTGTGTCCTCCTCTAGGATTTGGATGGATTCCTGTCTCACATTTAGATCTTTCATCCATTTTGAGTTTATCTTTGTGTCTGGTGTAAGAGAATGGTCTAGTTTCATTCTTCTGCACGTGGCTGTCCAATTTTCCCAGCACCATTTATTGAAGAAACTGTCCTTTTTCCAGTGAATAGTCTTTCCTGCTTTGTCCTGCTTTGTCGAATATCAACTCCCATAGAGTTGAGGGCCCATTTCTGGGTTCTCTATTCTGTTCCATTGATCCATGTGTCTGTTTTTGTGCCAGGACCACACTGTCTTGATGACCTCAGCTTTGTAGTACAGCTTGAAATCCAGCATTGTGATACCCCCAGCTTTCGTTTTCTTTTTCAACATTCCTCTGGCTATTTAGGATGTTTTCTGGTTCCATACAAATTTTAGGATTATTTGTTCTAACTCTGTGAAAAAATGTTGATGCTATTTTGATAGGGATTGCATTAAATGTGTAGATTGCTCTGCATAGCACAGACGTTTTCACAATATTTATTCTTCCCATCCATGAGCATGGACTGTTTTTCCACCTCTTTGTGTCTTCCTCAATTTCTTTCATGATTGTTCTATAGTTTTTAGGGTACTTTAGCTGTTTGGCTAGGTTTACTCCTAGGTATTTTATGGTTTTTAGTGCAATTATAAACGGGATTGATTTCTTAATTGAGACTAAAGACTCTTTCTTCATAGTTAGTGTGTAGAAATGCCACTGATTTCTGGGCATTGATTTCGTATCCTGCCACATTGCTGAATTGCTGTAGGAGTTCTAGCGATCTTGGGATGGAGTCTTTTGGGTTCTCCAGATACAGTATCACGTCATCTGTGAAGAGGGAGAGTTTGACTTCTTCTTTGCCAATTTGGATGCCTTTTTTTCTTTTATTTCTTTTTGTTGTCTGATTGCTGAGATTAGGACTTCTAGTACTATGTTGAGCAGCAGTGATGACAGTGGACATTCTTGTCGTGTTCCTGACCTTAGAGGAAAAGCTCTCAGTTTTTCCCCATTTAGAATGATATTCGCTTTGGGCTTTTTATAGATGATTTTTATGATACTGAGGACGATACTGAGGACTGTTCCCTCTATCCCTACACTGCTGAGAGTTTTTGATCAAGAAACGATGCTGCATTTTGTTAAATTCTTTTTCTGCATCAATTGAGAGGAACATATGGCCCTTGTCCTTTCTTTTATTAATGTGATGTATCACGCTGATTGATTTGTAAATGTTGAACCACCTTGCAACTCAGGAAAAAAATCCCAATTGGTCGTGGTGAATAATTCTTTTAATGCAGCATTGGATCCTATTGGCTAGTATCTTGGTGAGTATTTTGGCAACCATGTTCATCAGGGATAGTGGTCTGTAATTCTCCTTTTTGATGGAGACTTTGTCTGGTTTTGGGATCAAGGTAATGCTGGCCTCATAGAGTGAGTTTTGCTTCCATTTCCATTTTTTGAAACAGCTTAAGAAGAATAAGTACTATTTCTTCTTTAAATGTTTGGTAGAATTCCTCTGGGAAGCCATCTGGTCTTGGGCTCTTGTTTTTGGGAGGTTTTTGATGACTGCTTCAATTTCCTCCCTGGTTATGGTTCTGTTCAGATTTTATATTTCTTCCTATTTCAGTTTTGGTATTTTATAAGTTTCCAGGAATGCATCCATTTCTTCCAGATTGCCTAATTTGTTGGCATATAGTTGCTCATAATATGTTCTTAAAATTGTTTGTATTTCGTTGGTATTGGTCATGATCTCTACTCTTTCATTCATGATTTTATTAGTTTGGGTCTTTTCTCTTTTCCTTTTGATAAGTCTAGCTAGAGGTTTGAATGTTTTATTAATTTTTTCAAAGAACCAGGTTTTAGTTTCATTCATCTGTCCTACTATTCTTCTGGTTTCTATTTCATTGGGTTCTGCTCTAATCTTTATTATTTATTGTTTTAGGCTTTATTTTATGTTCTATCTCTCTCTCTAGCTCCTTTAGGTGTAAGGTTAGCTTGTGTATTTGAGATTTTTCTAATTTTTTTGAGAAAGGCTTATATTGCAATGTACTCCCTCTTAAGACTGCCTTTGCAGTATTGCAAAGATTTTGAACAGTTGTGTTTTCATTTTCATTTGTTTCCATGAATTTTTAAAATTCTTCTTTAATTTCCTGGTTGACCCATTCATTCTTTAGTAGGTTGCTCTTTAACCTCCAAGTGTTTGAGTTCCTTTCAAATTTTTCTTGTGGATTGAGTTTCAAGGCATTGTGTTCTGAAAATATGCAGGGAATAATCCCAGTCTTTTGGTACTGGTTGAGACCTTATTTATGACCAAGTATGTGATCTATTCTGGAGAATGCTCCATGTGCACTCAAGAAGAATGTGTATTCTATTACTTTTGGATAGAATGTTCTGAATACATACATCTGTGAAGTCCATCTGGTCCAGTGTGTCATTCAAAGCCCTTGTTTCCTTGTTGATCTTCTGCTCAATCAGTCCATTGCTGTGAGTGGGATATTAAAGTCCCCTACTCTTATTGTATTATTATCAACAAATTTCTTTAATTTGGTTAGTAATTGGTTTATATAATTGGCTGCTCCTAAGTTAGTAGCATGAATATTTATAATTGTTAGATCTTCTTGTTGGAAAGACCTTTTAAGTATGATATAGTGTCCCTCTTCATTCCTTGCTATAGTCTTTGGTTTAAAATCTAATTTTTCTGACATAAGGATTGCTATCTTTTCTTTGCTTTCTTTTGAGGTCCATTAGCATGATAAATTGTTCTCCCCCCCTTTCACTTTCAATCTGGAGGTGACTTTTAGTCTAAAATGAGTCTCTTGCGGATAGCATATAGATGGATCTGGCTTTTTTATACAATCTGGTAACCTGTGTCTTGGAGTATTTAACCCATTCACATTCAAAATAACTATTGAAAGATATGAATTTAGTGCTATTTTATTACCTGTAAGGTCCCTGTTTCTGTAGATTGTCTCTGTTTCTTTCTGGTCTATGTTACTTTTGGGCTCTCCCTTCACTTACAGGTTCCCCTTTACTATTTCTTGCAGGGCTGTTTAGTGGTCACATATTCTTTTAGTTTCTGCCTGTCCTGGAAGCTCTTTATCTCTCTTTCAATTCTGAATGACAGCCTTGCTGGATAGAGTATTCTTGGCTCCATGTTTTTCTCATTTAGGACCCTGAATATATCCTGCCAGCCCTTTCTGGCCTGCAGGTCTCTGTGGAGAGGTCAGCTGCCAGCCTAATGTTTCTACCATTGTAGGTGAAGAACTTCTTGTCTAGAGCTGCTTTGAGGATTTTCTCTTTATCTCTGAAGTTTGCCAGCTTCACTATTATATGCTGGGGTGTTGATCTATTTTTATTGATTTGGGGATGGGTCCTTTCTACCTCCTGGACTTGAATTCCTGTCTCCTTCCCCAGATTAGGAAAGTTCTCAGCTATAATTTTCTCAAATATCTTCTCTCTCTCTCTCTTTCATCTTTCTCGGGGACTCCAATAATTCTAATATTGTTTTGTGTTATGGCATCGCTGATTTCTCAAAGCCTCCCCTCATGGTCCATTAGTTGCTTTTCTCTTTTCCTCAGCTTCCTTCCTTTCCATCAACTTGTCTTCTATGTCACTTACTCTCTCTTCTGCCTTATTTAACCCTAACTGTTAGAGTATCCAACTTAGACTTCATCTCAGTTAGACCATTTTTAAATTCAGCCTGATTAGATTTTATTTCTGCACTAAGACTCTCTTGTGTCTTTTATGCCTTTTTCAAGCCCAGCTAGTAACCTTATACTTGTTATCCTGAATTCCATCTCTGACATTTTACTTATATCCATACCAATTAGATCTCTGGCAGAGTATTACCTCTGGCTCTTTCTTTTGTTTTGAATTCCTCCTTCTAGTCATTTTACCCAGAAAAGAATGGATGAACAGGTAAACAAAATAAAAAATATCAATCATGACCCAAGCAAAATACACACTAGACAAATTTGAAGAGATTAGAAACCAAAAAAGAAAAGAAAAAGAAAGAAAAAGAAAAAAAGGCAGGGGAGGATGTGGGGTGAGAGAATATAATCTTACAGGGCAGACAAACAGGGTCATCCACTCAGTTCTGAGTGTATTTTGGTGTGTTAGAACACACTAAATCCCAAAATTGTAAAGAAAGCAAAATATATGTGTGTGTATATATATATTATATATATATATATACATACATAATATATATACACATGTAAATATATATATGCAAATATATAGCAAATACAAATATGTATATGCAAAAATAAAATTGAATATAATGAAAGGAAGCCAATAATGAAGAATATATCCATAAAATGTAAATGTAAACACTGAAAGTGTAAAAAAGACTTAAAAACAAAGAGTTGATAAAATAAGAAACCAATTGAAAAGGGAAAAAAAGAAAAAAAAGAAATGGAAAATTTGAAACTGAAAGATAAACGAGTCATGAGAAAACCCCCCTTGAATTGTGTGTACTGCTTTCCCCTAGTGCTGGAGTTCTGCGGTTCGGCGTGGCCCATCGACGTGCTGTTCACCTGTTCTCCCAGCCGGTCCTCCGGGGAGGGACCTGCCGCGCTTCTTCTCAGGTGTCCTTGCCTGGGCTGACCCCTCGCCGCCCCTTGCTGCCCCTTGCCAGGTGTGCGCCACTTTTGGTTGCTCTGTGTGACTTTTGTTTCCTGAAAGTTTTCGGTGCCTCTTTAGGGGATGAAAACACAAATGGCCACTCCCGGGTCTCCAGCCCCAGAGCTGAAAGATCGTAGCCCCTGTCCTCTGTAACCCTCGGGATGAGTGCTCTTCCCCTTCATGCGCACCAGACTCTGCAGACTCGTGCGGTGAGCACCCACTCGCATCCCCAGGGATGGGGCAGGGTCGCTGTGTGTCTGCACTTTGCGTTCCCCAGATCCCGTGCTACCTCCCCTGCTCCTCTGGGGGGAAGGTGACGGGTCGTCCCTGTTCTGCCTTACAGGGCCCTGCCCTGAGAGCTGTTGTCCCACTGTGCACTGTCCTGGCCTACCTCCCCGGGAGGGCAGGCGGCCTCTGCGTTCCTGTCCTTCGCAGGCCCCACAAGAGAGCCGTGGCCAGATTGTGGTGTGGCTGCCAACCGACCCGAGAGTCCTCCCTTGGCTCGCCAAGCGGAACCCGTCTCCCTGCTCCAGTGCTTGGGAACTCTGCTGGCTCAGGTCAGGCTCCTCGGTTCTTCCTGCGACTCCAGGAATCCAAGACCACACCGTCCCTCCTTGGATCCACACCGTCCCACCGTCCCTGCTTCGCCACCTGAGCACCTTTCGGGCCGGGCCGTCTCTCGGGTTCTGGTGTTGTGCTTCGGGCTCTCACTTTCTGGTACCGGCCTATGGAGCCCCCCCCACCCCGCCATTTATCTTCCCATGTGTCCACTCAGATCCACTCCTCTGCTCCTTCGACCTTGCAGAAAGTGGTCACTTTTCTGCTTGTAAGGCTCCAGTGATTCTTTCCTTACATCTCAGGTTGAATTCATGGGTGTTCAGGATGATTTGGTTGTCACCTCACTAAATCCAAGGGCCCAGAGAAAGCAAGATCCCCTACGCTCCTGCCGCTTTGGCCCCCCTCCTGCGTGGCTCGTATGCCACCTTGGCCCTTACCAGTCATATAGCTCTCGGTGGGTTGCTGAACCCTAAGGGAAAAGGGTTTTATAGGAGGGCTGTGTGGATTGGGTGATAACATTTAAGTAAAGAATTGAATCCAGCGGCTGGCATCAGGGAATTCTTAGATAAATATTTTAAGATGAGCATAGCCACTGTGTTAAACGCTGTTTTGTGCTAAAGTGTTAACTCCTTCAATTTTCCCAGCAACCTTACGAAGAGGGTGTTATCATCACTGTCTAGTTTTACAAAGGGGGGAAATGAGACATGAAAAGTCTGATTAGCCTGAGATCCCACTGCAAGTTAGTGGCAGCGCTGGGATGGGAACTCGGCAGTGTAGCACCCGAGGCCCTGCTCATGACCACTGCTGGATATGACCTTTTGCTTTAAGAGTATACGTCTCTTCCTATATTCACTAAGCGGGCAAACCCTGAGGAACCAGGCGGTACTACTGCTCCATTCTACACATGAAGGCAGGGAAGCCCAGGGTGCTAAGCGCCCTGCCCAGGCCATAAAACAAATGAATACCCAAACTAGGACTCAATCCTGGTCTCTTCATTCCATTTTGCATCATTTGCAAGTAGAAGGGCCTTCCAGTATCTCTACTTTGGAACGTTTTTCAGGCTTCCTCTTGGGGTCTTGGGTGGATTTCAGGTGTTGTAAGGTGGCAAGGGGCATTTATCTGCATTGCATGGTACCTTTCAATCAATTTTTTAAGACTTTTCTTTAGGTCAATGATAATTATTTCAAGGGCTTTAGTTATAAGCCTTTGTGGATCTTCAGGATTCGCTACAAGTGATTATATTTGTTATATATATGTATATATATAATATATATAATTATAATATAAAATATTATATTATATTATAATATATAATATAAAATATTAAATATTTTATTTATTTATTCATGAGAGACACAGAGAGAGGGGCAGAGACACAGGCAGAGGGAGAAGCAGGCTCCATGCAGGGAGCCCGACGTGGGACTCGATCCTGGGTCTCCAGGATCACGCCCTGGGCTGAAGGCAGCACTAAACGGCTGAGCCACCAGGGCTGCCCTATATTTGTTATATTTTAAATGCAGAGGAAAATGAGCAAGAAACAAAAACTGAACAAAAGAATAAAATAAAATTTCTATGCCTCTAACTCTCTTAAATTTCCTTAAGGCTTAATTCTCCTGATCTAACTTGGATTTCTAGCTCAGGTCCAGTAAGTACAAGCAGCACCACGCTTCAGGATGGCAGAATGGATTCATTCCCAAGGCGGATAAAGCAGCACCTATAACACTGATCCCGACTTTCTAATTGTCCGATTTGATAATACCAGAGATTCGTTCCTATGGAGAAAACCTTCCCCAGTGGACTTACCTGCTACTATTTGATAAGGACTGAATGGAGGCATTAGGAACTTAGATTTTAGGGATGTTATCCATTAGCAGTTCATTGTCGGGGGTCTTCACAATAATTTCTCTCTCTGTTCCCTGAAGTTTCCATATTGTAACATGGAGCTTCAGCAATTTTTTCCTGGCTGCTCTTTCAACTGTTGTTGCACTGAACCTGAGTAAGTATCTCCACACATCAGGTGCGTGGGATGGCATCACAAGAATTCCCCTGCACGGCTTCAGCCTATCTTGGAATAAATCTCAACTCCACGAGTTGGCAAGGACAACTTCATCTCTTGAAGTGGTCCATTTGTTTCCTGAGATGGGGAACCCATCACATCCCCACCATCACTGTGATCACCCGTCACGTTTCCTGAGAACGCACCATAGGCTGAGTGCTCGCCACATATGACCTCTTTCATCCTTTCAACAACTTTAAGAGGTAGTTATTATCACTCAAGTTTTACAGAAGAGAAAACAAAGGCCCAAATTTCAAAAAAAAAAAACAAAAACAACTAGCTCATAGTTTCACAATAGTGGAGATAAAATTGAACCCAGTCCTTTATTGGTTTTGAGATAAGTCTCTGTGGTCAACCTCTGCATCCTCATTGAGAAGCCGCGGTTAGAATGGCATCATTTCCACCAAGGGGATCAAGAGGAAGATTCATTTCTTCCTTCATATCTCAACACTCCGGCTGCTGACATAACCCAATTCCTTTATCATACCATGCTGGGAGCACAAGGACTTTTCCAGGTCCTGAGAGTTTTGCAGTTACAATTAGTGAGTCTATACACGTTGCTATCTTGCATTGCATATTTTAGAAGCAACATAGGCTTAGGCAGTAGAGGGGACTGTGATGTCATGCTGCTTGGATTTGAGGCTAAGTTCCCCAACCAGTTACCTGTATGACGATGGGCAAATTACTTTACTGTGTCCCCACATCTTCCAGATGGGGATGTTGTGAAGATTTGAAGAATTCGTAGGTGTGAAACACTACTGGACACTTGGTAAAGCCATATGAATGGGTTTTCTGTTAGTATCGTTACAAATTAGCGCAGCCTGATTTCCTGCCTCTTTCTGTATTCCTACTTCTCAGAGCGCTGG
Organism: Nyctereutes procyonoides; assembly: GCF_905146905.1. Taxonomy (NCBI): domain Eukaryota; kingdom Metazoa; phylum Chordata; class Mammalia; order Carnivora; family Canidae; genus Nyctereutes; species Nyctereutes procyonoides. Next base: position 1,150,949 of record NW_026575047.1, read on the forward strand.
GGCTGCCTGGGGCTGGTTGGGGCTGCCTGGGACTGGTTGGGGTTGGTTGGGGCTGCCTGGGGCTGCCTGGGGCTGGTTGGGGCTGGTTGGGGTTGGTTGGGGCTGGTTGGGGCTGCTGGGGCTGGTTGGGGCTGGTTGGGACTGGTTGGGGCTGGTTGGGGCTGGTTGGGGCTGGTTGGGGCTGCCTGGGGCTGGTTGGGGCTGCCTGGGGCTGGTTGGGCCTGTTGGGGCTGCCTGTCCTGAGACGGAATGTGCTTCAGTATTTCATTTCCATTTGGGGGCTCACTGTGGTTTCACCCAGAACCTGTCTATCTTTCCCATCACTTGACCCATGTCCACACTGTTCCTGGATTTCTTGGTGCCACTTCCCTGCTTACAAGTCAGGATGGCTCCTTGAGTTTCTCTTGTGGGGTCCACACTTTGAGGCGCACAGAAGTGAGCCTCACTCTACCTGCCCGTCCTTGACCCCTGCCACTCAGAGTAGTTCTAGTCCCCCACCCCCCGCCCTGGCTACTTATCCTGCCCAATGTTCCAGCCCCTTGGAATAACTTGTCTCCCCAAGCGCCCCTTCCAGGGGGCTTTATCATTCCATTCCCTCCGTCCAGAAATCTCTCATCTGAAGGGCAAAGCCCCACTCATCCTTTTAGAAATGTTGCCTCTTTTGAGAAACATCCATAGGCCTCAGCTGGCCTTCCTCTTCTGGGTTACCAGAACCTTACGTATTTGCTCTCAGGTAACCAGGATGGTGCTAGTGGGCTCTGCTTTGCTGCTTACAAGTATGTGTTCTCCGTCATCTCTGTTCTGGGAGCTCAACGAGGGCAGAGGTGGAGACTGATGATCGTTTAAGAGCCACGCGGTGCAGTGGATTGGAACATGAGCTTGCAGCCCGATTTTCTGGATTTGAATTCTAATTTGCTAACTCCAAAACCGTGTGTAACCACGAACAAGTCACGGTGTGGCTCTCCTGGCCTCAATTTCTTCGTAGGTAAATCGGGGTTAATAACAGAAACTGCCTCATAGGATTGTTCTGAGAATAAAATGAATTCATAGATGCAAAGAGCATGGAAGATAACGAGGCATCTTGTAAGCATTCAGAAATATTGGCTGTTACTAGTAGATGATGATGGTAATGATGCTTATATCCCTGTTATCTGTTGCTGGACGTGGCCTGACACGGAGACTCAACCACTATTTGGTAATTGAATAGAGGAATTCCAACTTAAAAAAAAAATCTTTGATTCCATACGAATTCCCATTTTATATCCTACCCATGCAAATAACAAGCAAAGCCACTCTCATTTCTGAAAGTTTTCCCATGTGCATGATAAGCCCGGACCTTCTAGGCCTGAAACCTCCCTTTTGCCTGTTCCGTCCTCTCTGGGACCTGGAGTGTGGGCCTCACCCTCCGTCTTAGACCTGGGCCTCCATCAGCTGACAGCCCCAGCTCTTTGCTCTGGACTCTGCGCAGCCCCTGCCTGGATTCCCTGCCTGGCTTTGCCGTCCTCCCTCCCTCACAGGCCTGTCCTCCTGCTCACTGACTGCTTGTCTGGACTGTGCCCCCCGTCGCCCATCTGTTCTGCAGCCCATTTATCTTCCTGGCCTGGCCTGGCCTCATCCCATCCCCGTTTGCCGCATCCCTTATAACTCAGAGTAGTTCTAGCTCCCCCCTGGCCACAGGCCTCGTCCAGAGGGCTCACGGGGTTTCATCCAAACACATCTTACAACCGGGTAGTGAGGCACGGGGAGGGCCAGTTCAGTTTGTAGTTTAGGTATCATCAGCTTTTTTTTTTGCATTATTAAAAAGTATAACGCGAGGTATAGCTGTTTTCCTTCGAGGGTGTCCTGGTGGTGAGCTAGATGATGTTTGCGGAGGGTGAACGGTGAGTCTTACTCAAAATGGTTAATAGTAGCAGCTGAGCACCCCCAAATCCGAGTGGGTGCAGGATGCGAGCCATCAATTTAGTTGTAGCTGGGCATTCTCACCGAATGAACCGTCATGGAAGTTACTATTGCAACATTCCTTCGGCGTCTATAATAAAACAATACTTGTGATAAAACTTCTATGAAATACTTATAATAGAAACAGTTATGGTTCACCTAAAATTCAAAGTTGGGGGGACACCCTGAGAGTAGTTTGCTAAATCTGGCAGCCCCGTTTAACGGTGCCTCATTCCCAGCTATGCTAACCTAAACATCGGGTCCACTTTTCTCGCCATAAAGTTGAAATTCTCCGCCTTTCCAGCACACAGGAGGTGCTCAAGAGCTGTTTGCTGTATTTTGTTTTATTTGAAGGAGATGGACGGAAATCACAAAGTGAAAGTCAAACATGGGGAAAGCAACAGAACAGAACAGTGCAAGGGCCCCATTTCCAGAGACAGTCACGGGGCCTGCTGCTGCAGCGGAGACCTGCATGTGCGAGAATCGCTCCCCAGGGAATGAGCACGTGAATTTGGTTTATATCATATTTGGAAAAGGAGCAAATTGCTTGTCTGGAGACACTGAAGTGCAGCACTGTGGACATGCCGGAAAGGCTCGCCCACGGCAGGTGCAGTTCTGCGTTTGCTTGGTTGGGTGGCACACGGCCGTTCCGTAATAAGCTTTTCCAGTAGCCGCGGTCCCAAGCTGTCACTTTTCCACAGTGTTCGGGTCGTTCTAATCCGGGAGAAGGACCCTAACGAGGCCGTCGGTGCTAGTCGGGGACACGGTGTGATTTAGCAAACTGCGTCGAACCACGCGGTGTCTGTGGGCCTGGTGGGTAGAGCCCTTGGTAGGGCATTTCAGGTGATCCGGAGGCGATGCCACCCTGATTCCCTGCATCCCAGTCACACCGGGCCCTCCGGGCTCCCCACTGGGCCGTGTTCTCTCAGGACTGCCACGTCTTTGCTCCTGCCAGTACTCCGGCCCCAGGTGCTCCTGCCAGTGCTCCAGCCCCAGTGCTCCTGCTAGTGCTCCGGCCCCAGTGCTCCTGCCAGTACTCCGGCCCCAGGTGCTCCTGCCAGTGCTCCGGCCCCAGTGCTCCTGCCAGTACTCCAGCCCCAGGTGTTCCTGCCAGTGCTCCGGCCCCAGTGCTCCTGCCAGTACTCCGGCCCCAGTGCTCCTGCCAGTACCCCAGCCCCAAGTGTTCCTGCCAGTGCTCCTGCCCCAGGTGCTCCTGCCAGTGCTCCGGCCCCAGTGCTCCTGCCAGTACTCCTGCCCCAGTGCTCCTGCCAGTACCCCTGCCCCAGGTGCTCCTGCCAGTACTCCGGCCCCAGGTGTTCCTGCCAGTACCCCTGCCCCAGGTGCTCCTGCCAGTACTCCGGCCCAGGTGCTCCTGCCAGTACTTCTGCCCCAGGTGCTCTTGCCAGTACTCCTGCCCCAGTGCTCCTGCCAGTACTCCGGCCCCAGGTGTTCCTGCCAGTACCCCTGCCCCAGGTGCTCCTGCCAGTACTCCGGCCCAGGTGCTCCTGCCAGTACTTCTGCCCCAGGTGCTCTTGCCAGTACTCCTGCCCCAGTGCTCCTGCCAGTACTCCTGCCCCAGTGCTCCTGCCAGTACTCTGGCCCCAGGTGTTTTTCTCCATCCATGCTCCACGGCATGTCCTAGGCCTCCTTCCACATTTCTCTGCAAAGTCTCCAGTGCTCTGTGTGACATTCCCCAGCTTCTGATCTCCTCTCACCTGAGCCCCTTTCTACCTCTGCTAAAGCCCAGATGGGTGGGGGGAGACCCCCCATTTTTGGGGCTCCACATGAGTCAGAGATCTTTATGTGTTGGGAATTGCATCCAGCTATGAAGAACAGGAACTTTCCAAAAAATGGCTCATACCAATGGGGAGTTTCATTTTTCTACTTAAATGTGTTGTCCGGGGCTGGCCTTGTAGGGCCGGTGTGCTTAGCTCTGACGGACATGAGGCTCCTTGTTTTTTCGGATGTGCCGTCCATGATCCTGCATCCCGGCCCAGGGAGCGTTTATTTATGGGAGATCGTCAGGGCTGGGGGCCGCCCCATTCATTCCCCTGGTATTTTTGTCATTGTTCACATCCTCGTGGCACAGAAAATAACAACTATGCACTAAAAGCTTATTAAATGAATGATAACCAATGAATAGCTAATGGAGAATTTCTCACTTGGAGAAAAGGGGAAAATGTATATTTGATCATTATAAATAAACCTCAAAGCCCAGACCTAAGGAATTAAGAAGACTATTTAGTGCTCTCCCATATTTCATTTAGATATTTTGGTTTATTTGAGAAAATATCCATTTTTTAGGCTCTTACTGTGTTGATTTGAAAAATGAGCTTAAAATATAGCCTCCAAGTTAGACCATAATGTATTCCTAAAACACATGTTATAAAGTGGAATGTGCTTCTTATGGAAACAATATTATAATTGACACTTATATTTTCAACCAAGGATTTGTCAACAAATAAATCACAGAAATGGTGATTAGTATGTCATAAAAACACAAAGCCAGAACAATAATTTAAAAGTGTAAAATTATGCCTTATGTCCTAGAAAATGAACATACACTCACAGTAAATATTTATGAAACAAAGGGTCCAACTGTACTGTAAATTGTATATATTACACACAAAATGCAACTCTCCTGTGCCATAAACATGACTTAAAACTAACATGCTGGTGTAATGATCCTTTAAGGGTTTGGAGTAGATCCCACTGATCCCGTAACCTCCGGGCTCACCACAATCCCTGTCCCATAGAGAGTCCTCAGCAAATGTCTGTGCATGGAATTAAGCTGAGGCGTCCGTGCAGCGTGCACACGGCACTTTCACACCCTTCGTCTTTTCACTTTCTCAATCATCCTTCCGTGTCGTTAGTTGTGTGCAGAGCATCCCGATTTACGGGTAAACTGAGGCCTGTAACGATTTAGTGACTCGTTTTCTCAAGGTCAGAAAGTCAAGTCGTGGGGCCAAATCTCCAAGTTCCAAAGGCTTGTGCGTGGCCTCGCGCAGACATCCGTGGTTCACGTGAGCCGGGTCTGCGGGCGAAGCTCGAATCTCCAGGCTCCTTTTCTCTTAGTAGGTTTTCTTGGGGTAGAAACACTCCACTCCGTATTATCCGTCTTAGTCGTGTCTTAATGTCGAGTGACTGCTATCGACGCGCATGACGGAAACGGGTGTTTTTCTCAACAAGTGATAGTTTCGACAGGAAAGTCTGGCCCACGATTTATCCCTAATTCTTTATTTTTATTAAGAATCGTAGTTTGCTATCAGGACGAAGAAGGGCCGCCACATAATCCACATAACCATGCGCAATACATTTAGTCCACTTGGCCTTCGGGTCGGGACTCAAAACACTTCCCATTCCACGGGAAACTGCACACAGTAATTGTCACCAAAAGCTGTGTTTTTATACAGCCCCCGGTGCGTCTTCCGAGGATTGCTAAGGTGGGAAGGCAATGGGATGCCAAGAGGGCATCGACCACCGCACAGTTGGCGCCTCGCCGCGTTCAAAACCGTGACTTCTGAGTCCAGACTGTGCATTGTTCCAGTCCCTTCTCTGCTTCTTGCCAGGAGAGTGGTCTTAGCGAGTTACTGAATCCTCTCTGGGTCACGGTTTTTCTCATCAAAAAATGGGGACGAGCATGGTCCCTACCTCTTACGATTGTGACGGTTGAACGTATGAAAGCAAGCCAAGCATCGCTTGGCAGGAAGGAGTGTTTGGCGAGTGGTAGCAGGGACTCTTGCTGGTTTTATATTTCGAGCGATGGTGGCAATTTCTCATTGTCTGCCTAAAATGTGTGGGGAGTTCGGAAGCGAGATAATTGCTTTTATCATGGATGTTAGTAAAACCCAAATTAATGGTATCTGGATGCAGATTGAATTCCTGTCGTACACAATGCAGAGTGCTGGTTCGGTTTATCACAATCGTGAGAGTCACAAACGGAGCCAAAGCTGTGCTTACCCCCGGCTCGTAAACCGTGCACGCGGGTGACCCTCTGTGTTCACCGCGTCTTTTTCTCACACAGTTGACACATTGCAGGCGCTCGATAAATATTTATTTTTTTAAAGATTTTTTTTGTAAAGATTTTATTTATTTGTTCATGAGTGACACAGAGAGAGAAGCAGAGACACAGGCAGAGGGAGAAGCAGGGTCCACGCAGGGAGGCCGACGTGGGACTCGATTCCAGGTCCCCAGGATCAGGCCCTGGACTGAAGGTGGCCTAAACCGCTGAGCCACCCGGGCTGCCCATTTTTCTTTTTTAAAGATCTTTAAAATTTACTTGTCATGAGACACACAGAGAGGGGCAGAGACACAGGGAGAGGGAGAAGCAGGCTCCTTGCAGGGACCCCAATGTGGGACTCGATCCCGGGACCCTGGGGTCACGCCCTGAGCTGAAGGTAGACGCTCACCCACTGAGCCACCCAGGTGCATCTCAATAAATATTTCTATAATTAATGAGTAGATAAATGAGCAAAATAATTACTAGCATTTCCACAAGTCTGACTTGTGATTAAGTCACCCCACGGCTACCCAGTACATGAAGTAAACCGCTGTAGGAGGTGACCATACTGATTGTACTACTAAATGTGCAAACTTGATATGTAGATGAACTCTCATGAAATGCAGTTCTTTTGAAGTTTATAAGGATATGATGCTCTACAGATTTTATTAGTGCTAATTGTTGGTCTCTCAATTACTGCAATCCCAATATTTCCCCATTACCTCTGCTCAGGTTAATCATAGAAACCATAATAGAAAAAAAAAAAAGAGGCTATAATTTAATGCATCTACATTTGCCGTGATGGAATGGGTATCCGTGCCTGTTAAGTAGGAGCTAAATGTCTTAAAAAAATGTTTTTAAATATGATCTTTGCAGAGTGCAATGACTCTTTCTGAGTAGAGAGCCTTCGTATTTCATGTTCTGTCTCTGTCCCGAAGATTTTGTTGCTGACCAACCATTAATAATTCACAAGTAAGGGCAGCCCGGGGGCGCTCAGCAGTTTGGCGCCGCCTTCAGCCCAGGACCTGACCCTGGAGACCCGGGATCGAGTCCCGGGTCGGGCTCCTTGTATGGAGCCTGCTTCTCCCTCTGCCTGTGTCTCTGCCTCTCTGTCTCTCTCTCATGAATAAATCAAAAAAATAATAATAATTCACAAGTGGCTTCTTCAGGAGTCATGCACAGGGGTCATTTTGGGTGGTTCCCGTCTGGCTGCTTTACTAACTTCAGGAGAGATGAAAGAAGTGTCCCTCTCCTTCCTGAGTGCTTGGTGCGGCTTGGGAACCACTTCCATGACCTGGGGATTTTGAAGCCTCTGCCTTAATATGCATCCAAAGCAGCGAGCCACTGCGTTAGTTTGAAGAGCACGAGGAAGCGCGGGACTCTGTGCTGTGTGCCCTGCGGATGGATGGACGGACGGACGATGCTCTTGGGTCTTCAGGTTTTATTCGCTTATTGGCTCTTGGGAACTGGACGCTTTGCCACATCAACGACGTTAGCAAATGAGATGGAGAAAGCACCACCTCCCGGCCTCCCTCCCCACTCCGCGTCCTGCAACCGCTGTTCCTGTGGAAAACCTCATTCCGCATCCCAGCTCTCCCCTGTGCTCGGTTCTGTGCTTCGGGAGGACGCACGAACTCATTAAAGGTTGCGTGGACCAGGTGATGTCAGAAAGGTTTCTCCGGGGCAGCCCTAGGACTGAGGCCGCCATATGTGTCTGATCCTCTGTGTAGGGCCCTGAATGCCAAGGAAAACTTTTGGATGCATCGGGCCTTACAGCAGGAGAATAGGCAGGAGGAAGGTCCTCATCCTAAGGGTCTGTGGGTTGAAGGGAGGGATACAGTCACATCCTTGGGGACGGGAGGTTCTCGCTATGGGATACTCTGCGCCGGGACCGGTGCAACGTCCTGACCTTATGCCCGTCGTCTCACGGAATCCTCAGAGCACCCGCTTTAAGATGAAGAGCCCAGGGCTGAGGATAAGCAGCTCGTCTAAGGTCACAGACCAGCAGGGCTCAACCCCGAGTGTCCTGGCTCCTGTTTCTCTCTTCCCCTGCCCGGTCCCCGCCCCCTGCAAACCATTGTACTTTGGTGACTGGGCTGTCCCTGCAGAAGAGGCCACACACAGTCCTATTGCTCCCTTGAGCACAGCAGGGAAGGCGCATCCGGCCGACCGCTGTCTGCGGGTTCAGGCCACGCTCATGTCACCCTCTTCTGCAGAAGCAAATACCCTGTTCCCTGCCCTTGACTCCTGGTTCTCTTTCTGATCGTTTGTAAACACGACGAGGCAAGGATATGATTAATTACCAAACTTCAAACTCCAGTTTGGGGAATGTGATTAATTATCAACCTTCAAGCCTAGTGCAGGCATAGGGTTGTGATACTATTTTATATTTGCTGGTTGGTTTGTTCTGGTTTTGTTGGAGTTTTAGGGACCCTCTTTCTTTTTAATGACAACAGATCCTTCTGCAAACAGCACTAAATGAACAAGATCAATTAAAATACAGGAGGGGAAAAAAAAAAAACCAAACCAACCCTTGCCCTTGGGAACGGAGCCTCTGACAACTGCACATAAACCCTCCTTAAGCCGAGCTTGCCGTGAGCTGGCTGGACAAAGTGACATTTGCACAGAAATGCCCTGCAGGCGAAGGAAACCAGAGTTGAAACTGAGCCACCATAAACATTGCGGCTCATAAACCTGAAAACGGGAAGGGTGACCTTTCCGAAGGCTAGAAATGCACTTTTCAGCCTCTAACATTCAGACAATTTTTGGTGTCAAAATCTCCTCGAGCTCCAAGTTACTGTTTTTATAAACGTGGCCAAGTCAAAGCCCACGGTAGCCGAAACCTTGGGTCTTCACATGAAGCCGGCACGGGGCCCGGCTCTTCCCTGGACTGGCCGGTGGTCTCTGAAAGCCCTTTGCCACCATCGTTTCTGTTTACAGTTGACATTAAAGTCAATCGGAGGAGGACGATCATCATATGGTCTCACTCATACGGGGAATATAAGAAATAGTGAAAAGGGATTATAGGGGAAAGGAGGGGAAGTGAGTGGGAAAAATTAGAGGGAGACAAACCATGAGAGACTCCTAACTCTGGGGAAGGAACAAGGGGAAGTGGAAGGGGAGGTGGGCGAGGGGTTGGGGTGACTGGGTGACGGGCACTGAGGGGGGCACTGGATGGGATGAGCACTGGGTGTTACACTATATGTTGGCAAATTGAATTAAATAAAAAAAAAGGAAAGAAAAAAAAAAGAAGAATTGCAGACATGACTATCCAACCCTCTTACCCTTTGCCTCCGTGTCCATCCCCAGCTAGGCCAACCTTCCTAACAATCCACTTTCCTCGAAAGATGCTAGAGCAGTAACGACTCAGGATTACCCAGTTCTCAGAAGATTTGGGTACAAACTTGGGGTTCAGGGAACCAGGAGGGTTTAGTAGAAGGACAAGGAGGCTTGGTAGCCTGCATCCAGCTGCCTGATGGGCTCTTACCAGAAAGGAGGCGGTATCGGGCCCTGGGCCTCTGATTGCTCGGCTCCCTTTACCAGCTCTGTGGTCTCGGCTCCTGGCCCCCGTGTTCTGGGTTTTGCAACGACTCACACCCGAAATCCCCCCTCAGAGGACTCTCCCAGGCTGCGGAGCTGCAGTGCCCACAGACGCACAAGGACGGGGCAGGGGACGGGTAGGGCCTCAGAGTCAACGTCAGTAGTCAAGGGTAGTTGACTTAGTAGTTTGTGTCTGTGAAAGGTCGTGTAAGGCCGTGGAGCCCCTTGGCCCAAGCAGGGCAGGGTTGGGGGGGTGATTTGTGCTGGGAGCTCTCCCTTGCAGAGGGCCCGGCTCCCCTCCCAGGGACTTCGCCCGTCCCTGCACCTTTACTGGTGCCCTCCTCCTCCCCCGACAAGGTCCCCGGGAGCACCGCCGTCATAAATCACCAGCACAAAAATCCTTACTCAACGTCTGCTTCCGAGTAAGGGTTATTCGGTTAATTCTGAAAAATAAGATTAGGGCCGGCGGACAACGGTTAGAAGACTTGGCCTCAACACAAGAAAAGACTTTTTACAAATTGCATATCTCACATGTGATTTCTGAGAAACTACCCAGAAATATTTAACCAGGGGCTGGATGAGTAGTTTTTGGTGCCTTGGAGGAGTTCCTGTCCCCAGTATGAGGCCTCCTCTCTCTCTCTGGGTCGAGCGGGGAGTGTAGGCGAGCGGGCTGTGCGGTGGGGCAGCTGCGACAGGTGAGGGACGTTACGTTAAACTGGCTCCAGGTAACACCTGTGGGAGAACCGCACCTTACAGGAACGTGAAAGACCGATTAAGGCAGAAAACATTTGTTTTTCCAAAAGGGAGAGAGCAGGCTGGTGACTGGGGACTGGTACACACAGGGGATGACACACAGAGGCGGTTCGGGCCTCGCCGTGGCCGAGCTGAGTTTTCGTCGACCTGGTCAGTGATGTTTGCCACCCTTTGGCTTTCCTCGGGTGGCCTCCACCTTCGAGGGTGGGACATCCCCACCCCCCCGACACGACAAGATCAGTAACTGCTCCGACACCACCTCCCCCTCCCCCTGCACAGCCTTCGATGGCTCCCCTCCACCCAGAGGTTAGAACCTCCCTTTCGCGGCTGGGCAGGTACAGGTTCTCACACAGGCCTGGGAACAGGTTTGATGGCGGCAGAGACCGTTCTTGTCTTGTCTGCGTCCCGAGAGAGAGGAAGGGGCCTCATACGGGGCCGAGTTCAACCGGTACCAGGGAGCGTCACGTTAGGAGAGGGTGGTAGGCGGGTTAGAGACTAACAGGAAAGAGAAAAGCAAAAAATCATGAGAAGCCAAGTTTTGGGGGAAAAATCCCCCAACAAAAACAAAACAAAACAAAAAATCCCCCAACAAATCCTCAAGTTAAAAAGTTGAAAAAGAAGGAATACTAGGATTGCCCTGAGGGGAGCTAATAAAGGTGGGCGTGAAGTATTTCTCAGAGCAGAGCTGAGAAATTTTCCGCCAAATGGCACCTTCCCAGAAGTACTGGGTGGTTGGGAACCTTGATATTCCCACTTCCTGGCCTCAATCTGACTACATAAAATCGAGATTCGTTTGTAATCACTTTGTACGACCCTCGTTCCTCCGGGTTACTCCAAGTCCTTTATTCATTGATTTCACTCACGTAACCGTCCTCACCTCAGCCAAACCAAATTCTACTCATCCCTAAAGGCCAGCATTGGGCTCCTCACTGCAGGATTTTTCAGTCATTCCAGACGCTTAATATCTGTTGAAACCACACCACAGTTCTCATACCATTTATTTGACCCGTATCGTGAAATGCTCTCAGAGATTTTCTCATTCTTTCGCATACGGCAGCTTGCATATCGGGTTCGCATGTATTTATCTCTTGCGTGCTACGTGAAGTTGCTTAGGCCTTGACTTCCCAAGTCGATCTCAATCCAGGGAGCCACCCACCATATATGCAAATTACATCCATTTGGGTTATAAGATTTTCACCTAAGAAAATGAACGCTCTGTGTTGAGGGTTTGGGCAAGATTCCTGGCGACTGGTGTGTGTCAGGGAGCCTTGATGGCAGCTGGGGAGAAGAACCCAGCAGTTGGAGGGCGTAACAGACTCAGAACCTTCAGGATTAGCATGTAGCCTCCTAGAAGAAAAACCCATGGTAACAGCAATAATCGGTAATAATAATTAGCACCGTGCTAAGCTTTACTTAGGTGATATCACTTAATCCTTCAACAATAAACTTCATTTTGTTGGTAGGTATTATGATCCTCATCCTAAAGATGAGGAGGTTGAGGCTTAAAAATAATCATTAACTCACCCAAAGTCATGTACGCTGTTGAGTAGTGGAGACTAGATTCCAAGAGTGTTTTAAGTGTGTTATATACACTGTTCCAATAGCAAGATTGTGTGTGACATTTACAGTTTCAAAGGAATGTGAAAATTTGTCTCTTGGGCGTTAGCTGCTCTGTCAAAGATTTGGGAGCTGTAAGACCCTAATGGAGCAGAGACGACAACTTATGATGTAAATGCCCAGTTTTGTTTCTTATTTTCACTTCCTGTTCAGGCCCTTTGTATTCCCTCCCAGCATCCACACGTAAGACATTTCTTTGGAGCATCATTTAGCGCTCGTCCAATGGCTTCTGCAATTCCGAGGAGCCCCTTGGAGTAGTGGAGGGGACCACGGGGACAGACGTCCGGTCCTTGCTTCTACTACCTAGAGTTGCAGGCTCCTGAGACTGGAGGTCAGGGGGACTCTGGCTTTATCTGAGTTGTTCAATTATGTGAAAACACAGAACTATACCAAATGATACATGGCTGATCATTAATTAGAGGTTTGAGAAATATAAACATTTATTACATTATTCTCTATACTTTTCTCCATTTTTACTTCATACAATGATATATGTTTTTGATTAAATTTCTTAGAAAGTTGCTATTTTCCTTTGAATTTTATAAACAGAAAAAAAAAACAAAACAAAACTATGATACTTTTGCCCCACCATCATGCTATTTTAAGACTAGTAAAATACAGAGGACATAATTTCAGAATTAAGATGAATGATTTAGTTCCTGAAAACCTCATTTTATCCTCTTTATTGTCTATTTCTTTTCCTTGGTGTGGTGAGAACTTTGTCACAGCCTTTACCCAGCTACGTACTGGGGCTTGGGACCTGTTGAAATGGACAATGTTAAGCTCACTTGTGCCCTCCTGTTGTGTCTCTGAAACATTCGGGGTCTTTATATACAGACAAAGCGGAGGAGAATTTAAGGCACTTGACTGCCTCAAGGCAAGTTTCACTATACTTTTGACCTGGATTCTGTTTTGGGTTCACATGAAATTATTTATCCATTGACCCCCATCAAGCTTTCTGCCTTCGCTCCCTCCCTCCTCTCAAGTTTGGTGCATCAATCACATATGAAAAAGTCTACGTACAAATATAAATGACACAACCAGATTGCGTAGAAATGCACGGTGAATCCACAGACCCAAGGTCTGGATATTTGTCGAAGGAAGAATAACGTTAAGGTCAGCAACTCTCACACCGTGGCATCGACTGGTGTCTCTCACACCATGAAGTGTTTAGCTCATTAACTTTCTGCGAAATTGTGTCTCCCAGCCATAACCTGGTCTTTCTGATTGTTCTCAGAAGCAAACTGTGTCCAGGGTAGCAGGTTTTGCTCAGCTGGGGATGCTCTGTCGTGAGCTTTTCCCCTTGCTGTCCATCACAGCTTGGGTTTGGCAATTATTAGGAGTCATGGCATGAAGCTCCCTGTAGTTCACTGAGAGAGTGGGGCTTTGGAATGGGGGGACAAAGCCGGGGATCCGACGGTGGCTCTGAAATCTGTGGAGATTTATTGTTGTGAGTTCGCGGTGTCAAGTTTGGTTCTGTTGCCATGGTGTTTGGCTACTTGGATTGTTTGTTTTAGCTTTTGTAAATGTGCCCAGATATGGGATGTGCATTCAGTCCACTGAAAGGAGGCTGAGGAAGTACGGTGAAAGAGGAAATAATTACACTCTGGTTTGGGAGTGAGTCAGAATCCCAAGGTATTATTTATTACTTGGGTTCATATAAATGCACTCCTCAGCTTCCTTTTCAGAAATGAATTTCTGCTTTCATTTCGTGGTAATCAATATTTGCAGCCCTGATCCCTGCAATCAAACATGAAACTCAGATTAACATTCAAACTAACAATATTTAAACAGGAAATTTGAACTTGATATGAGGATTACAGTCTTTACCCTTCAAACAAGACAAGGTTTACATAATCAGCCTTCATAATATCTTTTGCCAGTGCCTGACATTTTCCCCGGGTTTTGGCCTTTCCACTTTCAATGTGATGTTCTGAACGAAAATTATTACCTACTAAACAATTTTTTCCCCCATTTCTTCATCTAAAACTTGCACAAGATGACCTGCTCCTTAGTTTTCTAACCAGAAATTCAATGGCTGTCTCTACGTGGATCCAGGAAAATAAGTGGAGCTTCCCTGCACCAAATGTGAGTCCTAATTGTTTAAAATCCCATGTGCAATACTTCAGAATCCTGAAGCTTTCCCAAAGAGCAAATTTCCACAAACGAGGTCAACCAACGTAAGGGGCCTGGTATAGATTGCCAGTGTGGATCTTCATTTATTTATTCATTTATGCATGCATTGTTCTTTCATTCTTGCCTTCATACATTTCATAATGCATATACTCACCTGTTTAGTCACAAGTTGATCGTCATGCATTCAACAGAATTCACTGTATGAGGTACCAGGCAAAAGGGGTAGAGTGGGGAATTGGGGATAAATAAGATTTACCTTAGAGGGGGACACAGTGCAAATGGAGAAAAGACGTGAGCCCACCTAGTAACAGCAGGCTGCATTACAGTCCTGAACGGAGATAGTTTTGAAGCATTACAGCTCTGAAAAATAGGGGTTTATTTTAACTTGAGTGTTGGTGAAGACAGCTGGAAAAGACCTTATGGAGGGCATGGATCTCCATCTGGAACCTAAAGATTGTTCATTCTTCATTCATTCATTCATTTTTGAGGGAGAGGAGGAGTGGAGGGAGAGGGAGAGGGAAGGAATCTTAAGTGGGCTTCACGCCCAGTGTGGAGTCCAACTCGGGGCTTGATCTCATGACCCTAAGATCATGACCTGAGCTGAGATCAAGAGTCAGACGCTTAATGGACTGAGCCCCCCAGGTGAGCCTGGAACTTAAAGATAATCTAGTTTTGTCTGGGAGATAAATTGTAGGGAATTTTGGGCAGAGGGAACTGGGCAAAGGTAATGATTTCTAATAAAAAAAAATGAGTTTAGAAATTTTGCAAGTTGAGATTCACTCACGTACCTTTTAGCTTTTATCTAAATGATGCCTAACAACTGGCTAGACTGAACATTTTCCATGATCAGATGGTTTCCTTGGCACATCATAGACAGAGCCACAGGGGAGCTAAGTGATCTACCATGTTCTACCCCGTAAATCTTGGAGTCTCGAGGGGAACTGAAATCCGTCTTCTGACTTGTCTTTGCCTACTACCCAGCATTCTCATTCTTTTTCCAGTGAATAACAAACAGACCCTGCAAGTTTGGGTTGCAGTAGACTGGAATCCACACTAAAAGTTTGCTTTAATGTAACACGTTGCCTTAAACGTGTAACACTTGCTTTGGTTCACAAATCAATTAAATATTGATGACTCCTAACACCATATCCCAGACGCTCTTCTGAGTCCTTCCTGCACATCCTCAACTGCTTCCTAGACACCTCCTCAGAAATGTGCCACAGAAGCCACAAATTTCCAAGCAAAACAGTGCACCTGCTCTCTTTACTGGCTCCCTCTATTTTCTGTCTTAAAGTCATCGCCGATAAAACACGGTGGGAGCATCGGAGTTACTACCGTTGTCCTCTTCTCCTTTGACCACTCTCTGTGGCCATCTAACCTGTGTCTTACCAATTGTAGTCACACCCAATTCTGTGGCCTCTAGTTTCACCCCACTCTAATCCACTAGTGTTTAAGAAAAGTTGCTCTTCTCATTCCTGTCGAGGTTCTCAGAACGCTTCTTTCTTATTTTGCCACAATCTCTAAATCCTTGAATACGGACATTTTGAGCCACCAGTCAAATTACTGTTCTCCCAAAACACCATGTCTTTTTTTTTTTTTTTCCTTTTCTCCTGGGAAACAGACCTGAGGCAGATCCTGTGTGATTCCTGCTAAAACACTCTCAGAAAGATTTTTCTCAGCTACTTCTTTGTTTGACCAATATGTTGCCTGCACCACAGTGAGAACACGTGAAATAGCAACTGACAGTTTGTTTATGAGCAATCATTTCTTGTTCATCTTGTGTCATCTTCTCAAATGATTAGTGCAATACTTGGTATAGTTTAGCTTGAACAATTGCCAAATCTATGGTAATCTTTCTGAATATTGCACGTTGACTTGAATGCAATAAGATGCCGCTGGATTTCTGAGGAATTAAGAACTTTATATTTGTGGAATTCGGACTCTATAGCATCTTCTAAATCAGGTGTTATTCTGGGAGTCAGCGTAAAGGTTTCTTTGAGAGAGGGAGAGAAAACTACCCAACATTCAGTAGGACCAGTTCCAGAAGAGGTTATGTTTCTATACGGCTCCAACATTTGTGACATCTAGACTCTTATTATTTTTAGTACCTGCTCCAAAAATCGGAGCCAACCATCTTAATCTCTGTTGTCAGGGTGTCCTAGAGATGGTTGATATTGAAGATCTTTTTAAAATTGAATAACACCAGAAGCGTTGGGTAGTATTGTTATTATTGATGCTGAGAGTTACCCTATCCTAAGTCTTTATCTCAAAGTTAGAAAAAACAAAACAAAACAAAACTTAGGCTGCAGTCATTAAAAAAATTTTAAAGCAATCCTCCGAATCAACTTGTGCTGTTTAATTATTTAATTCTGACTGTTTGAGAGCCTAATGATGGACCTAAGCCTTGCTGACTTTAATGAAGTCCAATTTCAAATCTCATTTTAAAAAGAATCAAGGGAAATTTCTGCTCCAGTCTTATTTGGCAAGACTTCTCCACCTCCATTTTTCTCTTTTGTTGAATGAGCATTATCAATTAGCTGTGAAGAAGTTCCTAGAAAAAAAATTGTTATTAATTTAATGTACATTTATTAGTCACTTAGATAATGGGAAAGTTTGGATGCAGATTCAATTATCAAGTCCCCTTACATTTTCAACAGTATCTGAATCAAGAAGAATGGTCCATTAATTACCTGTATTGTCAAGAGAGTCACTCAGGAGACTTTGGAAGAAAAGGAGTATTCATTAGTAGAAACAGAAAATGGATGGAGCTTGAGTTCTTCATTTCTCGGTTTCATGCCAACTTTGAAAATGGCCTCGCTGCAACTCTTAGCAGTAGATTCCTGTAATTGCAGAGGATTTAATAATGTGTCTAGAACATCAGGATATGGTTTGCATTGTCACCCACAAATGCGACTTCTGGTTGTTGGATTTCTGCTGCAAGGTGCCTTTTCGTGTGCCAGAAAAACTTGTACATCTTGAAGTTACCTTCTGATCCAATTTCTTTGTAACTGGGCCCAGACTCAAGGTTAACAGGGAAAGAGAAAAAGTTGTCTGCCTTTGGCCTGCACTACACAGCTGTCACCTATGGGTATCCAGAGCCTTCTATGCAGCCACCGGTGCTTACCTTGGCTCACAGTGAGTTTCCCGTGTTGATGAAGGGTGACTTTTCCAGTATGTGGTGGTTTCTGGAATGATTTCCGGAATGCTGAAGTTCTTGAAATCACACAGCTCATGCCATATGATTGATTCTTTTTTTTTTTATTTATGATAGTCAGAGAGAGAGAGAGAGAGAGAGAGAGAGAGAGAGAGAGGCAGAGACATAGGCAGAGGGAGAAGCAGGCTCCATGCACCGGGAGTCCGACGTGGGATTCGATCCCGGGTCTCCAGGATCTCGCCCTGGGCCAAAGGCAGGCACCAAACCGCTGCGCCACCCAGGGATCCCCATATGATTGATTCTTGAAAATTATTCAACAAGATCAAAGTCTGGTTTACTACCAATCTTTAACTCATTAATCGGTATTTACTGAGGAGTTCCAGGTTGTCAGGCAGCAGGACACAGTGAGTCCCGAGATGCCCCTCTCTCCGAGACACTTAAAATATAGGAGGCAGAGACCAATAAAAACACTGGTGCAACAACCTCAGTTCTCTTTGGTGCTGGCTAGTTGCGTCATCCCATTTGTAGATGAAGAGATTGAAGAAGAGGCAACACAACTGGTTAAATACTAAGAAATGCTAGAATTTAAAATACGATGGTCTGATGATAGAGCCCAGGATCTTGCTAAGTCATGATCTTATTCCAGTTACTGGCGTAAGATTGTTTTGAGTAAGTGGAATAAGGATTGTTTTGAGGAATAAATGAAATAACCCATTTAAAGTTGCATCGCACTTGTCATTCGCTAAATGCCCACCTACCTGTTAAATGCTAAATGTTCGTTGACGTTATTGTTATTTTAATTATTATCTCCCTATCACTCATGTTGGAAGAGCGTAGTGGTTAAGCATGTTCTGTGCTCTACAGACTGCAATCAAATCCTGACTTGGATACTAAAAATGCCTGTGACCTTTGGCAGGGTATTTAACTCCCTCAGACCTCAGTTTCCTGGAAAATGGAGATTACAGCGATAGCCCTCAGTAGCAGGGAACCTTCAAGGGAGTAAGCATCACTTGCTTTCCGTCTTGCTCTTGGCTGTAACTCAGACCTCTGCCTACCATGGAGTAAGGGCTCAATAAATATTAGGCAAATGCATGAATATCTCCTAGAATTATTTTAAGGTCTAAAAGAGTTAATCAATGTAAAGCGCTGAGGAAAATGCCTGGTATGAGATACGTGTTCAATTGGTGTTAACCTGATTTTACTTATATCACTGCCATTACCGTCGTTATTATCAAATGCCACTTCCCTCATGAGGCCCTCACTGATTATCCCAACGGGACACGGTCTCTTTCTTCTCTGCACATTTAAATGTATTTTCTTGGGATTCCCTCACGACACAGCTTCCTTTCTGAGCTATAATTTTTCACATGTTTTACCTCCCGTAGGAGACTGGAAATTTTGTGACCCCAGGCATTGCTAACACACCTTTGTGACTAGCACAACATGTGAGCAAATCTCTGCTCTGACAACTCCATCCTTTTCTTGCTTAATTAGGCTCCTGTATCTTTGTAGTAAGATTTTGTTTGTTTCTTTGTTTCGTAAGTCAGATACGCAAGGTCGGTCAGAGACAGAAAGCAAGTTAGGTCTGCAGCGTCGTGGCTTCTCAGGGAAGACGTTAGATGCTGCAAGAGCCAGGTTCCTCCCTTCTCAGATGGTGTCTTCCTCCTGCAGGTGCTACCTAGAGGTGTCGATGGGGGAGCACAGGGATGAATGGAAGATGAAATAAGCTTTCCTTCCATGACTATTAATGACATAGGATGACGTTGAAGTCTCTGAAAGTAGATGCTGTTTAAAGGGAGGATGGAAAACCAGAGCTCTCTCATGTAACAGCTGTGTGTGGATAGAGCTTTAGAGCTGCACACAGCATTTTCAGAGGGTCTGTGGGTGGGTGGAGCATGTGAAGTGACACAAGAGAGGTAAAGTCCAGGTGAGAGATGCTCAGATATAGGAGAGAGCTCATTCCCTTGGGATAGGGTTGCGTTTGAGGCTTTAAACACTGCCTTGTTTATTGCATGTCATTTGGAAATGAATATCTTAGCAAGATAATTCCCAAAAGAATGGTTCCACCCAGTGGCAGGATGCTGTGGCGGAAAGCAAAGCAAAACCAAGCTTGTGTTTTGGAGCCAGACTGACAGAGATTCTAATCCAGGCTTTGCTGGATCGTCTCGGAAAACTACACCTTTCGAGACCTAGCAGCCTCTTTGGGGAGAGAGAACGTGGACGTGGTAGTGGCGTTAGCAGGGCTTACCATACCCTCCTGGGCCACAGAAGACCACACCTCTCAGCCCTTTTGGAGCCTAGTTAAGCCATAGGAATAATTTTGGACAATGGGTTGTAAGCCTAAATGACACAGATCACTTCCAGCTCAGGCAGTGAAACACATGGCACAATCCTTCAATCTCTTTTTCCTCCAAGCAGCCAGAAAGGAGCCTTGTGTTGAGATGGAGCTAAAAAATGAAAGCATCTTGGGCATTAAGCACTACACGGAGGACGGTGGCTCCAGAAACTTGGCCTCTTAGTGTGTCTATATTTTCTTGTTCACTAGCTCAACGAGATAGATAAACTACCTAGCATAGCATACGGCACGTTGTAGGCCTCGAGTTAGCTCTCCTCCTTTGCGGGTTTCAGGGAGACGGTTTGGAGTAAGAGAAATGTGGGAACATTCGAGTCCACATAGATGTCCGATTATACAGCCCTCGTGTGAAAGGCTAACCCATATCTGACACTATTACTTTTATTTGGCACGATGACTTCATATGCTGGAAAGTACCCGGTACAAAAGTGGTGCTTAATAAAGCTTGGCTGAATAAAGGTGGCATGGGAGTCTGCGGCCATTTATCGGGTGTTCCGATGAAGGGCTGCTATTGGGTGGGATATGTTGTTTGGATTCACCAGACTAGACATTTCCTTACATTTGCTTGGGGCTTTAAAGCTAGCGATTCAGTTTCAGAGCAGTTCCTTGGCAGCATCTCATTTAAAGAATGATGTTACATTAACTGTATTCTCTTCCAAAACCTTCACTCTTCTCCAACAGGACAGGCTGCTACTCACCTCCAAGGTAGCATTCCTTGACCTAGAATTGACTCGGACACTAAATGAGGCAGTAGCGTACACAGACTTGCTACTTTCAGTTTTATAGTGTGTGTCCTGCTCAAGGACTGTCTCTGCGGGTCAAGCCATGGCTCAAGGATGGATTCTCTAAGGAGGGGGTGCTTTTTTTTTTTTTTCTTGATATGGCTGTATCTGGGTTGCCTCTGATCTGTGGGAGGGGAGGATACTTTTGTTTGCCCAAAGCAAATTAGCATCAGCTTGGGGTACAAATATATGGACACATGATTGCGGTAGCCAGCCTTCCAGAATGAATCCGGGGAATGTCCGTCTCCTGGTCATCATCCCTTGGTATAATCCCCTCCTCTGGAGTATGGCCTGGACCTAGTGACTTGCTTTAAATGCACTGAGTATGCCAAAGGTAATGGGCTGTTGCTTTCGAGATTAGTAGTAAGAGGCGATGGCTTTTGTTCTACCCCCACTCTCTTTCTGGCTGGTACTACCTTTCTTGACTTCTGACTTGCTCACTCCGGGGAAGCCAGCTTCCATATGGAGAGGTCAAAGTGGCAAGAAACTGAAGGTGGTGTCTGAGCAACCGCCAGTGTGGAACTGAGTTCCTGGTCCAAGAGTCCCCGAGAACCAAACCCTGCCAACAGCCAATGAGAGAGCTTGGAAGCATATATTCTTTCAGTGAGACTTGAGATAAATGAGTCGCTGCCTGACAATTGATTCCAGTCTTTTAAGGGACCCTGAGCTGGGTGAGCCAACTAGGGCGTGCCCAATCCCTGACACACAGCAGCTCTGAGATGTGTACTGTTTATGCTTCGAGGTCTTGGAGTAATGTGTCGTGCAGCAACGGGCAAGTGATGTACATCGTGTAATGCCTTTCTGCTGCTCATCTAGTCTTTCCTCTTCGAATGCTGCTTGGGTGACAGGCTCATCCCTATGTTTCGGCCCCAATGTCCAGCCCTTCGGACCAGCAGTGTGTGTTAGAGGCTCGCCTTTGTGCATCAGCATGTGGGGCATGTGGGGCAGCATCATTTATGGAATCACATAGAATTAGAGAAAAGTATTTCTCAAGCAGAGAAGCAGCCACACAGAGAGTAAGAGACGACTGCATCAAGAGGCCAGGTGGGCAAGTAGTGCACTCCGGGGGTTTCATACAAACAGTCATCCTTGGCCTGGCTGCCCACAGAATCCCTGGGCAACTACCTCGACGATCCATCCACACAGGCTCTCTCTCAGGGCTGAAGCAATTTAGGTATCTTTCTACTCAAAGCAAGTAAATGATAAGAGAAGACCCATGGTTAACCCAAGGGCACATGTAGACTGGGTCCAACCACAAATCTGTAGGAAGTTTAAGTGGTTGGATATTTGCTTTGATGTCTAGATACCTTTCCTAGCAGCTGTACGAAGAAGATCCCAGCCAGAATATCCTTTTGAGAAGCAGCATTCAGGAGTACAACCAGTTTTCCCACTTTTCTCGACAAGTCCTTGAGTGCCACTGCTGGTGGGTGGACCCTGGGATCCACTGATGGACTCAAGTCATTGTTCTCACACTGTAGGTACCAAATGGCTCTAAGGACCACAGACGTAGAAACTAGAGTGATTGAAACCTGGACGGAAATCCACGTAAACCTGTTCAGATGTCAGTCCTCAGTGGTACTTGGGTGCGCTCAGTTGGGAAATAGTTCAAGTCAATAAAAACTTTGAATTAAAGGGATATGAACATCTAATTGACTGAGAGCTTACCACATGGAGAGGAAAGACCACAGGATTTGGGGTGGGCGGTTTAGGCTTTATGAACATGAAGTAATTGAGTGGTTGGGGAGTACGCGGTACAGTATCATGTGGTTGGGCATTCACTCAGGAACATGGTATGTGCAGCACTTTAAAAAATCAGCCCTGAAGCAAACCTTGTGATTTTTTTTATGACAATAAAGAGGAGATTTATTATTTCTATCCAGAGGTGATTTCATGCAGTAGGATCGTCAGAATAATAGACATTGGACTTAGGAGTGAAGTTTTAGGGACAAAATGTCTCAATCAAACCTGACCCTATATCTCATTGTGCGGCATTGGGAAAGTCTCTCTAACTTTGCCTCCGTTTCCTCATCTATCAGATAAACGTATCTACTAATAGCACCTGGTTCAAGAGATTGAAGTATGGATTAGAACAGCTCGAGGGATACTGAGAGGAGAGGCCGATGAGTTTAGGGGTTGTTCACACGGACCCTCGAGCCAGACTAGCAGAATTTGAAGGTGAGCTGCGCTACTTCTCAGATGTTTGCTCAGAAAGCAACTTTGCACGTGGTTACATTTCTCTGTGCCTCAGTTTCTCACCTGTAAAATGGGGGTGATAATAATTGTACATATTAAATTAGGTGGTAGTGAGAATTGTTTATTAAAAAATACACGAACTAGGGGTGGTGGAAGGGAAGGAGGGCGGAGGGTGGGGGTGAATGGGTGACGGGCACTGAGGGGGGCACTTGACGGGATGAGCACTGGGTGTTATTCTGTATGTTGGCAAATTGAACACCAATAAAAAGTAAATTTATTATTAATAATAAATAAATAAATAAGCAAACATATAAAGGGAGAATAGGGAGAATAGGAGTTGGGGACACCAGAAAAGGAATACGAGTTGGGAGTTCCAGGAAGGCAGTGGGCATGTTGTGGCCTCAGTAGATGGAATGTTCAGGGTTGGCCTCATTAACATGAGGGCAAATGAGCAAAGACTTGAAAAAGACGAGGGGGTATCCGTGCAGTTATCCGGGAGCGTCTCCCAGGCAAAGGGCCTGGACAGACCAAAGCCCTTAGCTGGGAGCGTGCCCAGCATCTCGGAGGAACTATAGGAATCCAGTGTGGCTGGACTAGAGCGGAGCCACAGAGCGAAGCAGAAAATGGGATGAGAGCGCCAATGTGGGTTTTCTGGAATTGCAGATCCCCAGGGAAATTTTAGGATCTTTGGCCTGAAGTCTGAGTAAAACAGGCTATTCTGTAAGATTATAAATGGAGAAGCGACATGATCTAATTCACGGTCAGGAGGTTAGCTCTGGCTCCCGTGTGGAGAATAGGTGTAGAGAGACCAACACCCGGGTGGGAAGGCCTTTGTGGCCGGCGTTCTGTTCGGTGTGTTCTTCTGCGTTTCCCGGGATCCCTTTCAGCTAACTTGCCATGTGCTGGGCTCTGTCCAATGTAGTCGCCACAGGCGATTACGTCACTTCCTCTGGAGGCCCCCAAATCCTAGAAATTGTAGTGCCCATCAGAAGGAAGAGGCCTGGGGTTTCTATAGTACAGCTGGGGGGAGAGTATCTCCTGGGAGAACCACCAGCTTCAGGGGCATCTGCTTTGAGCTTTTCCTGAGATAAACATCAACTTTTATCGTGTTAGGTCACTCGTATTTGGGGATTGTTCTTTAACAGCAGTTAAGCAAGTTGCTCAACGTAACCTGTTGTAAGGCCACTGCTAGCGACTCAAAGAAATGGTGGTGTCTCACGTCACTGTGGTAGCAGCGCAAGTGGCTGAGAAAATAGAGCCTTCTGGTTGGGGTTTGGGGACTTAAAGAAAGAAGAGTATCAAAGTATTTTGACTTCAGGTATTTTTACTTGAACAATTGCAAGGATGGAGCAACGAGAGTGGGGGATCATATGCAGAGCAGTTTGGGTGGAAGGTCAGGAATCTGTTGATTTATTTTTTGAGTTTGGCATAACTATTCGACCTCCAGGTGAAGGTGCGGAGCTTGAGAGAAAGGTCGCACAAACGGGTGTTGAGACTCTGAGTGCAATTTCATAGGATATGCAGAATTTTTTGGCGAGAATTGTTACTTTTGTGAGATTGAGACGTCCTCTCCATGGATATGATGTATATCTTCATTAGGGGCTTTCAGAAAAGTTTGACAAGTATTTTTTTTTTTTGAGAGAGAGAGAGAGAAAACACATGCAAGTGAGGGGAAGGGCAGAGGGAGAGGAAGAGAATCTTAAGCAGATGCTTTGCTGACCGAGAACCCCAACTCGGTGCTGGATCCCACGAGCCCAAGATCATGACCTGGGCCAAAATCAAGAGCCGACTGAGCCATCCAGATGCCTCTGCTTGACAAGTATTTTTGAGCAGTTTTGAACACCTCTGAACATGCACTCCTAGGTCCTGACAGGTTTCTTTCCTTGGTGTCATAATGATGTATTATTTACACAGAATAAAATTCATGCATCCTAAGGGTTCAACTTGAGAAGTTTTGACAGTTGTATAAACCTGTGCGCACCCCGAACAAGGTACAGGTCGCTTTCACTACCTTAGACATCTTTTTTTATGACCTTTACGATAGAAATTTCACTTGCCACCAAGGTAGGTGCTTTGGGATTTCTATCATTAGTTTCGCCTGTTTGTAGACATCATGTAAATTGGGTTGTACGGTCTGTACTCTTTTGTGTCTGGCTCGTCTTCAACATGCTGTGTTGGGGGTTCTTTCATGTTCTTGCACAAGCAGCGTTTCATTTGATTTTATGGCGTGCAATATTCTATGATTATATTACAGTGCATTTCGAGACGTTTGGGCTGTTTCCAGTTTTTGCCTATTATGAGCAAATCTCTTAAGAATTCCTAAGAAAATTGCGCAGTCCTCTTTGTGGGGGTGGATGCCTTTCTTTCTCTGGGGTAAATACCTGGGGTGGAATTGCTAAGTCATAGGTAGATGTATAACTCTGTAAGAAATTGCCATATGGTTCTCCAAAGTAAAGGAATTCTTTTACACTCCCACACCCTTACTGGTTTTCCTCCTTTGTGTATACTTGTCTTTTTTTAAGACTTACATCTTGCATTTGTTTCTTGCAAATGGCATGTTAGCAATAAAAGTGATTTTTAATGTCGTTCTTGTGTCAGGGAAAAATTTCGAACTCTTATTAATAACGAGCTTGCACATGAGTCTTCTTGGATTTTTCTGTGCCTGTTGGTTAATTCCTACCAGGTACAAACATGCCGTCGTGCTCAAACATTCTCACATAATCAATCTCTCTCCTCAAAGAGTTTATAATTTAATTTTGCATCTAGGGGGCAGAGTGTGATATTTCTCACTAAATATCCATATGTTCCTCCACATTTCCCATCCTCAATTTGGATGGTGTCAATGTCACTAATTCCAGCCAATTCTTAACTCTTTTGAGGCAGTTACAAATGAGTGGGGCATCTCTCTGGTCTTGATTCCCCCTACCCCAAGACCCTCCTCTGTTTCTTCTATGCATTTCTTTAGCTCAAAGCAAAGGATTCTGAATAAAAGAGTTGAGGGTAGAAGCAGCCTGGATCCCTTGATGGGTTCTTAGATAAGAGCATGACTATAGGGTCACCTGGTTCACACTGGATGGTGACTTAAGTGAGAAATATGGCTTTGTTAAGCTATGGAAATTTGGGAGCTTATTTGCACCCGAAGCTTAACTTATCGTGACTATTACAAAAAGAAGTCAATCGCAAAAATAATCGGCGCTATCTTATGATCAAACTGGGGGTGCCAGGGAAACACAGAGGGTACCTGACGCAGTCGCAGAAGTTAGAGAATGCTCTCTAGAGGAATTAAAGTCTAAACAGAGATTGCAGAAATTAATAGGCACTATTGTGTTCCAGCACAGTCCCTGGCACGGGGTCACTCAAAAATGCTTTCCGAATGAATCGATGAACGCTGTCAACAATCAGAAGAGAGGTGTGCTCCTGAGTACGTCTGCACAGGGTTTCTGATTCATCGAACCCTTGAAAACGTGACGTTCTGTTTGGGCAACTCCTGGAGGCTAGGACTTTCTGGCAAGAGCTCTGTGTGTTCCAACTGCGGATTGATGACCAGAGAATGAAGGCCTGTCTTCTCGCCTGCCGCCCACCGCAGCGCTGACGCCGTGCCGCTCCACCAGACAGGTTTCCCTGGGGTTTGTGTTCCTGTGGGGTGACAGTATTTATATTTCACAGGCAATTCCATGAGGCTTTTCAAAAACAGAGCAAGCCAGAGCCCAGAGAAGGTAATTAAAAGCAAAACCAAGAGAGAGAACAGGGGTGTTTGCTGGCCTCTGGAAGACCACAAGGCCACAGGCTGGGGGAAGGGGTGGGCAGGGAAAGAGAGGGAGAGGCTGAAAGGGAACTGGGCCCGGTAACAGCAGCGACCTAATGAATGGCCAACTACATCCGTGGTGACCTGGGGATAAACACCTGAAGGAAACAACAGCTGAGGAGGGAGCCTTTTCATTTTGGATGGAAAGCACTGGAAAGAAATCTTAAACCTACTCATTATCTTCAGTCTTCATGCAATGTTAGGACCTGGCCATCCCACGAAGGCACCATAGGCCAATTATGCACACTTGTCAGTTCCTCCACAGAGGTGAGGATTTTATTAAAAAGAAAGACAAACCTAGAGCTTTGTTTTAACACTTGGGGGGGACAAAGTAAGCGTTCTTTTAATTGCTTTGTATGTTTTCCCTGATGGATGTTAAATACTCATATAATCAAGCCAAGTGCATTTTTTTTATTTTTCCTGGTGAGAACTCCTCTCTATCTAACCACTGACAGATAGTATTAGGTGTAATCTGCTCTGCAAGGGTTGCCATGGTAAGAGTTCATCTGCTTCCCCCTCTTTCCATAAATAACAGAGTGGGAAAAATGCACAGGAAGCCTATATAGAAAAGATGTCTGGGGTTAGAGCAAATGCTTAGCGCTTCGCCGTCCTGGAGACTCGCCAGGTGTAGGTTTTGTGTCACGTATTTTTTTTTTTTTTTTGTATTGAAAACTCTTTCTGTCTTTCTTTTCCTCTTTTCTCTTGTTTTGGGTAGGCGTCCTGATTTTCAACATTGGACAATTCAGAGCATCACCACCGAGCCCTGGCAGATTTAACTGAGTTAATGAAGTGGCAGTGTGTGTGCGTGTGCGTGCACGCGTGTACGTGCGTGTGTGTACGTGGGTAGATGCAGTTGAGTTTTAGTAGCAGCCCGCTCCTTGTAAATGCCAGCTCTGTCTTACGTACATTGGACCTCGGAGTCATCTAATACTTACAGTGGGGTTTCAAACACAGCTCTGTGTTTCCTTCCCAGGAAGGAAAACTCGGTTATCACTTATTCGCCTGCCGAAAATCTCTAATTTATTTTCGTGGAATTCTTAAGCGGTTTCTCTCTTTGGGAGTGAATCACTATGAGGTGACATGAAAACTCTTCCTTCTTTCCCCTCTGAGCAGATCAACCTTCGATGTTCAATTTAGCAAGTGCTCATTTAGTGCCTGTTCCGCGCTCTGCGATTTTCTGGGGAATCCGAGGTAATTAGAACATGGTCCTTGTCCTCCAGGAGGTAGTGTTCAGAACATTAGTCTTGGGCTTAGAAGGTTTTCCTTGCCGGCTGGAGCGATGCAGTTCTGGGGCAGATGCCTGAGTGTGCTGTGGAACACCAGGCGGGTTGAGCCCATCGGCGTGAGGAACATAGGAGGGCGTGAGCGGAGCTGCCTTGGCTGCCCCAAGGCCGACAGGTAGGGAGCTGCACTCTTCTTGCGTGTCCAGTCCTCAGTAGGTCCTAGGGGACCACAGCAACCATAGGGCTGAGGTCAGAGCCATCAGGAGAGGCCTCTGGCCACAGTTCTTCCATCTCTTGCCAAGAGACTTTTGCTACATTTTAAGCCAGAGCAGCTCTGGGGGGTCCTGCTCAGGTCCATCTGCTCTAGCTGGGCCTTGACTTAAAGAGCAGTTGTTGAGTTGGGATGACATGGCGCCTCCATGTGCATCTCCCGAAAGGAACATTCACTTCTTCTTCTTCTTCTTTCTTTAGAGAGAGAGAGAAAGTGTGTGTGGTGTGCACACAAGTGGGGGGAGAGCCAGAGGGAGAGAGAGAATCTGAAGCAGGCTCCGCGCCCAGAGTGGAGTCCGACATAGGGCTCAATCTCACGAGCCTGAGGTCATGACCGGGGCCAGTATCCAGAGTCAGACGCTCAACCAACCGAGCCATCCGGGTGGCCCAGACATTCACTCCGGATATTCAAGGCCTTGGGTGAGGAAGGGGCCAACTACCTGGCCAGGCACAGGGAAGTGATTAGAGTAGCGCAATATCTAGCTACGGGGCTCACAGGAGCTTTATACAGCAAACTTCGATTTCATTTTCACGTGATAGAAAAGAATTCATCAGTACGTCGGGTCTGCAGTGGAGTCAATAAAGTAAAGTAAAATAATCTAAAATGTAGTAAATAATGCTATGATAAATAGTTTTAAGAAAAAAGTAGATGCATTTAAATAAAAATATTAAGTCTACCTGATATATGTAAATATATAAATATTAAGTATACGAATAAATGGTGTATCATGTGTCAGTCAGGGAAGACCAGCAGCCATAAAAAATGAGCCATGAGTCTCAAAGACTTGATTTAAGAAAGATCTTCCATGCATGACACAACCCAGTGCCCGTTGACGTCATGGCTCTGCTCCGGGGAGTCACGACTCCCCAGGCCTTTTTCCACCGAGGTGCTCCAGCACCCACTGAGCCTCGGAGTCCTCTGCTAGACCATCTGAGTATGGTTGGGAGATAAGGTAATAGGGAAAGCGGGGAGGATCGGTGGGCAGTCCTAATGCACCAGGCCCGGGGATGTCGGTTGCCCCTTCCACCACCTTCCTTGGGCTCCCACCCGGTCACGTGGCGGCACAGCTCCAAGGGCGGCTGGCAACTTCCATGTGTAGAAGAGGGGAACAGTTTGGTAAACAGCTAACCTCTGCCCGCATCACTATAAAGAATTTCCTAAGGTCAAACACAAATGACTGACTTGTGAGAACTTTGATAAATAGGCAAAGAATTGAGCTCTGGAGGTTTTTGTTTTGCTTTTTAATCATAACACTAATTTTTTTTATATGGGTCTCACCACTGCCATTTATTAATGAGAAGGACGTAGTTCGGTTCCTCTGGTGCTCGAAGGCCCTTTGTGGAGAGCGAGGACATCTAGCTAAAGGGTTTTGGGACAAACAATAGGCGCTCAGGTGTGTTTAGCATCATGCACAATCCTTGGCATGAAGTAGATGCTCGTCGTATGTTAATTCCCTTCCTCTGATATACTTTTCTTCTTCACCTTTTGACCTAATTATCTGGGGAGACACCTTTGTCACAGGGAAACCATGTTAACAATTAAAGCAATAAAATATTTCTCCCCTTGGGGAGAAAGGGATCTTCCCTTTTGGTGTGTTGGCATGCTTTCAATTTCAATATCATATTTTAAATTTGGGCTCACATTGTAAGAATTTTTTTAAGTCATCGGCTGTGTTTATTTTTTAAAACATTTACAAACTAATCAGTTTTGGTCTAGCTAGACTAAACCAAAAGAAATTAAATTAAGCTTTTATAATAAAACCTGTCTACAATGGCTCCAAGTAACCTTTTTGGTGGGTCAGAAAACCTTGTCTTTATTCATGTCTATTTGGTTGCTGCTTTCTATACGGGTCTTTCCTTTGACATTTAGTTAGGACAATCACGAGACATAGAGTCATATGAAGGAGGCATTTGTCCTTTAATATCCCGCCAACCTGAGGCAAGAATTTCTGAAGCCATTTCAGGTTTACAGGGTTAAGTTTTATATTTATTGGCCCATTTTCTTATTCATCCACAGTCATCAAATTCCCTCAATCTATTGAGAAGTTACTGTAACTTATAAAGCTTCAAACTAAATTAGATTCTAAAACTAACGAAACTTAGCAAATCTAGAGCAGTAACCAAATAATATTCTCCCCTCAATGAGCACAGGAATGTTTCACTGTATTATGAATGAAGAAATTCTAGGAGTAATGGGTGGGAAATTAATCATGGCACAAGCACCAGGAACTTATACTTTATATTTTTCCCATTGGGACGTCTGATGGAGAATTTGTTCTCCTCTGAGATAGAGAAATCTCACATGTAATGCAGACACATCTAGATAGAGCTCCCCTAAGATTCCTGAGTCAATCTAGAATTTCTGGTGGACTGGGAAATCACCAAAATGTGTATTAATGGAAATAATAAAAACTTTTGCATTTATTTGGCACTTCGTATGCACTAGACTCTCAAGCAGTGCTTCACAGCTGGTAGACGTATGGTTTCAACTCCAGCTGGGTGACTCCAAAATTTCTTACTTTTACCCCGACTCTGAAGACAGAACAAGACAAAAGACCTCTAGTCCTTTGGATTCACCAAGTTTGGAATCACAGAAGGTTCCACCACAGTCTTCTGCTCACTTCCTGTGACACTGTAGGAAATCCATTTACCTTTCCAAATCCTCTCATTTCTAAAATGAGGATTAAACACTGCTAACTATACTGGAATTAAATTTTTAATTGTTTAAATTTTTAAATGTTTAAAAACACTTGGAAAAATATGGTTTTCTATCTAGGTAGGTGATTATGCAAAGAACAGGTTATTTGGGGCTCTAGAGAAACTGAATGTCTGAATAGTCATCACAAATAGATCATTTGGCTCAGATGTGTTATCTTGGCCTTAATGTGCCGGGGTGACTGTTAGGTTGAGTGCCGTTTGGAATCTAGTACATTTCATTCCATGAGTTACAGATTAATCCAACATAACGTGTACTGGGCACCTACAGTGGGCAAAAACCCATCCCAGCGCTTCATAAGAGCCACAAATATAAATGAGCTGTGAGTCTAGGGCCTCTGGGTGGCTCAGTCAGTTCGGCATCTAACTCTTGATTTTTGGCTCAGGTCATGATCTCAGGGTCACGAGATCAAGCCCTGTGTTGGGCTCCACACTGAGTGGAGCAGAGTCTGCTTGGGATTCTCTCTCTTGCTCTGCTCCTCCCCTCACTTGCTATCTCTCTCTTTCTCTCTCTCTCTAAATAGAACCTCAAAAAAAAATGCTATGGTCTTGGTCAGCAGCATATTCTTGATGGCAGGTGATAGAGACTGAACAGTAACGATGATGAAGTAGGAAATGGATTGGCTTCCCTGACTCGAAGTCGAGGGGTATCCATCCAAGTTGTCGGTGACGACACCGGCAGTTGGCTTCTCCTCATGTCTCAGCTCTGCTTTCCTCTGAGGTGGGTGTTCGTGTAGGTAAGATGGTTTTTGTTGCTGTTGACTCACGGCTACCTTAATAACCCCAGTGCAAAAGGAAATTCTCTTTCTGAGTGGTTCCACAGGAACCCCAGGTGTCATTCTTATCAGCCTGGACTGGGTCACGTGCCTACCCCTAACTACTCTTTAAGGTGAGGGGGGCAGTGCTGTTCTTTCTTTGAGTTGAACCAGGTAACGTCATACTCATTTTGTGGCCGAGGAGTGGCATCTGCAGCTCTACCAGAACAGGCGTAGAGAAGAGGTCGTTCTTCAAGGGACACAGATGGAAGCAGAGAAGTAGATGCTCACAGTAGAGATCATCCTGGCTGGGCTATGAAGGAAGTGCGGGCTTTTGACTTAGAGACAAAGGGGTGAGGTATATTTCAGGTGGAGAGTCCAACACGAATGTGATCATTTCATTTGTCCACTTGATTGGTCTGCGAGATGCCTGAGCAGATGGTAAAAACATTATTACTGGATGTGTCTGTGAGGGTGTTTCTAGAAGAGGTTAGCGTTTGAATCTGTAGACTGAGTCAAGAAGATTGCCCTCACCGGTGTGTGGGGGCCCCATCCAATCCCTGCTGGAGGGAGGAAGGGAGGATTTGCTCTGTTTCAGCCGCGACCTCCGTGTGCTCCAGCCCTCCAACATTAGGGTGCCCCTGTTTTTGGCGCCTTTAGACGCAGGCTAAGTTATGCCGGTGGTTTCCCTGGTTTTGCAGCTTACCAATGGCAGGTCATAAGGCTTCGTAGCTCGTGTAATTGCATGAGCCAGTCCCTGTGATACATCTCCTGCTCCTGTTCCTCTGGAGAGCCTGACTTACACGAGTAGTGACCCAAACACTGGGGATTTAGTTTGATTGAACATACACGGTGGTAGGGTGGAGTCAGAGAGAGGAATGGTTCCAACGCCAAACAAAGAACCTGCCCTTTATTTCCTGGGCAACGAGAAGCCTCTTACATCTTTTGGGGATGGGAAGTAAAATATCCCCCACTACAGGGTGAGTCCCTTCAGAGCCAGAAGATGACTTTCCCGCTTGCAGGCCGAGCACAAGACAAGGTGCCCAGCCCGCAGCTGGGTCTCATTAAGGACTTGGGAAGGAACATCAGCTTCATTACCAAGTGTCTAATGATAGGTGCTTCTGTGTGTCAGACGCTAACTGCTTTATAGGCACCTCATGGGTCGCCACAGAAACCGTACGAAGGTGGTGTGCATGTTCCATCTTATAGATGAGGGCTCGGATACTCATAAGGGTCAGGTGGTAGAATGAGGATGAAACTTGAGGTCGTCCGCATTCAAATCACCGTAACATCCCCCATCGCATCAACATGACCCCATGTGATTTGTGCAACACCCGAAGGAATGTTGAGAGATTTCCACGTATACGCCTCACTGCATATCCACGAGGTAGGTGTTACCAGCTCCATTTTATGGCTGATAAAACGAAATTCAGAGCGGAGAAGTAACTCAA
Organism: Nyctereutes procyonoides; assembly: GCF_905146905.1. Lineage (NCBI taxonomy): Eukaryota > Metazoa > Chordata > Mammalia > Carnivora > Canidae > Nyctereutes > Nyctereutes procyonoides. Next base: position 1,183,634 of record NW_026575047.1, read on the forward strand.
CCGGAATCGCAGGGCCAGTAACTTGAGGTGCTTGACTCGGATTCGGCAGCTCTGTCCAAAATCCATTCACTTCCCCCCACCAGTTAGTTGCCCCACCAGCTGCCAGGCCCCATCGTGAGTGGCAGGGAAGATGCTCTGTTAGTGTGTGTGTGCGCGTGTGTGCACCAACTCTAACGTCCAGAGATTCTGGTCTTCCAGCGAAATATTAAATGTGCCTAGCACTCGTCTCAACTCTTTCAGATGTCACAGAATGCGAGCTACACGGGCTAAAATGAAAAGATCATTGGAATAAGCTCATGATTTCAGGTGGAGCATTGCTGTTTGAATTCCATGAAAAAGGGCTCAGTTAGCTTTCTTGTATTTCTCTCTCGTACAAACATCCACGAATTCTCTGCACTAGAGATCCTTTTACATTCCACCGAGCTTTGAGTGTGACCTGGTCCAGGCCACGAGAGTGGTAACTCTTCCACGAAGGGCTCTTGGCAAAGTGGACTGATTTGCAAACCACTATGACCCTGTAACTTGGACCTTCATGCAACATGTGTCCTATTGAGAGCATCTCGGGATCAAACCCCTGCACAAGTTAGGGGCGGAGGTGATGATCTCTTTTGTTTCATTTGACTCTGGAAGTCAAAAGAGAACAAGGATCTGTTTTTGGACGCGTTGCATGTGCTGGGAGGATGACATGAAGTGAGGCAATAAAAAATGACAGTTACGATGATTAAAAAAAAAACTAACATCAATTGAGGGTTTGGGGCAGTGTTTCAGGCAATAGGTGTGGACTCTGCCTTTTAGCATGGAGGCTTGACTTGTTTTGTCTTTAGGTCATAGTTCTCCTTTTCTGGGAGAGAGGATTTTGGTGGACATTTTAATTTCATTGACGTAGACACCGCACATCCCAAGACAAACCCCAAAACCCACGTTGAGTTCTTGACGAGGACCCAGTTGACAGTGGAATCACCCAGATGTAGATGCTGCTGATGATACGAAGTCATTTGCTTCGCAGTTTGCATTAGACATATATTTGGTGCCCCTGAAAATTGTGCAAGGTATTTGTTTCCCAAATTTTAAATTTCTCTACGTGCAAACATTTTTTTTGTTTTAGGGAAATGTTTGCGTGTTTTGTCGTCTAAGCATTTGCTCCCAGGAGACGGGGAGTGGAGGGCAGACCACATGAGAGGGATGTGTTGGCTTGATTTTCTTCTCACCAAGTGCTGGAGGAAAGACTGGGGGGAGGGTTGGGATCAGCTTTGGATAGCGCAGCCTATTCCTGGCAGAAACACTGACATCTGACACCCGGAGTTGACTAACCTGGAATAAACGAGCATTTTAGGAATGGACTGTTGGGTCATGCGGACTGCCAGGGTCTGGGATCAGATCACACCTTGTGGGGGGATGGAATTTCTGGGGACGGGGAAGGATATTTTCCCTGCCGATAGTCATAGGGAGAGATTAGCTCCAGGCCAGGGTATGAAGTGGGATTTAAATAAGGGGTAGAGAGGTTGGGATTCACGCATCCTTTATTCTCATTCTCTGTGGGACTTTTCAAGGGGACGTGGGGATGAGGTTAGACCTACAGTTGCATTTATGCAGATGGACATTGACCCTGGGTGGTGTAGGGGAGGGTAACGCGGCAGGAAGTCAGGGACAGATTCTGGTTTGAGCAGATACTCCTACTTAGGGAGTAGCTGCCTCTAAACTGCCATAAAGGAAACAACTAACGGTAGATCTGCGACTCCCCCGTAAGCCAGGGCGGGCTAAGTCCCCAGCGTAGGCCACCTATCTCTCTGCCAGATAGCAAATCTGACAGATCAGTTGTTGTCAGAGACTGCAGCCTGCTGGCAGGGTGAAGAGGGTGGAGGGGAGAACAAATAATAGCAAAGGTGGAGACAAACATTTGTTGAACGTTCATCGAAGGCGAACCTTGTTTCATTCATTCAGGTGCATGTGGCTCCTTGCCTGGGAGAGGCTCCCACCCTGAGAGGCGGGGGGACGGGACACGGGGACAGCAGATTCACACCTCCCTTCTCACCGAGGGACAGATACCAGTTATCGAAAGTGGGATTTCACATATTTCTTCTCTGGCTTTCCTCGCACGTCTATCTCTGGACAAGAGCTTACAGTTACATGGATGTAAGTTAAAGGCGGCTGTTGGATACTGTACTTGCACGACCTCGTTTCATCTTTATAACCAGCTTTAAAAGTAGGCAGGTCCAGGTTATATGTCCAGGTTATACTAGAGAAATAGGGTAGTGAGGTTGAGAGACTTGCCCCAAGTGGTAGGAGACAAGGGGGGTATCTGGCACTTGGGCCCCAGGGGGAGAAAGAGGCGCATAATGGAAGCGAAGGGGCACAAGCTTCTTTAGGTCCCTTGCCCATCATCAGGGCCATGATTCGTGTTCAGTTTTAGACCCCCTCATGCGAAATCCACTCACCCTTTCTGTACCATTAGTTCTTTCCCATCCTGCTCACCCTCTGCCACAGACCGTGTTCTTACCGGATTCCTATGTTTGAACCTATTCTCCACTCTGATAGTGCCAGAGGCCTCTGTCTGGGAGGCTCCACCCTCATGGATGGGAACAGCGCCCCTAATAGAGGAGACCCACAGAGCTTCTCGCCTCTTCTACCGCGAGGTACCTGTGAGCCAGGAAGGGGGCCCTCGCCAGACACCGAATCCACCAGTTCCCCTGATCTCGGACTTCCCACGCCTCCAGAACCGTGAGGAACACATTTCTGTTGTTCTATAAGCCGCCCATCCCGTGACCTTCTCTTTAGCAACCCAAACAAAGACTTCCTTCAAATGGCTCCCCGTTTATATCGAATTTCTTCTTGTCCTAGAGCATGAGAGTCCCTTTCCCATGTCTTTGTCATGCGTCTCTCGTCCTTTTTGCCTGGGGTCTCCTTCCTCCTTGTACAGCTGATTAAAAAGCACTTTATCTTTTAAAAATCAGACCAATATCAAGTTTTCTAGAAAAAAAAAAAGTTTAGCGTGGGGTTTAATAGCACGGCCTCTGGCTCTGTCCCTTAGCATCTGTGGGAATTCTCTGAACTTTAGTCAGCGTTATCATATCTAAACTGGAGCCAGCAGAGCTACCTACACCCTAGGATGATTGAAAGTATTAACTATAAAGGGTTTTCCGTAGATCCTGACGTAGATCCTGACGCAGAGTCAACGAGTACATGCCATTTTTTTTTTTTTTGGTTCTCCACGAAGGCGTCCCTGATTCTTCAAGTACAGTTAACCCCCTTCTCCGATGAGTTGTTGACACTGTTCATGTCTTTATTATGGAATTTCTTTTATTATCTTGCAATTATCTACTTAAAAACCTCTTTTTATACCACCTTATGAATCCGCCCCCATATCTATTTCCTGTCGCTAATAGTGCACACTCTGCCTTCCGGAAACTCTAGGCTACGGCAGTTGGAATCAGGAAAAGCCCTAGAGAGCAGACTCCAGGAGTCTGTTTTGGAGCTGGATTATTCGTGGTCCAACAGCAACACGAGACCCGTACTGGAGGGAAGTGGTTGGGTGAGAACCCCTGGATGCAGTGGCCTGACAATTACCGATGTTTTCACCTGTGATTAACTGGGATGGCATGAAAGGAGTAGGCGAGGCACAATTTTGTGCAGAGGCTTTGCTAAATAGACAGTTTGGGGAAAATGATAATTATGAGACTACTGGGGTCGATTGACTTCATTGCAGTTCTTGGCAAAATAAAAAAAAAAAACAAACCCAAAAAGCAGAAAAACAACAACAACAACAAGGATAGACTCAGAGCAATAACCTGCCAGCTTGAAGTGTGAAAGCCATAAGGGGGCTTCATGGCTGTTTCGAAGAGCGTGGTAGCCATGGAGCAGACTCTGTAGGAAATCGGAGGCCAGGGCTGCAGAATGGACCAAATGCACAGCCATGGCACGAGTCTTTAGTTAAGACCTTGAGGGAAAGACAGAGGGAGCCTCAGAACTGGCCCAGGGACATTGGGGTGGATGAACCTGAGGATCTTGAACCCTCAAACTCCCTTGTGTGTCCAGCGTAGGAAGGAGCAGCCACCTTCCTCTTGCCAGAGGAAGCATTGTCTCCTTGCTTGGATACCGTGTGAGGCTCTGCCCTGAGACAGGGCCTCCCAGTGCTGTCCTGGGCGCCTCAAGATCAGCCTGCCTCGCTCCTCGCTTCCTCCAGAACAATATCCGGGGTCTGATCCTAGCACTCGTCGAATGAAGAAGTACCGACCGGGCCCAGGGGAAAATAGCTTATACCCACAAGGCCTGCCAGTAGTTGCCTGATGCATGCTGGTAGACCTTGGAGAAACCTTTCTGGGAATGGAATTGCAACGTATTGGAGCAGGCAGGGGAGACTATAAGGCTGGATGGGGAGAACTTTTGATGTCAGGCCTTACTCATGACTCTGGATTTGGGATCTGGAGGAGATACGTGGGTCTTCCGGACAGGCACCTGGAAGCTTAAGGATGAAGATGAACTACAGTGAGTGGGCTGGTTGCCTGAACCCCCTTGGAGGTGTCTTACGGGGTGGATTCCAAGGCTTGGGTAGGTGGAAACGTCTGAGTGGCCCCACTGAGTGAGACCTCGAGAGTGCACCAGCTGGCCACGTTTCCCAAGGCAGCCCAGGGGATACACCCTCCACCAAGAGAGTAGGGGACTCGCTGGTGAGGGGCGCACTGGGTGTTTTTCAGTAGCTCACTGGTGGCTGTTTTATGTGGGCTTGGTCAGACAGTGAGAGACGTCTGCGTAAAATGGAGCTCTTTCCCATATAAATGTTGGATTTTGGGAATGACAGAAGCCACTTGGCCACATCGAAACACCAGATGCAAGACAGAAATTACGACCATAATTGGCATCAAGGCCAGAGCGGCAACTGGTGTGGCTTGTCCAACAGGGATAGGAATGGTAACTATTGTGACATTTCTGTGGTGGCCTGGGGAAGGGGGGGAGCGAGGAGGGGGCAGGGGGAGAGAGGGACTGAGACACGGAACCGGAAAGTCATTTTAGGCTTCTCAGCTTGTGATGTCAGAGAAGATGGAGAGCAGTGGGCAGAGGGTCACGCTCCCTCCTTGAGTCTCCAGATCTGTATCGGTTCACAGACCCAGAACCTACTGATAGGAAGAGGCAAGAGGCGGCACATCTCCAAACTGATCTCTGAAAGAATAGTCTTGTGTAGTAAACATACCGCTGGTCCTTTCCTACAATGACCTGTGGCCGTTTGGCGGGGTGACTGCATTGGGGAAAGAGGAAACCTGGGGCTTTTGGTAGATTTCAGCTGTGAAAGGGTCTGAGCTGACAGGAATACTAGAGTTCTCCAGCTGCGGTGGAAGCCGGGGAAGCATGGGAGTGAACGGCGTTTGGGCCCAAGTCCTTATTTTTGTGGTTATCATCCGGGGCTCCCATGGGGTGGAAAGGCTTAGCATCCGGTGAGATGCTCACCTTGGTTCTCCAGACTGTGGAGTAAGGGTCATTAACTTAGAGAAGACTAGAAGCTCCTGAAACTGACCTCCCCCGTCCACGGCCAACAGAGTTGGTCAGAAATGAACCTGCTGTTATGGAAGATTCAGGGATGCAGAGGTGGCGGTTTCCTCATTGCCCCTGTCACCAGCATGGGCTCTGCAAACACCGTGGATCGTAGAGGATCATAAGGGGCTACAGAAGCTTGGCCAGGTGGCTTATAGTGCTAAGCTGGACGTGGTGTCTCACTGGAGCAGGTCGCAGCAGGTCCTAGCACTGTAATGTATACATTAGGTCGGTGAACACCTTTTGACCTTTTTGACCTCATCAAGTGGGGAGCAGGTCAAAAATGTTTCACCTTTGTGGGGCGGCCCCGCAGCCACCATTCACCGCCTCCCCCAGGGACCGTGTGAATCCTCCTCCCCCCCGCCCGTTGCAACACTGCCCCCGAGACACCTCAGCCAACTTAATGCCATCAGACCGTCACGCCGCCCACTGCTGATGCCATCATGCCACCAACTTGCCCGTCGTACTGTGAATATGCTCAGATGCACGAACTCACATCAAGTCAGATGGACAGAGCAGCAATTCATTCTTTGATGGCAATGTATGGAAAGGGTGTATTTGGGATGGGCACGGGGAGATCTGAAAGGCGTATGTATGCACATCACCTAACCAGGTGGCCTCGACTCACTCCCGTATTGTATGGTGGGTGGCTGTCCAGACCCTGCCAACACACACCTGTGTTGGGTGTTTCCTGTGACCAGCCGACAAGGAAGCAGAGGGCCCAGGCTGGTTCACACATGGGTTGGCGTGGTATGTTGGTGCCATAGCTGAAAACGGACCACTGGTCTGCCGTAGCACCACTCGGGGAGCGCCGAGGACAGGAGGGAAGGGAAATCCTTCCGTTGGGCAGTGCTTCACACGCCTCGTCATCCGCTCGGTGTGAAGGGAGAAGCCGCCCTCGGTATAGATAGATGATACATAGAGAGATGATAGATGATAGATGATAGATAGAGAGATAGATGATGGGTAGATGATGGATGGAGAGATAGATTAGATAGATGATGGGTGGCTGATAGGTGACAGATGATAGATGATAGATGATAGATAGATAGATAGATAGATGATAGATGATACATAGATGATAGATGATAGATAGATGATGGGTAGCTGATAGGTGATAGCTGATGGATAGATAGGTAGATCGATTTCGGAGTGTCGGACATGGATATTCAGGAACTTTTGCTGAATTCGGAACTCTGAAGAAGGAGCTGTACACCGTGACCGCTCCGGGCGCAGTTTAGGAACAGCCGATGTGCACTCTGAACGGAAGGCAGATGCCCTGGAAGCCATGAAGCAGTACGACGGCGTCCCTGTGGAGGCCGCCCCATGAACACTCAGCTCGTCCCGTCAGACTGACACAGCGGAGACCCGCGCAGAGCACAAGCAGAGGTGGGATGACTGCAAACCGGGGCTCCGGGGGTTTTGGTGGCGGCCGCCGCGGCACCAGGAGAGGCACCCGTGGAGGGAGCCGGGGCAGAGGTCGAGGCACTGGTAGGAGTTCGAGGCAGCAGCTTTCTGCAGAGGAGTCGGACGCGCAGCTGGACACCAGCTAAAGAGACCGGCAGATCCTCAAGTGCAGCAGGACCCAGATGTCTCCTCGTGCTCCCTGGCGGGAAGGGGCGTGGACTGGGGCTGCGCAGCCAGTGATGGATTTGTTTCTTTTATGTTTTAAAACACGATTTAAAAACTCATGTAAAGGTTTTTTTCCCTCTTTCTTTCTTTCTTTCTTTCTTTCTTTCTTTCTTTCTTTCTTTCTTTCAATTCTGAAGCAGCCCTGTTTTGTACCGAGTTATTTTGGGGATAAATGTTACCGCTTGTCCTTGTGGGGAAGGTGGCGTCTTCACCTTTGCCATAATAAAACAGAGACGTGTGTGGGAAAAAAAAATTCAGATAGACAGATAGACGGATAGACGATAGATAGATGATAGAGGGATAGATGATAGGAATCTTGGACAGCGGCAGGTGGCTTGGTTGGAAGAAACATGATTGGAACACAAGAGAGAGGGGAGCTGGCGGAAAGAGGTATGTGGATAAACCCATGGCTCTGGGCCCAAAGCTTGAGGATCATTTTATGTCATGATAATGCCTGACGGAGGTTTTCAAAGCCCAGGGGACAGGGGGAGAGAACAATTTGACCTGCACGCGTGGCCTTTGTCTTTGGCCACTTCTGCTCGCCACAGCCCCAAGGTGACTGTTACACAACAGTTTTCCAAAACCATAAAAATAATGTTTCTCTTCATTGCATCAGTTCCCCCCTTTGACCATATTCAGTCTTTGGTTGTTGAGATGATGTGATTTATAAATTCAAAGAAACCGAGTCGTACATGTTTCTCAGTGCAGATCACAGGGGGAGGACACAAACCATAGATGCCTATTAGGTTAGTTGCAACTCATTCCCCGCTGTGGAATACTCCATGTGAAAACAGACGGGCCTGCAGAGACAGAGGAGGATTTCCGAATTACATGTTTAAAGAGAAAAGATAGGAGGTGCCCCTGGGTGGCTCATTTGGTTGGGCATCTGACTTTTTCTTTTTGATTATTAAAGATTTTATTTATTATTCATGAGAGACCCAGAGAGAGGCGCAGAGACACAGGCAGAGGGAGAAGGAGGCTCCCTGTGGGGACCCGATGTGGGACTCGATCCCGGGACCCCGGGGTCACGCCTTGAACCGAAGGCAGATGCGCAACTGCTGAGCCACCCAGTTGCCCCGGGCACCTGATTTCAGCTCAGGTCATGATCTCAGGGACCTGCGACGGGGACCAGAGTTGGGCCCTGCGCTCAGCGAGGAGTCTGCTTGAGGATCCTCCCCCTCTCCCTCCTGCTCTGCCCCTCCACCCCCCAACTCAACCATCCTCTAAAATTTCATTTCTATTTTATTCTAAAATAAAAAATAAATCTTTCTTAAAAATAAAGGGAAAAATGAGAAAAAGATGGAAAGTTCAAAATATTACGAAGAGTAAGATGTCTTTAGTATAAATAATAAATGATCATACGACTCTACATGCAGATTAAGTGATGTAGTTGATTAATTGATTTAATACTTTTAAAGTACTTCAAACTGTGTGGGCCTAATAGTTAATGCTTTGTAAGTTCTGGATTTTATTATTATATATACCATCATATATCACATTTGTAATTTAAATTATTTATTATTAGTATAGTGTTAATATCTGTGGAAGAGCGTGTGAGTATGGGCCATAGAGGCTTGGTTTTGCTTTTGTACCTTTGTGTGTGGTTGTTTTTACAAAACAAGTTGATATGTTAGGTTTTTCCTCCTTTTTATCTTTATTTTTATTTTTAAAAATATTTTATTTATTTATTCATGAGAGACACAGGGAGAGAGAGAGGCAGAGACACAGGCCGTGGGAGAAGCAGGCACCGCTCAGGGAGCCCGAGGCGGGACTCGATCCCGGGTCTCCAGGATCAGGCCCCCGCTGGAAGGAGGTGCTAAACCGCTGAGCCACCCGGGGCTGCCCCCCTTTTTATCTTTGAAGACATCAGGGCTTATTTGGACAATAAATTTATCAGCTATTTCTTCTTTCCTTTTTGAGACTTCTCTATCTAAAAACCCAAAAATAATTTGGCAAATAACAAAAACTACCAAAAAAAAAAAAAAAAAAAAAAGAGCCCCGCAAAGGGTAATTGAGAGAGAAGAAGGTATTATCTTGAATCTGAAATAAGTGTGCCGAGAAGGAAAATTGTAGGTCCGTGCGGCAGAGAGGTCGGGTTCTGTCCATGTACTGTTGGTGGGAACTTGGGTCAGTCTAGTTGTTGCTCCTGACTTTGCTTCCCTGCCTGTAGGATGGAAATAATGGCACCTGCTGCAGAGAATCACCCTGAGGATTGAGATAACCCTCTCAGTACCCGGCTGGCGGTGCTGGTGGTGGTGGTGCTGTCGGGGGTGTGTGTGGGGGCTGGTGCTGGTGCTGGTGGTGAGGGTGCTGGGGGTGGGGGGTGCTGGGGGTGGGGGTGCAGGCAGTGGGGGTGTTGGTGGCGGTGCTACTGGTGCTGCTGCTGGTGCTGCTGGTGCTGGTGCTGCTGGTGGTGCTGCTACTGCTGGTGCTGGTGCTGCTGGTGTGCTGCTGGTGGTGCTGGTGCTGCTGCTGGTGCTGCTGGTGCTGGTGCTGCTGGTGCTGGTGCTGCTGGTGCTGCTGGTGCTGGTGCTGCTGGTGCTGCTGGTGCTGCTGCTGGTGCTGCTGGTGCTGGTGCTGCTGGTGCTGGTGCTGCTGGTGGTGCTGCTGGTGGTGCTGGTGCTGCTGCTGGTGCTGGTGCTGCTGGTGCTGCTGGTGCTGCTGCTGGTGCTGCTGGTGCTGGTGGTGTTGGTGCTGGTACTGGTGCTACTGCTGCTGGTGCTGCTGGTACTGGTGCTGCTGGTGTTGCTGGTGCTGCTGGTGCTGGTGCTGGTGGTACTGGTGCTGCTGGTGCTGGTGCTGCTGGTGCTGTTGCTGGTGCTGGTGCTGCTGGTGCTGCTGGTGCTGGTGCTGCTGGTGCTGGTGCTGGTGCTGGTGGTGCTGTGCTGGTGCTGCTGGTGCTGGTGGTGCTGGTGCTGCTGCTGGTGCTGGTGGTACTGGTGCTGGTGCTGCTGCTGCTGGTGCTGCTGGTGTTGCTGGTGGTACTGGTGGTACTGGTGCTGGTGCTGCTGCTGGTGCTGCTGGTGCTGCTGCTGCTGGTGCTGCTGGTGCTCCTGGTGCTGGTGCTGCTGCTGCTGGTGGTGCTGGTGCTGCTGCTGGTGCTGGTGCTGCTGGTGCTCCTGGTGCTGGTGCTGGTGTTGCTGGTGCTGGTGCTCCTGGTGCTGGTGCTGGAGCCGCAGGCGCGGGTGTCTGCGAGGCGCCCCCACAGTCCCTCCACACCTACCCGCCCGCGGGAGAGCGAGCGCGGGTCTCCCGCATCCCAGGGGCGCGGAGGGCGGCGGAGGGAGCGTCGTGCAGGCGGGACGAGCAGCGGGTGGCCCGCAGGTGCCCGCGGACCGCCCCGAGTTTCCTCCGGGCCCCGCCTCCCCCCCCCCCCGCCGCGGCGCGCTCCCTCCCACGGGCGGGCCGGGGCCTCGATGCCGGGGGCGCAGCGCCCCCATGTGGCCGAGGTCTGCATTGTCCCCGACGCTCGGCCGGGACAGCCGCACCTGGGGGCGGAGCCGCACCTGGAGGCCCCGGTCGCTGTCCGGGAGGAGCCGCACCTGGAGCCGGGAGGGAGGGGTGCAGGCCCGCGTGTCCCCGACGCCCGGGGGGTGCGGTCCGGGTGCACCTGCCTGCGGGGGCGGGCCCGCTACCCCTGCCCCGGGGCGCCCGCCGCCGGGTCCAGGCCCGGTCCCCGCCCGCTCTCGATCCACCCGGGTCGCTGCGCGGGCGGCGGGCGCGGCGGCCTGAGCTCGAGACCCTCACGCGTGCGGCCGGGACCCCGCGAGCCCCGCGTGGACACCAGGCAGGTGTCGTGGGTGCAGGACGTGCGCCTTGTCGCCCCTGCCTGGTGCGCAACAGTCCTGCTCGGCCTTGGTCCTGGCGAGGGGGGGCGCAGGTGCGGTGCGCTCCAGCCTCCGCCTTCCTGCGCGGCCGGGTCCCCCTCCCTCCCGTCACGGTCCCCTCCGGTCCGCGCCTCCCTGGCCCCGCCTGACCCCGGAGCCGGCGCGAGCATCGCCCGCAGCCCTGGGTCCCTCCCCGGGCGGCAGGTGCGGCCGGTCGGAGGCTGAGGGTCCCGGGGGTCTCCTCCCGTCCCCGGCATCGCCAGGAAGGACGCGGCCGGGCCGCCCCGGGAGGGAAGGGGACGATCCCATCGGAGCCGCGGCCCTTCCCCCTGGCGGGGCCCTGCCCCCCACTCCCGCTCGGGCCACAGCCCCGGGGCCCCTGCAGCCCCGTCGGCCGCCGGCAGGGGGCGCGCGGGCTGCCCGAGAAAGGCTCCGGCCCGGCCGCGCTGGGGGAGGGGGCTCCTGGGGGTGACCCGCGGGCGGAGGGCCCGACCCCGTGACCCCCTGTCGGCTCCGCGCCCCGGGCCTGGCCTCCGTCCAGCTCCGCGGGCTGCTGGGCTCGGCGCCCAGGCGGCTGTGGAGTCTCTCCCTCCCTCCCCCTGCTCCTCCCACTGTGCTCTCCCTCCCTCCCCTGCTCCTCCCGCTCTGCTCTCCCTCCCTCCCCCTGCTCCTCCCACTGTGCTCTCCCTCCCTCCCCTGCTCCTCCCGCTCTGCTCTCCCTCCCTCCCCTGCTCCTCCCACTCTGCTCTCCCTCCCTCCCCTTGCTCCTCCCGCTCTGCTCTCCCTCCCTCCCCCTGCTCCTCCCATTGTGCTCTCCCTCCCTCCCCCTTCTCCTCCCGCTCTGCTCTCCCTCCCTCCCCCTGCTCCTCCCGCTCTGCTCTCCCTCCCTCCCCCTGCTCCTCCCACTCTGCTCTCCCTCCCTCCCCCTGCTCCTCCCGCTCTGCTCTCCCTCCCTCCCCCTGCTCCTCCCGCTCTGCTCTCCCTCCCTCCCCTTGCTCCTCCCACTGTGCCCTCCCTCCCTCCCCTGCTCCTCCCACTGTGCTCTCCCTCCCTCCCCCTGCTCCTCCCACTCTGCTCTCCCTCCCTCCCCCCGCTCCTCCCCTGTGCTCTCCCTCCCTCCCCCTGCTCCTCCCGCTCTGCTCTCCCTCCCTCCCCCTGCTCCTCCCACTCTGCTCTCCCTCCCTCCCCTTGCTCCTCCCACTCTGCTCTCCCTCCCTCCCCCTGCTCCTCCCGCTCTGCTCTCCCTCCCTCCCCCCGCTCCTCCCACTGTGCTCTCCCTCCCTCCCCCTGCTCCTCCCACTCTGCTCTCCCTCCCTCCCCCGCTCCTCCCACTGTGCTCTCCCTCCCTCCCCCTGCTCCTCCCGCTCTGCTCTCCCTCCCTCCCCCTGCTCCTCCCACTCTGCTCTCCCTCCCTCCCCCTGCTCCTCCCGCTCTGCTCTCCCTCCCTCCCCCTGCTCCTCCCGCTCTGCTCTCCCTCCCTCCCCTTGCTCCTCCCACTGTGCCCTCCCTCCCTCCCCTGCTCCTCCCACTGTGCTCTCCCTCCCTCCCCTGCTCCTCCCACTCTGCTCTCCCTCCCTCCCCCCGCTCCTCCCACTGTGCTCTCCCTCCCTCCCCTGCTCCTCCCACTCTGCTCTCCCTCCCTCCCCCTGCTCCTCCCACTCTGCTCTCCCTCCCTCCCCTTGCTCCTCCCACTCTGCTCTCCCTCCCTCCCCTGCTCCTCCCATTGTGCTCTCCCTCCCTCCCCCTTCTCCTCCCGCTCTGCTCTCCCTCCCTCCCCCTGCTCCTCCCGCTCTGCTCTCCCTCCCTCCCCCTGCTCCTCCCGCTCTGCTCTCCCTCCCTCCCCCCTGCTCCTCCCACTGTGCTCTCCCTCCCTCCCCCTGCTCCTCCCGCTCTGCTCTCCCTCCCTCCCCCTGCTCCTCCCGCTCTGCTCTTCCTCCCTCCCCCTGCTCCTCCCGCTCTGCTCTCCCTCCCTCCCCTGCTCCTCCCGCTCTGCTCTCCCTCCCTCCCCCCTGCTCCTCCCACTGTGCTCTCCCTCCCTCCCCCTGCTCCTCCCACTCTGCTCTCCCTCCCTCCCCCTGCTCCTCCCCCTCTGCTCTCCCTCCCTCCTGGGGCAGGGCTGCTTGCAGTCCAGGCTCACTGCTGGTTTCTTACCAGGGACACCCAAGGGAGCGCAGGTCTCTTCTGTATAAAACCCCACCCACCGTGCATGGGGGGAAAGGGTGCTAGAGTTCTGCAGGGATAGGACGACACCCATGTGTTTATGAATTATTATCCATAAGGCTTTCAGGTGGAAAAATGTACACTGGATTTTTTCCCTCCATATTCTACTTTTTAGGTTGGGTGTTAATACCACACATGCCTTGTGGGGAGTCACTTCTACGGTGAAAGAGGGGTGACAGCACCGAGCGGCCAGCTGGGCAGTTGTTCCCGGGCTGCTGAGGCGGCGCGCTGGTCCTGGGTTCCTCCAGGGTCCCTGCCCAACACCTTGTCCCTAGCCTGGGCGTCCCCTGCAAGGGTCCCCTGCACACCGCCGGGGCTCGAGGGGTGTGTCCTGAACCCCCGGATCCCCTGCTCTGAGACCTCCCCAAGGCCCCTCACAGGGCCCTTCAGCTGCTCCCTAACCCTGGGCCCTCAGTTGGCCCTAAGCCATTCGAGGTCAGGGGTCTGCGTTTCAAGGGTGGCGTCCGTCCCACGCAGAAGAGGGTCCTGAAGTTAAAGGGCCGCAGGAGTGGAAAGAAGGAAGGAAAGCAAGGAGGGAGGAGGGAGGAATATCTGCAGCACAGGTGCTCACCCCGAGCTTAGTAGACACCCGAAGCGGGCTCGTGTTCATGTAGCTCCAAGGAAGAAAAGAGCATTTCAGTCACCGATCACTTGGGGACCAGACTCTTTCACCGGGTTGGCCGCGTGGGCATCACGTCCCTGGTGTAACACGAGGAGGCAGAACATGCGCAGGTAAAAGAAGTAATAAAGGCCTCACGTATGAGAACAAAGGACGTGAGGCCTGGGACCTGCTGGACACCACCCGCAGCCTGGAGGAAGTGCCAGGGCCTGGGATGAGGAGGAGGCGCCCCCTCTAGGCCGGGGGCAGCCCCACCTGCTTTCTTCTCCCTCCGCTCCAGCCCTGCCCTGCCCTCCCCTTTCCGTCCTCCCTCCTCCCTCCCTCCCTCCCTCCCTCCCTCCCTCCCTCCCTCCTTCCCTCCCTCCTTCCTTCCTTTCTCCCTACTTCCCTTCCTCCCTCCTTCCTTCCTCCCTTCTTCTTTCCTCCCTTCTTCCTTCCTTCATCCCTCCCTTCCTTCTTCCTTCTTTCCTCCCTCCCTCCCTCCCTCCCTTCCTCCCTCCCTCCCTCCTTCCTTCCTTCCTTTCTCCCTACTTCCCTTCCTCCCTCCTTCCTTCCTCCCTTCTTCCTTCCTTCCTTCATCCCCCCTTCCTCCTTCCTTCTTTCCTCTCTCCCTCCCTCCTTCCTTCCTTCCTCCATCCTCCCTACACCAGCAGAATTTCCACTCTTTGAGCTCCAAGCCGGGGAGTTCTGCACCTGCTCCTCCTTACGCGGGATCTCTCTTTTCCTAGCTCTTCAGGTGGCTGCATCTTCCCATCAGCGCAGATCCAGCATCGATAGGTCTCTGGGAAACCCAGCCATGGATTTCCTCCCATCACTCCCTCCAGAGAATCCCGTCACTCCCCAGCCATGACAAGGCTTCTAGGTCCTTCTCCAGCCCACACCCCTGCTCTATTCGCTTCCTAGCACCTGCCACAACCCGGAGAGTAGTCTGCTTGTATTTTCCCGCATTCTCTCTATTTTCTCCTGCTAGGGTGGGCCGTCCGTGAGAGCAGGGGCATTCCCTGGCTTAGGTCCCCTGCGTCGCTGTCCCCTGAAGCAACGCCAGCTCTCCGATTCAGAGTGCGCATCTTCGCAGTGGACTCGTCATACTGACCCTGTTGTCCCTGAAACGTGCCCAGAGATGTATCAGACCGCCTTTAACTGCGTTTACATCGTATGGAAGACCTGTCTGCATTCTGCTTGGGTGCCACTCACTCCGACCACAGCCCGAACTCAGAAGACGAGAGAGAGCTCTATGGTAAAGAACAGAGCGGAGATAAACTAAATAGAATACAGAAAAACAATAGGATCGACAAGAGTTGGTCCTTTCAAGAGATCCACAAGACTGACAAACCTGTAGGTGAAGTCGCTAAGTGCATCCGGCCTGGGCTTCCTCAGCTCTGCAGAATGGGGACCGGGGTGGGGGCGGGGGGGGGGGCGCCAGACAGGTCTCCCATGAAGGACAGCGGGGTTGGGAGATCTTGCCACCGCAAAACATCCTCTGGCACAATGTGAGCTCTCACTCGTCCTTACATTTTTTTCCGTATCTGCGGTCCTGGCGTTGATGCTCTCTCCTTGGGAGCTTCCAGTTTCTAGAAGGCTCCTCCTCCCTCACGTGGAAGTGCAAGGTGATGCTTGGAGAACCCGGACATCCATGACGTGCTCCGGGGATCCCATCTCCACAGGCAGCACTCACTTCTCCGAGTTTTGCTTAAATCCCCCGTCTTTGGTTTGGAGACTCCAGGTGCCGTCCCTCCAGCCAGCAGCCAAGCCCACGGGGGATGGGATGGGCGTGGGGTGGGCTTGGCACCCCTTGGGCTGGAAGCCACTCGAGTGAGTATCTGCTCACTGAGCTGCGGCATCCTGAGCGCTCCCTGTGCCCTCGGGCCTCGGGGCGAGGACCTGCACACGCGTGGCCCTGAGCTCCCGGACGGGCGGAGACTGTGCCTTCAGGAGCCTCCTGGAGCTGTTGGTGCGAGGACCACGGGGTGAGCAGTGAGACAGCAGAGCTCCCCGGGCGCCCCGCCACTGGCCTGTGCACCCCGCACCCCGTCTCGCTGATTCCTGTGGGACCCGCTGGGCTCGGTGGGGCCGCTTCTCCCCTAAGGGCCGCCGTGAATCCCGATCGCCGTCTAGCATCAAGGGCCAAACTTCGACGACGGCTTTCAGGTCCCTCTAAGCTGGCACCACTGCCCGGTCCCCATGTTTGTCTCCAGCCTCCCCCCAGGTGCTTGGGTTTTTTATATATGGCCACACCTGCACTGGCCTCCGGGGCTGGGGCGTCCTGTTCCCTGGATGGCGCATCCCACCGTGTCCTGACAAGGCCCGTTGACTTGGGCCCCGAGAGCAGCTCTTCTCACTTCTCCACCCTCCTCCTCCTTGGGCCGAGGTTAGGGACGCCCCGATGCACTCATAAGCACGCGGCCTGGGACCCTCTGGTCCCGCGCGTCTCCCTTACTCATTCCAGTCTCCCAGCTCAGTGTGCAACGCGTGATGGGTGGTCAAGAGACATTCATCAAACAGACGAGCGGGTATAGCAAATATTTCTGAAATTAGCAAATCCCATC